>NC_090271.1:275598609-277084859 GCF_040414725.1 Anabrus simplex
TTTGAGTGTGATGCTGATTTCTCATTGTTATTGAAAATGATATGAAAAACACTGGAATCAAAATAGATCCGTTAGAAAACAGAACACATTTCAGAGAAGTAACATGAAAGGCGGGATTTCAGGAGAGAAAGAAATTATCAACTGGAAGAAAACGGACTCAAGAGGACAAAGGAACAGCATTCTCAGAAAATGAAGTTTGGAAACGAAGAAACGAAGGTCGTCTACGGGAGTCAAATCAAAAGACTTGCATCTGGCGAGCCGAACTTGTCCTCGGACACTCCCGGCACTTAAAGCCATACGCTATGTCATTTTTCTATTTACTCTGTAATTAGCGCCATGTCATCTGCGAAAGCTAAACAATCTCTAATGATTTCATTTGGATTTCTTCCTAGTTGAACACCTTTAGTATTGATGGCTTTTCTCCATTCTCGAACTACCTTCCCTAATGCACAATTGAAGAGTAGAGGTGACAAACCATCTCCCTGTCGTGCATCAGATCTCATTTCAAATGGTTTTGAGAGTTCTCCCAAAATATTTACTTTGGATGCTGTGTTTTACAATGCTGTTTTACATATTTCAATGGTTTTATTATCAAGTCCAAATTCCTTTAAAGTATCAAATAGAGTTCTTTCAATTAAATCATACTCCTTTTTAAAGTCTACAAAAGTGATTATAAATTTAGAGTTTCTGATCTTTCGCATAGCTATTATGTTTTATAGATTTAAAATTTGTTCTCACCATGGCCTTCCCTTTCTAAAACCTGCTTGATACTCTCCTGATTGTGGCTGTTGTATTTCTTCAGCTCTTTTTAAGAGTGCCTTGAACAAAATCTTATATTCAAATAGTAAAATGGAAATTCTCCTATAGTTGTTAGGGTCTGATTTATTCCCCTATTTGTGTAGTGGATGTATTAATGTTGATGTACATCCTGCTGGTAAAGTGCCTGTTGTCCAGATTTCTTCGATGATTTCTGTTAAACATTGTATCATATTGTCACTAGAGTATTTCCACAACCAAGCAACTATATTATTTTCCCCAGATTATTATTATTGTTATTATTTATTTATTTATTTATTTATTTAATTTTCACATTGAGAATAGTAAGTTATTTATTTTTCTTAAAGAGTAAATTAACTGTGTATTTTACAATTAATTTGCAGAATGAAACAACTCTATAATGAAATAACGCTTGTGACCATAATTGTAAAGTTGTAAACGTGATTAGCCTCCGATTCCTGTCCGCAGGAAAAAGCTTCGGCTTGAGTCACGTAGCAATTAGCGTGCATTCGGGAGAGAGTGGGTTCGAATCCCACTGTCGACATCCCTGAAGATAGTTTTCCATGGTTTCCCATTTTCACACCAGGCATATGCTGGGGCTGTACCTTAATTAAGGCAACGACCGCTTCCTTCCCACGCCTAGCCTTTCCTATCCCATCTTCGCCGAAGGACCTATCTGTGTCGGTGCGACGTACAACAAATTGTATTTCAAAAAATGTTCACCACCATACGTTGGTCAATAGGGTAGCAGAAGTGGCAGAATGCAATTCCTAATTATTAGACTGTGTACAAAAATCCCGAGTTCAATTCTAAACCTCTTAGCATTACTCATATGGAGTGAGGGGATATGACTTTGTTGATGGTGAATCGTCCGTCGGATGGAGACTTTAAACCTTGAATAGACCTTTTGGTGTTATTAGACTGGAGTAGGCTATGCGTCAACACTGAATTGCCTTATTATCAGCATCATCACACACTTTACAATACAAAACGTACCAATCAACGCACTAGATTCAGGAACACAAGCAAATAGAAGATTATCATAAACGGTTGATCAAATCAGCCTATGTACCCATATTCGGATGCCTGGGCATGAAAAGATAATTAGAGACAATACAATACATGTCTCTCTAACTACTGAGAATGAGAACGGAGGTAATAAATACCACTTCCTGCACAAAATATCTCTAGAACTGAAATGTATAAATGAAAGTGAATCTCCGTGTTTCGTTTCGTAGATAAAATCCGTGGACTGATATCTGAAGCTACAATAATTGTTTAACGATCCATGATCCATAACATTGGGACCGAAATCAATTACTCGAATGTATACATAGATATCCCTTGTTAACATTCTTTAGTAAATTGAGTAGCTTGATGATTGCAATCAATCAAAATATAAATTGTTCACAAAGTTCCTTGCACAGAACGATGTCTCGATCAGTGTTTCAGTTCTTAATAGTGGGTGTCTTCGAAACGTTAACCATTCCTACTCCATAGACCATCCCTTTCGAAAGTGAAGTTATTCTCATGTGACCTTTTTCATTCAATGTGATAGCAAGTTTTAAAAGTTTCACTTCCCCTGAAATAACGGATGTCGTACCTTCACTTTTTAAAGCTCTCTCTCTCAACTTATCTATTAAGATCTAATATTGTTCATAGTTAATTGGAAGAGCCGTGTGATCCATCTGTTACCTGTCACGCGAACAACGTGCGTTTGATACCTCGTATGGAATAATGCCATAAGCTGGTATTACGGTCAGTAACAAATAATTTATTCATGTCATCGTAAGAGAAACAGTATCTGCATCTCTTGCAATATGCTACAGGAGCCTCTTCTTTATTTCTAGACAGAGTATAGCAGTATAGTGTATTTCAGAAGCACTTATGTATGAATGGCTCGGAAGACAAACAGAAAGTAAAAATAATGAATGTGATAAACATCTTCCTTTTCTTTCCAAGCAGCAAGAATGCTGGAGCCGTGAAAAGCAGTCCAATGTTATTAAGTGAACTGCTAGCCTATGCTGCCAGCCGACTCAGCACAAAGATCGGCATTGATTTTTTGGGAGCAGCGGACAAAATGAAATGAAATAAAATAAACTCACCTACTTTCTTGCTTTGACTGAGTTGACGTGACGAAGGAAGGAAGTGCGGAAGCGAAGAAGCTTCGCAAACTTTCCCTGCTCTCCGCCCGCGACGACCGCCCTCCGGCCGTCGCTACCATGTGAGAGGGTTTGCTTGTTATTGAACAGGACCCGTCCTTATTACTGTTACTATCGTGTGTGTGTAATGATTTTGTGTATCCCCTGCAGTAAATAATAATAATAATAATAATAATAATAATAATAATAATAATAATAATAATAATAATAATAATAATAATAATAATAATAATAATAATAACAATAATTATTATCATCATCATCATCATCATCACCATCATCATCATCATCATAAAACCAAGTGAGCTGTGGTTTGACGATGTAGCTGTTAGCTTAGATTCCGGAGATAATGGGTTCGAAACTCACTATCAGCATCCCTGAATACGGTTTACCAAGTTTGCCTATTACCCGGCCCCGCGGTGTAGAGGTAGCGTGTCTGCCTCTTACCCGGAGACCCCGCATTCGATTCCCAGCCAGCCTATGTGATTGCAATTGAGGAACTATATGATGGTGAGGTCGAGGTCCCGGAGTAAAAAGCCAACAATAACGGCCGAGGGGAATCGTCCCGCTGACCACACGATATCTTGTAATCTGCAGGCCCTCGGGGTGGGCAGCGGTAGCTTGTTAGACCATGGCCCTCCAGGGCTGTTACGCCAAGGAATTGGGTTCGGAGTTTGCTTATTTTTCAATAGTTAATTTTGTATAATTGCAGCAGCAATACGTTAATAACAAGAAGAAGAAGAAGAAGAAGAAGAAGAAGAAGAAGAAGAAGAAGAAGAGGAATTGTATCGGGGGGTATACCTTCCCCGGCCAGTTAAACTGCTCCCCTTCTATAAGGTCATCTATCTAAACAAACTTTAACTGGTGTACTACAAGATACTTTGGTCTTCCACTGTTAGAAGCCTCTATTATCGGTTTAAGTGCTCTCTCTAGCGGGATCAACTATAATGAATTCTTAAAGGAAATGTTTTGCCGTTGGCAAGCCTTAGGTTTTGTGGATTGTCTTTTTATGTATCAAAGTTGTAAATACTTCAGCTGGTTCCTTCTTCAATAGTTATTAACCTATCAGGAACTTATAAACATTTTCTTTAGTCAATTAAAATTGGGGATGTGTACTGTCATCCAGTCTATCAGTAAAGAGTTCTGAAAACTCACCCTCAAAAATACTATAAAAGCTGGACACTTTAGGGTCGTATTGTCTGAATTGCACCAGTATGGGGAGGGTGTATTGACGTGAACCAGGAAGGAGGGGCGCGGGCGGCGTTAGGAAGGCCCAGAAACTCAAGGTAATTGCAGAATTTTCATATTCATGTGATAGATCCTGCGCAGAGTTTCAGGGGAAGGTTTCAATACATTTTATTTACTTAAGTTCCTAAATTTGGTGGTTCAAATCTAGACATTTTGGCGAATCTGAGGACTCTATCCTATTCCCTACTGGGAAATATGTAATACAAGGGAACAATGATTACCCTCTGTCGGTTCTCAATCAACTTGGCTTGGGGTGACTACAGTTTTCAAAACCTCTAAATTTCTTTAATAATATTTGGCTTTAATATTTCTTACTTAGTCACCCCGCTGTAAAATACGCTTAGCCTTTGTATTATTGGGCCACAAGCCCACTTAGGGTTTTAACTAATTCTCTAAGGAGGCCAAGTGTTTCGCCTCCTAGCCTTTTTTGTATGGCCAGTCATGTTCAACCTTTTCTTTTTACATTAAAGCCATTTAGTATGGGCAATCATGCCCCTGTTTATTCGATAATTGTTTCTGGTGTGAAGTTTCTTTTAGGAACAGTAAGTAATAAACTGATGGGTAGCAGATAAGCCCACATTGGGGCTATTTCCTGTAAATACTTTAATTGAAGACAACCGATGGATTATCAGGTGTAACTTCAGTGCGCCATAAGAAATTAATGCCTCTGCGAGGCTGGATTATGGTACCTTTTAGAGCTCAGACTCCTATGTCTCATAAATGATCATAGCAAAACATGCTCTTTGCATAATATTGTTCCTGTCAGGAGCAATAACGCTCTTTTCTATGTAAATCATCCAAACTAATAACAATTGTAAATTTTGTATCTGATTTTGCAACCTTTAAGTCTTTGTTATTGCTAGATATGACGACCTCATTAACATCGTTGCTGTTCATTCAGATTTTCTGTTTGTCAATTTTTAATTAAAAAAGAAAGAAAATTTCAAAATATCTTGCGTTATGTACTGCTCTACTTAATTACTTGTCTACCCATTCAACCCTAACGCTTCTTATCGCTCTGCGACCCACAATATTACCTTAATAATAATAATAACAATAATAATAATAATGTTATTCCTTTTAGGTCTCACCAATTACTTTTGCGGTTTATTGAGACGCCTAAGAGCCGGAAAAATGTCTTGAGGCAGTTCTTTTACGTGATAATAAGTCTACTGACACGAGGCTGACATATTGGAGCACCTTCAAATACCACGGGATGGAGCCAAGATCGAACCTGCCAATTTGGGGTCAGAGGCAAGCGTCTTAACCGTCTGAGCCACTCAGCCAGGCAGGCAGCAGTAATACTATCTATGTGAGGTAAGTGATAGCATAATTATCGACAGTTAGTGAAATGTTTTTGTTGGTCAGTTTTATGGGTTTAGGATCTTCCAGTCCCTCGTATTATTTTTTCACGGATTGGATCTCTGATAAAAAAAGTCTGGGTAATCAGGAGAAGAGATAAAACAAAAATGTAAGCTGGAATTCATAAAATTAATACACTATGCGAGTTGGCGCGCAGCTGTGAGCATGCTTTCGGGAGATAGTAGGCTCGAAGCCCACAGTCGGCAGCCCTGACGCTGGTTTACCGAGGTTTCCCATTTTCACATCAGCTAAATGCTGGGGCTGTACCTTAATTAATGCTACGGCCAGTTTCTTCCAATCCCAAGCCCCTTCCCAGCTCTTCGTCACCGTAAGACCTATCTGTGTCGGTGCGACGTAAAACAAAATTGAAAATAAAAATGTAACAGGACTGTGGAAGGACCAACATATTGCCAGGACCTGAAACTAAGACTGGTAAATTATCTAGTACTTCCCATACTAATGCATGAATGCGAGTTGTGGACGTTAAGAAAGAAGAAGGAAATGAATATTGAGGAAGCTGAAATATTTTGCTGCAAAAGGACGTTGAGAATTCCATGGACCGATCATTGCACAATTTACTCCACCCTAAAAGAGCTTAAAATTGAAACGAGAATCTCAGGCCATGTTCGGCTCCGTCAACTGAAATATATTGGCCATGTAATGAGGGGAGGACCACAAATAAAATTTGATAATTCAGGAAATATCAAGATGATGATGATGATGACGATGGTGATGATGCTTGTTGTTTAAACGTGCCTAACATCGAGGTCATTGGCCCCTAATGGTACGAAATGAAATAACAAAAAATTCAAATTCATCCACTGACCAAAATAAGAAAAAAATGTCAGGAAGAATGAATGGATGGACATGAACCCTACAAAAAAACAAAAACAAACAAACAAACAAAAACAGTGGATCAGACTCAAAAATAAGGTAGTTAATTAGAGTATTACTGACCAAGGGACCATTTATAAAGCACAATGATGCTTGATGTCTGAAGCGGTGCTAAATTCACGTCTAAGGCCCCACAGAATGGTACATGTCGCGAGTAAAGTAGAACCATGGTATTTGTCATTTAGGGGTACTGATCAATAGTAGCGAAGACTCACGGTGGTCCACGCAAGATGGTACTACTCACAAGTATTGCAATTCGTACAGGGAACGCAGACCTATGGTGTTTCTCACACAATGGCGCCACTCATAGCCAACGCAAACCGGTAAGGTTCCTCACCTAGGTGTACTAGTCACGGGCACCGGTATTCCCGTGGTGTTCCTCACATAGTGTGTACCAATCACAGGCAACGCTGACCCACGGTGCTGCTCATATAGCGGTACAACTCACAAGCTACGCCCAGACCCGCGATGTTGCCCACATGGGTACAACGCACGGGTACTGGAATCCACCAGGCCAACCTTTTTACTGCAACTAATCACAAACCTATTTCGTACCAATTTAGTGATACTACTCGCAAGTACATGCAACCCATGGTGTTCCTCGCATGATGGTACGAATCAAGAGTAGTTTCATGGTTCTAATTCAATCAACCCTTGGTCGCCCGTTGTAGTCGCCACTTACGACAGGCAGGGGATACCGCGGGTGTATTCTACATGTGCGTCCCCCACCTGCTGAGGGTAGTGTGTTTGGTCCGCGAGAGGTATTTTATTTCCCTCAAGCCCGCCGGCAAGCCGGTTAGGACCCCCCCTATCCGCCACCTGGGACGCGCCACGTGGGAGTATCACCTCTCCCCCTGCTACGCCAGCGTAGTAGGTTCGTAGGGAAATATCAAGAGCCAGAGGCCACGAGGAAGAGTTGGACTAGCCAGATTACCAGTACATGCAGAAGAACAATTCATGATCCAAAATGATTACAATACTGTAACGGTTCAAATCTCGTTACAAGGTGATATCTGTATTTTTTAAATTATTATTATTATTATTATTATTATTATTATTATTATTATTATTATTATTATTATTATTATTATCTGTGAGATTACTATTATTGTATTATTGTTTTTATTGTTCAATTCTGCAATGACTGTCGCTTGCGTGATTGTAGTCAAATTGTTATGCATATATATGTGTGTGAATATTAGATTTAACCACGTAAAGTAAGACTTGCTACGTAACATCATATATGGATCTGCTTCGTAATAAGTTTTGACATTGCAACGCACATGTTGCAATACTGTTAGCGTAACTGCCGAATCATTGCTACGTCATTGTGAGCATTTAGCGATGAGGTCACTTTGTGGAGATATCTACTGGGTGCCCCGGGCTATTTCACCATTGTATGTAACATTTGTCGCTGGGTGGGAGTAGATCATAGTTATTTCTGGAGATTGCGTAGGTGTGTCAACTAATGTCTATATAAGGTGGCTGTATATTGTAGCGTCGGTCATTAGTCAAACGGAAGGTGAACAGTGAGTGAGTCAAAAGCATGGAGAGGCCTCAGTGGGTCATTAGTCATTGGTCATTGAGAGAGTGAGGCCACAGTTGGTTGGTCAGTGCAGTTCGAAGGAAAGGCTTGCCACGAAGTCATATAGAAGAGACTTACCAAGAAGTCATCTGGATGGAGAAGAAGCAGTCACATGGATACTTAGTCGTCAGTGAGACAAAAAGGATACATCACCAAATTAGGCTTGAAATACCTACAGTAAAACACCAACTCAAAGGAATACGTCGTAATTACACTCAAAGTGTTGAAGGTACAGTCAAGTGAACCAGTGAGGGATAAATTTCGTGTATAATTGTTAAATGTCCGGTCAAGAAGAATTCAAATTCATGCCTAGTTTCTTTCAGTTGCAATGTCATAATTTCATATTCTCATCTGTTTTATCGCAGCAAAACTTACTATTTTTTCTATACAATTTAAAGGATATATTTTGTTCCATCAAATTAATTTATCGTTTTATTTTAAGGGTAGAACTAGATAACCTCAAATTTAATGGGGAAACGAAACGACAATCTCCTTTTCCCAGAACTTATATGGTATGTTGTCAAAAGTAAGCTTATTACCCCTCATCCTAGAGATATTCAAGATTCTCATTCTATTATTGCTGCACTGAGTTGTAACTGGCACCCATCAAATAACGTACGTGTTAGTAATCAGGTAAGAACTAAGTGTGAGTGCAAGGTCCGACGATTGAGTATTTTATTTAATGAATATTAATTTTCATACTTTTCAATTTAAATTCAGATTAGTATGTTTTTAAGGTTAGTAAAGTAGTTAGGAACAACTACAATACTGACCCGCACCCCCCTGCATCGGGATTGAAGAGACAGAAAGAGATCCGTTATCATTATTATTATTATTATTATTATTATTAATATTATTATTATTTCATTTATGTAGACGGGGATGTCCGAAACTGTTTATGGACTGAAGAGTGTTTTGGCCATCGAAGAAACCTAACGGCCTATGTACAGAGAGTTTTCTATACTAGCGGTTAGAGTCTCCTCATTTTCTACCGCATTCCCCACATCCTGTGCGGTCGCAGATGCGACATGTGTAGAGCATGTGGGTTTGACCATGTTTTACGACTGGATGCCCTTCCTGACGCAAATTCTATCTGGAGGTATGTAATCACTTGCGTGTTTCTGTGGTGGTTGGTATTTCTATGTGTTGATTGAATTGGGGAGAGTTTTCGGACAAACACAAACAACCAGTTTCCGAGCCAGAAAAAAATAATCACACGCGATTAAAATTCCCGGCCCGGTTGGGAATCGAACCGAATACCTCAACGATGACCGTTCAGCCAAGGAATCGGACACTGGTTACACAATTTGAGCGACGACAGGAATCATTAGTAGATGACACGAAATTTGAAAGTTGGTATGAGGGCTGGAACGGGGTTCACTCAACCTCGTGAGGTCAACTGCGTAGAAGGGGGTTCGATTCCCATCTCAGCCGTCCTCGAATTGGTTTTCTGTGGTTTCCCACTTCTCCTCCTAGCAAATGCCGGGATGGTACCTAACTTAAGGCCACGGCCGGTTCCTTTCCTTTTCCTTGTCTATCCCTTCCATTCTTCCAATCCCCCACAAAGCCCCTTTTCAGCATAGCAGGTGAGGCCGCCTGGGCGAGATACTGGTCCTTCTTCCGAGTTGTACCCCCGACCCAAAGTCTCACGCTCCAGGGTACTGCCCTTGAGGCGGTAGAGGTGGGATCCCTCGTTGTGTCCAACGGAAAAACGAACCCTGGATGCTAAACGGACTAATAAAAAAAGAAGGAAAGATAGATTCTATATTTTTCGTTTGCTATTTTTCTTATTCTCTGAAACGTGCCCGACTTCTTGAATGAAGTTTACAAAGAAATATGTCTGCACTGTAGATCAACTCGAAGATTTGCTGGACTATTCCTTAGCGTGATTTAATGTCATCCTGCTGCAAGAGCGGCGGTTCACTAAAGTACAATGTTGACAAAGGCAGAGGTTTAGTAAGAGCGATAGGCGTATCGTCTAGTAGGATAAATGGCTGACGCTATAATGTGTGGGGTTGAACATTCCACCATATAATTGATTGATCAACCCTGCAATTACTTAGTCCCCACTTCATGTATAAGCGTGTTACATCTCGGATGATGTAAACCAGACAGAGTGCCGGTGAATTTCCGATATTTGTGCTGGGTTGTTGAACACTAAGACTGTGATTATGTGCACAGCTCGTATGATCAACATTACTCCTCGTATTATCACATAGTGGTTATACTGCTAAGGTAAGAGTCTCCTGATTAAAAATATTTTGATTCTGTCATGGGAAGAAATATCCATTCTTACGGGTCAACTACTTCTTAGTCGGATTCTGATTAATACCACCAGATATCAGTACGAGTTAATACCATCCATTTGTAAGAATTTTGTATGCATTTCAGAACATCACGATCCAAACCTAATCAATCATCAATCAATCAATCATCTGCAATTAGGGCTGTCACCCAGGTGGCAGATCCCTACCAGTACCTAGTCTGTTCTTAAATTATTTCAAGAAATTTGAAAATTTATCGAACATCATCCTGGATAAATATTTTCAGTCCCTAATTCCACTTTCTTAATACGAATATTTGACGCAATTTGTCCTCTTGAACTCCAAATATATATTCATATCTTGATCCTTCCTAGTTTACAAAACTCCATTCACGCGTTTTCGACCAATATCATTCTACACCATCTCTCCATTTACAACACGGAACATGCCACTTAGGCGAACGGCTAGTCTCCTTACTCCCAAATCGTCCCAGCCCAGTTAGCAACATTTTTATAACACTACCCGTTTGTCAGAAATCACTCATAAAATATCGTGCTGCTTTCCTTTGGATGTTTTTCAGTTTGGGATCAGGTAATAGTGAGGGTTCGATAGGTTGGAACAAACTCAAATTTGACTGACTGACTGACTGACTGACTGACTGACTGACTGACTGACTGACTGACTGATTTTTGCTGTTTAATGGGTCCTAACATCGAGGTAATCGGTCCCTAATGGTACGAAATGAGACAAAATGAAATGACAAATTAAAATTCCAAAATCCTCCACTGACCAGAATTCAAGGCGTGACGACGAAGAATGAATGGATGGATGGAGATGAACTTAAAACGATCAGTGGATCCAACCCACAGAGCCTCACGTGCACAGAAGCTGGCACAAAACAATAGTAGTATTGATCAAGAGACTGCTTCTATAGCACGATGCCGAATCGATTGTACTTATAATCGAAACGGGTCCAAAATCCAGGTCATCGCCCCTCATAATCGCTAGAAAGTAGAACCATGCTATTTGTCATGTTGCGACACTAATCAAGAGTAACGTAGACTCGCGGTATTCCACACATTATGATACTATTCACAGATTGTGTAATGCACACATGTAACACAGACCTATGGTGTTTCGCACATTGCGACGCTATTTACAAGCAATGCAAACTTATAAAGGCAACGCAAATCTGTGGCATTCTGCACATAAGTGGACTAACCACAGGGACTCGTACTATCCCGTAGTACTCCTCGCATAGTGGGAACTGAGCATAGGTAAGGCAGAATCATGTGTCGCTCATATAGGGGCACGAATCACAGGTACTCTAGGACCCACATCCCGATCCACACACTGTCACTACTAATCACAAACCTACTGCATACCTAACATAGTGGCACTACGCGCAAGTAAATGCGACCCATGGTGTTCCCTGCGTGATGGTACTAATTACAAGTAGTCCCATGGTTCTAATTCGATCATCCCTTGGTCGCCCCTTTTAGTCGCTCTTACGACAGGCAGGGGATACCGTGGGTGTATTCTTCGTCTCCGTCCCCCACCCACAGGGGGTAAACTCAAATTTTGAAGATATATTTTTTTGACTTCTATTTGTAGACCTGTCAACAATTCTATTTTATTTTTATACTTTTTTAAAAGTCTTCCCTGGGAATTAAATATCATCTGGGCGAGTTTGCATAAATCATGGATGATCAGCAACTGGGAATGAATATTCCAGGTAAAAAAATCCTTGTATAGTGGATGAAGGAAGTTTACCGGCAAGTAACCACTGGTGGTGATAAAGGGGATGAGAATAGTTCAAATGAGAAAAAGTATACACCTCTAACTCGCAATATTCAGCCTGTGTCAACTGGGAGAACAAAGGGTGCTTGGGAGATAATTACTGCTTCTTGTTTAGAAGGATTAACGTCTAGGTATCGTTCCGGAGATAATTACTAATAACCTTATGGAAGGTAGGGATGAACAACCACAGTTCAAAAAAAAAATATATTGTTTTTTGATGGAGGAGCTTGAATTACAATGTGATGTCTGTGAGGTTGGTAGTAGCTTCGTTTGCCCCTCGGATATACCATCCACTGTACCAAACTTCAGGCAGTATGCATGCGAAATGTGTAAGAAGCATTTCGAAGTACATCTCTGCACTGCACCATTTGACAATATGCATGGCTAAGTTTTATGAAAACGTTCTACGTACAAGAAGAGAAAGTTTTCACACTGGAAAATGTTGTAATACTACCTGAGCTAGAAACATCACATTTTCAAATTACTTATTTTATTTTTGAAATAGGGCATTATTTTGACGTAATATGTATACAGAGCTCTATCGGTAACCAGCAGGAAAATTTGGCGGTATTCTGTCACTACTGTATTGTTTTGAGGGATTCGTAGACCTGCTTATTAGAAATAAAAGAGAAATATTATGTGGAAAATAAATTTTATTGAATAGAATGTAGTACATTTTTATCGTTTCAATTTTCTTTTTCACGTTTTTTCCGAATCCTAATCAAATCTTTCTTTTTCATTATTAAAAGCGTTATTCTACACAACTGACCACGATGTTTTCACAACGACAGCTAACCTCCAACTGAGCGCGCGAGTCAGCACAGCGCCATCTTATAACAGAGTATGCGTGTGACGTCACATATTTAGCACAGACTTTGCCCTACTTTGAGGTACTATTTTATGGAAACTGCGTTTCATATTTCTTTTGTTTTTGCAACAGGTAGTCTCCTTTTTTATCTGTCAGTTGAGATATTAAACATAATTCTAAGGTAAATACTCTCGGTGATATACGCGTTCTATCCAAACATTAAAAGCATCTTAATTGACACTTGTACAGTTTTCCTCCAGGGAGGGTTGAGATTCCTTCTTTGTTAAAGCGTACCCCTGCACATTTCGTTCTTGCATAGCTTCTCCTTAGAATGTTTGTGAGGTGTCTTAAGTTCTTGAGCTTCTCCCCACGTGAAAATTCTCTATTACATACTTTGCACTTGCGTGTCCTCTTTCCACTGTGTGTTCTGTGACGACTTATAGGATCACCACTTCACCACTGGTGATCGAAGTGGTTACTGGGATGTAAATACCATTTTATTATTAGTCAAGGAGTCAACACATCGTTGTTCTTTAAGATACGTCATTTTATACAGTACAAGGGGCCAAAAGGGGCCAAAAGGGGCATCAAACAGAAATTTGTAAATATATTTCGGTTTGAAAATTAGGATATTAAAGTAATTGTACGTCATGTGAAATATTAAATCTTGTTTCGTCATTTCAACATTTTATATGATACATTGCAGCAGACAATAACTAATAAGTTATGTATTTTGGATGAAGCAGTGTGTGGTCCACTACTCCATTTCAATGGTTATTCTTATTTTAGAATAGTTTTTTTGTTTTTCCTTTTACTATTGTCTTTACGTCGCACCGACACAGATAGGTCTTATGGCGACGATGGGACACGAAAAGGCTAGGACTGGTAAGGAAGCGGCCGTGGCCTTAATTAAGGTACATCCCCAGCATTTTCCTGGTGTAAAAATTCGAAACCACGGAAAACCATCTTCAGGGCTGCCGACAGTGGGGTTGAAACCCACTATCTCCCGAATACTGGATACTGGCCGCACTTAAGCGACTGCAGCTACCGAGCTCGGTTTTTAGAATAGCTTCCATCACTAACAATGATGGCAGTGGAGACGCAAATGAATATATTAGAAAGAATACAATATCTTTCCAATATACACATTCAGAACAGCAATGCATTCTAACGGCGAATTTGTAGAAAGCGTTATTTTTATTACTACATTTAGCAAAGCCATGCATACTGACTACGTTCATCCTTCTAGGCAAGAAACCACCCTCCAATGCTTGTGCCTCTTTAGGTTTCCACCGTCGTTTACCACAGATGCTACCACACTTCTGAAAATTTATTAACTTTCTAGATGGTAGTGATTGGCTGTACATTATCCACAAGTCGTTTCCGTGCAGGACTCCGCCTGCTTTAGTCTCTACGACGACGCCCACTGGTGGTGTGTAGTGTCACACACATGCGTCATATCAGTGCGTGTGAAAAGAGCATTACCTATGGAACGATAAATGTCTCCCATGAACAAAAATTATAACCAGCAGGCTTAATGATTTTAAATTATCACGCAAATACACTGAGGGTGTAAATTAAATAACAGCTCCTACCCTAACTAACACCCTTAACGGTCAGGACATATAAACAAGGCTATACGTTTCCCCTCCTTAATGGCTAATATTCAGACAAGTCACGTGGTGAACAAACTGGTTTCCATTTAACTGAAGCGTGTGAGTAGAAGGGCGGTTTGCTCTGCAGAAGGACCACCCAAGTAGTTAATCAATAAAATGTATACTGGAATAGCCTCAGCCTTAAAATTCACAGAAGTGGCTTAGAATGTAAGCGGAAAAACTCTGAATTACATTTGAACGGAAAGTAAGAACAAGTACTATTCTGTTGATTCTCGAAACAATGGGTCAGAACTGTGGATATTTTAATCTTCGGCAAGAAAGCAAATTAAAACATCAGTAATGTGATTGCTACGGCCTTTGTCTCGGTCCAGGGTCCTTGATCGCTAGCAGAATGTATACAAGAACTAAGTCTGACAAATATTAAGGACGTTGTTCATTAATAAGCAATTTTGTACCAAGAAAGGGTAACAACCGAATTTCAGCCTAGATCTACTAGCAGTAGTAGTAGCAGCAAATAATAATAATAATAATAATAATAATAATAATAATAATAATAATAATAATAATAATAATGTTACTTCATATTCAATTGGCGGGACGGATTACTCTGCCCGTCATTATTACTACGGCTGTAAGCCGCAGAACTGGTTCTATCGCCCTCTCTGCCGTTGGGAATTTTTCCTCTTCCACCATCGAGGCCGTTGACCTTTGCTGACGATTTAGCGATCTTTTCTAGAAGCACAGATGAAGCTGTAGAAGAGAGAAATCTTTCAAAATAACAAGCAGAAAAGCCTGTAGCTAAGATCTCCTTTGAAAAAACAAAGCTCCACAAAATTAAAGACAAGGTATGGTTTGATAGAGTTAACAGCTTTTTTAGCTATTTTAGCGAGATTGTGCAGAAAGGATCTAATGAAAGAGAAGCTAACAACAGTAGGCGAGATATGATGGCCACAGCGTTTCGCAGAAGACACGACCTATACAAGTAAAAGGCAATTTCAATGCAAGCTAAACTAAAATATAAACATTACGATTATTAAACCCGAATGCCTCTATGGAAGTGAATACCGCCGAGTTACTGGAAAGGCTGGTCTGAGAGAAGCTTAGAAGTTTGAGAGGAAGATACTATACAATACAGGTCGCGAGAAGGAGAGGAACTTTATCAGGAAACCGAACGACTGTTGGAATCCGTCAAGAAGCAAAACTATGGCCACCTATTTAGAGTGGATGATTATTTGTTGACTAAAAAATCATTTAAAATACTCAATAGTAGACCTAACGCATGTGATAAGTGGTTCAGGGTAGTCAGGAAGGATCTGAAAAAATTGCATTACATCGTGAAGACATTGTTAGCAGAGCCAAGCACCGAGAGCAGATGAATGACTTCAAGGGATTTCATGGTCAAGAACAGCAGAACAGCAGGCGGACTGCGAAAAGGAGACATGCTGCTAGAGAGAGAATACAACGATACTGGGCTGTAAATAAGGCTTCTAAAATTGTTTGTGTTGCTTTTTGTGGTCTGTAATGGCCGTAAACGTCTAAATAATAATAATAATAATAATAATAATAATAATAATAATAATAATAATAATAAAGGTCAACACTTGTTAACGACGGATATTGGTCGAATCGAGAAAGTGAAGTTTTGTTTGGTTGCTATTTTTGCTATTTTACGTTGCACCGACACAGATAGGTCTTATGGTGACTAACAGACAGGAACGGCCTAGAAGTGGGAAGGAAGCGCCGTGGCCTTAATTAAGGTACAACCCCCAGCATTTTCCTGGTGTGAAAATGGGAAACCACGGAAAACCAGGGCTGCCGACAGTGGAGTTCGAACCCACTATCTCCCGGATGCAATCTCACAGCCGCACGCCCCTAACCGCACGGCCAACTCGCCCGCTAAAAGTGAAGGAAAAAAATTAAGCCTAGGGGAGATAATTCAAGATGTTTAGGAAAGTCTGCTATAGAAAAAAGTATACAGAGGATGGAAACGGCATATGGTATTACTAAGAAATTTTACAATAAAGCATGTTTATCTAAGTCTTAAAATAAGGCATTTCAATACAATAGTGAAACCAGAATGTCTGTTAATTATTAATTAATTAAATTACATATTAGTTAAGGTTGAAATATTAGGAAGGTGAATGATTAGAAAAATACCGATTTCAATGAAAAGAACAGAATTTTGAAAATTAAGAATAATATAGATATCTATCAGATAACAACCGAAATAATAGGAAAAAATTACTTATTTTTTGGGCATGTCGTTGGTATGGATGAAAAATTAACAAGAAAGATATTCAAATGGCTGGATTAAAGAGGTCAATACATATTAGGAATGAAATAATGCGAGAAGAAGAAAAAAATTTGTGTTAAATATGGAAGGACTCCAGAACAAATGGGAAAAGTAAAATGGTAAAAAGTGATCTGAGGAAACTGAGGGAAAAGAAACACAGCAAAAGAATGAAGACGTATTGGAAAGCATCAAAGGCTGAGGAATTGAAACCCACACGTAGAGAGACACAGAGAGAAAGAACGTCAAGCAGTAAATCGCTAAAGAATTGTATTTGTGTAAAAAGTTAAACCCAGTTTTGTATGTGCGTTATTTATTATCGGGTAGAGCACCTTGATGTTCCAAAAGAAAAATCTACATGTGGTAGTCGTGAGCAACAGAATGGTTTGCGGCACACCCGAGTACTTCTACACAGTTACAGCACTGTTAGAAATCTAGGGCGCTATAATGCAGTCATTTGACATTGCTGCCCATACACTCACATCTGGCATATTTACATCCTGTTGAAATATAGCAGGGGAAATGTACTTTGCCCTCCACCTCTAAAAGAACACCAACAACTTGAATGTCGCCTGATACACTCACAGTATTTGGCCCAAATGTTGGTGCCATAGTACAAACTTTCACGGAAAAAATGAAAATCCACAGCCTGTTTCCAGTCATTCGACCGGGTGAGGAATGGAATGCATAAAGCCCCCATCTAGTGGCGAGGACAGGAAATGTGTCGGCTGCCGAAGCCTGTCACTCCTCTGGGACAATGATAAATTACTGACAGATGAGATGTTAATGGAGGGAGTTGCTGGAATGAAAGTGATAGGGAAAACCGGAGTACCCGGAGAAAAGCCTGTCCCGCCTCCGCTTTGTCCAGCACAAATCACATATGGAGCAACCGGGATTTGAACCACGGAATCCAGCGGTGAGAGGCCGGCGCATGCTGTCTGAGCCACGGAGGCTCTACTTTCACGGAGAGTTTCTGCAAATTAACCCTCTGGGGCCTGTATTTCCATCACAGAGCCGATGCAAAAACCGTGGAGCGTTGGCCCCGAGTTTCATGCTATGTCAATAGTGGTTGGTTTCCTGAGATGAAGTATAACCATGACCATGAATAGGAAACATGAAAACATGAAATTGGGAGAAAGTTGTAGACATGATATGGGCTTATGCCGTGTCAAGGAAACAAGATGAAACTCTCTACGTTTCGCAGATAACTTCGCTCCGCGTCTTCAGAGGAAAATCTCGACTGTTCACGAGAAAGACTTATCCAATAATTAGGGTTTGAATTTAATAAAATAAAATAAAATAAAATAAAATAAAATAAAATAAAATAAAATAAAATAAAGCCTCCGTGGCTCAGGCGGCGGCGCGCAGGCCTCTCACCGCTTGGTTCCGTGGTTCCATTCCCCGTCACTCCATGCGAGATTTGGAATGGACAAAGCGGAGGCGGGACAGGTTTTCCTCCAGGTACTCCGGTTTTCCCTGTCTTCATTCTCTCCAGCAACACTCTCTACTATCAATTCATTTCATCCATCAGTCATTAATCATTGACCCAGGGGAGTGTGACAGGCTTCGGCAGCCGGCACGATTCGTATCCTCGCCGCTTTATTCATTCCATCCCCGACCCGATCACTAACTGGAAAACAGGTTGTAGGCTTCCATTGAAAATAAAATAAAATATAAGTATGTTGACAAAACCGGAGAATGAATGAAGAATGAATACCTGGGTGTTGTGTGATAAGTGTCATACATTTATATGTGTGTACTCGGGTTATGTCCCCCTGCCCCGCACCTCCCGCACCGTCTCACATCATTATTCATCCTCTGGTTTTCTTCACATAATTTCTTTCCGTTCTTCAGCTCTGTTCTCTGTTCTGTTCTATCCTTCATTGCATGTTATTAGTTTCTATTTCTTTCGTCCACCACATTCGCTCCTGATTCATCTATGTCCTCTATGTTATTTCTCACGCACACGAGGTGTGATAGAACATCTTAATTGGGGTTTAATGTTGCCATCAGCTTCCGCTGTGCCAGTATACAGCGAGCCACCTGGTGACGAATGAGCGTACCACTGCAGTTCCAACGGTAAAGCATTCTTAAATTCAAACCCTCATTATTCTAGAAGTCTTCCTCGTGAACAGTCGAGATTTTCTTCTGAAGACGCGGAGCAACGTTCTCTGTGAAAATTGAAGAGTTTCACCTTGTTTTCTTGACACGGTAGAAGGGGAGATGGTGCACCATATCTCGGCAATGTTAAATTATTTATATTTAAAATTATTTTTCTACAAAAATATAACGCTTAGAATGAAGAAATTTGGTATGGTTCAAAATCAAGGTTTGCTGTATATACTGACAATTTTATAACTTCATCTAACCGCACATATAGTAGAAACATTTTTTTACTTTACTGCAAAAAAGTATTGCTTTTGTGAAGTGTTATATTGGATAACATTGGAACTATTAGAGATAGAGTCATAAATTAATGTCAGTATCTTCACCAAACACAATAAAACAGCTCAGGAAAATTTCATTTAACTGGCTGAAATACATCCTGAGAAAAATATCTGAATATCATTAAAAATAACTCTTCCAGAAAAATTTAATTAAAGTTACACACTGCCTAGTGCATCCCTGGTCCATATTCTGGATCATCCGGATCATCACCGTTATCTTCCCTTGCTCTCTACCTGTTTCTGCTCACTATCCTGTTCCTCTTTATCACTATATCAGCCTTTCTCAATCGCTCTGCATCAATTTCACTACAGATTTGTCGCATGCTTCTGCCAGGATTAATTCCTAAATTTTCCAGCACTATCATTCGACCCACACAGCTCTCATTATAAGTCAGCACTGCATACTACAATCCCATATATAATGTATCATAGCCAACAAACACTGTTTTGCATACACGGTTCCAAGCTACACTATTGAACGACTCATTTACGTTTTGTGTATTGCCATGTAAACATTTACGAAGGAGGTCAGGAGCTGCTAGATTTCTGAACACTGGTTTGATGACTTTTATAACTTCATCTGGAAGACAATGCTTATGCTGGTAAGGTTCATTAGTAACAAGGGACCTATTGTACTTACACCAGCTTGAATCACCTTTCAGACAAAGAAAATGTTGTTAATTCCCATCTGTCGAACACTTGTGTAAAAATATTGCCCAGTCTGCCTGCTTCATTTTATCCACACTATCTGTATTTCCCCTTATAGCCATGCCATAATATGTCTGTATGTTATCTATTTCCTTAGCAGTTAGTCTCCCATGCCCAGATATGAACGTTCCATCATCTTGTTCCTTGCCTTTATAATCCTTCACTAACCTACGGAGCTGACATACCATTCTTCTTTGGGCATGTGCTATGCATTCTAACTTCTCAACTTGCACATAAGGTTTACCGTCCACAACCTTTTTAAAACCTTTGCTATCCCCATCCCCCAAATATTTTGTATATCTAACACCATACAGCTTCAGTGAACGACAGAAAATTTCAAGTGCTCCAGCTGCTTCCATCCTTCCACTAACACATGTATAGTTTTACTTCACATTCGACCACTGTCTTTTTGTTTCAATTAATGTTTACACTTCTTCACAGTTTCACAGTTCTGGCAGTATTTTGTTCGAGGTACAACTATCACCTTCCCAGTGTCCACGCTTGTTGCAGAAACTACACCATTTGCACTTGCATGTCCACGTTTCGGCCAGGAACCGTCTAATGCAACTGCCAAAACGATTGAGCCTTCATTCTCTAACATAGCTTCCTTTACTGCCTTTTGCATAGAGTTTTCAGCACACACTTTCATATTTTTGCTCAGGGCACTAGGAAAGTTTTGCAATACGCAAAAACGGTTGGCTAGACACCTCTGTTATGGTGAGGGATGAAAAGTGGGGTGAAAAACCGGTCTAGAAGACAGCAAGGCGCGACCTTCACACCAGTTGTTACCAAGCAGTGGGACTGAAAGCAAGTTAAGATGTGAGTGTGGTCTAAAGGTGAATATCGCGCAATTATCCGCTACAATTTTGCTCGTGGATTAACTGTTGACCAGTGCCTGGAGGAAATGACTCCTGTGCTGGGGAAAGACTGTCCACATCGGACAACAATTTTCCGCTGGTACAAAGAGTTCCAGACGGGAAATTTCGGGGTTGAAGACGATCCTCGTTCCGGGCGACCGTCTGAATCAATGGCTGAGGAAAACAATGAAGCTGTGAGGAAAATGTTGCAGTAAGAGAGGCGGTTGACATATCGGCAGGTAGAAGAGGCCCTCCATATCCCTGCGCCAGCTATTCATTCAATTCTACACGACCATCTCCATGTTAGAAAGGTTTGTTCCCTTTGGGTGCCCCATTCACTTTCAGAGGAACAAAGGACATATCGAGTGAAGTGGTGCCGAAAAATGCTAAAACAGTTTGAAAATGGGACTTCGCGTAACGTCAATAGCATCCTTACAGGTGACGAAACTTGGCTTTATTATTACGATGTCCCAGCAAAATTCCAGAACAAGGTGTGGCTGTTTGAAGATGAGGGTACTCCTGTGACTGTGCGAAAGTCAAGATCAGTGAAGAAAAGGATGATTGCAGTATTCTTCACTAAGCGGGACATTCTGACTCGGGTTGTGCTAGAAACTCAAAGGACAGTTACTGCGAAGTGATACGGTGGGACTTGTCTGCCTCAGGTCATGCAGGCTCTCAAGCAGCTCCCTCCAAGGTCACGGCTCAACACTTGGCTCTTGCATCACGACAATGCTCCAGCACGTCGTGCTAATGTAACAATGGATTTTCTTGCCAGATCAGGGTTGACTGTGCTTGATCACCCTCCGTACAGTCCTGATCATGCCTCTTGTGACTTCGCACTATTCTCAGAAGTGATGAAGGGTTTGGGTAAGTTCATCACTGCATACAGTCTTTACAGCTTTTAGTCCTTTTCCAATTGATCGCATGCCACACACAAATCTAATGTTGATCTCATGGTGTCATATTAGAGGAGTAAAATTCATGTTTACTATTACAGCTTATGCATTTTAGAACTAATTTAGTAGCTAAACATTTTCTACTAGAAATATTCTCACATAATTTTATGGAATGCTCTTCATTACAGTTTTTACATTTCACATAAAAATTCAAAGCTGTGGAAAGTAATGCAAGATCAATTACGTCGTTCCCATGGCATACCTGTTCACTGCTGCTGTCACTGTCAATTTCATTCTAAGTTTCACTACCACATTTATTACTTACACTAGGGTCAGCGAAAATCTTTCTTCTTGATTTACTGCTCCCCGGAATTGATTTTGTTTCACTACAAAGAGATGTCTCCAGTAACCTCACACTCACATTACTACTACTACATTCAGCAGAACTATTAACGACAGACAGCGTAATATTACTGTTAATACTCGCTTCTGGTTTCCTTTCAGGGCCTCCACAGTGTTTCCCTACCTGAGCCAGGCATCCTACAAAAATACTTCTTAACTATCCACAACAGGACGTGATCAAAACAACAGCCATGATACATAACACAAGACAAGCGTCATCCGACAAGCCACAACACTTGAACCAACCCTAGAACGAGAGTGCATGCCGCGAAATTATTTTTTGTCTAATGCGGCAACAATATATCAGTTATACAAAAAGGGAACGTGCCTTCAGTTCTCAGCGTGACATTCAAATGGTACTTGAGACCTGAAGGAATGACTTGTAGAATATAAACAAGCAGTATATTACAAAATAAGGCATAAACTACCAAAAAATTGATCTAAAATCTACCTATCATCAGACGTATCATTACCTCAAATCATATGAGGTACCTGGTAAAAATGATCTAAAATCTACTACAAAATTGAATACATGAAAAACTTCAGTTAAAAGGCCGTCATTATATGAGTAACTTGGTTTAGGTACAACTGAAAATTACAATATTGATGGCCTAATGAAATGCGTTCTAACATTGTGCCATTATTCGTAATACTGGACCTGGGCATGTGTACTTGGTATAGTCTTATTCAAAAGATAGCGAGTAAGTTCTATTTTTTTAAGTTTGTAACTAGCCCAGAAAGACGACATATTCATATCTTAGTTCTACTTGAGCACCTATGTTGAACAATTTATTAGAGAACAACTTAACGTGGTTGTTCAAAAGTCATTAGACCATCTTCTTCCGTTCAAATTATTATATAAAAACTAATAGGAAATGCATTCCAACACTGTCATTTTTCGTAATATTGGATCTTGGCATGCGTACTTGGTATAGTCTTATTCAAAAGATAGAGAATAATTTATACTTTTTTTGTTTGTAACTAGCCCAGAAAGACATTATACTTATGTCGTAGTTCTACTTGAGCACCTATGTTGAACAATTTGTTAGAGAACCACTTAGTGAGGCTGTTGAAATATCATTAGACCAGCTTCTTCCGTTGAGCAATATTCTGTATTGGTGGTGTGCTACTGTTATTAGAGTGTTCAGATGTTAGTTTACTAGTTGAAAGGGGCTGTCAGACTATGGTATAAGTTTGTTAAGCTGTCCACAAATGTATTCAATTTTGTAGTAGATTTAAGATCAATTTTAATTAGGTATCTGGTATGGTTTGGAAGTTTTTAATGTATTCAATTTTCTAGTAGATTTTAGATCAATTTTAACCAGGTACGGTACCTGATATGGTTTGAGGTAATGATACGGCTGATGATGCCCCATAGGAAAGGGAGAAACATGTACCAATTTTAATTTTAATGAGGATTTAAATCTAACATATTGAGTTGTATTGAATAGGTGGAACAGAAATACATTTCTTACATTTATCCCAAGATTACTTTCAATACGGATTCACAATGATTTTCATTACTTGTAAAGTCTAAATGCTGTCAAACCAAAATTCCTGCTCTTCTTCTTCTTTATTATTATTATTATTATTTCTGGTTACATGGCTAAATGTTCAGCATGCTTGCTTTTTGATTAAGAGGCCCCGGGTTCGATCCCAGGCCGAGTCGCGGATTGTAACCCTCATTGGTTAATTGCGATGGCTTGGGGGCTGGGTGTGTGTGTCGACTTCACATTAGAATTCATCATAGGTGGGACCCCATCCTCATAGAAGCGCAGTTCACCTTTAAGGTGCCAACTCGAAAGTCCTCAGCTTATAACTCTGACCAGAACGGTTCTGTCATCTATTGTTCAGTATTGCATGAACTACATCAATGAATGTTCGTTCTGAGTGATAGATGTGTTGCGGGTTAGTATTAATACCCTTAATATTGTCACAAATGTATTCCGGGGCGCAACGACAAAAATATACGCTTACAATTTTGACTATGTCAAAACTGCGATGTTATCAGAAAACCTTATGGAAATCCCAATATATATTATTACGGTAGTAATTTAATTTATGCTGATTACTCTCGTAAATGAGAGAAAACCATTAATGTGCCGTGCACGCTATATTGCTCTTGATAAGATTACTCACCCATCCATTCACCCCCTCGGTTGACGCGTAAGACAAATTCGACCATGGAAGTACTATTTATTACAGTGGCTTTCTAAATATTCCTTCGAGAGGCATTCGTGATCAACGCACTTCCAGTATATGATACTTAGCTAGGAACTCTCAACTCTGTGACACAAGTAGTTCAAGTCTAGTATTGCTCCTGACATTCATGTTTCTATCAGATCCATTTGACTCTTGTCCCTTTCTAAATCTAATATGGAAGGTGTTTAAGTCGTATATTTGCCCACTTTTCATTTCCCTTGCCTTTCTTCATTCACATTTTTAGAAAGAGATAATTCTTCTAGGGGCTCGGTACCCTAGCAGGCAAAGGCATGCTCGGTTCAACAGGAAGGACATGGATTCAATTCTCCGTCAAGAAGTGAAAACGTTCACAAACGACTTTTTCACTTCTGGGCAGGCACATAGCTGTGAGATGCACTCATCTTACAGAAAAAAAAAGTGAGTACCCGGTTAATTCCTGTGGGGGCAAAGACAGACGTACTAAAGCTAACCACTCTGTCACGCTTGCAAGGGACACCCTTAAATTCTAACGCTCTGCATCGCACAGAAACATCAGAAACATGCTTAGAATATAGATTGGCCATCACAATAGTAGTGATCTGTTGTTTCAAAAGGGGCTTTCACGGCCGTGGATCTGAAAATCACTGAAAAGATTTGGAATGGAATGTTTTGCGTGGTTAGGCCATGTGCGTTTGCAGAGTTTTGCCGAGAAGTGTCAATACTGGAACTGTATCTCCATGGGGAGTACACATCTTGGAAAACGGAGGACTCACTTCTCCTTTAGCAGGTTATCAATCCCTATTTGCTAACACGGTGGAACCGCGCAGTCGTTCGGGTCGGCTGATGCAGACTGGGTCTCGGCCCATAAGTAGGGCTGGTCCGTGGTCCGACAGCTCTGCACTATGACCGGTCAACCGAGCAGAGGAAGAGTGGCTACGGCTTTACGGTGGGTCTACGCCTCTGTATTCGGGAGACGGAGCGGGACTGGTTTCCACCATCGGCTGTGCTGAGAATTTTTTCCGTGCTTGTCCATTCTCCTGCAATAAGGTGAATACCGGGATAGCTCCTAGTAGCCTATAGGCCACAGCTGCCAATCCTCTCACCTTCATCGCACATTTCTTTCTCAGATACAAATCTGCCTGCCTGAGAGACGGCGTCACGGTCTAGGTGGCCCGCCTCTCCCTCCGGGGGAGGAATAATAACATTTCCAAACTGCGATGTATTTGTTAATAATAATAAAATGTAGTAGTAGTAGTAGTAGTTCTCTACCGTTCGAGTCTTCGATGGGCTTGCCAGTCCAACAAATGGCACGTCTGGGAGAATGCAAACTCTCACGGCCTAACTAACCAAAATATGGTTCCGTTCCTTCCATTTTGATATGAGTATGTCTTATGGCTAGGGGTCATCCGAAAATTTGTGTAAAGTAACGCGACAAAATGTGTGACGGAAGTGACATCACATTAGTCGTTGGCATAGGCCTCGGTCGCAAAAGATGCTGTGGCTGTGGATTTGTATAAATCGTGTGTGCTGAAATAGAAAGTGTACTGTCAGTGACGTCACGCCGCTACCTTCTCATTCCTCGCGTCGCTGGAAACCTGCGGTGTGTTAGTGCTAGTGTTATGTATGGACAAATATATCAAGGCAAGATAACTTCACAAGTAATCGATTGCCAGATGGTAAATTACAATCAAGTAAGGTAACCTCTCAGAAATGTTTTGGGTAAGTAGCCTATTCAGTTTTTGAAGCGTATTATTACTTTGAATTTTTATCTTCACAGGAGAAGTAATAACTGCAGCAGAGTTATTTTCCACATGAATGATACTTTCTTTCAACATGCTCTTTTCTTGGATGAGACTAAGATTTTTATTGACAAGGTGGAACCACCCAATTAAAGATGTTTAAATAAACGTATGTGTAATTGTTGAGTAATGTCACAAAGATATAAAAGTTATTTCCTTTATCGACTCGGCGGGAGAGGGAGATCCTGTTTTATACAAACACCCGAAACGATGTTGAAGTAGTGGGAGAGAGTCGTCGTGATGTAATGTTCAGCTGTGTTAAAGTAGTTGTCGTTGTATAGTGTCGAGTGGTATGTGTTGAGTAGTTCAGCAGACACGCGAGTTGATTGTGCAAGTTATCGGCCTTGTCCGGAGTCGATCCAAGAGTATAGTAGTCGTGTATCTGTGGTGGTGTCCGTTCAAATACATGGTTACAGAAGCACTTGCATTACCCGCTTTTAAAGCCAAACAAATAAAGCATTTAAAGTACAATCAAGTCGGTCTTCTTCCTGGCATTTATCCCCGACTCGAATTTAATAGCGAGGATATCTGTTTAATATATTTAATTTATTTATTGTATTGTTCATATTAATAATGTTTTTTACATTCCACTAACTACTTTTCGACGGTTTTTGGAGACGCCAAGTTGCCGGAATTTTGTCCCACAGGCGTTGTTTTACGTGTTATTAAATCTACCGACGTGAGGCTGACGTATTTGGACACTTTGTTACTGACCAGGGAGTGAATGAAAGGGCGATACTGCTGGAATGTTTTTAATAAACTTCTGTACATATTTCAACCTGGCCTCAGAAATGGGGCGATTGTGTGAATACAGAGGTGTACAACAGACTGCAGTATTTTTTCACACTAGATAATTTTCCATTTTATTGCTAGTTGCTGAATATGCAGCATAATAAACTCCATGTGCGCCTCCGTAGTGTAAGAGTTAGTGGTAATATCTACCGTCCTTGGAGGCTCGGGTTCGATTCCCGTTATTGACAGAGATTGGCAAGAGGCCTAGTACGTAGTAGAAATGTTACATGTATCCCACTTCCATTGGGGGTGTGCCTGAAAAGAGTCGCGCCACCTCGAAACGAGAATACGAGTTTGCTTTTACTAAACTCAATCTTCTTCTTCTTCCGATGCTCCCACACCTTTCGGGTCGCGTGTGCGAATTGTGTCAAATAAGTGGAATTGGGCATATAAGGCCGGATTCCCTTCCTGACGCCAACCTTATGCGGAGGGTGGTGTTCACTATTGCGATTTTCTCTTGTAGTTGGTAGTGTGGTGTGTTGTCTGAATATCAAGGGGAAGTGTTGGGACAAACACAAACACCCAGTTCCCGAGCTAGAAGAATTAATCAGACGTGATTGAAATGCCTACCCGGTCGGAAATCGAACCCAAGACCCTTTGAACCGAAGGCCTTAACGCTGACCATTCAGCCAACGAGTGGGACTTTTACTAAACTCAATGTGTCACGTTATACCGTACATAGCGCAAAGTGAAGAACAAATGGATAAAATGACTCTGTACTTGATATGTACACTCTGGAAATACATGAAACCTTAACACACTCTCAGAAAGAGACCTGACTCACGCCCTTTATGACCGCATTCTGGAATTATAGATTTGAAACATTTACAATTCACGTTACTCGACTGGTTATCAACTGCTGTCTTTGACGGATCCGTATTATTTTCTCCACTGGTGTAATATAACTCTGGATGATTTTACAGCTTTTGAACAAAATGCATTTCATTCCAAATATCAATTTATTATCTTCACCATAAAAAGAAGTGAGGAGAAATAAGCCTCGGCATTCATCAACTAATAGCCTAGCAACTTTTATGACTCTCTGCACAGATTTACGACTAGAAATACATAAATCAATGTCTGCGTGACTTTTATAAAGTGAATATTAAACAATTTATGTTCACTGATATGGACTCTGGGAATGAGACAGTACTGAATTGATTTAATGATTATATTGTAATTTTTAAGGATGTAGTTGTTTGTTTTTTATTTGTTTGTCTGTTGTTTAAAGGGGCCTAACATCTAGATCATCGGCCCTACATTCGTTTAACATGCCAAGAATGTTTGCATACACAAGTCAGATCTGACCTAGTGTAGACATTCATTTTTATTGATTATCTAAACAAATGGAATTGAAGAGTTTCTATGTTTGATGTTTATTTTTACTAGGAATCGATGGTGCCGATTATGGCTTCTTAGATGGCTGTACAGACTAATTATTTAACAACAATCTCTAACCAATGCTAGCACATTACGAAAAGTCCATGTTGTTGTAAACCCTGGCGGTCATTCCTTGACTTGTTCTAGATGCGGTTGTATAATGAGCTGCTACAAAAATAAAAGCAAAAAACATCTTTTAGAATATTTCCTCTCATTGCCTTCCTTTAGAAGTGTGTCTACCATTATAATACAACAGTTCTTTCCTCATTGAAACATGTATGTATCAGTTCAATCTCTTTCAACCCTTCAGGCACATATGCATGCGAAATACACATACAGTAAGGCTTACTGCCAAACTTCACCATAAAACAGCCTGATTTCTAAGTAACGCAGAGCCAAGTCAGTAATTTTCTGTAATGCTATAGCATGTCGAATAGGCACCACTTTGGACCGCAGGTAATTGATTTAAACTGACCCGCGTCACGTAAGTTTCAAAGTATGGTCTGATCTTCTTTCTCTCTCGTCTACCCGTCATCGATCCGAGAGAAACAATTTTATGTTTATGACATTAAACTGTAGAAGTAGGTCAAGAAACAAATGTTTGCATATAGTTTGATTTGTTTGAAAATATCCGTTAAAAATACCCAACCACTATATATAAATTTAATATTTAATATCATCCATTTTTAGGAGTTCTGTAAGAAGTTCATGAGAAATGCAAATCAAATATTTTTAACAGAACGTATATCCCTGCATACAGGCATGACCTGGAAGTTGCTTGTTGTTTCGTGCCAGGATAAATACTTGCTCGTCAAATATAACTTTTACTTCCTTCAGCAATCCAGAATAGTACACTGGACACAAGTATCTGCAGCACGGTCTTAAATAAAATGTGGGTACGGCAAATAATGTCAAACAATTTCACGTCATTTTTTGTTAGCGAAATAGACTGAAATCCTTTACGGCTGATAGGGCATGTCGGTAGGAGTTCACATTACATAAACCATCTTCTTCATCATTTTCGTTCTCGTCTTCATCGCCATCAATTTCTGTTTGCTTTCGTTGGAGTAGATGGGTGATGAACATTTCGAGGTTTACTGTAGTCGCCTCTGTCTCAACTTCTAGATCAATGGCCTCGTAATCTTCTCCACTGACATCACCATAATTACACTGTTCGGGAGTTTGCTGTAGCACGTCAGTATTTTCGTTTATTATGGTTTCTTCGTCAGGGTGTGAGAAAAACTTGACTTTGTGAAAGCATTGACGTACCGTATTTGATGACACTCCTCTCACCATTCTGCGGTCCAAATTAGGCCTACAGCATAGAGCGCTCAATGGCTAAATGGTTAGCGTGCTGGCCTTTGGTCACAGGGGTCCCGGGTTCGCTTCCCGGCAGGGTTGGGAATTTTAACCATTATTGGTTAATTTCTCTGGCACGGGGGCTGGGTGTATGTGCCGTCTACATCATCATTTCATCTCCATCACGACGCGCAGGTCGCCTACGGGTGTCAAATCAAAAGACCTGCACCTGGCGAGCCGAAATTGTCCTCGGACACTCCCGGCACTAAAAGCCATACGCCATTTAATTTCATTTCAGCATAGAGCACAAACACACATTTCCTGGCCGAATGCAGTCTCGGCCATCTTAGATGCATTTGGAATACACATGTACTGAAGAAGATTAGACAAGAAATTCACACTTATTCCTTTAGAGTAGCAAAATTTTCTTCCGTTTCCGCGTTAGGCAGGTTCAACTAAATACTGGTAAACTTACATGAGCATTAAACCATAATTCACCGGGCGAGTTGGCCGTCCTGTTGGGGGCGCTCAGCTGTGAGCTTGCATCCGGGAGTTAGTGGGTTCGAACCCCACTGTCGGCAGCCCTGAGGATGGTTTTCCGTGGTTTTCCATTTTCACGCCAGGCAAATGCTGGATCTGTATCTTAATTAAGTCTACGGCCACTTCTTTCCCACTCCTACGCTTTTCATATCCCATTGTCGCCATAAGACCTATCCTAGTCGGTGCGACGTAAAAGCAGGCTGTAAAACCATTATTCACCTGACCGGAAAATATTCTGACGTGGACAGTTTTCCGGTTAATGAATGTTCCACTAAAGGTAGGTTTTACTGCAATTGTAATAAACAGATGATCCAGGTCCATCATCTTCAAATTAAGGGGAAAATACAGTCTGTGCGACATAGTCTTGGAGAAGAAGTTAGTAAATAAATCCAAAAGAAAAGTAATGGAAAGCAGTCGAACGAAGTCAAGTGGTGCAGGAAATATGAGATAAGGAAATTTAAACCTTAAAAGACGTAGATGAATATTGTTATTTGCGCTGCAGAATAACTAACGGTGATAGAAGTAAGGAGGAGCACATAAAATGCAGACTAGCTTAAGCACGAAAGGCCTTTCTTAAGAATAGGACTTTGCTCACTTTGAATATCTATTTAGGAATTAGAAAGATGTTTGTGAATACTTTCACCTGGAGCGTGGCACTGAATGAAAGTGAAAAATGGACAATAACTAGTACAAAAAGAACGCGAACAGGAGCATTTGAAATGCAATGTTACAGAAGAATGTTGAAGATGAGATGGATAGACCGAATAACGAATGAAGAGATACTGAATCTAATTGGTTAGAGGAGAACGATTTGATCAAATTTGACCAGAAGAAAAGGTAAAATGACAGAAAACATTTTTAAGATATCCAGGACTTGTCCAGTTGGTTTTTGAGTGAAGTGTAGGGGGTAAGAATTGTATGTGTAGACCAAGGCATGAACGTGACAGACAAATTAGAGCAGATGTAGTAGGTATATAGAAATGTAAAGCTTAGCGGAAGATGAGGTGGCATGGAAAGCAGCATCAAACAAATCCATGGACCGATTGTACGAATAGCAAGAAGATATTTGCATAATTATAATAATTTCCTATTGATTTATTTAACAACTAATTTCTAAATATCCTTACCTTGTGAGAAAAAAATGATATTTACATTGGGTGAATAAATGCGTACTTATACTGCTTTATTTCTAAGTCCCAATTTAGAACTCTGCAGCCCGGTTCCCTCGTGGAGTTTTCGATCTTTCTTTTTCTGACGACCCTGGTGCCATGAAATTCTCTTGCACCAAGTTTTAAGTTTCTACCTATACTTAAGTGCCTCATTAATTCGTATCTATTTTCGTTTTTATGCCAACGTTCAAACATCATGATACGTAATGTAAAAATAGTGATACTCAAGACTACAGTAGTAGATTCAATGTGGGAGTCTTTAGAAGCATCAACAGCGTAGTCAGGTTGAAACATTGGATGTCGTGATATCTCTGAATTTGAGTGATACTGGGCGTGGTTAGCTCTTGGACGGACAAATCAGTTGCTACTGCCTGAAGAAAGAGCGGTTTGGCGTTGGCTGTATAAGACTACGCCACATCAGTGGACGCCATTCTCTGACTTGGTTGAACACTGATCAAGCGGCCTTCATGTGGGCTGACTAGCCCACATAATAAAGGTATTCCTGATTCAGCTATGGGGACAAGAGTTCATTCCCTAAGAAAGTCGAGAAATAACAGCGAGTTGGCTAGATGGTACGAAGCGTGTAGTAAATGCCGGGACTGCACTTTAATTAAGATCATAGCTAATTCCTTCCCGATCCTATGCCTTTCCCATACAAATATTGCCGAAAATACGTCTCCGTTAATGCGAGACATTAGACAAATAACAAAAAAAAAAAAAGGAAAACTTAAACCACTTTGCGTATGCGAAATTCAAATAATCATAAATATGTCTCCCGGTCATAGCTGCTAATTTCAAATGGCAACCAGCCGTTAGACCTAGTCTGCACGGTTGCTAGGTAACACTGTCTGACCATCCATGCCTACCTTACCTGTACGGCTGCCATGGTTACACTTCAGTCACACATTTTGTCACGTTACGTTACAAAAATGTTCGGCTGATACCCAGCCATAAGACATTTATATCGTCGCTCCACCGGTAAAACGTTGTATCCCACAAAGCTCTTCCGATCCATTATTCACCTTAAGACTGGTCACGCCTCCAACCACATATGCATACGCAGTCCATCAGAACAATGTCCGTTGTGTTCGTTTTCCTATGCCGATGATTAAATGAAAATGAACCTTACATGCAGTATACACTAGGAGTGCGTTAATACGTAATGCAAACGTACATTCCTACAGTACGGTACAGTAAGGATCATTTTCCTTTACACATGGGCATAGGAAAATGAACACAACGAAATTTGTTCTGATGGACTGCATATCCATACGTGGCTGGGAGGCGTGACCAGTCTTAAGGAGTATAATTGATAGGAAGAGATTTGTGGAATACAACTTTTTACCGGTCAAGCGACGATATCAAAACGAAAGTCTACGTTTTAAGAAACGAGCTACTTAACGGGGACAACCAGAAATCTAAAACAATAATCCTCATATCATACCAGTTCTCCGTGGTGTTTGCTAGCAACGAGACATGTTTACGTTCGTTTTCAGATATACCAAAAGGCTGTTCAGTTTTTCGAACGCCTTCATGTGCCACAGTCACAATGTTGTCTTTCTGCCAGCTCAATGATGCCCTTCAGTTTGCTTCAGCCTTGGATGGCCATCATCAGCCATAATACCAATCTCTATAAAAACATCTAATAACTAAAATAAATGTATACGCATGCACAGAAATGGTGTCCCGATATAAACAAAGCATGGCCTACCCCCACCTTCTCGCTTAACGCACTTCTGCAGGTAGACAGCCCGCTACAAGACTGTTGTGATTGAAATGGGTACAGTGGCGGATGTATAGCAGTACACACACTGTGCATTCAGCACTCCCCGTTCACTCTCTTCCCCTCCTCTCTGTACAGCAGTGGCCTTCAATATTACTGCTTTACTCCCTCCCCTCCTTTTCAGTACTGGAGTGGGACAGTGTTGATTGTTTACGTCGGGACACCATTTATGTGCATGCATGTACAAACACATACAAATGACGTTAAAAGGTACTGAAGGCATCTATAGATCCTGAAATAAAGAGTGTGTACAACGCGTGAAATATAAAAAGGAATTAAAACAGGGCTCCTAGTGAGACCTAAAATCCTTGGATGCGTTTCATCGTGTTAAAAACATGTTTCATTAATGCTTCCCATTAAACACTTTCATTACATAAAACATTACGCAGTATACCTAGTATTGAAAAGGCGGACCATTTATGACAATTTTTGTTATTGCGTGCCAACCAAGTTATTGTCTACGTGGGCGCCGAAATGAAATATAATCGTCTAGTATTGGTTTACAAATTAATCTATAATAATTACCAGAACCCAAGCCTGTCGCAGGTTTAAAGGTAGTCCACAACTTTATCCTCACAGTCATCGCAAAAGCATTAACCATAATGACATTGTGATGTTCTAAAGGATTTGTAAAGTTTCAAAAGTTAGTAAAGTGAATGGCAAATCACATAACTCCGACCAAGTTCCAATCCAATTTTAATAGTTTTCGTAGTCACGGCGGTGGTAGACGTGACTGAAAAGTAAAGACGCTAACAGTCAGAAGGTAGAGAAACTGGAGGCTGACAGTTTGGACGTGAATCGTGCGGCAAAGAAGTCAAATCTGAGAGAGAATGTAATATAGGAACTATTAAGAAGGAGCTGCAGTGCTATTCAGTTCACCTATGTGTATTAGATCCACTGCGTGTCTGTATTTTGGTCAGAATTTTTATAAATTGGCATTTAAGAGTCAGTAATATCCAGAATAAGAAGAAAACGGTAAATTTTAAATTGTCATGTCTCTATCCCTCTGTGTGTATGCACACGTATCATGAGATAACTGCGGAACAGAATTGAAATTAAAATCGGCATATTACGTCACAGGAGACGGTACTCTAATCTAGACTATAAATGTTTTCACCATGGATAACAAAGTAGTTTATAGGAATGTATATAATATAGTTCTCAAATATCTTTATGAATACGGTTTCAATCCATAAATACTATAGAGCGTGGTCGGAAACAATGTGAACCGAGTATATGAACGTTACAGGTCTGGTCATACTGATAAGTAATTTGAGAAAATCACGTGGATGTCTTTCCATCAACTAATGAAGTTAGCCAACCAATTTGCTTCGCGGGCAAATTTAAATGGGCTTTACAAGGCGGTGTTGCTAAATCTGCCCGAGGCTTGGTCGGACTTGAGAGCCATGCCGAGAAATGGGCATCAAACACTAACACACCGTGGGTTTCAACCAGAGCCACCGTAGCATGCTTGCTATAGGCCGACACTATCAGCAGGGAGTTTCTTATTGAAGTCCCTCCCCTGGAGAAGTTTATTTCTTCTATTGGTGCTCTCAAGCCGGTCATAAGCCACGTGCATATCTGAAGAACCCAGCCAGTTGATCTGATTGGTTAACTTCAGCAGCCGATAAAATGACAATGGTGCGAGATATATAATTATAATGTTTACAATTATTTATCAGCATGACGAACCCTCTAACGCTCATAACTCGGCTCACGCTGTTTCCGGCCCAGGGGCTCTGAAATTTTGGAGCGTGGGTTGGCCACCACGGGACCCTTAGCTGAGTCCTTGGCATTGCTTCCACTTACTTGTGCCAGGCTCCTTACTTTAATCTATCCTATCCGACCTGTCTTGGTCAACTATTGTTCTTTTACGACCCCGACGCTATTAGGTTTGCGAGGGCTAGGGAGTCATTTTCACGCCCTTCGTGGCCCTTGCCTTCCTTTGGCCGATATCTTCATTTTTCGACGTGTCGGATCTCTTCCATTTTTCTCTCTGATTAGTGTTATATAGATGGTGATTGCCTAGTACTTCCTCTTAAAACAATAATCACCACACCATCACGCTGTTTCCGACCATCCTGTATAACCGAAGTTGTGAAAAATATATGATTTCCGATCTTACGCATTAAAAGAATTTTATTTAAGCTGGAAGAAAGTAGTTTAGGATAAGTTCTAAAAATCAACACTCAGATAAATCTGTCAATACTAATCCTACCGATAAATGCTACATAACGGAGGTAAGAGAAAATAAATAGTTCCTATCTTACACACAGTACAGATTGATCCTACGGCGAATAATGACGGAAATGTTTTAGTTTTACTGAATTTTTATTTTCTACATCCTGCTGTTGTTAATATTACTGAAGAATTCTCTTTAAGAGAGAGAGAGAGAGAGAGAGAGAGAGAGAGAGAGAGAAAGAATAGTGACTTATTATCTTCCATACTTCATACATCTTTATCGCAGTAGAAAGTTAGTGACCCGATACTTCAAGGTATTGTCTGTTCCAAAGGTATCTGTGACCGAAAATTTGCATGATCCGCGATCTAGCGGAATTACATTATCAATTGGGACATGCCCTCTCGCGATGATAAGCGGGGTGAAAAGGTAAATTTTGAGTTTCACAAAGAGGGGAAGTACTCTCAGTTTTACTTATTACGTTGATGGGGTGCAAGTTCCTTATCGGAATCACTGTAAGTATGTAACTTAGGTTTAAGGAAACATCTTCATTGTGGTAATCAAATGAACGGGATATGAAATAAAGTTTACAGATATCTTAACATGGTTAGGATGGTGTTTCGGGGTTGTAGTAAGGATCTAAAAGAAAGGGGATATAAGTCTAAGGTAAGAGCCCAATTAGAGTATGATTCCCTCACCAGAATTACTTGATTCGAGAATTGGGAAAAAATGCAGATCGATTTGTTCTGGATGATTTCCGACAAAAGTGTAACGTTACGAAAATGTTACAAAGTTTGTCCGGGAAGACTTGGCAGAAAAGAAGCGATCTGCTCGATTAAGTGTCTGCTCCGAGGTGTCAACAGAGACATGGCGTGGAATGTCATTAATAGGCGAGTAAGTCTGAGTGGTGTTAAAGTAGGAAATACTTCAATACGAATATAAAGTTGGAATTCAATAAGATAAACTGGGATAAATATTCCTTTATAGGAAGAGTAGTTAGGGTTGGGAATCATATATCAAGAGAGATTTCCGATAAATTTTCGAGTTCTCTTTATTTCAGAAAATGCTTGCTAAACGACAGATAGTGTGTCTGCCACATGGTCGACTGTACTAAATGCAGATCGGTGGTGACTGATGATGATTGATTGACGAGGAGTAGGTAGGCATTTAGATAATTCCCTTTTTATATCGCCATTCCTCTGTATCGTATATAGTATAACTACTGGTACCTGAAACATTGGTCCATCATAGTGTTAACGGTTTACTTACTAAGGAGCCTGTTTCTTTTTTATTCCATATACCCGAACTACCTAGTATATGGTCAACCTGTGAAAAACGGGTACAATAGCTACAGGACGTAAAAAAAACCAATGGCACAACTTCAGGAACATATTCCTTATACAGGGAGTATAACCACGCGGGTCGGGAAATGCATAAGTGCAGAGTAATCCGACCTTCAGTAACACTAGCGCAATCTGACACGTCCAGCGCTATTGTGCTGTTACATTAAATACGCCTGTAACGCTAGCTAGAAAAGTCTTTTCCCGTACCAGACGAAATTTTCACAGTGACCTCTTTCTGGTTGATTACAGACCTCAATTATTCTTCTTCGCACTGACTTGTGAGCGTCGAACGAGACCAACACTGCTTTTTGTCATGCGTACTCTCTGACAGACTACCACAATGCGCACACGGAGAGTTCGTTCATCATCAAAAGCAGTCGAATATATTAGAAATTTAACGTATCCCCAAAGAAAAATGTCAGAACGTTCAGGTCAGGAGAGGGTGGCGATCAAAAATGTGGGATAAGTCTGCAATTATGCGAGTTCGGACCCATATTGTTATAACCATTTGCCTTCTCTCTACATGAATAATATATTTCTGAAGTTTCGCCATTGAGTTATAACACGCATAAACACACACACACAGAGAGAGAGAGAGAGAGAGTCTTCACCCTCTTTAGAATTGAAACTAGTAAATAAGGTAAATAGGAGTGAATATTGAGCGCAGGGACTCGCAAGTATCATTTTTAAACATGATTTGATTTACGGCATACCACACAGATGGGTCTTATGGCGACGGTGGGACAGGAAAGGGCGATGAGTATGAAGGAATCGACCGAGGTCTTTATTAAGGTACATCCCCAGCATTTTCCTCATATGAAAATGGTAAACCACGGAAAACCATCTTCAGGGCTGCCGACAGAGGGGTTTGAACCCACTATCTCCCAAATACAAGCCGAGAGCTACGTAATCCAAACCGCGCAACCACTCGCTCAGTAACACCATTTGTCATAGGGAAAAGATTAAGGGCACGCTGTGTTAAATAAATTTTTTTTTTTTTTTTTTTTTTTTTTTTGCTATTTGCTTTACGTCGCACCGACACAGATATGTCTTATGGTGACGATGGGGTAGGGAAGGCCTAGGAATTAGAAGGAAGCCGCCGTGGCCTTATTTAAGGTACAGCCCCGGCATTTGCCTGGTGTGAAAATGGGAAACCACGGAAAACCATCTTCAGGGCTGCCGACAGTGGGGCTCGAACCCACTATCTTCCGATTACTGGATACTGGCCGCACTTAAGCGACTGCAGCTATCGAGCTCGGTAAAATAATTAAATATGGTAAGGGAAAAATCATTTACTTTCACAACACTCAGTGACTAACTTCCCGTGGGATGTGCACTTAGAGTAACAAGTGAGATTGTGATAAATTAATTAACATGAACAGAGCAAACTGGCTGTGAGTTACGTCTATAAGCTTGCATTCGGGAGATAGTAGACTCCAATCCCATCGTCAGTAATCCTGAAAAATATATTCTGTGGTTTCTACTTTTTCCTATATGTTTTACGTTGCACTGACACACAAGTTGTATGGCGAAGATGAGATTAGGAAAAGGCTAGGAGTGACAAGGAAGCAATCATGGCCTTAATTAAGGTACAGCCCCAGCATTTGCAGGATATAAAAATGGAGAAGCACTGCAAGCCATCTTCAGGACTTCCGACCGTAAACTTTCTGGATTATCTGCAAAAATACAGTTCCATCCGCTTATCTAATGTTGTTTATCCATTCTCCATTTTAAAGCACTCCCGTTTCTACATCGTCCAGTGCTTCCCTCAGGACATATTTTGAATAGATGTTAAATAGCAATGGAGAAAACCCTGCCTTGCCCTGTTGGATATGTACTTCATCCGTATACTCCGCTCCCAATCATAGGGAAGCTATTAATTCTCAGATCTTTGTCATCTAGGCCGATACTTCAACATTTCTATCACCTCGGTTTTTAACTCACCATCTACCGATCGCAGGCTCACAGCTAAGCAATCGGAAGCTCACGGTAAATGTTCTCTGTTTTCTCATAATGCTTACCAGATAAACGTTACGAGTGTATCTTTATTACTTTTATCGCACCTACCTCCCCAATCCTACTCCTCCTCTATACTAACGTCGCTAACAATAATCTTACTGTATATGCCGGGCTGTGTGCCTAAGTTGGCAGATTTCATCCTGACTCAGTCCGGTGATATTTGAAAGTGTTCAAATACGCCAGCTCCGTGTCGGTATTATTGTTTTTTGTGTATATTATGCCTGATTCATCGTTGAAATAAGAAAGCCTTTGATATAATCGTGTAATTTTATCCGCAATATGGAAACCTTTAATTACTATAGCCCTGTGGCTATAAAGGATACATATCTCGCCATGCTCCGAGAAACATACCATCGATTAAAAATCATAAGCCCTCTGAGATAATCCTACTTCCCCTTCGTTGCGGATCAAAACATGGTGTGTTACTGACATTAGTGAGGGAGTCAAGACTATACAGTGCTTTCAGAACATCAGAGATTGTCAAGAGATCAAACATAAGTGATACGAGTTCGTATTAGATCTGTTTGCGTCGTGAATGAAACGATTCCAAAAACTGTAGACATAGAACGTAATACAATTAGCTAAATGGCAAAAAGGACCTAATCTAGCAAGGCGGTCGACTGGTTATAATCTGCACAAGAGCATTAATACTTTTCTCTTGTAACGCAAGCTGCTTAAACCCACCATGCGCTGCTAAATTCCCGACAAGAGGGACGCTCGTTTTAAAACAGTTTGAAAAACTACGTGATACAGCCCTGAAAATCCGACGACCTGTCTGGACAAGCTAATGTAAATGTCTACTGAAAGGTTAAAAAAACAAATGATTTACATTTTCAGTGCAGTTCACTTCACTCATTCCAAGATTAAAGGGACAAGTGTAGAGGACTTCTATCATTTACGGTCAGTGCCAACGAACCAAATGTCGTATAACGTTATACAGCGATTAAATTGTTCTGCAATCTCTCTCATTGTGCGATACTAACAGATTCACAGTCATCGTTCTAATACGTCGCCTGCTGTTGTTTTTTTCTTCTTCATTCAATTTCACAATTAGCCCGCCTGGTGGCCGTGATCGTTGAAGTCTAAACAATCTGACACCGTGGTTAGCCGGTTCGAGCCCCATTGGTCGAAAAAATGTTCACCATCAGAATGTTGGCTGGCAGGGTGGGGGAGGTGGTGGTGTACAATTTCTAATCACTAGATTGCGTGCCACAAGACTGGATTAAATTCCAAACTCCTCCGCAGTGCTCATATGGAGAGAGGGCATATGACGCTGTTGATGGTGATTCGTCCGTCGGATGGAGACGTTAAGCCTTGAGCAGACCCCTTGGTGCTATTCGTGACGAGTAGGCTATGTGCCGGCGCCGGGTTTCACCCTCTCCCTACTATCATATATCACGTCATTCAATTCATCTCATTAACTCCCCTGATGAGGTTGACGTCAGGAAGGGCTTGCGGTCATAAAAACCCGCCACGACAGATTCATCTCATCTCATACCTGACCCCGTAGAGAACGGGAGAAGGGTTGGACTAACATTCAATTTCACAATTATTCTATATATTCCTTCCAGGGCGTAACGAATGTGATTCGCGCCCGGCTGTTAAAATAACATTTCTGCCCCCCCCCCCCCCTCCCATCTCAAATGAAATATAAATGAACAATTAATGCAATCATATTTTTTACAATTTGCTTTATGTCGCACCGACACAGATAGGTCTTATGGCGACGATGGGATAGCGTTTTAAACCCACTATCTGCCGGATGAAAGTTCACAGCTGCGGGCCCCAACCGCACGGCCAACCCGCCTAGTAAAAATTAATACAAATTTATTTACAGCAGGTTGATATAATGCAATATATTGCCAAGTTATATAAACAAATGGATTATGCATTATTGTGCGATCATTAAAAATAATGATTAATAAGTTTTATTTGACTGACTCCATGGTTTAACAACTGAGCTGCTGAAGTCCCAACTATACACCACTTAGAAGTTCGTACTTTACTTTAACTGGTTTCATTTTCAAGTAACTACAGATATGTACTCTGTAACCGATACCAAAGTCACCGTTATAATAATTTACTCGATTACAACACAAAACAATATACGAACAAAATTAAATTAAAAAACTGTTCAAACAAAAGCTTGAAAAATATCGAACTGCACCAACTTCTTATTGGCATTATACAAGAAATGTGTGATGTCCGACTCATTGGCTGAATGATCAGCGTTGATGCCTTCGGTTCAGAGGGTCCCAGTTTGGATTCCTGGCCGGGTCGGGGATTTTAATCGCTGCTGATTAATACTTCCGCCTCGGGTACTGGATATTCGTGTTTGTCCCAACACTTTTCTCTCCATATTCACACAACATTCACAAAAACACACAATCGTGATTATATTCCTCCATCTCGGTTGGCGTTCGAAAGGGAATCCGGCTGTAAAACAGGGCCCAATCCTCATGTGCGATACAGTTCGCATCCGCGACCCCACAATGTGGGAAAAGCGGCAGAAGAAGAAGTACAAGAAGGGTGTGATAAAAGTGAAATGTTCAGCAAAATTTGTGCATAATACAGGTGCACTACACATCAACAACGGATCATTTTCTAACTAAAATTTGATATTTTGGTATCAATTTTCAATGCTTTAATTACTTTTTCAATAATTTTGTGCGTGTATTTTGCAAGGAGCGTGTCGCACGGTGGCGATCCTGCTACTGCTATACACAATTTAGTGCAATTCCTCTACGAACGAATTCAGAAATACAAAATTAAATAAAATCTATTTTGACTGCTGTACAAAACCGCCCTGATCATTTCCGTGCAGAGTGACATTAGGATATATAAATATCTGCAGACCGAAGACCGAGATTTTAAGTTCCTTTAAACAACAAACATCACCATTTCGTATATTTATTTTTTACGAGGAATATGTGGGTCCCCTTAAAGGCTCGGCCCGCTAATATTGCTGGCCCTGCAGGCACTAACGTTGCGCCGCTGATTCCTTCAAACACATAGAAAGAGACGTTTACTTTCTCATCCTTCTTTCTCAGCACTTCCTTAATCAATCTTCTCCTCCTTCACACCCACAATTCAAAATCTCCCATATGCCTGAAAAGAGCTGCAACCACCATAGGATGTGGACAGGAGATTTCGTTATTTTGCACGGTTGCATGGCTAAAGGGTTAGCGTGCAGACCTTTGGTTTAATGGGTCCCACGTTCGATTCCCGTTTGTGTTGGTGATTTTAACCTTCATTGGCCTGGATGTGTATGGTTTCTTCAGAATTAGAATTCATCATAGGTATGGTCCTATCCTCACAATTTCAAAAACGTGAGCGTAGGAACCACGAGAACCTTACAACAATAGTATTTAGATTGTATCTTTAAGTCCATTTCATGTTTATGTTATTTAAAACTCTAGATATGTTGCGAGGTTTTTTAATTTGTGAGCTGATGAAGAGAATTGAAGATTCTCGAAATAGGCACTCTTAGAATTAACGTGAACAACGATCTTTGTGATTGTATATTTGGTAGGTATTAACAGGACGGATCCAATTAAAGAAACACTACATCTCTCCGCACAGCACTGGCAACAGGAAAGGTATCCAGCCGTATGACTGCCAAATCCACCACCCCCAAAATAATTGAGAAAATTCCAGGAAGGAGAAGAAAATTAAAATCCCATTCCTCGTATGTCTGTTCGTCAAGTTAGACATTCTTCATACTGGTGAATAAAATAAATCTCATTGGTTCCCCAATATAGTGTTAGTTTTTCTTCCCAAGAAATGTATTTCTTTACATTAATTCTAACTTGCACATTATTCTTTTAAGTAGTCCTTTCTCGTAAAAGATTACTTTACCGTCAAGTTTGTAAATTCCCAACACTACTCCCAAACTTTCTTAATTAACCTACTTAAAAGAGAAGAGAAATTACACCTAAAATACTTCAAAAAGCTGTCGGTTAATTTCATCCTGTAATGAAAGAACTTTATACTGGATGCAAGATATATCGGGCATATCACCTGAAACTACCACTACGAACATTTATTAAACGAGAAGTGAAATTGATATACTCTTTTCAGTGGACAGAGCACAGACAAATATAGCCCATATACATTTTGCATAGCACTAAGAAAATTAAAAGTATGTAATATTTAGATATCTATCTGGATATACCTTAAAGTTTACACTGTAAGAAAACGGGAGTTTTGTGCAGAGCACCGTATCTACTAGTAGTAGCATTATATACAGTGTGTCAGAATTTTCACCTCAAATAAATCGTAAACCTTTAAATATATGGAAAATATGTTTTCACTTTCAGTAATGCTACCAAGAGGCTCGAAATGAAACTTGCAATATTATCCCTGAGCATCAAAATGTGGTAAAGCTAAATTTGTATTTTTAAATAGAATTTCACAATTTTCTACACCTAGTATTAGAGATATGTGCATTGTAAATTAAGAGGTGTAGATATTTTCAAAATCCGAGGTGTACTTCTAGAGAAAATCGAATTTCTGCAAGCGAGATTCGTTCACTAGCCGTGGGGGCGCCCTTTTCGAATAATGTTTTTCGTTATACAGTAGTTCTTCGCACGTCCATTATTCTTTTACGTGATATCTAAAATGTATTTAAGGTTTTATACCACACATTGTAGTCAAAGTGTATTTATGGTAGAGCCGTGCAATGGACGAATCTGAGTTCAATCCCTCAGGTTGTAACTCTCGACTTCTATTATCCCCGCCATTGTCCTACATCGAAATGCTTCGTACAGTCATTTTTTCACTGTCGTTGGTTCTAAATTCTGGAACTTCTCTATCTGAGAAAGAATTAAGACATCCAAAACTCTGACTATTTTCAAAGGAGCTTTCCCTGGTCATTTCCTGGAGAAAATCAACTAGAGTATTCCAGCTGTTATTAGAATGAATGAATGAATGAAGGGCGAATGAATGTAATTTTTACGGGTTGTATGAGTAAATAATTTGCTCTACATTTATTAATTTCTTAAATTTATAAATTTCACTATTCTTTTATTTACAGTTTGGATTACGTCACTCCAACACACGTCTTATGAAAAATATGGGTCAGTAAAAGGGCCATGAATGGGAAGAAATCGACCGTATCCGCAATTAATATACAGCCCAAGCATTTGCCTGGTCTGAAAATAGGAAACTCAGGAAAATCTTCAGAGCTGCCAACAGTGGGAACCAAACCCAGCCATTTGTTTTATGTCGCACCAACACAGATAATGAAATAGGAATGGGAAGGAAGTGACCGTGAAAAACCACGAAAAACATCTTCTGGGCTGCTCACAGAGGGTTCGAACCAGTAGCTGACAGCTACGTCACCCACGCCACGCAGCCACTCTCTCGGTTTTCATTAATTTACCAAGTATAGCAGTACAATTTGATAATCATATTTTTTGTTCTTATTCACTCTTAGGTAATAGATTAATTTACTTTGACATGTCTATTAATTGTCACATTGTGTGATGAAGTGCAAGAGGACATTACTGTACTAATTTAAACACTAGTAATGACTGCAACTACTACAGTACTACTACTGAGCGAGTTCACTACGCGGTTTTTATAACATAGCTGTGAGCTTGCATTCGGGTTACACTTGGTTCGAATCTCACTGTCGGCAGTCCAGAAAATGGTTTTCCCTGGTGTCTCACAGTCGCTTCCTTCCCAATCCTATTACATTGTCGCCTTGTGACCTGTCTGTGTCGGTGCGATAACCACTTTACTCTGCTATTTTGGTCAGAGAACAAGTTTGCTCTTCGAACGAACAGAAAGAGACTAATGAATGAACAAGTCAAGACAGACTCGAATAAGACTCATTCCTGCTGTCGCCACCTAGAGGATATTTGAAAAGTGAGCTGTCTGTATTAACCCGAACTCGAAACTCGATAACAGGTACCGTACACGAGTCAACTCAGTGGGAGATCAAACTGAGAGTTGTTGCCTTCACGTGGTTACGAATGTTATATGAAGTGATGGCGCAAATAGAAATAAGACGTGCTGAGAACTATTGCACGTGGTCAGACAGTAGGGACAGTTCGGTGGACTCATTTGTTGAGTGACGCTGAGCGTGGGTTCAAGTTTGGTTCTTTCATGTATGTTGAGTGCTCAGCCCGGAGGCTGGTCTGAACCTCAACAGGTCCACCATCAGCCGCCATAGCCGGGCCTGGCGTCACTGAAGAGGCGTGCTTGGAAAATGAGGAGTGATGTAGTTTCCTGTTGCTTTCTTCATAGAGCAAAATGTTGCTATTTTATATCAGTCTGCCAAACCCACAAAAATTCACGCGTCAACCAACATTCATACCAGGGACTGGCTGCATTAGGAATGATATTACTACCTTCACTCAGTTTCATGTTGTCCCAAGGATGAGACTGAGACAGGTCAATGAAAGTAAACATTTTTGTTCTGGCCTACATCAGAAGACATAGCGCACTATAAACATTAGGTCTTGCCAGCAAAAGCATTTAGTTCTTTCATACACTCATTAATCAGAGTACAAATATGTTTGAACGAGACTTCCTTCAGAGCTTTAATTTATGGGCATAACAGGCCTTAGGCGGATACCTAGCTGTCAGGGGAAACTGAAGGAAATCTGTACTAATACATGGCTTCATAGCCTGGTTACAGATTCAATCAAATGGGTAGCATGGCTGACAAACGAAGGACGTTTGAAGACTTTTCATATACACTACCATATAAATATTCGTTGAATTTTGAAAATAACCACACCCTAAATTTCAAAACCGCATACCTCCAAAGTTATATGTAGAAAGTAGTGTAAATACGTTTTAAGAAAGAAGTTTGTAACAGTTTCTCTACAGTTACTGACACCCTGGACAAGTACCTCACATCTGATCATGAGTCCCCTTGGGAAAAACCCCGATTTTTTATATGAAACTTTTAGCTGACTACCCCTGTAAATTTGCGCGTTCCCTGTGAATTATCTATACATTCATTAGAGAACTCGAAGTTGTATTGTTTCTGTAAAATCATAGGACAATTTTATCACGTATACGGTCAATTGTGCGATGAGAAGAGAGAAAAGTGATTTCATAAAAGAAATGCAAATAATAACTTTAAACTGAGAAAGGAAGCAGCCACTCACCCAACAAATTGAGTTGATTACTTAAGAGAACTACGCAGAAACGCACTAAAACTATAGAAAAATCCATTCGAAAACAATAAATACCTAGGCATGTAGTTCTCAGTTTCGTCAAGAAAAACGCGTACTAGATAGATAACGTATTCGAAAATGCAAGATTTAAAAATAGTCTACAAAACCAAAAATACATGAGGCCCTTTGGTAAAAACTGAAAGTGAGAATATATTTCAGATTTTTGATATGAACCTTTTAGTTAAGTAACCCTGTAAATTTCCTTGCTCTCTGTATTTTTTCCATACATTCGTCAGAGAATTCGAAGTTCTATTTTTTCAGTAAAATATCATTTAATGGAGGCAATAAAAATCGCATCGTAAATGAAGAGAATAGAACCTAAACAAAAAGGACCATTTCTCCAAATCAGGAATATGTGAAGTTAAATACGTTTTTTTTGCTATGGGCTTTACACAGATAGGTCTTATGGCGACGATGGGATAGGAAAGGCCTAGGAGTTGGAAGGAAGCGGCCGTGGCCTTAATTAAGGTACAGCCCCAGCATTTGCCTGGTGTGAAAATGGGAAACCACGGAGAACCATTTTCAGGGCTGCCGATAGTGGGATTCGAACCTACTATCTCCCGGATGCAAGCTCACAGCCGCGCGCCTCTACGCGCACGGCCAACTCGCCCGGTTAGTTAAATACGAAGAGCCGAATTGCAATGCCACGTATGTCAGCCAAACACGTCGTGAATTCCACGCCAGATAGAAAGAATACAAAACATAATTAGATAAGATCGACATAGGCTTGGGTAAACACCTGTAACACAACTCCCACGTCTACAAAGACAGCAACAGATATCTTAAAAATTTACGTATCGAAAATTAAAGCTAATCGTTAAATTTAAGGAGGAAACAAAAATACACAACGTACATGAAGCGAATTTAAGCAACCACGGCGATCACTCACACCGGAAAAATTCCCCCTCTTCATTTTACTGAGTTAATCCAACATATCTTTAAAGCACATCATTAAATCTTTATAATAAGTCAACTGGAAGTTACTCTGACACAAAGTAATTTGTGTGTTAGATTGAACCTTCTATATATTAAATTATTTTAATTTAGACAGGAGTACACCATTATTAAGGGCAATACCCTATTATATAATTTTAAAACACACGATTGATTGGTGCAGACTAAGGCATACCAACATTGTTTTATAAATAAATATTAACTACGCTCAAAAGCAGATAGCTTATTATCACATTCCACTTGCAACCAAACCAGTTTATGTTAGTTGAAGGTTTCTGGTGAGACCAATGTCCTGGTACCTGACAGGAACGGACGATCAATATGTAAGCGAATACTCTAAGGGAAAACTATTAAACTTTCTCCGCCATTAATACTGAATGTAATGATTTGAAGTGTTTTCTAACTGTTGAGTTCGATTTAGTGTCGTTAACTATACATTTTAGGGACCCTACTTGCCGATACGTCGTCTTACAGTTACCGTTCATTTCGTATCTTGTGAGATTATACCTACTACCACTGCCGTGTTGTGAAAATCACTGCTGTTACATTTGCGGGTGTAAGTAAAACATATTTCAACTTTCTGTAGGATTATAAATCTATTTGGATAATACCTGGTAAGTAGAATTGTGGAATGTTCGAATAGTGCATTTAATGATGTTGCTCGGGTGAGTATTACACTACCAACCACCACAGAAACACGCATAGTAATTACATCCCTCCATCTAGGGTTGGCGTCAGGAAAGGCATCCGGCCGTAAAATAGGGCCAAATCCACATGTGCAACGCAGTTCGCATCCGCAACCCCGCAGGTGTGGGAAAAGCGGCAGGAAAATAAGAAGAATGTAGATCGTGTGAAGTGGCGAACGCAGCATTTCATTAATATGGTTTTATTTCGTCCAATTCAACTAGGATGTAACTAGCACGAAAAGTCTGCAAAAACTCTCCAAAATGGAAAGCATCGTTACCTCCTCTATTCTAAGTTTCTGGTATAATGAGAATCGGTTGAATTGGTAGGAAATTTCGTTATTAACCTAACCTAAACTTGTCTTGCATCGACTTTGGTACGCTTTGCAGACTTAGCCTTTGTGTATTATTATTGACTTTTGGTATATGCGTATGTAATATATTGGCTTCTGTGTATTATTACAGCGAGGTTTCACCTCAGTTCGACAAGTAATAGCAAATTTCACGACGCGAGCTGAATTATTTACACGAGGCAAACACCGGATGAATACGGTTGTAGTAAAGTGTATATCAAAATACAGGCAAGGTAAGCGGGTGTGTTTACTTCCTTAACCCCTCACTGAGCTTGAAAACCGACTTAATATAGAATATCTTGATTTATCATTTACTTGGGCAATGGAACCTCCATTACTGTTTATTATATTGGGCGTAGTTTTTATGGTTATGTCTGGTGATTTCAATATGTAACTAGCAGCAGCGATGATCCATTAGGAAGGAGAGTAGCACGGCGACATTTGCTCTGTAGTGTAAAGCCTTCCGCGCCGATTGCTGTAACAGGAAAGCACTAAAGTTGAGAAAATATTTTCGTATTTATAAACATTCAAACGGTTTAATGTAATAAAACTCATAATAAAACTCATTCATAATGCATAACAAGTTTACGCACCGTAAATTTGTCCATATTTGCGCATGATATAAAATAAATTTATTATAACTGGAGGATGTTCGTATTGAAGAAAACATTTCATTCTGAATTTTAACAATATTTATTCGTTTCTAGAGTACCCTCCGTGGCTCAGGCGGCAGCGCGCTGGCCTCTCGCCGCTGAATATCGTGGTTCAAATCCCGGTCACCCCATGTGAGATTTCTGCTGGACAAAGCGGAGGCGGGACAGGTTTTTCTCCGGGTACTCTGGTTTTCCCTGTCATCTTTCATTGCAGCAACACTCCCCAATATCATTTCATTTCATCTGTCAGTCATTAATCATTGCTCCAGTGGAGTGCGACAGGATTCGGCAGCCGGCTCAATTCCTATCCTCGCCACAAGTTGGGGGCTTCATTCATCCCATTCCTGACCTGGTCATTGACTGGAAAACAGGTTGTAGGTTTTTATTTATTCTTTTCAAGGCATGAACTAGTGTTCCACGAATTTGTATTTGACAGACTGGAGACTTAAAGGTTATATTTACCAAGTCGACACTGAAAATAATGGCCTTAATTTAAAGAAAAACGTGAAGCATTACTTGAATTTACATATTTGTATTTTATTTTCAACACAGCAGAATAATTTCCAGTAGAGATAAATGTAATGTGAGAGATTTCCTTGCGTCAACACATAAGAATACAAGAGAAGTCATGTCCGTTTGGGGAATGTTGTTTCCTGGCAGACGACAAGTGAATTTGTTCTCGCGTGTCTCTGCTGTAAATGCTTACACGTCGAGTTCTGCCTGCTGTCTAAGCAAGACAGAGGGAGTGTAAGAGGATGAAAGGGAGGAGAAAAAAGAATGGAGTACTAATGAAGGAAATTTTTAAAAGCTTTTAACGACATAACTAGCAGGCCTTAATTAAGAGAAGGGGATTTGGGAATGCACAGAAGTGGCAGTTGTAAGTCAAGCTTACGGTATTTGCACAAGCTAACAGGGAAGGTGTGTGTGGGGACACGTAAGATCTCACCGCTTGTTATTACGAATTCTACAGACGTCTCCTTGCTAAAAAATTCCAAATACCGTGCTAGATTTTGGTAGGTCTGCACATAAGCAAAAAATACAGCCTGAACACTCAGTATGGCCCGGTGGCGAGGGTGTTAGTTGCTTATGGTGTTGGATTTGGACGGATAGTCCCTTATTATCAGCACTACCACCATATTTCTCTAGCAATCCTGCTGCAGGCGACAGCACATAAGGTATTGTAATTTACTTTTCCTCATGGATACAGGTCAAAATGTGAACATATTTTTTCTGAATTGTAGACCATTAAATGATTTTGACTCCTCAGGTTAAACAATAATTCTTCAAATTCTCCAATAATTGCAAAAGGTTTTATTTTATTTAGTGTATGGCTTTTAGTGTCGGGAGTGTCCGAGGTGATAGCCTATTCGGCCCACCTGGTGCGGATCTTTCCAATTGACCTCCATGGGCAACCTGCGCATCTGAGTGTGTGGTAATGACCACGATGATGATGATGACGTACGGACGCGGTGGAACCCAGTGTTAGCACATAGCCTGCTCTTGTTCAATTACTACGAGGTGTCTACTCAAGGCTGACGGACCAAGAGCGTCATAAGGGCTCATTCCATAAAATATTGCGAAGAGGTTTGGAACTGAATCAAGGCTTTCGATAATAATAATAATAATAATAATAATAATAATAATAATAATAATAATAATGATAATAATGCCGGGCTGAGTGGCTCAGACGGTTGAGGCGCTGGCCTTCTGACCCCAACTTGGCAGGTTCAATCCTGGCTTAGTCCGGTGGTATTTGAAGGTGTTCAAATACGTCAGCCTCGTGTCGGTAGATTCACTGGCTCGTAAAAGAACTCCTGCGGGACTAAATTCCGGCACCTCGGCGTCTCCGAAAACCGTAAAAGTAGTTATTGAGACGTAAAGCAAATAGCATTATTAATGATAATAATAATAATAATAATAATAATAATAATAAAAATAATAATAATAATGTTTGTGGGTTACTGTAGTCACGTCCTAGTTCGTGAACCATGGGCAACGGCTGAGTGGCCTAGTAAGTGGTCCTGAGAGTCGGGATACCAGTTGCAATGGAATGGGAGTGGGCATCTCGGACATATTCTGAGTCCTGGCCCTCCTTGTGCTCAGGCGGCTAGGACTATACAATTCACCGGTGGTCCATAACCCGTTTGAGGAGAGATCCTCACTTGGACTATGTGCAAGTAGGGCAGCATCCTGCTTCATGAATTTACCGAGCTCAGAACACTTTAAGCAAGCCTCGGACCTATGGGAGTAACAGAGTCCCACTCCCATTTGACAGGCGAGGGACTCCTTGGAAACAACTTGGCGAACGAAATGGAATTCGATGGGGAGCTATCAATATTAATGGGGCTTATGGAAGAAAGAAGGTAGAACTGGCTGAGTCAGCAAAGAGGATGCATCTGGATGTGCTAGGAGTAAGTGATATTCGGGTAAGGGGAGATAATGAGGAAGAGATAGGAGATTATAAAGTGTACTTGACGGGTGTTAGAAAGGGAAGGGCAGAGTCTGGGGTAGGGCTCTTTATCAGGAATACCATTGCACGCAACATAGTTTCTGTTAGGCACGTAAATGAGCGAATGATGTGGGAAGATTTGTCAGTGGGAGGAATTAAGACAAGAATTGTGTCCGTGTATTCACCATGTGAGGGTGCAGATGAGGATGAAGTTGACAAGTTTTATGAAGCATTGAGTGACATCGTGGTCAGGGTCAACAGCAAGGATAGAATAGTGCTAATGGGCGATTTCAATGCGAGAGTTGGGAATAGAACTGAAGGATACGAAAGGATGATTGGTAAATGTGGGGAAGATATGGAAGCTAATGGGAATGGGAAGCGTTTGCTGGACTTCTGTGCTAGTATGGGTTTAGCTGTTACGAATACATTCTTCAAGCATAAGGCTATTCACCGCTACACATGGGAGGCTAGGGGTACCAGATCCATAATAGATTATATCTTAACAGACTTTGAATTCAGGAAATCTGTTAGGAATGTAAGAGTTTTTCGGGGATTTTTCGATGATACAGACCACTATCTGATCTGTAGTGAACTAAGTATCTCTAGGCCTAGAGTAGAGAAAGTGAAATCTGTCTGCAAACGAATAAGGGTAGAAAATCTCCAGGACGAGGAAATTAGGCAGAAGTACATGGATATGATTAGTGAGAAGTTTCGAACAGTAGACAGTAAGCAGGTTCAGGATATAGAAAGTGAATGGGTGGCATACAGGGATGCTGTAGTAGAAACAGCAAGGGAATGCCTAGGAACAACTGTGTGTAAAGATGGGAAAAAGGCGAACATCTTGGTGGAATGATGAAGTGAGAGCAGCCTGTAAACGTTAAAAGAAGGCTTATCAGAAATGGCTCCAAACAAGGGCCGAGGCAGACAGGGATTGGTATGTAGATGAAAGAAACAGAGCGAAACAAATAGTTGTTGAATCCAAAAAGAAGTCATGGGAAGATTTTGGTAATAACCTGGAAAGGCTAGGTCAAGCAGCAGGGAAACCTTTCTGGACAGTAATAAAGAATCTTAGGAAGGGAGGGAAAAAGGAAATGAACAGTGTTTTGAGTAATTCAGGTGAACTCATAACAGACCCCAGGGAATCACTGGAGAGGTGGAGGGAATATTTTGAACATCTTCTCAATGTAAAAGGAAATCATCATGGTGGTGTTGCAAACAGCCAAGCTCATGGGGAGGAGGAAAATGATGTTGGTGAAATTATGCTTGAGGAAGTGGAAAGGATAGTAAATAAACTCCATTGTCATAAGGCAGCAGGAATAGATGAAATTAGACCTGAAATGGTGAAGTATAGTGGGAAGGCAGGGATGAAATGGCTTCATAGACTAGTAAAATTAGCGTGGAGTGTTGGTAAGGTACCTTCAGATTGGACAAAAGCAGTAATTGCACCTATCTACAAGCAAGGAAGCAGGAAGGATTGCAACAACTATCGAGGTATCTCATTGATTAGTATACCAGGCAAAGTTATTCACTGGCATCTTGGAAGGGAGGGTGCGATCAGTCGTTGAGAGGAAGTTGGATGAAAACTAGTGTGGTTTCAGACCACAGAGAGGCTGTCAGGATCAGATTTTCAGTATGCGCCAGGTAATTGAAAAATGCTACGAGAGGAATAGGCAGTTGTGTTTATGTTTCGTAGATCTAGAGAAAGCATATGACAGGGTACCGAGGGAAAAGATGTTCGCCATATTGGGGGACTATGGAATTAAAGGTAAATTATTAAAATCAATCAAAGGCATTTTTGTTGACAATTGGGCTTCAGTGAGAATTGATGGTAGAATGAGTTCTTGGTTCAGGGTACTTACAGGAGTTAGACAAAGCTGTAATCTTTCACCTTTGCTGTTCATAGTTTACATGGATCATCTGCTGAAAGGTATAAAATGGCAGGGAGGGATTCAGTTAGGTGGAAATGTAGTAAGCAGTTTGGCCTATACTGACGACGTGGTCTTAATGGCAGACTGTGCCGAAAGCCTGCAGTCTAATATCTTGGAACTTGAAAATAGGTGCAATGAGTATGGTATGAAAATTAGCCTCTCGAAGACTAAATTGATGTCAGTAGGTAAGAAATTCAACAGAATTGAATGTCAGATTGGTGATACAAAGCTAGAACAGGTCGATAATTTCAAGTATTTAGGTTGTGTGTTCTCCCAGGATGGTAATATAGTAAGTGAGATTGAATCAAGGTGTAGTAAAGCTAATGCAGTGAGCTCGCAGTTGCGATCAGCAGTATTCTGTAAGAAGGAAGTCAGCTCCCAGACGAAACTATCTTTACATCGGTCTGTTTTCAGACCAACTTTGCTTTACGGGAGTGAAAGCTGGGCGGACTCATGATATCTTATTCATAAGTTAGAAGTAACAGACATGAAAGTAGCAAGAATGATTGCTGGTACAAACAGGTGGGAACAATGGCAGGAGGGTACTCGGAATGAGGAGATAAAGGCTAATTTAGGAATGAACTCGATGGATGAAGCTGTACGCATAAACCGGCTTCGGTGGTGGGGTCATGTGAGACGAATGGAGGAGGATAGGTTACCTAGGAGAATAATGGACTCTGTTATGGAGGGTAAGAGAAGTAGAGGGAGACCAAGACGACGATGGTTAGACTCGGTTTCTAACGATTTAAAGATAAGAGGTATAGAACTAAATGAGGCCACAACACTAGTTGCAAATCGAGGATTGTGGCGACGTTTAGTAAATTCTCAGAGGCTTGCAGACTGAACGCTGAAAGGCATAACAGTCTATAATGATAATGTATGTATGTATAATAATAATAATAATAATAATAATAATAATAATAATAATAATAATAATAATAATAATAATAATAATCGTTTGGCCTCAGCTAGACTGTGCGGAAATTTCGATGTGATGAAAACTAGGCCACTTGTATGTAAATTTCGACGTTCCGACTTACTTTACCAGAAAGTAGAGTAAGCAAGCCAGATCTCTTGGAATAGTCATGGTTGAGTATCTATGTTTTATTAATTTCGGCGGGTAAATATCAGATGCGTGACACAGCATACTACATGGAGTCTCGAATGGACTTTTTACCGTCCGTCAAAACCAAGACCACCTCTGCCGGGTTTAAACCCATGATCCTAGGCTCCGGAGGGTGACACTACTACTGATACCCAGAAAGAACTACGACAGGGTTTGTTAACAAGATATTCAAGCTTATTAACATTAATATTGAAAATGTGTTAGGATATTTTCCGAGCTGATTGTTCATTCAGTGTAATTATCATTTCAGTATTATATAACAGAGTACACCAATAAAAGTCTTACAGTAGGACCAAAAATAATTTCGTGTGACTATTTATAGCCGTGTGCAGCCCTTGTAAGGGAGACCCTCCGATGACGGTAGGAGGCATTTGACATGTATAAGTAACTGCGTGTTATTGTGGTGGAGGATAGTGTTGTAGGGATGCTGGGGACAGCACAAACACCCAGCCCTCGGGCCACTGGAGTTAAGCAATGAAGGTTGAAATCCCCGACCCGGCCGGGAATCGAACCCAGTACCCTCTGAACCGAAGGCCAGTACGCTGACCATCCAGCCAACTTGTCGGAATTAGGACCAATGAAAACAACAGAACAATTGGAAATAATAAGGAAATGCATATCAGAACATATACTAACAGAAACGATGAGAACAAGGAGATTGCTAATTTTTGGAAATACCTATAGAATGGATGATAAGAGATTGACACAACATATATTCAAGTACATTTGGGAGAAAAGTCGACAACGAGCTGGATACAAGAGATCAGGAAAGATTTTAAAAGGAATGAAATAAGAAAAGAGGAAAATTGAGACATTGATTTTATAAAGAAAGATTTAAGAATGGAAGGATTCAAAGGAATAATGAAAAGGAAACGCGGTCCAAACAGAGTAGAGGAGAATAAAGCATAGTCCAGGGCCTCTCAAACGCCCAAAATCTCTTGCGTGCAAATTGAGGCGCAGAGTTCCCTTCCACAGTGCATCGGTCCCATTCGGCTCGGCTCGGACCAACGCTTCGTCTCTGGGCTACTCGGCTAAACTCGGCTCGGGTTTGGAGCGCTACGGAGCAAGTGAGGAAGAGGGAGACAGGCGGGGCGAGCGTTACAGGCGTGGGGAAAGAGAGAGACGGCGCTATTGCTCCAAATCAAGGAGTGGGGGTCTGCACTCTGGTCAACCAAGCGAAGTCGTCTTTTGCACAGTGCATGCACTCTGAGAGGCCCTGGCATAGTCCAATGATGAAGGAATACTGGAAAAAGCAGAAGAGGAAACAACAAGAAAGGATGAATTGAAATTGTCATGTGGTCCCTAGCAGGCCTCATCGTAAAGAAGAAGAGTATATCAATGACTTTAAATAAAACTGAAAATCTGTCAAATAAAGGACTGGAATCTTATTTATTTTACCAGATAGCCTATGCATAAACAATGAAAGTATTTTCACAAAGTAGAATTTTCTTTCACGCTAGATATGCTAAAATGGTTTTAAAATTATATGGACAGTAGGAAGCGAACGTAATAAGAGCCTCCGTGGCTCAGGCGTCAGCGCGCCGGCCTCTCACCCCTGGGTTCCGTGGTTCAGATCCCGGTCATTCCGTGTGAGATTTGAGCTCAACAAAGCGGAGGCTGGACAGGATTTTCTTCGGGTACTCCGGTTTTCCCTATCATCTTTCATTCCAGAAATACTCTCCAAAATAATGTCATTTGTCAGTCATTAATCATTGCTTCAGAAGAGTGCGACAGGTTTCGACAGCCGGCACAATTTCTATCTTCGCCGCCAGATGGATACTTCCATTCATTCCATTCCTGACCCGGTCGAATGACTGGAAACAAGCTGTGGATTTTCAGGAAGCGAATGTAACTGATTTTTAACATTGTTAAACAGAGTTTAACTCTTAAAACAACATTGACTGGAAATTGTATAACTATGACTTAGCCCCCTCTTCTCCGTGCACTTCATGTGTTGCAATATGCACGCAATATACTTCAGATAGTACTTCTTTAGTTTTCATTGAATTGAATAGGAGACATAACATGGTGGTGGTTAGACCTTTCAAATTTCAGAACATCCTCGAAACAATCAACAGTGATAACAGCATGTTTACACTAGCTTAATGTGGGTCGCTTACTTGTGGAAAGGTCCTAATAGTGTACAGTTGCAATATAATTAACCACCACAAGTACACATGGTAACAGGATATCATTCCCACTTAACTGAAAGTCCCTCAATTCCCCTCCCCTTCCCATTATCTGTCAGTCCACTATTCAACAGCAGTTAATTCGTTCAACGAAGCTGAAGTCAAGCCTGATCACAACAAAGGTTTGTTGGATGGCTTAGTTTCAATTATTTCGGCGTCGGCACTGCTGACGATACAGATAAAGTGATTTCCATTTCATAAAAGTACGTACAGGAATTATTTTCTTTCTTAATCTGTTTACCCTTCAGGGTTGGTTTTTCCCTCGGACTCAGCGAGGGATCCAACCTCTACCGCCTCAAGGGCACTGTACTGGAGCGTGAGACATTGGGTCGAGGGACACACCTGGGGAGAATGACAAGTACCTGGCCCAGGCGGCCTCACCTGCTATGCTGAACAGGGGCCTTGTCGGGGAATGGGAAGATTGGAAGGGATAGACAAGAAAGAGGGAAGGAAGCGGTCGTGGCCGAAGTTAGGTACCATCCCGGCATTTGCCTGCAGGAGAAGTGGGAAACCACGGAAAACCACTCCCAGGATGGCTGAGGTGGAAATCGAACTCATGTCTACTCAGTTGACCTCACGAGGCTGAGTGGACACCGTTACAGCCCTCGTGCCACTTTTCAAATTTCGTGGCAGAGCCGGGAATCGAACCCGGGCTTCCGGGAGTGGCAGCTAACCACGCTAACCACCACACCACAGAGGCGGACCATATATCCCTACTACAACCTATAAATACCCTCGTAACTAACCTCCTAATTTCTTATATGAACACTTTTGAGAGTGATTTCTACGACGTACTATCACCCCATCGTCCGCGTCTGTGGTGTAGTGGTTAGCGTGTTTAGCTGCCACCCCCAGACGCTCGGGTTCGATTCCCGTCTCTGCAACGAAATTTGAAAAGTGGTACGAGGGCTGGACCGGGGTCCACTCAGCCTCGGGAGGTCAACTCAGTAGAGGTGGATTCATACCCACCTCAGCCATTCTGGGAATGGTTTTCCGTGGTTTCCCACTTCTCCTCCAGGCAAATGCCGGGATGGTACTTAAGGCCACGGTCGCTTCCTTCCCTCTTCCTTGCCTGTCCCTTCCAATCTTCCCATCCCTTTACAAGGCCCCTGTTCAGCATAGGAGGTGAGGCCGCCTGGGCGAGGTACTGGTCATTCTCCCCAGTTGTATACCCAGACCCAGAGTCTGAAGCCCCAGGACACTGCCCTTGAGGCAGTAGAGGTGGGATCCCTCGCTGAGTCCGAGGGAAAAACCGACCCTGGAGGGTAAACAGATTAAGAAGAAGAAGAAGAAGACTATCACCCCATCATCACAGTGATAATACCGACAATAAGTGCATTTATTAAGTGTCTTACACTTTGCGTTACGAAGAGGTTCACTGCGTAGTTGAAGGTGGACACACTCGCCAAATACTGTATAAATATTATAACTGACCCCACGACACGCCTCGAGAAGTGTGTGTATCAGTTAGCAGGTGTCGACTGGGAGAGAAACGAAATATACGAGCCAACAATAAGCTACTTCCAGGAATCCTATAATATTAAAGAACTGCGTGTGGTGGGACTGATGGGCGGAAGCCGTGGAACAATCCCAAGATCTATTGTGAAATTTTTCAAATCCCTTAGATTCTAGCCACAGATTTGCCCGGATATCACTCTACGCTTTGCAGGAATCGATCCAGATACTAAGGAATCACCTGTACATCCTCAAGAATGAATTCATAGCATACAAGACGCAATAAAATTGTCCCATTCCCGTTATACTCCAGCTTCTAGTTGTTAAAATTGTAATGCATTTTGGTATACTTTGACTCAGTTGGCAAGTTGGAAAGTTCAGGTAAATAAAAACCCTTAGGAAAACTGAACTATGAATGTGATACAAAATACTTTCTTGAATTTTGACGAATATACTAAGATTGTGGAAGCAAAATCAAGCTTACCAAACGCTCAGCATCATATACTTTCCTATGTAATATCTCTTAGCTTCTTGAAACTTAAAAACAAAACCAATAACTGTAAATACATTTTCCTCCTCTGCCGCTTTTCACACACATGTGGGGTCGCAAACTGTGGATTTGGCCCTGTTTTACGGCCAGATGCCCTTCCTGACGCCAACCCTATATGGAAGGATGTAATCACTACTGCGTGTTTCTGCGGTGGTTGGTAGTGTGTTGTGTTGATTGAATATGAAGAGGGAAGTATTGGGACAAACATCGACACCCAGTCCCCCAGCCAGAAGTGTTAATCAGACGCGATTAAAATCCCCGACCCGCCCGGAAATCGAACCCATGACTCTCTGAACCCAAGGCCTCAACGCTGGCCATTCAGCCAATGAGTCGGACTACAATAACTGTAAATAAATTATATGTAAATAATTGCCTTGCCTGGGAACTATGCCACTTAACTGCCGTGAGGAGGCATGCGCGTTCCAGTGAAGCAGATAACCGAGCCGTAGGTGCATCCGTATTGGATGGGTATTTGTCGAAAGACCAGACTAATGAATAGTTCGTCGAAGAGGGGGAGGGGTGTTATAGCTTCTCGGAAGTTGCAAGTGTGGTAGTCTGGATATGGTCTTGTATCAATACTTAAAATGGCATAGCTGTGTTGATACTGCTAAATAAATATGTAGGCCTATATACATGCAGTAAATGAACTAAGTGCCTTCATACGCCTTTATTTACAGTTGACAGTGATACCGCTTCTGTCAATCTGCTCCTTACCTTGATGCAATTATTGCCGTGCTGTTTAAGTTAGCGAATCAGACCGCTTCGCGGGCAAGTTCAAATGGGCTTTGCGAAGCGCTGTTGTTAAATCTGCACGCGGATTAAGACCGGCCTGAGTGCACCAATCGAAGGAAAGAACTTAGCCAGGGAAGGATTTGAATATGGATCTCCAAGCTGAAAGGATCGCCCCATAGCAAGTACGCTATGGTCAAACCGGCTGAAACTCAGGATATGTTTGTGTGATTTTTTTTTTTTTTTTTTTTTTTGCTAGTGGCTTTACGTCGCACCGACACAGCTAGGTTTTATAGCGACGATGGGATAGGAAACGGCTAAGAGTTGGAAGGAAAAGGCCGTGGCCTTAATTAAGGTACAGCCCCAGCATTTACCTGGTATGAAAAATGGGAAACCACGGAAAACCTGCTTAATGATGCTTGTTGCTTTAAGGGGCCTAACATCGAAGGTCATCGCCCCCCCCCCACGGAAAACCATCTTCAGGACTGCCGACAGTGGGATTCGAATCACTATCTCCCGGATGCAAGCTCACAGCCAAGCGCCCCTGACCGCACGGCCAATTCGCATGGTATGCTGATTTCTAGGCATTGCTCTCAAGCCATTGCATTTTCAGGGATTCTCTCTCTGCTCAAGTTAGAAACATATAATTTACTGGTAAATAGTAGGAAAATGCACTCTTCATTCCTTGATATCTCCTGCTTTTAATGTCCCGCAAGGGCTTAACTGTTTGGAAAATAGTCCTGCCAAAGTCCCACGTCAATCTCAAAACTCGACAAGCGGCAAGGTCACTATCACGGATTCGTGGGAAGGGATCGGAACACCACCTGGCCTCCTAGTTTCGCAGCCACCAAAAATAATTAAAATGGCGTGCTCTCTCTCTCTCTCTCTCTCTCTCTCTCTCTCTCTCTCTCTCTGCATTGAAGGTTATGGATTTACTAGTAACACAGCGATTCTACTAACGTGTACTTAGAAGGGAAGCTATCGCACCGCAGAACACAAACTGAGACGAAAACTGAAAGGATGAAAGCCTGTGAATTAAGCAATGTGTGTTAAGTTCTCGCTGCAAACTAAATCTTGTGCGATTAGAGCAGGGCCTCTCAAACGGCCAAAATCTCACGCGTGCAAACTGCGGCGCAGAGTTCCTGTGCACAGTGCATCGGTCCCTCTAGGCTCGGCTCGGACCAACGCTTCGTCTCTGGGCTACTCGGCTAAGCTCGGCTCAACTCAGCTCGAATTTAGAGCGCTACGGAGCAAGTGAGGAAGAGGGAGACAGGCGGAGCGAGTGAGACAGGCGCTGGGAAAGAGAGAGACAACGCTATTGCTCCAAATCGAGGAGTGGTGGTCTTCACTCTGGTTAACCAAGCGAAGTCGTCTTTTGCACCGTGCACAGTACATGTACTCTGAGAGGGCCTGGATTAGAGTCACGAAGCTATCAGCTTTCATTCGGGAGATAGTGGGTTCGAACATCGCTGTCGGCAGCCCTGAAGATGGTTTCCACGAGTTAGCATTTTCACAGAAGGCAAATGCTGAGGCTGTACCTTAATTAAGGCCACGGTCGATTCCTTCCTTGTCCTAGACCTTTCCTAGCCATCGTCGCCATAAAAACTACCTGCGTCGGTGCGACGTTAAGCAGATTGTAAACATAATATTAACATTAATAGTAGTTTTTAGTTAATTTTATGTGCCCAATCGATAGCGCAGCCTCAAATTAGTCTTTATGGATATTCCGTTGAAGGACATGTGCTGATAGTGACAGTATGGCTCTACCGGCGTCTACTCTGCCTCCGAGTGCGCTGTGCTCCCACAACACTGCAGTCATACAGCAGCCTCACTCAACCGCTACTGCAAATACTAACCATTTCTCTTGTTTTGTCAGCATCAATAAATATCCTTGAATGGAATATCCCAAGAGACTAATCGGAGGCTGAGCTGTCGCATAAAATTACGAGATTTAGTTTGTGGTGAGAACCTAAAAGATGTTTTCCGTTGAGACTGGATGGCGTACCTGATGAGCAGTCTTTGTTGGGGCTGACTCTACCCACTCCTACACATTACAAAAACTAAATTGAAATGATCTTCTGAAGCGCCAGAGAAAAGGCACCTGGCGACAAAGTAAGTTTCACCGAGCTCGATAGCTGTAGTCGCTTAAGTGCGGCCAGTATCCAGTAATCGGGAGATAGTGAGTTCGAGTCCCACTGTCGGCAGCCTTGAAGATGGTTTTCCGTGGTTTCCCATTTTCACACCAGGCAAATGCCGGGGCTGTACCATGATTAAGGCCACGGCCGCTTCCTTCCAACTCCTAGGCCTTTCCTATCCCATCGTCGCCATAAGACCTATCTGTGTCAGTGCGACGTAAAGCAAATTGCAAAAAAAAAAAAAGTTTCAAACAATAACTATCACTGCTATCACTGTTCCAATGGAAAATACAGAAAACACTGGACAATGAATAAAGGCATAGAAAGTTTCATCCTATCCCACAATACACTCAGATAAAAATTACCGAATTTGAGACAATATTGTTGAATGCCAGCCCTGTGGTAGGCCCTTTTCGTATTTCTTGGAGGCATGGCTGGTATTTCCGTGTATAGTTCCCGTCAGCTGGCGTACCTATGAGTATTTTGGAGATACAACGAGAATATTCAATCTCTGGTCTCATCGCGAATATGCGGTGCACATCGCCCGAGTTATAAAAACGGGAGGCTAGCCGCGGACAGACAGTTGGTGCTGGACTCGGAATCAGTGTTGAACCCCGTGGTAGATCAGTGTGTTGGGATTCTGTGGCTGGGCGGAGGGTGACAGAGGTGTTGCCTGTCGCTAGTGTCCCACCGAGGTCTATACGAGATTTTGTTGTTGTTGTTATCGTTGTGCTGGAGTGTCCAGTGAGCAGCTGAACTGGAAACGGCATACGGAACGGAAGACTGTTTACTACCTGAGAGTACTGTGCGTTTGTGTACTTCTATCGATTGAGTCAGCTATGAGAATCCACAGCCTGTTTCAAGTAATTCGGGTCAGGAATGGAATGAATGAAGCCCCCATCATGCGGCGAGAGGCAATGGTTAATGAATGACATCATCATCATCATCATCATCTGTTTACCCTCCAGGTTCGGTTTTTCCCTCGGACTTAGCGAGGGATCCCACCTCTACCGCCTCAAGGGCAGTGTCCTGGAGCTTCAGACTCTTGGTCGGGGGATACAACTGGGGAGTATGACCAGTACCTCGCCCAGGCGGCCTCACCTGCTATGCTGAACAGGGGCATTCTGGAGGGATGGGAAGATTGGAAGGGATAGGCAAGGAAGAGGGAAGGAAGCGGCCGTGGCCTTAAGTTAGGTACCATCCCGGCATTTGCCTGGAGGAGAAGTGGGAAACCACGGAAAACCACTTCCAGGATGGCTGAGGAGGGAATCGAACCCACCTCTACTCAGTTGACCTCCCGAGGCTGAGTGGACCCCGTTTCAGCCCTCGTACCACTTTTCAAATTTCGTGGCAGAGCCGGGAATCGAACCCGGACCTCCGGGGGTGGCAGCTAATCACGCTAACCACTACACCACAGAGGCGGACAATGAATGACATATGAAATGAAATGATACTGGAGAGTGTTGCTGCAATGAATTATGAAAGGGAAAACCGTAGTACCCGGAGAAAAACCTGTTCCGCCCCCGCTTTGTCCAGCACAAATCTTACATGGAGTGACAGGGATTTGAACCATGGAACCCAGCAGTGGGAGGCCGGCGCGCTGCCGCCTGAGCCACGGAGGCTCTGAATCAGCTATGAGTGTAACTGGACCTGTGTTAATATTCGCTGTTACTATTACTACTACTACCACAATTAAAATGTTTTCATTCCTCTCCTGAATACGGAGACGGGACGTACAGATGGGTAACGCCTCTCTCAGGCCGGGAGATTTGTTAAGGTGAAGGAGATGCTCGGGGAAGGTTAGGAGTTTGGCAGCCGTGGCCTAAAGTACGAACTATCCAGGCATTCGCCTTAATGCAGGACAATGAAAAATCGCGGAAAACCATTCTCAGGTGAGCCGACGGTGGGGACCAGACGTGAGGTCCAGCGCTTTCCCGTCTCGCGAATACAGAGGCGTTGAGCCAGAGTAGATCCGTGGTCACCTCTCCTCTGCTTGGTTGCCCGGTCAGAGTGCAGAGCTATTGGACCACGGACAAGCCGTGGCAACGTGTGGGCTAAAACCCACTCTGCATCTACCCACGATGCGCTGTTATGAGTATCGTCCTGCTGTTGATTACTTAGTTGTTTTCTGCATATGATTATGTGAATTACTGGACTGTCTCTGGAGTCGAATCAAGGAATAGCCATCGTGTGCTGTCCAGCCAGTAGCACTGTGTTCAAATCCAGCGGTCTACATGCAGCTGCTGTATGAGTTGACTGGACATGGAGAGGTGAAATTAAGGATTATAGCCCTCCCAAGGTAATATTAACGGGCCGGGCCGCTCGCTATGCCGAAAGAACAGGAACTTGAGGAATAGACAGCAATTAGTGAGTGTGGCCATTCATTGTGTGCACGTATATACTGTATATGTGTGTGTACATTTACTGGGTCATTATAAAATAAATTAGAATAATAAAATGGCTGTTTTATTTCTAACAATATTTAAATTAACATGTTCGTTACTGTAGCGTTTAAGTATGATACTTCGTTTGAGGTCCTTATATTCCTCATATTAACGGTATTAAAACTCAGTGTATTTACGTAAAAAAAATACCGCAACTAAGCTTTAAGTGCGTTCTCGAAACATATTTCTCTACAGCTATGAGGAACACATGCAGGGACGGTAAAATTAATTCTCTCAGGTAGCCAACGAATAATTATATGCTAGAAACGTCATAAATAATGTAATTATAAAGGAAAACGGTGTGGGATGATTGAGCATCGTAGGATAAAATAATATGGTATCAGCCGATTTTGTTCCCTTTTTTTTCCTTAACTACCCACATCGTAGAGACTAGCACATCAGTTAAGTTTGTTTAGTCACAGAGGAGAGTCTGGGATGCGGGCATGTCCCAAGTTGGAGCAAACTTCCTGGGTACGAGGTTGGGAACTTAGTTTGAACTCTTTACTCGGATGATATACCGGCTACCGTTAAACAGGCACCCTATTCACTTACACGGAGATATTTCAAATACAATGAACTATATTAGTAGTTCATATTTTTCTACAAGCAAACATATTACTTTTTTCATCATCATCATCATCATCATCATCATCATCATCATCTGTTTACCCTCCAGGTTCGGTTTTTCCCTCGGACATAGCGAGGGATCCCACCTCTACCGCCTCAAGGGCAGTGTCCTGGAGCTTCAGACTCTTGGTCGGGGGATACAACTGGGGAGTATGATCAGTACCTCGCCTAGGCGGCCTCACCTGCTATGCTGAACAGGGGCCTTTTGGAGGGATGGGAAGATTGGAAGGGATAGGCAAGGAAGAGGGAAGGAAGCGGCCGTGGCCTTAAGTTAGGTACCATCCCGGCATTCGCCTGGAGGAGAAGTGGCAAACCACGGAAAACCACTTCCAGGATGGCTGAGGTGGGAATCGAACCCACCTCTACTCAGTTGACCTCCCGAGGCTGAGTGGACCCCGTTCCAGCCCTCGTACCACTTTTCAAATTTGTTGGCAGAGCCGGGAATCGAACCCGGGCCTCCGGGGGTGGCAGCTAATCACGCTAACCACTACACCACAGAGGCGGACATTACTTTTTTCAAACTAACGTAATTAAAATTTCCCAGCACACTTTGAGTATGTATGTTTCGAACTCAGATAAAAGATAGCTGTTTGGACGTCAGTGAGATTAAAATCACGCAGAAAGGCAATTGTGTTGAATGTTTTAATATCAATATATGAAAAGAGCAAAGCTAGTTTCTTATCCACACCAGGATGTACAAAAATGGGGCGAAGTTCAGGATCACCATATAACATGCAGCGTCTCTGGTCTCTGGTGTTTGTACTCTGCGCTATGGCAGCTGCCTCCGCCGAACTGTTTTAAGCGAGTATGCAATCTTATATGAAATATTCGCTTATAAATGATGCTGGAAGTGTCGTACTTCCTGGGTTATACAGGCATTGTATTTGGTAACCACATTCTGGCTGACGCGAGCGAGTTTTGTAATATTTCTGATTTCATTCGTAATGTTTTCTTTCAGTTCCTCCAATGTGTGAAGATTTGTTCGATACACTTTTTCTTTCAGTTTACCCCACAAGTAAAAAAACACACACTGTTAGATCTGGAGGCCGGCCCCGTGGTGTAGGGGTAGCGTGCCTGCCCCTGACTCGGAGGCCCCGGGTTCGATTCCCGGCCAGGTCAGGGATTTTACCTGGACCTGAAGGCTGGTTCGAGGTCCATTCAGCCTACGTGATTAGAATTGAGGAGCTATCTGACCACACGGCGTGATGACCACACGACACCTCGTAATCTGCAGGCCTTCGGGCTGAGAAGCGGTCGCTTGGTAGGCCAAGGCCCTTCAAGGGCTGTAGTGCCATGGGGGGGGGGTAGATCTGGAGAACGAGGGGGAAATAGACCAGCACTGATCACTCTGTCTGCAAACATTTCCGAGATTGTAAGAAGGGAATCTTCCGTTGTAGGACCAGCGGCTGAATCTTGCTGAAACCACCCACGCTATTTTTTTCTTCCGTTAACTGATGAAAGAACGGCGTCAAAATATCATCTTGGTACCTCTCTACATTTACTGTCGTCTCGAAAAAAAACTAGGCCCAATTATTCGTTTTCCACTAACAGCACACCGAACACCAATCTTCCTGTCTTAATGAGGGACTTCACCAATAGCGAGAGTTATAACTGTTCACACTGAGAACATATTTATTACTAAAAACTAACAGGGTGTGGGGTAATAAGCTTACTTTTGACAACATACCATATAAGTTCTGGGAAAAGGAGATTGGCGTTCGGTTTCCCCATTAATTTTGAGGTTAAGATATTTTACTGTCAATGAAATGAAACTCTGAATTCGTTTGATAGAACAATATATATTCTTTAAATAATATATCAAAAAAATAGCGAGTCTTGTTGCGATAAAACAGATGAGAATATGAAATTATGACATTGCAACTGACAGAAACTAGGCATGAATTTGAATTCTTCTTGACCGGACATTTAACAATTTATACGAAATATTTCCCTCACTGATTCACTTGACTGTACCTTCAACACTTTGAGTGTAATTACGACGTAATCCATTGCTCTGGTGTTTACTGTAGATGTGTCACGCCTGACGTGGTGATACATCCTTGAGACTGCTTCTTCTCCATATCATCTGACTTCTTTGTAAGTCAATATGGTATGACCTCTTGGTAGGTCCAGGGTTGCCCTCTCTGACTCCTTGGTAAGCCTTGCGTCCGCGTCTTCCACTAAGTGACGGACCAACCATTTGGTCTCACTCTCTCAATGACCAATAATGGCTCACTGAGTCTTCACCATCTCTCGTTCACACTGGTTGGCTGACCACCTAAGGCCTCTTGATCTAGTAGACTACTTCACTGTACTGCATCCGTATAAGTAATGACTGACGCTCCAATATGGACCCACCTTATATAGACGTTGGTTGACACAGCTACGTAATCTCCAGAAATAACAATGACATACTCCCACCTACGCGACAGATATTACATACAGTGGTGAAATAGCCCTGCGGCGATCGACTTTCTGAGCGCATATCTAAATAAATACGATGACGTAGCCAAGGCGCGGCGATGACTTGGCAGAATCGCCAGTGGTGTCGCAATATAACAACGTCACTTCCAATCTCTGATATATACAACAATTCTCACTGTACAGGTATTGAGTGTTATACTACACATACGTATATATGTATACATCTAAGTGCAATCTTGCAAGCAACAGGCAATTGCAAAATTGAATAAAACGGATAATTACAATAATAGTACAATATCACAGATAACATAATAATAATACTGACATAATAATAATAATAATAATAATAATAAAATACAGATAAAATCATACAATAATAAAAATACAGATATCATCTTGTAACGGGATTTGAACCGTTACAACACGACCATTAAGATAAAAAGCAGAACTTTAAATACGAAAATACGGTGTTGTAATGATAACAGTCTCACCATTTTAACAGCTGAGATTCATGTTGGCGACTCATGCTTGCCAGGTCGAACACATGCAGGCGGCTTGCAAAGTGAAGAATTATGCGCGCGCCTCACATACTGCAGCTGCCGTAGCGCAGAGTACAAACACCGCCTGTTCGGATTGGATTTATATGAGACACCCTGTACATACATCATCACTATACACTGTTAGGCCTTCCAGCGTTCAGTCTGTAAACCCTTGTTAATACAGTACACCAAACGGCCGCAAAATATTCTGCTTGTAACTATCTCTGTGGCCTCGTTTAGTCCCATATATCTTTAAATCATAAAAAAACTGAGTGTAACTATCGTGATCTTGGTCTCCCTCTACTTGTCTTACCCCCATGACACAGTCTAATATTTTCCTGCGTAACCAATCCTCCTCCATCGGCCTTACATTATCACACCACCGAAGCTAGTTTATGCGTCGTGTTCATTCTTATTCCGAGTACCCTCCAGCCAATGTTCTCACCTGCCCGTACCAGCGATCATTCTCGCTACTTTCATGTCTGTTACTTCTAACTTACGAATAAGATCACTGAGTCCCCCCAACCATCACTTCCGTACAGCGAAACTGGTCTGAAAACAGACCTGTGCAAGATAGTTTCGTCCGGAAGCTGATTTCTTACAGAATACTGTTCATCCCAATTTCAAGCTCACTGCATTAGATTTGCTGCTCCTTGTTTCCATCTCACTTATTGTACTAAACAACTTGGTACAATAAACATCCCAAACTGCTCTGCTATTACCATGGCAAATGATAGAAATTATATTTACACAGTGCGAAATACCATATGCCTAATTTCCCAGCAACTTGTCTATGAGCATATCGTGACCGCCAAGAAATACTTTACGCCAAACTCAAAGAATAGTCTGCGTCGACCACCGCAAATGAAATGTTGTAGGTTCCCTTATGCTGTTGTAATAGTCAGAACCTGATTTCTTAGACTGTACAATGGCCAAGTATTTCTCGTCCAGAGATTCGCAGCATTTGGACCGGTTCCAAGCCCTTTTGGTCTCTGTCTATTGTCGTGTATATTTTGACACTTAAAAATAAACAAAAAATATACGTTTCTTCAATTCATTTCAAAATTCAAATAAATATAGTTCATCAACTGTGTGTGCATTCCAGGACCTGGAACTACAGGGGCAGAAAAGCCAACGTGACAACGAATCTCATGAACGGCAGAATAAGGACTAGGTAGAATTGCCGGACTCTCCTGAACCACTATGTCATGTAAGAAGTCAGAAAAACGTCGGAAGTTCTCTACGAAATTGAATTCAGTTGTAACTCAACTACTTGAGATAGGTCACATTGCAACAGCTGATCCCGAGGATCAGTATCACAAAGTCGATAAGCACACTGCTTCCCATCTTGGCAAGCTGCCTGTGAGAGGTTTCAACAATTTGCTTGTCGCACCGACACAGATAGGTCTTATGGCGACGATGGGATATGAAAGGCCTAGGAGTAGGAAGGAAGTGGCCGTGGCCTTAATTATGGTACGGTACAGCCCCAGAATTTTCCTGGTGTGAAAATGGGAAACCACGGAATACGATCTTCAGGGCTGACGACAGTGGGGTTCGAATCCACTATCTCCCGGATGCAAGCTCACAGCAGCGTGGCCCTAACCCCACGGCCAACTCGCCTGGTATGAGACGTATGGTATGAAGCGTTTTATTGCACAACAAAATAAGATACAAACTCTATACTGATGAAAGACTGGCTAATCTCAACCACCAGGCAGTAATCCTCTCCTCTTCCTCCTCATCGTTATCATCATCATCCGCATCTCATTCAACCTGGTTAGTTCTTATTAGCAGGCCTCATTAAGACAGCCCTTACCAACAAGCACAGCCGCAAGAGACCGAACAAGGTTTCCTTCAGAAAGACCTTATGATCATTTGCACTAAGCAGGAAACAATATTGTTGTAAGAAGGGAAAGTAAACAGATTTTCATGTGTTTATACAAATAATTGACAAATATGGGTTGTATGGTACCTGCATTCTTTTTAAGTAATACGAGCGGGAAAGGTTCGTAAGGTGTGCTGTACCTAGTCCCTTTTGTAAGCTATCAAAGTTGAATTACTGAATAAATATTACACTTTTGGAAACTGTGTTGCCCACTTCGTTATTCATGAATGCCTATACCTATACAATTGCAATTTTAGAAGGTTCGAGGTTAATCAAATCAAATATATCACCACCCTATATAGTAACCAAGTTTACGGTTTCAACTTACCAGCAGGTATGGCTCCATAACTTCACGGATGGCGCTCAAAACGTTCGGTAGAAACTTAGAAATAATATTGTGCAGCACTCTGAACAAATACTTGAGGGATGGAAAGCTATCTCCATTTGCTTGAAACATGAGTTACCGTACATCATGGAGTTTCTTCCTTCTAATGGGTGGGATAAACTCCAATGCATTTTCGAATGTATACGAAGTCATTCTTAAAATATTTAAATATGCCTTTGGATATTTAAACGTTGAGCAAAAGAAGAACAACGTCTGGACGGAAGAGAGAAGACAGGCAGCTAGAAAAAAGAATATAACGTTTTGGTCTGCAAAAATGACTTCTAAAAATGCCTTATAGTTACTTGACTGCAATAGACTTTCGCACTAAGCTCATCAATCCACTTTCGTTTTTTTCTTTCCATTTAGCGTCTGCATCGTGACTTCACACATATTGCAAATACTTAACAACTTCTCAACACAACCCTCATAATTTCCATCTACGCGACGGCATCTTCTACTAATTTCGAAGAGCTACAATATTCCCCAAGCAACATTGAAACAGTGCGTGTGTGTGACTATGTAGCATCGTGTAAGAGGGGATGAACTCGAGAACTGTACATCACATCACATGATTTCTCCGCTTGTAAAAAAAATCTTCATTTTACAATTCAATCAGTGTTATCATTAATTTATCCTCTAGCCTTGACATATTCAACACAGATCTTAAGTTTTAATTGTGTAAATTATAAGGTAAGTTCATCAGCATTTTCCTCTAGACCCACTTTTCAATTACCTCTAACCTTTTCTTATCCCGTTCTCCTAATGTAGGCCTACAGCTTTTTTAACAGTACAGAAACATGCTTCGTACAAAGATTTTTGCACTGGTGAATCGCAGAGTAGTAAATTGACACTTAAATGTGCCAGAAACATGTCTGTACGTTCATTGTCACTACTAGGAACACAATTCCAAGAAAATACTCAGAGATTCCAGCAATCCAAAGGACGTTAAATTCGAAACGATAATAATACCATTTAACTACTTTCGATTATGGGAGTGCCTGGGCATCCTCCTTGTTTTTCCAACTTAGCGGGTAGAGACGGTATATCTGCGATAACCCCGTGTCGTTGGTTTCAGATTTACTAAATAATTCCGACACTCGGCACCTCGTCAAATGTAGTATATTGTTATTGATTATTATTTTTATTATAGCTGTCCTGAGGCCTAATAGGCTTTTTAACGCGCTTGGGCTGTTGGCATTGTCACTGACTTCTCACTCTGGTGTAGTGATGGTAATATCGAATGTTTTAAACTATCGGTAGACTGTGAAGCGTGACTATCGAATGAAAACATTCCGTAGTTTTCATTCGGTTTGAAATCGGTTATAAAGTAGTAATATACGTTTTGTACTGCGGTGATACTAGTAACTAGTAATAAGTCATTTGCTAGTAAGTACAGAAATGTGGATCGTTATTATACTATCGATTTTTATAGCGTGTTTCTTTAGTTGATAGTGATATAAGCGAGAAATATTGCGACTGGTAACAAACGTTACACAATGTTCGAGTGAAGTTATTGGAAACTAAAAGGCGCTGGTCTATAGATTAAGAAAAAATATCCCGACTAAAGTAATTGTGGTCATTATGTTTCATTTTAAATAAAATGAATTTTTGTGTACCTAACCACAAGTTCATGAATGTAAGATCGTCTGTTCATAAAATAAAAAAGAAAGTTAGGTAATTTCAGACGAAGGTTAGGTTTACACCTTATTGTAATGACACTATATATTAAAGTAATGTGAATACAGCAAACTAAACTAAATGAAAAGAAAACATATTTTCCTAGGACCAAGTAATAGTGCATATATTAATTTAAAAATAATTCCATTCATTTAAGGTCAATGCATAATCAGAGGTTCATGGTTATTATGGGAAGTATTTACAAAACCTATGACATGATAGTCTATTAATAAAGTGCACAATCATAAAATTGCATTTATCGTTTGAATAAAAGGTGACAACATAGTCCATCAGCTTTAGTTTCTCCCCTGTATCTTATTTCAAGTAACGAAACTCATTGAATAACGTAAGGGTATCATATATTCATGATATAATTTCCTTGCACGTAAGTTACTTCTTATACACTTGAATCATCATAATGTTGCGAGTTAACGGTGGCAAGTCGGAATTATCTAAGCAATAATAACATATGAATTATTCAGATGGTGAAGTTTAAACTGTATTCGTGGTGTGGTAAGTCACGGCAATACTTCAAATTCCAATATGAAAGAAAAATGCCAACATTCAATTACTGATAACGGGCGTCCAAATATTAGTCGGTGGAACCCGCACCTAGAGCTGTGACTTGCACGCGTTAGTCGCCACTATTGCATTTTAAATTGATCATTCTTAAGGAACTAGCAAATTCAATGATTAGTAGAGTGAAAGGAAGTATGCGAGCACATAATGATCGAATGAATGAATGAACGAGCGGTAAGAAATTTATATCTTGCACAATACTATTTAAGTATTGTGTAAACTATGTAAATGTCTATATAAGCCTAAATAAAATCCTCACGACCGTGTGTCTGTACATTGACAATTTTGGCGAAATTTTCGTTCACTTATCCCTTTCAGGTGTAATAATGACCATCTGCACACTTTTTAGCTTGGTGTCTGCCTGAGTTCTAATAACTTGAAAACTACTGGAGATTGTTCAACCAAACTTCATATTTAGTATTCACCTATCCAGAGATAGGTTATTAGGTCCATACCATGCCAAATTTCCGGAATGCACTGGGGGTTTAAATGGACCTGGAACAGTGATTTTACTCTCGCGCAATATATACAAGACCAACCTGGCTGGAAATCGACCAACCTTGATGGAAATCCATTTCAAAAACTTTTTTCTCATGTGCATTCTTTCGATAGGAGGATTAACAAGGGAGATATCATGAAGGTCGATTTTGAAGGTTAAGTCCAGCGGACATAGCCCAAAATGTGTTGTACGTGGAGCAGATTCCTTAGCTATATAAATGAAGTCGTAACGACCGTGTGTCTGTACATTTACTATTTTGGTGAAATGTTGGTACAGTTATGCGTTTCAGGTGTAATAATGACCATGTGTATATTTGTTAGCTTTCGTTTCCTGAAAGTGCTCATTTTTACCCCCGACTCCCCCAAAGAAAGATTGCGGCACAATCTCCCGGGCAAGCTAGAATATTGAAATTTGGAAAATATATATACAGTGACTGACAGAGCAAATGCAACACCAAGAAGGAGTGGTCAGAACTTTATGCCAATTGCAGGGTAGACTGACGTCACTGAGGTATGCTCATGATGTGAAATGCGCCGCTGTGCTGCGCACGTAGCGAACGATAAATGGGTCACGGCGTTGGCGAATGACCCACTTCGTACCGTGATTTCTCAGCCGACAGTCATTGTAGAACGTGTTGTCGTGTGCCACAGGACACGTGTATAGCTAAGAATGCCAGGCCGCCGTCAACGGAGGCATTATCAGCAGACAGACGACTTTACGAGGGGTATGGTGATCGGGCTGAGAAGGGCAGGTTGGTCGCTTCGTCAAATCGCAGCCGATACCCATAGGGATGTGTCCACGGTGCAGCGCCTGTGGCGAAGATGGTTGGCGCAGGGACATGTGGCACGTGCGAGGGGTCCAGGTGCAGCCCGAGTGACGTCAGCACGCGAGGATCGGCGCATCCGCCGCCAAGCGGTGGCAGCCCCGCACGCCACGTCAACCGCCATTCTTCAGCATGTGCAAGACACCCTGGCTGTTCCAATATCGACCAGAACAATTTCCCGTCGATTGGTTGAAGGAGGCCTGCACTCCCGGCGTCCGCTCAGAAGACTACCATTGACTCCACAGCATAGACGTGCACGCCTGGCATGGTGCCGGGCTAGAGCGACTTGGATGAGGGAATGGCGGAACGTCGTGTTCTCCGATGAGTCACGCTTCTGTTCTGTCAGTGATAGTCACCGCAGACGAGTGTGGCGTCGGCGTGGAGAAAGGTCAAATCCGGCAGTAACTGTGGAGCGCCCTACCGCTAGACAACGCGGCATCATGGTTTGGGGCGCTATTGCGTATGATTCCAAGTCACCTCTAGTGCGTATTCAAGGCACGTTAAATGCCCACCGCTACGTGCAGCATGTGCTGCGGCCGGTGGCACTCCCATACCTTCAGGGGCTGCCCAATGCTCTGTTTCAGCAGGATTATGCCCGCCCACACACTGCTCGCATCTCCCAACAGGCTCTACGAGGTGTACAGATGCTTCCGTGGCCAGCGTACTCTCCGGATCTCTCACCAATCGAACACGTGTGGGATCTCATTGGACGCCGTTTGCAAACTCTGCCCCAGCCTCGTACGGACGACCAACTGTGGCAAATGGTTGACAGAGAATGGAGAACCATCCCTCAGGACACCATCCGCACTCTTATTGACTCTGTACCTCGACGTGTTTCTGCGTGCATCGCCGCTCGCGGTGGTCCTACATCCTACTGCGTCGATGCCGTGCGCATTGTGTAACCTGCATATCGGTTTGAAATAAACATCAATTATTCTTCCGTGCCGACTCTGTTTTTTCCCCAACTTTCATCCCTTTCGAACCACTCCTCCTTGGTGTTGCATTTGCTCTGTCAGTCAGTGTATATATGTCTTAGCCTGTAACCGACGGAAATCTTCCAAGACCTTTAAATATTTCACTTTTTACCCCCAAAAATATCGATATATGGAGACAATTTTAAATGTCGGTGCAGACCTTCGTTTTGAGGTATTTCGTGACCAAACTCTAAATCGTATCACAATCCAGATGGTACAATCTCAGTTCAATCTGGAGTGATCTTCAACTTTGGTTCTATGACGTTTTGTCGTATCTTTATTCCTTATACGTTAGTTTTGTCTCTATTTCTCGATTGTACGTACATTTTGCACTTTGTACATGTATTATTCATAGTTTGAATCACTTATACGAAAGACAGAATAATTTAATTCTACACGAACATTGGCCCACTTAGTATCCATGTGTGAGTAAAATTCTATATTTTTAGCTGCCAAATAAATGTCCAAAAGTAATTCACTGTGAGAAAACCTTACCCAAATTTCACCCTCTTCAACGTTTCTAACTCAATCCTACCGATAAATAGATGAGATAGGAGAAAATATTATAAGGCCAACCATTTAGACCGCTGAATGAGGTGTCTTATGGCACACTCCATTTGTCGATAAGGCATACCGTTTAGCAGCAGTTAATCTGTAAATGAAGGTCTGCAATATTGTAAACATGAACATACGTGGTATGTCGATCTATTCATTGAAGTAGATTTGTAGCGATGTATAAAGGGTGTGTCTGCCATTATAATTAATATTTTACCAATCGATAGTCACTCTCAGCAGGAGGGTGTCTGCTATTGTAATCATTACTCTCTGCTATTGTAATCATTACTCTCCACATCAGCTTTGACTGACAGTAGGAATGGAATCCTTCTCTAGCTCCTGTGTAACTGGCCTTAGTAAGGAGAGACTACCACAGTAATGAATAATTCCTTTCTTGATTTGACAGGCAGAAGTCAAGGGAGTATGCAATTTTGTTCAAAACTCCGCTTACCGATTGTGTTAGGGAGTAGGCAGGTGTGCCCGCCTTTATAAAGAAATTTACCCATTAGGCATAGTGGCCTGCTATTATAATGGAAACTTACCAACTCGGTGTGACTGTCATTAAGAAAAGGGACATGTCATTATAATAACAGCACAACTCAATTTTGACTGGCAGCAGAGAAGGTGCCTGCCATTATAATAAAATCTCCTCAACTCTAATTTGTCTGGAAGTAGGAAAGGTGGCCTGCCGTTGTAATGAAAACTCCCCAAATCGATTGTTACCGCGCAGTAGGTAATGGGGCTGCCATTATAACTAAAACTTCCCTACTCGATTGTGAAGGGCAGTAGGCAAGTGAGCCTGCCGTTATCATAATAACTCCGCAACTCGCACTTTACATTGAAAACAACGTATGGGAACCTCCCGCTCCTGTTTCTGCATAACGCTAAGAGACATGCAATTTAAAAAATTCTTATTCACTGCATGTACAGTAATGTTCTTCGATATCCGTAAACAATGTAGAATACCGTAGCGAAGTACGGGTACGTTTTCTAGTTTTAAATAATATCTCATCTTAAGACAGGTGTATGGAACATTTTATGTGTACATGGGGGTTCACCATTTTTTCTCTACATCTTGCATATTTCCGAACAGGTTTGTGCCAAATAAATAATACTAATACTGTTATGTTCAGGTAGAATTAATGCATTATTATAGAAAAAAATCAATTTAAAATATTATAATTTAAGAAGTATTCGCAAAACAAGAATTGATTTGGTATTCTTGTGGGTGCTGAAACGCTAAATACTTCCGTCTGAAAAGCATAGATTTCACTGTAGTCATGAAGAAACTGACTGTGATAATACGGTACAGTATTGTGTGAGAAATACTGACCCACAGCACGTGTATCACCAAGATAACAGAGCCTTTCTGGTCAGAGTTCTAGGCTAAATTTATTTCAGACAGTGGATTTTCTAGGTGCAAAGACGATACGTGAAATGAAAATATCTGTATCAAAGCATTCACCATCAAGTGTTCTTAGATGTCATTCCCAAATCGCAACGGTAAGAGTTCTATCTCGTACTTATAGATGGAAGTAGTACCGTTGTATAAGTCAGGATGGTGAAGATTATTCAGGTATTTTCCACCAAACAGTTGAAACAATGATGGTCATTATTACATTGTTCTTGTAACTTATATCTAGTGCCCACTTCAGCATTCCACACGTTCCTGTTTCTTCAGTACCGCAGTCGAAGGAAAAATAACTCACAGATGGGCGTAATTCGAACTGATGTCTATAGATGCAAATGTGTGCGTCAACATGGCGTTTATGGCACAATCAATTCTTTGGACGAAAATCGTTGATATATGAGGATCGTTGTAATTTTAATGTATATGGGTGGTAAGAATGTATACCTAGTGCCAATTTCAGGTGCTGAAATATTGTCGTTTACTCAATATCGCTGTGAAAGCTAAACAAAATAGGCATTTTACATCTATGGAACTAACCGAACTAACGGCTCTACCGTGGCTCTACGCCTCTGTATTCGGAAGACCGAGAGGGGCTCGTTCCCACCGGCGACTGTCCTGAGAATGGTTTCCCGTGGTTTCCCATTCTCCTGCACTAAGGCGAATGCCGGGACAGTTCCTAGTATAGGCCACGGCCGCCAACCCGCTCACCTTCTTCTGCACATCTCCTTCTCCGATACAAATATCCTGGCCTGTGAGACGGTGTCACCCTCTAGGAGGCCCGCCTCCCCCTTCAGGGGTGGAACGGAAACATTTAGTAGTAGTACCTAGTAGTAGTAGTAAGACAGAACCCAATATTTCAAACAACTTGATTTTCCAGCAGGCGCTTTTAATAGTTTGGTGTGCTGAAATTTATATTGTATTTCAATGACACCTAAAATGAAGTGACATACATTTCCGAATGAGATAAAAAAGGGGAGCAAGTTTTGTTCTTATTTATTCACCAAGTTCAGGGAACAAATCACTGTTAACTCTAACTATGTACCGAATATACCGGAATATTTATTTCGGAAACATTGTATTCTACGGACACCAGAATCATGCCGGGATTTGCCATCATACCCTTCGTCACAAAATTACCATATTGGCATTAAAACGGAAAATTCGATGTTTTGATATATCAGGTTCTGCCTCAGTGCTGCATATATCTATATTATAAACTGTTTAATGTTACATAAGAAGTTAAGATGACACGATTTCCCATCTACATTTGAAATACACGCGTCCTGCTATGGACATGAGAATAATACTAACTTACTTATAAGACTGCTTCCAAACACGTCCAAGAAGTACACCACTATGAAGAGAATGACATTCCTAGATCCTGAACGAAGTACCAAATGCAATTAGTACTTATCAATAGCTGGAATCAGAATTGCGCACTCCGTCGTTTAGTTCAAGAGTTACTTTGTTCAAGTGTTCTTGTGCTTAAGGACCCCGCACTGGCGGCATAACTTATCAGTCACACAGCATCTCATTGTTTTATTCAGCGTTTACCAAGGGGAACCTTAATTTTTCCAGGAAGAACGATTATCCCTTTACAAGTTTGCACTAAGCTAAGTTATCCAAAATTAGGGTAACCTTGTGCAAATAAATCTACTCATCAGGGCCCAGATATATTGCATGCAGTCTTTTAATTAGTGCACCATGGACATTGATAAAACGTAAATCCTAAAGGATCCGCTCCCATCAGCCAGGGGCAATTCGTCCGAAAACACTTTAAGCCCGGATAAATTCATTCAGGACAGTTAAATTTGGATAATTAATCCAATACGTTTTATCCTAAAAGTTCATTATTACCCATTAGATCGGCAAAGTGCAGTAAGTGGTTAAGTGCCATTGCCTCTCAGATATACAATGACCTTAAACTGTATGAAATAACGCAAATTAGTGTCCGAACTCAGAAAAACTGTTTTAAATACCACTACCTTTCCACTTATTAAGCCATGTACGTGCATTTTCACCAAATTAAGTAAACAGTATGAAATATCATAATCTCCTAGATACATTTCAGATGATCAGTTTTATTCTTAATTCATCCTCAGCGTTAAAATGTATCTTAGCTTTCTCTTATGTCTTCTCTTCCTTGTTGTCTGTCTGTTAGGTCATCAGCCCAGAGGCTGGTTGGATCCTCAAATAGCACCACCAAAGGTTATGCGGTTTATCAGGAAACCGCAAAAACCAATGGCAGCACCAAAATGAGGCGTACTAGGCAAGACGAGGAGTGAGGTAGTTTGCCATTGCTTTCCTCACTGGGTCAGAAAGTGCTATTGCAGTACGACTGACCCTATGAGCAACACCTTTCATAACACTCAGATGCACTAGTCGTGCTCTGAATGTCATTACTCAGCACTACCCATACCCCAGCAGCTTCCATATTGTCACAGCCATGAATGAGACTGGGACTTCGGTGAAAGCTACACTTTACTCTGGCCTGTGCCAAGAGATGGATACAAAAGTACTGTACCCATCAAGAAATGGCAGCAGGCAACTCTTCCTTGTTATGGTTTATGTTTATGAAATGTTGTAATATCCTAGAAGTTTTGTTTTTAATCTTATTTTTATCGTTACTAGGAAAAATGTATCTTACGCTTTTTAAGTATTTCTTTTCTAGATTTTGTATATTCATTCATACATTTAAGTTAAAGTGGTAGATAGTTACAGCCGAAGAGACCTCTGTTCCTACTTGTAAATAACTTTGAATAAATATATTTCTATTCCATTTCTATTAAGTTTCTTTTTAAAAATACGCAGAATTCATAATAACCGATACAAAATTTTTGGTTGTACATTAAGTACATGTACAAAAAACTTGGAGAAATTATTGCTAGCGAGGGAAACTGACGACCGAAAGAGTTGGCCGTGCGGTCAGGGGTGCGCAGCTGTGAGCTTGCATTCGAGAGATGGTGGGTTCGAACCCGACTGTCGGCAGTACTGAAAATGGTTTTTCGTGGTTTCCCATTTTCACACTAGGCAAATACTGAGTCTTCCCACTCCTACCCCTTTACTCTCCCATAGTCGCCGTAAGACCTACAGTACATGTGTCGGTGCGACGTTAAGCCAATTGTAAAATTAAAAAAAAAGGAAACTGATCAATTTTGGTCGATAATGGGTACATGTAAAATGTTCATTCTAGTAATAACCACGATGAAGGGCGTACTGGGTGTGTAGAAGGAAACAAAACTGTGCACTGCGAGCTATAAAGGAAAACCCTACAGCAAATGTCGCCGAACATCATGTGACGAAGAGCTACTCCCCAATTTTGAACATAAGTAATGATCTGCTACCAATATTGTACAAAGAAATTTGATTAATGATTTTTAATTTTCGTGTAACGTGTGGAGTTTAAAAAAAATTTCGTGTGGCTATTTCTAGACGAGTGCAGCCCTTGTAAGGCAGACCCTCCGATGAGGGGTGGGCGGCATCTCCCATTTTTAGGTAACTGCATGTTATTGTGGTGGGAGATAGTATTGTGTGGTGTCTGAGTTGCAGGGATGTTGGGGACAGCACAAACACTCAGCCCCCGGGCCACTGGAATTAACCAATGAAGGTTAAAATCCCCGACCCGGGAACGAACCCGGGACCCTCCGAACGGAAGGCCAGTACGCTGACCATTCAACCAAGGAGTCGAACAACGTGTGGAGTAACAGAATAATCGATTTTGAAATTGAAATAATTTGTAAAATGCGTAAATTATAAAATAAAATAATAAAATTAAGCTGAACGGATCGCATGGAATCATTGGGAAATATGAAAGAGTTAATTAGCAAACTCTTAGATTAACATGAAAGTTAGTTATTCCAATTGGAATCATTGTGTTGTATAGGGTTAAGCGAAAGGTTCAAATACTTCTGGGAAACATGTTTAATATTTTTGGGGGGTTTTATTGACAAACATCATGGAAGTTCGTGAAACAAATCAATATTTTACGATGCGGAAGTTTTGCTTCCGTGTCAATCTTGAAGAGAATAATTACGTTCTCTCCTCATTCTACAATCAAGAATAGTAAATGCATTACCGAATCAGTTACAAGTGAATAACAAATCAGAGCGCTAACTTCCTTGTTTCAATCTCTTTTCCGATATCTTGTCAAACTCGTACACAGAAATCCAATTTTAGAGATTCCAAATCTTTTTACTGTGACAACGATATAAAATAAACTTTGAACTGATGGTGCTATGTGGGAAACAGAATCTAAGTCAGTTGACAAAACTTTTCAAGCACTGTTTGCTTAGCGATACGGTGCGGAGAGGGGGTCGCTAGTCTGTTTTCTTTAGCTTTCCTTCCTCCTCACGAAGAAACAAAGTTTTTGCTCTCTCTCTAACGTAAAGCTCTTAGAGATTTGTGTCCAGGAGATTTTACTTGATTTTGAGCTTGATCGGATTGGGCATCTAACGGGCACCCAACATTATCCTCTCCCTCTCGTCTATTCTCCAGGGTTCTTCCATAAAGGCGGCTTGCAGATTTACGCGTCCTTCAAAGGAGGAGGAATCCAGAGAAGGCGTGACCCCAAAGTCTTGCTCAGCCACCGGCAACTAGGACCTGTCACCTTGAATTTGGTTCGTCCACTGCCAGTTCAACCAGAATGTGCTCCCATGCACAACATTGGAAGGAAGAATAATATGGGTCCTGATGGATCAGACAGCTTTTAAAGTGAAGTCATTACAGAGTGGAGCCTGGGCTTACGACCACTGATGTAATAGGCTCTAAAGTCACACTCTCAGTTCTTTAACATTTCTGTTTTACTTTTATTTGTGAAAACATCCACAGTTCTAGCCCTTCAGGCAAGTAACTCAATGTTTTCAGCATTCTAGGATATAATGAGCCACGAAGTTTAGCCTTTCCTACCACTATGAGCGCTAGTGTGAGTCAATGAAGCTGACACACAGTAGACTGATGGCTGTTCACTGGAAACTCAACCCTATCCGGTCGATTAGATTAGCATTTTGCCTTTTTATTCCACTGCGAGCGCTAATATGAGTCAATGCAGAGTTTATAAACATTCAACCTAATTTTGTGCAGGTACGACCTACACAATGAAGCTGCTGACCTTCTGAATTGGTTCGATTTAGGCGGCCTCCGTTCTTAATTCAACATTGCGATTGTGCTGCTTTCTAGGGAGGAAAGTGGAATTTTACTGGACGGTTCCTATGGCTGAAACACCGCCATCTCGATCCAGACGACGGTGGGCTGAAATATGTTCACTTTTCCGGATGGCACTAACTGCGCCACCAGTCAGCCACATGCCAACAACAATGACAAAGAGTTCTGACCACTCTTTAATATCTGACTACTTCAGCCTGGAACTTCGGACCATAATTCGGACACTACCACTGATCCACGGAAAAAAGCTATGGGTATCAATTTAAACAATTCAAAATATTCCTAAGCTACAAATACGGCGAGTTCCTCCGTGGCTCAGGTGACAGCGCGCCGGCCTCTCACCGCTGGGTTCCGTGGTTCAAAACCCGGTCATTCTATGTGAATTTTGTGCTCGGCAAAGCGGAGGCGGAACAGGTTTTTCTCCAGGTACTCCAGTTTTCCCTGTCATATTTCATTCCAGCAACACTCTCCAAAATCATTTCATTTAATCTTTCATTCAATAATCATTGCCCCAGAGGAGTGCGACAGGCTTCGGCAGCCAGCACAATTCCTATCCTCGCAGCTAGATGGGGCTTCATTTATTCCATCCCTGACCCGGTCGAATGACTGGAAACAGGTTGCGGATTTTTATTTTTACAAATGCGGCATAAAATTAATACAATTCTATTTAAGTCGTTACTTTTTTATTTCTTTTTCTTAATCTGTATACACTCTGGGGTTAGTTTCTCCCTTGGACTCAGAGATCCCGCTTCTACCGCCTCAAGGGCAGTGTCCTGGAGCTTGAGACTTTGGGTCTGTGGGTATACAGCTGGGGAGGAGGACCAGTGCCTCACCCAGGCGACCTCACCTACTATGCCTAACAGGAGGGCTGTGGGGGTGAGAAGGATGGGAAGATCGGAAGGGAGAGACAAAGAAGAGGAAGGAAGTGGCCATGTCCTTAAGTTAGATACCATCCTGGTATTTGGCTGGAGGGTAAGTTGGAAACCACGTACAACCACTTCGAGGATGGCTGAGATGGAATTCGAACCCCCCCCCCCCCACCTCTATTCAGTTGACCTTCCGAGGCTGAGTGGACCCCGTTCCAGCCCTCGTACCACTTTTCAAATTTCGTGATAAAGCCGGGAATCGAACCCGGGCTTCCGAGGGAGGCAGCTAATCACAATAACAGCTAGACCACAGAGATGGACTATGTTGTTACTTTCTCCCAAAATAATTTGAAAATTAATCACATGGTGGTTAATTGATCGGAAACATCAAATTGTTGTATTAAATCACATTTGTTAACACTGAAAGTTGTGGATTGTGGAAAGAAACCACATTTCCACTCAAGTTAACAGAATACTTTTTTTTAAATCTTACTCTGCATACGTGCTTACATACGTCATAAATGTTACTCTACATCATACGGTTGTGCGTTCATACTCTGCGTTAACAATACTGATTATATCGATCATTACCTTTAGTCGTTTTGCTTATTGATAAGCGTCGAGACCTCATAAGTCTATCATTTCTACTAGCATCCCGGGAAAATGCATATATGTTAATTACTTGATATGATCCGGCTGTTCCCATTTTTAATTTCTGACCTATGAATCAGTCCTCTTATTTCTTACCGTACATGTCAAAGACTAATATCCCTTGGAGTCAATCGAAGTTTATCAATCAGTCACTACTGATCTGCATTTAGGGCAGTTGCTCAAGTGACAGATTCCCTATCTGTTGTTTTCCTACCCTTTTCTTAAATGATTTCAAATAAATTGGAAATTTATTGAACATCACCCTAGGTAAGTTTTTCCAATCCCTAACTCCCCTTCCTTTAAACGGATATTTGCCCCTATTTGTCCTACTGAATTCCAACTTTATCTTCATACTGTGATCTTTCCTACTTTTAAAGACACAACTCAAACGTATTCGTCTACTAATGTCGTTCCACGCCATCTCTCCACTGACAACTTGGAACATACCGCTTGGACGAGCAGCTCGTCTACTTCCTCCTAAGTCTTCCCAGCTCAAACTTTGCATTATTTTTTGTAACGCTACTCTTTTGTCTTAAATCACCCAGAACAAATCGAACTGCGTTTCTTTGGATTTTTTTCCAGTTCTCGAATCAAGTAATCCTGGTGAGGGTCCCATACACTGGAACCATACTCTAGTTGGGGTCTTACCAGAGACTTATATGCCCTCTCCTTTACATCCTTAACTACAACCCTGTACCCTTTATTTACAGGGCCGATGACCTAGATATTAGGACCCTTTAAACAACAAGTATCATGGGTACGTCGCGCATTCCTATCTACGAAATATCACTGTAAAATTTGTCACAAATGGAACATAATAATTGCTTTTACACAGCTGAAGTCTAAAACCTGCGGTAAATTAAGAAATATTTTATTTTTGGAGAATATTATGTATATCTACTTTACAAGAACGTTTGGTGCTACGCTCACAGCAACACACGTATGTGTTTTGTTTGTCTTACACTTTCAACAATTTCGTGTGTGATGTCTGTATTCACTGAAGTTCTTTGCTTCCGTTTCATTGCTTCAGTTGTCAATGACATCATTTCCTGAATTGTGTCGCGATATGCAAGATTTAATAGGCAACAAAAGGCTATGGCCAATGTACATAAGATCAGCGGTAGAGTGTCGGCCTCCGGATCCCAAGATAGCGGGTTCAAACCCGGCAGAGGTAGTCGGATTTTTGAAGGGCGGAAAAAAGTCCATTCGACACTCCATGTCGTACGATGTCGGCATGTAAAAGATCTCTGGTGACACATTTGGTGTTTACCCGACAAAATTCATTAAAAATCTCAGCCATAGACGCCCAAGAGAGTTTCGGTTTACTCGGTCTGCCATCTAGTGGTGGCTAGAGTAAAACGGAACGTCGAAATTGACGAGCAGACAGCCAGATGGCGTCAAATTGAAATGTCTGCACACGGTAGCTGAGGCCATACGATTATTATTATTATTATTACATAAGAAGAATTCTGTGGACTACCGGTAGTGATTTATTGGTCCAGGGATCATGCTATTTTTCTTTCAATAAAAATAATTTTTGCGGTACTTACGATATTTCTCTGTAATGTGCAGCACCAAGTGGTTGAATGCGTCTTTAGTTGTTTTTCCGTAGTGATCTAGCCACATCACTATGACATGGTCATATGCCTCATTGAAGAACGAAATAACATCGTGAATGCTGTTGACCTCCATTTTGCTGTTTGAACTGGCCGCTCTAGTCATATGGAAAAAGATAATGAGAATCCACAGACATAGCATTCCCATTTCTCGGTGCTAGCCCTGGACCTCAAGAAATTAACAAAAGACGGCACCAGCAGCGGAATACGACATAAAGGATTCCTGTATACAGGCCTTAAGTATGTATTCATATTTCTCTAATAACGACGGTATTTCTTAATTTACCGCAGATTTTTCACTTCATTTAAGTAAAAGCAATTATTATGTTCCATTTGTAACAAATTTTACAGTGACACTTTGTAGATAGGAATGCGCGACGTAACCAGTATCATCATCAACAACCTTTATTTACAATCCCATTTATGTGCTTTACCACAATGAAGACCCAGGAACATACAATGATTTCCATAAGGAACTTTTATGGTCTTCATCTGCGAACTCGAGGTGACATGCCGAGGTTTCTTAAGATCGGCTTATTATCCTATATTACAGATGACGGTACAGAAGAAATTCTGCCAAATCTTAAATCACCAACTCAGTACAAATATTTCAGTAAGATTTGCTATAGCTGTTAAATTTCTGTGAGCGAGTTTATTGAATCCTATGGGACTACCTTCGTTGGATGGCAGTTTTGTAAAGTGAAAAATGACAAATAAAACTATTTGGGAATACCGTAGATATATGTTCGGTAAGAAATACAAGAGGACTGATTCATAGGTTAGGAATTGAAAACTGGGATAGCCGGATCATTTCAAGTAATTAACATATGTATTTTCCCAGGATGCTAGTAGAGTAAGTAAAATTCAGGGATGCAGCATAGCTAGTGTAACATATATACAGCTGATTTTGTAGACGAAGGCACCCTTATATCACTCCGTTTTCAGATCGAATTTCCTGTGTGAAAGTGAAAGATAGATAATTACGGATACTGTCATGAACTGCACAGAATCAACGTGAAGAAACTGGACAAATCAACTTACCTTTATCTGGTTTAACGCGCCTCGTAGGAACTGTAATGGATTTTTGAGGTAGTCGTCAGACCTACAAAATTTTGAATTGATACATTTTCAACCTATACGCATGTTTACAATGTGAGCTTTACGTGAAACATAGTGTACCCTATCTGTATGATTTTAAATGCGGGTTTAAGTTGATGCATACTGATTAACAGAAATACATTTTCGAAACAATTTCCAAAAGTTAAAAATTAACCCTGAATGCAGTGCGAACAGATCCATTCTTGTAGCCTCGCACGTAGCGTACGTGATAAAGTGGTTGAAAACCCCACAGATGCCATAGAGTGGTTTTTGTCATTAACAGGATGTGCTCAGACACGTACAACACTCCTGTACAAGATTTATTGGAACGCGCTTGTCCTTGCCTTTTCCTTTATCGATAATTTGATTTTTCGAAGGACTGGACATCCTTTTTTTTCTCTCTCTGATTACTGATAAGAGAGGATGGTTGACCAGTTGTGCTTCCTCTTAAAACAATCACATTCACCACTGCTTTAACTGAAGTCACGGCAGCTGCCTTCTCAATCCTAGTCCATTTCTACTCCAGCGTCACTGGAACTCTACCGTTGGAAGTGAGACTTGGAATAACCAGTTACAAATACAGTCAAACCTCGATGTCTCTGATCTCCATTACTCGAATTTTCATTATCTAGAAGTAACTTAAATTTCCCGGCCGTTTGAATTTCAAGCTTTAATGTTCAACATACGCTCAGTGTTTTAGATATACCAGCAATTCTTAACTGGCCCTAATAGCTTAACACTCGTATGTGATGTGGATTACCATATTGGAATATATATACGATCTTTTCAAAGACCGAACATTACTGCCTACTGGCCAAGGGTACGTATTGCAAGGCGCAAGTCTACTTTGAAGTTGAGCTAGAGGTACTCCTGAAGCCTGTGGTAATATGATGGGAAGGGCCCACGTAAAATAAACGGTGGTTGGTTCGCGTGGATATTGACGAGGTGGAGGGAGTACCTTTGGCTGTAGGGCTGTTTTGTCTTATGTCATGTAAAAAAAAAGAAGAAGGCATCACTGGGATATGTGTTTAATTGACTGTACAGTTGAGGTGTGCCGAAAAACTACCTCTGTCTATAATATTTCTCCATTTACACAGGTGGAAAGTTATTTGTTGCCTAATGGCAATGCAGTAGTGGGTTAAGGTACAGCCCCAGCATTTGCCTGGTGTGAAAATGGGAAGCCACAGAAAACCATATTCATGGCTGCCGACAGTGGGGTTCGAACCCACTGTCTCCTGAATGCAATCTCACAGCCGCGCGACCCTAACTGCACGGCCAGCTCACCAAGTCAAAAAATGTCTAACTACACAAAAGCTTGCATGTATATTATCAGACGGGGCTGCTCACACATATTGCCAAAGAATAATCAATCCTATACACACAGAAACAAAGACCACTGATCTTACACCTGACTAAGCAAGTCACTTGAAATAATATTAAGGAATTGTTAACTATAACTTTTTTCATGCTGACGAAGTTTTCTTTCCGGCCTTCAAGTGTTTACAAACTCTCACTCACTTCTCACCCTTCGTAAAATTGAATGTGATAAAAATAATTTGCATATACCCTTAGGACAATATATATCAGATAATGATTTTGAAAAATTTAATATAAGTTCTACATTAAATATTCATGAATGTTTATGACCTCTTCTTTCTATTGCAGACTACAAAAGAAAGAACGCTAACCTTGTATTAATAATTCCGCATTTCCAGAAGGGAAAAGAACATGAATTCCGAGGTCATAGTCAGATAAGGAGATCTCTAGCGTGTTCGCTCTGTCTGACCCGGAATAGCACGGTTCATTGTCCCACAGAAACTCGCTTCCCGATGCCACGTACTTATCCTGAATTCATCTACTATACTTGAAGATGACGGACGATGACGAATGCACTGTTCTAGTTGTAAGAATCCATAACTCTAAATCGTCTATCTCGCATAGATCACGAATGGCAAGAAAACGGATTATGTTGTGGAAAATATTATCAGCCATATTATTGTCTGCCAGCCAGAGGACCCTTAGATATTAGAGCGTCATAGGCTCACTGCGATGACTTCAAATACACTGTTCAGTATCCAGTATTCGAGAGATAGTAGGTTCGAACCCCACTGTCGACAGCCCTGAAAATGGTTTTCCGTGGTTTCTCATTTTCACACCAGGCAAATGCTGTGGCTGTACCTTAATTAAGGCCACGGCCGCTTCCTTCCCACTCCTAGGCCTATCCCATTGTCGCCATAAGACGTATCTGTGTCGATGCGACGTAAATCAAATTAGAGAAAAGAAGTTCAGTTGAGTTGCCAGTCTTCTTATGCCTAGTGGTACTATATTCAGAGTGATATCTACATTACTTTTTTAGTTTTAAATTTATTTATCCATTTATTTATTTTTGCTTTTCGTCGCACCGATTCAGAGAGGTCTTATAGCGACGATGGGATAGGAAATGCCTAGGAGTTGTAACGAAGCGACCATAGCTTTAATTAACATACAGCCCCAGTATTTGCCTCGTGTGAAAATGGGAAACCACGGAAAATCATATTCAGGGCTGCCTACAGTGGGATTCGAATCCACTATTTCCTGAATGCAAGCTCGCAGCAACGTGGCACAAGCTACGCAGGCACTTGCTTGATATATTTCGTATTCCAGTTTCATGGAAATTCGCGGTAAAGAAATAATTTTCTTTGCCCAAATATTTTAGGGTTGCTACCTTTTTAATGTCGTTTTCTAAGGCAGTGGGATTCGAACCTAGTATATCTCTCTCAAATACAAGCTTACAGCTACATCAGCCATACCCACAGAAGGCAATTTGCACTGAGGGCTTGGTTCCGGAGCGGGAGTAGGGCAGGAGACATATTACGACTGCGCCATCGAGTTTTGTGGTGCTGCAGAAGTTGAGCTGAAGAAGTGATCAATTTAGTTACTTTAACCTTGCAATATGAACACGGAGGCAGACGAAAGGTGTGAAAGGAGGGAGGTTCAGGAAGTTTCACTCTTAATATAAATTTAGAAGACAAACAGGTGGGAGGTTGAGATATTTGTTATGTGGCATTATCATCGCCGAAAAGAAATATAACGCAGAGTGGCCATACAAAAATGAACATCTTTCTACGCATGATTTTGTCACATGATTCTCTCCTGAGAAAATAGACGAGGATCAGAAAATGTAATATAAAGAAGTAACTACGTTCGCTCATTAGTGTAGTGGCTTAGTTGCTGGCTTTCACACCAGATGTCCATGGTTTGATTCCCGGCCGATCCTGGGTTAGAATTTTCACTCGAAAAATCACGTGGTGTCAGGAAAGGTAACCAAACATAAACTGCCTGTCAAACCCGAAGTGAGCCAGGTAGCTCCAGCGACCCCCAAAATGCCTTTTATGAGCTCCGGCTACTTGGCATCCGGCCGTGAAACTGGGCTGCATCCATACAAAGTGCCGACCCCAGTTAATCGGGAAAATAAGATATGTTCCAAAAATTAGTTATTATGAAAAGTAACTTATTATAGTTTTGGAATAAATTACTAGGAATAACATTCACTAAATCCACAGTTCAATCAGCCATGCCACGCTCTTGAGCTTCACGCACCGAATCAAGCTTCATGGACACCGATGAGCTTCACGTAATGTAGTCAACTGGTTTCTACTGGAAGGGCACGGTGTTGACTAATTAAGACAATAGTAATGGTCCTAGAACTGATCATTTGCCTCCATGTTGGGCGGTGATTCTTTAGAAAACGTAAAGGAATTGTCCTCTTCTCACAGCACCCTGAAGGAAATAAGTGGTTCACAGAAAAGGTGGGTACTGGGCGAGTTGGCCGTGTGGTTAGGACTGCGCAGGTGTGAGCATGCATCCGGGAGAACGTGGGTTCGAATCCCACTGTCGGCAGCCCTGAAGATGGTTTTCCGTGGTTTCCTATTTTCACACTAGGCAGATGCTGGGGATGTACCTTAATTAAGGCCTCTGCCACATGCTTCCCATTCCTAGACCTTTCCCGTCCCATCGTCACCATAAGACCTATCTGTGTCGGTGCGACGTAAAGCAAAATAGCAAAAGAAAAGGTAGGCTTTTCATCATCAGAGTGGACTGAAAGCATTAAAATGATGGCAGATGTGGCTTCAGTAAGAAGCTTGTATCGTAGAAGCCAGGGGAATAACCACTGCAGGCGTGCGTGTGGCTAGATTGAAACTTTGGGACATGTTCTCGACTACCGTCCATTCGACTCATTGCTTAGGAATGCTCGCCATCACACAATTCGCGGCCTTATTGCAAAAGCCTTTCGCGATAACGGGTGGTAAGTAAATGAAGAAGTGAACTGCTTACCTGAAAATGGTAGCACGAGGAGAGATGTTCTAGCCATCGATAAACAGAGAAATCGTTCTGTAATACTGGACCGAACAGTATCCCCTGGGGGTGGGGGCGGTAGAGCAACACCAACGGCATACCCTGTCGTGGAAGTGGCCCCAGGGGCTCTCAACTTGGGAGCGCTGGTTGGCGACCACGGGGTCCTGACCTGAGTCCTGGCATTACTTCCACTTATTTTTGCCAGACTCCTCACTTTCATCTATCCTATCCGACCTCCCTTGGTCACTCTTGTTCTTTTCCAACCCCGACGGTATTAGGTTGTGAGGCGTAGGGAGTCTTTCATTTTCATGCCCTTCCTGGCCCGTGTCTTTCTTTGGCTTATACCTTCATTTTTGAAGTAGCGGATACCTTCCACGTTTTCTCCCTGTTTAGCGTTATATAGAGAACGGTTGCTTAGTTGTACTTTTAAAACATCACTACCACCACCACCACCGACGCAACAGTACGTCTAGATTCGGGCAAACAACAGCCGCAAGGTATGCACTCTGAAAAGCGGGCAATCTACGTCCCAGTATCCAATTACATCATGGAGAAATACCATACAAAATCCGCCACCGTTCACGGATTGTTAGTGGATGCAAGAGGTACCATACTGGGGATGATGGTCGCCGTCAAGGAAAGCTATCTAGCCACGATATCCAAGGTGGCTGTGCGTGGGTTCGTGCTCCTTTTAAGGAACAATTTATGTTCGAAAACTTAAAAATCGTACAATACTCTGTCTTATGACAAACTCGTTGAGGGTCAGTTTGCTAAATAAAATGATTACATGCCTGGGTAATCAATAAATAGAGACGAAGTGCTGAATGTTTAGTAATTTCCGTAAAGCAGATAATAATGTCTATGATTTTCCATGAAGAAAACTGCTAAGGATATATGGCGATGACTTTGATGTTTCAAATTAAACATCGTGGTATACACTGTGGGAAGTCTGTCGGACAGTGTGTGTGGCTGTGATATCCCTACTGGAGCGAGTAATTGTATGTAATTGGGCATGATTGGGGAGGGAGAGTCCCTGGCCCTTATGCTGTGTAGTATCCCGGTATTATCACATTTAAAATGAGGGACTGAGCGAGTTAGCTAGGTCGTGTGCATAGTGTGACTAGAAACTTACAGTTGAAAGATAGTAGGTTCGATTCTCTCCAATGGCAGCAGTGAAGTTAGTCATAATAAGTAATCGGTCCCAGAACTGCCCAGTTGCCATGGAGTTTCTCCATGTTCGTCGGTGCTCCACAGTTGTCCTCATTGACGCTTGTGAATCCGGTGCCCTAAAGATCTCTGGCTTACCATCTCAAGGATCAAGCTCAACTCCTGCCGTGTGTAATATCCAGGTTTCAGAGGCATGTTCTGTAACAGTCCTTACAAATGTTTGCAGCAATTTTAATCGTGTGTGAAGATTTAATTTACTATGGAGACAATATTCATAGTTTCTCATTCTTATACCATGTAATTGCCCAGGATGCACCTTAATTCAAGCATCCACCACTCCTTCCCGGCCCTAGGGTTTATCTATGTAACCACGACCAAGAAAAGTGTGTATGCTAGAGCTATGTTAAAACGTTAGCACCGGCGAGTTGGCGGTGCGGTTAGGGGCACGCAGCTGTGAGCTTGCATTCGGGAGACAGAGGGTTCGAACCCCACTGTCGGCAGCCCTGAAGATGGTTTTCTGCGGTTTTACATTTTCACACGAGGCAAATGCTGCGGCTGTCCCTTAATTAAGACCAGGGTCGCTTCCTTCCCACTCCTAGCCTTTCCTATCCCATCGTCGCCATAAGACCTCTGTGTCGGTAGGACGTAAAGATAATTGTAACAACAAAAAAAAAGGCAAGCAAGCATGACAACTTCCAGGACCACCAACAACGAGTTTCTAACCATTCACTTCTCTTACATATGCCCCGAGTCCTAATACAGTCCCTTAACCTAGGCTCAAATTTGTGATGAATCTTTGAAGAGAACCCAGGTTAAACGCGACCGACCGCGCTCGATAGCTGCAGTTGCTAAAGAGTGGCCAGTATCCAGTATTCGGGAGATAGTGGGTTCGAACCCCACTGTCGGCAGCCCTGAAGATGGTTTTCCGTGGTTTCCCATTTTCACAACAGGCAAATGCCGGGGCTGTATCTTAATTAAAGCCACGGCCGCTTCCTTCACACTCCTAACCTCTCCCTGTGTCGGTGCGACGTAAAGCAAATAAAAACGCGACCGAATTTAAAACGTAAACTCCTTAGACCAAGCCGGCGGATTATGGAAAGGTGAAAACAGTCCTTGGTGGTTACCACTTGAACTCACAATTTAGGGAAACGAATTGTCTAAAAATATACTTTTTCTCTAATTAGAATGTAAAGGTAATTCTGGTGGAGTGACATTTGTTTTTCATTTTTCTACTTAATGAATCCTATTCGTACCACACGGACATAAAGAATGCTCGGTTCTCGAGAACATTAATACAGTTGTCTTCTTCGTGCTCCGTTCAGTTTTCTCAAATTCCTCATTGTTCATTAAAGATTAAAACTGGAGCCTGTATCATACCTTATTTGCTGTGTGCGTTGTGCCTCATTAAATTCCACTTTGGGTCCCAGCAGAGTAAATACACGAAATTAAAAAAGAGCTTCCCTAATTTCCTTGTGTGTTTTATTATTTTATATTTGAATTCTGTGCTTGACCTTCGAGGTGATTACTTCATCACATCTGGGAAGGTTACGCCCATGCTCTCGAGAGAAAAATGTTGAGTACACCACATTCAGAAGGTAGAGAAGAGGTGAGCTGGTGACCGCTCCTCAGGTAAACGTGACAGAAGTATATTATTGTATTGTGATTGAGTGCCTATTCAAGCGTGTGGACACTGACAGGCTGGGCTAACAAAACACCAGTCAATAGAAGGGTGCAAGCGTGAAAGTGCTTACCTACTTACCAAAAGCACAATGCCTAGCAGGCCACACTGAGCAAGATTCGTCCATGTAGGTGATTTACACTGGCATGCTTTCATTCTTCAAGGTAGGTTTAATCAATCCTAGGTTTATGCATGCTAAATATAGATTTTGTAGCTTCAGTGATGGGTCGTAGTGGGTCACAGTAGGTCAGAGGGTAGAGTGAAATACAGTTACCAACACATGAACCGCCCAGGGGCCGACCCCGCACGTGCTACCGTGCAGTCAGTCAGTAATATAATATTCTGCAGACAAGGAACTCCCCACAAACTTGCCAACTTGAGTCCAGTGTCTGACATCTCGTTAAACTTTAGTCCCGATGTATTTCCACACCCAACCCCCGAGGAAGGTAATTTCTAGATCTACTGACTCTGTGCTCAGTGTCTTGAAATCTGTGTGGCAAGGTGATCCGATTTTGTTTAGGAAAGAATCAATGATTTACAGTGAAGTGTATCCTCAATGGAAACTGTACATGGAGGGAACCTGGCACTGGTGATTGATTGATACTCCATGGCCCAAAGAGTAACTTGAACAGAGATACTAAAGTACCTGTAATTAACCGAACCAAAGTGAAGCAGCGCGATCTGTTCTGTGTGATTTCAGACAAAAGAGTAGCGTTACAAAAAATGTTGCAAAGTTTGTCTTAGTAAGACTTTGGAGAAAGAAGACGAGCTGTTCGTTTAAGTGGTGTGTTCCGAGCTGTCAGAGGAAAGATGGCCTAGGATGACATTATCAGACGAATAAGTTTCAGTGGTACTTTTATAGGAAAGATCACAATATGAATATAATTTTGGAATTAAACAGGACAAATCGGGCCAAATATTCCTTTAGAGGAAGAGGAGTTAGGGATTGGAATAATTTACCAAGGGGGAGTTCGTGGGCGACTGCCCTAAATGCAAATCAGCGGTGATTGATTGATTGATTGATTGATTGATTGATTGATTGATTGATTGATTGATTGATTGATTGATTGATTGATTGATTGATTGATTGATTGATTGATTGATTGATTGATTGATTGATTGATTGATTGATTGATTGATTGATTGAACCTATCGAATGGAGACTCACATATACAGTGGATAATATTATACAGTTCCAATGTTAGTATTCCCTAGCTCCTTGACTGACAAACCAATGCTGGCGAGGTAGCTTTCGGATCAGAGGGTTTCCGGTTCGATTCCCAAGATAGTCAGGGATTTTAGACACATTTTTTCCAACTCTGGCACAGTGCAGCCTACTTGTATTTGCTTTAATACACACCTGTTCAAATGCATATATTACGTTCAATCCCAACCAACATAGAATAGAAACCTACAACACTGAAAACATCCATCCACACAGTGCTGGCGTCAGAAAGGGCATCCGGCTAAAAAACAGGGCCAAATCCACAAAACGTATTTGAGTAGTTTCGCGTCTGAGATCCAATTTTTGATCACACAATTTGGCCCAATGGGGAGTTTCGGGAACTTTCATTTTACTACGAATCTTTGCTTAAAACGTTCAAGTGAAAGCAAATAGGAATGAACTCAACGGTGCGCACAAACTGGCTTCGGTGGCGAGGTCCTGTGAGGCGCACGGAGAAGGATTTCGGTAACCTGGGAGAATAACAGACTGTCTCCCAGGATAAGAGAAGTAGAGGGAGACTAAAGCTACTCGTCCACGATGCAACTAAAATGGCATGCAACTTCGATTTGAGCAAGAAAAGTTGAGTGGCTTCGTGTAAACAGTCATACAATTCGAAAAGTTGCACGCGCCACTCGAATTCTGCGCAACTTCCAAGTTGCGTGCAAAGTCAAAAGTGGCATCGTGTACACAGCGGAAGAGAGGAAGTTGCGCCATCTGAAAGTGGCGTGAAAAGTTTAGATCATTTTTGTGGCGCAACTTTCTCACGTGGCCGTCTGCTGTGACATTATACTGATGTTTGAGAGGTTCACACTCGGGAATAAATTAACGTAAATACGTACCTGTATATCCTTTTTGTAAATGAAATACCTATAACATGCCTCAAAATAGATACCCATCTTAGTAATAATTGAATAAGTTACGTAAGTTCATTTTACAGGTTACAATGTCTCAGAACACGAAATGAACGAGGGAGATGACGAGAAAGCTGATATATTTAGTTGAAACACAAGAATGTTTATGGAAGTTTGAGGCAACGGACTACAGAAATAAACAAAAACGGCAGAGAGCGTTCATCACGATGTAAATAGCATCACAAACTTCAGATATTACACGTGAAATAGTGCATGTCGGTATCAATGACTGATAACTGTCACCTGTAACAAAACAAAATGTAGGAAATTACAATAAGCTAAAAGAAATGATTCCTTATGTGTACTGTATAAAATCCATATTTTTAAAAAATCGGCTTACCTGTTGCTAAATATCTCAATGTCAACACAAGGCGTTTCGTTGGTGATATTCATTTTCTCATTAGCGTGTCTTTCTTTTGTATCAACCGCGCTGCTCTTCTCAGCAGATATTCAAAATCAGTCGCTGACTTTCGCAGGATATTCTTGCAGAAGACTTGGTCTCCCATGTACAATTCCTGTAGCAAGTTATTAACAACACCACAGTGTTCACGACCTAAAATCCGTTTCCTCATCTAACATTTCCGTTTCGCTCTTTCTCGTCTTTATTTTCGTCGCCATAATAAAATTAGCGATAAGCATGCCGCCGATAACACCTCGCCAGAAGACTTGCTTGCTACTATCAACACTCTCATCCGCTAGAACAGCTGACTAGGAAAGTTGCGTGCGAGAAAACTTGCGCCACTTAAATAGCGAGGTGTAAACACTCGGTGCAACATTTCCTTGGGCGTGCAAGTTTTCGTGTTGCGCAACAAGAAAAAAGGCAAACTTGCGTGCTGTGTGTAAACAGTGCATGCCATTTTTCTTGCGCAACACAAAAGTGGCATGCAAGTTTTGTTGCATCGTGGACGAGTACCTTAAGAACGACTATGGTTAGACTCAGTTTCTAAACTCAGTTTCTAACGATTTTGAAGGAAGCAAGTATGAAACTAAACGAGGCCTCAGAGACAGTTACAAAGAGAGGATGGTGGACCCAGCGTGCCTGAAAATCCCTCATTATTTCATATTTATTATTATTCCAACCTAAACATATCGGTACACTTCGATTTCGAATTGTATGGATAATGAAAATGAAACACATTGGTGTCAAGCTCTTGAAATTGAAGTTGTCCACACCAAGTACAGGGTGAAGCTGAACTCCACCGGCAAACTTACGGAGGTTGTTTAGGGATACTTTGTGAGTATATTTTTATAAGGGACGCGTGGTCTCCGGCGGCTTCTTACAGAGTAATAGTGTAATTACAATTTATTCGCTTTGTCAGCCCAATCATCCTTCTTACTATGAAAATTTCTTCATATTAGTGAAGAGGCCAATAACATGCAATAAGTAAAAAGTACAGCACAAAACACAGAGTAATGCAGCAACCTTCAGAAGAAACACGTACTCTTTTATCACAGTGTGTTCAGTTTGTTCTATCAGTGTACTGTAGAGTACAGTACGTAACAAAATACTTAACTGCTCCTTACAGCTATTGTCCAAAATGTCGATCACCATGATCATGCCATCGTTGGCTTCCGGCACGTTAAAAAACTCCTGCAGGACAAACTTCCGACACCACGATTCTCTTTTACCAATATACACTGAAGTTTTCCCTTGAACAACCTCCGAAATTTTGTTAATGGAGTTCGGTTTCACGCTGTAAGTATGACGAAATATGTACTGAATTTCATAACATTTTCTGAAAAAAGTATGTATTGTGCTGACAGTAGAAATAACTGCTATGCACAGGCGGTAGGAATAATGATAAATTATATTCCACCTCCCATAACATCCTTAAACGCCTACTGAACAATGGTGGTGCTGACGTTCATGTGTTAGAGGATGAAGCAGTAGAATTATAAACTACTTTAAATAATTAAATCAAGATTCGAACCCATGACCTCGAGCGTGTGAAGCGCATGCGAAGTCTATGGACATACTCTGCCAGCATAATTTACCAAAACACAACCTACCAAGAATGAGGTTTCCCTTAACAAACATTGAATCAACATGACTAGGAATATATTATATCGTAGGTAAACAACATGACAGGTCAATGTAGCACGAAGGGCAAGAGAATACAAGAACAAACATGAAAACACAGGACAATTACGCTTCTTCACATAGGTGTCTTTCCTCATCAACCAGTCTCTTATTTGTCCCTTTTCATTACTTATGTTGACTCAATGGGCTCCTTTTTTTACCTTCTGTGTTTGTTCTGTTTGTATTCACCTGTGTTCCATTTTATGTCGTGGTCTCTTCCCTTTTCCTGCGTTTATCCGGCATTCTTCGTATCCTACATTTTTCACATCAAGCCTGAAGGTCTCATCCCTCAATGAATATTGAAGCCTAAAGTCCTCATGACGCTGGGAAGTAGATGTTTTTTCAGAAGTTCGTTTAAGTCGTACCGACACAGATAGGTCTTATAACAACGATAGGACAATAAAGGGATAAGAGTGGGAAGGAAGCATCCGTGGCCTTAATTGAGGTACAACCCGTGCATGTGCCTGGTGTGAACATGGGAAACCACGGAAAACCATCTTCAGCGTTGCCGATAGTGGGCTTCGAATCCACTATCTCCCGAATACCGGATACTGGCCCCACTTAAACGACTGTAGCTATCGAGCTCGGTGGAAATTGAAATGAGAAGAAATATATGTATAAAAACAGGAATTGATGAGGAGAGAACCCATTAATTTGGGGACGACAGGACATGAATATTTGCAGATTGTCCTTGACCTTTCATGTTTCCGCGTTTATCCTTGTCTTCTCTTCCCCGCTGAATTTCATAACATTTTCTGAAAAAAGTATGTATTGTGCTGACAGTAGAAATAACTGCTATGCACAGGCGCTCTTACCTGTCGCGGTCTTCATCCTATAATGTGTTTCTATCTTTCAGTATTTAACTTCCTTTGTCACTTTTGTCGCTATCAATTACTTGCGTAAATTGAAGTGAATTATATCCATTTACGAATAAACTTCGATGCTCTGTCGATAATTAAATTTTGTCGCGTTTGCTGTTAAAACATTTGGGCAATGGTGTTCCAAAGCAAAGGACTTCGTCTCTAAAATTAGGGAACTGCTACAGGACGTCACAGATGATTCCCGTGCTACTGAACATCATCGACAACGCATCGGTACCACTATTGAACTGAACTGAACTGAACTGAATTTACTGATAATTTACATGCCATCACAGGTAACACAAACCTATGTTGTTTCGTACTTAAGGGCACCACTCACAAGCAGCGCAGACCTATGGTGCTTCTCACATAGTGGGACTTATCACGTGGTGTTTCTCACATAATGGAACTAATCACAGGCCAAGTATACTCATGGTGTCACTCAGATGCTGGTACTAATCATAGGCAATGTAGACCCACGATGTATCGCACATTATAGAAACACCTACAGGAAACACAAGCCCATGGTGTACTTCTCGTACTGGTACTACTCTCAGAGCCATGGTTTTTCACATAATATATTATAGTGGCACTCATCACGGGCGCCAGCCAAACAAGTGTTGTTTATTACATGGTGGTACTAATCACAAGCAACGTAGACCCATGGTGTTTATAAAAGTGGCACTACTCATAGGTAACACAGACGCATTCTTAACAAAGGGTAATCTTGCTGAGGAATGAACAAGATGGCCCTTATCACAAGCAACGCCCAGACACGTAGTGTTCCTCGCATAATGATACTGCTCCAATGTAACGTACACCCATGGTAATCCTCGTAATGTGGTACTGTAAGTCGCAAGTAACGTCGACCCATGGTGTTCCACACGTAATGGTACTAATCACAAGTACTGTAGTCTCATGGTTCTAATGTCATCATCCCTTGGTCGCCCCTTTTAATCGCTTCTTACGACAGGAAGGGTATACCGTGGGTGTATTCTTCGTCTGCGTCTCTCACGCACAGGGGGTACTTGACTTGACACATTAACGATGAATTAAAATGATTAAATATCCACAACGACAAAGAAGCAATAAACAATTATTTTATATTCGAATAAAGAATTACGAATTTATCTGCATTTGCCTGTCTGTAATAGGCTGCATCCTAGTCTTTAATATTCTTTAACTCTGATGTATGCAGTACATCGCAGAGCGCAGACGATTAAGGAACCCAATCCTTGAACGGTAAAAAGTAAAAGAAGAAACACAAGAAACAGAATGGCGTATCTCACAAAGCAATACGACAAACATCAGATCAAATGGGGAAGAAATTAAATTACTTTCAAACTGAAGTTTAGTTTATTATAGCCTACTTCGTACTGACTCTACGCCAAATGTTTATTCTATTAATCTTAATTTATAGAAAATCTTATAGTAGTCATTATAATAATAAAATTAATCTGACCAGGTGCAAGCATTTTCTTTTGGTGACATTTAGGCTGCCTGTATGTCGATTTCGATGTCCGCTGTTACGTTTTGCTCTACCAGAGAGTATAAAAACAGGAACTCTGTTGGGCGATCTATTGCTGAGTTTAACATTCATGGGGTAAGCACCGAATATGTCACTAAACATATTGTACATAGGGACATTATACGACACGAAGTTCTAAGTAGCATTTTTTTCCCCTTCAAAAATCCAGTTTCCTCCACCAGGTTTAAACCCGAGTTAAGGGACCCGTAGGCCACTCTGCCATTGATGAAGAGATGTATGTATGCATGTGGCTGCCCCGCGGTGTAGGGATAGTGTGCCTGACTTTTACCCGGAGGCCCCGGGTTCGATTCCCGGCCAGACCGTGGAATTTTACCTCGATGTGAGGGCTGGTTCGAGGTTCACTCAGCCTATGTGATTACAATTGAGGAGCTATCTGACGGTGAGATGGCGGCCCGGGTACAGAAAGCCAAGAATAATGGCCGAGAGGATTCGTCGTGCCGACCATACGATACGTCATAATCTGGTGACCTTCGGACAGAGCAGCGGCGGCTTGGTAGGCCATAGCTCTTGGGGGCTGTCGCGCCATCGGATTTGGTTCCTCGTCAGTTGAAATGGCATTTCCATTTTTCTCGCCCGCTCCTTAATGGTATACTTTTCCTACCCATTATCTTGTAATGTTTCTCCCAAACACTTAAAGCTCTTAACTCTCCTTATTTTTTCGTCTCTCAACTTCAACAGCTGAGGGGTCTCTAATTTATTTATGTATTTTTATTCTTTTTACACTTGGCTTTACGTCGCACCGACACAGATAGGTCTTATGGCGAGACTACAGAACAGGAAAGGGATAGGAGTGGGAAGGAAGCGGCCATAGCCTTAAGATACGGCCACAGCATTTTCCTGGTGTGAAAATGGGAAACCACGGAACATCAATTTTCAGAGCTGCCAACAGTGGGGTTCGAACCCAATTCCTCCCTGATGTAAGCTCACAGCTGCGCGCCCCTACCCACATGGCCAGCATTCCCGGTAATTTTATTTATTTATTTATTTATTTATTTATTTATTTATTTATTTATTTATTTATTTATTTATTTATTTATTCATTCATTCATTTATTCATTCATTCATTCATTCATTTATTTATTTATTACCATTGTGTCCCTCCTGATGGTAGCTTCTGACAATACAGTTCAAACTGAGTATGTAACTTCGTACTGCTTTACTCTCGATGATTCAAAACGAGAAAACTAGAAACTATGCCAATTTACCGCTAACGAATGTTAGTCTGACAACTGTCAAATTTCATTTCAAACTCACGTTCCAGCTGAGTACACAATACGCTTCTACACGGACGACGTTTGTTTTATTATGCAGCATACTGGACAGTGGGGATGCCACGCTCGGCTCCACAAACAACCACCAGAGATCTGTTAATTTCGTCTTGCACACTGGTTACAGCGACACCACACGGATTTCATAAGCTTGGTGACGGATAGTGGTAGCACACAATAATAGATTAGAACAGAAATGTGAGCTTCCAACGAAGAGGATATCGGTAAAGGAATATCTGTGAGAAATTCTCACCAGCTTTTGAGGTCTAGAAATACGTGGATTTAAAATTATTCAGCTCGGTGTGAACTAAAGAGGACGGATCTTTCAAATATCGCACAAATGAGTGCCTTTGAGACAAACCTCAGAATAAGTGGAAATTAAATTATCGAGCTAAATCGGACCAGATCCTACAATATATCCCAGTGGTGGCCACCCACCACTTTCCAGCTTGAAGGCTACTTTTCAATTCAGAAATCAGCGGTGGTTTATTTATACACATTAATGCAAGTTTAATGGACCAGTATAACTTGGGAACAATTATCTAACTCATGGATAAATAATGGAAATATTGATCTCGACGATTATATTATTATTATCATTATTATGCTAGTGACTTTACGTCGCACCAACACAGATAGGTTTTATGACGACGATGGGATGGGAAAGGCCTAGGAGTTGGAAGGAAGCGACCGTGACCTTAATTAAGGTACAGCCCCAGCATTTGCCTGGTGTGAAAATGGGAAACCATGGAAAACCATCTTCAGGCCTGCCGACAGTGGGATTCGAACCCAGCATCTGCCGGATGCAAGCTCACAGCCGCGCGCCTCTAACCGCACGGCCAACTCGCCTCTAGTAGTAGTAGTTGTTGTTGTTTTGTAGTTATGTCCGGACTTTATTTGGTAGAAATCGTGATCGTATTATTTGTGAGGTTATGTCATGAAACATCTGCTGTATGTATATTAATATGAGTTTATTTAATGTAAGAACACGTAATTAATAGTGTATAATTTATTATTATCTGTGTATATGATGTACAAATCCAATGCAATGTTGTGCAACGGACGGTAACAGTCCATAACAACATATCTTTGGAACTAGAAAGTTACAGAAAATTTCATTCATTGTAAATAAGTTAATGGAGACACTTGAAATTACGAGAAAACAGGTAGTGTCATATTATTCTGGAAACCTGGGCCGGAAATGTATATAAAATGCAATTTTGAGGGTTGAGTGGAGTTGTTTCCGTGAGAGTTGTGAGTACACGTCGATAATCGAGTATGTGAATTTGTTACGTTGGTATTTTGTTGACATGCAAATGATGCAGTCTCCAGTCTTCTTCTGCTTCTTTGTAGCAGTGTTTTGTTCATGGTGGCGGTTTATCAGTTTGTATGTGTATAATGTGTAAATAATTTTTAAATAATTGTAATGTGTAATTTGTAAATAAAACAGGTATACAACAGACAGCATTTTGTGTGCGGGTCTTTGTTGGTACAACATATTGTATAGCCTAATGATGAAGAACTAAATAATACCATAGAACAGACTGGAATTGTTTAAATTTTAAAATAGAAAAATTAATCTCAAACACATTAATTAGTTATAAGACAATTTGACTATTCGCTTCATAGAAATAAGCGTAGGACCAACCTTGTTTATGCATCACACCAACACCACCAGCTCACCCCCACTCCGTGGCACAACAGCCCTGAGGGGCCATTGTTGCTAAGTGACCGCTGCTCAGCCCGAAGGCCTGCAGTTTACAGAGTGTCGTGTGATCGGCATGACGAATCCTCTCCGCTGTTATTCTTGGTTTTCAATACCGCCTTGATTATGAATATTCAATAAATATTATACACTTGCTGATACCTTAAACACCCTTCTGAAATGCTGGTGAATGGTTCGGAATTTTTTCCCTCGTTAGCTTGAATTATTATTTCTAATCTCCGCTGGTAGGTTTCCTGGCGAATGAATACAAAATATGAACTCGTTACGATGGCGGTAACAGACTTCTGCAATTATTTTTCCAAGCCCGTTATTTCATCGAGAACTTTCGGTTTCCAAATGTTCCTACAACATTTTAGGATACAGGTACCTTCATGCAAAGTTGCAACTTCCCAGACCTTTGGAACACCTTTATCTAATCGAAGTACAGTGTATACAGAATGTTTTAGGAGGAATATTTATTACGTCGAAAGACAGTGTTTTTTTTTAGTGTGTTTCACTTCGCACTGACGCAGACAGGTCTAACGGCGACGAAGGGATAGGGAAGGGCTAGTAGTGGAAAGAAAGCGATCGTGGCATTAATTCAGTTAAAGCTCCAGCATTTGCCTGGTGTGAAACTGGGAAACCACGGAAAACTATCCTCAGGGCTGCCGACAGTAGGAATCGAACCCACTATCTCCCAAATGCAAGTTCACAGCTGCAAGCCCCAAACCGCACGGCCAATACCCTCGGTTCGAAAGACGGTAGTACGGACTGTTTTGAGTAAACCCGGTCATATAAACTTATGTTCAATAAGCAATGTGCGTGGAAGTAAAGGACGATGGTTGGTTGGTTTGTTTGTTATCAGCCCGAAGGCTGGTTGGATCCTCGAATAGTACTACCAAAGGTTATGCGGTTATAGTGAAACCATAATCACCATAATCAAAATGAGGAATACTAGGCAAGATGAAGTTTGTTAGTTTGCCATTGTTTTCCTCACCGGGTCAGCACGACCAGCCCTATATCACGTGTTTTAACACTCAGACACAGTAGTTGTGCTCTGAATATCATTACTCAGCCCCATCCATACACCAGCAGATTCCATATTGTCACAGCCATGGATGAGACTAATACTTCGGTGGAACCTACAGTTTGCTCTGGGCTGTACCAAGAGACAGATGAAAAAGCACTGCACCCATAAAGAAATGGCAACAGGCATGCAGTAGATTTGTGCATGAATAAGTAATTTGGGTTGAACTGTTGTGTATCTGCGAATAAACCCTCCAATAAATAATTTGTGTTTCGTTTTAAAGTTGTACTTACACGCACCGTACACACAGCAGTAATTCCATACACTGGACACATGTCTATAGCATATTTTGTATTTAAAATAGTCCATACTTATCGCTAACATGAGGGCTGTATATACAGTAGTGGCAATATTGATAGAACACAATATTGAATGAACTAACAAGTACAACTGCATTACATTCCTTCACTGTAGTCGCTCTCAAAGTATGTTACCTTTTGCAAAAATGTCTTGGAGCCGCTGGGGACCGTTGGCAAGGCGTTCTCTGTTGATGACAGCGACGAAGTGCCCTACTGCTCGGAGTACACATGTCACGCCAGATAATCGGCTGCATCGGAGGGGTTCCTTCAACTTTGGAAACGGGTCGAAGTCACAATGACTCAGGTCTGGTGAGTACGGAGGGAGTGCCAGGGTGTCATTCCGACCCGCACGAGAAGCTTTGACCCATTGTTCAATGTTCTACACGGTAATGCAATCTCACCACAGCCTTCACGTAATCCTCGATCACATTTTGATGAATTTTTGCCTCGGAAAATTTAGATTTGAATCCATAAACGCCGATCACCTTTTGAAAACATGCTTTAGAGTGGTGAAATTGACACTCTTCACTTCAACGCCATACAGCAACAACACTTCCAACTACCCTCACCGACAACAGCGACACCTGACCGCTCCCATATCCTTATTTCCACGTGCCATATCTCCTGCGAGTGTCTGAACTACGTTGGCACTGCTCTATTTACAGCCTGTGTAGTATTACTCATTTCTGAGTGTCGTGACCCCACTGGCTTCGCTGGTTACATTTTTGCTGTAGCGTCGGCATCCCGAACGATATACAGTTTTCCTGACTGCACACTGGAAAGATAAACCGATGGTTTTCACTTTTCCTATCCATCTGGTTCCAGTCCTTCCCCGTGGTGTACTGTAATCAACCTTTCTTTCCAGGATCATCTTCCTTAGATTTTATCCAGGTCGTCTCGCAATGTGTCGAAAGAACGGAAGTATTCCTTCATTGACATGAGAAGAAAGGCGTTGTAAAATCTTCAGCTCCTAAAGAATGCACGCATTGTTTCTCCTTGCTGTCCAAGACACATGTAGCATTCTACGCCAGCACCACATTTCAAAGGCATTGATACATTTTTTGTCCAAAGCCTTCACGGTCTAGGTCTCTCAGCCATATGAGAAAACAGAATACAAAGGTTTCCACTAGACTGTGATAGTACATATATCACACCCTCGCACTATATGTAGAAGTTAGAGATATTATTGTCAATATTCGATTTATTATTATTATTATTATTATTATTATTATCAGTATTTCATTTATATATTTTGTCATTAATCTTTGTAAGCTGGAAGGTATCCATATATGTAGTATGAGTAATTTGTTTTGCACGAGTGGGAAAACATTGCTACATTGCTATATTGGACTCTGGTAATTTGTGGGCATCCCAGTCTGATGAGTTGAGCTTGTTGTTGTACTAGGAAAGTTCTATGACTCATGTAAAACACCCGAGAGTTTGTTTATGTCTTGGGAGCAAGAAGAAGTTCAGGGCATTGTCTTGACAAGAGGATCACTCATGATTGGCTGGCAAGGATCAATCTCGGCGAATCATGTGAGACCTGAGGTCTTTATATACGGCGACATCACAGCGGAAGGGAACTACAACAGACACTCGGTACGGACGAGAAGGAGTGCTGACGCTGTACGAGAAGGAAGTAGTGCTGATACACGGTACTGGAGTTACACGGCTACAATGAACTGGACTTCAAACGTTCGTGGAACATAGTCTTGTTATGTTCGTGGAAAGTGGCTGATCGACAAATTGTGGAGTGTTTACGCATTAAGTATTGTAGCATTTGTGGCGGCTTGGCATTATATGTTGGTGAAAGCTATCTCAGACTTTCCATAATTTATGTTCAGGGTCGACAAGCGTGTGTTACTCAAATGTATATATCTCTACAACAAGTGTTTAAGTCTGTGATTATAGTATTATGTGGTGCAGTATCTGTGTGATGTTATAACTGCCGATTATGAGAATCGACAAGTCGTATTGATACAGAGACAGTGAAGGGTATTTATCTACATATATGCACATTCTTCATCGGACTATCTACAAATGGTAGCTTAGTTCTCGCTTTCTTTTTCCCACTGTTTTCATTATTGTTGTTGTTGTAAATATGGAGTCTTCCAGCAATCTTGTGTATGTGTATTATATGTATAATTGTGTGTGTTGATGAGGTGCTCATGCTCGGATTTAGTTAAGAATATAGTTAGCTATTTTAGAATCAGTGGAGTTATTGATGAACCTAAGTGCATTTCCTACCTATTTAGTCGTTTTCAGGAGGTTAGGTAAGGCCTGCAGCAGATGTACCAGTACGCAGCATTTTGTACACGCCCTGAGATATAAAGAATTATAATGCTCTATCAAAATTCGAGGGATCCATTCTGGTGAACTCTGGCGCCCATACTACGGATATTTCGATTAAATATTTTTATTAATTTAATTTATTTCAATTTTATTTATTCAGTTATTTATTTATATATTTTATTGATGATATTTTATTATTATTTATGGGTAGTCATCAAATTATTACAAGACTGATCTTTGTATTATTAGTAATTTCCCTGATCTTCCAGACCATGATTAATTTCATCATAGCGACTCATCCTAGCAAAATCATTTTCCTTATGCCTTCTCGGAACTTCCCATATCACTGATAGATAGGTGACCCAAGATGCATGATGTCTTGTACCACATCCAACTCTTTCAAGCGACCTGTGAACTCGACCTCTGCTGCTCTATCAGCCACCAAGAGTTTGGACTTTCTACAGCCTCCCTAAATATTTACTATTCCTCCTAAAACAACTGCCGGCTTGAGTGCCTCAGACGGTTCAAGTACTGGCCTTCTGACCCCAACTTGATAGATAGGTTCGATCCTGGCTCAGTGCGGTGGTATTTGAAGGTGCTTAAATACGTCGGCCTCGTGTCGGTAGATTTACTGGCACATAAAAGAACTAAATTTCGGCACCTCGGCGTCTCCAAAAACCGTAAAAGGTAGTTAGTGGGACGTAAAAACTATTATTATTATTATTATTATTATTATTATTATTATTATTATTATTATTATTATTATTATTATTTCCTAAAAACCTACAGTAGATTTACAGTGCATGATTTGTTTGGGTGTCGGAGCCGTGATGGCGGAGTGGAAGTCCACTGTTCGGAGTTGTTTGACTATGTTTCATATTGAAAAACGAACAGGGCGGTCTTTCTCTGTGGTAAAAACATGAATTCGACGCGAAGCAAAGTTCTCCCAATCTTCGACGGATCAAAGCTTGTCCTCTTTCAATACTATCGTTACATGGTTTTGATAATCGCACGAACTCCACTAAAATGGCGGTTAGATATATTCGATGTGTTCAGATAATTTCAACAGATAGGCTTACTCCTTACAGATGTTCAGTAAAGTGGTGCAACACTTGAAAATATTTATTTTCCTAGCCATATCAAGTAGAAGTGCTGAGAAGTAGAAGTGTTGACTGTGTTGGTGAGTACCAGTGCACGTAAAAGTGCAATGCGTGCTGAGACTGCAGCACTTGTTTTGCTCCTGGACATTCTTTAAAACATAAATTCACCTATGTTTATTCAAATAGAACAACGTTCTCGTATTTTTTGTCTTGCTCACTGCACACATACAGAGGTTGGTAAAAGCATGTTCAGTTTATTTGGAAGAATATGGATTCGATTCACAATCAAATTTAGTAACTAGGCTCCAACTCATGGAGAATCACATAGCTCAAAATTTGCCTCTGTCAATTAAGAAATGACTTCTTCTTGTACGAAATCCTCATTGGATGTCAGCTGTCAACAAGGCGATCTGGTTGTTGTACTCAGCAACTCGGTAATGAGTGGGAGTACCCTACAGAGCCCATACCATTCTCATACATTCCGTAGCCAAGATATTCTCCTTGTTCCCCTACTTCTGCTTCCTTCAGTTGTAGTGGTTAGTGTGATTAGCTGCCACACCCGGAAGCCCGGGTTCGATTCCCGGCTGTGCCACGAAATTTGAAAAGTGGTACGAGGAATCGAACGGGTTCAACTCAGCCTCGGGAGGTCAACTGAGTAATGGTGGATTCTATTCCCACCTCAGCCATCCTGGAAGTGGTTTTCCGTGGTTTCCCACTTCTCCTCCAGGCAAATGCCGGGATGCTACCTAACTTAAGGCTACGGCCCCTTCCCTCCCTCTTCCTTGTCTATCCCTTCCAATCTTCCCAGCCCTCCACAAGGCCCCTGTTCAGAATAGCAGGTGAGGCCGCCTGGGCGAGGTACTGGTCATCCTCCCCAGTTGTATCCCCGACCCAGAGTCTGAAACTCAAGGACACTGCCCTTGAGGCGGTAGAGGTGGGATCCCTCGCTAAGTCCGAGAGAAAAGCCGACCCTGGAGGGTAAACAGATTAAGGAGAAGATTAGCTGAAGGAATCGTTATTTGTCATTTCAAATGATATGGCCAAACTACTCCATTGTCTTCTTTCTTATGTTAAGCATGACCCCTAGGTCTCTGTTCAGCGGTTGGAGTACTTCAATGCCACATTTTCTGTCAACCCATGATATTCAAAACAGGCGTCGGTATCACCACATCTCAAAGGATCGAAGTTTTTAGATTGTGTTCTCTGTTAGAGGTCTAAGCCTCGGCACCATAAAATAAGACAGAAAGTACATTACACCGAAGTAAAGGGGGACGGAGATTGATTTTAAAGTCCCTGTTACAGAGAAGTTTACTCATTCTCTTGAATGCAGTCCTTCCCTGCTCAAACGGGACCTAATTTCAACAGCATTGTTCCAGCTGTGATCAAGTACGCTGCCGAGATACTTGAAGCATTTGACTTTCTCCAGTGATGTGGCAGCTATTGGTAAGTTAACAGATTGAATGTTTGCTTATTAACATTACTTTGGTCTTTTTCGTGTTTAAGCGCAGACCTGCTGCAGCACTGTGTTCATCCACACAGTTTAGAAATGTCTGCAGATCTTCAGCACTTGTTGCAAGCAGAAAAGTATCACCTGCATATCGCAGATTATTTATTGTGATCCCATTAATAACGATGTCGTCCTGTTTTGCTTCTAGTGCTTCAGAAAATACCATTTCAGAGTAAATATTAAAAAGGGCTGGGTATAGAACACAGCCTTGCCTCACTTCTTGCTTTATTTCAATGAAATGAAATGGCGTATGGCTTTTAGTGCCGGGAGTGTCCGAGGACAAGTTTGGCTCGCCAGGTGCAGGTCTTTTGAATTGACTCCTGTAGGCGACCTGCGCGTCGTGATGAGGATGAAATGATGATGAAGACGACACATACACCCAGCCCCCGTGGCAGGGAAATTAACCAATTAAGGTTAAAATCTACAGAAGTTGTTAGTGAACATTTTGACGCTATGGTGTGCAGCGATACATCACCTCATGACTTGGGCTGACACAATAATTCGCTATGATTTGTACCTGTGCTTGGTTTTGTTATTTAGCTTTTGTTTCTTAAGCGCATGGTATTTTTGTCACAATTCTACCACTTTTTCACACGCACATTTACTTGTTATTCTTTTCGTGGGGCGATATGGCGGCACAGTAGTACCCAGCGTTGCCTGGGCAAATTTATTAAATGCAATTATTGCATCTTCCTCCCCGAAACTACAAAAAATATATATTGTCTATTATCTCCCTTCAATACTGCGGTTTTGTTTGTGCAGTGGTTTACCCATGCTACTGAAAAAAAAAAGACGCCCCTCCCCCTTACAACCCCTGTATCTTCGATTTATTTTAAGTTGCAATTTCCTTCCTTCGTCCTTTTATTTTGAAATTAAGTACTGAGTTTCGCCAATATATATGCCACAATTTTCCCATGCAAAAAGGGCGCATGGCTTTTAGTGCCTGGATGTGTCCGAAGACTTCGGCTCGCCAGGTGCAGGTCTTTTGATTTGACCCCCGTAGGGACCTGCGCGTCGCGATGAGGGTGAAATGATGATGAAGACGACACATACCCCCAGTCCCCGCGCCATGTGAATTAACCAATTATGGTTAAAATTCCCGACCCTGTCGGTAATCGAACTCGGGACCCCTGCGACCAAAGGCTAGCACGCTAATGATTTAGCCATGGAGCCAGGCACGGTTTTCCCATGATACTGTTGAACAGAGCCGTTCGATATGGCAACCCAGTTTTCATAAGAGAAATACTGTTTTCTTAACATGGAATGATCTACAGGAGTGAGGAGAAAGAGGTTGTGGCCCTAATTAAGGTACATCCCCAGCATTTGCCGGGTGTGAAAATGAGACACCACGGAAAACGATCTTCAGGACTGTCGACAGTGGGGCTCGAACCATTATATCCCGAACGCAAGATCATAGATACGTGACCAACGTCGCGTAGCCAACTCGCTCTGTGAAATAATAATATATCTTAAAAACACACACACTTACACGGCAACAGCAGAGGCACCAATGGAAATGAAAGAAATATGTGGCTCGTAAACAGAACGCAATTTCGTCGGACTTAACATGTCTAGAATTATCTGGACCAATTTATTTCCAGTAACAGAGCCAGCGACTACCACACAAATACATCAGACTTGAATTACAACTGAGGTTACAATATCAATTCCAAGATAATTGTATTGTTTACTAGAACCTAACACTGATCCTAATCTAATTTTAACCACTAACACAGCATGTATATTCAGAGGGGGTTGTATTAAGCAGGGTTTACTAATTACATGCAAGAGAGTGCAGGTAAAACGAATGTTCAGTTGGAGTAATGAGCAATCGTGCTAATGGAGTGCAATAACTGTTGTTAGTAAGACGTGCAACTCCTGTTCTCCATGCATATCTATCCCGTGTTCGTTCACTGATCACTAACTGGTTTCCCTGTATCGATACATGTTAATTGCTACATATGATTACAGGACAATCGTTGAACTGCAAATAAGTCCCGTCCCTCTCACACATAAGTAGCAACCGTTCAGACTGGCATTGCTCTTACTTCTATACAATAACACTTATTTGTCCTTCCTGTTGACCTTGTTCTCTCCACCCGCAGGCAACATGTCCCTAATTCAAGCTCTTTTGCCTTTTCCTAATATTTCAACACCTCACTAACACAGAAAGGTTATCTATGTATTAAGTCCACCTATTCAATACAAAATATTGCCAACGGTCTGTCTAAAATGCTACGTAGTAGGTAGGACATGTTTCGACCTTGCCTCTTCAACTTAATACATACAAGGATGTAGAAATGTATAAAAGCAGTGATAGGCCTACATAAAAAACTTAAATGAGATAAGATACTATCATCAATAGCAATAAAAATCCATGTTTAGAAATGTTCATTGCTTCAGTCGTGTTGTAAGATGAGTCTAGCTGGAGCAGGTGTGTGTTCAAGCATGTTTGCCACGGGGGAATACATTATTAAAATTATGAGGACTGTCAAATGCTATCTGTTTGTCACATTCTGGAACGGAGTGAAGTTTCGCGCTCCTTAAATTTATTCACGGAGGATAAAAATATAACCAGAATTTCCTCTTTCCTCCAGCCCTGTGCTTGTGTGGTTCAAGTTGGGTCGGTGTTAACATTCATTACTTGTAACAGAATGGTTACACAGGCCAACATAAATACAAAACACTTTTTAATAGGTGATCCTAATGGTTTTGTTGTTACTGATTCTAGATCTGACCTCAATTGCTTTATATCACCCAGAATTTCGTCGCAATTTGATTTAGTTATCAACCAGAAAATTAGCGCAACATATTGTAGGAATGAAAACTAAATTAATGTTACAATATGTACAAAGCTTTTAATTAAGTCCAAACATGAATATTTCTATATTACTTTGCCTTATGTGTCAATTTTCTTATACTTCCTTTCCCTCTTCTTAAAGCTCTGGTATAGCTTTTCCTACTGTGAGTCGTTTGCTGAACTTCTTCGTGAAGTGACCAGCAGTAGTCTCCCATCATACAGCTATTCCAGTGGTCCTGATACTTCTTCTTTCCATAACTTTGGTATCTTGATGGAAACGCTCACCTTGCTCCTCACTCCCATCGCCCCAATTTTCCGGGAAAAATCAAGGTGACTGTTCAAAAAGTGACTATTCAGGCTCATCAAACATCCTAACCTTTTGAACTTACCCAGCATGTTGGCTATAATAAGAAAATATAATGTGCGTCCTTTCTGTCGTCCAAGAACTTGGTAACAACCTGCTTGAATGTTACCCAAGTCTCCCTCTCACTGACTTCCATTTTTGATTTAAAGTTGGAATCTAACTTTTACGGATACCAGGTCAAACAAACACGCCTTTAAATTTTGGTTATGACAAATGGGGAAACTTCTCGCAGAGATACTTCAAACATTGCCCACTTCAGGTTAAGACTTTCACGAACTGTTTTATTAGGCTTAATCTGATGTGCAGAGGTAGCAGCAGAATGTTTTCCGAATCCACGACATTCTTGCGCAAAAAGAAGGAAAATAAGAATCAAGAACTCCGCGATCTAACTGTACATACAGGGTGTTTCAAACCTCTTGGTCAAATTGAAACAGGTGATAGTGGATCCACAACCGATAATGTTGAGATAGGCAAACAATGATCGGAAATTCATATTTCTTTTGTTATGGACGTATACCGCATAACAACAACGTAGCTTATAGTAATTGTTCAAAGTGACTACCTCCAGTCTCAACGCATGCATGGCAACGGCGCATGAGGTTCTGCCGCACTCCCTCAATGATCCCTGGTGTCTGCTGTACCAGAAGACATGCATCTTGGACCCTAGCAAGCAGGTCTTCATCCATTTCTACGGGTGTTTCATACACCAACGACTTGACGTAACCCCAGAGGAAGAAGTCCAGAGGTGCGAGATACACCGATGTGGGTGTCGTGGTGGTTGTCCTCACTCCCGACATTGCTGCTGCCGCTGTTGAAAAGGCGTACATAAAAACTGTACAAAGTTTGGCATACCAGAGCACTGCGGTGGATAATCCTTTGACAGAAGTGAACGCGGGGCTCACAATCTGTGTCCCAGTGCTTGCACACGTTCCTTATGGTATGGACTGCCAACTCTCTTGACGAGTAACGTTCCATCTTTAACTACGCGCCATACACCTCACCATGGACACACAAGCTGGCTGATGCAATGGACAACTGGCACCAGGGATAGTGGTGTGTGTATGGCACAGGTTAATGCGCCGGTGCGATGCATGCAGTCGTCACATGACACAGTTCTATGAGCTAAGCTGTGTACAGTACGTCTGTTTGGCGGTCGGGGGAGTACGCTATTTATCACCCGCTGTCTCCTGTTCCAGTGTACAAAAGACACCCAGGATCTTTGCGAGAGTGCGGCAGAACTGCTTGCGCCGTTGCAATACATGCATTGAGACTGGTGTCGTCACCTCGAACAATTACTATGAGCTACGTTGTTGTTATGCGGTGAACTCTGTATGTCCATAAAGCAATAAACGTGCATTCCCGATCATTTTATTTTTATTTATTAATGTCTTTCTGTACATGGCGGGGCTCAGGCTATGAAGCCTGCTATTATGCCAAACCATATAATTATGCACCTGCATAAACATAATATACTGAACATTATAACTACTTAAAAAATAAGTTAATTATAATTTAAAGTTAATGTGAAATGTAATTTGTATGAAATGTAAAGCATCATAAAAATCATTTTAACATTTTAAAATAAATTTATAATATTTACTATTATTAAAGCTATATCTCGAAAAATATAAACTATAATGTTTCTAACCTTACATTGACATTTTATTCATTTAACTTAATAATCTAAAATTTAAGGGTACTTCTAAGAGTAAATCAATCTGAGTGTAGGTAAAATTTCCAGCACATTCTTCTGAATAGTTTTAGGTTGCTTATGTCTCTAATTTCAGCCGGGAGAGAATTCCAGGAACGTATGGTCCCCGGTACAAATGACTTGTTATACGTACTACTGTGATGAGTGGGGATGGACAGCAGGGTTTGTACTGATGACCTTGAGGGTGTTCTGCCTGAGGGAGAGAGGTAGTTGAAATCTATTCTCAGATAATGTGGTTTACCTGTTCGCAGTATTTTGTGAAGAAGAGAAACAGCTCATTGGTTCCCTATCTCAATATAATCCGTTGTGGACCCAGTATCGCCTGTTTCAATTTTACCCAAACGATTAAGACACTCTGCATATTCTTCAGACCAGTGCAACAACTGCCATCTTAATTTAAATCCATTTAAACCCATAGTGTAGTCCGACTCGTTGGCTGAATGGCCAGCGTACTGGCCTTCGGTTCAGAGGGTCCCAGGTTCGATTCCCGGCTGGGTCGGGGATTTTAACCTTCATTGGTTAATTCCAATGGCCTGGGGGCTGGGTGTTTGTGCTGTCCCCAACATCCCTGCAACTTATACACCACATACAACACTATCCTCCACCACAATAACACGCAGTTTCCTACACATGGCAGATGCCGCCCACCCTCATCGGAGGGTCTGCCTTACAAGGGCTGCACTCGGCTAGAAATAGCCACACGAAATTATTATTATTACCCATAGTGAATAGAATACCTTCGAATTTGATAAAAATGTAATGTCCTTAAATATTTAGTTTTAAAATTAAAAAATGGTGGGGTTAAAAAAGTTATTTTCATATTCGGATTCAGCATACACAAAAGCAAAAAGAATATGGCACATTCGTTTTGAAAGTTGTTTCATCATTGGCCTATGTTATCGACGACGATGGGATAGGAACAATATATGACTGAGTGGAAAGGAGCAGTCACTTAAATTAACCTTTTATGTACTGCCACACATATACGCAGTCCTTATCTCAGTCGCTATGGACTGTGGCCGCGTATACGCTTTTTCGGAATTCCGTTCGTAGTACTGCTATCACATAAAAGCTGCGGACATAAATCTTGAAAACATTGGTCTGCCATTTCTTGTGAAGCCTGGAAACTAGTTAAATTTTCTGTGAATTAGTAATTTGTGTGTAAAGAAGTGATCGAGGGAACACTGTTTACTCTTGTGTCAATGTCACGTTTCGTAAGAAAGCGGGCAGGTGATGTTACCTTAGATGAAAAATGAATTGTTTTTTAGTATAGAGAGTGACTATAATATTGAAAGATGCGTTCTGACAATTTTTAGAGGGAGGGCCGTTCACTGCCTGCTTGGGTGGGAAGAAGCGAGTAGGGGTGTGGTTGCCATGGAAACGTGGGCGGACCAACTGCTGATGTCATGGAGACAAGCCTGCTGGCCGGCTCGTGTTGCTTGGAGTTACCAAACCACTCACTTCTGAGTTACATACAACGGACACAGTGGTCTGAAGGAACGAAAACGTGAGGCAGAAGCGAAGGAAAGGAGAAAGGAATGCAGGAGTGTGGCAACACCGTGCAATGGCTCGTGCAATGCTCCACTCTGTCAGAAATGTTCTTCTAATATTACGGGTATAACACTACGAGTTTTACAGTGAAATTAGTTGTAGAGAATACTCGAGTCATAATGTTCGAGTTGTGAAAGCATGTGTTGAAGCTGAGATTGAGTCTAGGGAGAGAGTGCTCTCAAATTTCTTTGGAGTGAAAGTACATTTTTACCTAATAAAGGCCTGGTGGCCATGATCTTTTTTTTTTTTTTTGCAAGGGGCTTTACGTCGCACCGACACAGATAGGTCTTATGGCGACGATGGGATAGGAAAGGCCTAGGAGTTGGAAGGAAGCGGCCGTGGCCTTAATTAAGGTACAGCCCCAGCATTTGCCTGGTGTGAAAATGGGAAACCACGGTAAACCATCTTCAGGGCTGTCGATAGTGGGATTCGAACCTACTCTCTCCCTGATGCAAGCTCACAGCCGCGCGCCTCTACGCGCACGGCCAACTCGCCCGGTCCATGATCGTTTAAGGCGTCAAATTTATATGATCTGACCCCATGGTTACCCGATTCGAGTCCCGTTGGTCGAGGGTAGGAGAGGTGGTGAATAATAATTTCTAATCAGTCGATTGCAAGCCAAAACTCTGGATTCATTTCCAAACCTTTCCACAGTACTCATGAGGAGTGAGGGCAAGTGACGATGTTGATGGTGATTCGCCGGCAGGATGGCGACGGTAAGCCTTGACAAGACCACTTTGTGCCATTCGACAGGAGTAGGCTATGCGCCGGCGGCCGGTTTCATCCTTTGCCGTCTTACTATCCATCTAGCGGCGAGGATAGGAATCGTGCCGACTGCCGAAGCCTGTCACACTCTTCTGGACCAATGATATGCGATATACATGATCGTTTAATAATCTCTAAAGATTACGCTGGTCAGTCGTGGTTCACTTGTAAGCGTGTGGAGCAAGGTCATCGTGAAACCGCATGTTTCCATGGCTGTTCGTCTCGCTTAACACGCCCTGTTCACAAATAATAATAATAATAATAATAATAATAATAATAATAATAATAATAATAATAATAATAATAATAATAATAATAATACCGAGCAAGTTGGCCTGCGATTAGGCTCCGCAGCTGTGAGCGTGCACTCGGGAGATTGCGGGTTCGAACCTCAATGTCAGCAGCCCTGAAGATGGGTTTCCGTGGTTTCCCATTCTCACACCAGACAAATGCTGGGACTGTACCATAATTAAGGACACGGACACATCCTTCCCACTCGTAGCCCTTTCCAATCTCATCGTCGCCGTAAGCCTACCTGTGTCGGTGCGACGTAAAGCAACTTGTAAAAAGGAAATTAATAATAATAACCATCATAATAATAATCGCCATGGCGCTACAGCAATGATGGGCCTTGGCCTACCGAGAGGCCATTAGACCCGCAGATTACTTAAGGCTGAGTGGACCTCGAACTAGCCCTCAGAACCAAGTCCCTGACCTGGCTGGGAATCAAACTGGGGCCTGCGGGTGAGTGGCGGGCACGCTACTCGCAGACTAAAAAGCCGACCAATAATAATAATCATAATAATAGTTTTACGGTCCATCAACAACCTTTATGGCTCTCTGAGACGTCAAAGAGCCGGCATTTCGTTCAGTAGAAGTTCTTTATTGTACCAATAAATCTAACGACAAGAGCCTGCCGTATTTTAGCACCTTCAAATACCACCGGTTTGAACCGGGACCGAATTAATTAAAAATTAATTAATTGGTATTGACAGACTGTAGAATCTAATAGTTATAGATTAAGTCGAACTGAAAAGAAAAGGCTTCCACGATATGGAAATGAAAAAAAAAATGTATTTTGGGGATTTTAGAGCACATTGTAATTGTTCTCTTCTCATCTGCAGTCAAAAAAGGCCAAAGTGGTCGGTGGGATCATAGTGACAAGATATGAAAAGAAAGTCATATTAAAATGAAACTGACTGTAAATTTGCATTGAATTGATCGTCATCTACTGACATCTATTTGACCTCACAAGTGGACACTGAGTCTCAAAAGAATATATTATTAAATTCTGAAGCCGTTCATCCCAGACTAAAGAAGAATGGGCAATGTTTGGGAGCGAGTAACCGAGTCCTGGTGGCGGTCAACCGTTGGAGCAAGGTGGTTCTCCAGACCGCACTGCGTTCATTAGACATGTGAGTCGGCCCGACAACAATTAGCATTAATCAGAGGACCGCGCTTATGCAGGCAGTACCAGAACCGCACATTAACTTGAAAAGTTTCAAGGTAAAATTTTAACCGGAGGATTTAACGAAAACTTTGCTCACCGTGGCGAATTCATATTCTGAAATATCACTTAATGCTCTTAGGTTCTCTTGAACCAACTCTACAACCACCACCTTCTGTGGGGAAAGTTTATTAAATTTAAACTGAACGTTCCTTTACCATAGTATGATAAATATGACGAAGTGAGTAGCTGTAAGTATGCATAAGAAAGAAGATGGGCTCAATTCCCAGCCAAAAAACTTAGCTAGGGTGGCTCCAAAGACTATAGAAAGAACGGTGGTAAGCTGAAGAAAGTTTATATTCTTCAGTCCTTATTTCAGTCTCTTCCTGGACAACCCATGCACATCGCAAGATGTTTCTATAGGAAACAAAAAGGACATCGCAGACTCACTTTTTGGAAATGCTGACCGGACACAGAAATTAATGAGTCCTTCCTCAGTCCTTTCCTCGTCAGACTATGACGGTACAGTACCAAGGACAATGAGACCGTTAATATTATTTACCTGAGAGCTCTTTGTCCTTCGATTGAAGTTATGAGGCACTGAAAACAGTTTTATAATACTTAAACAACAATCACTGCAAACATAATAGACTGCTAATAGACTGCTCCTGGAATCAATCCCGAAAAGGTGAGCATACGAGGCAAGGGAGTAATGAACCATATTATAGAGCCGGTTATGAACAATATTAAAGCAAAGGATCATATATAAACACCAGTTCTTCTGTCCCCCACCTAGACATAACATATCTCAAAATCTACGTCTACGAAGTAGAAAGTTTCGGTTTAGGAAGCCCCTAACCCGAAAGGGTGCAAAAATACTGTGTGTCCAAAAATTCCCATGAGGGTCACAGACGAAGGGGAAAATGACGTTGTAAAAGTAATTATTCCAATTACCATGATGAGCTCGTACTCTGTATTTATTGAACCCTGTTTAAGAGGACGGAGCCGGGCGCTTTGGAACCCACAATTCACTCGGAAGGTGGCTATTTCTAGCCGGGTGCACCCCTTGTAGGGCAGACCCTCCGATGAGGGTGGGGGGCATCTGTCATGTGTAGGTAACTGCGTGTTATTGTGGTGGAGGGTAGTGTTATGTGTGGTGTGTGAGTTGTAGGGTTGTTTGAGACAGCACAAAGACCCAGTCCCCGAGCGAAGGGAATTAACTATTTAAGGTTAAAATCTCCGATCCAGCCGGTAATCGAACCCGGGACCCTCTGGACCAAAAGCCAGCACGCTAACCATTTAGTCTTAAATTGCAAGCGAAACACTTTCCATTATCACACTGATGTATCTTTCACTCCAGAAAAAATACTGTTCTTTATCATGCTGGCTTAGTTATTGCCATCGATACAGCTCAAGAAGAATCCTTCAACAGCGTGATTATTTTCCTCATAGAGCCAACATTTTTTCATCGACAGCTACATTATAAGTAGCATCAGCGACAACAAACTTCAAAGAGAAGCTTAAGAAAGAAATTCAAGACGGTGAGTAACAAAGCCATATGGCTGGAAATGTAAAAATATTGAAAATATGGATGCGGAAATTGGAGCTTTCTCCTTTGGACTTAATATTTCTTCTAAACTAAACTAAACCAAATGAAAACTTACGGCATTGCAGCTCTGACGGGCCTTGGTCTAGTAAGTGGCCACTACTCAGCTCGAAGACCTGCAGATTACGAGGTAACGCGTAGTCAGCGAAACAAATCCTATCTATTGTTATTCTAAGATTTTCTGGAAAGGGGCCGCTATATCACCGTTTATCTCAAACAAGCCCTTAGGTCAAGCTAGAAATCCCTGATCTTGTCTGGAATCGAATTCTGAGCCTCTGGATAAGAGGTAAAATCACTTCTCCAGGACATTATATTATATTAGTGCTATGAACTTGATCCTCTGATCTGTCATCTTCCAACAAATGCTTGTGGGACATTTCTGAACAGCCATGAATAAGCCCGTTTATTCTTCTACAGGTATTGTAGTAATACCGGCGTTGTTAAAATAGGAAAGAATGGTTTAGAAGTGAATAAAGAACTGTAATTCTTTTATCAAGCTCTGTCTTGACCTCGAGTTAACTCACCAACCTTTAAACTCTAACCGCATGCAAAATATACTTCTTAACTACATAAGAAAATAAAGTGGGATTCTCAACAAAACTTTGGGTAGGCAAACTTCCAGAGACATTATTTTAACAATATACAACCGCGCATAAAAGAAAGAGAAACACAGAAAACTTTCTACCTCCTTTGAGGTAAATCCACCGAAAGAAGGCTGTTATACAACGGTAAGAAAGTTCAGGGGACATAAAGTCCAGAAATGAAACATGTACTAGTGAACTGGTAGAATACGAATACTGTTTTCTGCTCCAGCTCATCTGTACGGAATTGGTTTTGTAGTTAAGCTCCTGTTAATTTATTGGTTTACATCAAGCCCTGCTCAATTACATAATTGCATATCGTATTATCAAGCTGTTGTCGTTGTCACTTCAATATTGGAGATTGGTAATCGTCGACAATAGATCTTTGTACGTGATGCATGTTGTACATAATGCATATGGGATATGTTTGCTAGCCGGTGTATATTTTGTGTCTATATTGGTGTGCATATCTGCGATCGACAAGGTCAGGACCATCTGTTAAGTAACATCCCAGGTTACTTCACGAGTTGAGGAGTAACACCACTTCTGGGGTTAACCGATTGTGAGATTGGAGCCGATTTATTTCAGTCATCAGGTGTCATAGAGAGCCTTATACACCACAGGTTCTCCTTCGTTTGGCTGATAACGAAACACGTAAAACCGGGAAAGGAGCTAATATCATGGCTTTCTATGCAGTATATAGTCATTTTTACATATATACCCTTTGAAAGGTGCAATAGAAACAAGTCACTCCCTTCTGTATTTTCCTTTTATGAATGAAATATTTAAATATCATCATTCCTAACATTCGAAGTCGAAAATTGTGATAATTATGACCTACGGCCTCCCTGTATTTAGGCTACCCTTCCTGCTTATGGCCGTGTGGTTAGGGTCGCGCAGTTGTGAGCTTGCATTCGAGAGAGAGTCGGCACGAATCCCATCGTCGACAGCCGTGAAAATGGCTTTCCGTAGTATTCCGCTTTACACCAGGAGCATGCTGAGGGTGTATCTTAATTAAGGCCATGGCCTCTGCCTTCCCTTTCCCATCCTTCCGTCACCGAAAACCTTCGATGTGTCAATGCGACGTTAAACAAGTAACAAAAAGAAGAAGAAAATAATTATAGCAAAATTGTTGAAATTTGAACATTTTCAGACTAATTGATTAATTTTTTATTTGCTGTTCGCTATTCTTATCAGCAGTGTACAAATCTTATTAACTCAATGCAGGCGGAGTCTTGTGAACTGTTAGTAACATGTCAATTCATATGTGATAGTTTTTAATTTTAAACAACATATCACATATGCCAACGGCCGTAGCCGTGTTGAAACAGCGGATCCCGTGAGATCTCCGAAGTTAAGCAACATTGGGCGTGGTCAGGAGTTGGATGGGTTGCCACGCGCTGTTGGTGGGGGGGGTAATGGAATGGAGGAGCGGAAAGGAACTGGCCACCCTACCGCACGTAAACTCCGGCTCAGGAATACCTCTGCGGAGGTTCGGACCTGCCTTCGGGCAGAATAACCCTTACCTACTATCACATATCTTCAAGGTTGCAATCCGCTTTCTGGTTTTGTTAACGGCGTCTAGGGTTGCCATGAAATTATGAACATGAATCACTTCAACTAGAAAATCATTCATAAAACTGCTCAAAAGCACAGGAGGTTACGGACCTCAAATGGCTAAAATTCACTGCTGTGCTCTCAAAGTTTCGAATCAAATTTATTGCGCCGTTTACATGTGCATTGTGGTGATTACTAATCCACCAGAACAGAGTTACTAGGCATACGTTGCTAAGAAATATTGAAAATGCATTCCGAGAATATCTCAAATGAATATGGGTGTCCAATCTTCTTCCACTGGGTTAAATGTTTTATTATTTAGAACACTTCTTTCCTGAGAAATATATTTCCCTTTGCGATATTCAATTCCTTTACTTATATCACACAAATTATAGGAAATTCCACTTCTTAGGAAGAGAAGACTTCTTTCTAAGTTGTTCACTCACCAGTACACTAGCAAGTATCCGATTATTCTCAATGACGGACCAACAAGATTGACCGAGATGTCAAGCGTGGTTATTTTAATGATATGTCACAGGAATTCAGCAGCGAGGAAGTGATGCTTCGAAATGCGATCTGCATTCATCTTGCAAACGGCATGGAGGTAGAAATAAAACAAGTATAATAAGAAATGGAAATATCAAACCCAACTTCTACAGGGTGAGTTGGTCGTGCGGTTAGGGGCAGGCAGCTGTGAGCTTGCATCCGGGAGACAGTGGGTTCGAACCCCACTGTGGGCAGCCCTGAAGATGGTTTACCATGGTTTCCCCATTTTTACACCAGGAAAATACTGGGGCTGTACTTTAATTAAAGCCACGGCCGGTTCCTTCTCACTCGTAGGTCTTTCCTATCCCATCGTGGCGCTGTCAGTGCGATATAGTCCTAAACCAAATTGAAAGAAAATTTCCCAGGCGAGTGCATTACACAGACACTTCGACAGGACTGGGAAAGCTAAGGTACCGGTAATCAGTTTCATCCTGGATCACAGAGGTTTTCTCTGACTAGCTTTTGTTCTTCGTATCATAATTCAAGTCTCGTCAGGTCTGTTTCATTATTATCGATGGTTGGTTGATGGAGATCGATAGTCTACGTCACTCATCCCGTGAGCATAAAATTTATTGTTATTATTATTATTTGCTTATCAATAAAAGCAAAATTATAACAAACTAGAGTCAAATTTACTAGCGATTTTTGATCATCATTATCATCAAGTGGTATCGAATCTAGTTTAATGAAGCAATTTAATGGTTCTCTCATGATAGCCCTACAAGACTTAATTGGTATTTCAAAACATAATCCACACCCTTTTCTCATCTGGCAGTGAAGAAAAGTCCTCCAATTACTCTTTCAAGATTCCGTCTAAACTAGGAATGACAAACGTTAGAGATTCCGTTTGCAAAGCGGAGATATTAAATGCGGACGCTTGTCGTGAGTTAACACAATATGCTTGTTAATAAGAACACATTATTTTGACCTTGCAATTACTCCTAACAGAATAGTGAAGTAATGCGTACATTTGTACGAGTGGTTTTACGACTAATGGCTCGTATATATCTATGTAGTCAGTGTAATATGTTAACTTGTTGAAAGTACTACCAGTTGAAGACTTTGTGCAATTAATTTCAGACTCATTTAGCGGTTAAAAGTGAGTTAAGAGTGTGGTTCTTACATATCGCTGACGTATTAGACAATGTCCACTGTCACCCAGACCCTACCACGTAATCATTTCCTTCAACATGACAATCTAGAATGTGTCCGATTCATTTTGTTATGGACTCGTTAAGAGCTTGCTAGGTGAATCAGATTGGTGCGTAATGATCTCATATTCGCAGGTTCTGTTTTAGGCGATGGAATAGGTATTTTCAAGTTGTACACAATGTTTGGAATTTTGAAGACCTCCAGTGGGGTATTATGCATCTTCTAGACAAAAATTAACACATTACATTCTGGACTTTAAAAGCTGTATCAATCACTATGGTGTGCTTTTCTTGTTGACATTTTCAAACACGTTTTCTCTGCAACCATCACAAATATTTGCAAACTTCTTTTTGTGTATCACAATGGCTTAACTTTCTGCCTTAATATGGTATATAAATGTCAAATACAACATCTGCACGTTATTCAACTTTTTAAAAATAATGACTATAGTTTCATTAAAACAAACAAAGTCGTATTGTTGCAAAAACGAAATACATTTAGGATGTTTCACAATCTGCTTAAAGTCGCACTGACACGCATAGATATTATGGCTACAAATGTGATAGTACAGGGATAGAAATGGAAACGGTGGGACCATGGCCTTAAGATACAGCCCCAGCATTTGCCTGGTGTGAAAATGGGAAACCACGGAAAGCCATCTTCAGGGCTGCCCACAATGGGGTTCGAACCCACTATCTCCCGAATGCAAGCTGATAACCATGACCCAAAAAGCGCGGTCACTTGCTCGGCAAATTCAGGATAAATGTGAAAAAACAGGCTATTCTTAATGACAAAGTGGTGGTGGTGGTGATTATTGTTTTAAGAGGAAGTACAACTAGGCAACCATCCTCTATATAACACTAATCAGACGGAAAAATGGAAGGGATCCGACACTTCGAAAAATGAAGATATCGGCCAAAGCAAGACAAGGGCCACGAAGGACGTGAAAATGAAAGACTCCCTAGCCCTCGCAAACCTAATAGCGTCGGGGTCGGAAAAGAACAAGAGTTGACCGAGGGAGGTCGGATAGGATAGACGAAAGTGAGGAGCCTGGCACAAGTAAGTGGAAGCAATGCCAGGACTCAGCTGAGGGCCCCGTGGTCGCCAGCCCACGCTCCAAAGTTCAGAGCCCCTGAGGCTCCTTTTAGTCGCCTCTAACGACAGGCAGGGGATACCGTGGGTGTTATTCTACCGCCCCCACCCACAGGGGGATCTTAATGACAAACACTAGAAATAAATAGTGCGGTAGGAGCCGATGACCTACATGTTAGACCCCTTAAACAACGAGCACCATCAACAAGTAATGCAGTATATGAACGCAATCAATCAATCAATCAATCAATCAATCAATCAATCAATCAATCAATCAATCAATCAATCAATCAATCAATCAATCAATCAATCAATCAATCAATCAATCAATCAATCAATCAATCAATCAATCCTGTTGGGAATTCAGTGCTGCCGGCCTTGTGGCAGATTCCCCATCAGTTGTTTTCCTAATTTTTTCATAAATGACTTCAAAGAAGTTGGAAGTTTAGTCAATATCCCTCTCAGTTAATTAATCCAATCCCTAATTTATTTTCCTGTACACGAATATTTGCTCAACAATTCGTCTTCTTTAATCCCAACTTTACCTCTAATTATAAAATGTTATTATGAACATTCCTACATTAGAAAACTCCATTCAGCGTATTCGTCTACTAATTTCATCCCTCCACTGACAGCTCGAAACACATAGCCTAGTGGATCGTCTCCGTACTCAGCCTTACTAGTCCCCCCCAACCCCTACACTGCCGGACTGAGTAGCTCATAGGCTAGAACGTTGGCCTTCTGAGCCCAACCTGGCAGAAAGCTGATATTTGAAGGTGCTCATGTATGTCAGCCTTGTCTCGGTAGATTTACTGGCACGTGAAAGAACTCATGCGTGACAAAATTCCTGCACTTCAGTGCCTCTGAAAACTATAAGAATGTAGTCAGAAACACGTAAAAGCCATTATTATTATTATTATTATTATTATTATTATTATTATTATTATTATTATTATTATTAACAGCCTCCGTGGTTCAGACGGTAGCGCGTCGGCCTCTCACCACCGGGTTCCGTGGTTCAAATCCCGGTCACTCCACGTGAGATTTGTGCTGGATAAAGTGGAGACGGGGCAGGTTTGTCTCCGGATACTCCGGTTTTCCTTGTCATCTTTCATTCCAGCAATACTCTCCACTATCTCCCAGTCATTAATCATTGCCCCAGAGGGGTGCGACAGGCTTCGGCAGCCGGCACAATTCCTATCCTCGCCGCAAGATGGGGGCTTCATTCATTCCATCCCTGTCCCGGTCATTGACTGGAAAACAGGTTGAAGGTTTTCATTATTATTATTATTATTGTTATAATTATAGCTAGTTTGCTGTTAATTTAGATACTTCACTTTACGTTTCTTTGTTGCAGTTCTTTACAAACATATTTTGAAGGAAGATACGGATTCACATAGATATGTAAATTTACAATTTTTTGTAAAAAGTTAAATTATATTTCCTTAAAACATTTTAAACAATTATGTTTAACACAGTTTTTTTATTTGCCTTCATTATAACAATATGCTCAAAGCAACGACTGATTTTGTGAAAATGTTCATGATATTACAGAACTTTAAATCTTTAATTTACACAAATTGGAAAGAAAAAATATATTTCACTTTAGTAATAGTAGGAAATCTTGAAACACACGTTTATGTTCGCCCAAATTTTGACAAATTTATCTATAAAACGGTCCAAATTACGACCGTAGATCTCTTATACTAATTATCGCACACCTAGTTTTACTTGATCTTAAAACAATGGTCACCACCACACTCCAACGTACTTCCATCGCGTTCTGTATCACTCTGTATCACAACCTGTGAGCCACTGCCTGTCAGTTTTTGCTGCGAACACAATAGGCGCGCTCAATACGCTCGTGGACTTCACCCACGTTTGTTCGCCAGCGAGTACGTTTCCTGCGACCCAGGAGTAGCGCTGCAAGCAAAACAGTATGGAGTGGAACGGTGCCAAGTGTCTGAAGTTAATTGAAACACAGAAACATATCGATACTATGGGACCCAAAGGATTAATCAAATATTCGTAGTCCGTGGAGTCATGTGCGTGGAATTTCTGTACAGACCACTCATTGATTACGACTTTGAATCCAATAGTAAAGCAAAGTTGCTTCTTTCTTTGTGTAATGATTGCCACTTCAGGGGCGTTTATGGTTGGCAATTAAGTTGTGTAGTTGATGCTAAGAGCACTGTGAGTCCCGTAATCGCAGCTGTCTACATGTCGACAATGGACGTTCGTCCGTAAAACTACTACTGCTACCACTACAACAAAATGTTTTCATTCCGTACCCTCTTACAAAGGGCTGCCTGGCCGAGGCGGTAAAGGCGTGCTTGGCTCACCAGATAAGACGTGGGTTCGAATCCCCATCAGGAAGTGGTAAAATTTGAGAAACGAGATTTCAACTTCCGGAGGTGCACATAGCCTTGAGGTTCACTAAGCCTAAACCAAAAATGAGTACCAGGTTAATTCCTGGGGGTAAAGTCGGCCGGGCGTAGAGCTAACCACTCTATCCCATCAAGTGCTGAGGTTACGGATAGTGGAAGTCTTTACCTTCCACCCCTCCAAAGGCCTTCATGGCCTGCTTTTTTACTTTTACCCTCTTAGAAGGCAACACCTTATCTCACGCCAAGGAGATTTGTAGCACCTAGAGAGTTGGCCATGTGGTTAGGGGCGCGTTGCTGTGAGTTTGCATTCGGAAGATAGTGGGTCCGTATCCCACTGTCGGCAGCCCTGATGATGGATCTGCGTGGGTTCCCATTTCCTCTCCCGTCGCCCCGACGTCGGTGCGATGCAAAGTCAATTGTAAAAAAAAATAATGACAGATTTTTAGCGGTGAAGGTTAAGTTTGGTGGTAAGGGTATTGGTGGCTAACATGTATCGCCTTAGTGCAAGAAAATAGAAAACCACGTAAAACTACTCTCAAGACAGCCGACGGTGTGGACCAGCGCCTCTCCGTCTACCGAGTCTAGTGGTGTAGAACCACGGTAGAGCCATGGTCACCGGTAAGCCGAGGCCTGCTATGTTTGGTTGTTCGGTCGGAATAATGAGGTTTCAAGCCACGGTAGAGCCGTGGCCACCCGTAAGTCGAAGCCTGCCATGTTTGGTTGATCGTTCGGAATGCAGAGGTGTAGAGCCACGGTAGAGTCGCAGCCAGTGTTACGGTCGAAGCCGACACTGAATCCGCCGACCTGCAAAACCTCGTAACCATTACGATACATGCAACAGCTCGCTAATGGGTACGCGGTCTTAAAAGACATCTAGGCTTTTTAACTATGAACACAGTTCACGACAATTTTAAGCACCGGTCTAGGGAACATTATACAGTATATGAACATGGGGCTCACACGTTTTCGCTAGACCATTAATATTTATGTACAGAACTGTTTGCTTAAGGTTTGAATGGTGAAAATGGTTTTCAATTATAATGTCATTGGTTTTCCGCCCCACTAATTACTTTAAAGGTTTTCGGAGACACCGAGGTGCCGAAATTTAGTCCCGCAGGATTTGTTCTACGTGCTGGTAATCTATGGATACGAAGCTGTGGCGTAGCACTTTCCAATACCGCCGGACTGATCCAGAATCGAACGTGCTAACCTGGATTCAGAAGGCTAGCGCTCTACCGTCTGAAATACTCAGCCCGGCGGGAATTATTTTAGATCATTGCTTCCCTCATCTTTTTCTTACTAGATCACTATCACTTTAAGACCACTTTAGAGTACTTAGACAGCTCCTTGCCTCCCGGTAGTAGAAATTAACTTTCAGGTAATTTTTGAAACGCGGAAATGATTGTAGGGAATAGCTTTTCTTAGCTTTGTCTTAGGATTACGTTCGCTTGAGAAAAACTACTCTCTAAAACCCTTTCTATTTTTAATATTCCCTTTTCCTTTCGTTTGCACCATGGTACGAATGACAAAGAACATAAAAGTATATCTACAAAATGTATCTCCCTTCAAATGTACACCCAGAGTTTTGTTTTAATTCAATCAATATCATGTTTATGTATCCAATTTTCTGATACGTATTTCACTCGCAATATTTCACACTCAACCACAATTTTGAAGTACTCTGAAATCATATGATATCTATATTGCGGAGATATCCTCTTTTTACCTCATTTATATCGATATAGTTCGTGCCTGTTAACGAAGCTTTAGGCATGGCGGTCTAACAACGAGCAGTTGCATAAAAATGGAATAGGAAATAACCACTTTATCGATACACGCACATTGAGTTGGGCAATCCAGCAGTGTTGGTTAGGTAGATATTCATGTATATGAACCAGATCTACGTTCCAGTGAGATTGTTCTGCTTGTTCTTCTTGTGTGTTAGAAATCAAGTAATCAATCGTCCGCAACGCTTTACAATCAAGTTCACAAAGACCAATAGGAACTTTACATTTTATATCAGACTGAAAATCTAACAAAATATGATCTCCTGAAAATGAAACTTAGTCTTCGGATTCTTGAATATTAATATGGGCAACAGAAAAATAATAATAATAAGCAGAAGAAGATGATATTTATTTATTTATTTATTTATTTATTTATTTATTTATTTATTTATTTATCTGAAAGCACACACGCTTTACACCAAACTAGTACCTCCTTAACATTCATCTATCTATCTATATATATATAAAATAACTTGTCCTGACTGACTGATTCATCATCGCCGAGCCAAAACTACTGGACATAAAGAGATGAAATTTTGGGGATATATTCATATTAAGACGTAGGTGCTCGCTAAGAGAGGATTTTGGGATATTCCTTCGCTAAGGGGGTGAAAACGGGGGTGAAATTTTAAAATGAGTTGCTCTATATCTCAAAACTTTAAAAGTTTACAGATGTAAAAATTGGTATTTAGAATCGTCTTTAAAAATAAGGAAACACGTATTTTTTTGTTTTCAGAAAATCCCAATAGGAGGGGTGAAAAAGGGTGAAAATGGGGAAAATGGGTTGAATGCCTTTAATCAGGATACCGGTACCTATATCTCAGAAACTGAAGATATTACAGACCTGAAAATTGGTACGTTTGATCTCTTTTAAAAATAAAGAAACACGTATTTTTTTGTTTTTGGAAAATCCAATTAATGGGAGGGTGAAAAGGGGGTGAATTTTTAAAATGAGTGAATCTATATCTCCAAACTTTTAAAGTTTGCAGCTGTAAAAATTGGTATTTAGAACCTTCCTTAAAAATAAAGGAACACGTATTTTTTTGTTTTCAGAAAATCGCAATAGGAGGGATGAAAAAGGGTGAAAATGTGGGGAAATGGGTTGAATGCCTTTAATCAGGATACCGGTACTTATATCTCAGAAACTGAAGATGTTACAGACCTGAAACTTGGTACTTTTGATCTCTATTAAAAATAAAGAAACACGTATTTTTTTGTTTTTGGAAAATCCAATTAATGGGAGGGTGAAAAGGGGGCGAATTTTTAAAATGAGTGAATTTATATCTCCAAACTTTTAAAGTTTGCAGATGTAAAAATTGATATTTAGAATCTTCATTAAGAATAAAGAAACACGTATTTTTTGGTTTTTTGAAAATCGCAATAGGAATCGTAAAAATGGGTGAAAAAGGGGTTGAATGCCTTTAATGAGGCTACTTATATCTCAGAACCTGAAGATATTACAGACCTGAAAATTGATGTTTGGGATCTCTTTAAAAAATAAAGAATCACGTATTTTTTTGTTTTTCGAAAATCCAATTAATGGGGGGGGGGTGAAAAGGGGGTGATTTTTTAAAATGAGTGTATCTATATCTCAAAACTTTTAAAGTGTATGGATGTAAAAATTGGTATTTAGAATCTCCTTTAAAAATAAAGAAACGCGTAATCTTTTGTTCTCGGAAAATCCCAATAGGAAGGGTGTAAAAGGGTGAATAATGGGTTGAATGCCTTTAATGAGGCTTCTTATATTTCAGAACCTGAAGATATTACAGACCTGAAAATTGGTATGTGGTATCTACTTTAAAAGTAAAGAAACACGTATTTTTTCGTTTTTTGAAGATATAAATATTGGGGGTTGAAAGTGGGGGGTGAATTTTTAGAAATGAGTGTGTTTACATCTTAAAACTTAAAAATTTACAGATGTAAAAATTGGTAGTTAGAATCTCCTCTAAAAATAAAGGAACACGTATTTTTTTGTTTCCTGTAAATCCCAATAGGAGGGGTGTAAAAGGGTGAAAAATGGGTTGAATGCCTTTAATGAGGATACTTATATTTCAGAACCTGAAGATATTACAGAACCGAAAATTTGTATATGGGACCTCCTTTAAAAATAAAGAAACACGTATTTTTTAGTTTTTGGAAATCCAATTAATGGCGGTTAAACAGGAGTGACAAATTGGGTGAATTTTTTGAAAGACTATATCTACAGAATATCTTGGAAACGTAAAATGTTACAGACGTAAAAAGTGGGTGTTTGGAATCTCCTGTAAATGTAAAGAAACATAGGTGATTTGTTTTTGGAAATCCACCTAAGGGGAACTCAAAAGTGGTGAAATTTTAAAATGAGAATTTTTACAGTATATCTAAAAAAACTTAACATGTTACAGAAGTGAAAAATGGTATTTTTTATCTCTATTAAACATAACGAATCGTGTATTTTTATTTTTCGGAAATACCACTTGGGTGGTGGGGGGTGGGTAAGAGTGACTGAAAATGGTGTTGAATTCTTTTAATTAGGCTACTGATATCTCAAAAATGAAGATGTTACAGACGTGAAATTCGATATTTGCAATCTGCTTTAAAAGTAAAGAAACACGTATTCTCGGAAAATCCAATGAGGGGGGGGGGGGGGGTGAAAGTATTGAAAATTTAATTGACTTAATTGTATGAGAATGCAAACATCTAATAAAAACTAAAGTTGTTACAGACGTGAAAATTCGTATTTAGATCTCCTTTAAAAACAAAGAAAAACGCGTTTCGGTGGGGAAACCATCTTGGAGGGTGGGAGTGTAAAGGAGTTGAATTCCTTTCATGACGACACATAAATCAAAAGCTGAAGAAGTTAGAGTCGTGATAATTGGTATTTAGAAGATCTTTTACTATTAAAGAAGCAAGTATTTTTTGCGGGAAAATTCACTTACTTGTGGGGGGGAGTAGTGTGAGATGAAGTGAAAAAAATAAATTATTTTTATGGGGATACTTATATCTCAAAACTGACGGCAATAGACGTGAACATTGGTGTTTGGAATCTCCTTTAAACATAAAGAAACAAGCCTTCTTTTAATTTTTTTTTGGGGGGGGGGTTTGCCGGTAAATAAACTTAACGGCGGTGGGGTGTAGAAGGAGGTGAACCCATTGATTTTACTGTTCTTAATGTACTTATAAGTATCCTCCTTTGCTAAGGCGGCAGCGCGCGGGCCTCTCTCACAGCTGGGTTCCGTGGTTCAAATCCCGGTCACTCCATGTGACATTCGTGCTGGAAAAAACGGAGGTGGGACAGGTTTTTCTCCGGATACTCCGGTTTTCCCTGTCATCAGCCTTTCCAGCAACACATAATAGTAATAATAATAATAATAATAATAATAATAATAATAATAATAATAATAATAATAATAATAATAATAATAATAATAATAATAATGTTCCGGACCGTCGTCAAATGTGCGGATCGCGCTGGAAACGGCTCCTGGACGGGTAATGACTAAGAATGCAGTCCGGCCGCGGGTTCAGTGCCGCCAAAGCACCCAATATGACACCACGCCGGATCTCCTGAAGGATTTTATACATATTAAAATGATTATAGGAAAAGATGGCAAAGATTTACGGAGCCAACTGACCGGGAGGAATACCTGAGCCTAGCCCGGGAAGTACGAAATCGATTGCTGGAAAGGAAGATTGAAAAATGGGAGGAAACGTGCCGTAATCTAATAGAAAACGAGTCAGATCGGGAATTTTGGTGGATTCTCACAGAAAACGAGTCAGATCGCGAATTTCGGCGGATTATATATCTAAAACAATAAGCATTCAATTATAAATTTCAGTACAATACCGTAGCGAAGCACGGGTATCTTGCTAGTATATATATAAAATAACTTGTCCTGACTGACTGATTCATCATCGCCGAGCCAAAACTACTGGACATAAAGAGATGAAATTTTGGGGATATATTCATATTAAGACGTAGGTGCTCGCTAAGAGAGGATTTTGGGATATTCCTTCGCTAAGGGGGTGAAAACGGGGGTGAAATTTTAAAATGAGTTGCTCTATATCTCAAAACTTTAAAAGTTTACAGATGTAAAAATTGGTATTTAGAATCGTCTTTAAAAATAAGGAAACACGTATTTTTTTGTTTTCAGAAAATCCCAATAGGAGGGGTGAAAAAGGGTGAAAATGGGGAAAATGGGTTGAATGCCTTTAATCAGGATACCGGTACCTATATCTCAGAAACTGAAGATATTACAGACCTGAAAATTGGTACGTTTGATCTCTTTTAAAAATAAAGAAACACGTATTTTTTTGTTTTTGGAAAATCCAATTAATGGGAGGGTGAAAAGGGGGTGAATTTTTAAAATGAGTGAATCTATATCTCCAAACTTTTAAAGTTTGCAGCTGTAAAAATTGGTATTTAGAACCTTCCTTAAAAATAAAGGAACACGTATTTTTTTGTTTTCAGAAAATCGCAATAGGAGGGATGAAAAAGGGTGAAAATGTGGGGAAATGGGTTGAATGCCTTTAATCAGGATACCGGTACTTATATCTCAGAAACTGAAGATGTTACAGACCTGAAACTTGGTACTTTTGATCTCTATTAAAAATAAAGAAACACGTATTTTTTTGTTTTTGGAAAATCCAATTAATAGGAGGGTGAAAAGGGGGCGAATTTTTAAAATGAGTGAATTTATATCTCCAAACTTTTAAAGTTTGCAGATGTAAAAATTGATATTTAGAATCTTCATTAAGAATAAAGAAACACGTATTTTTTGGTTTTTTGAAAATCGCAATAGGAATCGTAAAAATGGGTGAAAAAGGGGTTGAATGCCTTTAATGAGGCTACTTATATCTCAGAACCTGAAGATATTACAGACCTGAAAATTGATGTTTGGGATCTCTTTAAAAAATAAAGAATCACGTATTTTTTTGTTTTTCGAAAATCCAATTAATGGGGGGGGGGGGTGAAAAGGGGGTGATTTTTTAAAATGAGTGTATCTATATCTCAAAACTTTTAAAGTGTATGGATGTAAAAATTGGTATTTAGAATCTCCTTTAAAAATAAAGAAACGCGTAATCTTTTGTTCTCGGAAAATCCCAATAGGAAGGGTGTAAAAGGGTGAATAATGGGTTGAATGCCTTTAATGAGGCTTCTTATATTTCAGAACCTGAAGATATTACAGACCTGAAAATTGGTATGTGGTATCTACTTTAAAAGTAAAGAAACACGTATTTTTTCGTTTTTTGAAGATATAAATATTGGGGGTTGAAAGTGGGGGGTGAATTTTTAGAAATGAGTGTGTTTACATCTTAAAACTTAAAAATTTACAGATGTAAAAATTGGTAGTTAGAATCTCCTCTAAAAATAAAGGAACACGTATTTTTTTGTTTCCTGTAAATCCCAATAGGAGGGGTGTAAAAGGGTGAAAAATGGGTTGAATGCCTTTAATGAGGATACTTATATTTCAGAACCTGAAGATATTACAGAACCGAAAATTTGTATATGGGACCTCCTTTAAAAATAAAGAAACACGTATTTTTTAGTTTTTGGAAATCCAATTAATGGCGGTTAAACAGGAGTGACAAATTGGGTGAATTTTTTGAAAGACTATATCTACAGAATATCTTGGAAACGTAAAATGTTACAGACGTAAAAAGTGGGTGTTTGGAATCTCCTGTAAATGTAAAGAAACATAGGTGATTTGTTTTTGGAAATCCACCTAAGGGGAACTCAAAAGTGGTGAAATTTTAAAATGAGAATTTTTACAGTATATCTAAAAAAACTTAACATGTTACAGAAGTGAAAAATGGTATTTTTTATCTCTATTAAACATAACGAATCGTGTATTTTTATTTTTCGGAAATACCACTTGGGTGGTGGGGGGTGGGTAAGAGTGACTGAAAATGGTGTTGAATTCTTTTAATTAGGCTACTGATATCTCAAAAATGAAGATGTTACAGACGTGAAATTCGATATTTGCAATCTGCTTTAAAAGTAAAGAAACACGTATTCTCGGAAAATCCAATGAGGGGGGGGGGGGTGAAAGTATTGAAAATTTAATTGACTTAATTGTATGAGAATGCAAACATCTAATAAAAACTAAAGTTGTTACAGACGTGAAAATTCGTATTTAGATCTCCTTTAAAAACAAAGAAAAACGCGTTTCGGTGGGGAAACCATCTTGGAGGGTGGGAGTGTAAAGGAGTTGAATTCCTTTCATGACGACACATAAATCAAAAGCTGAAGAAGTTAGAGTCGTGATAATTGGTATTTAGAAGATCTTTTACTATTAAAGAAGCAAGTATTTTTTGCGGGAAAATTCACTTACTTGTGGGGGGGAGTAGTGTGAGATGAAGTGAAAAAAATAAATTATTTTTATGGGGATACTTATATCTCAAAACTGACGGCAATAGACGTGAACATTGGTGTTTGGAATCTCCTTTAAACATAAAGAAACAAGCCTTCTTTTAATTTTTTTTGGGGGGGGGGGGTTTGCCGGTAAATAAACTTAACGGCGGTGGGGTGTAGAAGGAGGTGAACCCATTGATTTTACTGTTCTTAATGTACTTATAAGTATCCTCCTTTGCTAAGGCGGCAGCGCGCGGGCCTCTCTCACAGCTGGGTTCCGTGGTTCAAATCCCGGTCACTCCATGTGACATTCGTGCTGGAAAAAACGGAGGTGGGACAGGTTTTTCTCCGGATACTCCGGTTTTCCCTGTCATCAGCCTTTCCAGCAACACATAATAGTAATAATAATAATAATAATAATAATAATAATAATAATAATAATAATAATAATAATAATAATAATAATAATGTTCCGGACCGTCGTCAAATGTGCGGATCGCGCTGGAAACGGCTCCTGGACGGGTAATGACTAAGAATGCAGTCCGGCCGCGGGTTCAGTGCCGCCAAAGCACCCAATATGACACCACGCCGGATCTCCTGAAGGATTTTATACATATTAAAATGATTATAGGAAAAGATGGCAAAGATTTACGGAGCCAACTGACCGGGAGGAATACCTGAGCCTAGCCCGGGAAGTACGAAATCGATTGCTGGAAAGGAAGATTGAAAAATGGGAGGAAACGTGCCGTAATCTAATAGAAAACGAGTCAGATCGGGAATTTTGGTGGATTCTCACAGAAAACGAGTCAGATCGCGAATTTCGGCGGATTATATATCTAAAACAATAAGCATTCAATTATAAATTTCAGTACAATACCGTAGCGAAGCACGGGTATCTTGCTAGTTATCAATATGTAGCTAGAAAGTTAAAATTTAACAAAAGCAAAGTTTAAAATCAACAAAAAAAACAAAATAAAACAAAATGAATACTAACATTATATATGATACCATTTACAGTTTACAGTAAAGGAAATCCAAAATGCACAAAGAAGTCACACGGTAATACAAAGCAAATGACAATACAAGAAAGAAACAAACTTAATACACAAATGAGTACACTGGGAAATATGATGAATGCCATAAAGAAAGAATTATCAAGACTTTACAAATTGTAAAGGCAGGTTTCTAGTTTCTTATTAAATTCATTATCCGATCCGACATCTAGGCTGTTTAATTATGAAAACACTTCCCGGCAATTTTAAGCATCGGTCCAGGAAACATTATACAGTATATGAACATGGAGGTCACACGTTTTCGCTAGACCATTAATATTTATATACAGAACTGTTTACTTAAGGTTTGAAGGGTGAAAATGATTTTCATTTTCAATGTCATTGGTTTTCCGTCCCACTAATTACTTTAAAGGTTTTCAAATTGAATGGAGAGGTGCCATCAAACTACAAGGCATTGTCGCTCCTGTAAGGGCCATCCACAAAACCCGCTACAGTCCCTGTAACGAGACAGAAACCTTAACACAAGTCTCAGGCCCTTGTCCGCACGGTGAACTCTTCTGCAACGCTCGTCACCGTGGACTTCATTTGTAACTGGGTTATAAAGCGTAGTCATTTTTGCGAAAGGTGAATTTGACTGATGCAATGTTTTCGACCTTTGAACCTGAAATTATTGGTGCTGACTTCATCGTGCCTGCGGAACATGGAATGAAATGCGGTTTAACAGGTTCAAAGAATAATCGTCTTATTACAATTTTTCTTAGTATTTTGCATATATGAAGTAAAACAAATTGTTAAGAAAGTATTTGTATAGAAATTACGGACCGTTTGGTTTTCATTGAAGAAAATTGAAATATATTCCTCAATAACTGGGTGGTTTTGTTAATGCGATGTTACTGAATTTCTTTCCAACGACAGCTAAATCCATCTATATCTTAAATACATCGTTAAAAATTAAAGTAGGTGAGCCAGGCTGAGTGGCTCAAGACGGCTGAGGCGCTTGCCTTCTGACCACAACTTGGCAGGTTCGATGCTGGCTCAGTCCGGTGGTATTTGAAGATGCTCAAATACGTCGGCCTCATGTCGTTAGATTTACTGGCACGTAAAAGAACTCCTGCGGGACAAAATTCCAGCACCTTGGCGTCTCCGAAAGTCGAAAAAGTAGTTAGCGGGGCGTAAAGCAAATAATATTATTTATTATTAAAGTACAGGAGGTGATAAATGTGCATCCTTGTGGCACTACTAAATTGATAGGTATTTTCTTGGAGTTTATCACATTTTATGTCCTGTTGGTAAACATTTTTTCATAAATCAATCGTCTTCTTCTTCTTCTTCTTCTTCGTCTTCTTCTTCTTCCTCTTCTTCTTCTTCTTCTTCTTCTTCTTCTTCTTCTTCTTCTTCTTCTACCACCGCTTTTCCAAGACCTGTAGAGTCGCGTGTGTGAACTGTGTCGCACATGTGAATCTGACCCTGTACTACAGCCGGATTCCATTCTTGATGCCAACACTATGTGGAGGGATGCAATAATTATTGTGTGTTTCTGTGGAGGTTGGTAGTATGGTGTATTGTCTGAAGAGGAGAGTTTGGGACAAACACAAACACCCAGTCACCGAGGCAGAATAATTAATCACACGTGATTAAAATCCTCGACCCAGCCGGGAATCGAACCCAGGATCCTTTGAATCGAAGTCCTCTACGATGACCATTTAGCCAAAGAGAACGGATTGTTTGCATGATACAATGAAAATAAAATTCCACAGCCTGTTTTCAGTCATTCGACCGGGTCAGGAATAGAACGAATGAAGCCGAATGGAACGAATGAACGAAGTCGAGGATAGGAATTGTGCCGGTTGCCGAAGTGTGTCGCACTCCTCTGGAGCAACGATTAATGACCCACAGATGAAATTAAATGACCGAACTCGATAGCTGCAGTCGCTTAAGTGCGGCCAGTATCCAGTATTCGGGAGATAGTGGGTTCGAACTCCAATGTCGACAGCCTTGAATATGGTTTTCCAAAGTTTCCCATTTTCACACCAGGCAAATTCTGGGGCTGCACCTTAATTAAGGCCACAGCCATTTCCTTCCCACTCCTAGCACTTTCCTCTCCTATCGCCGCCGTAAAACTTACCTGTGTCGGTGCGACGTAAAACCAAACCAAACCAAACCCCATGGCACTACAGTCCTTGAAGTGCCTTGGCCTATCAAGCGACCGCTGCTCAGCCCGGAGGTGGTGCAGATAATCAGGTGTCGTGTGGTCTGCATGACGAATCCTCTCGGCCGTTATTGTGGCTTTCTAGACCGGGGCCGCTATCTCACCGTCAGATAGCTCCTCAATTCTAATCACGTAGGGTGAGTGGACCTCGAAACAGCCCTCAGGTGCAGGTAAAAATCCCTGATCTGGCCGAGAATCGAACCCGGGGCCTCCGAGTAAGAGGCATGCACGCTACCCCTACACCACGGGGCCGGCAAGAAGTGGGATTCGAACCTACGCCCACAGAAGTGGACTGGGACCTGAACTCACCGCCGTAGACCAGTCCGCCATTCAGGCTTGCGACGTAAAACAACTTGTAAAAAAAACAATCAAATGGTACTGGAGAGTATTGCTGGAATGAAAGAGGACAGAGAAAACCGGAGTACCCACAGAAAAACCTGTCCCGTCTCCGCTTTGTCCAGCACGAACCTCACATGAAGTGACCGGGATTTGGACCACGGAACTCAGAGGTGAGAGGCCGGCACGCTGCCGCCTGAACCACGGAGGTACTGCATAGTACAGTAATAGTATTATTACTCATAAATTCGAAAGAAATTGAATCATCTTTCCTGGAACGTGGTAGTCATGCTCGCAAGCAATTGTAGACCTAACATTCTAAAGGGACTAAGCTACAATTTTTCAGATTTCATTTGATCGAACCTGTTGGTAGTACATCCATATGAGCATATCATTCTCAAAGGGCTCTGTCGCAGGTGAACGACAAATAACTCATTCATATAGAATGAGTAACGTATTAGTCATAGCCCGTTTTGCAATTTTCATGTTTAAATTGTATTTTCAAAGATATATCTACATGTATAAAATAAGAGTTTTGTCTGTACAGTGCACAGAATTAAAAAAATATATATATTTCTGTATTGGTCGCGTCCACAGTAACATGGAAATGCAACTTTTAATTTTCCGCAATTTCTGTCTTCTGTCTGTCTGTCTGTCTGTCTGTCTGTCTGTCTGTATATATGTACGCGCATCACGAAAAAACGGCTGGAGAGAATTAAATGAAAATCGGTATGTGAAGTCGGGCGATAAGTCGCTACAATCTACACAATAAATAATTTTATTCACGCTGAGTGAAATGGTAGTTTAGGGGAAGACGTGAAATTTAATTCTCAAATATTTGTTGTTAGTGGTCCTATCGATAAATACTAGACTACATAATTAAAGTTATATAGTATTAAATTTCCAATCATTTACGTCTTATACATTTTTACCGCATTGGCTATGATAAGAGATATTCATGAATTTGGATATTTGTTGCTAAGTCCGTATCAGCGCTGAGTCACGAGAAAATGGGTAAATAGATTTTAATGACAATCCGTAAGTAATGTCGGGGAATAAGGAACTACAGTCTACGCTATGAATAATTTTATAAGACGCCTAATATCACAGAGCCGGAAGAAAACTAAATGTGAAGGCCTACAAGATAGAAAGCTCATGACATTGATCAAGAGTAACATTACATTGACCATTGTTTGTTGTGATGTGCTTTGTGTCTTCTGCTGCCAGTCATCTCCGATAGATGGGATTACTGCTGCGTACCGAGTATAACAACCTGCCTGAATATTGGCAGGAAGTAGCTGGGGGTACGTAACACACTGGTTCATCATAGCATTCCAGCTATTCAATTCCTACTCTGAGGCACTGATTAGAATGAGCAGTGTGCACATTTAACGGAATAATGGGAGAGGAGTGTTCACGGTAATCTGCGTCCTGGTCATTTCACCGCAGGAACTTTGGACTGTTTGATCGGCAGCGTAGTACTGTTCGCTAAAAACGAGAAAAGGTGCGGTTTTTCATTTGATTCCTTCTGGCGTAATTGTAATGATCTATGTTGACTTCAGTTGGGAAAACCACAAAGATAGTATTTCTGAGAATTCCGTAACGAAGCACGTGTACACCAGCTAGTCGCGAATATAACACGAACTATAATCATTACAAAATATCAAAGCTATTTTAGTAACAATGCTGATGATAGTATTTCTTCTTCTTCTTCACATACAGTCGTATCAGCACACTATTTTTACGACTGCATGTGATTATAATAATAATAATAATAATAATAATAATAATAATAATAATAATAAATATAACACCTTTATATGTACATGGTTGGTTGTGTATGTGATTTAATGGTGGGTTTTCCACACAAAAAAAGACAAAATTATTTAGTTGGAGCATTTGGTAATGTAATGTTTTTCATCAATATCTCTTAAAGTACTTTTTGGCGCTTAGCACCTTTAGAATGTTAGGTCAACAATTGCTCGTATTGTAGCTTTTGAGGTAAGAGAAGTGCTCAGTATTAGCATATAAGGCTTGACGAATCGATCTGAATGCTATGAGAGGTGTTGCGCGTGTGGTCAGATATGCTGCATTAGCACTTTTGGCTCAGTGAGGAAGGCAGTTGGAAACTACCTCACAACTCATCTTGTTTCATTACGGGACAACCATCGGTGTTTTCAGTTTCTCTATAACCGTATGACCTTTCGTGCTCTATTTGGGGATCCAGTCTGGCTACGAGAAATTGGAATAACATCCACTTGCTGACACATTAAAATGTTTGAGGGAAATAGGTATAGATTATGAAGGCTCCACGATATCTACAAAAAATCTACTGACGCACGGAGACATTTCAAAAGAGATTAATTTAGAACTTGGTGTCACCTACGCACAAATGGTAAAGGCGTGTTTCTCTCTGAAGACTCTCCCTTCGCTAACAGATGGCTGGATACAAGAACAGGAATCAGCAGTTGTAAATGGAGAGGTTCCATCAAACTACAAGGCAATGTCGCTCTTGTAAGGGCCATCCACAGAACCCGCTACAGTCCCTGTAGCGAGACAGAAACCTTAGCACAAGTCTTAGGCCCTTGTCCGCACGGAAAACTCTTCCGTAACGTATTTCACCGTCGAATTAGGAGCAAGATAGCAGCTTCTCTTTCAGAAAAGGATTATTAAATTTTTGAGGAAGTCAACTGCACTGCAGACAATGGGAGTACAAGAAGAATGGGCATTATTTGGAATCGACAAGAAACACAAGACTTGTTTCATAATCGATCCAACTATACGATCAGAAACAGTTTCTCTACAGCCATTAAAATATAACTGTGAGAAGAAAAATGGTACACTACCTGATCAAAAGTATCCGGAAAATTATTTGAAATTGCACATAGATTTCAACCGTGTCACGTTTCCTACTTTTGGGCATTAATATAGAGTGGGTCCATTCTTCACCTTTATGAGGGCTTTAACTCTGCTGGGGACACTATCAATCTAGTGTCTGAATGTCTGTGGGAGAATGGCAGCCCATTCCTTCTCAAAACCCGAAACAAGAGAAGGTTGTGATGTTGGACGCTGGGGTCTGGAGCGAAGTGCACTCATCCCAGAGATGTTCCATCGGGTTCAGTTAGGGACTCTGGGCAGGCGAGGCCATTTCATTTCAGGAATGTTATTGTCCACAAGTCACTGAGCTCTCCTGACCGACCCATTCTGCTGTTGCTGCTTCTCTACTGACAGCACAATCTTCCCGCCTCTCGTGACAACTATAGTAGTTCAGTTCCGCATTACATAGTAGTGTCCGCATAGTTTTGATCAGATAGCGTATATGAAACAACAGGATACATTTCAAAAATAATATTCATTGGAAAACGTTTATCTTTGACTTAATGATCATCAGCCGTGTAATTATTCCAAGGACTTTCCTAAATTTCTGCAAAACATTTTCAAATTCTAAGCAATTAAGCCAAGACGTGGATGTTCTCGCACAGAGAAATTCAGCACAAATTCTGCGGAATCATTTTTATTCTTAATAGGTAGTAAGTAGGAATGGATGCAGATTTATCAGACACTTTAGCATATAAAGTATATTAGGATTTTTTTTTTTTTTTTTTTTTTTGTTTTGCTAGTTGCTCTACGTCGCACCGACACGGTAGGTCTCATGGCGACGATGGGACAGGAAAGGGCTAGGAGTGGGAAGGAAGCGGCCGTGGCTATGATTCAGATACAGCCCCAGCATTTGCCTGGTGTGAAAATGGGAAACCACAGAAAAACATTTTCAGGGCTGCCGATAGTGGGGTTCGAACCTTCTATCTCCCGAATACTGGATGATTCCTTTTTATTGGAAATGATGTTCTTTGTCGGTATGGCAGTGTCCAGTGGCATAAAAGAATGTAAATTAATTATTATTTTATTATAATTATTTCTTTACGCCCAACTAAGGAGTGCGACTCAACTTATTTAGCAGATGCCGTTGCCTTTTTCTTCTCCCAAAATCTCCTCACCTTCTCGCTGTGGCTTTTCTTGCGATCTTCTGACCAGGTTTTGCTGATGGTAGTGCTTGGATGATGTTTAAAGCGGTGATTTTCGACTAATTTTCTTAACATAGATCTGTTTAACACAATGTGCTGAAGATCTTTTCCAACTTCGACCAGCCATTTTTTTAACTTTCATTGATAGGGCAATGTTCAGAATTATTTTGGTCAATCTCTGATTACTCATTCTGAGAATATGTCCATAAAATTTCAAACGAGTTTTCGAAAAAAATTATATATTATTATTATTATTATTATTATTATTATTAATTATTATTATTATTATTATTATTATTATTATTATTATTATTATTATTATTATTATTATTATTATTATTATTATTATTATTATTATTATTATTATTATTATTATTTACAAACATAGTATTACAAGTTGCCAGATCGATAAGAAACAGGAATGGAGGCAACATGACTTAATGAAAGTGCCCCGAATCCCTGAAGAATAAAACAACAAAACCTTGCTGTACGTGGAATACTGTAGCATTTCATATTTTCTACAGTACAGTAGTGTTCGCTCTGATAATGCAAATGTTAGAGAAGGAACACGCCCTATAATTGTATCACGACTTTCTTCCTCTTGCGAGGTTCATAATAGAAACCAAATTGAAACGAGGCAAAAACTGGAAAGCAATTATTACAAAATATGCCTCCTGCCCCACTCCAGTGCGCTCCTTCTCTGGAAAGATTAGTTAAGTTGGCTCTTATAATTACCCCCTCAGCGCTCGGTACGAACACCCCTCTAAATGGTCTGTTCAGCCCAGAGATGAAGAGGGCATGCCTGTTTAACAGAGGTTATTATTTCAATGTTGTCTGCTTTTAAATCAAACACTCCTGTTGTGAATCACCCAGAGATAAAGTTATGGTAATAAAATAAAGCATTATATGATGACTACACTGTATAAACATTCACGAATGAAAAGGAAAGTGTTTGTCCTTCGTAAATATACTTTTATTTTTATTTCTAGAAGTTGTTTTATATCGCATCGATACAGATGAGGTTTTATGGTGACGATGGGATAGAAAGTACTAGGAGTGAGAAGGAAGCGGACTTGGCCTTAATTATGGTACAGCCCCAGAATTTGCCTGATCTGAAAATGAGAAACCAAGTAAAACCATCTTCAGGGCTGCCGACAGAGGGGTTCGAAACCACTATCTCCAGAATGCAAGATCACAGCTGCGCACCCCTAAGCGCACGGCCAACTCGCTCGGTCGTAACGTTACTCCAAAGCGGTGGAAGCATTAGGGCTCCTTAACTGAAGTGGTAAAAACGTGCTCGATTTAATCGTAAGGGCGAGGGTTCGATTACTCTTCAGAATACAGAAAACTTAGAAACGAGTGTAGCACTTCTGGAGGGGTTTTCACTCAGGCTGCAACAGAAATGAGTACCGGACAAAGAGCGTTCGGGCTTACAGCTAACCACTCTTATTCCACTAATCTCTAATAACATTATTAGTCTAAGCAGCTCACAAACACCTTGCATTCACGACTTCCTTTTTCAAAAAGAAGTTATTAGAAACAGCTAGGGATGTTGTAAAATTAAAAATATGAGTAAATATCAATAATTTTCATTCGATATTCGATATTTCAGTATCGATGTTTTGTTTCGATATGCTTGTGGTATCAGTACTGTATCATGACATGACCGATTTCCAAAATATCGTTTTGGAAAATGAAGGATTAGTGGTATTAATCGAACAATGCGTACGAAAGTATGATTAAAACTTAATTACGACTTCATGAGTAGTTTGTTACCGTAAAAAGAAAAGGGTAGCGACCGAAAACAAGGAGTTCTGTTCTTACATTCTTCTTCATCCATTCAGTTATCTGTGTTCAGTGTTTGTCTTGTGTGAATTTAGTGGCTGTTGGCCTGTTGCATGTTGTAGACATGTTTACTTTGCGGGAAATCAGAATTATTCATCGCATGAATGTCTATGTTAGTGTTTTCTCGTTAAAGCTACTTTCAATTGTGAAAATGTTTCCTCCGACTTGTAGGCTAGAGTGAGGACTCATCTAAAAAAATTGTGAATAGTCACAGTATTCTAAATATGTAAAGTTCAGTGGAAATACAACAAATTCACAGTTCAAAAAATTAGAGGAACATGTTTTGTGACGTCTGGTATGTGAACGTTAATTTGGTAGATGGAATTCCAATGGTCGTACAGCATACCTTGAGACCTTAGCTACTCAGGGTACGTCAAATCGAAGTTGTACTCCACCTGTAAGCGTAGCCATGCATTAAACTGTCAGGTGACCCCTCAAAAGAAAGTTAATACCGGTGCGTCCATATGTCGTTGTGAGGTACACAGACTATTAAGGCCATTTGAGTACGTTGTACGACAACCAGCACATCCCATGAGGTATCTTAACGAGGTTAAAGTCGCAAGGGATGGATGGACTTTTCGTCGTGTTGCTGTGGATCTCAATGTCTCTCCGTCAGTTAATCAACGCTTGTGGAATCGCTACAGTGAGAAAGGCCAGTTCACAAGGAGTGTTGGACAAGGTCGTGGATGCATGACAACCCCACAGGATTACCAATATCTGATCATCTGTGCGTTGCGGCGTTGTTCAGCAACTGCCAGAGAACTGCAACAAAACCTCAGGAGTGTCACTGGAGTCACGGTCTGACCATACAGTAAGGAACGCGTCCTGTTCGAGTGCCCCGTTTAACGCAGCAACATCGCGCTGCTCGCCTTCTGTTTGCCCGTACCCACGTCAACTGGCAACTTCGCCAATGGAGACCTGTATTGTTCGCAGAAGAGACCAGATTTTCCCTGACACAGCGTGATGGACGTCAACGTGTACGGAGACGCCGTGGTGAGCAGTACATCCCAAATGTTGTCCAGAAAGGCGACCGATTCGGACTAGGTTCTGTGATGCTGTGGGGTGGCATCATTAATGATGGCCGTCCGTGGTAATCTTGCCGCAGCGGGATACATCAAGCAGATACTGCTACAGCATGTGTTGGTTGCTGCATACAGTGTTTGACCTGAATTTGTACCCATGCACGACAATGCCAGGGCTCATGTAGCGCGCATCACCAGAGCTGTCTTGCGAAAAATGGACATTCAAAAGATGGAATGGCCAGCAGCGAGACCCGAACTTAATCCCATGCAGCATGTGTGGGATAGGCTTGACAGAAGTGTTCGTGGGCGTTCTATTCCACCACACACTCTCCAAGACCTCGAACAGGCTCTCATTGAAGAATGGGACCTGATCCCGCAACGTGACCTCCGTCAACTTATACGGAGGATGCCACTTAGGTGCCAAGCTGGGATAAATGCTCGTGGAGGACACACATCATACTAAAGCTCTCCAACTGTGATAAAAATCCACCCTGGAGGACTGTTATCACTTTGTTTTCGCCCCTATTTGGACACTTCCATTTGTGTTCTGAAAATGAACGCAAATCCGTCGATGTTCTTTCGTATAATTCAACGGTAAAGAATAAATGTTTAGTTGGTAATATACCTGGGTGTGAGGTATTGTTTTGTGGAGCATGGCATCCTACGTTCAAAAACATGTTCCCCTAATTATTCTGAACTGTGTATTTGGTCATGTTTTACACACAATATTTTGATCTTAATTATATCGCTCCTTAGAAATATCGTGATCCCAAATTTAACATAATCTATATATATATAAAATAACTTGTCCTGACTGACTGATTCATCATCGCCGAGCCAAAACTACTGGACATAAAGAGATGAAATTTTGGGGATATATTCATATTAAGACGTAGGTGCTCGCTAAGAGAGGATTTTGGGATATTCCTTCGCTAAGGGGGTGAAAACGGGGGTGAAATTTTAAAATGAGTTGCTCTATATCTCAAAACTTTAAAAGTTTACAGATGTAAAAATTGGTATTTAGAATCGTCTTTAAAAATAAGGAAACACGTATTTTTTTGTTTTCAGAAAATCCCAATAGGAGGGGTGAAAAAGGGTGAAAATGGGGAAAATGGGTTGAATGCCTTTAATCAGGATACCGGTACCTATATCTCAGAAACTGAAGATATTACAGACCTGAAAATTGGTACGTTTGATCTCTTTTAAAAATAAAGAAACACGTATTTTTTTGTTTTTGGAAAATCCAATTAATGGGAGGGTGAAAAGGGGGTGAATTTTTAAAATGAGTGAATCTATATCTCCAAACTTTTAAAGTTTGCAGCTGTAAAAATTGGTATTTAGAACCTTCCTTAAAAATAAAGGAACACGTATTTTTTTGTTTTCAGAAAATCGCAATAGGAGGGATGAAAAAGGGTGAAAATGTGGGGAAATGGGTTGAATGCCTTTAATCAGGATACCGGTACTTATATCTCAGAAACTGAAGATGTTACAGACCTGAAACTTGGTACTTTTGATCTCTATTAAAAATAAAGAAACACGTATTTTTTTGTTTTTGGAAAATCCAATTAATGGGAGGGTGAAAAGGGGGCGAATTTTTAAAATGAGTGAATTTATATCTCCAAACTTTTAAAGTTTGCAGATGTAAAAATTGATATTTAGAATCTTCATTAAGAATAAAGAAACACGTATTTTTTGGTTTTTTGAAAATCGCAATAGGAATCGTAAAAATGGGTGAAAAAGGGGTTGAATGCCTTTAATGAGGCTACTTATATCTCAGAACCTGAAGATATTACAGACCTGAAAATTGATGTTTGGGATCTCTTTAAAAAATAAAGAATCACGTATTTTTTTGTTTTTCGAAAATCCAATTAATGGGGGGGGGGTGAAAAGGGGGTGATTTTTTAAAATGAGTGTATCTATATCTCAAAACTTTTAAAGTGTATGGATGTAAAAATTGGTATTTAGAATCTCCTTTAAAAATAAAGAAACGCGTAATCTTTTGTTCTCGGAAAATCCCAATAGGAAGGGTGTAAAAGGGTGAATAATGGGTTGAATGCCTTTAATGAGGCTTCTTATATTTCAGAACCTGAAGATATTACAGACCTGAAAATTGGTATGTGGTATCTACTTTAAAAGTAAAGAAACACGTATTTTTTCGTTTTTTGAAGATATAAATATTGGGGGTTGAAAGTGGGGGGTGAATTTTTAGAAATGAGTGTGTTTACATCTTAAAACTTAAAAATTTACAGATGTAAAAATTGGTAGTTAGAATCTCCTCTAAAAATAAAGGAACACGTATTTTTTTGTTTCCTGTAAATCCCAATAGGAGGGGTGTAAAAGGGTGAAAAATGGGTTGAATGCCTTTAATGAGGATACTTATATTTCAGAACCTGAAGATATTACAGAACCGAAAATTTGTATATGGGACCTCCTTTAAAAATAAAGAAACACGTATTTTTTAGTTTTTGGAAATCCAATTAATGGCGGTTAAACAGGAGTGACAAATTGGGTGAATTTTTTGAAAGACTATATCTACAGAATATCTTGGAAACGTAAAATGTTACAGACGTAAAAAGTGGGTGTTTGGAATCTCCTGTAAATGTAAAGAAACATAGGTGATTTGTTTTTGGAAATCCACCTAAGGGGAACTCAAAAGTGGTGAAATTTTAAAATGAGAATTTTTACAGTATATCTAAAAAAACTTAACATGTTACAGAAGTGAAAAATGGTATTTTTTATCTCTATTAAACATAACGAATCGTGTATTTTTATTTTTCGGAAATACCACTTGGGTGGTGGGGGGTGGGTAAGAGTGACTGAAAATGGTGTTGAATTCTTTTAATTAGGCTACTGATATCTCAAAAATGAAGATGTTACAGACGTGAAATTCGATATTTGCAATCTGCTTTAAAAGTAAAGAAACACGTATTCTCGGAAAATCCAATGAGGGGGGGGGGGGGGGGGTGAAAGTATTGAAAATTTAATTGACTTAATTGTATGAGAATGCAAACATCTAATAAAAACTAAAGTTGTTACAGACGTGAAAATTCGTATTTAGATCTCCTTTAAAAACAAAGAAAAACGCGTTTCGGTGGGGAAACCATCTTGGAGGGTGGGAGTGTAAAGGAGTTGAATTCCTTTCATGACGACACATAAATCAAAAGCTGAAGAAGTTAGAGTCGTGATAATTGGTATTTAGAAGATCTTTTACTATTAAAGAAGCAAGTATTTTTTGCGGGAAAATTCACTTACTTGTGGGGGGGAGTAGTGTGAGATGAAGTGAAAAAAATAAATTATTTTTATGGGGATACTTATATCTCAAAACTGACGGCAATAGACGTGAACATTGGTGTTTGGAATCTCCTTTAAACATAAAGAAACAAGCCTTCTTTTAATTTTTTTTTGGGGGGGGGGTTTGCCGGTAAATAAACTTAACGGCGGTGGGGTGTAGAAGGAGGTGAACCCATTGATTTTACTGTTCTTAATGTACTTATAAGTATCCTCCTTTGCTAAGGCGGCAGCGCGCGGGCCTCTCTCACAGCTGGGTTCCGTGGTTCAAATCCCGGTCACTCCATGTGACATTCGTGCTGGAAAAAACGGAGGTGGGACAGGTTTTTCTCCGGATACTCCGGTTTTCCCTGTCATCAGCCTTTCCAGCAACACATAATAGTAATAATAATAATAATAATAATAATAATAATAATAATAATAATAATAATAATAATAATAATAATAATAATAATGTTCCGGACCGTCGTCAAATGTGCGGATCGCGCTGGAAACGGCTCCTGGACGGGTAATGACTAAGAATGCAGTCCGGCCGCGGGTTCAGTGCCGCCAAAGCACCCAATATGACACCACGCCGGATCTCCTGAAGGATTTTATACATATTAAAATGATTATAGGAAAAGATGGCAAAGATTTACGGAGCCAACTGACCGGGAGGAATACCTGAGCCTAGCCCGGGAAGTACGAAATCGATTGCTGGAAAGGAAGATTGAAAAATGGGAGGAAACGTGCCGTAATCTAATAGAAAACGAGTCAGATCGGGAATTTTGGTGGATTCTCACAGAAAACGAGTCAGATCGCGAATTTCGGCGGATTATATATCTAAAACAATAAGCATTCAATTATAAATTTCAGTACAATACCGTAGCGAAGCACGGGTATCTTGCTAGTTCAATATAATCCTTGTATTTGGAAAAACATATCATTTGCTGACAAGAAATATTGATACGTTTTTACTGTCGGCATAATGATACTTTTAGTATATTATTATTATTATTATTATTATTATTATTATTATTATTATTATTATTATTATTATTATTATTATTATTGACTTACGTCCAATTTTAAAATTTTCGGAGATACCGAGATACCGAATTTTTTTCTGTAGGAGATCTTTTACGTGCCGGTAAATCTTTTCCAATTCACCAGAATTACTTGATTCAAGAACTGGAAAAGTCCAACCAAAAGTGGATCGATTTGCTCTGGATGATTTCCAACAAAAGAGTAGCGTTACAAAAATGTTGCAAAGTTTGGGCTGGGAAGATTTGGGAGAAAGGTGACGAGCTGCTCGACTAAGCGGTATGTTCCGAGCTGTCAGTGGAGATATAGTGTGGAATGACATTAGTAGACGAATACGTTTGAGTGGTGTCTTTAAAAGTAGGAAAGATCATAATTTGACGATAAAGTTGGAATTCAAGAGGAAAAATTGGGGCAAATATTCGTTTATAGGAAAGGGAGTTAGGGATTGGAATAACTTACCTAGGGAGATGTTCAATAATTTTCCAATTGCTTTGCAATCATGTCAGAAAGGCTAGAAAAAGAACAGATAGGGAATCCGCCGCCTGAGCGACTGTCCTAAATACAGATCAGTAGTGAGTGGTGAATTTGAGCACCTTCAAATACCACTGGACTGAACTGGAATTAACTTCCTTCCTTTTTCTTTGCTGCTGGTTCAACGTTGCACTAATACATAACTGGTTTTTGGCGATGAAGAATATAAAGGAGCTAAGATTGAGAAGGCAGAATCCATTATCTTTATTATAATACAGAATGATACGGAAATAAGATAACACGGAAAAAATATCTGCAGGGATTACGACAGGTGGATTCGAACCCATCATCTACCGTACCAAATATAAACTAGGAGCAAACCCGTCAACTTGGGCTCAGCGTTCTTCCCTCTGAGCCACTCAGCCTAGGATGTTATTAATAGACTTTAAGAGAATATGATTAGTTTTCAACCAAATATGCCACGTACAGTTTGTCATTCAAACCAAAGTTAATCGTGGAAATATAAAAATGACATTGATTTTTGTGTGTAATCCTCCTACTTTAATTTAGTATGAATTTCATAACTGAAATGGTGTAGCATTCATTAATATATTATATTTAGAATAGATTTTATGTTTCTTAACATACGTATATGTACAGACTAGTTAACACATTTAAGTCCTAATTCGATCTAACAAGAACTGGACATCCGCAAGTTTTTGTAGAAAGCAGTACGTTATCAACAGGTTAGTGAAAGTTGTTTAAGCACTCTCCACTGATACTTATCTATTTTCACCACTAACAGTGTCTTTCAGAAAATTTCCTGACCACAAATACTAGCAGGTGGAATATGAAAGTACAATAGGCCCTATAAACCTCGAGGAACTGACGAGAGGAACAAAGCGGTGCATCGATCCAAGGTATGACCCAAACCGTTAATGAGCTCTGATAGAAGGTAATCATAATGATTATCGAGTTGATAAGTAGATAAGGGAGAAATTACCCACCTCCCCACTATTGACATGGGAGTAATGTTTGTCAGGAGTTGATTGTGCCATTAAGGTGTGATTCGAGACTATAAGTAACAACACACACACTTCGACAGTGAATCTGTTCGTAAAACACTTTACGTTTTTGGTCACGTAGCTATCAGCTTGTATTCGGGAGATAGTGGGCTCGAACCCCACTGTCGGTAGCCCTGAAAATGGTTTTCCGTGGTTTCCCATTTTCACACCAGGCAAATGCTGGGGCTGTACCTTAATTAAGGCCATGGCCGCTTCCTTCCCACTCCTAGCCCTTTCCTGACCCATCGTCGCCGTAAGACCTATCTGTGTCGAAGCGACGTAGAACAACTAGCAAAAAAAAAAAAAAAAAGTTTAGGGGAGGCTCATCCTATATGTGTGTGTGTACAGTACATACATACATACATACATACATATTCATTATAGAAGTTTTCAGCGTTCAGTCTGCAAGCCTCTGTGAACTGACTAAACGCCGCCACAATCCTCTATTTGTAACTAGCTCTGTGGGCTCGTTTAGTTCCTTATCTCTTATCCTTAAATCGTTAGAAACTAAGTCTAACCATTCTCGTCTTTATCTCCCTCTACTTCTCTTACCCTCAATGACTGAGTGTAATATTATCCTTGGTGACCTATCCTCCATTCGCCTCACATGACCCCACCACCGCAGCCGGTTTCTGCGTACAGCTTCATCAATTAAGTTCATTTCTAAATTAGCCTTTACCTCCTCATTCCTAGTACCCCTTACCATTGTTCCCACATGTTCGTTCCAGCGATCATTCTCTCTACTTTCATGTCTGTTACTTCTAACGTATGAATATGAAATTCTGAATCCACCCAGTTTTCACTCCCGTACAGCAAAGTTGGTGCGAAAACAGATAGTTTCGTCCGGGAGCTGACCTCTTCCTTACAGAATACTGTTGATCCCAGTTACGAGCTCACTACATTAGCTTTACTGCACCTTGATTCAATCTCACTTACTACACCACCATCCTGGTAGAACACACATCCTAAGTATCTGTCTGTTTCAGTGTTGTATTCCCAAACTGACATTCATTCCTGTTTGATTACTTACCGACATCACTTTAGTTTTGGAAAGACTAATTTTCATATCATATCATATCATACCCGTAAATAAAATCATACGACCTCAGCTACCGTGTGCAAGCGTTTTTAATTGACGCCATTTGAGCTACCTGCACGTCAGTTCTGACGTTCCATTTTTAATTTTTATACAAATTGCTTTACGTCCCTCCGACACAGGTGTCTTATGGTGACGATGGGATAGGAAAGGGCTAAGGATGAGAATGAAGCGGCCTTAAGGTACAGCCCCTGTATTTTTCTGGAGTGAAAATGAGGAAACCAGGGCAAAACACCTTCAGGGCTGCCGACAGTGGGGTTCGAACCCACTATCTCCGCAATGCAAGCTGATAGCAACGTGACCCAAACCGCAGAAACACTTGTTCGGTACGTTCCATTTTACTCTATCAGATAACGAAGTTAAACCCTTCTCTTAAGGGCAATTAATGGCCGAGTTTAAATTAATTTTGTCACCAGAGTTCCTTTACGTACCGACATCGTACGACATGTAGTGTTGAGTAGAATTCTTTTCTCGCCCTTAAAAAAATTATATTACCTCTGCTGAGCTTTAACCCGTGATCTTGGGATTCAAAGGCCGACACTTTATCACTGACCTACACAGGACGCTGTTTTGATAGAATTTGTTACTACTCCTACTCATTATTTAGACCTCAGAGCTCCAAAGGAGTTTTATAAAAGGTCCCACAGACGGAACGGAAGTCGATCCCCACTATGACTGCTAGTGAGTACCTGACAATGACTATGTGACTGTGTACATTGTTACTCTATGGAATTTAATTACCTATGTAACTTAATCATTGTGCTTTATTGTGTGTACGGCCATTGGCTGCAATAAATTATTATATAATTATTTAGACCTCACCCTAGCTAAATAGCAGCCTTATTGTTGGGTACATTTATCCAATAGCCGCCTCTGTGGTGTAGTGGTTAGCGTGATTAGCTGCCACCCCCGGAGGTCCGGGTTCGATTCCCGGCTCTGCCACGAAATTTGAAAAGTGGTACGAGGGCTGGAACGGGGTCCACTCAGCCTCGGGAGGTCAACTGAGTAGAGGTGGGTTCGATTCCCACCTCAGCCATCCTGGAAGTGGTTTTCCGTGGTTTCCCACTTCTCCTCCAGGCGAATGCCGGGATGGTACCTAACTGAAGGCCACGGCCGCTTCCTTCCCTCTTCCTTGCCTATCCCTTCCAATCTTCCCATCCCTCCACAAGGCCCCTGTTCAGCATAGCAGGTGAGGCCGCCTGGGCGAGGTACTGGTCATACTCCCCAGTTGTATCCCCCGACCAAGAGTCTGAAGCTCCAGGACACTGCCCTTGAGGCGGTAGAGGTGGGATCCCTCGCTCAGTCCGAGGGAAAAACCGAACCTGGAGGGTAAACAGATGATGATGATGATGACATTTATCCAATAAACACATGCTGGCTAGTTGCCATAAGCATCATTATGCCACTGTGTTTAGAAGATCGCAGTCCAGTATCTAGCGTGACACGTCTTATGCCCCACTAACAAAAGTTACGCATTCAATACTGCAACATATAGTAGAATCGAAACGAGTCACTGTTTACCATTCCCTTTATAACTTATATGATCTCTACAGGTATACGACTGATGCGAATGAAATCTTGACAAAGATCAATGCGCACTGCAGGAAATTTACACTAGAGCTTCTTCAACATCACTGCCTCCGGGAAACAGCGCTCTCCATCAACTACGCAGATGTCAGTGCCATCATCATAAATATTCACTCGTTGTTGAATTTAACGATTGTCGTCGGAGTGGCTCAGTGTTGTCGATTATTGGTCTTTCCACGGTTGAACAGTTCTTTGGGTCTGTCACAATGCTCCTTCCTATAGAACCTGATCGTGACGACTATTTCTTCTCTGATTTTCTTGTTGTAAGTTACGATCTGTAGTGAGGTTTTCCAATAAGCGTTCATCAAGGGTGATAACACATCTGATTATATTCAATATTTAACCACATCGAAGTGAGTGAACGATTGTCACCAATGCGGAAATTCGTTCTTCATTCTTTGGAAGTTAAAAGCCTGCTTTAATCATTGCCTGAACTTTGACGATTACTATATCGTGAAATGTGGTTCACCGAGTGAGTTGGCAGTGCGGTTAGGGGTGTGCAGCTGTGTGCTTGCATTCGGGAGACAGTGGGTGCGAAACCCACTGTCGGCAGCGCTGAGATGGTTTTCAATGGTTTCCCATTTTCATACCGGACACCTGGGGCTGTACAATAATTACGGCCACGACCTTTTCCTTCCCACTCCTATTCCTACCCTATCACATCGTTGCCATGAGACCTGTGACGGCGCGACTTGTAAACTAACTTGTAGAAAAAATAATAATGATTTTTCCCTGTCTCCCATAAAGCATTAGCAAAAGATAGATGCCTTTCGCACGACTAAACCTTAAAAATCTTCATCGTTCTCCTATGGAAAAGTTTTCAGTCAGCAGCCAATATTGCGCATGCGAACTAGACTGGCGCTTTCAGTGACATTCACAATGCTGTGTTTTCTAGACATCGAACCAGGACGGGTTTCTCGTTAGTAAACTACTACATATTGCTACAAATATTCAGATGATCATGTCCGAATATAAGACCAGGAGAACATCACTGGAATTCTGTGAAATTAGCAAAAAGTTGTCAGTAAGGAAAGATTTACGAACATAGATATAAGAGGTATGGTGTGGTATTTCATGGGTATCTATATGAATAAGGGTCAAAGATAGAAAAATGACGAGAATCTTCGTTTGTTATGTTGATACGTAATGGAAGAGGCACATCTTTTGAGAGTATTTAGGGAGACAGGCTCACTTAAGGTCAAATACCTTGGTAGTGAATCGAAAGAAAGACTACAAAGATAGAAAGAAATAAACAATTGTGGGGAGCATGTTCAGAAGATGCTGTTTCCACTATTATATAGTTGTGGGAAAAGGCAAGGAAAAGTAGAATAAAAAAGCACATCGAATGTACTTATGATCTGGTATGGTACTACGTTTACATATTTCTGGTCTCGATTGCTCATGGTATTCGACAGTATTCAACTACTGTAATGCATGCCCCTTCTGAAAAGACACTCCTCAATTGTGGAATGATTAAACAAAAAGTGGATTGCAACAGGAAGGATAGTACATTTTTTGGTATTTTTAAAGTGGCAAAGAAAAACAAAAAAGTAAAACGGCATCTAACTAACTGTAGGATATATTTTATTCTTAGAGTATTTAATGTTGTTTTACACCTAGGGCAAAAAGGAACATTTAATTTGGAAAGTAGGTATATTTGATTATAAAGTTTAAGGTAGTAATTGACAAATTAATTCCAATAAGAAAAATCCAATGCATGTATCAAAGTGCTGTTTGGATTACAATGAATGAAGTGCCTTTCCTCAGTATCAAGTGATTCGGAACTACAGTAGTAGATGGGACTATTCTACTAGAATCAGTACCACCTGTTGAGTTCTTTAGTCACTTGTGAGCTGTAATCAAGGTTGAAGAACTGAAACCCATCGTAGTTATTTTCTTTCAAAAAAAGCTGAAGTACGAGAGGTATGAGTCTAGATTTACAATCCATGTGAATGAACCCGACTTTGAAAATAATTTCTCGCACTCTGACATTCCGTCAACAGATAGAATAAGAAGGATATTAAAAATGTAATGCAGTAGCCTACCATTAATCTACTTTGTTATTTTTATTGGGGTTGACAGTTAATGGCAGTATGGCTCAGTTTTATGGCCCGCTGCCCTGCTGATATCACAGCTATGTGCTGGGATGTATTCACTGTTGCGTATTTCTGTAGTGTTTTGTAGTGTGACATGTCGTGTGCATATGAAGATTTGTAGTAAAGCAAACACAAAACTCAGTCCCCGGGAAGAGGAATTAACGAATGCAGTTAAAATCCCTTGATCTGACCGGGAATAGAACCCGGAGCCCTTTGAACTGAAGGCCAGTTCGCTGACAACTCATCGAAGGAAACAGACCAAGGAGGTTTCATAATAATGTTGCCAACGGCCATACCATGTTGAATACACCGGTTCTCATCCGATCACCGCAGTGAAGCAACACTGGGCGTTGTCAGTACTTGGATGGGTGATCATAATAATGTTACTGGGTTTTGTTCCACTAACTGCTTTCACGGTTTACAGAGACGCAAAGGTACCAGAAATTTGTCCCACAGGGTTTCTTCTACGTGACGATAAGGCTGACTTAAGGGTGGAGTATTTCGCCAAATTCTAAAACAAACACGAAAGTAACCTGGAATCGAACCAGCCAGTTTGGACTCAAAGCCATGGCTTCTACCGACTGAACCACTCTTATAGTATCAGTATTAGTAGACAGATTTCTAAGGGTGCGCGTTCCTTAGAAAGTCTTCAAGGAAACCCTCTCTGCTGTTTATTACGTCTTAAGTTTCCACGATAAGGTTTCGATTTTATCAAATCCATGAATGCTCGGCTTATGAGGCGTCTAAGATTATGAAACTCCACTCAAGTTCGTATTGCTTTCCCTTATTTGTGCAAGGCTCCTTTTTTCTATCATTCCCCCCTCTCGCCCTTTGTCAATGAACCCTTTTTTCAAGCCCAGTTTGTGAAGTTGTGGATGTCTTTCAAATTTCTGGTTTTCACGACCCTTCCCAATCAAAGACGACAGTCACATTCTTCGAGGGATCCGAACATTTCTACTTCTTTCTTCAATCACACAAATGAGCTCCCATCTCCAAGGAAAGCGAGCAAGCAAACAACCAACAAACCAACCATAAAGTACGTTGTATTCATTGAACATTATTGAGCTAATTTGTACACACAGCTTTTTCTGTAAACTTTATTTGCATCACGAATGATTTCCACATTATTTCCCATGTTAAATTCGCGTCAATAACCATTCCAGCTGATTTCATGTCCATTACGTCCAGTTTATGAATAAATTCTGTGAAGATTCTTCAAATGAAAACTTATATCCTCGCCCAATCTGGCTCATTCAACGGATATTTTGATATTATTTTATTTTATAATTATTATTGTCCGCCTCCATGATGTAGTGATTATTGTGATTAGCTGTAAACCTCGAACGCCGGGTCTGCCACGGAATTTGAAAAGTGGTACAAGGACAAACTGAGTCCACTCAGCCTCGGGAGATCAATTGAGTAGAAGGGGAAACAATTCCCACCTCAGCCATCGTCAAAGTGGTTTCCTGTGGTTTCCCACTTCTCCAGTCAAATGCCAGAATGGTACCCAACTTACGGCCACGGCCGCTTCCTTCCCTCTTCCTTGACTATCCCTCCGAATCTTTCAAACCTCCGTAAGGTCCCTGTTCAACAATGCAGGTGAGGCCACATGGGCGAGGTACTGGTCCTTCTCCCTAGTTGTATCCCAAACTAAATGTCTCACGTTCCAGGACACTGCCCTTGAGGTAGTAGAGGTGGTATTCCTTGCTGAGTCCGAGGGAAAATCCAACCCTAGACATTAAACTGATTAAATAATAATTACTATTTATTATTATTATTATTATTATTATTATTATTATTATTATTATTATTATTATTATATTATTATTTTAAGAGCCTCCGTGGCTCAGGCGGCAGCGCGCTGGCCTCTCGCCGCTGCGTTCCGTGGTTCAAATCCCGGTCACTCCATGTGAGATTTGTGCTGGACAAAGCGGAGGTGGGACAGGTTTTTCTCTGGGTACTCCAGTTTTTCCTGTCATCCTTCATTCCAGCAACACTCTCCAATATCATATCATTTCATCTGACATCCATTAATCATTGCCCCAGAGGAGTGCGACAGGGTTCGGCAGCCGGCACAATTTCTATCCTCGCCGCTAGATGCGGGGCTTCATTCATTCCATTCCTGACCCGGTCAAATGACTGGAAGCAGGCTGTGGATTTTCATATTGTTATTTTAACACTACAATTAATATAAGATTTAAGTGGCCTCGAGGAGTAAGAATTTTGTCGCATAGTTCTTTAATATGGGCGAAGCCAACGACACAAGCATGTCGCACCTTAGCACCCTCAAGTCCTTCCAACCTCAGGCGGGATCAAACGCGCTATGTTGGGGATAGAAGGATAAGAACTATCCAATCCTAGAATGTACAAAATACCACGTATCATCAGATGAAATGTACTCGACGATCATAAAGTTAGGAAAACCACTACCAACAAGTACAGAAATGTTTATTAATACTGCAACCAGTGCGCCTACACAAACTTAGCACAATTCCTACAAGGAAGTGACATTAAAATTAAACTTTGCACACGTACATTTTCTCCACTACACGGAATAGCTTAAAATCATGGAAAGGCCAATGTTTTTGGAATTTTAAGACGAGAGAGTAAGTTCAGATTTTTTTGTTACCCTCTTAAAAAATACGGTCCTTAAGAAAATATACGAAACAAGGGAATTGATCAACACTGTAGAGAAGAGGAAAATCAAATTCCTTGGCCACATAATTGGACATAACACATTCTTCACGACTATGCTGGAGGGAAAAGTCCTGGGTAAGAAGAGAAGAGGAAGGTCGAGGAAGAAGTATCTTGATTCCGTGATGGACAGGCTGAATTTGAACAAATATGTTGACCTGGAACGCTCAGCAGAGGAGAGTCAAGTGTGGTTCCATGCGACAAGGCCTTGCCTTTAGGATATAAATGAACCCTGTTACTTCATGCACGGGTTACAGATAACGCATTCCTTGACTCCACCCACAGGGGAGTCCGAGTTCCAATGAATGGAGAGAAATCGAGGCTCGGAAATTGTGAGAAAATGTAAGGCATTCTAGACCTTGTAAATATAACACTATTATTATTATTATTATTATTATTATTATTATTATTATTATTATTATATAGAATCTGCTTTATGTCGCACCGACACAAATAAGTCTTATGGCGACGATGGGACAGGAAAGGGCTAGAAATTGGAAGGAAGCGACCGCGGCCGTAATTAAGATACAGTCCAGCATTTTGTTGATGTGAAAATGGAGTACCACTGAAAACCATCTTTAGGGCTGCTGACAGTGGGGTTTGAACCCACTATATTGCGAATGCACATTATTATTTCTTTATCTCTTAATCCGTTTACTCTCCAGGGTTGGATTTCCCCTCGGATTCAGCGAGGGATCCCACCTTTACCGCCTCAAGGGCACTGTCCTGGAAAGTGAATTCGGGTTGGGGATACAACCAGGGAGGAGGACCAGTACATCGACCAGGTGGCGTCACCTGCTATGCTGAACAACAACATTGTGTGGGATGGGAATATTGGTAGGAATAGACAAGGAAGAGAGAATGAAACGCCCGTGGCTTTGCTTTAGGTACTGCCCCAGCATTTGACTGGTAAAAAGTGGGAAACCCCGATGGTATAAGATCATTTGAGGCCCGGAGTCATTTATTTCCACAACCATCATGGTCCTTGTTTTACTTTGGCCAATACCTTCATTTTTCAAAGTGTCGGACCAATTCCATTTTCCCCTTTGATTATTGCTGCCCAGGTTTATTTCCTCTTAAGACAATAATTAACACCAGCGTATGTAATAACGGCAGGCGTTCAGCGATGTTTTGATGTGTTAATTAATCATTATTCAATGTTTAATGCCAATCTGTTTCTTCCAATCCAATCAGTTTCCTTAAGAAACCGATACTATATCATCTGAATTCCTTTCATTCACCATTCATTACGCCTTTACGGGCAGGACTTAGTGTTTACAGTGCACTATGTCTTCTGGTATAGGCTAGAGCAATTTTGTTACTTTCATTGACCTGTCACAGTCTTATACTCGGCTTTGACAATATGAAAATGACTGAGGTATGGGTGATGCTAGTAATGCCATTCCTTATGCAGCCAGTCTCTGCTATGAATGGTGTGAAAATGTTGCTCATAGGGTAGGGTGATTCATGCATTTCAGTGGGCTTGACAGACTGATATGTAATAGCAACTTCTGGCTCGGTGAGGAAAGCAACGGGAAACTACATCACTTCTCATTTCCCTAGTACGCCCCTTCAGTGATGCCTAGGCCATGTATGACAGCTGATGGCGGAGCTGTTGAGGATCCAACCAGCCATAGGGCTGACGACTGAACATACATACATCTTCATTGTCCTAAAAGCAGATACGTTTGTGTCCCGTAAATATGTAAACTTGTAGTTGAATTCAATGATTTTTCCCTTTGGATGGTAAAATTGCCAGCCACTGTTCAGAGATACTCTGTGAATGCCTTATTGAGCGAGAGTTTGAAACTTCCCTCCGCTCGTGCAACACTCCAAAGAATCTGCAATAAATTCAACAGTCTCCATTTTACATTTATACTGAAGGAATCCGTATCACACAGTTCAGTTACAATTTTTATGCACTCAAGTGATATACGACTTGGCCGAGATACAACTAATAGCCTGATTAACATACCGATATAATTTAATGTCGCTGTTATTTACGAGCAAACTCTGCGGGCCGCCAGGCTTCTCTCTGGGAATACTAAAAAATGAGAACGAAAAAGATGAGAGAGAATGGCGAATTGGGAATCGGTCTACCGGATGAAATCAAGAACCGCAAGAGAATCTGATCGGATATATTTCGTGCAGCATTTACAGCATTAATTCTATCTTATTTTTAGACCTGTTACCAGGGAAAGGAATTTTAGACACTGATAGGCTATTATCTTGTAAATTGTTGTAATCAAGGCGCAAATGTCTTCTACCCGGACAACGGTTCTGCAATGACATTTGCATAAATATTAGGGACCTCAGCTATCAGAATGCCAAACATTTATGCAACTCGCCTTCATATAGTGTGTATGTCCAACCCTCGTCCCGTTTCTCTGCTGGGTTGGGTATGAAGTAAGGCGAATATTCGTAGCGAAATTTTACGACTGGATGCCCTTCCTGACGTCAACCTCATCAGATGAGTTAATCAGATGGAATGAAGGACGTGAAATATGATAGTAGTAAGGGAGAGGGTGAAATCTATTGCCGCCAAGTAGCCTTATCATCAATCAATCAAACCCAAAGTGATCTGCATTTAAGGCAATCGCAAGAGTGTAAAGTCATTTCCTAAATAATGGCGAAGAATTTGGATGGACCAAATCAAATCTGATATACTGTAATTAATATAATCCTGTCTATCCTGATTTTATGGGCTTCGACTTGTAAGTCATTGTTCCACAGTAGTTTTGTTTTGTTTCTTTAGAATTTGCTTTAGATCGCACCGACACAGATAGGTCTTATGGCGACGATGGGATAGGAAAGGCTTAGGAGTGGAATGGAAGCGTTCGTGGCCTTAACGTACAGCCCCAGCCAGCATTTGCCTGGTGTGAAAATGCGAAACCACGGAAAACCATCTTCAGGGCTGCTGAGAGTGGGGTTCGAACTCGCTATTCCCGGATGCACCCCTAGCCGCACGGCCAACGCGCCCGGTCCACAGTAGTTTAATACACACAATGTTGCATCATAATTGTTATCTGTCAATGCTAGCTATATGTACAGAATATTAAACTACTGTGGAGCAATGTCTTAAAAGCCCAAGCCCATAAAAACAGGATAGTTGCGATTAGATTACTTTAGATTAGATTTAATTTCGGTAGACAAGGTAATATTAAGGGGATAGTCTGGTAAAAATGAAACTTTTTCCCTAATTTATCAGTTCCTCTGAAATTTTTAACATGTCATTTGTGAGTATTATTAAACTTACAACTCAACTGATCCAACAGTTTTCGTGACAATTTTGTTTTTGTTTTTCAAAGGGTTTTACGAAAATCATCCTTTTTATAGTAAATTTAATTTAATGTGTTTGAAATAACACAGTCAAACAGTTTTTCGTATTTTTTTTTTTTGGGTAGGGTCTCTCTTTTGTGGTGACTTTTAAATTCGTTTTCAAAATTTGGAATCTTTTTTTGGAAATAATTACAACATACATTTATCAATGTTTTGTTTAGTTTAGAAAATATTCTTTTTTTCAAATTGATACGCAAGACTATTAGCACTGTTAGTAGGAGTTGTCTTTAAAAATTTCATCCAATTTGGAGAATTTTTATTACGAAAAAGTGATATTTAAGTGTTTCTTTTGCTAGGGGCTTTACGTCGCCACGACACAGATAGGTCTTATGGCGACGATGGGATAGGAAAGGCCTAGGAGTTGGAAGGAAGTGGCCGTGGCCTTAATTAAGGTACAGCCCCAGCATTTGCCTGGTGTGAAGATGGGAAACCACGGAAAACCATTTTCAGTGCTGCGGATAGTGGGATTCGAACCTACTCTCTCCCGGATGCAAGCTCACAGCCGCGCGCCTGTACTGGCACGGCCAACTCGCCCGGTATATTTAAGTGTTAATTTTCAGAAAGTAAAGATACGAAAAGGCAGTCAAAGCTACACAACACAATCTCCGCCGATACTTGCTCTAAAATACACCTGGGCTGTATGTTGTCCCTTCTTTTCTCTTCCTGGCTTCCTCGAATACTTTTCTAGAAAAAACGAACGCATTTCTTATTTGAGCAGTTGTACTCTCCTTGAAACATTTATACCATATGACAATTGCAACAAAGTTACTTGTTTGCTCTGTAAAATAAATCTGGACTTGGGTGTCATCTCTTGAGCATTTCGGGTATATCTTGAATATGTATGTGTTCTTTGAGAAGCAAGTATTATTTTATGTTCTTTGATCATAAGTTCTTTGAAGTCGTTTGTAAACAAGCTCGTCAGAAGTGTGTTTCGGTGGTGTTATTTCTGTTGTGTGTTCAATCATACCTGAAGTCAGAGGTAAAAATGCACTAAAACGGAGAGCAAAAGAAAAGCTTACTAGGAGGTGGTTTACAAACCACGCAGAAGAAACACCCACATGTGAGATGGGAGCAAATATGTCTAAGGGATCAAATGAAGATAAACATGAAGATGAAGGCCAGTATATATTTGTTAATATTACTTTTCTGAGATCCCTGTATACAAATGCACTGTGTTGTAATTATCCGTAACTATACTTCGTATCACAAATAATTCTGCTGTAACTGTGATGAAAATCCTTTAGCATACAATAAAATAAATTAAACTTAGGAAAATTAAAAATCCTTGATAGAGCTATACCCCGGTAAAGTTCGGTCAATCCAACCCTGCCTAGATAAAGCAATGAAATGAAATGTCGTATGGCTTTTAGTGCCGGGATATCCCAGGACGGGTTCGGCTCGCCAGGTGCAGGTCTTTCTATTTGACTCCCATAGGCGACCTGCGCGTCATGATGAGGATGAAATGATATATAAAGCAATTAAAGTACTTTACACAAATACATTTATTCAAATTTTAAACATGTTATTGAACAGGTTAGGTCCGACTTATTGGCTGAATTGTCAGCGTTGAGGCCTTCCGTCCACAGGGTCCCGGATTCGATTCCCAGTCGGATAGCGGATTTTAATCGCATCTGATTAATTCTTCTAGCTCGGGGACTGGGTTTTTGTGTCTGCTCTAACACTTTCCTCTTCATATTCAGAAAACACACTCCACACGAAATGATGATTACATCCTTCCATATAGAGTTGGCAACAGGACGATGTGGGGAAAGCAGCAGAAGAAGAATGAACAGGATAGCTCAGTGGGTTGTGGCACGACAAGTTACGGTTGCTAGATCTGAACTCTGGGTATAGGAGGGTTCGATTCCCCCCGTACGCCATTGCCGAAATGGTTTTCCGTGATTTCCAATTTCATCTCCACGCAAATGTTGGTATGACCACGCCCGCTTCTTTCCCATTCCTAGCCCGTACAACACCACCACCTTCACACAGCGGTACATGTAGCTCACGCCAGGAGTTGCAGCGAGAAAAGCAGCTGCAGAGTTAGAGAGCCGAGCATGTCCTCGAAACTCCCGGCACTAATCCCATACGCTAAAAAAATTAAACAAACAAGTAAAATTTCTGATGCAGACTAAGTTTTAAAAAGAATGAAAGAAAAATATGAGGTGCCACGGTAAATAAAATAAGCAGACATAGAACCAATAACACGAAAAAGTACAACCGACTGATTTGTGTCATATTTCGAATATGATTGTAACACACTCTGCTTTACGTCGCCCACGAGGTGATACTTCCACGTGGCGCGTCCCAGGTGGCGGATAGGGGAGTCCTAACCGGCTTGCCGGCGGACTTGAGGGAAATAAAATACCTCTCACGGACCAAACACACTACCCCCTGAGGGTGGGGGAGGCAGACGAATAATACACCCACGGTATCCCCTGCCTGTCGTGAGAGGCGACTAAAAGGGGCGACCAAGGGCTGATTGTATTAGAACTATGAAACTACTTGTGATCAGTACCACCACGCGGAGAACACCAAGGGTCGCTTTTACTTGCGCGTAGTACCACTATATTAGGTACGAAATAGGGTTGTGATTTGTAGCATACAGGAGCACCGTGCGGTCGGCTTTTGCAGTACCTGTGATTAGTACCACCATATGAGCAGGACCATGGGATGATAGCTACCATGGTTCTGCCTTGCCTATGGTTAGTAACCCACTATATGAGGAACACCACGGGATAGCGGAAGGTCCCTGTGGTTAGTACTCTTATGTGATGAACACCACAGGGTTGTGTTGGCTGTAAATGGCGCCGCAATGTGAGAAAACCATAGGTCTGTATTATATGTCGAATTTCATAACCTGTGAGTAGTACCATAATGTGTAATACCGCGAGTCTCTGCTACTTTTGATTAGTACCGCAACATGACAAATACCATGGTTCTACTTTCCTCGCGATGAGTACCGTATGAGGGGCCGATAACTTGGATTTTGGACCCCCTTTAGACTGCAAGCATCCTCGATTCAGTATTATGCTCTAGCAGCAGTCCTTTGGTCAGTTATCCTATTGTTCTTCCGTCAGTTTCTATGAATGTAAGGTATTGCGGGTGGCACCCACTGATTGTTTTAAATTCATATCCATCCATTCATTCTTCGTCCTCATGTTTTGAATTCTGGTCAGTGGAGAATTTTGGGCTTTCAATTTGTCATTCTATTTCATCTCATTTCGTACCATTAGGGGTCGATGACCTCGATGTTAGGCCCCTTTAAACAACAAGCATCATCATCATCATCAGCTTTACGTCGCACAGACACAGATAGGTCTTACGGCGACGACAGGATAGGAAAGCACTAGAAGTGGGAAGGAAGCGACCGTGGCCTTAATTAAGGTACAATTCTAGTGTTTGCCGGGTGTGTAAAAAGGAAACCACGGAAAATCATCTTCAGGGCCGCCTACAGTGAGGTTCGAACCCAGCAAGCTGATAGTTGCATGATCTAAACCGTGCAACTACTTGCTCAGTAATATGAGCATACATTTTAAATTTAACTTAGAATGAACTCTAGTATGACAAGTCTTTAAACGTTCTTAAAATATATCTGAAGTCTATTTAATTTTTATTTTAAACATAAACCTTATAAGATGAATTAATATATATATATATTTGAAAAAAGGGGTCTTGAAGCATATTAAGTAAGCGAGTAAATAATCAAAAAGCCGGGCTGAGCGGCTCAGACGAATGAGGCGCTGGCCTTCTGGCCCCAAGTTGGCAGATTCGATCCTAGCTCAGTCCGACGGTATTTGAAGGTGCTCAAATACATCAAACCCGTGTCGGTAGATTTACTGGTACCCCAAGAACTTCTGCGGGACAAAATTCCGGCACCTCGGTGTCTCTGAAAACCGCCCAAAGTAGTTTTTAACCCTCGAAATGCTATCGTCTCACTACGAGACGATTCGGATCCCAGCTGAAGTGCTATCGTCTTGCAGTGAGACAATTCGTAAGAATTTAATTTCGCAGCGAGAATATTCTTAAAATTGATTGTTATACCGATTTTAGGAGTTATATCGATTTTACTGCGAGATGATAGCACTTCAGCTGGGATCCGAATCGTCTCGTAGTGAGGCGATAGCACTTCGAGGGTTAATGTTATTTATTCGGGGCATCGACCTTGAAAGATCTTTTGCCCCCCTACTTGCACCATAGGTTTTGAACCTGCGGGTATTTGGAAATTGCAGAAGTGTAAAGTGTTGAATGTGAGGAAAGGAACGTTAAAGACGACACAAATACCCAGTCCCCAGACCGGAGATATTAATCATTTACAATTAAAAACCCCTGATCCGGTCGGGAATCGAACCCGGGGCCGCCAGGTGACAGGACACTGCGAGGCCAGACAGCCCAAAGTAGTTAGTCAGACGTAAAAATGATTATCATTATTATGAATAATCAGAAACAAGTGAATAGGTTAACGTGTAGCACATCCAACGCAGCTTCATTTCTAACATTGGTGTTCTTGTTGGTAGTATAAACAAATAAAAGGTGAAAGAACGGCGGAAAATGAAAACATGGTGGTACATATTCTTTGGATGGTAATATGTGTTTGCTCTCGTAGTTTGTTATTGTTAATTTTTCTTTTTGTATCAGTTTCCATCCAAATATAAATTTCCTACAAACTTCGGGGCACGTCCGATATGGATGGAGGGTAATGCAACATACTTAATACTGAGAAACTTCTAGGATTATGAGCTTTTCCAGACCGATACCGGTACTAAGTTTCTTGAGGATGGAAGGTATATTTTACTAGTTGCTTTACGTCAGAACGGCACAAACAGGTCTTTTGGCGACGATGGAATAGGAAAGGCCCAGGAGTGGGAAGGGAGCCGCCGTTGTCTTAATGTACAGCCCCAGCATTTGCTTGGCGAGAAAATGGGAAAACACGGAAAACCACCTTGAGGACTGCCGATAGTGGGGTTCGACCCACTATCTCCCGAACGCCAGGTGATTGCTATGTGACTTAAACCGCGCAACCACTTGCTCAGTAATATCATTATACATCTCAAATTTAACTTAGAATGAACTCAAGTATGACAATAAAGTCTTTAAACATTTTGTAATATATCACAGAAATCAATTTCCTTTTTACTTTAAACGTAAACCTTATAACAGGAAGTAAAGTATGAAAGAAATGATTTAAAGACAAAAATATACTTTTCCGTTTGAGAAAATCAAATTATCGTATGTCTCCAGGTCATGGCCATCCATCAACAACTGCTAATTTCAAATGGCAACCAGCCGTATGATATAGCCTGCGCGGTTGCTAGGTAACATTGTCTGACCATCCATCCATATCTTATATCACTGCTGTGGTTACACTTCCGTTACACATTTCCGCATCACGTTACACAAATTTTTGGGTGCCCTTCGCACCCCCCCCACACACTCACGAGCCATTACACATATTTATATCAAAATAAGGGGTATTGAGGCATATTAAGTAAGCGAGCAAATAATTATAAACAAGAGAATAAGATATCGTGTAGCACATCCAACATACCTTTATTTTTAACATAGTACTGTGGTGCTCTTGTTGGCAGTATAAAAAAGACTAATAATAGAAGGTGAAATAACGATGGTCGATGGACAGTGACAAGATGGTGACACACATTATTAGGATGGAGATTTATTTTTTAAATTTTTTACTCTTGTATTTTGTCAATGTTAATTTTCTTTTTGTGTTTTTTCTTCCATCTAAATATAAATTTCCTGCAAAGTTTGGGGACACGTCCGGGATAGATGGACGGTAATGCGATATACTTAGGACGGCGAAACTGCTAGGATTATGATCAGGGGCATAACGAATGTAATACGGCTCCGCCTGCCAAAACATGAATTCGGGCCCCCTCAAAAAAACCGATGAATAACTTAATACAAATGTAAATACAGTACGTAGAAGTTATGCAATATAATGTCATGTTATATGAATGAAGGGATTACTTGTTACTGTAATATTATTAAAAATAATGTTTAATAGGTTTTAATTGACTGCCTCCGTGGTTTACCGGCTTAGCGGCTGAATTGCCAACCTTGAATCACTTGGATATCCGTACTTAACTGCAATTCGTTTCATGCTTTCAGAGACTAGGGTACTATACTCTGCAACCGATACCGAAGTCTCGGTTATAATACGGTAATTTATTCGATTGCAACACAGAAAAATATACGAACAAATTTAAATCAAATACTCTTCAAGTAAATTTTGAAAAATATCAATTCGTACAACTGATAAGTCTACTATTAACGTCACTCAAAGAGAGCTTGTTCGATACTTAGTTAACTAATTGTCACTACACAGACTTCTCATTGGCGTTATACATTGTTGTAGAATGAACGAGTGACAAAAGTTAAATGTTCTGAACAAGTTTTGCAAAATACGATCTCGGTTGCACTATACATCGAGAAAGTATCATTTCGTAACTAAAATATGATATTTTGGCATTAATTTTTATTGCGGATTTATTTTTAAATTATTTGGTGCAGGTCCTTCCTGAAGAGCGTGCCGTGATGTTGCCAGAGACGGCAAGGGCAAGCACTGTTTAAAGCTTTCTCAGATCGGTAGTAAGCTTCTTGAGAATGGACTGATTGGTACGAAATGTTCTTTAAAGGATGTGAAGCATTCTCACCCTCACCACGATTACTTGATTCAAGAACTGGAAAAAATCCAAAGAAAAGCATCTCTATTTGTTGTGGGTAATGTCCGACAAAAGAGTAGCGTTACAAAAATATTGCAAAGTTTGGGCTGGGAAGACTTGGGAGAAAAGAGACGAGCTGCTCGACTAAGTGGTATTTTCCAAGCTGTCAGCGGAGATATGGCGTGGAACGACATCAGTAGACTAATAAGTTTGAGTGGTGTCTTTAAAAGTAAGAAAGATCACAACATGAAGATAAAGATGGAATTCAAGAGGACAAATAGGGGCAAATATTCGTTTAATGGAACGGGAGTTAGGGATCGGAATAATTTACCAAGGGAGATGTTCAATAAATTTCCAATTTCTTTGCAATCAATTAAGAAACGGCTAGGAAAACATCAGATAGAAAATCTGCCACCTGGGTGACTGCACTAAATGCAGATCAGTAGTGATTGATTGATTGATTGATTGATTGATTGATTGATTGATTGATTGATTGATTGATTGATTGATTGATTGATTGATTGATTGATTGATTGATTGATTGATTCTTCAACACCACATTGGAAGCGAGTTTTCCTTAAATATTCAGCTTTTAAGACTTACGTCTTATCACCGTGGAACAAACAGAGAATACAGAGTCTGGACTAATCTAATCTTCACTTTTACTGAAGTGGAGTGATACTTACAAACATCGAATAATTGAGTCACGTTTTTAGCCACACCGGTACTTCCCCTTATCTCCATTTCTCAGCTGTTGTTGCTACTTAGCCTAGAATAATACCAAAATGCAACAAATCTAAAACAAGGAGATGACTGTACGCACTGGATATATTAAGTTTTCCGGCCATATCACCTATTGTCATTTTTTTCATCTTTTGAATGTTCATCTGCACATTCGAGTTCATTTCCTACACGGTTCCGAAGCTCTGTCATTTGCGTATACCTGATCCACGGCAATGCGTACGGTATCGCGTGCATATTGGAAATTCGATGCCTGTCTGTCATCAATACGAAATCCACCAGTACATCCAGTTCAGTTCACAGGTTCTGTGTAACAAAATAAATACTGTATGTACCTGTTACTGCGACCACGACGAAGGCATAGTAAACATCTCGTCCAAACAAATAATGTGATGTGTCATTGCAGAAAATGATAGGTGTTATGTGCTACATGGAGGTATAGTCCCAGGCATTTTTACCACTAAACTCGGCAAAAGACGCCCAAGGGAGATTCGGTTTACTCTCATCTAGTAGCCCCAGAGTAAAATGGAAAGTTGAAATTCACGAGAAGACAGATGGTGTGAAATTAAAATGCCTTCACACAGTAGCTGAGGCCATACGATTATTATTATTATTATTATTATTATTATTATTATTATTATTATTATTTACACTAGCTGCATCACCTAGGACAAGGACACCAATTTAAATTACAAAAATCAATGTCTGGTGACACTTGTAGGATTGAAATGGATGATGCCTGCGTGATAATAGGTCTATGAGGTTGCAGTTTCCTCAGAAGTCCGTGTTTCCACACAAATAAGAGATTACTGGTATTCGATTCCTATGCCAGGCTTCACCGTGTGTTCGTCCACTCAGCATTAACCATGACTCGAGTATACTCAAGATCCAGGTCATTGAACAAAATGTGCTGTTCCCGGGTAAGACAGTGCGATTCTAATACTGAGCCCATAGAAAGGAAACATGACACAGAAATTTGCTTTAAAATCAATGGAAAAGACCTATTTGAAGGTGGAGATCAAAATATCTTCACGCTTAGCGGGCATGCAGAGGGATATAACTCCACTAGAAATAACATTTTTACCCAGGAGGATGGAAGTAGTTGTGAGCCGCGTAAGCGGTGCGCTGGATGCAATGTTCATATCACGAATGATGGTGAACACTACTCGTGTACGGAGTTTTACAAGAGGAAGTGACTCACAGTTACAGAGTATTTTTTGACGTACCCACCTAAGAAATACTAAATAGTATTGTAACTAACTCTGTAACTGCAAGTCGAAGACCATCAATACGGAAAAATGAAACTAATCACTAGAGCCCGGAAGTTCAGGCATTTATTTTTGTTAAAATAGGCAGGCAAATAAGCACTTAATGTTTAATAAATAGGCAGTAAAATAATTAATCTAGGTATTCATAATGACAAAAATGGGCACTAAAATAATAAAGACCGGGCGAGTTAGCCGTGCGCGTAGAGGCGCGCGGCTGTGAGCTTGCATCCGGGAGATAGTAGGTTCGAATCCCACTATCGGCAGCCCTGAAAATGGTTTTCCGTGGTTTCCCATTTTGACACCAGGCAAATGCTGGGGCTGTACCTTAATTAAGGCCACGGCCGCTTCCTTCCAACTCCTAGGCCTTTCCTATCCCATCGTCGCCATAAGACCTATCTGTGTCGGTGCGACGTAAAGCCCATAGCAAAAAAAAAAATAATAAAAATGCTTTAACGTAAGCTACGTAACACACATCTGCATCACATTTTAGTACTTAATCTTACATCCCATTTTGGGTGGGGATGATAGAACAACGTCAACAGTATCCCCTGTCTGTCGTAAGAGGAAGCGACTAAAAGGTACACCAGTGTCTCTCAACTTGGGAATGTGGGTTGGAGACCACGATTTCCCTATACCTTCATTTTTCAAAGTATCGAACCTCTTCCATTTTCCTTTTGATTAATGTTAGTAGATGATGGTTACAGTTGTTCTTCCCTCTAAACCAATAATCAGTCTGGCCCCGCGGTGTAGGGGGCAATGCGTCCGCCTGTCACCCGGCGGCCCCTGGTTCGATTTCCGGCCGGGTCAGGGTTTTTTAATTGTAATTGATTAATATCCCGGGCCTGGGGACTGGGTGTTTGTGTCGTCCTTAACGTTCCTCGTCTCACATTCAACACTCTACACTTGCGCAATTCCACTTACGCGCAGGTTTCTCTCAAATGGTGAAAGTAGTGGCAAAAGATCTTCACAGGTCGACGCCACGAACAAATATATTTTTTGTTAAACCAATAATCACCACCAGCACATAATTTTAATTGGCAAGTATAGTAGAAATTTGTGTAATATGAAAATATCTTTTGTTAAAATGTTACTTTTTATACATAAATTTTAAAAACTTTCTTTATCATTATTACAGTACGTTGGAATTGTATATTGTTTTTCCGTTGATCAATTTTAATACGTAAATAACAGCAGAAAACATCCATGAAAACTTAAAAAGGAAAGTGAAATGAAATGTCGTATGGCTTTTAGTGCCGGGATATTCCAGGATGGGTTCGGCTCGCCAAGGTGCAGGTCTTTCTATTTGACTCCCCTAGGCGACCAGCGCGTCATGATGAGGATGAAATGATGATGAAGACAACACACACACACTCAGACCCCGTGCCGTAGAAATTAAGCAATTAAGGTTAAAATCCTCGACCCGGCCGGGAATCGAACCCGGGACCCTCAGAACCGAAGGCCAGTACGCTGACCGTTCAGCCAACGAGTCGGACAAAAAAGAAAGAAAAAAGGTATTAACTATGGAATATGCTACGGAAGCTAAAATAGGCAAAAGAAGACAAAATAATAACGTCCTACCGTTCCCAAACGTACGGAAACATGTTCGTCTCTATGTGACACTTTGATAATCTACCCAGATAAAAAAAAGGCATTTTGCCTAACTTCCGGGCTCTACTAATCACACACGAAGAGCAAATGAATCAATTGCATGCACTGGTCAGCATCGTCTCCAGATATAAATGCGACAGAATATCAGTAGAACGCATTACGAGACGAACTGAATCTCTTCTGGCACTTTCATGGGAACTTCTAGAGACCTTTACAAACTTTCGTAATGAGTGGATTTTACTACTAGCAGAGCTTCCTTAACTACTTGAAAGTCAACATCTTATGTCTTTGCGATACTTTTACCGATATTAAGGATAATCTATCCTCAGTTAGTGACAACTCCGTTTCATGTTCCAACCATGAACTTCCGATTTTGTTTATTACTACATTTGTAATCTTTTCTTTAATGACAGATTCGCACCGAGCGGAGCGTTTTAACGCGCTACAGCTAACAAGCCAAACTCTGCATTCGGGAGAGGAGTGGGTTCGAACCCTACCGTCGGCTGTCCTGAGATTGGTATTCCGTGGTTTCCCAGTTTCATTTCCAGGTAAATTTCCATGCCTTATTCAAAGGCCACAGCCGATTCTTTCCTCATCCTTACCCAATTTCACTTCATCAGCATTAGTTCCTCAACTGAAGCTGGCATCAAAAAGGGCGCCCAGCCGTCAAAAACCATGCCATATAAATTAAACTCACCTCACCTCAACCCCGACCACGATCCCGCATCTAAAAACGGGACTACGGGGTAGGCATACATATTTAGTTAAAGGTTCGTGTATCTCAAATCTACTTTATTACTGCGTATTGGAATCGTTTGTTCCATACGCATATCGAGTTTCGTTCAATTCTGATTTGAACATTACGACAAATCAGTAAGTATATTGATTATGTTTAAAGTCTGTACATCAGTGAAGGTCTGCAGTGTCGACTTCAGAGCATATAATCGAATACAATCCAACGTAATAATGTTCAAACAAAACACACGCGAACAGATCAATAGTCAAATGATCTGAACTAAAAGCAAGTAATGTATTAGAATATCAAAAGTAAAGTTTCATGTTGCTTTCTTTTGATAGAGCCAGACTAGACAAAGAGAACATATTACCTAAACTCATCACAAATCAACTCTGGCATTTCCATGCACTCTGAAGAGACGCATACAGACTTGTTATGTTGCTGACCTAAATGCGTTGCAAAATCAGTAAATATTCAGATATTGTAGAGGTTTAAATTTTCTTTCTAAACAGAAAGGAAATTGTTATAAGACAGTGACAGACATCGTCCGCCTCTGTGGTGTAGTGGTTAGCGTGATTAGCTGCCACCCCCAGAGGCCCGGGTTCGATTCCCGGCTCTGCCACGAAATTTGAAAAGTGGTACGAGGGCTGGAACGGGGTCCACTCAGCCTCGGGAGGTCAACTGAGTAGAGGTGGGTTCGATTCCCACCTCAGCCATCCTGGAAGTGGTTTTCCGTGGTTTCCCACTTCTCCTCCAGGCGAATGCCGGGATGGTACCTAACTTAAGGCCACGGCCGCTTCCTTCCCTCTTCCTTGCCTATCCCTTCCAATCTTCCCATCCCTCCACAAGGCCCCTGTTCAGCATAGCAGGTGAGGCCGCCTGGGCGAGATACTGGTCATACTCCCCAGTTGTATCCCCCGACCAAGAGTCTGAAGCTCCAGGACACTGCCCTTGAGGCGGTAGAGGTGGGATCCCTCGCTAAGTCCGAGGGAAAAACCGAACCTGGAGGGTAAACAGATGATGATGATGATGATGATGACAGACATCACAATTTACTGTGTGTCTAAATTTCTGATGCTTTAGCAAAATCATTGCCTTATGGCCTCAGAAGAAATAATGAGTCCTAAGTTACAATGTTCCATAATGGCGTAAGTAATAAAAAACCAAACCCCATGGCGCAACAGCCCCGAAGGGCCATGACTTACCCAAGCGAACGCTGCCCAGCCCAAAGGCCTGCAGATTACGAGGTGTCATATGGTCAGCACGACGAATCCTCTCTGTCGTTATTCTTGGCTTTCGAGACCGGGGCCGCCAAATCACCGTCAGATAGCTCCTCACTTGTAATTACTTAGGCTGAGTGGACCTCGAACCAGCCCTTGGACCCAGGGGAAAATCCCGAACCCGGGGCCTCCGGGTAAGAGGCAGGCATACTACCTCTACACCGCGGGGCCGGCAATGACGTAAGTAATGTCTAGGAATATCGATCATTTACCCCATTGCGCACAGAATAAATTACATGACGGGATTGGTGCAGACGTCGGTTATGTTGAGGGTTCGATTAGTCGATCAGTAGATTAACTGGCGAGTTAAAGTTCCTAATGATGATTATGCTTGTTGTTTAAAGGGGCCTAACATCTAGGTCATCAGCTCCTAATGGTACTAAATGAGACGAAATGTTATGACAATTTAAAAATCCATAATCCTCCACTGACCAGAATTCGAAAACGTGAGGACGAAGAATGAATGGATGGATACGAAGTTAAAACAATCAATGGATCCGACCCGCAATGCCCCACATTCCCAGAAACTAGCGTTAAACAATAGTATTAATCAAGGGACTGCTTCTAGTCGAAACGGGTCCAAAATCCAGGTCATCGGCCCCTAAAAATGGTACATATCGCTAGGAAAATAGAACCATGCTATTTGTCATGTTGCGGTACTAATCAAAAGTAGCGTAGACTCGTGGTATTCCACACATTATGGTACTAATTAGAGGTAATGAAATTCGCACATGTAACACAGACCTATGGTGTTTCGCAAACTGCGGCGCTATTTACAGGCAACGCAAACCTATGGCGTTACTCACATAATTGGACTAACCACAGGGACCCGCACTATCCCTTTCGTGCTCCTCACATAGTGGGTACTAAGCGTAGCCAAGGCAGAACCATAGTGTCGCTCATCCCATGGTGTTGTTCATATAGGGGAACGAATCACAGATACTGTAAAGTGCATCCTGAGCCATACACTGTCGCTACTAATCACAAACCTATTTTGTACCTAACATAGTGGTACTACGCGCAAGTAAAAGCGACCCATTGTGTTCCCTGCGTGATGGTACAAATTACAATTGCCCACAGGGTGTAGTTAAAGTTCCTATTTTAGTGCGAAATTAGGCTGTCCAGACACTCATTCAAGCCAGCTATGTTGTGTAGTGGTAGTTTATCAGCGTCTTACTCCGAAGCCCTGAATTTTGTCTGCAAAGCAAAGCAAAGTCACCTCCGTACAGGCCATGAAGGCCCTTGGAGAAGTAGAAGGTAAAGGCTTCCACCATTGTTAACCTCGGCACGTGATGGGGTAGAGTGGTTAGCTCTACTCCCGGCAGCCTTTGCATCCAGGAATTAACCTGGTACTCATTTTTGGTGTAGGCTGAGTGAACCTCAGGGCCATATGCACCTCCGGAAGTGGAAATCTGATTTCTTAAATTTCACGACTTCCTGACTGGGATTCAAACCCGCGTCCTTCCAGGCGAACCGAGCACGCCTTTACCGCCTCGGCCAGGCAGCCCCTGAAATCTATCCGAGGCTTTGAAAAAGATTTTGATACTGAACTAGAGGACCCGTGTGCTCCGCAGCATTTTATAAATAAAATCCTAGGGTGTCCGTTGTCTGTAATGTCATTTATTTCACCAAATTTGGATATATTTATCCGTTTGAGGTCAATTCAAGATCGTGTCGGTAGTATTTAGCTTTCGTGTCTGTTTGTTCCACAGTCACCTGTTGTATTGCCTGCCCTTTTCAATCGTTTTATGAACATTTCGTCAGAAGCGTGGTATGGAGTCCCGCAATTCGTAATCAGAATTAATCCATTCTGACGCCATCCTGCCCACTATTTGGTAAAAATCTATCCGTTTATTCGCATTTTTATCCTGCAGTCTTGATGTAAAGCTTGGTATTGTGTCGTAGAAGGCAGTGGTATTTTTAATCACACTTCTTTTATATAGAACGTTTGTCTTGTGAGCTCATAGGTTAGTCTCGAAGGAACGTTTCTTGCCAGGCAGAGAACGTTTTTACGATACATGGCCTTCATTCTTTCTAATGGAGCAAGGTTATCCTACGATAGGTGTTCCCAGATAAAGTCTAAGGCGTATGTCATGATGGGATCAGTTTGTACGTAGACGTTTTTCTCTTAGCAGCTTGTAAGTTATTAGTAACGCTCTGCCATCTATTAAATATACAGGATGAAGCGAAATTCGCGCACTCGGGCGTCGCAGCGCGATTTCTCACATACCAGCAATAAAAAAAATGTCTGTCACAAAAGTTCGTCCTACGAGTATATCCGGCAGAAAAAGGACGTTGAAGAATGGCAATCTGGCAACACTGTAACCACATGTAGGGTAAGTAGCTCTGTCAGTACACATTGCTCGTGTTGTACAGTTGGTGCAGTGGGTAGAGTTTTGGGTTAGCATTCAGGAGGTCGAGGGGTCGATCCTGGGTTGAGGCGTATGTTTTTTATTTCGTAAATGTAGTCCACGTGGTATGGTATCTGGCATCTTAATCGTCAACAACGAATAAATTCACGCCCACGACATGGAAAGGGCGTCTTTCAAAGCTGACCAAACAAAACGATTTTTCGTCCATTTCTAGAATTGTAGTATGAAAGTACAAATGTTTTCTAGAGGACCCCCTGCAATCACTGTTGATGATAAAGATGCCACCTGGACTACGTGTACGAAATAAAAAGCATACGCCTCAACCCAGGATCGACCCCTCGACGTCCTGCATGCTAATCCAAAACTCTCTCCACTGCACCAACCGGACAGCACGACTAATACGTGCTGACAGAGGCACTTACCCTACATGTGGTTACAGTGTTGCCAGATTGCCACTCTTCAACGTCGTTTTTCTGCCGGATATACTCGTAGGATGAACTTTTGTGAGCGACATCTTTTTATTGCCGGGATGTGAGGAGTCGCGCTGCGACGCCCGAGTCCTTGATTATCGCTTCACCCTGTATTTGGAAGTTTGGCAAGGTTAGAAAATCGAGGAGTATTTAGCAGAGAATAGTATTCTTCCATCATCATAGGAAGTGTGTATACTCTCTGCCTTAACAGGTAGTAATCAAACATGGCCGCGTGCAATGGCATTACTAAGGATGAAAATCACACAGTACAGTATATCGGAATATTAATGAAAGTATTAGTCGCTTAGCAACCTGCTAAGCACAGAATGTATTGCGGGTCAAGGTAATTCTTCGCCTGAAATTATTGCAGTGATCATTTAATGACTTGATTTTATGATGACTCAAGGATAGCTGAACTTAGGGACCTTTCAATATCTCATGATTCACCGGTGGGTAATTCCGAAGAGAATAAAACAAAAATGAAGAAAATCGGTCCAGTGGATTGAAGGCTAAAACGTGGTTCACGCAGCCTCATAAGACCAACTGAGGAACTGTTTGATAACGGATGTAGGGGAAACGATCGTGAAAGCCAAGAAATACGGCTGAGGATGCTACGAGGCGCTTCAATATCAGCAGGTCACCTGCTGAGAAGCAGTCGTCTTGATAGGTCAAGACCCAAACTTGGCAGGTTCGATCCTGGCTCAGTCCAATTGTACTTAAAGGTGCTCAAATACGTCAGCTTTTTATTGCCGGTATGTGAGGAGTCGCGCTGCGACGCCCGAGTGCTTGATTATCGCTTCACCCTGTATTTGGAAGTTTGGCAAGGTTAGAAAATCGAGGAGTATATAGCAGAGAATAGTATTCTTCCATCATCATAGGAAGTGTGTATACTCTCTGCCTATGGAATAACATTATTATTAAACTAAGATGCTCAATGAGCTAGTCATCATCATCATCATCATCATCATCATCATCATCATCATCATCATCATCATCTGTTTACCCTCCAGGTTCGGCTTTTCCCTCGGACACAGCGAGGGATCCCACCTCTACCGCCTCAAGGGCAGTGTCCTGGAGCTCCAGACTCTTGGTCGGAGGATACAACTGGGGAGTATGACCAGTACCTCGCCCAGGCGGCCTCACCTGCTATGGTGAACAGGGGCCTTGTAGGGAGATGGGAAGATTGGAAGGGATAGGCAAGGATGAGGGAAGGAAGCGGCCGTGGCCTTAAGTTAGGTACCATCCCGGCATTCGCCTGGAGGTGAAGTGGGAACCACGGAAAACCACTTCGAGGATGGCTGAGGTGGGAATCGAACCCACCTCTACTCAGTTGACCTCCCGAGGCTGAGTGGACCCCGTTCCAGCCCTCGTACCACTTTTCAAATTTCGCGGCAGAGCCGGGAATCGAACCCGGACCTTCGGGGGTGGCAGCTAATCACGCTAACCACTACACCACAGAGGGGGCCTCAATGAGCTAGTACGGGTATATTTCTTTTGGCAGATACTCTTTGAGCTAAGAGTAATTAAGGGACAAAGTGTTTTTTTTTTTTTTTTTTTTGCTAGTTGCTTTACGTCGCACCGACACAGATAGGTCTTATGGCGACGATGGGAGAGGAAAGGGTTAAGGGTGGGAAGGAAGCGGCCGTGGCCTTAATTAAGGTACAGACCCAGCATTTGCCTGGTGTGAAAATGGGAAAGCACGGAAAACCATCTTCAGGGCTGCCGACAGTGGGGCTGGAACCCACTATCTCCCGATTACAGGATACTGGCCGCACTTAAGCGACTGCAGCTATCGAGCTCGGTGGACAAAGTATAGAGCATATTTATTATACTAATGTGTCAAATATGATGATTTTTATTGAGTCATGCAGGAGATTGGCAGAAATTGCTGAAAGGTATGGACACAGTAGTGGAGAAGGAGTAGAAGGTGAAGGTGAAGATAAATACACACAGTACATCCAAAAGTAATGGAGTGCAGTCGAACGAAGACAGGTGATAAAGTAAACTCGTGTCCTCATCCCGAGGTGCAGCGCTTTTCAGGCACACCCCCTATGGAGGCGAGTTGCATGTACCATTTCAACCACATACCAGCACTCCTGCCGTTCTTAAATTTCTAGCACTACCGGGAATCGAACCCGGGCCTCCGAGGACGGCAGCTAATAACACTAACCGTTACACTACGGATGCGGACAGTCAGGTGGTGAACGAAATATTAGATTATAAAATGAAGTCTTAACAGAAGACCTGCAGATGAATATTGTTACTGGGTAGAAGAATAACTAATGGTGGCAGAAGTAAGGGAGAGACAAAATCCAGACTAGCACAGCCAAGGAAGGCCTTTCTTCAGAAAAGAAATTTGTTCATTTCGAACATTGATTTAAGAATTAGACGTTTTAAAAGCCTTCCATCTGGAGCGTGGTATTGCATGGAAGTGAAATGTGGACAATTATTAACTCAGAAAGAAAGAGAGTAGAAACATTTGAAATGTGGTCTTACAGAAGAATGCTGATGGAGAGATGGGTTGATCGAATCACGAGTAAAGAGGTGAATAGAATTGTGAGAGGAGAACGATTTGGCGAAATTCGACCTGAAGGAGATGATGAATTCGAGCCCGCGGAATAAATCAATGAAAATTAAAATCCATGACCCGGCTGGGAATCGAACGCGGGACTCCCTGGACCAATGCCAGCACGCTGACCATTTAGCTGTGGAGCCGGGCAGAAAGTCATGCTCTTTCCCCGAGATGATGTATCCCTTTTCAGGCATACCCCCAATGGTACTAGGTACGTTAATAGCTTATGGTTGACATTAGCAGAATTTTATCAGTTTGGCAAACACGTATGTTGCCCTGTGTGAAGCTTCGACGCGCGACATGTTCAGTGAACACCATCCGCATAAACACACAGTTTACCTACAAGGCGTCAACTCGTGTTTATATTGTGAAAATAACTTCTAATTTCATGATCACTTCTAACAAAATAATGGGTTAATGGTAAATTATAAGAAATAATTGAATTGCAATGTTAAATATTAAAAAAAAATTAATTATACCACGATGGAATATCTATTGGTATCATTGAATTAATATATTATTTGTTGTTGCTTTACTGATTATTACAATCAGAAAGAATGTTTTCTAAATTTGAGGTTATATGGTGGAAATTGTGTCTACATAGGCTATGTTTGAACTTTTTACAAGTTTATTTACGTCGCATCGGCAGAGATAGGTCTTATGGCGACGATGGGATAGGAAAGGGCTAGGAGTGGGAAGGAAACGGCCGTGGCCTTAATTAAGGTAGGTACAGTCCCAACGTTTGCCTCGTATGAAAATTTTAAACCACGGAAAATCATTTTCAGGGCTGGGGACAGTGGGGTTCGAACCCACTTTCTTCCGTACATTAAAGGTTGTTGCAAGTTTCGACGTCCATACATACGAGTATACTTTCGTTTTGGTCATAAAATTAAAACTTTACATGGTAGGTATAAAAGCTATAATCCGAAGAATACGTTTATATACGGAACAAAAGCTCACTTCATCAAGCCATTTATGATTAACCGGATGAATATAAACCGCTATGGGTGAGAAGAGGAGGTGCTATCCACGAAATCTCTTACCTATTTTAAGAGGCGACTGAAACAGCTAACCCCCAGGGGCTATCAACTTGTGAGCGAGGGTTGCAACCATGAGACTCTTAGCTGAGTCTGCCGGTGCTCCCACTTGCAAGTATCAGTCTTTTCAATTTCCTGTCCGAGCTCTCTTCGTTAACTTTTATTTTCCTCCAATCCTAGCAGTATTAGGTATGCGAGTCCTAGGGTCTCTTCCCATTTTTACGCGTGTTGTGCCCATCATTCTTCCTCATTTCTCCTCGGATTAGTGTTAAGAGAAGACGAAAATCTTGTTATAAACCTCTTGAAACAATAATCAACACCACTGTCACTACAAGATTTAAAAAATGAACCTCGGATAGGCCTCGATTTCGTTGAAGTGAGATCATATAGCTTGACATCTTACAATAGAAGCAGGAAGTACTGAAAAACAACCTCCGTACAGAAGATCACACTAAGGACTTTTAGATCGAGCGAGTTGACCGTGTGGTTAGAGCCGCGCAGCTGTGAGCTTGCATTCGGGAGACAGCGGGTTCGAACCTCACTGTTGGCAGCCCTGAAGGTGGTTTCCCGTGGTTTACCATTTTTACACCAACAAATGCTGGAGCAGAACCTTAATAAGGCCACGGAAGCTTTCTTCCCTCTGCTAACCCTTTTCTATCCCGCACAGTCGTCAGAAGAATCGGTGGTTCAAACCCACCATCTCCCGAATGCAGGTTCACAACTGCGCGCCTCTAACCGCACGGCTTAGTCGCTCGGGATACTCGATTGTAACTTAAAAACAGTCAATGCCAAATTTTATATTTTAGTGTGTATCTCCACAAAGATATCTTTCTCTATTAACGTGGAATCGAACCATAGCCTTGTGTGTCTCTGTGAATCCAAGAACTCGGTTACGTCGTCGGTTGGGAATCCAAGAACTCTGTTACGTCGTCGGTTGGGAATCCAAGAACTCTGTTACGTCGTCGGTTGGGAATCCAAGAACTCTGTTACGTCGTCGGTTGGGAATCCAATAAGGTTAAAAAATAAAGAAAAAATCGCTGTTTATGGTTAGAAAATCTTGTTTTAAAAGAAGTTAACCTACCACCCTGGTGCTCCACAATCCAAATACTGCGCACCATTTCCCAGCGCTCTCGGTGAACATAGACAGCCTACAACCTCACTGATAGAAATGCATCAAACTACGGAAGGGGTGAAACGTTGTTCGCAAATGTAGGCAATGTGTATAATTCGACGTGGTTCGCTCGCTGAGGAAGGAGCAGCAACAGCTATTACCGTAATGACAGCCTGCGAATCCAAGCCCAGATCAATGCTTATCATCCTCTTGGCTGTACACTGGAATTATTTCCTAACACTTAAAGAGGATATACAATTTACTAAGCTGACCTTAAAGGCTCAGCCAGTTGGTTGCTGACCTTCCTTTATCAACATAATACGTGACCAATAAATTTTAGGGCACTTATATGCTACAAATCTGAATAATTTATTATTATTTTTAACAGATACATCGCAATTTGGAATTATCCCGGTGACATGCTCACTTACAAGCCTCCGTAGATCAGGCGGAAGCGCGCCGGCCTTTCACCGCCGGGTTCCTTGCTTCAAATCCCGGTCACTCCATGTGAGATTTGTGCTGGACTAAGCGAAGGCGGGACAGGTTTTTCTCTGGGAACTCCAGTTTCCCCTGTCATGTTTCATTCCAGCAACACTCTTCAAAATCATTTAAATTAATCTGTCATTCATTAATCATTGCCCCAGAGGAGTGCGACAGGCTTCGGCAGCCGGCACAATTCCTATCCTCGCCGCTAGATGGGGGCTTCATTCATTCCATTCCTGACCCGGTCGAATGACTGGAAACAGGCTGTGGATTTTCATTTCTCACGGTCACTTACAGTAGTGTGATAATAAAATAAAGTTAAAACATATTTACCCAACAACAACAACAACAACAACAACAACAACAACAACAACAAGGAATTCCATGGAAAAATCAATACAAGAAATACTATCAGTTTAACATTCTAAACGCTGTATGAAGGAATGTAATTCCATGGTTACACCATCAAAATACTATACAATATCCGGCCTTTGCATAACAGGAACAGGTGGGAAAAAAGTCGACATTGAAAAATGTGTAGATAATCACAAATTCAGTGTCCGCCATTTACAAGTTTTACATTTTTTTCTTTTCACTAGCACTAATGATAATCTTAAACATTTTGATACCGGAAGGGTATTCATCAAAGACTGCTGCAGGTAATTTATTCCAATCCCTTATGGTTCTGTTTACGAAGGAAAACTTGCCCACATCCATATGCTGGTTTCCAGCCCTAATTTAATGCTTGGACCATTTTTAGATAACTACGAGGGAGGTTCCAATCTATTCCTAATATTACTCCAGGCAGCCCTTCCCGTGCAGCTCTTAAAAAGACCACACAGGCGAGCTCTAGTACTTCTAGATTTTCCAAATTAATGGTATTCCTCCTATTCCCGTTTACGTAACGCACCGCTCGTCTTTAAACTTTTTCTAGAGAATTTATTAAACGTGCCCTGTACAGATCCCAGCACGCAGATCCATATTCGAGAATCGGTCTTACCGAACATTTATAAGCTTTACCTTAATAGTCAACATTCGACACGTTTCACGGAGTTTCTCCCGACTATTGGACATCTGTTAATGTTATCATAATTTATAGCTACCATTAAACTATTATTATCATTTTTAATATTATTATTATATTATTTGCTTTACGTCCCGCTAACTACTTTTGCGGTTTACGGAGACGCGGAAGTGCCGGAATTCAGATCCGCAGGAGTTCTTTTATGTGCCAGTAAATCTACTGACACGAGGCTGACGTATTTGAGCACCTTCATATACCACCGGACTGAGCCAGATTGAACCTGCCAAGGTGGGGTCAAACGGCCAGTGCCTCAACCGTCTGAGCCACTCAGCACGGCATTATTATTATTATTATTATTATTATTATTATTATTATTATTATTATTATTATTATTATTATTATTATTATTATTATTACTTTCCCGCTGGCTCCGCCCGCAATGTACAAAGTATGGTGTTGTTCGTTGCTATCCTCACGAATGTATTTGCAAAATTTCGAGTTAATGAAATAAAGCACATGATCTGCTGTAGTAATAGAATGTTATCATGTCAACAAAACACTTGAAAATACATCACACAAAGAAATTGAATTAAACATTCTTTGGAACAACACTGCGCGCCGAACTGTTGAAAAGTCCTTCAAAGTTCTTCGTCATGGAGACAAATGTACTCATAACTCTTACCAGAATCTACCAATTGAACTAGTTATTACATCAAAAGAAAGCGCTTGAACCACTTAGTATTTAGACCAAAACGAACTCCGTACCTCAATTAGAACCAAAGATATGATTGCTTCAAAGAGACAAAAAAAGTCAACTAATTTGAGGAAGGCGGAAGTTCAGTGATTTATAGTACCTGATGACAAATCTGTGCATTAATACCTTTCAGTTAAAAAAAAAAATTAACGAAATCGACCGGATAGAATGGCCGGACTGACTGACTTCAGAATTTAAAAAAAAATTATATAGATTATTATTATTATTATTATTATTATTATTATTATTATTATTATTATTATTATTATTGTCCAACGCCTGGGCTGAATGGTCAGGATTGAGGTTCAGAGGGTTCCGGTTTCGATTTCCGACTGGCTCGGAGACTTCGATCGCGTTTGATTAATTCTTACGGATCGGAGAATGGGCGTTTGTGTTGGTCCCAGCACTCTCCTCTACGTGTTAAGACAACACACCGCGCTACCAACCGCCACAGAAAAATGCAATAGTTATTACATCCCTCCATATACGGTCATCGAAAGATCTGCACCTGGCGAGCCGAACCCCTCCTGGGATCACCCAGCACTTAAAGCCATACGCCATTTCATTTTTTCCATATACGATTGGCGTCAGGAAGGGCATCCGGCCGTACAACATATCCAAATCCACATGTGTTATACAGTTTGCACTTGCATCCCCAAAGGTGCGGGAAAAGTAATAGAAGATAATAATAATAATAATAATAATAATAATAATAATAATAATAATAATAATAATGATAATAATAATAATCATCATCATCATCATCATCATCATAATAATAATATAAAGTAAGGCGTAACAATTGTATTATTAGTGTGTGTGTGTGTCGGCCCCGTGGGTAGGGGTAGCGTGCCTGCCTCTCACCCGGAGGCCCTGGGTTCTAATCACGGCCAGGTCAGGGAGTTTGACCTAAATCTGAGGGCTGGTTCGAGATCCACTCAGCTTACATGATTAAAATTGAGGAGCTATCTTACGGTGAGATGGCAGCCCCGATCTAGAAAGAGAAGAATAACGGCCGAAAGAATCTGTCGTGTTCACTACACGACACCTCGTAATCTGCAGGCCTTAGGGCTGAGCAGTAGTCGCTTGGTAGGCCATGGCCCTTCGAGAGTATTTCGCCATGGGTTTTGTTGTGTAAGTGAAGTGTTTCGCCCACAGCGTGCCATTAGGTTCGCCAGTTTGACTGGCATACCTTTCTTTTTAAGACACTGCCTAGCAGTGACAGACCGTCTACATAGTCCTGCCTAGTTATCTGCATCCCTAGTGCCTTACTTGGCTTTATACCTGTATGGGGAGGACAGTGATAACGGACTCCGGCTCCAGGGCTAAATGGTTAGCGTGCTGGCCTTTGGTCACAGGGGTCGCGGGTTCGATTCCCGAATTTTAACCATAATTGGTTAATTTCGCTGGCATGGAGGCTGGGTGTATGTGTCGTCTTTATCATCATTTCGTCCTCATCACGACGCGCAGGTCGCCTACGGGAGTCAAACCAAAAGACTTGCATCTGGCAAACTTTTCCGCCGACACTCCCGGCACTAAAAAAAGCCATACGCTATTTAGTTCATTTATTGACAACGGAGGCGGTTAGCCATACTTAAAAGAAAAGATATTTCCGAAAAGTACACGAAAACATTTACCGAGACCGGTCCATATTTTAAGAGGTCCTGTCTACTAGAGGTGGTAAAGGCATCCTTGGTTCAACCGGAAGCACGTAGGTTCATTTCACTATCAGGAAGTCGAAAAATTTAAGAAGAGAGATTTCCACTTCTTGTGCGATACATTGCCCTGAGGTTCACTCAGTCTATAACAAAAATGAGTACCAGGTTAATTCCAAGTATCAAGTGTGGTCAGGCATAGAACTAACCAGTAGATTTACTGGCACGTAAGAGAACTCCTACGGGACTAAATTCCGGCTCCTCGGGGTCTCCGAAAAATGAAAAGTAGTTAGTGGGACTTTAAGCGAACAGCATTATTATTATTATTATTATTATTATTATTATTATTATTATTATTATTATTATTATTATTTGTTTCTTTCTTTCTTTCTTTCTTTCTTTCTTTCTTTCTTTCTTTCTTTCCTTCTTTCTTTATTTCTTTCTTTCTTTCTCAATCTGCTTACCCTCCAGGGTTGGCTTTTCCCTCGGGCTCAGCGAGGGATCCCACCTCTACCGCCTCAAGGGCGGTGTCCGGGAGCTTAACACTCTGGGTCGGGGGATACAACTGGGGAGGATGACCAGTACCTCGCCCTGGCGGCCTCACCTGCTATGCTGAACAGGGGCCTTGCAGGGGGATGGGAAGACTGGAAGGGATAGACAAGAAAGAGGGAAGGATGCGGCCGCGGCCTTAAGTGAGGTACCATCCCGGCATTTGCCTGGAGGAGAAGTGGGAAACCACGGAAGACCACTTCCAGGATGGCTGAGGTGGGAATCGAACCCACCTCTACTCAGTTGCCCTCCCGAGGCTGAGTGGACCCCGTTCCAGCCCTCGTACCACTTTTCAAATTTCGTGGCAGAGCCGGGAATTGAACGCGGACTTTCGGGGGTGGCAGCTAATCACACTATCAACTACACCACAGAGGCGGACATTATCATTATTATTATTATTATTATTATTATTATTATTATTATTATTATTACGGAGTTATCCGTGGAAGTCAGAGGTGAAAGAAGGTGCGGGCTGGAATGGGTCTAACTACAAGTTCGAAAGATGAATTAAAATTTCAACAAAAGTTATATTTTCAAAACTTAACAATGGTGACATAGAATTTTGAGCGTACAACAAATAACAACCAGTTAAATCAGGTACAATGCAACTTTACAAATTCTGGGCTACGAACCCCAAAGTCTGAGCTCACAGTTCACAACCACAAATTACCAAAGGGCAGAAAACCCCTTCATTACATGGAGCTCTCGCTCCCGCTTAGTAATTCCAAGCCTCCTAGAGGCACCTTCCAAAATACCAGAAAGAGCTGACCTGCTCTCAATTTTACAAGCCTATCAAAGGCCATAACAGACCTTTACACAAACTGCCATCAAGGCATAATAAAGACACAGGGCTATCTCGTACCCAATCTACTGGGCCTTAGTGTGCAAAAACTAGGTGAATTTAAATGGCCCAAAACAAAAAGGATGGTGGCATGAACTTGCACTCCTAAATACACATTTTAAAACCTAAGTGGCGCTAGGCCGATCACACAGGGGCTAATCCCAATCTATGGAGGTGACTAGTATACAAGATAAATTTAACACATTAAGAAGAGAAAAACGGTTATGAAAACATAGTCACCTCAAATTAAAAGTGAAGAGGAGCTCGAGAGGGTAAGGCACTCTCTATCCCCGCTTTACAGTTATAGAGATTGTAGTTTTTACATAGAGTGAAAAGGGATTTACATTTCAAAGAGATGGGTTACATATTAAAGGTTTCGAACCCTCCCCGAGAGTTAAACTGCTGAGCTAGCAAGAAATACATATGTTAAAAGTCCATTACCTTGTTGAAGAACTGCTGCTTGAAGAACGAGGCGCTTCCCGCCCCCTGCTACATATCCACACACTAAGCTAGATGTTACTGAAGTGGCCCGGAGACAAGAAAATCAGCAGTTTTATACCCTCGTGGAAAATTCGAGACCTTTCAGGAATGAGTAGACACACCCACTCAATTTTTATTGGTTGATTAAAAGTTACACATGGAAATTCGAAGAAGAAAGCAATGATTGGAGGAAAATTAATTACAGAAATTACTGATTGGCTTAATTCAAAATAGGCGGAAGGAAAGGATTAATATTGCCAACCCACAAACCACAGAACGAAATTTAGTAAGGACAAAACTTATGAATACAAAATTTCTTCAAGAGAGTTCATTCCATTGCACCAGAGTGTATTACCATAGTTTTTGGTAGAGACATCTGTTAGAGAATGTCCACACTTCTTGATCACTGAAAAACAAAAGCAAATCAAAAACACACAGTGACATCTTCTGATAACCAGTAGAGTTAGTTCGGTGGTTAAAGTTCCGGGTTTCTCCAGTAGAGAATTTTCAATTGGCGCAAGATTTGAACTTGCGTCGTAGAGGTGTACCGCCCGGTACAATTATTTTTATTATTATTATTATTATTATTATTATTATTATTATTATTATTATTATTATTATTAGATTTAGAATTACCCACTCTATCCTACTTGGTGTCGAGTTTGAGACTAGTGAAAGGCATTACCTTGCACTCCTCCAACGGCCTTCATCCCCCGTATCGAGATGGCTTTGCTTCCTTTGTTCCATACCTTAAAATCCTTACTTTCGATATGTACTGGGTCAAGAATCCAGATAGTAAAATACATGAGTGAGTTATCTCCAAAATATCATAGAATTGAATGGAGCTATCTTTTAGGATAACACCAGTCAAGCTTAATCACAGGGCTATAATTCGCTGAATATATTGAGTTACAATGTCACCCTCTCATAATGATGGACGGCACAAAAATACTGATAATCTAAATAATGTGATTATAATCCATTAATCAGGTTACATGTCCCGAGCCTAACATTTCCATGGCTATTTTAGCTATATTGTGTCCACGATGTGAAAATGTAACATGTAAAATGTTCAATGGTACGTTAATACTACTATTGATTTCAAGCCTGTTGAAGCCCATACAGAAACTTTAATTGTATTTCCACGGGATTGTCAGTTATATTGCAAATTATCACCTAATGTATGGAAAGTATTATTTTCAGTGAAGATAATAATTCATTATCCTCCACCACAAATCTTTGATTTGTTCGTAGTCTACAAGTTCTTTAATTCGGCCTTTTTTGACGGTTTTTATACAGTGCAGTTCCAGTAATAATGCTATCTATCGGAGGCGAGGAGAGAGCACACGTCAACATTAGCCGGTAAAAAAGGTGTTATTGTTGATTACTTTGAGGAGCTCACTGAGAATCTTCCGGATACAAAAATAGCAAGGTCCGAACCAAATTTCCCTCTATTAAAATTCGTCTTCTTCCTCTTCTTGGCCTTTTTCCAGTTACTCGAGGTTGACACTTCGTATGGTCGCGGCCCTGTTTTACGGCCGGATGCCTATCCTCACTCCAACCTTTTGTGGAGTGATGGAACTATTAGGATTTTCGGTGGTTGGTAGTGTGACGTATTATGGGTTAATGAAGATGTGTATTATGACAAACACAAACACCCAGTTCCCGAACCAGAGGAATTAACTACACACAGTTAAAATCCCCAACCTGACCGGGCCGTGACTCCAACCCGAGACCACGACGCTGACCCTTCAGTCAAGGAGCCGGACCAATCTATTAAAAATATCTTATGTTCAAGATTAAATTTAAAGTAAGTTTCTTTTTGGAAAACTTGTAAGTAATGATGACATGATGACTGTTTTCGAAATGTCAACAGCAGACTCTCTCAAACGTCTGTCCTCCTTATGTAGTCTCTCTGTGGGTGGGGGCGGTCTTCGGTCACTGGAGCCTTGAGCTATATAATCATAGAAACATCCTGGCTAGGTAATGTTTGGAGGTTTATATGCTCTTTGCCAATAAAGAAGATACTTCTATTCTCCTTTCAACAATTTTAAATGATGGCATAAACTACAAGAGTCAGGTTGTCACTTTCTCAAGCTGCACCACCTCGAGAGGAGAACACGACTTTACTTCACGAAGCGCCACAGCACGAGATGAGTACAAAGTGTACATACATACATACATGCTTCATTAGAGACTGTTATGCCTTCCAGCGTCCAATCTGCAAGCCACTGTGAATTAACTATGCGCCTCCAAAATCCTCTGTCTGCAGCTAGTTACGCAGTTTCGTTTAGCTGCACTTCTCTTTTCCTTAAAAGGCCGGGCCGATTGGCTCAGACAGTTGAGGCGCTGGCGTTCTAAGCCCATCTTGGCAGGTTCGATCCTGGCTCAGACCGGTGGTATTTGAAAATGCTCAAATACGTTTGCCTCGTGTCTGTAGATTTACTAGCACGTAAAAGGAATCCTGCAGGACAAAATTCCGGCACCTTGGAGTCCCCAAAATCCTTATAAAGGAGTTAGTGGTACTTAAAACTAATAGCAACATTGTATACATTAAAACTGAATCTATACATCGTCCCATTGACCAATCTCCTTTTACCCTCAATAACAGTGTGTATTATTCTCATAGGTAACCTACCCTCTTCCATTCGCCTCACGGTACTCTCCCATTAAAGCTGGTTAATGTGTACAGCTTCATCGATCGAGATTATTCCTAACAGTCTATCTCTTTTAGAGATAAATCAAAATAACAAAATATTGTTACCAGATATTAAGTGTGACAAGTCGAACCCAGGACTCCCAAGATCCCAGTTTGGCAGAAATTCACACATTATGTGTTTTCTTAACTTATTGTACACCACCCGAAAGTCTTAAACTTGCTAAAAGAAGATCAACATTTTCATTCTACTCATTTTATTCAAGAATTATTTTAAGTGTAATGCTGTAATATATTTTATATTTTGTAAGCGAAATTTTTTATGATTGCCCATTTCTATGATCTAAGTTCGACTGAAGATGACGCCAAACAGCGTCGAAACTAGTGTCGAATAAATAACTGTTGTAATTTAATGTAAACAACAAATTGTATTGTATTGAAAAAAGGTGGACCTTAATAAGTTCCTTTCAAAACTTTGTTAGTCTATCTCTTCATTCCATGCATCCACTCCTCTGCTGCTGTTAGTTTGAGCAATAATTATTGCTGTTTTTATGTATGTTAGTTCTAACTTATTAATACGATATTCTTGAGACCACCCAGCCGTCACTCCCGTACAGAAGTCGTCCTGAAAAATGTTTCGTCCCTAATTGATTCCCGCTGGAACAGTTTTTCAATGTTCATAGTTCGAATTTCGTTTCTCCGACTTCTTACAGTTGCTGAACATTCTACGTATCAAATACTTTGCAAGTGAACACTAGTATTACGGCATAGATTAATCATTTGCATCGCTGTGATGCTGTAACACTGATATGATACGCAGTTTTCATAGACGTCAATTATCGCAATTACTCTGGGAGCTCCACTTTCCTGGCTGATGATATCAATAAACTCCATCAACTGTATTGATGTCTGTACCATGCTCACCTCATTTTTGACTCGATGTACGAATTTATCACGTTCTCATTCTGAAATATGCTTTCGATTCACACGTAGTACATATAAACAAGTATGTTCCTGTCCTGTCAGTAACGTGTGTATATGGAGAATATTGTTGACAGAATACTCTCACGCGGATTGTACACAAACAGAAAGACAAGCAGTTTAAAGTACCTCTGTGCGTTGAACGCTCCGTGCTATCGGCACAGGCTTATATCTCTGCTAAGCTCTTCTCTCTACTGATGAAGTATTCAACAAGTATGTACTCTATAAAAGTATGGAGCGTTAGGGATAATGTACAGGTCTCAAGAGGGCATGATGAGCAGGAAGCTGAGGGGGGTCCCAGTCTCTATTTAATGTACATATGAGAACATTTCTCCCCTCATTGGAAAGGGAATATTGAAGCATTTTAAGACATCTATTATTGCCTGGTCAGAAGTAACTTTGAGTGAATTCTGGTTTATAATAATTATGTTACTGGTTTCACGTCCTGTCAACTACTTTTACAGTTTTCGTAGACATCGAGGTGCCGGAATTTCGTCCCGGAAGAGTTTTAACGTGCCGGTAATTCTACCGACACGAGGCTGACGTATTTCAGCATCTTTAAATACCATCTGACTGACACGGGATCGAATATCCTCGTTTCTTGAGCATGAATTAACCGAGTTCGACCTTCCTCTTCTACTAACAAGGACAGAGCTCGATATTTGCAGTCGCTTAAGTGCGTCTGGAATCCAATATTCGGGGGACAATGGGTTCGAGCCGCACTGTCGGCAGCCCTGAAAATGTTTTTCCGTGGTTTCCCATTTTCACACCAGGCAAATGCTGGGGCTGTACCTTAATTAAGGCCACGGCCGCTTCCTTCCCACTCCTAGCCCTTTCTTGTCCCATCGTCGCCATAAGACCTATCTGTGTCGGTGCGACGTGAAGCAACTAGCAGAAAAAAATTCTATGACTTCGCGGGAATTGAACCTTCTCCAGGTGAGAGGCAAGCTCGCTACACGTAGACCACGAGGCCAATCAACCGTGCAATATTATCTTTGCCGCACTACAGGCTTGCTTCAATCAGGCCGTGCCGTAACACGTTATAATACCACCACTCGGTACAAGTTTGCTAGGAAAAGGCGATTAGGCTTACCGTTCGTTAATCATAGTTGCAACTATTGAAAGTAGGAACAATATACGGTAACAAACTCGGCCTGAATGCGGTTGAAATCATTGAACTCATTTAAAAAACCCTGTTCGTGTACCAGGTGAGTTAGCGTAATACAACCGAGTACAGACGTGTCCCATATTCTAGAGCTCTTATCAATACCTCTAATCATATTCGTACCAACAAAATGATGCCATTATCGATCAGTAGCCACAATACATGCTTCGCACGGCCTCAACAATGGCCGTGTAATATTAAAGTGCATAAAGTGAGTAGTGAGAGAAGGCGGAGAACCAGATACAATCAACACGATGTACAGTATGTATTGTATGTCTAACCCTTGTCACGTTTTCCTACGAGGTTTAGTATGAAGTGTGATGAATCTTCGTAGAGTTCTTACAATGCCCTTCCTGACGTCCATCCCATCAGAGGAGCTATTGGATGAAATGAATGATGTTATATATGATGGTAGGAAGGAAAATGACGAAACCCGGTGGCTGCATTATAGCCTACTACTGTCGCATAGCACCAAGGAGTCTGCTCAAGGTTTAACGTCCCCATCCAACAGCCGATTCACCATCAGCAATGCCATATTAGTCAACTTAAATAGCTTATTCATTATTAGATTATTCAACATACCTCATTGGCTCATCAAAAGTGACTGGCCACAAGCGTCTTGTGAATGGATTATCATTTTTTTAGTGATCTTAAAAATGTCAAGCTGACGATATGGAGTTGTTGCATTAGCACCCTAAAATGCCATAGACATCAGTCAGAATCCAACCCCCTTTCTTGGGATCAGAATGGCAATGACTAATCGACGGCGTTACTGACATTGGCTAGTCTGTCAGATTAAGTTTATACCTGTGTGTCTATGGTAACGGCACTGTACTCCGTAACTTCCGCAATAAATGGAATATGATTTCGTTCCAGGAATTAAATTAATACTCATTTCTAAGTAAACCCAACGTAGGCCTACATTAAATTAGTACATTTTTCTTAAGCTAAGTGAACTCCACGATATGAACCATTCCAGAAGTGTGGGTTTTATATTTATTACTGGCTACTATTTGTTTTACGTCGCACCGACACAGATATGTCTTATGGCGACGATGGGATAGGAAAGGCCTAGGAAGTGGGAGGAAGCGGCCGTGGCCTTAATTAAGATACAGCCCCGGCATTTGCCTGGTGTGGAAAGGGAAACCACGGAAAACCATCTTCAGGGCTGCCGACAGAGGGGCTCGAACCCACTATCTCCCGATTACTGGATTCTGGCCGCACTTAAGCGACTGCAGCTATCGAGCTCGGTGGTTTTATATTTAAGTTAATCTACTTCTGACACTGTAGTGGACATAATTTAATATGTGCGAATCACACTACAGTCAACTATGTGGCCCTCTCTCAAGTTTCAGGTGCATTGAATAGGGGGTTGACTAGCCAGGGCAGTAAAGACTCACGCGATTCACTTGAAGAACATGGGTTCACTTTCCAGTGAGGAAGTCGAAAAATAGAAACAAGGCTTGCAGTTCTGAAGCGTTATATGACCCTCGGGAATCACTCAGCCTACACTAAATGTGAGTGAGTACCGGTACGAAGTTAATTCCTGAGGCGGAGTCAGCTGGACATAGAGCTAACCACTCTTTACGTGCCTGGGTCACGAGTAGTGGAAAGCCACTCATACAAGGGCGTCTTTTTTGTATTTGCATTAAGGGTAGAAAACTTTGGATGAATGCGAAAAAAAAAAATGAGAATCCTTGGTATTACCTCACACGGTATTTATTCAGAAGAATTCAAGCAAGCATCAAGCTTGTATGATGATGACGCTGATGATTCTTCTGGTTTAACGGGGCCTAACATCTAGGTCATCGGCCCCTAATGGTACGAAATGAGATGGAATATAATGAAAATTTAAAATTCCGAAATTCATCCACCGACCACAATTCTAAACTTGATGGTGAATGAATGGATGAATATGAATTTAAAATAAATCAGCGGATCCAACTCACAATTTTGAAAGAAGAAGAATTCCAAAATCAACTGACTAGAATTCAAAAAGATGACAATGAACAATGATTATGGACTTAAAATAGTCAGTGGATCCGTACCGCAATGCCCCACCTTCCTAGAAACTAACTTTAATCAATGGTCTATATTGACCAAGGGACTGCTTTCAAAGCACAATCCTGAATCGATGATCCTTGTTGTTTAAAGGGGTCCAAAATCCAGATTAACGGCCTCTCATTATGGTACTTATCGCTAGTAAAGTAGAACCATGGTATTTCTCATGTAGCGGTACTAATCACAAGTAACGTAGACTGGCGGTGTTCCACACATTGTGGTACTACTCAGAAGTATTGTAGTACGCAAAGGTAACGCAGACCTATGGTGTTTCTCACATAATGGCGCCATTGATAGGTAACGTAAACCCATGGCGTTCCTCTGACAGTGGTCTTAATCACAGGAATCCGTACTATCCTGTGGTATTCCTCACATAGTGGTACTAATCGCAAGAAAAGTCGACTCATGGTGTTCCTCGCGTAATCACAGGTAATCTCATGGTTCAAAATTCGGCATACCATGGTCGCTCCTTATGACAGGCAGGGGATACCGTGGGTGTATTCTTCTTCTGCGTCCCAAACCCGCAGGGGGTATCAAGCTTGTAATTTCACGTAGTTTTATGTGAAACCAGCGCCACGGGACATAACATAAATCCACATGCTGTTCTCCAGTCCTCTGTCGAAAATTTTACAGGGCGTACCCAAACATGACGGGAACTACATAGTACACAGAAAAACTACACAAATATCCCTATGAACATACACCCTACGGACGCTCATCGGCGTCCAATAGAAAGACTCGCACGAGGAGAGCCGAACATATCCTCGAACTCTCCCGACATCAAAAGCCATACGCTAAACTAAAAAGAAACATTTCCCTAATGATTATGAACATATCTTTCAATAAATGAAACTCAATGTTACATACAGGAGAACTGCAACTCTACGTCAAAGGAACCTAGCTTGTAGCCGCAGCATCTTTGGCGACCAAGGCCTACGGTAACGACTAACGTGACGTCACTGACGGTACAGTTTCTATTTCAACACACTGTATATACAAATCCACAGCCACAGCACCTTTGGCGTCCAAGACCTACGGTAACGATTAATGTCACGTCAATTCCATCACACATTGTGTAGCGTTACGTTACCCAAATTTTCGGATGACTCCCGGCCATATGATATATTCATATCAAAAACTAAAACTCTACCTTGAATATCAAAAGCATTATTTTATTTTAATTCCTAAATTAATCGCCGTTCATGATATAGCAAGAAATACTAGATCAATATGCGCAACGTTAATGGATTAAGCCTGATTTTACAATCTTTATCTATAAAATCGAAGTAACTCTGTTCGTTATACAAATCTACTGATCAGTACAAAATTTTGCACCAAGGCTCATGACCCAATCGCAAGGGTCGTAGAGGTAAGTTATATCGCCAAAGATTTAATAAAACAAAATTAGTTATAATATATAATATACGGCTAAACGATTTTGTGTGTTCTCGCCATTTTTTTACACCAAAATCCTAAGGAATATATTGGACAAACAAATAGCATAGAAAAAGCCCATGATACAATCTAGCGATTTATTCTCTGAAAAATTAACCACAATTCCATAAAAGTGTAAAGTCTCATTTCCGTGAGCCAAACGAAACATGTGTTTCCAGATTATGCCAGTCACATAACTTGGTTCTAGCAAAGAAAGATATCGATCACACAGCAAAACACAAATAGGATCCCTATGAACATACACACTACGGACGCTCATCTGCGTCCAATAGAAAGACCCGCACGAGGAGAGCCGAACATATCCTCGAACTCTCTCGACACCAAAAGCCATACGCTAAACTAAAAAGAAACGTAACTACGGTATACAGTGTAATAATTTTTATTTTATGCGGCACTTGGTCTTTCGACACCAATAAATCCATTTTTTACATCGTTATGCCCTGCTCAGGAGCACGGTTGAACTTTCTTAGCTGTGTGTTGGCCTTATTTTCCTCCCTAAATCTCTTCATCCTCTCGCTGAGCTTCTTCCTTTGTTCTTCTGTCCAGGTTATAGTAGCTCTGGTGTTGGGTTTGTCTTCAAAGTGGTGATTGTCGATTTTGGTTCTGAATTTACATCTGTCCTATACAATGTCTTCTGAGATGTTAATTTCCTGGAGATCTGTTTCAATTTCACGGTTTCTTGGTTTTTAATGAAAGGCCCAGGTTGAGAATTCTTTTAGTTAGCCTTCTGAAAGAATTTCAACACTATCCATTAAATCAGGAAACTAAGCTTATACATTACTTAATGCGCATGCACCCACCAATAACTACAATATTATTATTATTATTATTATTATTATTATTATTATTATTATTATTATTATTATTATTATTATTATTATTATAAGAATGAGTATCACATGACTGTTTTAAGGTGGTGGATTCTTTTGCTTGATGACAACATAGCGATTTATTTCCTGGGATGAATATTGAGTGATTGATTTCAGGTGCGTATTACTTGCTTTAATCGTATGTGCCTTAGTTTAGCACTCGTTTTCGCAGTTTTATTGTAAAACGATACCTTCCTTTATTACGTATTTTCTTGACTAAGCGGTAAAGTGTTTGGTGGTGCAGGGCGTAATTTATTAAAGCCTTCGTATACCAGCGTTGACACTCCGACGCCATGACCCAGAGGTACTAGGGTAAACGTTTTGTTGGGCCACGGTCGCCTCTAGTCTAATGTCCATTGAAGGAATTATTAAACTGCCCTCTCCTCAGGCCGAATCATACTGTAAGCATGGGAAATAGGGATGGCGTCTTACTTATGCCTTATTCTAAACCAGAGGCAACAACGCTGGACTATTACAAGCAGATCTACTTCAAGTCCCATCAACTACTTCAACGTTTTCAAGAGCCGCCAAGGTGCCAGAGATCACCTGCAAAGAGCAAAGTCATCTTCGTACCCGCTATGAAGGCCCCGTGAGGTGTGGAAGGTAAAGGCTTCCTCTATCCGTAATCTTGGTACTAGATGGGGTGAAGTGATTAGCTCTACGCTCCGCCGCCCCCAAAAATGAACTTGGTACTCATTTTTGGTGTAGGCTGAGTGAACCTCAGGGCCATTTGCACCTCCAGAAGTGGAAATCTCGTTTATTAAATTTTACGTCTTCCTGACGGGGATTCTAACCCACGCCTTTACTGCCTCGACCAGGCAGAGAGTTCATTTGCGTGCCAGTAAATTTGTCGATAGGAGGCCAGCGTACTTAAGCATCTGATAATGACCTTAAAATAGTACCTTGCCGCGTAGGGATTGAACCCGCTTTTGTTTCAGAAGGCCGGTGTTTTATCGTCTGAGAATACTATATTTGTCGATTTGAATCCAAGGTAGGAATAAACAGTCCGATTGGGGCTACTCCGGTTGTGGAGTTATGAAATACGGATGGATGAGGACTTTTTTCACGCATTTGGAACCGAACTTCGAAAGAAGAGGGTGGTATTGGAGACGATGAGTGAACACGATATTTAATGAGTTGATTGTAATAATCACATAAACAGAAGAAGTAATGGGGCTAGGCACAAAAACGTGATTATCGGTACACATCTCTTGCAACCCCAAACTTTTTTTTTTTTTTTTTTTTTTTTGGATTTACGTCGCACCAACACAGATAAGTCTTATGGCAACGAATCAGTCAACCCCAAACTGAAAGGTGTGTGTGTGTGTATGTATGTATGTATGTATGTATGTATGTATGTATGTATGTATGTATGGCAAGTGTTAGGAAGGTAGCAAAGAAACCTCGGAACGAGCAGATGAGACTGATTTTCATTTACAGATTTAAATTCGAGTACGGTTGGAAGGGTCGGCACAAAGGATATCTGAAACGGTTGGAGCTTGGTATAAATGAATGTCAGTCCCACTGAAAATCAGATCAGGATGGACAACTAGTAAATTGAATTCCAGTATATCTGTTGAATACGCATTCAGTCCATCGAAGCATTCAGAAAACTTTACGTAAGTGTTCGGAGGTACAATATATTGTTGATCTCTATCACTATATCATCATTAAATTGGAGTGTAATTTAAATATTTAAATGTTCATTGAAGTTTAAAGACGTATTGATAAGGCTGGTGGTTCTTGGTAGTGTTAATGAGTAAGAAATACATATTCTCCCCAACGGAATCTGATTCTTGGCCAGTTTTCAATACACAAACTCACAGTGTACCTATTAGTTAATATTCCATTTCCGATATTTCTGCGTGTGTTGCAAGACTGGAAGGCATACAGGGAGTAATTGAGCTACCAGTATGTAACAGTACACTTCAAAATTGCTCTTGATTACTCTTAATGATATGCATAGTTAGAGTTCGCTGCTCTGGGATATCAAGCTTGCTAGTATTGGGATGAGCTACAAGGCTATATTTTCAGCTTATATTAAAAGGAAATACACTTTCGTTATCGAACTCTAGCAAGATTTAACAATTGTCAACTCTTCCTAACAACACCCATTGACAAAGCAGTCCGCAAAGAAAAATGTTTGTCCTTTCGATGTAGAATTTATATTAGAGATTTCCAACTCAAGGTTCTAGATCTGCACTTTAGTATGACAAAAGATCTATAGCATTATATCGGGCATGACATAAGTCATGTGAAGAATGTTTAAAAGGAAGTGTTACAAACACACTTCCAATATTTCACAATTACGCTCCTAATTAAAACTCGAAAACGACAATAAAAGCTGGCGTACTGTAAAGTTCCTTGGCTGATTGGTCAGTGTAACGGCTTTCGGTTCAGAGGGCCGCGGATTCGATTCCAGACCGGGCGAGCATTTTAGCCGCGACTGATAATTCCTCTAGGTCGGAAGATGGGTGCTTGTGACCATATTAATACATATCTTAATTTACACAGAACACACTACGCTACCAACCACGACTGAAACACGTAATAGTGAATAGATCTTCCACATAGTTTGGGCATCCGTGCCGTAAAACGTGGCTTCATCCACACTAGCCGCGACCCAAAATAATCGGTAGGAAGGCAAAGAAAGAAAGAAAGAAAGAAAGAAAGAATCTCTTTTCCTTTTTTTTTGCTATTTGTTTTACGTTGCTCCGACACAGATAGGTCTTTTGGCGACGATGGGAGAAGAAAGGCCTAGGAATGGGAAGGAAGCCGGCCGTGGCCTTAATTAAGGTACGGCCCCAGCATTTGCCTGGTGTGAAAATGGGGAAACCACGGAAAACCATCTTCAGGGCTGCCGACAGCGGGGTTCGAACCCACTATCTCCCGGGTGTGAGCTCACAGCTGCGCGCTCCTAACCGCACGGCCAACTCTCCCGGTAGGAAAGAAAATTAAAATCTGGCACAGTATATCAAGGACTGAATACGTAACCACTTGCCTAAGCGCACCTCTCCGGTGCTTTACATAGAAGCATCTTATCTCGTGCAGTCGACTGATATTTAAGGAAGCCCAAATGTAAAAGTTCTGGGTCACTAGGTTTGCTTGTAATTATGTATTGTTTATTTCTAGTGGTTTAACTTTGCACTAACACATCGAAAGTTATCGGCGACACAAGGTTGAGAAAGGGATAGTATTAGGAAGGTAGTGGCCGTGGTCTTAAATAAGGTACAGCCTGATGACGGTGGCATTCGAACCCACCATATCTAGAATTCAAGCTCACTGCTAGGTGGCGCTAACGGCACGACCAACTCGCTCAGTTATCAACTTTAAAAACCAAGTACAAAATATCCTCTTTAGGGTAATATTCCGACATTATGGTTTCTAATAATATCTACAATCGTTGAAGAGATACATGGGCATTGTCCCCATCAGGAGGAATAATAATAATAATAATAATAATAATAATAATAATAATAATAATAATAATAATAATAATAATAATAATAATAATAATAATAATAATAATAATAATAAGTTAGTGCTAGTATTGCGAAAGAGCTTGTGGTTCTAGAATTCAGTTACCTAAGAATCCACTATCGGGATAATGATAATAATAATAATAATAATAATAATAATAATAATAATAATAATACTCTGTTTACCCTCCAGGGTCGGCTTTTCCCTCAGACACAGCGAGGGATCACACCTCTACCGCCTCAAGGGCAGTGTCCTGGAGCTTGAGACTCTTGGTCGGGGATACAACGGGGGAGAGACCGGTACCTCGCCCAGGCGGCCTCACCTGCTATGCTGAACAGGGGCCTTGTGGAGGGATGGGAATATTGGAAGGGATAGGTAAGGAAGAGGGAAGGAAGCGGCCGTGGCCTTATATTAGGTACCATCCCGGCATTCGCCTGGAGGAGAAGTGGGAAACCACGGAAAACCACTTCCAGGATGGCTGAGGTGGGAATCGAACCCACCTCTACTAAGTTGACCTCCCGAAGCTGAGTGGACCCCGTTCCAGCCCTCATACCACTTTTCAAATTTCGTGGCAGAGCCGGGAATCGAACCCAGGCCTCCGGGGGTGGCAGCTAATCACGCTAACCACTACACCACAGAGGCGGACAATAATAATAATAATAATAATAATAATAATAATAATAATAATAATAATAATAATAATAGGTGGAAAATACAGAACCTACGGACATCTGTCAGTCAGGCAGCTTCGGCAGCTGGCACAATTCCTATCCTCTGAGCTAAATGGGCGCTTTCTTTCATTCCATTCCTGACCCAGTCGAATGACTGGAAACTGGCTGTGGATTTTAATTATTATTATTATTATTATTATTATTATTATTATTATTATTATTATTATTATTATTCCTTTCGTGTTAATGTTGCGACAACCCTTACATGTTTCTTGGTGACCCTGACGTAGGAAAGAGCTACGACTGGGAAGGTAGTAGGCCGAGATCTTAATTAAGGTACAGCTTCAACATTTGCCTATTGTGAAGTGAAAACCAAGGAAAACCATCTTCAGGATTGCCGATGGTGGAATTTCGAAATAAAAATTTCCCAATTCAAAAGCACAGCTACACAATCGGTAACTCGCAGCCAAATAACTCATATATCGTCGCTGCCGGTACAAAACCTCTTATGTGAAATATTTTAGCTTAGAACTTTGGCCGGTCAAGTTCTCTCATCTGAGGTGCAATATTGTGTGAATATTGTCAAGGCATTCTCGCTGTTCATAATGTATGCGCTGCGGGTCAGTATATCTCCAAAAATATTATCACATAGGAGGTTTTGTCCCGGCAACGACGATATCTTTCCTATACTGATTGACAGCTGCCTTCCTAGTGCCAGACGTATCCGTTCACAATTAATTAATATCACTTTACTTAACAGAGAAGTTGTTCAGGAACAACTACTATCTTCTGAAATGCAATCTAAAGCATTAACCATTTCTTGAAGATACGGAGCGAATTGGTTGAGCCGTACGGGTTGCGTAGCTATAAGCTTGCACTCGGGAAATGGAAGAGGATTTGCCGTGGTTTCCCATTTTCAAAACAGGTAAATGCTGGATATTTATCTTTTTAAGGCCACGGACCGTTCCATGTCAGTCCTAGACCTTCCCCATCTCATCGACTTCGAAAACCTGCAAGTGTTAGTGCAACGTTAACCCACCAGGAATAACAGTTTAGGCACTGGATTTTGACGAAATTTTATCTTTTGTCTCAAATCACTGAAACGTAGCTGCTTTTTTATTGGCACATTTCATGATAAATTAAGTAAATTAAGACATTTACCATGGCTTTTTTTTTTTTGCATTTTTTACCATTTGAAGCATTATTTTTCTTCTTGCGCGCAGCTGTGAGCTTGCATTGGGGAGATTGTGGTTTCGAACCCCGCTGTCGGCAGCCCTGAGGATTTTTTTTCGTGGTTTCTCATTTTCACATCAGTCAATTTATTTAAGTGCACGGCCGCTTCCCTCCGAGTCCCAGCCCTTTCCCATCACATCGTCGCCAAAAGATTGACCTGTGTCGATATGAGATAAAGAAACTAAAAAATGTAGATATTTCCATTTTAGTATAAATTTGTCCAGAAATACCCATCAATGCCATATTTTTGTTCTTTATTTTAATTTACACAGATACTTAAAATTTTCTCTACACATATTGCAGGAGATGACAGTGATTTAATGACCAGCGAGATTGTGTATTTTATTGTTTCAGTTGAGGCGGAAAAGACATTTTCTATGTGTAAGGCTCTGTTAGCCGACAATCGCCAGAGGTTTTTTTTTTTTTTTTTTTTTTTGCTAGGGGCTGTACGTCGCGCCGACACAGATAGGTCTTATGGCGACGAGACGCCAGAGGTTAAGTTCTGAAAACATACATACTGTGTTTGTTGTATACTGCAACTCAGTAACTAAAAATTAAAAGAAACAACGAGCTAGGTTTAAATTGTTGGAAACTACTGAAAACCGACCTGAGTTCGTGTGTCGTTCAACTACAAACTATTCAAACCCTCGCCAGGATCACCTATTGAAATTTGGAAGGACTGACCTAGTCAGTACCTCGAGTTGGAACAGGCAGTGTATCACAAGTCCAAGTTAAGGTCGCTATAATAGTTCCTTTTCGCTTCTCCTCCCAATTTTGCCTAATAAAACTCTGTGATCTGAGGCCATCCTCTATGTCAATAGGACTATGGCCTTGGCTATATAATCGAAAGAGGATGTTACTGTGCGGGAAAATAGTATTAGAAATTTGGTATCTTCCGGGGAAACCGTAAGATCACTAAACAATTTTCATGAGCTGTCAGTAATAAATTATATGATTACCATAGGTTTCATATATCTTAGATTAATGGAATCATAGATAAGACCATTTGTTGATAACTGTACGTACGATGAGTTCTCAGCCCGAAGGCTGATTTAATCCTCAATAGTTCTCCAATGAGCTGTCATACATGGCATAGGCATCATCGAGAGACATACTAGGAATGTGAGGTAGTTTTCCAATGCTTTCCTCAGATATACTGTATAGAGTAATAAATAAGTTACAGTACAGGATTGTTAGCGACTGCAAATAACCTCGACGATGTTATGAGATGGACAGATGGAGCGATTTAATTACTGCGATGGTGAGGTGAAAGTACCTCTTGGGAATCAGTGTAAGTAATGCACCCATTAAACTAGCGGTTAATATAAAGGATAATCTGCCATTGAGGTAATCACATTAATGAGAAATATGAATATGAGGGCTGTAGTAATGTTATAAAGGAGCGGGAGTGTAAATGACTCTGAAGACCCCAATTAGACTATGGTTCCTGTATATGGGACCGTCACCAGAATTACGTGATTCTAGAACTGGAAAAGATCCAAAGAAATGTCGCACGATTTGTTCTTGGTAATTTCCAGAAAAGAACTAGCGTTACGGAAATGTAAACTGGGAAAGCTTGGGAATAAGCAGACAAGCTGCTCGACTAAGTGGTATGTTTAGTTCTGTCAGTAGCGGGATGGTGTTAAATGACATTAGTAGTCTAATAAGCTTGAATGGAGTTTTAAAAGAAGGAAATATCATAATATGGAGGTAAGCTTGGAATTCAAGAGGACAAACTGAGGTAAATATTCGTTTATATTAAGAGGAATGTGGGGTCGGAATACTATAAATTACTAAAGGAAATGTTTGTTAAATTTAAAATTTCTTTGAAAATATTTAAGAAAAGAATAGCTATACAATAATAATGTTATTGGTTTTACGTCCCACCAACTAATTTTGCGGTTTTCGGAGACGCCGAGGTGTCGGGATTTAGTGCCATATGAGTTCTTTTACATGCCAATAAATCTACCGACATGAGGCTCACGTATTTGAGCACTTTCGAATACCACCGGACTGAGCCAGGATCGAACCTGCCAAGTAGGGACAATAATTAAGTGGCTGTACTGTTGATATACATTTTCTCAGCTAATTATAGTTAATGAAAATATTACATTTTTAGCTAACAAATGTTTTGCTTTAAGATGTGTCTGTGTTTAATGTTCGTGGATTATTCTTAGCGTAAGAAGGACCTTTAAGGAAATCTAGTACACTAGTAACGTGGTAGATAAATTTTCGATTCGCCATTAACTGTCACCTCGACTTCACCTCCAAGCAACGAAGTCTTGGACGGCAACGGATGTACTGTATTGGGATAGACATTTCTTCGTTTATATCCACATATCCATCCATTTTTCGTTTGTTTTCTATATGTAGAGAATACTGGAGGTTTTCTGAAAACTGGAAATCCTCATTTTTGGTCTTATGTTAGACATTACAAGTTGAAAATGCTCGGACTCAAGGTCTTATACAAGGTCTACAGTACAAGGTCCTGTACACAAACTTCGTACGCGTAAACGGTAAAGAATCCGTTTCATTTCTTAACATCGTCACACAGAGGTTATTACTGTTCCATAAAGCACATAGTTTCGATACTAATATTATTCTTAAAGAAATACCATACTTGTAGGCTGATTGGCTAATAAAAAAGATACTGTACATTTTCTACTCATTTACCTAGAGTACAATGTATTTCATAGTCAGTCATACCACTAGTTACTGTACGATTCGTATACAACAAATGTCAACCAGAAGAGGTAAACTTAGATAAACAAGAGATCTACAAACTCACAATCCCATTTTACAAGTCAAATTACAATCTTCCAGAAATTAAAGTAATAAGACTAATGGTCGGAGCACGGGGCACCATACCTCGACACTTCGCCGACACATGGAAGAGTTTCCAGCTACTCATTGAGGGCATTCACGACATAGGTACGATAACCCTCCGAGGTTCCATTAGACTCCTAAGGCACCATACATTCAGCGCATAATGTAGTTACAGATTGTTTTTTGAAAAAATAATCCGGTATATGTACATATAGTTTCTCTGCACCTTACAAACCTCTGACAGTTCATGAAACTCGGGAACTTTATTTCCATCGCCTGGTTTATGTGCCCATTCCATTGTGGTTGCGAACGTAGGTAGACCAGCGTTATCACATCTTCACGAACGTTCGAATGAGACTCTCACAGTAAATGATGAATTCACTTCCCATGTCTGAGAGGTAGAAATTCTCATTATGAATTGCTAGTCTAGTTAAGATATTTCTGAACAGTATAGACTATTATTCTAATCAAGCACGAACATAAAATATTAAAACTTATACGGGTTGAAAATAAAGAATTGCATATACTGATTGAGTACCTCTTATTTAGTTAAATTTCGCCAGGACAGCAATTCTTTTTGGAGTTGCATATACTGTAGTTATAAGCAGAGAAACTAGTGTCAGAAGAAATTGGCAAATGACGGAAGAAACGAAGAGAAACATTATGTAGTTGATAATTCCTGAACAGAAATGCGTAATCGTATTTTACTATGCCTACTTCTCGGTAAAATCAAATGTGTTAGAGATTCCGATTACCCCTGATATCAATTGGAATTTGACCATAAAATCACTGCTTTACACTATATCTTTATTATCATGGAGTTTATTCCATTCGATTAGTATTCAACGAAACTAAACCATAACTTCTGTACGAGGACGCATACGGTTTCAGTATTTTTCACTTAATCTACCCATCTAAGAAATCCTCTGGGTCGTCTCTGTTATCTGTCCAACTTTCCTGCACGCTCTTCAACCCTGATATGGGTAAGTCTTAATGACGTCCTGTCTTTTATATAACTACGAGCACGTTACTGGTGGTGATGAATGAACTGGAGTGAAATAAAAGGTTTACTGCGTGCAAGGAAAAAAATTCATTAAATCATTCTTTGTTCTGACAGTCAATTAAGGAGATGATCTAAGCCAACTCGCTTGAACTCAAGTTCATATCCCAGTTCCTTCAAACCAAATTAACTGAAGACGTCATAAATCATATTAATAGCATTTCACAAAGAACACGAGTATTTCCCCTCTACTTTTCAGTAATAGATTCTAGATATTTTATCTTTTAAAATATAAGTGCAATTTTAGCTGATTTTAAAATGCACCCTCATAACGTTGTGAAATCACTCGAGTACATGGGAACAACATCTACTAAATATAGAAACCCTGAGTACTATAGACTGGCGTAAATAGATAATTTTTGCGATAATTTTTTCTATTCGAAGTAAATTACGTTGTTCCAATGACAGATAAAATTACTGACTTAGTACCAAACACTAGTTTCATAAGGGCGAATAAAATGCAGGCCTAATCCCGGAAAGGAATCATTTCTCAGCAATATCGTGAATGTACCATGAAAATTTAAAGTGGGGGTGAATGAATGAATGAATGTACGAATTAATTAATGTAGGTTGTACGATTGTTTGAACGTTCGATTTTCGTTTTAAATTGCACAGTGTACAACCAAGCTCAGGCGATACATGTGTATTCTTTAGTACTTTATACTCGACTAATATATAATATCTTGAAAGGACGTTAAAATTAGCTCAGTTAAATGCTTTCATTCGATATATTTCTTAACTTATGCGCCACTCTTTCCGATCCGTGCGTTTGAAATACATTAATTTGTAGTTCAACTTGGAACGACAGACATATGACATAATTGACAACATCAGGTCTACTAAAAGAAAAAGATTCATTCCTTTGTTGGAGAGTGGAAACTATTTGTACGCATAAGTCAATTCATCTACCAAAGTTCAAGTATATACACAGCCAATTGGCGCATAGGTTTGGAGAAAAATACAACGGGAACAAGCGACGATGGTTGAATTATTGATGACGATTTAGCAGGTGTAAGGCTATGGTTTACTAAATATTTGTATGCTTGTAGCCAAATGGAGTAACGATGTGTAGAGAAATGCCAAAACGAACAATTTACTGAATATTCCTCAATCCATTGTAGCGGATGTGTTCAATAAAACTGCTTCTATTGAATCAATTTACTCATTCATCTGTCATATTTGTCATTCCCCTTCAAGAACATGTCACTCAGGTCTGACTATACTTTTCTAAACTATACTATTCGTTATCAATACTGAATGCATGAAATTTTCTAAAGAGTCATTTAGTCTCGATGTACGCCAAGGAAGTAAATTTTCAAGTATTGAATAAAAACATCGATATCATTTTAACGGGAATGCGTTGTCATTTATTGTTAATCTTCGTGGGAGAGAACGGGTTCATATTCCAAAATCTCGGAAGTCCGCTTTAACTAGTTTATTATATGAAAATAATGTATTGCTACAGAACGTAAATTTCCCTACCGCCGGTTACCGAAGACGAACAGAAATACGCATGCCACTCACCTCGATTTCCAAATGCAGCCGAACTAGCCGCGCCAACTGCAGCTGCCAGAAAAATCGCTACTGCGGGGTGCATCGTGGATATGTTGGGTAACCAGTTGGACTAATCTTCCTCTACGACACTACAAAGTTTAAATCTTCTACCTTCCCGGAACAACAATGTCACCGAAATAAAAAACACGAAACCAAGTTTCAGTTAAAATACAGAAGGGGAGTTTCCTTAATTTTCACAGATAAAATAGTTATTTTCTGAATTCACACGCAGTCACTTGAACGGTTTTAAAACTTGCCAAATCACACCATTGGCACCTAAACTGAAGAAATTAAAAATTATGGGTCATTCCGTACACAAATATTCTCTCTTTCGGACAAAATAATCTAGGGTAAAATAGCACTGAAAAGGAAAATAATGGAACTTTATATAGTATATAGATATATGATCCTCAAAGGGAATCTTCAAATTAAGTTAGAGGCCTTTCTTTTTATACTTTTCCCTGGGGTGTCTTTGCTTGATTTTAAACCAGACTGATTTCCGCGTACACCAACTGGGGGTGTCAACCTTCGAGGGTTCAGATCAGACGTTTGACCGACCGAAAGCCCGTCGTGCAACTGATTCCATCCGTCCGCTCTTCGCGGGCAAATACTTATCATGCTCGTTCCGGGTCCCCGGGCGCCTGCGTCATGCGTAGCGCTCTCTGCCCGCTGGCCGGAGCAAGAAGGAAATCCCGCCGCTCTCGCAGTGACACCCGCTAGCGACCTCCGTCTATTTCAGAATTCCTTTTCGAGCCTTTTGTGTCGTGTGTGTTGTCATTTCTCCTCTCGAGAGGGTTTGCGGAGGTGAAAGTGGATGTGCCGTTATTTTTTAACAAGCTCGCCATAAGCATCACATTTTGCCTAATGAGAAAGGGACGACGATAATGCATCGAACATATATTGCTTAATGGATAATGGAATTGGCCGGAGAACGGGAAAGAGACGAACGACAAAGCCATCAGCTTGTAAACACACAACATACCCAGTCAATTTAAAGAGTGAAAAGCGATAGGTTCCAATTCTTATGACTCCACCGACGTCGAGCATCCAGTGACCTATTCTTATTCTTCTCAGCCGGGCTTAGTGGCTCAGACGGTTGAGGCGCTGGCCTTCTGACCCCAACTTGACAGGTTCGATTCTGGCTAAGTGCGATGGTTTCAAAGTGCTAAAATACGTCAGCCGCGTATCGGTAGATTTACTGGTACGTGAAAGAACACCTGCGGGACTAAATTCCGGAACCTCGGCGTCTCCGAAAACCATAACAGTAGTTAGTGGGACGTAAAGCAAATAACATTATTATTATTATTATTCTTTCGAATGGGCCACCAGAGGACCACGTGCCAATTTCAATTCCTTCTTCTTTGTTCTTTCCTTTTCTTCCAGTACGCTTTCATCTGTTCACTATGTTTCTTCTTTCTGTCTTCAGACCACTTTGAACCAGTCTTTTTTACTTTCCTACCTTGGAATCCTTCTATTTTCAATACTTTTTCCCGAAAGCCTTCTCTATTATTTATTTCTTCTGTTGTTATATTGTTTTTTTCTAAATCCTTTCTTACTTCATTGACCCAGCTTGTCGTTGATTTCTTACTCCACAAATATCTGAAAATCTTACTGGTTAATCTACTATCTTGCATTCGATATAAATGTCCAAAAAACATAAGTCTCCTTTTCCTCATTACATCTGATATATTTTCTATTTTTTGATATATTTCAGCATTACTTCGTAATTTCCAACCTTCTGCTGTGTTTTGTGGGCCTAATATTTTCCTCATGATTCGCCTTTCTAGTATTTCTAGCTTATCTAAATTATAGTTTAATGCCAGACACTCACTTGCATATAGGCATTCTGGCTTCACTACTGTGTTGTAATGCCTTATTTTTGCATTTTTGGATAGGCATCTTTTATTGTAGATATCTTTGGTGACACCATAAGCTCTCTCCATTTTATGTACCCTCTCCTCTACTGCAGATTTTTCTAAACCATTTTCTTGGATTATTTCCCCTAGATATTTGAATTTTTTTACCCTCTCTATTTGGCCAATATCTGTTTTCAGAAATTTTGGTGCATCCCAAATATTTGTTAAAAATTTTGTTTTTTCTGCAGAAATTCTTAAGCCAGTTCTGCTGGCGATTCTTTCCAAGACATTTACTTGGGTTACAGCAGATGTCACATTTTCAGAAAGTATTGCAAAGTCATCTGCAAATGCAAGACAATTTATTTCAATCCTTTTATTTCCTCTGCCTAACCTTATCGGTGAAATGTTGAGTTCAATAAGTTTTTCGTTCCAAATTCTCACTATTTTCTCTAGGACACAATTAAAAAGAATTGGGGATAGTCCGTCGCCTTGTCGTACACCAGTTTTTATTTTGAAAGGCTGTGATATCTCTCCCAGAAATTTCACTTTAGAGACTGTGTCTGTAAGTGTTTCACGGATTAGATTTGCCAGTTTAGACTTTATGCCAAATTCTCGAATTATTTTATATATAGTTTTTCTGTCAACAGAATCAAAAGCCTTTTTGAAATCTACAAACATGACTACAATGTCCTTTGTATTAAGTTGCTTTACGTCGCACCGACACATATAGGTCTTACGGCGACGATGGGACAGGAAAGGGCTAGGAGTGGGATGGAAGCGGCCGTGGCCTTAATTAAAGTACAGCCCCAGCATTTGCCTGGAGTGAAAATGGGAAACCACGGAAAACCATTTTCAGGGCTGCCGACAGTGGGGTTCGAACCTACTATCTCCCGAATACTGGATACTGGCCGCACTTAAGCGACTGCAGCTATCGAGCTCGGTATTATTATTATTATTATTATTATTATTATTATTTTGGCTAGTTGCTTTACGTCGCACCGACACAGATAGGTCTTATGGCGACGATGGGACAGGAAAGGGCTAGGAGTGGGAAGGAATTGGCCGTGGCCTTAATTAAGGTACATCCGCAGCATTTGCCTGGTGTGAAAATGGGAAACCACGGAAAACCATCTTCAGGGCTGCCGACAGTGGGGTTCGAACCTACTGTCTCCCGAATACTGGATACTGGTCGCACTTAAGCGACTGCAGCTATCGAGCTCGGTATTATTATTATTATTATTATTATTATTATTATTATTATTATTATTATTATTATTATTATTATTATTATTATTATTATTATTATTATTATTATAGTCCTGCTGCTTGACTGAATGATCAGCATAGTGATCTTCGGTACAGAAATTCCCAGTTTCGACTCCCGGCCAGATCGTGGACTTTTATCTTAAGTAGTTATTAATTCCGTGGCTCGGGGCTGGACGTATGTGTTGCCCTGTTTCCCAACATCCCTAATATTCGAACACTGCATATAACACTAACTCCCATCAAAAAACCATGCGGTTTCCCGTACGTGGCAGAGGCCGACACTCGTCGGATAGTCTACCTCACAAGGGCTGCACCACACGGAGCAATAGCCGCACGAAGTTATTATTATTATTATTATTATTATTATTATTATTATTATTATTATTATTATTATTATTATTATTATTATGTAACCTTACCTCGCAGCTCTGTAAATATGTTTCCCCTGCTCATACCAAAGACTTTACTGCATTCCTACCGCAAGAATTCCTCATGCTATTGTGTATTTTGCGGCATTTTCAGCGTGTCCCTTTTTTATATTAATTTTACAAAGCGCCCTAGAAATTTGTTTCAAATAATACTTTCTTCCGGACCACTTTTAGGCATACCCTCTTGTCCATTGGCCATTTTTCTCCTGATATACAACATACAAATTTTACACGGCAGTGTTAATTAGGTTAAAAAATGCGCCATGGACCATCGTTATGCAACAGGAGTACGTTCTCGAACACTAGTCAAGTGTGTCTATCCGGGTTAGTATAATTACAAAATAGGATCATGTTCGCCTTTTCCTCAGTCATGATATTGGGTAATGAAATGGCGCGTAGTTTTAGTGCCGGAAGTGTCCGAGGAAACGTTCAGCTCGCCAGATGCAGGTCTTTTTATTTGACGCACGCAGGCGACCTGCAAGTCGTGATGAGGATGAAATGATGACGAACGCAACACGCATACATAATTCCCCCCCCCCCCCGTGCCAGTAAAATCAACGAATGGTGGTGAAAATTCCCGACCCTACTGAGAATCGAACCCGGGACCTCTGTGACCAAACGCCAGCACACTAGCCGTTCAGCTATGTAGCCACACATGAAATTGGGTGGACAGCACTGTGACAACTTCCCTATCTTTGGTACGTAACTGATTAAAATGACGCCTTCAAATACTGTTTTAAGTGCAATTGTTTTCCAGGAAATAATTCGAAGTTCTGTAGGTAAATCCCATTTGTCACTTCGCATTGTGCCAATTGCAGGAAACGTTTTTAACAATTCTTGCTTATGCAAATGTAGTGAATGTTCTACCCATAGAATTATTGCTTCCCGATTGCTAAGTGAGACATTTCAACCAGCTTCTTTAAAATATGGAGTTCAACTGTTATGCTTTTATCCTGGTCAATATTTCCACCACAAGGATCAGCTGCAAAGCAGAAATATGTGCTCGATTCACGTAATAGCCACACTTCTTTGACATGTTTTCCTGATTTATTGAGAACATCCTGAATGGACATCGATCGTTCAATGTTATAAGTTCTTCAACGAACGTAAAAGATTCACTAGGATGGTAAAATATGAGAAACTTAAATCTAATAGAGCAAAATTTATCATCCTGACTTCGAACTGCTCGTGTTGGAACAACATCAAAACGTATACAGTAAACACCTCATTCTGTGCTCTGAAGGTGTTGCTTCGTAGTATGGACAATTTTGCTCGTGAAACACGTCACGTAAACTGTTTTTGTTCGGTCAATAACCCCACAGTTAAAAAGAATCCAATATTGCATCTTCCAGAACTTCTTACTTTCTTTCCTTATTAATCTGCTTACCCTCCAGGGTTGGTTTTTCCCTCGAACTCAGCGATTGATACCACCTCTACCGCCTCAAGGGCAGTGTCCTGGAGCTTCAGACTCTGGGTCGGGGGATAAAACTGGGGAGGATGACCAGTACCTCACCCAGGCGGCCTCACCTGCTATGCTGAACAGGGGCCTTGCGGGGGGATGTGAAGATTGGAAGGGATAGACGAGGAAGAGGGAAGGAAGCGGCCGTGGCCTTAAGTTAGGTACCATCCCGGCATTTGCCTGCAGGAGAAGTGGGAAAGCACGGAGAACCACTTCCAGGATGGCTGAGGTGGGAATCGAACCCACCTCTACTCAGTTAACCTCCCGAGGCTGAGTGAACTCCGTCCCAGCCCTCGTACCACTTTTCAAATTTCGTGGCAGAGCCGGGAATCGAACACGGGCCTCTGGCGGTGGCAGCTAATCACACTAACCACTACACCACAGAGGCGGGCACTTCTCCTTACACAAACGTATATTTGAATGTTTCAAAAATACGTCGTTTTTACAGAAGTGGTTGATGACAATAAAATTTCTGGATAATACACATCACAGTAATATCCAAGATATTTTCATGAGAAATGCTTTTCCTGGTGTCCCAGGTTTCGTCCCGGGTTTAGTTCCTTTTGGACTTCTCATTACGCTGGCCGCAGTTTTTCTCCTTTCATTTATCGAAGGTTCGGACTTCCACACCATACGTGACGGGCCCGTCGTATCTCGGTCAAAGTGATCAGTTTTTACCTCCGGATGAGGTTACGTATATCAATGAGTCAGACGAAACATAAAATTATGGAATATTCTTGATTATTCCTTGACTCTTCTTACCGGTGTTCACAGTGTTTCGACATCGTTGAAGAATTGGCATTACTTTTACACTATTTATAATAAAAGGTAATTCCTTGCACTGGTAACCAGCACATAATAACAGAATTAAATTTTGATAATCTTTAGTTCTCGAGCAATATTTTCAATGTCATTGGATGAATTTTCAAGCAAACTACGACTAAATTTACAATCCGAGTTTTCGTGTTCATCGTAATTTTCTTGCTCGGCCAGTCTCGGTCGTTTATTCATTTTTGAACAGGTGATGAAAACAAACCGTCTTCTTTAAGCACTGTTTTTTTTTTTTTTTTGCTAGTTGCTTTACGTCGCACCGACTCAGATAGGTCTTATGGCGACGATGGGACAGGATAGGGGTAGGATTGGGAAGGAATCGGCCGTGGCCTTAATTAAGGTACAGCCCCAGCATTTGCCTGGTGTGAAAATGGAAAACCACGGAAAACCATTTTCAGGGCTGCCGATAGTGGGGTTCGAACCTACTATCTCCCGAATACTGGATACTGGCCACAATTAAGCGACTGCAGCTATCGAGCACTGTTCACTGACTGTCCCAGAAAATTTAAATACCACAATTATCAATAACGCAAGAAAAGGCTGCCATTGGACGCTCTCAATTGTGTGAACCCTCAGAATAATATTGTCCCAGTTACACGTTACAATATAACTATAGCAATAGCGCACCGGAGGCTTTCATTTTCGAACAAACCCACAGGATACTCGTCACAAGTGATTAAAATTAATGAACCAATCATATAAGAGTTAGGACCAAAAAAGTCACGGACTGACCCCCTCCCGTTTGATTGGCGAGTGTTAATATTGTACTCGACATAAGGGCTGAAATTCAGGTGTCAATAAAAATCATATCAGTGGAAAATATAGTCTAACTAATAAAATTCTATCTTCCTTTCCTCACACACATTCCACACTACCGCCATTCCAATTACACGTAGGTTCATACAATATGGTGCCAGCAGGGGCAAAAGATAAACATGGGTCGACGCCCCGAACACATGATATTAAAAATCTATATTTTAAAAGAGCTTTGGAAAATCCTTCCGTCTGTTCTACTGGTCCGATCTGCTTCATTTGTATTTTATTCTTTCCGGAATTACCTGCCGGTGAATCATGAGACATTGATAGGTTTCTAAGTTCAGCCAGCTTTGAGTAATCATACAATAAAATCATTAAACGACCCCACCAATAATTGCAGGGGAAGGCTTACCCTAACCCGCAATACATTCTGCACTTAGGTGGTTGCTAATGGACTGACACAGCGTGTTGGCCTTTGGTCACAGGTGTCCTGGGTTCGATTCCCGACAGCGTCGGGAATTTTAACCATCATTGGTTAATTTAACTGGCACGGGGGCTGGGTGTGTGTGTGTTGTCTTCATCATAATTTTATTCTCATCACGACATGCAGGTCGCCTACGGACTTCAAATCAAAACACCAGCACCTGGCGAGCCGAACTTGTCCTCGGACACTCCCGGCACTAAAAGCCATACGCCATTTCATTTCCGATTATGCGATTTTTCATTCTTAGTAATGTCATTACAAGCAGCCATGTTTTATTATACCTGTCAAGCCAGAGAGTATTCATTTCCTCTGATCATGGAAGAATATTATTCTGTGCTAAACGCTCTTTGATTCCCTGACCTCCTTCAGCTTCAAGATATACTCAACAGATGGAAGAACTTTCTTAATAACTCACTTGCTGCTAATACAAAAATCGACGTACTCACTGACGGGAAGGTATCAAGTTGACTAGCCTTCTATATGACCATTACCAGTGATAAAGCAGAGGGACAATCTCTTGAAAAAGTGGGTGTCTACTTACCCGAAACAGTATTCAGTCATGACCAATTGTACGTTGCATTATATCGGGCAAGATCGTTTGAAAATATTCAGATCCAGATGAACCCGACAGGCAGAAGCACGGTGAATACTGTATGGAAAGAAGTGTTATAAACTACATAACGAATGAATCAGGTGTTATGTAACGGCAAATGAAATGGCGTGCGGCTTTTCGGGCCGAGATTGCCCGAGGACATGTCCGCCCGCTAGGAGGTGTTTTTATTTGACACCCGCAGGCGACCTGCGCGTCGTGATGATGAAATGATGATGAAGACGACATGTACATCAGACCCCATGCCAGAGAAATTAATCAATGATGGTTAAAATTCCCGACACCACCGGGAATCGAACCCGGGACCTCTGTGACCAAAGGCCAGCGCGGTAAATATTTAGCCATGGAGCTGGACTATTTACCGGTATTAAATGTTCATAAAACTATTGAAAAGGGCAAACAACATAATAATTTCGGGTGGCTATTTCTAGCCGATTGCAGCCCTTGTAAGGCAGACCCTCCGATGAGGGTGGGCGGCATCTGCCATGTGTAGTTAACTGCGTGTTATTGTGGTGGAGGATAGTGTTATGTGTGGTGTGTGAGTTGCAGGAATGTTGGGGATAGCACAGACACCCAGCCCCCGAGCCATTGGAATTAACCAATTAATGTTAAAATCCCCGAACCGGCATGGAATCGAACTCGGGACCCTCTGAACCGAAGGACAGTACGCTGACCATTCAGCCAACGAGTCGGACAGGCAAAACAACATGACTACGGCAGGCAAATCAAGACGGGCCGCCTCAAGGGCGTGAGACGTTGGGTCGGGGGATACAACTGGGGAGGATGACTAGTACCACGCCCAGGAGCCCTCACCTCCTATGCTGAACAGGGGCCTTGCGGTTTGATGGGAAGATTGGACGGTATAGACAAGGAAGAGGGAAGGAAGCGGCCGTGGCCTTAAGTTAGGTATCATCCTGGCATTTGCCTGGAGGAGAAGTGAGAAACGACGGAAAATCACTTCCAGGATGGCTGAGGTGGGAATCGAACCCACCTCTACTCAGCTGACCTCCCGACGCTGAGCGGATACCATTCCACTGGTACCACTTTTCAAATTTGTTGGCAGAGCCAGGAATCGAACCCGGGCCTACGGGGATGGCAGCTAATCACACTAACCACTACACCACAGAGGCGGACACATGCAGTATATTCATATTGTAAAGAAACTTGTGGACCAAATTAAGTTCGCCCGATTTTCGTTGATTACATCAAAACAGACATGCCAGGATGTGCTACAAAACTGAACTATTTTTTTATGATGTTATGCACATTAAGAATAACACAATTTTTGGGGGAGTAATGAACTGTTTCGTAAGTAGGCCTACTAGCAGTTCCAGACATGTTTCTCAATACTGTGCGTGGGCATTCATTTATACACAGTTCAAAAAAAATTGGGGAACATGTTTTGTAACGTTTGGTATGTGAACGTTAATTTTGTAGATGGGGTTCCAATGGTCGTACAGCATACCTTGAGTCCTTGGCTACTCAGGGTATGTCAATTCGAAGTTAAACTCCATCTGTAGGCAAAGGCTTAGCCTTGCATTAAAGTGTCAGGTGACCCCTCAAACCAAAGTGAATAGCGGTGCGTCCGTGTGTCGTTGTGAGGTACACAGACCACTGCGGTCATTTGAGTACGTTGTACGACAACCAGCACATCCCATGAGACATCTTAACGAGGTTAAAGTCGCAAGGGATGGATGGACTTTTTGTCGTGTTGCTGTGGATCCCAATGTCTCTCCGTCAGTTATTCAACGCTTGTGGAATCGCTACATTGAGAAAGGCCAGTTCACAAGGAGTGTTGGACAAGGTCGTGGACGCATGACAACCCCACAGGATGACCGATATCTGACCATCTGCGCGTTGTGGCGTCGTTTAGCAACTGCCGGAGAACTGCAACAAGACCTCAGGAGAGTCACTGGAGTCACGGTGTCTGACCAGACAGTAAAGAAAAGGTTAAAAGAAGTGTCCTTACGACCCAGACGTCCTGTTCGAGTGCCCCGTTTAACGCAGCAACGTCACGCAGCTCGCCTTCTGTTTGCCCGTACCCACGTCAACTGGCAACTTGGCCAATGGAGAACGGTGTTGTTCACAGACGAGTCCAGATTTCCCCTGACAAAGGTTGATGTACGTCAACGCATATGAAGACGCCGTGCTGAGCAGTACATGCCAAATATTGTCCGGGAAGGCGACCGATTCGGACAAGGTTCTGTGATGTTGTGGGGTGGCATCAGTATTGATGGCCGTACGGATCTTTTCGTCGTCCATGGTAATCATAGCGCTGCGAGGTACATCGAGTAGATACTGCTAAAGCATGTGTTGGTTGCTGCATACGGTGTTGGCCCTGAATTCGTACTCATGCACGACAATGCCAGGGCTCATGCAGCGCGCATCATCAGAGCTGTCTTTCGAGAACTGGACATTCAGGAGATGGAATGGGCAGCAGTGAGTCCCGACCTTAATCCTATCGAGCATGTGTGGGATAGGCTAGACAAAAGTGTTCGTGGGCGTCCTGTTCCATCACAGACTCTCCAGGACCTCGAACAGGCTCTCATTGAAGAATGATACCTGATACCGCAACGTGACCTTCGTCGACTTATACGGAGCATGCCACGTTGGTGCCAAGCTGTGATGCATGCTTGTGGATCACATACACCGTACTGAAGCTCTCCAACTGTGGTAAATGTCCACCCTGGAGGACTGTTACAAGTTTCCCTAATCTGAAGTTTTTCTTGTATTAAATATGATCTATTCATGATGTATTATTCTTGGGATTATGCCATGTGATAAACTATATAAACACATTCAACGTGCGTTTCGAAATATACCTTGCCTTTCTTCATCAGGAGGAAACAGAAAACGGAAACACGGCACATCAATGGTTGCTAAGAGAAATCAACAAAGAACTTAAAATGGTGCCCTAAGATATAAAGTAATAGGGGCGCCATATTAGGGACATCGAATGGCAGCAGTAAAACACCTCTTTGTGATGGTTCTGATAATAGGTAGCCATGATTCACTGAGGTTGGAGCCTGTTTCGCGGTTGAAATTATCTGGATGTTTACGTATTTCAACCGCCTCCCTGATGATTCTGGGGTGATATTGTTTTATACGGGCAAGAACGTCCACTCCTTGGGACATGACATCATGACCAGGTGTTAAAGCATGATCAGTAACAGCTGATTTATTTATATAGTTTATTACAGGGCATATGGCCTTTGCTGGTGGGACTTAGTGTTTACAGTGCACTAAGTCTTCTGGCATAGGCTAGAGTAATTTTGTTACTTTCATTGATCTGTCTCTGTCTTATCCTTGGCTTTGACAATATGAAAGTGACTGAGGTATGAGCGATGCTGGTAATGTCATTCCTTATGCAGCGAGTCCCTGCTATGAATGGTGTGAAAATGTTGCTCATACGGTCGGTTGTTGCATGCATTTCCCAGGTTTGGCGGACTGACATGTAACAGCAAGTTCTGGCTCGGTGACGGAAAGCAACGGGAAACTACCTCACTCCTCATTTCCCTTCTACGCCTCTTCAGTGTCTCCTAGGTCATCTATGACGGCTGATGGCGGAGATGTTGAGGATCCAACCAGCCTTCGGGCTGAGGACTGTACATACATACATACATACATACATACATACATACATACATACATACATACATACATACATACATACATACATAATACATACATACATACATACATACATACATACATACATGTATACAAGGCATAATCCCAAAAATATTACATCATGAATAGTTACACGGGCCGTGAAAGTCTACAGTAAATGATACATGTGGGTTATTTTGTAGCTTTCGCGTGAGGAGCTTTACTTGTCCGAATAGGCTATGTACACATCACATGATTAATAGAAGTGAGTGCACCTGAGAGGGATTATTATTTCCAATTGGATTGTGCGTTCGTCATTCCCGTTAATGCATTTTTCATTGAAAAGAGTAGGATTTGTTTGTCCTCTCCAAGAATCAACAATAAAAAAATATTTTCCGAACATGCTGCTTCAGTATGTTTCCTAAAAAAAACTTGCAAAACTTGTGTCATTTAATTCGTCCGATTTGAAGTTGTTAATACACGTTCCTTTATTCGTCTAACAATTTTTTTTTTTTTTTTTTGCTAGTTGTTTTACGTCGCACGGACCCAGATAGGTCTTACGGCGACGATGGGGCAGGGAAGGGCTAGGACTGGAAAGGAAGCGACCGTGGCCTTAATTAAGGTACAGCCCCAGCATTTTCCTGATGTGAAAATGGGAAACCACGGAAAACCATTTTCAGGGCTGTGGACAGTGGGGTTCGAACCTACTATCTCCCGAATACTGGATACTGGCCGCACTTAAGCGACTGCAGCTATCGAGCTAGGTCGTCTAATGATTAGGAGATTATTATTTTAGCGTGTGGTCCGTAGAAGGGCCTGCCTGGCCGAAGCGGTAAAGGCGTGCTCGGTTCGCCCGGAAGGAGGTGGGCACGAATCCCCGTCAGGAAGTCGTAAAATTTAAGAAACGAGATTTCCACTTCCGGAGGTGCAAATGGCCCTGAGGTTCACTCAGCCTACACCAAAAATGAGTACCAGGTTAATACCTGGGGCAAAGGCGGCCGGGCGTAGAGCTAACCCCTCTACCCCCTCACGTGCCGCGGTTAACAATGGTGGAAGCCTTTACCTTCCACTCCTCCAAGTGCCTTCATGGCCTGTACGGAGGTGACTTTGTCTTTGTCTTTGTGGTCCGTATTATCTTTCTACTTCGTACAAATATAAAAACAAAACACTCTGATAGTTTTTAATAATAATAATTATTATTATTATTAAGCGTATGGAATTTACAGAATGGACAAGTATATACAATATTATACAAAAGAAAAACCTGCAAAGAATACATGGTAAGTAGGGAAAAATTACACACGGTTATCTAAATTGTTTATCCACTGCACTAGGGATTCCGAGACATCAGCAAAGTCTTTCCGGTCTCCACCATAAGCACGCAGAGGGCATTCGTCCATTATATGATGCATGGTCTGGACTAAAGCACCACAATCACACGCTGGAGAGTCCCCGAAGCCCCACTGGTGAAGGGAGAATGCAGATCTTCCACAATTAGTGATGATAATAATAACGTAATTGCTTTTACGTCCCACTAACTACCTTTCCGACGGTTTTCGGAGACGTCGAGGTGCCGAAAAGTTTTCCCGCAGGAGTTCGTTTGCATGCCAGTAAATCTACCGACAAGAGGCTGACGTATTTGGGCACCTTCAAATACCACCGGACTGAGCCAGGATCGAGCCTTCCAAGTTGGAATCACAAGGCCAGCGTTTCAACCATCTGAGCCGCTTAGCCTGGCACTTATTCTTTACCGGACTTTGTAATACTGTACTGCGTTATATAAGAATGTACAATTTCATTGATTTCACCAATATTCATGTAACTTCAACAATCTTATCCCCCTGTATATGTTAGAGTATGTTCTAGATTTGTCGGATTAGAATGAAATATATACACTAGCGGAAATGGGAAATGTTTCGCCATGAAGTACCACTCCGATATTTGTCAAATTTTGTGGAGATGTTCTACACATAACAGGTATTAAGTGATTAAGCCTTAAGTATATTCGGAACTGTTCATCATTATCATCATCATCATCATCAATATGAGGTATGAGGTTATGCCCCCAGGGGCACGAATACACTCTTGTATTCGGTGCGGTATGGATGCTAACAGCCTCCAAATGTCATCTTGAGGGATTTCTTGCCATGCCTGAAACACATGCTATCAGTTCATGAAGACTGCTGCCTGGAGGCTGATATGACCGTAAACGCCTTTCCATCACATCTTAGACATGCTCTATGAGTGACAAATCAGGGTACCGGGCAGGCCAGTTAAGGATCCGTACAATCCTCAAGGCGTTTCTGGTGTGAACTGCTGTTTGGGGTCTTGTATATTACTGCTGGAATGTGCCATATGGTACCCTTTTCATGGGGGGTATGACAACAGGATTTACCATTCTTGCCTTAGTCTCCTTCAACAAGTTCCAAACCCGTCTTGTTATCATATTCAGTTGCTCCCTACACCATGGTTCCAGGAGTTGGAAAGGTATGCGCCTCGATAATCGCTACATCCTGTGACCTTCCACCAGGTCGTCTACGGATATATTCACGTCGATCTGACCATCACAAACAGAAGCGAGACTCATCGCTGAACACCACAGAATACCACTCAATATCCCAGTTAACTCTGACTCAAAACCATGCAAGTATTCATTACCTGTAGTTTGGTATCAGCAGTATACAACGCATGCCAAGTCGAGATCTCAACCTATCTTCCAGTAATCAGTTCCCGGCGGTTCGTGGTGACACTCTACCTCTAACCTCTGCCCGAATTTCAGCTGTTGTCATCGGTCTGACGAATCCTACGATCCTCTCGCAGTGTAGTCCCTCTGGTAAGACCCGTCATTGCTCTACAGCTGACTGTCAGCACAATCTGTCGGTATGATGCTCCCACATCCCTCATGCCAATGGTTCGATCGTTCACAAAGCCCGAAAGATGGCGATAAGCTGCCCGTGCATGTCCTTTAGGCATGCTGTGTTGCGATCTCTACCTGAAAAGTGACAGTAACGTCACACACACCCGACAGCCATCACGTATACATACCAGCCACCACCTTTAGGAATGGCGTTTTCCTGTACTAACAATTAGGTCGTATGAGGATGAAATGTTAATCAACATATCTCACAGGCATGGACTGGGGTATAAGTTTGGTGGCTTTCGGTCAAGGTGGTCATGGTGTAACATTTTCTATTGCCGCTAGTGTATTATATTTTGTATTTGTTACGCGACGTATTTCTGAAACTTTTCAGGAGAATTGAAGGTCTCCTGAGACAAGTGTTGTCCTTACATTTGCCATAGCGTGTTACTTTGCGTTGACGTATTCTGTGGGATATTCTAAAGGATTTCAGCTACCCATCCGATGCCATGAAGCTACAGGTAAATACACACAATGAGAACTGTGAAGCTGCTGCTTAATTTCATAGTTGTAGAAGCGTACGTGAGACCGGCGTTTTACGTTTTCTTGCTTTCGTAAGTCGTTCGAATGTCCATTAATTAACGATATATATTCGTAGTTTGTATAGTTCTGCTTCACCATCATATAGTCGTGAACAACTTGATGTGGATAGTACATTGTTTTTCAGTCACCACTGATCAGCATTTAGGGCTGTCACCCAGGTGGTAGATTCCCTATCTGTTGTTTTCCTAGCCTTTTCTTAAACGATTACAAATAAATTGGTAATTTATTGAACTTCTCCCTTGGTAAATTATTCCAATCCCTGACTCCCCTACCTATATACGAATATTTGCCCCTATTTGTCCTCTTGAATTCCAACTTCATCTTCATATTGTCATCTTTCCTACTTTTAAAATTATCACTCAAATTTAATCGTCTACTAATGTCATTCCACGCCATCTCTCCACTGACATCTCGAACATACCATTTAGCTGAGCAGTTCGTCTTCTTTATCCGTAGTCTTACCAGATCAAAGTTTGCAACATTTTTGTAACGCTACTCTTTTGTCGGAAATCACCCAGAACAAATCGAGCTGCTTTTCTTTGGATTTTTTCCAGTTGTTGAATCAAGTAATCCTGGTGAGGGTCCCATACACTGGATCCATACTCTAGTTGGGGTATTACCAGAGACTTGTATGCCCTCTCCTTTACATACTTACTACAACCCCTAAACACCCTCATATCCATGTACATAGATCTGTACCGTTTATTTACAATCCCATTTATGTGATTACCCTAATGAGGATCCTTCCTTATATTAACATCTAGGTACTTACAAATATCCCCAGAAGGAACTTTCACCCCATCAACACAGTGATTAAAACTGAGAGGACTTTTTCTATTTTTAAAAGTCACAACCTGATTATTTAACCCCATTTATCATTATACTATTGCCTGCTATCCATCTCACAACATTATCGAGGTCACGTTGCAGTTTCCCACTATCTTTTAACTTATTTATTACTCTATACAGAAAAAACCTTATCTATGATTCCACATAATTACTCATACAATAATACTGCCTTCAGGAATTCCCCTCCTAATTATTACTGGGTCAGATGAAGCTTCGCCTACTCTAATTTTCTGAGATCTATTTTCTAGAAATATAGCCTGTCCGGCCCCGCGGTTTAGGGGGCAACGCGTCCACCTGTCATTCGGCGTCTCCGAGTTCGATTCCTGGACGGGTCAGGGGTTTTTATTTGTAAATGATTAATATCCCTGGCCTGTAGTCTCGGTTTTTGTATCGTTCTTAACGTTCGTTTCCTCACATTCAACACTTTACACTTCCGCCATTTACAAAATACACGCAGCTTCCTCACATATGGTGCAAGCAGGAACAAACGATCTTTCTAGGTCGACGCCCCGAAAAAACAGCATTTTTATACAAAAAAAAATAATAATAAAAATATAGCCACCCATTCAGTCACTCACTGGTTAGATGTAAGAGGAGGCCACCTGGCCTTAGAAATAGCAACAATCAATCAATCAATCAATCAATCAATCAATCAATCAATCAATCAATCAATCAATCAATCAATCAATCAATCAATCAATCAATCAATCAATCAATCAATCAATCAATCAATCAATCAATCAATCAATCAATCAATCAATCAATCAATCAATCAATCAATCAATCAATCCCGAATATTTAATTGTTCCTTTCGTTTCTGAAAGCTACCACCATATTTTTGCAATGTTCTTATACTCTAACCAGGCTGTTAAACTGCAAGGTTTATGCATTGAAAGGCAGCCTACAAGATTTTCTGCGTTTAGGTGGTTGATTACATAAGTTACATCACAGAAGAACATACCGTTGAAATCGACTCGTCGTCAAAGCAAGGCTGAACTTCCTCATCCACTCCGTATAATTTCCTCTTCATAACAAACTTCCCTATTGTTTCAACCATATAGATTTCTTTTTTCTTTTTTATTTACAAGTTGCTTGCGTCGATTCGGCACAGATAGGTCTTATGACGATGATATGATAGGAAAGGTCTAGGAGTGGGAACAAAGCTGCCGTAGCCTTAATTAAGATTCAGCCCACCATTTGCCTGGTGTAAAAATTGGATACCACGGAAAGCCATCTTCAGGACTGCCGACAGTGGGGTTCGAACCCACTATCTCCCGAGTGCAAGCTCACAGCTGCGCGCCTCTAACCGCACAGCCAACTCACTTAAAAGGCCTTAAATGAGTGTGTTTTTCAAATGGTTTAGTATATTGGTGGAATCTTCTTCAATTACTCCTTCACATAGTAACATAAGTATACAATGTTGTACAACACCCATTATTTCCTGTTTATTCGCACTGATGATGTATAACACTCACTGTCCCGTTTTGAACGTGAGCTCGCATTAGGGCTGTCACTCATGGTGTTGTAGGCAACAGAACTACAGCAGTTCGAATACTAGAGCCAACAGCACAAACATGATGAACTATAGTTTTTGTACGACACTGTATAAATGATTACTGTCTGTGGAACAACGTAGGCCTACAACAAGATATCGAGTTGCAGGCTATCGTTCTATATAAACAGTACAGGGTAATGGATGTTTAAAAAAAAAAAGGTATCTGCATCGTTTTGTGTCAACATCTGTGCCTTTTCACAGGTTACATACTATTTACTTGTCAAATGCAACTTGCTCTATATCCGCCTCTATGCACAATTATTATATCAAGGATTATGCCTATATTATGTCATCTGAGACGTTATTGATATGAAGGATTCTTTAAACATCGTGAAACATCTGCTTCAGCCGAGCTGACTGGTGCAGACGGTTGACTTGCTGACACCAACTTGGCAATTTCGATCCAGGCTCAGTCCGGTGGTATTTGAAGATGCTCAAATACGACAGCCTCGTGTCGGGAGATTTACTGGCACGTAAAAGAACTCCTGCGGGACTAAATGCCGGCACCTCGGCGTCTATGAAAACGGTAAATGTAGTTAGAGGGACGTAAAGCTAATGGCATTTAATAAACGTCTGCTTCAGAGTATAAAATAGAAAAGGATAAGTGGTAACTAGGGAACGTAGAACATGCGCGGTGGGTTCGAACCCGCGAATTTATTCTCTACAGGCAAACATCTTAAGCGGGCCATTTCAAGAGACTGTCTCACAAGGCGGACTCTAGATAAAAGTCCCTCGTCTCCGTTGCGCTACACACGTCGAGATTTGTTGATAGTTTTGATGTAAAGAATATGGCGTCCGATCCTCCAGCAGCTACAGGGATAGTTCTTGGTGTCTGTTTGATGACAAATTGAAGGAAGAATCTGTAGTATTTTTCTTTAGAACCGACACAGATAAGTCTTATGGCGACGATGGGATAAGAAAGGCCTAGGAAGGGGAAGGAAGTGGCCGTGGCCTTAATTAGGGTACAGCCCCAGCATTTGCCTGCTGTGAAAATGGGAAGCCGCGGAAAACAATCTTCAGGGCTGCCAACAATGGGGCTCGAACCAATTATCTCTCAGCTGCACACCTCCAACCACACGGCCAACTCGCTTGGTAATTTATTCTCATCTTTCACTTTTAACGAAGTTGGTGGATATTGCTCCAGAAGATTTCTTTAATCATTTGAGGATGGATGTTCAAACATTTTTTTTAGAATTGATAGGCCCTGAAATTCAAAAGGAAGGTACAATTATGAGGAAAGCAGAGAGTGCCAAGGAAGGAATAGTTGTAACATTGAGGTACCCGTTCTCTTGGGCTTACGAATTTTATTAACTTCGCGCCGAAATCCACATGAGAAATTGTAAATTTTCTTGACTCCAAATTCTCTATCAACCTCAGGGAATAGCGTCTCACAAAACGTAACTTACATTTCGCTAGTGGCTTTACGTCGCACCGACACAGCCAGGTCTTATAGCGACGATGGGATAGGATAGGCCTAGGAGTTGAAAGGAAGCGACCGTAGCCTTAATTAAGGTACAGCCCCAGCATTTGCCTGCTGTGAAAATGGGAAACCATGGAAAACCATCTTCAGGGCTGCCGACAGTGGGATTCGAACCCACTATCTCCCTGATGTAAGCTCACAGCTCACTCGCCCGGCAACTTTAATTTCGTACGCGTTGTTTCTGACATGTCTGTCACTGTCACTGTCATTTTTTGCATCCATGGACAGGTTTACCTTCGGTAGGAATTTCTAAATTCTTCTGAAAATGCAAGCTCAGATATTTCTCCGCTAATGATCATTTTTCAAAGAAATGTTCTGTGAAAGCGCAGTGATATCTCAATACATGCCTGTAAATCGGTTGAGACTTGTATCACATTGCTTGTATTGGTCTCAAGGTCACTTGCCCAGAGCGAGAGACAATAAAGCCTACAGTGTGTTTCCCTCATCGGTTGGCCGGCAGGCGCGCCGAGCTTATCTGCCTCCCGTTGACTCATCACCCCCCGCTCTGTGGCGTAGCAACAAGGACATGCATGACATGAGATAACAATTAAAATTATGAAAATAAGAATTAAAAAGTAAGGATTTTCAAAATTAGTAATTACGAATTCAGAATATTAGAAAGAAGAATTATAAGGAAAATATTAGGTCCTCCAAGAATTGCAGAGTTTTGGAAATTAAGAAGTAACAATGAGATTTACCAGAACGTAGAAAACATATCAGAAACCATAAGAAAAAGGAGATTGCTATTTCTTGGACATATTTACAGAATGGATGACAATAGACTAACTAAACGAATCTTCAAGTACCTTTGGGAAAAGAAATCAACTACCACCTGGATTCAAGAAGTCAAGAAAGACCTGGAAAGGAACAACATACGAGAAGAAGAATTATTGGAAAGAAAGATTTTTAGGAAGAAAGTCTTACAAATGGAAGGATTCCAAGGGAGGAAGGAAAAGAAAACAGGCACAAAGTGGACTGAAGACAGGAAAAAGAAACACAGTGAAACAATGAAAGAATACTGGAAAAAAAGGAAAGAACAACTAAATTGTAACGTGGTCCTTAGAAGGCCGGAACGCAAGAAGAAGAAGAAGAATTCAGAATATATGCTCGTACCTTGTGACAGGAGATGTTGGAAATGTTCTCCTCCTGCATCCACACATTTGAGTTATCGCTTTAGGAATCTCCTATTCATACGCATAAGTTCGTCTTCCGTAATTGAGGCTATTTATCTCTGGATATGTTCTTTCAGTTCGTCAATTTTTTTTCAATATTTACATTTTCGTAGCCCCCATGCTTGCCCATGTAGTTCGGCTTCTTGAACAAGTCTTAGGGATTTTGTAGGCGTATGTTTTAAACTTCCTGCGATTTTATTTACTGTTTCCTCGTTAAGTGAGCGTTTTTTAACACTTCGCTTCTTATGGAATAAAGAACCAGTTCCTCTCAATTTGTTTACGAGTTTCTCCACGATCTCTCTATATGAAGGGCGTACACCTGTAAATTGTGTTACATATCGCCTAACGAATTCCCTGCAAGACTTTTGTTTTCACATAATAATCGTATATAAGTACCCTTTACTCTACCGTGTACACATGTGGAGGCATTATGAGAATTATACCCCGAAGTAACACTTCACAACTCGAGAACAGTCGGAGCGACAGATCAACACTTAATACACGTTCTATGCACGGACCTGAACTGCGAAGTGCGGGTATTCCCGCGCTGTCGCTGTGCTGTGTAATGGGAACTGATGAGTCAACGGGTGGCGGATAAGCTGGCCGCGCCTGCCGGCCAACCAATAAGTGAAACTCACTGTACCTCCTCTATTTCGTCATGCTGCCACGTGAGATCAGTTGTGACCAACGCTACACTCTATAGAACTGGTGTCAGATGCGCGTTTCATGAGACAGTCTCTAGATACATATCTCAACGTGTATGGCCCCGTTTAGTGCTGAGTTATCGCAGCCTCTTAAAGCTATCCGCTTGCAGAACATTATACAGAGGCAGGTAAGCGGACCACCAACTTTACACGGCTGTAGTTAGGGCTCTAGTTATTCCAGCTTAACAGCAAACAGTATTTGCAGGCAGTCCAGAAGTGCACAAACTCTTCGCTTTACATTTACAGAAGAAGAATAAAACGCATATTTTCATTTTTCAAATTCCCTTACGTCGCACGGAAATTGGATGGTGACGATTGGATGGGAAGAGGCTAAGAGTGGGAGGAAAGTGACCGTGGCCTCAATTAAGGTACTCTTCCAGCATTTTCCTGGTGTGAAAATGGGAAACTATGGAAAACGATATTCAAGGCTGCCAAAAGTGGGGTTCGAACCCACTATCTTCTGAATGAAAGTTGACAGCAACATGACCCAAAACAAGCAACAACTCATTCGGTACACACATAAGAAAGTTTAATTTTTAAAAGTCATCTGTTTCGCATTTACAGTGCATTTTCCTACACATTTCTCGTTTTGACTCAACTTCCATTTTGCCGCGTATTGAAAACACTTTTAAAAGTGGTTTACAGGTCGTAAAACTGAAATAAATGTACAAGGAATTTTAAGATTTTACTTTCTTGCCCACTTCTGTGATGTAGTGGTTAGTGATATTGTTTGCCACCCCTGAAGGCCCGGGTTCGATTCCCAGCTCTGCCACGAAGTGTGAAAAGTGGCACGAGGACTGGAACGGGGTCCACTAAGTCTCGGGATATCAAATGAGTAGACGGTGTTCGATTCCCACTCAGCCATCCTCGAAGTGGTTTTCAGTAGCTTCCCACTTCTTCCCCAGGCAAATGCCGGGATGGTACCTAACTTAGGGCCACAGCCGCTTCCTTGCCTATCCCTTTTAATCTTCCCAACCACGGCAAGCCCCTTGTTCACCTCAGCAGATGAGGCCACCTAGGCGAGGTACTGGTCCTCTTCCGAAGTTGTATCCCCGAGCAAATGTCTCACGTTCTAGGAGACTGTCCTTGAAGTGGTAGAGGCGGGATATTCGCAAAAACCAACCCTGGAGGGTAAACGGATTATATAAATAAATACATAAATTTTAAGACCGATTTATTTTTGGGCTGTGGTCTATCTGCGATTACCGTCATGAATTTCAGAACATCAGTGTAACCAGCGCAACCTGTATTCTTCAATGTATACTAGATCAGTAGCGTCACCTTCTCACTATGCCCTTTTTTCCTGTGACTAACAAGGGAACATCGGCAATGGGTAAGTCGCCGATCGCGATGAAACTTGGAAAACACATTGAGGTACACGTAAAAATGATGTCGGCATCAATTTTGGGTGCTAACATTCATGATGATGATGATGATGATGCTTGTTGTTTAAAGGGGCCTAACATCGAAGGTCATCGGCCCCTACTAACATTCATTAGAGCGTTAACTACGGAGCCTAGAAGTTGCGACATTTCAAATTCCGCGCGATCAGCGATGAATACCTGCTGGCCAATACTAAGCTGGCACACTGCGTACCTGGAGACACGCCTCTGCGCCTCCTCCCCTCGACGCTCCAATTGGTTCGCCACGCAGCCGGCAAGGGCGGGGAGAAGGGAAACGTGCGGTCGCGAACCAATTGGAACGCGGACGGGAGGAGGTGCAGAGGCGTGTTTCCAGGTACGCAGTGTGCCAGCTTAGCATTGGCCAGCAGGAATTCATCGCTGATCGCGCGGAATATCAAATGTCGCAACTTTTAGGCCCCGTAGTTAACGCTCTAATGAATGTTGGCACCCAAACTTCATGCCGACATCATTTTTACGTGTACCTCAATGTGTTTTCCAAGTTTCATCGCGATCGGCGACTAACCCATTGCCGAGGTTTCCTTGTAAGAGTTCGTGTCAAGTTAACTCATTTCTACTCAGACTCGAAATTATCAAGCACGCTACCTATACACCCAAGGGATGGCTAATAATAATATTAATAATAATACGGATCAACATCCAAGGAAAGATCGCTAGCAAGATGACAAACATGGACCACAATTCCTTGAAACAGTGAATGGATTCAAAATGTTAGAAAGTTCAAATACCTCGGTGAAATCGTACAAGAGAACGGACTAGTGAAAGCTGCTGTAGATGATCGCATCTCAAAAATGGAGAGAGCTTATATACTAACTAAAAACACCTCCAACTAGAAATGCATCTCATGTAGTAAAAACATAATGCCTGTATACCAACGATTTCCCCTCGATGAATTACAAGATGGAGATCCTAGAAAGAAGAATACTACGGAAAATCTTGGTCCCAGCTCAGGCTGAAACCGGCTGGAAACTTCGGAACAACAATAAAATCTACAGAAATGTGGAGTAAATTTCGGAGACCATGAAAAAGAGGAGGTTATCATTTCTCGGACATTTGTACAGAATGGACAAAACCAGACTAATCAAAAAGTTATTCGACTCTCCGTGGAAGAAGAAAACAACGACGATTAAAATCTAGAGAAGTCCAACATCCAGGAAGTTCAAATGTTAGACAGGAAACTTTTCGGACCATGATTCAAAATTTGGAAGGGCTTCAATTCGAAAGAGTCCGACTCGTTAGCTGAATGGTCAGTGTACTGGCCTTCGGTTCAGAGGGTCCCGGGTTCGATTCCCGGCCGGGTCGGGGATTTTAATCTTCATTGGTTAATTCCAGTGGCCCGGGGGCTGGATGTTTGTGCTGTCCCCAACATCCCTGCAACTCACACACCACACATAACACTGTCCTCCACCACAATAACACGCAGTTACCTACTCATGGCAGATGCCGCCCACCCTCATCGGAGGGTCTGCCTCACAAGGGCTGCACTCGGCTAGAAATAGTCACACGAAATTATATTAATTCGAAAGAACTACAAAGACGGGAAGAGCCTTGCCGGATGAACAGAACACACAGCATAGCGCCCTTATGATAGAATACTGGAGGAGGAGGATACCGGTACTCATGCGAAAAGAATAAATTATAGCGTGATCCTAAGTGGTCAAATAGCAAAATAATAATAGTATTCTTGAGAGGTCTAGAATTCATGAGCCCTACGATTCGTTTGTGGATAGAATAATTTTTCCTTCGATTTTATCGGAACTCTTTATCTCCCCTGTGGTCGAATATGCGTTTTACCGATACCTCTTGCATGTCGTAAGAGGCTTGTAAGAGCGAAACAACCAAAGAATCTATACCCACCCGCTTGTTTTCTACGCCAAAAAATGTATCAATGATTCTACGCTTTTCCGGGTGGCGAAGAAAACCTACAAGTGAGATTTTTAAATAAAGTATATTTTTGCTAGTGGTTTAACATCGTACAGCGGCGACGCAATGATGGGAGAATGCTGGAATTGGCAAAGTAGTACCGTGGCTTTAATTATGGCACAGTTTCAGCATTTGCCTTGTGTGAAAATGGGAATCCATGGAAAACCATCTTCAGGGCTACCGGCGGTGGGATTCGACCGTACCAACTCCCGAATTAGAGCTTACAGGCACGCGACTCTAACCGCGTGGTCAGCTCGCTCGGTATACACCGTAAGGCATTTATAAGCATTCCTCGTAATGTTCTGCAGCTATTGCAAAAATCTCCGCCCCTTATTATAGTCATTTTTTCTTTGTTTTATATTGCTAAGACCATGGTAACAAGCAGAGCAATATCGATATTAACGGTTATATTGAGGCTGGAGGATCACATCGCATAATTTGGGGACATGCTAAAAATATCCCTTTTCCGGTCTGATGAACCACCTAGGAATGTTCCCGAATTACGAGAGAGGATACAGTAATATTTTCTGTTCTTATGGCAACCTGTGGTCATCAATATGTTCGACAATCTAAGAGACCATTACGAACAATGCGAGAGACGTGAGGGTGCATAATTACAGTATATTGAGCACATGCTGTACCGACTCTGTCAGATGTGTTGCCATCGCCCCCTTGCATGTTATGATGACTTATCTTGGTGTTCAGAGCATGTTGTAATTTCAGTGTGTGATAGTACATATATCACACCCTCGCACTGTATTTAGAAGTGAAGGATATTATTGTCAGTATTCGACTTATTTTTATTTTTATTATTATTATTATTATTATTATTATTATTATTATTATTATTATTATTATTATTATTTCAGTTATATATTTTGTCATTAATATTCGTAAACTGGGAGGTCTCCATATGTGGTATGAGTAATTTGTTTTGTACAAACTGATGGGAAAATCATTGCTATCATAACTCAGGTAATTCGTTTGACTCATGTGTGTATCCTAAAGTCTGGTGAGGTGGACTTGTTATTGTAGTCGTGAAGTTCCGATGGCACATGTGAAGAATCCCAGTGTCCGTTGATGGTGTTATTGTCTTGGAGCCAGGAAGATATTCAGGACGTGGTCTTAACTAGAGGATCTACTCATGATTGGCTGGCCAGGATGAATCGAGACGGATCATGTAAGAGAAAGGGGAAAGCTGATGTCTATTTAGAATAGTACACTGACAACTTCTGATACGGTACTGGAGTGACACTGCTGCACTATACTGGACTGGACTGGACTTCAAACGTTCGTGGAACGTAGTCTTTTTATGTTTATGGAACGTGGCTGACCTACAACTGTGGAGTGCTTAGGCACTTGTGATTGTACCACTTGTGGCGGTTTGGTATTATATGTTGGGGAAAGCTGTGAGGTGATATATCTCAGACTCTCCAGATTTTACGTTTTAGAACGACAAGCGTGTGTTGCTCAAGTATATATATCTTTAAAACAGGTGTTAGAGTCACCGAACACAGTATTATGAGGTACAGTATCTGTGTGATATAAAAAGTGCCGATTATGAGAATCGGCAACTCGTGTTGATACAGGGACAGTGAAGGGTAATTATCTACAGTACCTGTATGTACATTGTTCAACGGACTAACTAGAAATGGTGGCTTAGTACTTGTTTTCGTTTTCCCACTGTTTTCATTGCTGTTGTTTAAATATGGAGTCTTCCAGCAATATTTTGTGTATGTATTATATGTATATTTTGGTGTGTTGATGACTTGCTCATGCACAGATTTCATTGAGAATATAGTTAGTTATTTTAGAATCAGTGGAGTTATTGATGAACCTAGGTGCAGTTCTTGCCTGTTTAGTCGCTTTCAGAAGGTTAGGTAAGGCCTGAAGCAGATGTATCAGTATGCAACATTATGTACTGAACCCGAGTGACTTAGGCCCATAGTCAGTCATGATTTGATTGATAAAATGATATATGGTACATTTATTGAAATACAGAAGTGTAGTTGAAAATATTTCGCTTATGTAATGTCGAAATCGGAGCGAAGGAAGGACGACAGACTGGAGCCTGACGGATTAGCTCAACACGACAACTTTTAGCTACTTCACAGCAGGGAATATCATTAGTTGGCGAACAAGGAAATACAGAGTCCACAAATAAGTCTTGGTCAGAAAGAGAAGGGGGAGAGTCATACAAAGGAAACTCACCACATGAGTAATACCTTGGGATATTTTTGGCAGGACGGGAATTCCGGGAGCTCGTGGAAAATTACAGCGGCTGCGTGTACGTTCGCTGGCCTAAGTTCGAGCAGGTGGAGAGTTAAATCACGTGACCGCTTGCCGGCCAATCGTAAAAATTTAATGGAAGGCTCAGGGATACCATCTTAAGGAATGATGGATGAGATATTTTCGTAACTACAAAAGTATTCAGTAATAAATTATTGTGAGTACACGGATGGATGTAATGAATTCATTAAATGTCACGCATGGAAAAATAATCAATGATTATTGGCAAATTAAATAAATTGAAGGCTGGATTTCTTGGAAACCAGACAGCTTGAATGTCATTGGCTGAAAGAAGACCACGTTGTAAGGGACGCTACCGAAGGCGCGAAATGTGAGGAGCTAAATCCACCCGTATCTCCTAAATCTGTGATCACCAGGAGTTCATATTTAATCCAGCAGATATGCTAGCGGAGTGGATTGATTTGATGTAAATTTTAACTTCCAATTCGGAGTGCAAGTACCGATATTAAAAATCCACCCCCTCCCTAAGGGGTATGACGTCAACGAATCCGCGGGAAAAGGGCTTCATCCATATATACGGGGCAAGGGATCCTCGCCAATAGACTTGAAGTGAATCTCGGGAGCTGAATTGACGGTCGCGGTACACTTGAATTAAATATCGGGAGCTGCACTGTTGGTCGCCGCTAACTTAGAATTCTACGGACGTACAGTCACTTAGTGGCGCGAGCATCCGCCAGTGTTCGTAAAATGTGATCGCGCTCAAGCAACATGAACTAGAAATAGTTAACGTAGGACAGTGTTTGTCATTTATAAATATCAGTGATGTAAAGTAATTGCACTGCAAGGGAGTAGTATAAATTATATCAAATAAGTACGTACATAATAGACTGTGTGACGAACAGTACTTTAAGGAAGTAGTAGCCTGTACTTTGCTATATCGAACCGATGTCATGAACACGTCAAGAGTGCCGTACGAAACAAGCGTATCGCGACGGGCGTAAAAGTTGACACCTCGTCGTACGTGTCCAGGTCCATTGTGCGGTAGTTGGACGAAGATTAAATAGTGTAAATATTAAATTCTTGGGTCTAGGATAGTAATTTGTTGTATCCAAGTTAAAGTATTCAGTGTTAACGTTGTAAATGGTGAATGTTTGTGGTAATCAAGATATCAGTGTAAAATGGTAATGTGCCAGGAAATCTTTTGTGGAACTACGCCATCAAGAATGGAGGAGTAAAACGCAGAGAGGGGCCGGAGGAGCCTCTCATCTGCAAAGCTGTAATGGAATACCGATAACTAAGATGAGTACTAAATTGTAAATAATATTTGGGAAATGTTATCGTGATGGGAAAAATGGGAATAATTTGATTATACTTGGTTACCTTCTGTAACAAGATGGGTCGCTTAACGACCCCATCCTAAATTTGTAGCACGGATAGTAGTAAATAATAATAATGTAAATAATCGGGTCTTTTATGTATTCAGTTTGTTGGAGATGTAAATTTGTATATATAGTGTAGTACGTTAAGTCATGCATGCATTCATATTTCTTTGTAGTCAATAATTTTCTTTACGTTTGATTTTGGTTATGGTAGTTAAATAAGACCCGATATGTGTTTTCTGTTTTATCATTTTAACGAGCTATGTAATGACATGGAAGGAAAATCCAGCTTCGCCATACCAGTTGTGTTTTGTTGTAATTAATATGGTCATATATCAAAGTGAAGTTGTTAAATTTGTGAGAAGCGATTATAAATATAATATTCAAAGTAAATCATATCTGGGATTAATTAGTGCCAGAATAAATCGAGTTTGTAAAAGGGGTTATGCGTTAAACATATTACGAGTGGACTACCGTATTACAGGCGAAAATTATTATTTTTTATTAATAATAATAATAAATAAATAATATAACTACTTTTTTTGAAGAAGATATTTTTTTTATATAATTTGGATATAATAATAATTCATGTGATATTGGAAGATTTAGTGCGAAGTGCGTAATAATAAATTTATGTGATCAGGTGTTGAGTTTATTGGGAATCATTTAATGATGGGAGGTCGTTTTTAATTCGGAATTAAAGTGCGTGGTAATATAATTTGATCAATTAATAATATTGAAATGTAGATCGGTGCTAATAATCCGTACATGTTATGAACGTGTGGTTTAAAATTACGGTCCAATATATTTTTACGTATAAATGTCGTGTCTTAAAGTTGCGATTCATTAGCCGGAAAACGTAGGACTAATATTACGAAACCATGATTGTCGAATTTTGGTAAATATAATTTCAAGATGTTACGATTATTTGTGGAAAATGAACTAAGGCGTAGGTCAAAATGAGATAGAAAAATGTTAAAGAATCTGCAGTCAGATAATAAAAGGTCGTACGATGTCAGAAGTGAATAAATAAGTCAGTTGATAATTCTGTGAGAAATAAACGAATCAAGGAATATTGAGATAGGAAGGAAAATAAATTCCGTACGAGAGACACTTAGGATATTGATATGAGTGTAAAATGTACGGGCAGTGTCACAGAGAAATACTGAGTTACGCAGCGGGTAGCATTCGAACCCGTGACAGCATGTACGAAATAAATAGACTGCACAGCTATTCGTTGAGATACAACGGATCTAAGGATAATGAGAGTTCAGATTCCACATAAATGGTCGTATATTGTATTCATTGTAATGACGAGCGAGGACAATCATGATGTCGTGATAATAATAATAATAAATATTGCAGATAAAGGATTGGACCGCCTTAATTAAATGAGCGTTGATAAAGATGTTAAACGGGAATCTAAATGATAATATGCAACCGATAATAATAATAATAATGTAAGGACGATGTTAAATCATCGCGGTCAGATTAATAATAATAATTGTCATAATAGTAACAGTATGATGCCGTTGGTTGATCAGTGAAATATTTGTAATTGCGACCGATATCTGTATATATTTTGGCGGAAGTGACCGGTCCATTAATAATAATAACCTCTTAAGTGACGTGAATAATAATAATAATAATATCTTGAGTCACCTATTCATTAATAATAATAATAATCACAAGAGGGATATAATAATAATAACAGTAATAACCATTTGTGTTTGCATCCCGCATAATAATGACGATATTAATCAAACGTGACAGTGCCAGGAACCGTTGATAATAATAATAATAATAATAATAATAATTTCAAGGATGATATTTTCATGAATATTGTGACGATGGTGGAGTTAATTATTTGGTGACAACATCCCTCTATTCGTATGTTGAATAATAAGAATGATAATATTAGAATCATTTTGTTTACCTCGTTATTGTACGGTTTCCGTATGGGACGATGTTACAGTCATACTTGGCGTGTTTGTTTACTTCGCTCGCGATGCGAGGGGGGCCATTGCCACGGTATTTCCCAACCGCTTCTCGTTATCTCATCTGCGTCATTAGTCTGTTGAGGCTACTTTGCAACATTTCAAATCACATGTAAATAAAATATAAATGCTAATTCAGTGGTATGGCATCAGCTGGATATCGTAAGATAGGAACTGTCCGTGGAATCCAGTTTTCGCATTTCACGAGAAACATTACCCAGTCCGAGTACCGGTCTCGGAAAAATGTATATAGCCGGAGTACGTCATCTTAGTTAAATCGGGAAGCCGACCGTAACATGGGTTATGCTCGGGCTCCCGATAGAAGGAAACTATATCTTTGAACAACGGTTCGATTCAAATGGAATCGATCCGTAAATTATACCTCCAAAATGTCATTTTATTTCAGAAGCAACCCAGCAAGATATTGATACCACTTGCGGTATGGCAAGTGATTTTTGTATGTAACATGTGTGGAATTTTAAATGTCGTTGCCAAATGTATCAAAGTTTCATACGTCAGATGGCGTAATAAACCGCCCCTTCTGGCAAATTATTTCAAAGGAAACCACTCTCATAATTTTTTTATTGTAGTTAGATGATGCCCTTTTTAAAGTAACAGTCACTTCCTAGTCCTATCATGGAGTCCTTAAATTCAAGTTTACAATCGAGCCTTCCCTATTTTAATTTTAATTGCTCCGTTCATCCCCGTGTTCTATTATGCTGTTATATATATATTTGATGACTTAAATAATGAACCGACACCCCTGAGATAAATGCTAGTCTGGGACTCGGGAGGTGGACGGGTGCAGTACACGCCCTGGGAGATAAAGAATTATCTTGCTCTATCTAAATTCGAGGGATCCATTCTGGTGAACTCTGGCGCCCATACTACGTAAAACCGAGCTCGATAGTTTCAGTCGCTTAATTGCGGCCAATATCTAGTATTCGGGAGATAGTGTGTTCGAACGCCACTGTCGGCAGCCCTGAAGATGGATTTCTGTGGTTTCCCATTTTCACACCAGGCAAATGCTGGGGCTGCACCTTAATTAAGGCCACCGCCGCTTCCTTCGCAGTCCTAGCTCCTTCCTGTCCCATCGTCACCATAAGACCTGCCTGTGTCGGTGCGACGTAAAGCAACTTGCAAAAATATACTACGGACATTTCGATTAATTATTGTTATTAATTTAATTTATTTCAAGTATTTTATTAAGTTTTGAGTAATTTTATTTATTCAGTTATTTATCATCATTAATATTAACAGTAAAGTTACAAGTGTTCTTACCGGGCGAGTTGGCCGTGCGGTTATAGGTGCGCGGCTGTGAGCTTGTATACGGGAGACAGTGGGTTCGAATTCCACTGTCGGCAGCCCTGAAGATGGTTTTCCGTGGTTTCCCATTACCACACCAGGCAAATGCTGGGGCTGTACTTTAATTAAGTCCATGCCCGCTTTCTTCCAATTCCTAGGCCTTTCCTATCCCATCGTCGCCATAAGATCTATCTGTGTCGATGCGACGTAAAGCCACTAGCAAAAAAGAAAACGAGTGTTCTTCGTTTTTTCAGCATACTGTACAAATTAGAGTATGGTTCGAGCGTATGGGGCCTTCGCCAGGATTACTCCATTCGAAAATTGGAAAAATCCAAAAGGAAATCAGCTCGATTTGTTCTGTGTGATTTCCTACAAAGATAATTACGAAAATATTACAAACTTTGAGCTAGGAAGTCTTGGCAAAAAGGAGACCAGCCGCTTGATTAAGCGGTATGTTCGGAGCTGTCAGTGGAGAGACGACATGGAATGGCATTAGCAGACAAATAATTTGAGTGACCGGTCTAGGAAGCCAAGAATAATGGCCAACAGGATGCATCGTGCTGACCACACGACATCTTGTAAAATGCAGATCTTCGAGCTGAGCAGCGATCGCTTGGTAGGCCATGGGGGATGTTGTGCCATGGGGGTTGGTTTGGTAATTTTGAGTGTTGTTTTGAAATGTTGGAAAGATCACAATGTGAAAACAAAGTTGGTTTCAAGAGGATATCTTCGGGCAAAAAGAGAAAAATGAAGGCGTCGACAGAGAAGTTTTATACTGGAACACATTGAGGAGAAGAAGCCTCTGTGGCTCAGACGGCAGCGCGTCGGCCTCTCACCAGTGGATACCGTGGTTCAAATCCCGGTCGCTCCAAGTGAGATTTGTGCTGGATAAAGCGGAGGCGGGACAGGTTTCTCTCCGGGTACTCCGATTTTCCCTGTCATCTTTCATTCCAGCAATGCTCTCCATTATCATTTCATAGCATCTATCAGTCATTAATAATCACTTTGGGAGTGTCGACCCCATCGCACTAATAGCCTGTATATGATTCATTCATTACTTCCCTGACCCGGTGAAAGACTGGAAAACAGGTTGTAGGTTTTCATTTTCACATTGAGGAGAAGGAAGAAAGGGAAACTCAGGCACTCAGGCAAAGGTCTGTCCACACTATAGCTCTACAAGTAAAGACACCAATAAGAACATTAATGAGGAATCATTAGGCTACATACTAGTTTTCTTCAAGTATTTACTAATCTTTGTATTTGCGTAGATAGTGAATAATTTTATTATTTTAAAATTTTAGATGATTGTGCAAAATTATAAAACACAGGGAATGTTAAATTTCATGTCATTAAATATATTCCAAGTGTGATCAGTAACATGATGTGCTTCTTGCCATGCTATGCACTTACTAACTATAAAGAGGGAAATACAGGTTTTGCTAGAAAAATATTGTGGCAGAAGAATACTTTACCCTAGCATCTCATATAATTGCTAGTGGCTGAGAGTACATCAATTTTGGCCCAGAAGCCTGGGCACCTCATTTTCCACATTTCCTGGCTTTTAAAAAAGAAATTTGGAGATATTCGGTTAATTCTTTGAAGAAAACCCACAGCACCATAGTCAATTTTTAACATTGGGTTCCCAGCATGGCAGCTGCCCAACCAAATGGCATGCAGATATTGGATTGTCAAGTGATCAGTGTTACGATATATTTAGTCTGAGTTCACAAGGCTAAGTAAACCCTGTTCCTTCTCCTCAGTGCAGAATTAAAATCCCTAACCTTGGGAATCGAACCAGTTGTCCTACACCATGGAGCATAGAACAATAAGAATACCGGTAATATTAATAATAATAATAATAATAATAATAATAATGTCGCCTCTGTCGTGTAATGGTTAGTGTGATTAGCTGCCATCCCCGGAGGCCCAGGTTCGATTCCCGGCTCTGCTACGAAATTTGAAAAGAGTTACGAGGGGGGGGGGGGCGCAGTGGGATCCACTCAGCCTTGAGAGGTCAAGTGAGTAGAGAGGGGGATATAATTCCAATCTAAGCCATCCTCGAAGTTGTTTTCCGTGGTTTCGCACTTCTCCTCCAGGCAAATGCAGGGATGGTACCTAACTTAAAGCTACGGCCACTTCCTTCCCTCTTCTTTGTCTATACCTTCCAATCTTCCCATCCCTTCACAAGGGCCTTGCTCAGCATATCAGGTGAGGCCACCTAGGCTGGGTACTGGTCCTTCTTCCCAATTGTATATCCTACCCAAAGCCTTGCGCTCCAGGACGCTGTCCTTAGGGTGGTAGAGGTGGGATCCCTCGCTGAGTCTGAGGGAAAAACCAGCCCTGGAGGGTAAACAGATTGCGAAATGAAATAATAAATAATAATAATAATAATAATAATAATAATAATAATAATAATAATAATAATAATAATAATACCGGGTGAGTTGTCCGTGCGATTAGGGGCGCGCAGCTGTGAGCTTGCATTCGGGAAATAGTGGGTTGAAACCCCATTCTAGGAAGCTCTGAAGATAGTTTTCCGGGTTTACCCATTTTCACACTAGGCACAAGCTGGGGCTGTAACTAATTAAGGACACGGCAGCTTCCTTCCCACCCCTATCCCTTTCCTATTCTATCGTCGCCGTAACACCTGTCTGTGTCGGAGCGACATAAAGCAAATTGTATAATAATAATAATAATAATAATAATAATAATAATAATAATAATAATAATAATAATAATAATAATAATAATAATAATAATAATAATAATGTCATATTTCTTGGCTTAATGGCCAGCGTAATGAATGGCTGTCGGTTCAAAAGGATCCGGGTGAGATTCCTGGCCGGTTCGATGATTTTAATTGATTAATTCCCATCGCTCGAGGACTAGATGTAGGCTATATATATAATGCTGGCACTAACATTACTGCAACTGGTACATATCACAATACTACCCTCCACAACAAGAACACTCAGTTTCCCATATATATCTACGGCCACTCGTTGGAGGGTCTGCCTTACAGAAGCTGCACTAGGCTAGTAATAGCCAGACCATATTTCAAAATTTCTTTCTTACTTTCTTTCTTTCTTAATCAGTTTACCCTCCAGGGTTGGTTGTTCCCTCGGACTCAGCGAGGGATCCCACCTTTACCGCCCCAAGAGCAGTGTTCTGAAGTGTGAGAGTTTGGGTCGGGAGATTCAACACGGGAGAAGGCCCAGTACCTCGCCCAGGTTGCCTCACCTGCTATGCTGAACAAAGGCTATGTGGGGGATGGGATGATTAAAAGGGATAAACGAGGAAGAGAGAAGGAAGTGGGCGTGGCCAAGTTAGGTACTATCCCGGCATTTGTCCGGAGAAGAAGTAGGAAACCACGGAAAACCACTTAGAGCATGGCTGAGGTGGGAATCGAAGCCCCCTCTACTAAGTAGACCTCCTGAGGCTGAGTGGATCCCGTTCCAGCCATCGTACCACTTTCCAAATTTCGTGGCAGACCCGGAAATCCATCCCGGGTGTACAGAGGTGGTAGCTAATCACACTAACCACTACACCACAGCGGTGCTATTAATGTATATTATGAATAAAACTTACACTTTCCAGGTCTTATACGGCAGTCGAATAGAATCAAAGCAGGTATTGTGGCATTTCCTTACAAACTATATTGAGTGCAGTTGTAGCTCCGAGTTGTACTTTAACGCCTATGGGTCTGCCTACTCTTGACAAAGCTACATACAACTGTCCAAAATGAATCACCGAACGACAGCGACATATGCCCTCACTCCGTATGAGCACTATGGACAGGTTTGGAAATTCATTCAGGATTTTGGCACGCATTCTAGTGATTATAAATTCTATAACAAAACCTCCCCTACCTTGCCGCCAACATTTTGATGTAAAAGTATTTTCAACGAACGGGACTCGAACCGGATAACTACGCTGTCAGATTCAAAGACCTTAATATTACCGAGATCATATCACTTGACGCGCTAAACACCAGGGCCATTAGGTAAGCTGCTATGTCACCTCCTTGTCGACAAACATAAACCCCAGAATAAGGGAATAGTGATTCATTAATTTAATTCAAAGATAGTTTCTTTCATTGAACAGTTCAAGTATGATGGTCTTCATTGCATTCTTCTTGTAACCCAAAACTTGTTGGTACCAACTTAAGTCTCTCAAATATATCTGTGAAAGGCATCAGAAGCCAGGATGAACGCAGTTCGACATTATGCCGATAGATATAGCTGTGTACCTTCGTCGTCATGGCGAATATGCGACGATTTCGCAGGTAGAAACGTATTTTTTTGATAAACAAGTTATGGTCGTGAGTGGTTCATTGTATTCTTCTTGTAAAGAATACGTAACAATCTATAACTGGTCTCAATTTCAGCTGTTGAAACCTTCTCGTTTTCTCATTATCGCTGTGAATGACTATCAGAATGAGGGATTTTATATATATTGTACCGGGAAATGATTAGGGATCTGGGCATGAGACTCTTCACGTAGGGGTGGACGGCTCTTATGGAGCAGGTACAGAGAGGCGTACGCCGAGCAAAATAATAGTTGGGCTTAAAACGCAATTTATTCACCATCATGCATTTATGGGCAATGTTTCCTACTGTATTATTCCTGCTCCTTTTCACGAAATATTTGTTTCGTTGGCAAATTATTTAAACATTAAAGCAAGTTATTTTACAAAATTTTCGTAATGCAATGTTTACCTGATTTAAAAACATGATATCCACAAGAGATTGCCTTTATCTTGAGGTTATGAAAATAATTTGTTTTACGTAAGTCACCATAAACTAACTGAAATGAATGTCTTTCACCAGAAGATCAAATTCAAAATTCCAAATACTGAATTGTTTCCCTATAGTCTTTTTATAATAAATTTCACTTGTTTCCTAAAGTTTTTTTAAATAATAAATTTCACTTTAAGATGAATACTGTTTCACTTTCGAAGTTTGTGAAGTTCTCTCTAAAAGTTTTTGTACGTATGAAAAATTTTACACTTCGAAAATAACGCAAACTAGAATTTAGTAAAAGTCTAGTCTCCAATGAGCTTTGTAATAATTGTTCGTAAAGCTGCTAAACGAAGTCACTGATTTTACTATTCCACTTGGCAAGAAGAAAGTTTGTTTTGCGGAATTTTATGCACTTGTTTTGAAAGTGGTTTAAAATACACTTCATATCACCTGTTTTTACTGGAATTCAGGACTGGAATGTAGACAGCTGCTGGCCAGCGAACAGCAAGTTGTTACCATAGGCACCCAGTGTCGTGAAGTCATCACCATAGCACCACGCTCTATATCCCATGTTGATACCGCAGTTCCATTCCCTTGTTGACACGTCCCACGTCGACTCGAGATTCAGCTTGTGTAGAGGCAGGCAGATATGATAATTACGAAAAATAGGCACTCGTCAGAATTTCGCGCGTCACTGTGTAGTGTAGCGAACACGAGAAAGTTCAACTGACTGTGATTGCTTGGTAGTGTCCTATTCAAAATAAGTCGTATTTGCACTTCATAAATGTATGCATGGTATTTTGTTATGTGCACTTGTTCACTGTTCTTACCACTAGCAGCAAAATTACGAAAGCTCATTTATCGGAATAACTGTTCGAAGGAAAAACACAGTTCTAATATAATCATTGGTATGACACACGAAGAAAAGGTATATTTACAACAGTAGAAGTGTTCTAAACACATGCATGTGTGTATGTTCAAACAGCTACAGTGTTTTGAAGAAGTCGTCTAATGCGGCACTGTCTTGTTCACCCGAGACGAATGCTTTAACGCTGTTTAATCACACTTGTATTAAATACCAATCTTTAAATACTTTCATTGCGTTACTTGCTTTAAAAGACTAAGTATTTATGTATTTCACTGAAAAATTGCGTTAATATGCACCCGTGATTACATTACAAACGTTCCAAGTTAAAGATAAATCTGGTGTGAGTACAAGTTCTACACACTCGCTTTCGACTGAGTTGAAGTTTAAATACATTATACCACAGTTTAAGTTACTGTCACACATTCTCGAAATAGTCCTAGTAGTTCGTGAAAACAAAGTTCGTATTTTAATTTTCAAAAAATTTGTAAGTCCAAAAGTAGCACTTTGAATACAAGTCTTTTGACGACAATTACGACAGAGTTCTTACCGGCGAACCTCACTCGTGGCGGCTAGGTTCGAACCTCAGTGTAGTCACTCGCGTACAACATCGTGTTGTTCCTTCAGCTGCGAGTTATGAACTGACTTTTACTTGGCGAATCCCTGTCCTTTTATACCATTCCTTTCCATGCAATCACGCGCTGTACACGTGTCATAGCAATGTCACTTCCTTGCGTGAAGCTCGGACGTAGTTACTCGCTCTCACTCGAAAGTTCCAGCTGTGACTTTGTTTACTTCGCCGTACCTCACGCTGAAATAAATTATGTTCCAGACCGCTGGCGGTTCCTGTTACAATATAGACTGAAAACGGAACAGAATCCAGTGAGCACGTTGGACAGTAGAACTTTAAGCACTCGGGTGAAATTTTAATGAGGCTTATGGTTCCAATCTTAAGCTAGCTTCAGGTAGTTTTAGTCTCCCATTTTAGATGGGGCTGGAGGTCATTCATATCGTGTAGATAGTTATATACAGGTTCTGTAGATGGCACGCAAGTAAGCATGAAACGAGCGATGTCAATAATTAAAGGCAGTTTGTCTCGAAGTGAAGTATTTCAAGTATTTCAAGTCTAACCTCAATCAGTGGGCCCTTCTAACAAATTAATTTATCATATAACGTCAAGCATTGTGGAGATAATATTGCTGGATTGAATAGAATTCGACTTTACCCAATCAATTAACCTTGTTCGAACTTTTATCGATTTTAAGCGATAGTTCCCATGATGCTACAGTATTTGTGTTATTTGAATTCCAAGTGCTCATGTGCTTGTGCTGTAAATCCTTGTGTCTTGTGCTTGTTTATTTGAAATATATCTTCGCCAGTCCTCCTGAAATCCTGTATTTCCTGTTTGAGTACACATCAGGGACTGAAAGCTGAATGGTTCTATTAATGTAAATTTATATATTTCCTGTCTCAGTGCATTTAATTCTGTTATTTTTATTTTCATGTGGTACTTGGATATTGATGTGATACCCCATTCTCTTGCATATGGTGTGCTCTGCTGTCTTGCTTCCGAACGGATTTCTTATTTGTTATAATATCAGCTTTATGTTAATGTGTCAATCATTCATTTGAAGTTAAAGCTGCTTGTGGTTATGTTCTCAGTAACATAGTATGCCATACGAACTAGGGGTATCAGATCATTATTTACAACATTGTAAGTACTTGGAAATAAAAATATATGAATTACAATGTGTTGGGCATGGAAGTAGTATGTATGTATGTTTAGTCCGTCAGCGCTTCCGCTGGTGGGATCCTGAACAGCTCTGCCATCAGCTGTCATAGATGGCCTAGGCATCACTGAAGAGGCGTACTAGGGAAATGAGGAGTGAGGTAGTTTCCCGTTGCTTTCCTCACAGAGCCAGAAGTTGCTATTACATATCAGTCTGCCAAGCCCACTGAAATGCATCAACCGACCCTATGAGCAACATTTTCACACCATTCATAGCAGGGACTGGCTGCAGAAGGAATGGCATTACTAACATCGCTCATAACTCAGTCACTTTCATATTGTCAAAGCCAAGGATAAGACAGAGACAGATCTATGAAAGTAACAAAATTGCTCTAGCTCATACCAGAAGACATAGTGCACTGTAAACACTAGGTCCTGCCAGCAAAGGCATATGGAAGTAGTAGAACTGCATTATTATCGACGGGTGGCGGGGGGGCTATGGGCTATGGGCAGGGTGTGGCAGTGGAAAGGTGGGGGGCAGGGGAAAGGAGGAGGAGGAGTTGTAAACATACCCGGATGTGCGTCACTGCACCGGATGTCGCTTCTCTGCGTTATCTGTTGATAATAGCAGTAAGATAGTGCACAAAATGCGCACTGTGGCGCTATCTCTGATGGGAGACTGAAACTACTAGTGCCGAGTGGCTTGGTACCGAAATTTATCATTGAGTTTCATCTCTATTCTATTCTATTCTATTCTATTCTATTCTATCCTCTTTGGCTTCAAGCCCCATCTAACTACTTTTACCGTTTCCGGAGATGCTGAGGAGTCGGAATTTAGTCTCACATGAGTTCTTTTACGTGTCAGTAAATCTACCGACACGACGCTGATGTATATGAACACCTTCAAATACCACCGGACTGAGTCAGATTCGAACCTGCCAAGTTGGGATCAGATGGCCAGAGCCTCACCCATCTGAGCCACTCTGCCTGGCAGAATACAAAGAAATCAACCACAAGGTCAACTGTAGTCTGAATATTAAGTCTAGCAACTGTAAATGGCAGTCACAGATTCATCGAGAGTGCAAGCGCATTCTAAGTGTATAGCACCCAACACTGTGGTTAAGGCGGACGGTTTGTATCAGGTCCTGTAGAGTATAATCCTTGCCTCAACTCACTTCCCTCCTGCAACCGCTCACCTCATTTACTGCACTCTCCTACCCCTACTTGCCCATCCCGCTCACCCTAGCCATTTCAGCCAAGATATTCAACTTAGAAAAATGCGCTAAGGAATTAATGACCCTCGCATTTTTTATAGCTTTTAATCTGTACATATAAAATGAGGAAATCAAACACAGCGTTAAAATGAGTGTACATGGAAATACACATTATCTCCTTCTTCTTCTCCTTAATCTGCTTACCCTCCAGGATTGGATTTTCCCTCGGACTCAGCGAGGGATACCACCTCTACCGTCTCAAGGACAGTGTTCTGGAGCGTGAGATATTGGGTCGGGGATACAACTGGGGAGAATGACCAGTACCTCACCCAAGCAGCCTCACCTGCTATGCTGAATAGGGGGCCTTGGTGAGGGATGGGAAGATTGGAAGGGATAGGCAAGGAAGAGGGAAGGAAGCGGCCGTGGCCTTAAGTTAGGTAGCATCTCGGCATTTGGCTGGAGGAGAAGTGGGAAACCACGGAAAACCACTTCCAGGATGGCTGAGATGGGAATCAAACCCACGTCTACTCAGTTGACCTACCCGAGGCTAAGTGGACCCCGTTCCAGCCCTCGTACAACTTTTCAAATTTCGTGGCGGAGCCGGGAATCGAATCCGGGCCTCCGGGGGTGGCAGCTAATCACTCTAACCACTCCACCACAGAGGTGGACAAAGCACATTATACAGAACGGTATAGATACATAAGCATATAGGGTCTAAGTTTTCGGGATATTGTACAGCAGGAAGGTCAGTGTAGCTGTGAGTTTTTATTCGTTAGATGGTGGGTTCGAATCCCACAGTTGAGAGCCCTGAAGACGGTTTCCGTGGTTTCTCACTGAGCCTTCACTCCATGTACGTAGCTGTCGGCTTGCATTCGTAAGACATTGGGCTCGAACCCCATTGTCGAACGCCCTAAAATTCCTGGTTCTTGTGCATTAGAAAAGATGGTAAATCACAATATATTCTTTTGGTAACGGAAATATCACAAGAGATACACAGTATTTTCTGGTGAAAGATAGAAATATAGCTCCTTCCTCTCTTCTCCAGGGTAAAAAGATTCCTTGCATCTCCTCTTCGTATTATCAACAGCGCTCGAGTCCGTGGATCCAATCTACGCTGCACCTCGGTCGCCTCGCAATTTTACAACTACAGCTCGCTACTCCCGGTCATGGTTGTGCAATTACGCGTATAATATTTTTCTCTGTGACACGTATATTATACGCAAAGGAAACCCAAGATACGCATAACGTGAAGTAACTAAAGCAACAAGCACAAATGGTAAAGGGAAACTGCTTCTGCAATGGGTATTGTTAGGTAATTATAGCAGACAATAGCTTTAAAAAGTATTTAATTCTGAATTTGTAAATCCCAGTATATTTAAAGTTACAACCTGCCAAACCCAAATAATACTTAGCTGAAACTACTAGTGCCGAGTGGCTTGGTACCGAAATTTATAATTGAGTTTCATCTCTACTCTATTCTATTCTATTCTATTCTATTCTATTCTATTCTATTCTATCCTCTTTGGCTTCAAGCCCCATCTAACCACTTTTACCGTTTCCGGAGATGCTGAGGAGTCTCACATGAGTTCTTTTACGTATCAGTAAATCTACCGACACGACGCTGATGTATATGAACAGTTTTCAGTTCAAATGAAAACAAAGTGCCAAAGAATTCATTATTCACTGGCATTTTGGAAGCGATTTCAAAACTGTTGTATTTTTTCCTGTATAACGTGGAACAAATGAAGAGCTTCCTTTCAGCAACCATATATGCTACGTTTAAAAAGTAGAAGCTGTTATTAAATTGTCGTTTTAAAATCCTAGCGCAAGGTGCACATTGACATAAAAAGATAATATTGTATATGTTCCTCACTGGTAGACTACACTTTGATAGTAAACAACTCCATCTATTTATATAATATGCACTTACTGTCCCTATTGAATTTTCCGGTATCACGATTGCACTCAAGAGAAAGCAGCACGTTTGGGACTGACAGAGCTCTGACAACCGCCCACAAACATTCGCCACTCTATAGTGTACCGGGAAATGATTAGGGATCTGAGCATGAGAATCTTCACGTAGGGGTGGACGGCTCTTATGGAGCAGGTACAGAGAGGCGTACGCCGACCAAAATAATAGTTGGGCTTAAAGCTCAATTTATTCACCATCATGTATTTATGTGCAATGTTTCCTACTGTATTATTCCTGCTCCTTTTCACGAAATATTTGTTTCGTTGGCAAATTATTTAAATATTAAAGCAAGTTACTTTACAAAATTTTCGTAATGCAATGTTTACTTGATTTAAAATCATGATATCCAAAAAAATTGCCTTTATCTTGAGGTTTTGAAAATAACTTGTTTTTACGTAAGTCACCATAAACTAACTGAAATGAATGTCTTTCACCAGAAGATCAAATTCAAAATTCCAAATACTGAATTGTTTCCTCACAGTCTTTTTTAAATAATAAATTTATTTTAAAATAAATACTCTTTCACTTCCAAAGTTTGTGAGGTTCTCCCTAAAAGTGTTTATACGTATGAAAAATTTTACACTTCGAAAATAACGCAAACTAGAATTTAGTAAAAGTCTAGTCTCCAATGAGCTTTGTAATAATTGTTCGTAAAGCTGCTAAACGAAGTCACAGATTTTACTATTCCACTTGGCAAGAAGAAAGTTTGTTTTGCGGAATTTTATGCACTTGTTTTGAAAGTGGTTTAAAATACACTTCATATCACCTGTTTTTACTGGAATTCAGTACTGGAACGTAGACAGCTGCTGGCCAGCGAACAGCAAGTTGTTACCATAGGCAGCCGGTGTCGTGAAGTCATCACCATAGCACCACGCACTATATCCCATGTTGATACCGCAGTTCCATTCCCTTGTTGACACGTCCCACGTCGACTCGAGATTCAGCTTGTGTAGCGGCAGGCAGATATGATAATTACGAGAAATAGGCACTCGTCAGGATTTCGTGCGTCACTGTGTAGTGTAGCGAACACGAGAAAGTTCAACTGACTGTGATTGCTTGGTAGTGTCCCATTCAAAATAAGTCGTATTTGCACTTCATAAATGTATGCATGGTATTTTGTTATGTGCACTTGTTCACTGTTCTTACCACTAGCAGCAAAATTACGAAAGCTAATTTATCGGAATAACTGTTCGAAGGAAAAACACAGTTCTAATATAATCATTGGTATGACACACGAAGAAAAGGTATATTTACAACAGTAGAAGTGTTCTAAACACATGCATGTTTGTATGTTCAAACAGCTACAGTGTTTTGAAGAAGTCGTCTAATGCGGCACTGTCTTGTTCACCCGAGACGAATGCTTTAACGCTGTTTAATCACACTTGTATTAAATACCAATCTTTAAATACTTTCATTGCGTTACTTGCTTTAAAAGACTAAGTATTTATGTATTTCACTGGAAAATTGCGTTAATATGCACCCGCTTTTACATTACGAACGTTCCAAGTTAAAAACTGGTGTGAGTACAAGTTCTACACACTCGCTTTCGACTGAGTTGAAGTTTAAATACATTATACCACAGTTTAAGTTACTGTCACACATTCTCGAAATAGTCCTAGTAGTTCGTGTAAACTAAGTTCGTATTTTAATTTTCGAAAAATTTGTAAGTCCAAAAGTAGCACTTTGAATACAAGTCTTTTGACGACAATTACGGCAGAGTTCTTAACGGCGAACCTCACTCGTGGCGGCTATGTTCGAACCTCGGCGTAGTCACTCGCGTACAACATCGTGTTGTTCCTTCAGCTGCGAGTTATGAACTGATCTTTACTTTGCGAATCCCTGTCCTTTTATACCATACCTTTCCATGCAATCACGCGCTGTACACGTGATCGGCACGTCATAGCAATGTCACTTCCTTGCGTGAAGCTCGTGACGTAGTTACTCGCTTTCACTCGAAAGTTCCAGCTGTGACTTTGTTTACTTCGCAGTACCTCACGCTGAAATAAATTATGTTCCAGACCGCTGGCGGTCTCTGGTACAATGCTCCTCAACGTAACTTCATGACGCATATATGAGGTTGGTGGAGCACTCAGGCTCAGTTTAGGATTTTTCTAGGTTTTAAAAATATTTTTAAGCCACCACGCGCTGCTCATAGTGAAAATCGAACCACGAATTGTCGGATTAGAATCCTATAAGTGTGGTAGGTGGTTCCGAATAAATACTTTGAAACCACTTATTCATAAATCATACAACTGCTGCGACAACTAAAATTAAATCGGGTACAATATTAAATGAGAGAAACACACAGTCCCTTTCGCTCATTGTATTTTTGACCAGATTTCTCAATGTTCAGTATGTATAAAATATCAAGTATATAGTTTCTTTTTCTTCCTGTGTTTTATTCCAGTTTATTGGAGTCAGTACTTGACTAATATCAAGCCAGTCCTATCAAAGGTTCAGTCGCTCGTGACAAGCTAAAGGGGTTAGACGTCAAGGATAGACACAACCTTATGCGGATGGCTCATGGTATTTCCTTCAAACGTTTACATAAGTGGATAAATAATTAAATAAATAAATAAATAAATAAACAAATAAATAAATAAATAAATAAATAAATAAATAAATAATATTTTTGCTAGGGGCTTAACGTCGCACCGACACAGATAGGTCTTATGGCGACGATATATATAAATAAATAAATAAATAAATAAGTACTGGCAATCCTTGGTAGTAGTAGCCGAGGAGAAGGTAGGCCTGTTCCAGAAACAACGTGGCGACAGGTTATGAATTGTTAATGGAATAACGTAATTACTCCGGTTAGTATAACGCTAGAATTTGGTAAGAAAAAATAAGAGATAGCTTTTCCTTTTACGAAAATCAAATGATTATAAATATGTCTCTCGGTTATGGCCATCCATCAACGGCTGTTAATTTCAAATGACCACTAGCCATAAGACAAAATATATACGGTTGCTAGGTAACATTGTCTGGCCATCCACTCATGCCTCACATCACAGACTGCACGGTTGATAGGGTTACACCTCCGCCAAACATCTTGTGATGTGATGGTTGTGATTATAATTGTTTTAAGAGTAACTGCAACTAGACATCCATCCTCCATATAACACTAATCGGAGAGAAAAAATGGAAGGAATCCGACACTACGAAAAATAAAGGTATCAGTCAAAGAAAGACAAGGGCCACGAAGGTCGTGTAAATGAAAGACTCCCTAGGTCTGGATTGTTCTAATACTGTTAGGGTCGGAAAAGAACAAGAGTTGACCAAGGGAGGCCGGATAGGATAGATCAAAGTGAGGAGCCTGGCACAAGTAAGTGGAAGCAATGGCAGAACTCAGCTGAAGGCCCCGTGTTAACCAACCAACTCTCCCAAGTTAAGAGTCCCTGGGTGCCCTTTTAGTCACCTCTTACGGCAGGCAGGGGATATCGTGGGTGTTAATCTACCGCCCCCATATACAGGGGAATATTTCGTGACACTAACTTCCGGAACGCAAATTTTCAGATTACCCCCAGACAGAAGACATTTGTGTCAAAAAAAAAAAGAACAAGTAATAAGATACCGATACCTGACATTCGCATAAAATAGACTGCCAGGAGACTTTCGAAACAAATTCTTCCTCATTGTTCAGGCGTGCTGCGGTTATTATTTGTGTACAACTCGCAAACATACAGAATGTCAGAGGAGTGGGTAAACAGGAGTCTAGCGCCTGAAACCTCATATAGCCGCAGTCGCTAACCCCATTGTACTGCCATACACAAGGCTGTGAGCCTACGAACTTCATAGTGCTTCCTCAAGCATACTCCCGCGATTACATTCATGGTTTTGCGCTGAGGAAAACAAGTGGTAGTTCGTACGTAACACTATCATATCAGCCGCTTTCGCACACCTGTCTGATGATGTCACGCGTATGGTCACCGCGTCAAAGGCTTAGCCTCTTGTGACAAGCCAAGGGGGTTAGACGTCAAGGTTAGACATCTCCTTCAAACGTTTACTTAAGCTGATAAATAAATAAATATATAAATAAATAGACGAATGTCTAGTTTTGAAGTAGAGTTTAGATAAACTGGAAGTACTCGAAAGGTAAATCATGAGAAAAATCTTAGAACCATTGAAAACAACAGAATAGAAAATAAGAGTGGTAAGGAAATATACCAGAACATGGCAAATATAACACATGTAGTAAGAAAAAGGAGATTGCTAATTTTTGGTATATCTACGGAATGGATGATAACAGATTGACAAGACGGATATTCAAGTACCTTTGGGATAAAAAGTCAACAACGATCTGGATACAAGAGGTCAAGAAAGGTTTAGAACAAGGCCTTTCAAACGCCCAAAATCTCACGCGTGCAAACAGCGGCGCAGAGTTGCTGTGTACAGTGCATCGGTCCCGCTCAGCTCTGCTCGGACTAACGCTTCGTCTCTGGGCTACTCGGCTAAGCTCGGCTCAACTCATCTCGGATTTGGAGCGCTACGGAGCAAGTGAAGAAGAGGGAGACAGGGGGAGCGAGCGAGACAGGCGTGGGGAAAGGGAGAGACAGCGCTATTGCTCCAAATCGAGGAGGGCGGTCTGCACTCTGGTCAACCAAGCGAAGTCGTCTTTTACACCGTGCACAGAGAGGCCCTAGTTTAGAAAGACAGAAAATAAGAGAAGAGAAAATTATACAAAGAGAGATTTTAAAAAAATGGTTGAGTAGAAGGTTCCAAGGAAGAATGCAAAGGAAGCCCGGTCCCAAGTTGTCTGAGGAGAGAAGAATAACGCATATTGCAATGATGAAGGAATACCGGAAAGAACAGAAGAGGATTGTCAGAAACCCTGCAATAAAAGCTGGCTACAACCAAATCACATACCACTCAAAACAGTGCAACCAAAGGAAAGCCTAACAAAACCAACCAAACTGAAGTTTAAACTAACATCATAATTACCCAACCAACGACCTTAGAAACCGCCCAAACTGATATTCAGTTGCCAGCAACTCATAAAAAACTACCTTCAGCCTAAATCAAAAACTCCTCCCATCTCTGGCACAAAAGTAGCACCATGTGAGACCAAACCCGCACCACCCCAAGAAAAACTCGCCTCCAACCTTCTTTGATCTTCATGTGTTACAACTGGCTACAGCTCAACCATTCAGCCGCTAATTGTCCCAATGAGACCCGCTGCAACAGATGTGGGCATCACCACCACCACTCTGTTTGCCCAGTCCCATGTGACCAACCAAAATGTGCCAATCGCTTAGGCAAACATACAACCTCCTATCCTGGCTGCCCTTTCTTCAAAAAGGCAGTCAAGGCTCATTACATTGGATATAAGCGCCTACAATCTCAACAACCAAAATAAAAAATTCCGTCCCACCTAAACTTAAACCTAAATCAAAGTACCAGTCCCCCAACATACTCGCAAACTCTTCCCACGGTAGAGATCATCAAATGTCTCCTTTCTCTCCTGACAAGCCAAATTTTAAATCCAAGCCTCCAACCCGGAAATCTGTATGCCTCAACTGTAACAATGCATCCCAATATCTCCTCTAGCCCTCAATGCCAGCTAGACAGATGCCAGGTACCTCCTAAACGTCAGTATTCCTACAATCCCTTGCCCACCAATTATGGTCCAACAAATCGCCACCACCATATTTCAACACCTGTGCATTTGCAATCTTCCCTACCTATCCTGAAATACTGGAATTATTGCAAGCAAGAAGCATGTAGCACAGCAACAACGTTGAAACAAAGAAGGCTCAATCAGTTGATAAGGGACATAGGATCGTCAGGGTCGGTGGTCCCACCTTATCATTATCGGGGGACACACAGGGAGTCGCAAATGCGTTTGGATTTGGATTGGAAACAACAAGGAAGGATGAACTGAAATTGACGCATGGTCCCTAGCAGGCCTCTCGTTAATAAATACATATATAAATAATTTAATACTGTAAATATGAGCGGCCACCCAAAAAAGGACCTGAATGAATCTATTTACTTTTTCCTACAGGGATTTCTGGCGTAACCACAAATACATAATATTAATAATAATAATAATAATAATAATAATAATAATAATAATAATAATAATAATAATTTTAGCACATGGCTTTTTCTTCGGCTGCTGGGAGTGTGCGAGAACATGCTCGGTTTGCCACTTCTGTAGCTGATTTTCCTTGTACACTCCATAAGGGTGAGTTACTCGACATGTACCACTGTGTGGCAGGGTTGTGTGTGGGTGCTATTACACGGGCTTCGAACAGGAGCGCAGCGGCCGTGGCCTTTAGAAACGTACCATCCCGTTATTTTCCTGGAATTGAAATTGAAAACCACAGAAGATTATTTCGAGGATAGCCCGAATACACAGCTAACAACCATAACTGGCCGTGCTATAACGCACTGATCTAAACTGTTCATAATAATAATAATAATAATAATAATAATAATAATAATAATAATAATAATAATAATAATAATAATAATAATAATCTCCTATGGGGCTAAATTGAGGCATCTATACATTGTTAAAGCTGAGTGCTTGTATGCAGGAGAAATATTGGATAAGATTGAAATAGGCGGGCTTGACGGTATGCTAAGAAAAATTCGAGGTCTAAATGTGGAGGGAGAACTATGTTCCGACGTCATTCCGTTACCATTTGGAAACCGCTACTTTGACGTAATGAGCAAACAGAAAGTCACAAACGCTGTTATCACCCTGGACAGAAACACCATTAAAAGGTCATATTTCAACACCGGATCCCGTGAGATCTCCGAAGTTAAGCAACATTGGGCGTGGTCCAAATTTGGATGATGGGTTGCCACGTGCTGTTGGTGGGGGGTAAGGGAATGGAGGAATGGAAAGGAACTGGCCACTCTACCGTACGTAAACTCCGGCTCAGGCACACCTCTGTGGAGGTTCGGACCTGCCTTCGGGCAGAATACACCCTTACCTTTAGTATTAAATTAACTCTTCTGATGATCAAGCATTTTTACCTATGAGTCATCCACACAGTACAGGGTGAGTCAGAAACACGGCTATATGTTTGATCTACTGCTGATGTTCGATTATAACGTCCGGCTCCATGGCTAAATGGTTAGCGTGCTGGCCTTTGGTCACAGAGGTCCCGGGTTCGATTCCCGACAGGGTCGGGAATTTTAACCGGCATTGATTAATTTCCCTGGCACTGAGACTGGGCGTATGTGTTGTCTTTATCATCATTTCATCCTCATGACGACGCGCAGGTCGCCTACGGGTGCCAAATCAAAAGACCTGCACCTGGCGAGCCGAACCCCCTTCCTGGGATCTCCCGGCACTAAAAGCCATACGCCATTACATTTCATTACATTACGTTTCGATTATAACTCTATTACAGATGAAATAATGGCACTGTCGGAGAAACAAGGCTCCTTACCGTCGACACACAAGAATGCAACAAGAAAATCGGTTTCATTGTTAACCAAAATGACGCTGAATATGCGGCAGCCAGTTACCGTAGCTACATGGGCGATTGCTTTTCATAATGACCGTGAGGTTGTGAGATGCGCGAGACGTGATTCGAACATAGCATTGCTACCATGGACTGTGGGAAAGTGGAGACAACGACAGCTGCCAACGGGAAAGATTCAGAAGGAAAAAAAAAAAAAATATATCCTGCAAGACCTCGCAGCAGCACTGATGCAGCAACAACAGAAAGGATTATGGAAGCATTCGGGAGTAGCCCTCGGAAATCAACCCGCAGAGGTGCACGCGTACTTGACAGCAGTCAGTCCAGTGTTTCTCGTGCTTTGAGAAGCGAGGAGTGCAAGAACTTTCAAGCCGATTCGTGTTCAGGAACTGAGTGAAGATGAAAATGACCATGACAGGCGGTTGCTGCTATGTGAATTTGTGTTAAGGTATACATGAAAGTTACAGCAATATGAATTGGTTGTGCGGTTACAATTGTGTAGTTGTGAGTTTGCATTCTACGTCACACACCTACACCGCCCACAATGGACCAAATTAAGATCAGCCGTTTTTCGTTGATTACATCAAAACAGAGATGCCAGGATTTGTTACAAAACTGAACTATTTTTGTAAAGGATGTCCTGCACAATAAGAATGACACCATTTTCGAGGGGGTAATGAACTGTTTTCGTAAGTACTAGCAGATCCAGAGATGCTTCCCAATACTGTGCGTGGGCATTCATTTATACTGTGTGACCGTAGATTTACTGATGTCAGTAGGTGTTATAGAATATATTGCGCGGGTGTATCCGTTATAAATAGAAGAAATAAAGTTATTTTCTTATGAAACATTGCCTCTTTTCTTTGAAATGAAATGTCGGGATATCCCAGGACGGGTTCGGCTCACCAGGTGCATGTCTTTCTATTCGACTCCCGTAGGCGACCTGCGCATCGTGATGAGGATGAAATGATGATGAACACAACACATACACCCAGCCCCGTGCCGTAGAAATTAACCAATTAAGATTAAAATCCCCGACCCGGCCGCGAATCGAACCCGGGACCCTCTGAACCGAAGGCCAGTACGCTGACCGTTCAGCCAACTAGTCGGACTGCCTCTATTCTTTAAGACTGCTTAACAGTCCTTAATAATAATATTAACTGTTATCCTCAAAAACCAAAGTAAAAATAACTTGGCATTAAATAATTATTATGATTATCAGAGACGCAAGGGCGTTTGGAAAACCTTTCCTATGAAGTTATTGTCAGCGCTGATCAAACAATTAAATGCCGTATATTGAGGTGGGATTACATCGTGCACACTTCATCGCAATTAAATTACAGTTAATTAATTGTTTTCCTTGATAGGAAACGCTAGCATAGCCAGAATGTTTAACCATAGAAACATCTTAACCAGTTCCCGAAAGATGAAGTTGGGAGTGGCCTTTGAGTACGCAACGTCGCAAGCCATACCTCCTGGAAGACGAACACATGTGACGTTGTCTTGATTACTTCTCCTTCATCCTCAAGGTTGGCCAAAATCTTCGCCCAAATGTTACCTGTTTCCTTTTCCACCCGAAATTCTTGTGATCGCTATTGTACAAAGACTTTTTTGGTTCCTTCTCTTACGAAGAGCTCATTATTGCTCTTGAAGTGGAGGGTTTTATATACAGCCCTTGATACTGACTTGTAGTTGAAGGTATCTAGGGTTAATTCTGTCAGAACTCAATCAAAATTTAATGAAGTAATAATTAATTATAATCAGAGCGCTGCCATTAACTTTGCCTCTCCCATTGCCCCTCTCAGCATGGGGAGATGAGACTGTATTAAGTGTACGCATTTCTTTAACGTGGCTCGTTCCTTATACCAACTTGCTCTATTGTTTCAAATACAAATACTGATGGGACCTCGAACATAATCACTGTTTTCTTTTTTTACATTTTGCTTTACGTCGCGCCGTCATAGATAGCTCTTGTGGCGACAGTAGGATAAGAAAGAGCTAGGAGTAGGAAGGAAGTGGCCATGGCCTTATATTAAGGTACGGCCCCAAGATTTGCCTGGTTTGAAAGTGGGAAACCATCTTCAGGGCTGCCGGCAGTGGGGTTCTAACCCATTATCTCCCGAATGCAAGCTGACAGCTACGTGATGCAAGCCTTGCAGCCACTCGCTCGGTATCACTTGTCTTAAAAGCAATTACATTGGCAGGGCTGTTAAACACAAGTTGGCTTGTCCGATCTTACAGCAGGACAGATTTCCGTTAAAGGTTATTAATAAATAGTTTTGCCAGTTTTTTTTTATTTACTTGCTCCAAGTAAATCACACCGGATATCATACCTGCCCAGACACCACATAAACATTAGTTATCAGAAAAACTTCGCACTAAGCACGCGAGGCTGATGTTTAAGATGTCCCCAGATTTTTCATCAATCAACAATAACAGCAGCAGAACCTCAGCAATAACAACCACCACCAGCAACAAGAACAAGAAGAACTAGGAACATAGCACCGGAGGAGTTGGCCATGCAGTTAGGGTCACGCAGCTGGAGGAGCTTATATTCAGGATATGGTGAGTTCGAATCCCACCGTCGGTAGGCCTGAAGATGGTTTTCCGTGGTTTCTCATTTGTACACTAGGAAAATTAATTAAGGCCAAGGCCGGTTACTTTACTGATCTCTTTGCATGTTTATGAGAGTATTTAGAGGTTGTAGTAAGGATGTAAACGAGAGAGCGTATAGTTCTCGGAAAGTCCGCAGTTAGTATATGGTTCCCGTGTATGGAACCCTTACCAAGATTGCTTGATACGAGAATTACAAAAAATCCAAAGAAAAACAGCACAATTTGTTCTGGGTGATTGAGGAGTAGTGTTACGAAAATGTTACAAACCTTGGGCTGGGAAGACTTGGAAGTAAGGAGACGAGATGCTCCAATGCAGTATGTGGTATGTTTCGAGCTGTCAGTGGAGAGTTGGCGTGGAATGACATTAGTAGACGAATAAACTTGAGCGGAGCTTCTAAAGGTAGGAAAGATCACAACATGAAGATAAAGTTGTAATTAAACAGGACAAATGGGTTCATTTATGGGACGCGGAGTAAGGGAATGGAATAAATTATCCAGCGAAATGTTGGATAAATTTCTAAGAACTTTGAAAATATTTAAAAATAAACAACTGATAGGGAATCTGCCTCCTAGGCAACGCCCTAAATGCATATCATTGATTGATTGATTGATTGATTGATTGATTGATTGATTGATTGATTGATTGATTGATTGATTGATTGATTGATTGATTGATTGATTGATTGATTGATTGATTGATACCCAATCCTACCCCTTTATCTTCCTTCAGTCGTCGAAAGCCTTCGATATGTCAGTGCGACGTTAAACAAGTAGACAAAAAATAACAAAAGTAAAATAAAAACATAGTGCCCAGCTGAGGAGTTGAATTGGTAGCGCGCTGGCCTTCTAAGCTCAGGTTGGCGGATCGACCCGGGCTCAGCCCGGTGGTATTTGAAGGTGCTCAAATATATCTTCCTCGTGTTGGTAGATTTATTGGTATGTAAAATGACTCCTGCGGAACGAAATTCCGACAACTCGGTGTCCCCCAATACCGTAAAAGGAAGTTAGTGGGACGAAACACTAATAATATTTCTTTGTTACTTAGGAAAAGTAAATACTCACGAGTTATATAATTTTTAAATTTGTCATGTTACTGCTAAGTTCAGTCTAGCCTAAGCAAGCAACTAGAACGGACGTGCCGTGTTGAGTGTGCAGGTTGAGTGTGGCTAGTGGACGGGTTAAGTGGAGTGTGGCGATTAAGATGATCGGTTTAAAGCAATATCGGTTCGTTATAGGAAGATGGCAGGGAAGAATGAAGAAGGGAACAAACAACAGAAAGGAAGGTAAAGTGGAGATGGGATTGAAGGGTGAGATGCTGCTGGTGGTAGAGGTGGTCACTGTGCTGCTGGCTATTGGTTGTCGTAGAAGTAAATCCAGGCCCGCAGAACAGTGGCAACATGAGCTGGGAGGGCATAAAACTCATAAGGAAGGTGGTAAAGGAGGTAGTGAAGGAGCTCTGCCCGTTTGAACAGTTTGAAAAGATGCTACAGGAGCAAGTCAAGGAGCACGAAAAGACGAGGCAATGGATTCAGCAAAACACGAAAGAAACTAAGGCAGATATGGAAAACAGTGAAAGTGAAATTGTGTCACTAAGGGAGAAAATAAAAACTATGGAAGAGGAGGTGTTAAATCCGAAGAAAAAAATGGCAGCAATAAGTCAAGAACGTAGGAAGAAATCCATATTTATTTACGGTGCGCAGGAAGAAAAGGTAGAAGCTAAAGTGGACATTTCGTCGCCATAAGACCTATCTGTGTCGGTGCGACGTAAAGCCCCTAGCAAAAAAAAGTGGACATTATTTATAAAGTGGTAGATGTCATTCAAAATAAAATGAAAATTAAGTTCAGTGAGGTCGATATAGATGCTGTTGAGAGAGTAGGTAAGGTGAGAGGGCGAAGACCTATAAAAGTGACGCTGCTATCCACAGTGATGGCGGATAGTGACAGGGAAAGCCGGCAATCTGCAGAATGGAACAATGTGGATTAAGAGGGATATGAGAGGAGATGGGAATGAGAATTACAAAATTTTAAAGAAACATCTAGTGAGAGGAAGACTCCACGGGTTGAAGGCGCATATTAAGGGCCAGATACTGGTGGTGACCAATGGGAAATGAATTCGAAGTTGGCATGTGACTAAACTTCAAGCATTGGAAGAGAGTCTTAAGCAGGAAGGAAAGAAAGGAGCACCGAGTAACAGTGAGATCACAGGAGTGGTTTGAGAAGGAATCAGGGAAGCAGGAAAATAACTGAGGCTGGAGACCAATGCGGGAAAAGAAGTGAGGATACAGGAAGTGCCGGTGGAGGGAAATACACAAAATAGAGGAGCACTGAGTAACAGGACTGAAGAGGACGTGTATATAGATGCGGTGGTAGAAGGAATCAGGGAAGTGCTGGCGGGGGGTAAAATACAAGAAAAGTCGAGTGGACACACGCACAGTGAAGATAATGGTTTGAGGGAGGAAGCAGAAGTAAGAGGAACTACGATTAAAGGGAGAAGCTTGAGTCTAAAGGAACTGTGGAGCAAGAAAGGTAAAAGTGATGAAGGCATAGTAACGAGAAGTAAAAGGTCAAGTAGTATCTATATAAAGAAAATTGTAGGGGGTCCGCTGTCTGTAATTTCTTTTGTTTTGCCAATTTTTCAGATATTTATCCGTTTTAGGTCAACTCAAGACCGAATCGGTGGTTTTTACTTTTCGTGTCTGTTTGTCTGTTTGTCTGTCTGTTTGTCTGTTCCACCATCGCGTCGAAACGGCTGGATAGATCTCAACCAAACTTCATATTTAGAGTATACCCGGGGAAGGTTTCGATATGCATATCATTTTAAACCTGAATGGTTTTCCTCCATTTTCTCTTATACTATTGATTTTCTGTAAACTTCGTTTACCGTAGGTGAAACGTCTCTTCATTATAAACAACTTTCGTTTTGTTCATAATTTACCTTAGTCTTCATATGACGGAGAAATTTACAATTTTCTGGTGGTACCATGCTCTGCATTGAGTGACCGACAGACCGACAACGAGCCTACAGGTTACCATGGCAACGTCTCTGACTGCATGCCAGCAGGGAAGTAACGTATTGCCATTTTCCTCATCATGCTTTTAAATTCGTGGTTGTTCCTTGGGTAGAAGACAACAGAGGCGTCAATCGGCCTATCTGCGGGATATTGGCGGAATATCATTGGAGGTTATAACCGCCCTCGAATAGGTTAAGTAATAACACCATTAGTCATCTTCTTATTATTTGTTTACCTAAGAATCACTGGACCTAAATTTCTCCTCTGTTACCGATTTATTATATCCATAACTCACACTAGCATAATTTATTGAGGGGCATTTGATTTTCCAATACATTCACTTGGCATTTACATATTTGTCGTTATCCGGCTGTCCTCAGTTATAAGCCATTTTCTATTACTTTCGACTTTCTTAACTGTATTTTTTCCTTCCTTAATTACGCCGTATGTACGCGAGTGCTAGAAACTACTGGATGTATTTCCAACAAGATTCATATTTAGAATACACCTGTCCTTGATAGGTTTTAGGGAAAATATTGTTTCTAAATCCCTGAACTGACTGGGGGTTTATACGAAACCGAAACAGTGATTTTGCACATCCACAAAATATACACAAAATCTTAATGGAAACCTACCTACCTTGGTAGAAATTAATTTCTAAACCTTTTTTCTCATGTGCATCATTTCGATACGAGGATTAATAAGGGAGACTTAACTCACGAGCGGGTGCGTGTAAAGCGTATTCCTTATAACTTGAAAACTACTGAAGACATTCGAACCAAAATTTATATTTAGCATCCACCTGTCCAAACGTAGGTTTTAAACGTAAATAACATTTCATGTACCGGAATGGACTGGCGGTTTATAGGGAACCGAAATGGTGATTTTACTCTTCCACAATATATACAGAACAAGACCAACCTGACTGGAAATAGACCAAACGTGATGGAATTCCACCTCTAAACCTTTTTTTCATGTGCTTTTTTTCGTCAGGAGGATTGATAAGGGAGATATCATGAATGGTCACTTTTGCAGGTTAAGTCCAGCGGACATAGCCCAAAAGGTGTTTTACATGGAGCAGATTCCTTATCTATATAAGTCAAATCGTAACGACTGTGTGCCTCTACACTGACTATTTTGGCGAAATTTTCGTACAGCTTTCCGTTTAAGGGGTAATAATGACCAGCTACATAATTTTTGGTTTAGTTTCCTGAAAGTCCTAATTTTTACCCGCCTCGCCCAAAATCCAGATTGCGGCATAATCTGCCAGAAGAAAAAGAAGATAATTGAAATTTGACAAAATTATACGTTTTAGCCTGTAACGAACGGAAAACATCCAAGATCATAAAATTTTTCACTTTTTATCCGCGAAGATTATCGAAATATGCAGGCAATTTTAATGATGGTGCAGACCTTCGGAAATTCCTATCACATAACGGATTGCACAATCTCCGTTCAATTTGGAATGATCTACAACCTTGGTCTTATGACTTTTGCCGTATCTGTATCCCTTTTACGTTTCATTTTTCTCTATTAATCGATGTTAAGTCAATTTGGAATTTTCACGTGCATAATTCATACTTTCAGTTACTTATATCAAATACAGAATCATCAAACTCTTCACGAAAATTGGCCCACCCAGTAGCCATATGTGAGCCAAATGCTATGTATGTAGCTGCCACATAATTATCCGAAAAGTGATGTAATGTGAGATAATCTTACAAAACCTTTACCCTGTTCCACGTTTCTAACTCAATCTGACCCAAGAATAGATGACATATAATAGGACCAGCCATTTAGGCCACTAAATCCGGCGTGTCTTATGGTATAATCCTTTGTCGATATGACGTACGTTTAGTAGCAGTTAATCTGTAAATGAAGGTCTTCAATATTGTAAACACGCATATACTTTCGTATGTGGATCTATATATATTCACTGATGTCGATTTGTAGCGATCGAGAAAGGGTGGGTCTGCTATTGTAATCAGTACTCCCCACACCGACTTTGACTGGCAGTAGGAAAGGGTTCCTTCTCCAACTCCTGCGTAACTGTCATTAGTAAGGAAGGCCTACAATTGTAATGAATTGTTCAGTTCTCGATTTGACTTGCAGAAGGCAAGTGAGCATGCAGTTTTGTTTAAAACTCCCCTACCGATTGTGTTTGGCAGTAGGCAAGGGTGCCCGCCATTATAAAGAAATGTCCTCATCTAAAATGTGACCGGCATTAGGCATAGTGGCCTGCTATTTTGATGGAAACTCACCAACTTGGTGTGACTGGCAGTAAGCTGGCTGGCAGTAGGAAAATGGGCCTGGCATTATAATGATAACTGCACAACTCAATTTCGAGTGATAGTAGGGTAATTGCCTACCATTATAATAGAAACTCCTCAAGTGTAATCTATCTGGAAGTAGGAAAGGGGGGCTGCCATTTTAACGAAAACTCCCTAAATCGATTCTGTCCGCGTAGTAGGCAATGAGGCCTGCAATTATAATGTAAACTTCCCAACTCGATTGTGAATGGCAGTAGGCAAGTGAGCCTGCCGTTATATCACAAATCCGTAACAAACACTTTACATTCTAAACAACGTACGGGGACCTCCCCATGCTTTTTCTCGGATAACGCTAAGAGGCATGCAATTTTAAAACAATCTTGTTTACTGCATGTACACTATTTACTTCGATATTCGAATACAATGTAGAATACCGTAGCGAAGCACGGGTACATTCGCTAGTTAGTAAGTAAGTTAGATAATGTTGTTAATGTATAATTAGATTGGAAGGTATAGTGGGATTAAAGTTAAGTATGTTTGGAGGGTAAGTTAAGGTGAAGAGGGATGAAGCTATATGTGGAGTGTGATTAAGTTAACAAAAGGGTGGAAATAACGAAAGGTGATTCGGTTTGTAAATAATTAGTTTGGAAGATGTTAAGAAGTGTAATTTGGCAGATGGTTGAGTGTGTACGTGTATTTGAAATGAATAGTGAATTTAATGTGAAGTTTGATAGTTAAATATATTTGAATTATAAGTGAAGGCAAGAGTGATCATGTTTAAGGGATGGGCATGGTAATTTAATTAGAGTATGGTTGGTAAATTTTCGTATGGTAAGACGTGATGGTATAATTTAATGTGGAGACGGGCTAGTTGGTAATTTTAAATGAGTTGAGAGTGGTGGTGGCGATGAGTGGTTGTGTTTGTTAGTTGTATGTGAGAGGAAAGTATGATGGTAATTTTTAGTGAAGGTTGCTATGAGTGATTATGTTAAGAGATGGGTATGGTAATTTTAGTGGATATGGCCTGAAATTTAAATGAGATTGGAGTGGTGGTGGCTAAGAGTATTTAAAAATAAAAAGAGTGGTTTAAAAATGACGAAAAGGGAGGCAGTGAAGTATGGTTGGTGAATTTTGGTATTGAAAGACATGATGGTATAATTTAATGTGGAGACTAGCTTGAAATTTAAATGTGATTGAGTACGGTTAATCTGAAAGAGAAGAGAGTGATTTGGAGGTGAAGTTAGATAATGATGACTGGTAACAAGGAAGTAGTTCAAGTATAAAGTTGCAACGTGAGGAGATTGTGGCACACAAAGGCGACAGGTGTTGTAATGTTATGACTGGATCATCAAACCTTAGTATGTCAACAGAGAGGATGGTATAAGGTGTGGAATGTGCAAAGGTTCGTGAGTCCAGTCTGGAGAGATATGAAGGTCCTTGAGCTTCATGTGCCGATTTGCCGATGATTGTCGTTTATTTTATTTAACCTTATTTTGTGTTATTTTTATTTGTTCATCCAGTTAACGTATTACCATGGCTATCGGTCCACCAGAAGGGAGTCGACCATGCACCATTTGATCCTAATTCTAATTGTTTTTTTCGTTTGTTTATTTATTTGTTTATTTGCCCAGTAAGTGGAGTTGAAAGAGCTTGTTTATGTATGGATATTCCACAGGGTTAAAAAATGGGGGAAAACTCTGTATAGACTCTTTGAAATAAATAAATAAATAAATAAATAAATAAATAAATAAATAAATAAATAAATAAATAAATAAATAAATAAATTAATTAATTAATTAATTAATTAATTAATTAAATAAATACTGCTCATTTACAGTATGGCCAAGGGTATACTTCAAGGTCCATTTGGTGGATGTATTTAGCACGATAAAGAAAATAATTTTTCTCTTTTAAAACAAATCTCATATCGATGGCCTAGTTTTTAATCACTTGTAAGTCTATCACGGCGTTGAGTGGTAACAGCGACATCGTTTTCACTTCAGTCTGACATGAAGTATTAGGAATGATAGTTTCAGGCCCTGCATCATTTGTGACATACTGTACGTATAATTCGAATAGATCTGTAGAGCATTAAATTTTGCTTCTGTACATACCATAATCTCATGATCAGCAAAATAATAATAACTTACGATGTATACAAGGAAATTGCCTTTGGTTGATTCCAGTTAGGAGAAGGTCTCCGAGGTTGACGGAATCCCTCGGAGGCCACCGATCTGACATCTGTACTCCGCGCAGTAGGGCGCTCCGTAGATGTCATCAACAGAGTTCTCCTTGCCAACGGTCCCCAACGGCTCCTCAACGTTTGATACAAGGTAATAGACTTTGCGGGTGACTACAATGGAGTTAATTGTACTTGTTAGTTCATTAAATATTGCGTTCTATCAATATTACAACTACTTTACTCACAGCCCTCGTATCTCAGCCTGAAATTCGTTGTCAGCCAGTGCAAAGACTATGAGCGAATAGTATACTGTGCTGTAAAGACGGATTTCTCCGCGTTCTGAGTAGGCGTGGTTTACCTTTTGTAAGTGGTCAATATATCGTCATAAACATGGACAATTGGCTGATTCACAGTGGTAAAAAGAGATCCCGTGAAAATGTTTCGTAGAGTGCCAGTTCTCCCAGGAAAATAACAAATAAAAAACAGGATGCGAATTTAGTTGTTTCTTCACCTTCCACATTTGCTTCAGCTCTCGCCCGTAAGGTTAATTATTATTCGACGAAACAAAAGTGCGCAAATATCAAGACATTTATCGAAAACCAGGTTTCGCTAACATTCTTGTCGGGTGATAGTAAGTTCGAACTCCACTGTCGGCAGCCCTGAAAATGGTTTTCCGTGGTTTCCCATTTTCACACCAGGCAAATGCTGGGGCTGTACCTTAATTAAGGCCACGGCCGCTTCCTTCCCACTCCTAGCCCTCTCCTGTCCCATCGTCGCCATAAGACCTATCTGTGTCGGCGCGACGTAAAGCAAGCAAAAAAAAAAAAAAATTGTCAATAACTGGGAACGGCCACAGTTTGTTCTTTGCTTGTATGTTTTAGCCAATGATAGTTTTATACCTGTAAATCTTACAAGACACTTCAAGACAAAACATCCAGAGCATGCGACTTTAATTTTTACAATTGGCTTTACTTCGCACCGACACAGATAGGTCTTAATAAAAATAGTGTTCGTTTTAACTTCCCACTGACTACTTTTGAAGGTTTTCGAAGATGCCGAGGTGCCGGATTTTTTCTCGCAGGAGTTCTTTTACGTGCCAGTAAATGTACCGACACGAGGTTGACGTATTTGAGCACTCCAGATACCACCGGACTGAGCCAGGATCGAACCTGCCAAGTTGGGGTCAGAAGGCCAGCATCTCAACCGTCTGAGCTACTCAGCCCGGCAGATAGATCTTACGACGACTATGCGATAGGAAAGGGCTGGAAGTGGGAAGGAACCCGCCGTGGCCGTAACTAATGTACAGCCCAGCATTTGGCTGGTGCGAACGTGGGAAAACACGGAAAACCATCTTTAGGGCTGTCGCCAGTTTGGTTCCAACCCACTATCTCCCGAATACAAGCTCACAGCTGCGCGCCCGTAACCACACGGCCAACTCGCTCGGTTATGGCCTTTCTTTAAGGGGCACGAAAAACAATTGTAAGTTCCTAGAAAAACATGCTACAGTTCCTAAGAGCATCGTTAGTAGTTTTAGCGGGTATAATTTCTGTCATAGACCACTAATTCTTCTTCTTCATTTCTTCTTCTTTCCGAAGACGCCTGCTAAAGACCACGTGCCAATTTCAATTAAATTCTGCATACCGGTACTTTGTTGTTTTCTCTTCCGGTTCTTCCAACATTCTTTCATACTTTCACCATGCTGTTTCTTTCTGTCCTCGGACCAGTTCGAGCAAGGTGTCTTGTTCAACCTTTCTTGGAATCATTTCATACTTAATACCCTCTTTCTAAAAATCTCTCTGTCCATAGTTTCTTCTTCTCTTATATTATTTCTTTCTAATTCTTTCTTTATTTCTTGAATCCAGCTAGGTGTTGCTTTTTTGTCCCAAAGGCACTTGAAATTCCTTTTCGTTAATCTGGAATAATCCATTCTTTAAATATGTCAAAAATATGGCAAGCTTTTTCTTACGGTTTCGTTTATGTTTTCTATGTTCCTGTATATTTCATCATTATATCTTAATTTCAATACTTCTGTTGTTTTCACAGGACCTAAGATTTTTCTCATGATTCTCCTTTCTAGTACCTCAAGCTTATCTAATCTATAGTTTAGTACGAAGCATTCACTTGCATGTAGGCATTCCTTTTTGCTATTTGCTTTACGTCGTACGACACAGATAGGTCTTATGGCGACGATGGGGCAGTAAATGCCTAGGAGTAGAAAGGAAGCGGCCGTGGCCTCAATTAAGGTACAGCCCCAGCATTTGCCTGGTGTGAAAATGGGCAACCACAGCAAACCATCTTCAGGGCTGCTGACAGTGGGGTACGAACCCACTATTTCCCGGATGTAAGCTCACAGCTGCGCGACCCTAACCACACAGCTAACTCGCCCGGTTAGCAAGTAGTCTAGAAGTCTAAACGTTGTTGTGATTCTGATATTTTTGCAGTAGTGAGAGGGAGAGAAGGAATGATAAAGGTGGTGAGGACGAGGTGGGGGGGCGACGATCAAAAATATTAAAATTCTGAAGAATGCGTGACATAAGAAATTCCGCGGAGGACTGCACTACTGGGTAGTTGATTCTGTTATTAATAGTTGCTTCGGCGGGTGTCAAGGATAGCAGGTACAGCTCTCCCTCTTCACACTCTGTCTACGGACACGCCCAGACGTGTGGCCAACGATCACAAGTGACGTTTACGTTCTCCTCGCCACCAGTAATCTCAACACGACCAGGATCACGCGAGTCCGCAGATCGGTTGCCTAGACCAGTGGTATTCAAAGTGTGGTACGCATATGCGGGGTCGTCTCAAGGGGTTCGCAAGTTTATAACAGCTTGAGTGAGCAGTTCAGGATAAAAGTTGAGCCTGCTCATTTTCAATAAAATCTTGTTTAAAAAAAATATATGTATATTTGTCTGCGACTAAACAGAGTCCCCATCCCGAGCTAGTCATTCTAAAATATATATGTATGTCAGTTTGTATCTCCTATTCACTAGGTGTATAAAAATGCTTACTTATTGTGCATAGCTCTTTTTTAATTTTATTGTTTCGAAATCCACTCATTCACTTCAAATTTTCCCAGTAGCAGTGTATATAGTACAATAGTAATTGTTGCCTCGTTTGTGTATGTACAACCTGTGACAATAAAGTTCGGTGAATGAAGTCAGAACGGTCGATACGGCAACACCGGCGACACTGCTGCGTAGCAGCAGGTTTTGACCACCTGCTCCCAACATTGTTCCGTTGAGAATCGTGTGTGTGCCGTGTAAGACATGTTTGACACAGTACGTGTTTAGTGTGTTGGTTCCGAACTGCGAACAGGAACATGCACGACCAAAAGATTAATGTACAGTTTTGTTTTAAGCTTGGCAAGACACCGAAATAAACGCATGCGATGCTGGTACGTGTTTATGAAAAGCAAGCACTGTCGTTAAAGTGTGTGTAAGAGTGGTTCGCCCGTTTTCGAGGAGACCGGGAAAGTGTTTCTGATAACCCCCGTAGCGGAAGACCGGCGACCGCCGTCAGTGACGAAAACATAGAGAAGGTGAGGACATTAATCACTAACGATCGGCGATTAACTGTGCGCATAATCGTGGATGAACTGTAGATTAACCGCGAATCTGTGCGACAAATCGTTACCCAGAAGTTAGGGAAGAGGAAAGCGTGTTCTCGTCTTGTGCCACATCACTTGACTGACGATCAGAAGCAGGCACGTTTAGAGGCTTCACAGGATTTTGTCGAAACTGCGGATGCGACACCAAATACCTTGAACTGTATTGTCACTGAGGATGAAACCTGGTGTCTCAGGTACGACCCTGAAACGAAACGGCAAAGCATGAAATGGCGTTCTCCGGGATCCCCTCGTCGGAAAAAAGGTTAGAGCCGAAAAGTTACGCATCAAAGTCGCTTTGAAAGGAAAGAGATTCGACGATATTGCTGACATCCTACGAAACGTGTCGAGGCTTTTGAACACCATCCCCAACGAAGCCTTCCTGCAAAGTTTCCAGGACAGGTATCGCCGATCTCAGTAGCGCATAGTTATGGGAAGGGACTATTTCGAAGGAGTGTAAGGTCACTGTCAGGCATTGTTCATCTATGTTGATAGCACAGGGCTATTCGCCGAACTCTATTGTCACAGGTTGTATATATATATATATATTATGACCGTCCAATGGCGAGTGAGTCAGCTGTTGAGCCATTGAAGGTCATGCTAAAGGAATGGTTAACAGGAATTACTCGGAAATACATCCAGCTGGGTCAAATATCTAGAATAACTCGCCCATTCAGACAAGAAATGGGATGGATATAAGATGAGGAATGAAATTCCTAAGCTCAAAACCCCGTGGTCACCGCACGCTTACAGTCACGAAATATTATCTTATAGGTGAGCAGAGAGTAGCAAAATAATTTCACATTCTCAACAGTATTAAGAAGTAAGTCGACTATATGATATTCAGGTCCAGCGGTGTCATGAAGGAGGCCATGAATTGATGCCATATGTGACAGGATCAAGGCGGCGCTGAAGAGGTTAGGTCGATTACATACGTCATAAAGACAATGGTGAAGTGTTCCTTTGTACATCTTTCCAGTCAGATGGGATCACGTTATCTTGGAATTCGCATTCGAACTGTCATAAACAGATGGAAGAGAGGTTACAAGTCAGTGAGTTGAGCCTAACGTATGGAATGCAGACCGATATTATTAGCATAACAATGGTAATGAACTTTTGTTATGAGTAATGTATGGCGGATAAAAACGGAGATTGAAGGTTGAACTGACAGTAATTAGCACGTCTTTAAAGGGAACGTCTACGTTCGCAGAACCTAAAAGAAATATTAGAGAACGTGATATATAAAATAATATTACTGTGTCGAATAGCGATCTGAAGTTTTAATACTGAACAAGGGAAGTTTCGGAAATAACTGTGAGATAGTGTAAAACGCCTGTGTCACTGTGTTAATTTTGTTTTTCTAAGTTTCAGGTCCATGGACTCAAAATGTATGAAGATTTTCACAATGATGTAATGATGGAAATGATTATGAGGGCTTAAACATTCCGATATCCTGACAGGCCCGGGAGATAATGCCGAAGTGAGGGCCAAAACTATGACCAATGGAGCAAAGGACTGAGAGCGGTATCACCTAATCTTCACTGATAAGTACCAAGATTTCATTTTCTTTACCCTATTTTCTTGTAGTTGCATAGCTGTAGAGTAGAATGTATTTTTCCTTTCATAATGAAGTGACGTAAATTTAAACAACTTGAGTGACCTAATGCGACTATCATTTAGTGCCCGGTTACTGTGATTACGGTTATGTCCGAGGTTGTAATATTAAGATCATCTATTACACGCAAGATTTAGCTTGTAAATACGTGCCTTACCGCGAGTTACTCGGAATCTTCTTCACGTTTACGGTGAATGGAGGAATGCGGTGTCTTCATTAGTGAACCATACTTGTGTTGCACGAATACTTCGTGAGGTGACTTTATTTTAATATTTATTTGTAGAAGGTCTTCTGCATGATAATACAATACGTGTTTATTGCGTAGTGGCGAATGCTTCGTGAAATTAGTGTTGCGTTGATTGCGATTTGGTAATGATAAAAGAGATTCTTCGGGAATGCTTGTGAATTCTCTTGGGTAAGTAATGTGTGAATATGTATGATGTGCTTGAACATGGTGAATAATAAGGACAGGGTCGTCCATAAAGTGTTTTATGATGAATTAATATTGTTATGGGAAGTGTCTCGTTGGAAAATAGATAATGGGAGTGTGATAAATAATTGTTTGAGAGTTAGAGATGGATTTAAGCGCTCGTCATCCAATTAAGAACCCAGAATAGGCAAGCATTTGTGTCGTTGTTATTTTGGTGATGTAAGATGTCCAAAGGTCGAGCGTAGGGATTGTTATATGATCATCGAAACACTGTTTCGCGACGGGATACGATGCAGATACCATTTAATTTGAGGAAATGGTCACTAATTAGACGTCTTCAACATTTAATAAGCATAATATGTGTGAAGTAGAAGGTCGTATTTATTGAATTATTGTCACCTGGTAGTAGATTGTATTCTTGCGTAGTTGCTTATAGTCTGTTTCCCGTAGATAGTGTGCCTTCAAGATTTTCTTTCAGGAGGGCAGTGCCGGTGGAAGCAGTTACTGTTAATCATTCTTTGGATCATTAATGATTTTGTAGCGGCTAGATATTGTGTTCTATTTAGGTGGCTGATACGGATTCCTGGGACATGCTGTTGTTGAGTTATATCGATATGAGATCCAATTATTATGTGGGTTTTCCTACACTGTGTGCACTTTATGGATGTTGATATTGAAACTGGTCACCATTAGAGAACTCAAGTTGGTTAGCAATTAGGTAATTTCTGAGATAATGGATAAAATGTAGGGTACTTTAAAATGAAATCTTGGATAAGTGAAGATAAAAGCAAGTGTAGTTTATAAAAAAAAAAATTTGAATAAAATTTTATTCGATCCTATTATTCATTGCGGGCGGACAATTAATGATAAATAATGATGATTTGCCTTCAGCAAGTTCCATATTCGTTTCCATCAAGTTAGTATTTTCAATCAAGGTTTAAATAATGATGTTTTTAAGTATTTAGCCAACAGAGATTTTCGTTCGTCTATCTAGCTATTATCCAATCATCATACAATGTATTATTATTGTACTGAGTTAAGTTTTGATTTCATTAAATTGGAAAAGGTCCTTCCAAGAAACTAACATTCGTTTTCCTTATTTAAATGAGATATATTTAGCCTTACGAAGTTATTGAATACTATTATTACCATAATCATGAACGTCTTGCGTCAAATGCTAGTCCAACTGCATAAACAGTAGTTGAATGTCCATGCCCTGGGTGGGGAATTATGCGTCACGACTGACTTTAGCTGAGGCTTATCACAAGAACCTACGAACCTTCTATATCCCCGGGCAATGGACGGGTGTATTCTGGCGCCCATACGTGAAGCCAAATTAAGAGAAGGTTTTCTTGACAACCAACAGCAGAATTCGAAATAGAGGATGACTGAGTAATTCAATGCTCATACGTGCAGGCAAGAGCACACTTATTGTCCACCGTGGGAGATTTATGTTATGCAGAGTTTGGACTGGGGTAATGGATATGATTAATACTTACATTTATTACAGAGCTACGCAAAATATTAAAAGGCAGGAGACGTTTCGAGCAAGGCATAATTATAGGTTGGTAGATTGGAAGGATAATCTGTAGGCAAACTCTGTTGGCTAAGAGTTATTAATTTACTTAAACTGAAGTGTCCGCAATTAACTCACTTGCATTTATCGTATTATTGGTCGTTCACTTTGGCATTGATTCCGGGTCTGGAAGGATTTAAGCATTCAAATAGTTGAAGTATATTCGCGTAGGATTAGGTGTTAGTGTTAGGTAACTTGAGTGATAGGGAACTTAGAGACTGTTAGTACTATATTTAACTTGCGACAATATTTTTTAAAAATGGCATCGTTGGCCCAAGTAAAAGCGTTGTTGGAAGAGTTGGCAGGAAAGATGGCAAAGATGCAAGAGACACAGGAAGCCACGACAAAGGAAAATCAATCAATGCAAGAAAGTATTAAAAAGATTCATGATGCCCAGGAAGCTATAACAAAAGAGATCCATGATGCACAAGAAACTTCGACTAGAGAGATTCATGAAGCACAAGAAAGGATAAAAGAAGTCACCATAAAGGAAATTCATGACGCACGGGAAGCTTCAAGAAGAGAAATTCAGGAGAGCCATGAGCTTATTCAAAACAGATTATTGGAGACACAAAGTAGGCTCAGAGTGGAAATGCAGGAAGGAATTAAGAATGAGATTCAAGATAATTTGCGTGAGATCACCGAGGTGGTCCAACAGAATTTCAAGACCATGCAGGAAGAGGTGACGTCACTAGGAGAGGACATGAAGAACTTGAGAGAGGAAGTCGCTATGGCAATTAATGAAAATAAGAAGGATATTCAGGAAAAATTCACTGAGTTGAAAGCTGAATTAAGACTGAATGTCAGTGACCTTCAAACCCAGGTTGATCGAGAAATAAAAGAACTTAAAGAGGAAGTAGTCATGGTGCAAGGAAGGATGACAGAGAAAAGTGCCAGCTGGGAAGAGAAATTCAAGAAGATTACGGAAGAAATGGAAAATGCTAACCAAACGATGCTTAATGATATAACATTGGCAAGGGAACAGATCAATAATAAATTTGACTTGGTCATGGAAGAATCAGACGGAAATAAAACCTTAATGGATCAACAAATTAAGAAGCTGAGTGATAATCTTAATACGATCCAGAAGGACATGCAATGTCTGAAGATTGAAAATGAGGCAACGAAGAAGTTGGTATCATCTTTCACAGATCGACAGGTATCGATGGAGACTGGGAAGAATACAGAGTCAGAATGTCAGTCCGAAATGCCAGCATTCAATATTGAAACCAGCGAAAGTGGCATTACTCATGTAGGAAACGGTATGCAAATAATTAATGTTATCCGCACACATGAAGATAGGCCTAAGAAATTCTCAGGCAATATCGGATCAGGAATGACACCCCGTGGATTTGTGCGTGAGATGGATGAATACTTTCGTGAAGCCAAAATACCGATGGAGAGACGACTTAAGACTGTAGAGCGACATTTGGAAGGAACACCGTTGGTGTGGTTCAAAGCGTTCCGCTATATATTTGAAGATTATGACGGATTCAAGCAGGCGTTCTTGGAAAAATTTTGGAATATTGATACGCAACAAAATATCCGGCTAGAATTGTACTCAAAGAAGTATTCACTGGGTGGACCGAGTCGCTTCTCAGACTACTTTACAATGCAATTCCATCGCCTTAAAGAACTGGACTCACCACCAACAGAGTTAGAGATGGTCAGGGCGATAGTAAAGCAATTCCCTCCAGACGTTCAACGATTATTGACAGCGGCGAATGTACAGTCTGCAGTACATGCTGAGTCTGTTCTAAGACAGCTTGATAGCACGTCATCGCAAACCGGCAACCGAATGATAAGGCATGCTGATCCGGTTGTTAATGTTGCGACACCGGTAGAATCAGAAGAAGCAGGGAGAGATAATAATTCATACCGCCATGCCCAAGAAAGAAGGCAAGCGAGGTACAAAAATCTCAAGGAGGACCGGCAATATCAGAGATGGGCACCACCCCAGAATGGGAATAGGAGATACCCACGATATCGAAGGAACTCAAGATGGGTCAACCATAGAAGCAGATATCCATATCAAAGAAATAGAGATAATGAGGACATGAGACAGCGAGATGGAAGTCAAGAAGAAGAGATAAACCACGAGAAGAAGAAATACATTGAAGAGCTAAAGAAACAACAAGAAAAGAAGCAATGGGAAAATGCAATCCAGAGTCAGGATATTAATGCTGATTGCATAGGTGCAACGAGTTTGGAATATCAGCAGCAGCTAAAGAAAAACAGAACAAATGCAAAACTCAATCCTGGAGCGGTACCATTTGATGACGGCAATAAAGAGAGGAACGGTGTGAAAAAAAAAACTTCGTTCTGGGATCAACAGAGAACGATGTAGTTAAAATAAGACATAATTATAAGGGAGATGATTGGATAATAGCTACCATAGAGTCATGGGCATTTGAACCCGAAGAACTGCTGGAGGATAATCAGCCCAAAACGATAGATTTAAAAAGAGGACTTCCGATAATTACAGTAACGGTATTTGGTATTCACGTGTCATCATTATTGGATACAGGGGCAAGTATCAGCATAATCTCGAAAATACTGTTCTTAGGATTGCAGGACAGACTTAAGATTCCTGTAATTCCAGTTTCAGGTGTAAAAATCAGAGGAATTATCCCAGATAAAATCGCTAAATGCAAGATAAAACCTATTTGCCTATTGAGATCGGGGAAATAGTGTTTGAACACCCATTTGTGGTTATGGCCAGAAGTCAAGGAGTCTGTCACCATTTATGTTGACGACATTGTGCTAGCAACGGTCACGTTTGAAGATCACGTGACCAAGTTAGAACGATTATTGGCTAATTTAGAGGAAGCAGGGTTCAAAATTAACAGATCTAAATCAAAATTCTGCCAGCCAGAAATTCTTTTCGTTGGGCATATAATTGATGGAACGGGGATCAAACCGAATCCTCTTAAAATCCAGGCCATATGTGAATTTCCCAGACCGAGAAGGATAAAGCATATCCGGCAATTTTTAGGAATGACGGGATTCTTCTCTAATCACTGCCCAGATTATACTGAAACAGTAGCACCTCTACAAGAGCTCCTGAAGACTAACAATCGATGGCACTGGACTGAACGTCATGATCGAGCTTTCAGGAAAACAAAGGAATTGATGGCGAATAATGTTAAGTTGGGCTATCCAAATTTTGATTTAAAATTTATTATACAGTCAGATGCTTCGTTAATAGGAGTTGGAGCTGTATTATATCAGGAATATGACGACGTAGAGAGGAGAAAGACTTACTTGGCATTTATAAGTCGGAAGTTACGTGTTCATGAAACGAAATATACGACGACGGAGCTAGAGATGTTAGCGATCGTGTATGCGCTCCAGCAGTGGAGGAAAATGATTTATGGGTACCCAATAGTGGTCCGAACTGATCACAAGGCTCTGACATTTGTATTAAAATCATCTTTGACAAGCGAGAGAGTGTCAAGGTGGGCCCTCTACGCACAGCAATTTGATCTTCGAATCGAGTTCTGTGCCGGTAAGTCAAATATCTTGGCAGACAGTTTGAGTCGGAATCCGGTGGAGGACATACCAGAGGTTAACATGGTGGAAATGACCAAAGAAGACGAAGAATGTCTTGAGGATTTGAAATGTTTATCAGAGTTGCAACTTAATGATTCGTCCTTAAAACCCATAATAGAAGATTGTCGAAGAAGAACTACCGATGATGGTCATGGAAACCAGGAAGCAAATATGCTAACGGCCAACTATGTTTATGACAATAACCTTTTATATAAATTTGTGGATAAGGAAAAGGAAAGGTTACGAGTTGTAGTTCCACGCAGTTTAAGGTGTAAACTAGTCTGGTACATACATCGAATGATCGGCCATGGAGGAGTAGACAAGCTGATAGCAACTATCGGAGAAACATTTACCTGGGTTGGATTTCGAAGAACAATAAGGAAAGTTATCAGAACTTGTGATACGTGCCAGCGTGTAAAGTATAATTCCACTTCACTGTACCAGCAACCGATCTCTGTAATACCAGAAAAGCCCCGTGACATATTTGCGATGGATCTATACGGAGGATTACCAGTTAGCAAACGCGGGAATCGTTTCATTCTAGTTGTCCTTGATATCATGTCCAAGTTCGTGTCGTTGCAACCTATCAGGAAAGCAAATTCCAAAGCCATCATTAGGAGTTTGGAGAGGTATGTCATACCTCAGATGGGCAAGCCGAACTGTGTCTTAACCGACCACGGAACTCAATTTACGTCAGTAGAATTTTCAGAGGCCTTAAAAAGAATGGGAATACAGCACAAGTTCAGTTCCATACGTCATCCAGAATCAAATGCGGCTGAGAGGATAATGCGAGAGCTGTCGAAATATTGCAGAGTATTTTGTTCTGAACGTCACTGGACATGGGCCACATTCTTACCAACGATCACTGAATGCTTAAACAACACATGGCATGAATCGATCGATAATATCCCTAGCGTTGTCCACCTGAATAAGTATCCTAATCGTCCTTGGAACGAGGTTATAAGTAAGCCTACAGAAGACCTACCTAACGAGGAGGAGATCATTCAGCAAGCCCGACTGCGCATGGAAAAACAGGCGGAAAAAAGGCTCAAGAAATTACGGCACAGAAGATTTCGGAAACCACTAGAAATTGGAACTTTCGTGTTAGTGAAGAAACCGGCCACGTCAAACCCTGCTGCTAAATTTTATTCAAAATTCGCTCATCTGTTTATTGGGCCATTCAAAATCATCGAGGTTTTGGATAATAATTCATACAAAATTCAGAGCTTAGATTCTGGAAATGTTTCCATATTTAATGCCTCAAACTTGAGAAAATATTATTTTCCGATCACTGTTGAAGAAGAAGTAAACGTTATTTTTGAAGATAGTAAAACAGAGGATGAATTTAACAAATATACATCTACGGAGGAATAGGGTCAAGCCCGTTGGATATGTTACGAGGAATATCAAAGACTAAGAGGGACGATAGAACGTGTAACAGGACGTGTTGTAACGAAGAACAACTATTCAATTAATATGAATTGCGAGTTTTCCGGACATATTATATTGATTCCTCAAATGGAATATGACATTGAGAACGAATTATAATTTTGGTACACATGAGGAGAAATTTCCTACTGACGTCCGAAATTTCTTTTCAAGTAAGGGGGGAAATATGACCGTCCAATGGCGAGTGAGTCAGCTGTTGAGCCATTGAAGGTCATGCTAAAGGAATGGTTAACAGGAATTACTCGGAAATACATCCAGCTGGGTCAAATATCTAGAATAACTCGCCCATTCAGACAAGAAATGGGATGGATATAAGATGAGGAATGAAATTCCTAAGCTCAAAACCCCGTGGTCACCGCACGCTTACAGTCACGAAATATTATCTTATAGGTGAGCAGAGAGTAGCAAAATAATTTCACATTCTCAACAGTATTAAGAAGTAAGTCGACTATATGATATTCAGGTCCAGCGGTGTCATGAAGGAGGCCATGAATTGATGCCATATGTGACAGGATCAAGGCGGCGCTGAAGAGGTTAGGTCGATTACATACGTCATAAAGACAATGGTGAAGTGTTCCTTTGTACATCTTTCCAGTCAGATGGGATCACGTTATCTTGGAATTCGCATTCGAACTGTCATAAACAGATGGAAGAGAGGTTACAAGTCAGTGAGTTGAGCCTAACGTATGGAATGCAGACCGATATTATTAGCATAACAATGGTAATGAACTTTTGTTATGAGTAATGTATGGCGGATAAAAACGGAGATTGAAGGTTGAACTGACAGTAATTAGCACGTCTTTAAAGGGAACGTCTACGTTCGCAGAACCTAAAAGAAATATTAGAGAACGTGATATATAAAATAATATTACTGTGTCGAATAGCGATCTGAAGTTTTAATACTGAACAAGGGAAGTTTCGGAAATAACTGTGAGATAGTGTAAAACGCCTGTGTCACTGTGTTAATTTTGTTTTTCTAAGTTTCAGGTCCATGGACTCAAAATGTATGAAGATTTTCACAATGATGTAATGATGGAAATGATTATGAGGGCTTAAACATTCCGATATCCTGACAGGCCCGGGAGATAATGCCGAAGTGAGGGCCAAAACTATGACCAATGGAGCAAAGGACTGAGAGCGGTATCACCTAATCTTCACTGATAAGTACCAAGATTTCATTTTCTTTACCCTATTTTCTTGTAGTTGCATAGCTGTAGAGTAGAATGTATTTTTCCTTTCATAATGAAGTGACGTAAATTTAAACAACTTGAGTGACCTAATGCGACTATCATTTAGTGCCCGGTTACTGTGATTACGGTTATGTCCGAGGTTGTAATATTAAGATCATCTATTACACGCAAGATTTAGCTTGTAAATACGTGCCTTACCGCGAGTTACTCGGAATCTTCTTCACGTTTACGGTGAATGGAGGAATGCGGTGTCTTCATTAGTGAACCATACTTGTGTTGCACGAATACTTCGTGAGGTGACTTTATTTTAATATTTATTTGTAGAAGGTCTTCTGCATGATAATACAATACGTGTTTATTGCGTAGTGGCGAATGTTTCGTGAAATTAGTGTTGCGTTGATTGCGATTTGGTAATGATAAAAGAGATTCTTCGGGAATGCTTGTGAATTCTCTTGGGTAAGTAATGTGTGAATATGTATGATGTGCTTGAACATGGTGAATAATAAGGACAGGGTCGTCCATAAAGTGTTTTATGATGAATTAATATTGTTATGGGAAGTGTCTCGTTGGAAAATAGATAATGGGAGTGTGATAAATAATTGTTTGAGAGTTAGAGATGGATTTAAGCGCTCGTCATCCAATTAAGAACCCAGAATAGGCAAGCATTTGTGTCGTTGTTATTTTGGTGATGTAAGATGTCCAAAGGTCGAGCGTAGGGATTGTTATATGATCATCGAAACACTGTTTCGCGACGGGATACGATGCAGATACCATTTAATTTGAGGAAATGGTCACTAATTAGACGTCTTCAACATTTAATAAGCATAATATGTGTGAAGTAGAAGGTCGTATTTATTGAATTATTGTCACCTGGTAGTAGATTGTATTCTTGCGTAGTTGCTTATAGTCTGTTTCCCGTAGATAGTGTGCCTTCAAGATTTTCTTTCAGGAGGGCAGTGCCGGTGGAAGCAGTTACTGTTAATCATTCTTTGGATCATTAATGATTTTGTAGCGGCTAGATATTGTGTTCTATTTAGGTGGCTGATACGGATTCCTGGGACATGCTGTTGTTGAGTTATATCGATATGAGATCCAATTATTATGTGGGTTTTCCTACACTGTGTGCACTTTATGGATGTTGATATTGAAACTGGTCACCATTAGAGAACTCAAGTTGGTTAGCAATTAGGTAATTTCTGAGATAATGGATAAAATGTAGGGTACTTTAAAATGAAATCTTGGATAAGTGAAGATAAAAGCAAGTGTAGTTTATAAAAAAAAAAATTTGAATAAAATTTTATTCGATCCTATTATTCATTGCGGGCGGACAATTAATGATAAATAATGATGATTTGCCTTCAGCAAGTTCCATATTCGTTTCCATCAAGTTAGTATTTTCAATCAAGGTTTAAATAATGATGTTTTTAAGTATTTAGCCAACAGAGATTTTCGTTCGTCTATCTAGCTATTATCCAATCATCATACAATGTATTATTATTGTACTGAGTTAAGTTTTGATTTCATTAAATTGGAAAAGGTCCTTCCAAGAAACTAACATTCGTTTTCCTTATTTAAATGAGATATATTTAGCCTTACGAAGTTATTGAATACTATTATTACCATAATCATGAACGTCTTGCGTCAAATGCTAGTCCAACTGCATAAACAGTAGTTGAATGTCCATGCCCTGGGTGGGGAATTATGCGTCACGACTGACTTTAGCTGAGGCTTATCACAAGAACCTACGAACCTTCTATATCCCCGGGCAATGGACGGGTGTAATATATATATATATATATATCGTTCTTAGGCAATGAAAACCCTGTAATTCCACTCATGAGAAAACGTACGTGTCTTGTGAAGACTTGTCGCCTTGCCTGAGAAGGGAACGGAAGACTACAATGTTCGAATAATTGGGCTATCATTAAGTAATGGCAATGCCAAGAGCAGTTCCCCGACCATTGCGGGCCGCTCAATTGTAGGATTTTTCTGTAAGCTTTACTCCGAAGGAGTTACAGGATTTAATTTGCCCAGGGACGATTATGTAGGTACATTATTGTTATTATTGGGGAGCGGGGTGGTGTAGTGGCTTAGCTTCTCGCCTGTGATCCTGGTGACCGTGGTTTGATTCTTTGTGCTACAGGGGTGGGAATTTCATTTGAAAATTCTGTGTTGTCGGGAAGAGCATGCGACCTTAAACCGCGACCACAACTCCTTCATGCCCCAGAGTGTGCAGAGACCCTGAGCAAGCGGAATATTCTGGGGATGATTATAATGATTATTATTATTACTGGGGCCTATTATTATTATAGATAATATTATTTGGCATCCAGTAACAATCATTTGTTATTTTGGTAGGCTATAGTCACAATATAGTCGTACTTCGGGGGTACGAGCATTAAACAATTGGATTTTGGGGGTACGCTGACCAAAATGTTTGAATACCACTGGCCTAAACGATTCAGCATAGGACAGTTAACTTTCAACATTAAATGTACAACGTTTTATTGTAGCTATGGAATTCAGCAGTTCCGCAAAATGTTAATACTTTCTAACTCACAATGTGCCCTTCAAAATCTACAAAATTCGCGTTGGGATCTGTCTACTCATCAGTATATATTAGACATTTTGAACTTAATCTATACCGCCAAGAAAACAGCTCAGAAAGTGCATCTACTATGTATTAAAGGCCACGCTGATATAACGATGAACGAGGCAGTAGACCATCTAGCGAAAGAAGCCACAGCTTGTGAACTCTGCCTTAACAATCACTTACCATAATCTGATTTCCTGCCCATAATCAAACAACAGGTCTACAGGGAAAGGTCTGAGCACTGGACAATGTCACAGCTTACAAGAGGAAAGCACTATGCTAAAATTCAGCCTTCCATACCAACAAAAATTTGGTTCAAGAAATCGACACTAACTCGCAGACACATTTCATCCTTAATACGAATGCGTCCGGCCCATGGATGCTATCCCAGTCATCTACACAGCATCAAGGTCTTCGACAACATTCACTGCCCATAATACCCTGAAGAAATGGTCGACTTGAACCCCATTATACTGTCATGTAAGAACTATTTGTTAAATACTCCACTGCCAACTTCAATTGCCATCCTGTTATCCTGCTAGTGGCTTTACGTCGCACCGACACAGATAGTTCTTATGGTGACGATGGGATGGTAAAGGCCTAGGACTTGAAGGAAGCGGCCGTAGCCTTAATTAAGGTACATCCCCAGCATTTGCCTGGTGTGAAAATGGGAAACCACGGAATACCGTCTTCAGGGCTGCTGACAGTGGGATTCGAACCCACCGTCTCCCGGATACAATATCCTGTTATCAAACCTACTCTACAATTATGCGCTGTAATTTGCCAATATTTATCAGACTGTAATATTAATCTATAAGATTAAACTTTTTCTTTTCAACTATGAAATGTATGCTCACTCTGTAAATGCTGGCTCATGGCCTTCCGAGGCGTAACGCCAATAGGCCAAAAAAAAACCGCAAAGAAAAAACGTTTTATTGAGGAAAATAGAAATCGCCGAGCAATATGGGACGTTAGTTGTGAGGAGTATAATGACAAAAATAAAATGAGTGAAACCTGGATAGAAGTATGCTGACGTTCGTTTGCTGATTTCGACCTCATGACTAAGCAGTTTTGGACAGTTGAGATTTTGTAAAAAAGAGAGAACCCTCATTTTCCTTCCACGCGGTATTCTCCTTTCATTATCTTTCTGTGTTAAGACAGGTAGCACAGGAAGCGCACCTGCTTCGTCGGGTTCTATCATTGTATTGACTAGAGTGATCTTTCAGGTTGATTCCTCTTGTTGCCTCAATGCGAACACAACCCATGTGTGAACATGTACGAGAACCAAATGCTCAACATTTCTGCAGTATTGTATAAGAAGTGCCTTGTAAATATCAATTGACTATCACATCTCTCTCATAGTGTTCATATATTTTTGAATTCGAACAACAACTATAGATTCAAAATATTTCGGAGGAGCGTTGCACCAAGTAGCAGTGCTCTGTACCTTGCACATCAAAAGTTACATGTTGTTACACACAAAACGCAGTCTGTTTTATCGCTCTAATGTTTGTTTCAGGATACCCTAATAAATTCACACACAAACACACACAAATCTATTTAAACATGAATGACCACACTCGCTAATTGCTGCCGATTTACAAGCCTTTGTCCTCTTCACACAGTAGATAGTCCACGCGTAGCCATTACCTAGGCCGGCAGTAGCCTAATCCTAATTGACAGGCTCACCTTTGTTTAACATAAACTTCCGTTCCTCTACAACGGGTGCATGGAAAAGAAAAAATGAAGACGCTTTTAATTTTTGGGTAGAACGCGTATATCGCCTAGAGCAGGGCCGCTCAAACACCCAAAATCTCACGCGTGCAAATAGCGGCGCAGTGTTCCTGTGCACAGTGCATCGGTCCCTCTCGGCTCGGCTCGGACCAACACTTCGTCTCAGGGCTACTCGGCTAAGCTCGGCTCAACTCGGCTCCACTCAGCTCGGATTTGGAGCGCTACGGAGCAAGTGAGGAAGAGGGAGACAGGGGAAGCGAGCGAGACAGGCGTGAGGAAAGAGAGAGAGACAGCGCTATTGCTCCAAATCGAGGAGTGCCGGTCTGCACTCTGGTCAACCAAGCGAAGTCGTCTTTTGCACCGTGCACAGTGCATGCACCAGGCGCATGCACCCTGAGAGGCCTGGCCTAGAGTATTTCCTTACGATTGTGTTTAATGTCTCAATTGACAGATAAAACGGGAGGCTACCTGTTGCAAATATATATATAATGAAAATATGAAGCGTAGTTTTCATGAAATAGCTCTTCAAAGTAAGGCAACATTTGGGCTAAATATGTGACGTCACACGCATACTCTGTTGTAAGATGGCGCTGTATTGACTCACGCGCTCCGTGGGAGGTTTGCTCGCGTTGTAAATAAATGGTGGTCAGGTGTATAGAATAACAAATTTAATGATGGGAAAGAAAGATTTTATTAGAATTCGGCAAAAAACGAGCAAAAGGAAGAGTTAAAACGAGAAAAGTGAATGATGAAGGAATAAAAGCAATGAAACGAAAATAGCGTAACTTTTCAAATTTCGTGACAGAACCGGGAATTGAACCCGGGCCTCCGGGGATGGCAGCTAATCACACTAACCACTACACCCCAGAGGCGGACATATGATTCCTCCCTGGATCGAACCGGGAATATTGCACGTGTTGGGCGCACGTGATAAACACTACACTACGGAAACTATTCCACGTTCTATTGAATAAAATTTATTATTCACATAATATTTGTATTTAACTTCTAATAAGTAAGTCTAGAAGACCCTCAAAACTCTGCGGCCGTTACAATAGTGACAGCCTACCGACAATTATTTTTCTTTTTTAGCTATGAAGGAAGGCATACTGTCCAGTGTCGATTCAGTTAAATGTAACCTAGAAGCTTTTCAGTCTGTCGAACGTGCATGTTCAATATAAATATTACATAAGCACACTATTTAACAAGGAATAAAAATACACTATTTAACAAAACATGACATGTCCTTGATTCTGTCAAGTCACACCCAATATTTGGAAAATTTTATGTTTATTTCCGTCCAAACACCTAAGAATTTAAAATTTGGAACTTATTTTATTCAAGTCCTCCTTTATCTTCAAACCAGCGTACAATGCGAGGTGTTCGAAAAACGGTTGCTCTTTCATAAACTGGAATCCAATCGGCTGCCAGTCCGCTGACCCTCAATCAATCAATCAATCAATCAATCAATCAATCAATCAATCAATCAATCAATCAATCAATCAATCAATCAATCAATCAATCAATCAATCAATCAATCAATCAATCAATCAATCAATCCCAATTGGTTTACATATAGGACCGCCGCTTTGGCGGCAGATTACCTATCGATTTTATGTATCGTCATTTATTAAGATTTCGAATTAGTTGGAATTTCATCAAACATCACCCTTGATAAATTATTCCAATTCTTAATTTCTCTGCCTATAAACGGGCACATACCCCAGTTAGTCCTCTTAAATTCCAATAATCATTCCTTCTTTTAAAAAACACCACTCAGGCTTATTCGTCTGTTAATATACAGTAATTCTAAGCCAACTCTCCATTGACAGCTGAAAACATTCTGCTTGGACGGGAAGCTCGTCTCCTTATTTCCAGATCATCGTAGACCGAAGTTTGCAACATTTTCGTAACACGACACTTTTGTCGAAAAAAAAAAGAAAGCAAAAAGCAAAGTCATCTTCGCCCAGCTCGTGAAGCCCCTTGGAGGGGTGGAAGGTAAAGCCTTCCACTATCCGTAATCTCGGCACTTGGTAGGGTAGAGTGGTTGGCTCTACGTCCGGCCTTCTTTGCCCCCAGGAATAAACCTGGTACTCATTTTTGGAATTTTTGGAAATCACCCAGAACAAATCGTCCTACATACCTTCGAATCTTTTGCAGTTCTTGTATTAGCTGCAGGAAAAGGTAAGGAATGAGGAAGTATTAAAAAGAGTGAGTGAAGGAAGGAGAACGATGGTGGGAATGCATTCAAAGCCGGAAGAAAAACTGGTTAGGCCACTGCTTGCGACGAAATTGTTTAATAACCGAAACATTGGAAGGGAAGATACAAGTGAAACTGAAGGGGGGAAGGAAGAGCTATCAGTTAGTGGACAGTGTAAAGGTGACTAGAAACTACTGGAAGACAAAAAGAATGGCTGAAAACAGAGCAGCGTGGAGAATTCATGTGAAGACCTGCCGATAGGCAGACCACCAGTGATGATGATGATGATGATGATGATGATGATGATGATGTATCAAATATTCTTGTTGAGTGTCACACATACTAGACATTTCTTATGACATCACATGGAATTCGACTTGGTTCAGTTTAACTCTGATACTTAACACATAGTTAAATTGTTGGAATAAAAAATACACTTCATAACAGTGACATAATACAAGCGATTTATTATGTTACAAAATATTAACTCCCGACAACTAAATTAAACGCAAATATTATACTTTAATAAACAAACATCATATTATAACTTTTTATTTGTAAACCTGGTATCTTTTTCAGTCGTAAATTAATTCATCATTTTGTTCGTCCTCGTTGTGTAGGGAAGCGTTCCTTCCCTGAGTGATCAGAGATACGAGGTTTTCGAAGTATTTGTGATGATGTAGAGGAATGCACGATAGAAGAGACATCATGCTGTTTATTCTCACGTCTTCATGCACAGGTCAGTAGGACTTAGAAAGAGAGTATTTGCACATTTCGTAAAGGGAGCATTTACAAATTTATTTCTCAAAATGTAGCGACAAGAGCACTGAATGTTTCCTTGATAATATTAAAGAGTTTTTCTTTTGCTAGTGGCTTTACGTCGCACCGACACAGATAGGTCTTATGGCGATGGTGGGGTAGGAAAGGCTTAGGAGCTGGAAGGAAGCGGCCGTGGCCTTAATTAAGGTGCAGTCCCAGCATTTGCCTGGTGTGAAAATGGGAAACCACGGAAAACCAACTTCAGGCCTGCTGACATTAGGATTCGAACCCACTATCTCCCAGATGCAAGCTCACAGTCGCGCGCCTCTAACCGCACGGCCGACTCGCCCGGTAAGTAAATCTTTAAAACTCAAGCATAGTATATTCAACCACTTCACATGACGCCCAACGGGGACTTGATTTTCATGTTTGGTATTGAATTTTAAATAGCTTGCTGTTTAAGAACTCCTTTCCAGGCATCAAAACTAACTCTAAATAAGAAAGAGAAAATGGACATGGATCGTTAAAACTTTAAAAGGTATCCAGGTGTTTTCAGTTGCAATAGAAAGAGCTCACCTCTTCGATAAAATGTTAACTATGGTCATGGTTCACTTTGCATAGAAAAATACATTTCTACTGTAATATGTCAGAAGTAGTGAAAATTGTTAAAACAGGGACTTCGTTAATTTTTAACTCTGAATCTTCCATATACTTATTTATTCGTTGAGGCCATATAGCAACACGCTAAGTCTCGTGACATTTGGCAGTGAACTTTGCTTTATTTTGAGCCCGGAGTTCCCTCAGTTTTATCTGAGTGGATCTGCTTGTGTTCCTCTGTCCCTTGTTTTCTTTTTGGTTGTTCGTCCTCTCAGTTTAGTCCGTTCGTCACTATCACTTTTCGGAAGAGATCTCTGTCAAAGACGTCTTCGGGTTTGACTTGTAGCATTTGAACGTCTTCCTTGGCGCTTCTAAACCAAGGCAATCTGGTTTTAGATTTTGGTCAATCTCTTTCCGTCCATTCGTTTGAGGTGTCGGTCTTTAGCGTATTTTGCCTATAATTTTCTCTGTTCCTTCCTGGATCTTTTATGGTGGATGCCATTCTTGTAACTGGATTCCATGATCCTTCAAATAATCCTACACTCCTTTTCTTCCAGTTCTTCGACGAGTCCTTTAGTGGCAATTAGGGATAGGGTTTCGGCTACATACAAAATTGCTAGCTTCAGAACCGTTTCATAGTGACGTACCTTAGTGTTTAGGGCTGAGACATTTTTTGTGTTAGATCATGTGCGGCGTTTGTTAGGCTATTTCCAGCTTGCGCATTCGTTCCCTAAGTGCTTCCTTATCCGGTCCACTTTTCATGATGATCTCACCCAGGTACTTAAATTTTGTACTCGGCCGATGTCCTTGTGGTTCATTTAGAGATTTTGTGAGCGTCTTTCATGTTAATCATTACTTCTATTTTTTTCAAATGATATCTTCAGGCCAGCCGATTTCCGTTAAAAGTTCGACATGAATCCTAGCTGTTTCTACGTTGTTTGACAGAATGGCGATGTTATATATAATTACTCACTAAAATACTAGGTTAAAATATGATTTCAAATTCACTTCTACCGGTTATATTCCATCATTAGGTAGTATATGTCGTATTTCATGCACTATTACAATGATTAAAATAGCGAAGTACCCCCACTGTGACTCATTTCTTGTTATGTTGTACGCGTAACCTTTGACATTATTTTGCCAGCAAGTGAAGTACATACGGTAATTATATATGTCCCATGTAAAGAGGGTGAAGTCTGATAGCACTAGAATCACGAACAGCTCACGTAATTATAAGGTAGAAAGGAAATATCGACTAAATCATTATCTAGTGAAATACAAGTATGCAATCATTTTAATTATACCTTCAAACGGATCAAATATAGCAATATCGGTCTTAAAAGAGGGAGTAAAATATGAAGAATTTTCTAACAGCGTTGATGTGTCAATAACTGATAATGTTTCAATTGATTAATGTTGTTATTGTTTCATATGTAGGCTTTAAACCAACCCTCTGAGACCCGGTTAGGATTTCATTGCGTCTCTTGATCGATGCTCTGCCGCACCAAAATAAGCTACGAGTTTGTTATGAATAACCCAGTCTCAAAGAGAAAAATTATTAAACCTACGTACTGACGTGAGGGTTCCGGATGCTTGGCTGAATTAGCAGTGTAGCGTCGAATTCATAGTTTCCGCGGTCGCTGAGATACATTGTGACACTCTGGATGCCGTGTAAGTACCAGTTCAGCTGCACAGGTATGATGAGAAATTGTGCTGAAGGAAATTTCCAAACTGACCAAGATTAGTTTAATTAAACAGAAACAAAACAGTATATAACTGAAACCTGACATTAAACACATAACAAAAACTCTTAAACTTGAAAATAATTCTTAAAATATCAGTCAACGTCACAATAAAGAAATCTACAAAAATTCGCCTAACACATAATTAACAGGTAATAAAATACCTAAGAGTAAACAATCAATAAAAAAGGCTGGGCAGCGCCGAGTAAGATAAAGAAATAAAAGAATGAAGAAGGGATGGCCGACTGGTTGTACATCCTTTAATCACCATCCTTTTTTTGCTATTTGCTTTAAGTCGTACCGACACAGAAAGGTCTTATGGCGACGATGGGACAGGAAAGGCCTGGGAATGGTAAGGAAGCGGCCGTGGCCTTAATTGCCTGGTGTGAAAATGGGGAACCACGGAAAGCCATCTTCAGAGCTGCCGACAGTGGGATTCGAGCCCACTATCTCTCGGATGCCAGCTCACAGCTGCGCGCTCCTAACCGCACGGCCAACTCACCCGGTTTAATCATCATCACCTGCACCACAATTACACTTCTGAGTTTGGCACATTTTGTAGTTTCCAACTCGTGTATATACTACTATAATTTATATGCGCTAACTAATTCAGTATATTACCACTGAAGTGTGTCTGTAGGTATATGTTCATTTCCAATACAGATTAACATCTGATGCTCGGATTCCAAGCAGCCAAGCAGTAAATTACCGGCAACTGCTTTTGAAGAGAGGAAGCATGTAGGGTATTAATTTTGAAAACTCATATCCATGTAGCTGTTAGTGTTGGCTACTGAATGCATGATTCGAAGCAGTGTATCGATTCATTCAAGTGTCCGAGTGAATCGATTCACAGGAACGGCGAGCTCACGGCACACGATTCAGCTTACACCCAGCGGACAGTGCTGAGTGGCGTACTCAATGGACGTTGACGGGGAGCCGAGCTTCCGCTGCGGCGAGACAGTGAATCATGGCACATCGAAAGAATCGTGAACGAGCGCGGCTCAGTGAGACACAAGATACACACGGCTCCTTATCGGCTCACTGGGCACGCGGAGAGCCGAGCTTCCGCTGCAGCGAGACATACAGTGAGCCATGGCACACCGAAAGAATCGTAAACGAGCACAGCTCAGTGAGACACAAGATACACACGGCTCCTTATTGGCTCACTGGACACGCGGAGAGCCGAGCTTCCGCTGCAGCGAGACATACAGTGAGCCATGGCACACCGAAAGAATCGTAAACGAGCACAGCTCAGTGAGACACAAGATACACACGGCTCCTTATTGGCTCACTGGACACGCGGAGAGCCGAGCTTCCGCTGCAGCGAGACATACAGTGAGCCATGGCACACCGAAAGAATCGTAAACGAGCACAGCTCAGTGAGACACAAGATACACACGGCTCCTTATTGGCTCACTGGACACGCGGAGAGCCGAGCTTCCGCTGCAGCGAGACATACAGCGAGCCATGGTTCACTGAAAGAATTGTATGCTATAATGGACTCTCGAGCTCGGCTCATTTGAAAATCATTCCCATTTTCATTCACTGTCCTCTTCTTACAGGGAGGTTTAAATAATAGATGGATTTATTTGCACTTTTAAAAAGGTAGTCGAAACATAATTCTGAAGGAGCTAGTAAGTAGGTAGGCTATTAGGTTATACTATTTATTAGTTTAATGAATCTTAGTATTATAACAGTTGATATTTGACAATTAAACTCAACTCTAGCCTGCCCTATGACTGTGAGTCATGCTCATGACCACTCAAAAGTACCTATTTTATATTGGGAAGAACGGCTCAGTATTCTCTCAGTCCATATGTCACATCGTTGCACAAGACTTCAATCATATGTGGACAGACGCAATAACTTAACCAACAACCAACAGTATGTTGAATCAGAAAACCAGTGGGCTACTGTACAACTCGGATAGCCTATACAAAATATGACGATTAAAAAAACCTCAACTGATAGAAAAATACATATTTTCAAAAATGACTGAGCGAGTTGACGTGCGGTTAGTATCGCGTAGCTATGCGTTTGCATTCGGGGGATGGTGGGTTCGAATCCCACCGTCAGCAGCCGTTAAGATGGTTTTCCGTAGTTTCCCCATTTTCACACCAGGAAATGCTGGGACTGTACCGTAATTCAGGCCATGGCTGCTACCTTCCTAATCCTAACATTTCCCACCCTGCGTCGCCGGAAACCTTCGATGTATAAGAGTGACTAGCATTTTCTTTCTCAGAAAGGAGTTCATAATATGAAGACCAGATGGCAGCTGCGAGCACTGAATGCTGTTGCTGCTCTTTTACCAGCACATACTACACAGTTGCAGTAGGAGCGGTGACTAATGTGCCGTGAATCGGATCACTGTATCGATTCAGTAACGTGAACGGAATCAAACGAATCGATTCAGTAAAATGAATCGAATGTCCCATCACTAGTAGCTGTGCCTATCTTATAGCTTAGAATTGTTCCTTGCACATTACGCATGCATACGTTTTGCAGCCAAAGTGAAGTGATGTTTACAGCTGCAAGGCAGCGAATTACATAGAATTGTTTCTTGTACATTGCGCAAGCATTTGTCTTCAACTACAGTGCAGTATAATGCCAGGCAGGCGGATTTATCGGCCATGTGAGCTGCTGCTAAAAATGCTGGGTGTCGATCTATCGGCCACGTTTTTCTTTCACCTGTAAATTCAATTCCTGCTGTACGATGGCAGTATAAGTAATACAGCCGGAAAGAATGAAGCTTTTGCCCTCTGGAAATATCGATAACATGCGATGTCGATATCAGTGAGATTTTGTAAAAAGTTTCTTTCGACGCATTGCAAGTTTCGCGCGTGGTAGCCATGCACTCTGCCGCGTTCTCTCTTATTACTATCTCGCTTGTTTATACGTTTGTTTACTTACCTCCAATAGTGTAGAGATGAATAAGTAAACGAAAGTTGATTAAAATACGCAATGTTTTAACTTTAAGCGATTCATTAGAGAATAATATTTATCGACTTACAAGTGTTCGAAGTGAAATGTCGTATGGCTTTTGGTGCAGGGATATCCCAGGACGGGTTCGGCTCGCCAGGTGCAGGTCTTTATATTTGACTCCCGTAGACGACCTGCGCGTCGTGATGAGGATGACATGATGTTGAGGACAACACAAACACCCAGCCCCGTGCCATTGGAATTTACCAATTAAGGTTAAAATCCCCGACCCGGCCGGGAATCGAATCCGGGACCCTCTGAACCGAAGGCCAGAACGCTGACCGTTCAGCCAACAAGCCGGACCAGTGTTCGAAGTAAAGAAAAGGTTATTGTGTATTTAACCTGCGTGTGCATAATTTTATTAAAAAATCGTCATTCGCGAAAAGCACAATCAAGAATAGTGTACAACTTTAGTTTATTATTCGAAATTAGCTAAATATTCTCACAGAGGTATCCTACCACTGATAAGAATACACCATAAATTTAAAACTTAGGTCAAATTTTGAAATTTAAGTTTGTCAAAATATAATAAAAATTTCGTACACATTTAAACGGAGAAAATGGCATTCTATTGCAATTATAGTCACATTCACATACTCTCAATTCATCTGAGTGCTATAAATAAAAGAACAGGGATGTACCTCCTAAAATGTAAGTAAGAGAATGTTTTTCTTTAGTTTGTGCATTTTCATTAAAATTGTCTTGGCATTCTTAGCGCAACCACTACATTACAGCCTGGCATCAAAGGTGTATTGCTTCTTACACATTAGGCATTCATACTGCCTGAAGCACGGTGCGGTGAGTGGTATATGCCGACGGGCAAACGAAGCTACTACCTACTTCACAAATATCGCACTCTATGTCAAGTCCCTCCCTCGGATATTCCATTAGCTAAATTTAAAAAAATCATATTTTACGAATAGCGGACATTCATCCTTATCTTCCGTAAGGTTATATGTACTCGTCTCCCAAACACTCTGTATAAGGTTGGCGCCAAGAATAGTATCCAACCGTAAAACTGTACTCAATCTACATTAATGCCGGCCTAAGATAACTGGAGAAAAATTACTGTGAAAGGAAGACAGAAGAATGATGTGAGAAGAATGACGTAGGCGTGGCAAAACACCACACCCGTGAGACCTCCTAAATTAAGGGACATGGACGCGAAAACTAACTTGAACTTTAATTATTCTAATATGGAATTTTTGATATGAATTTAATTTCATTTTAAAGATATTTCAAGCATTTTTATAAAATCTGTTCATAATATTTAAATCAGGTTGGTATCTGGGACAGAAATGCCCGGATATACTCTGGAGCAAACCACTCTCCCTCATTTTGTGCTAAGATTAAGATTTTTCTTCTATTTGTGTTACGTAGTACCGGCAGAGACACCTATTTTAGCGACGATGGGATAGAACGGTTAATAGCAGGTGAATTTGCTTGTGTGAAAATGGGAAACCACGGAAATGATTATTCAAGACTGCCGACAGTGGAGTTCGAACTCACCGTCTCCCGAATGAAAGCTTCGTCACCTAAATAGCATTGCCAAATTACTCGGTGGGTGAAGATTAGCTGAAGCCTTTGATTTCCACTCCTCCAGGGACCACCATTCTGTTAGGAGTTGGTATTGTTTTACTTTTAGAATACGGTATATAAAACTTAAACATTGACGAAAAGTGATTCCCTGCTTGTACAACGAATCTGTGATTGTAGAAATGACCTTTAGCGGTGGCAATTGAGATATTCTTATTATCCACTTTTGTTTTGACGGCTTGTGTGTGCTGCCCTATAAAATGTTTGGGGGGACGGTTCTGGTTATAATAATATTATATGACTGAGCAGCTGGCGGAGGGGTGGTCCCTATTCTATTACAGGCGGGTGAGGTGTTGACGGGGAAGTAGCCCCTTATTATCCGTCCCAGGGGGCACGTTTCGAGGCTTCTCTCAACCCTCGCAGCATTACCACCCGCGTCTCGCTCCCAGAGGCTTTTGGTCAGAGCTTTTAAATTAGAGTCGCTACAGAAATTGGTCACGTGGCTTTCATAAGCCTTCGTTAGAGGAACCGACCCTGTATTAGGCTCTTGTGACGTTGCAATATTAACTGGGTGCGGAGGATGTGCTTTCGTCTTATTGTGTGTTGACGTCTGCCTTAAGTCCATGATAGCGTAACGAGAAATTCATGTTCAGTATAAAGGTGGCGTGGAAGACGGAAGATAATTTATTTTTCCTAAATCACTACGGCAGTATAATCGGTCTGTTTCTCTTCCCAATTTAGCGGATGGGGTCGCAGCTGAGTTCAATGGCATTTTGAAGGTATTCACTGTGAGAACACAGTTGTTGACTTCGTATGCTGGCTTCCTACTCGTCAAGGAACTTCAGATGGACAACATTCCTTTCTCTGACACAGATAGCTCTTATGGCGACGTTGGGATAGGAAAGGGTTAGGAGTGGGAAGGAAGTGGCCGTGGCGTTAATTAAAGTACAGCCCTAGCATTTGCCTGGTGTGAAAATGGGAAACCACGGAAAACCACCTTCAGGGCTGCCGACAGTGGAATTCGAACCTACCATCTCCCGAATGCAAGTTCACAGCTGCGGGCCCCTAGCCGGCTGAGTAACTTCCTCAGCTCAAGTTGTGGTTTCGATACCAGCTCAGTCTAATGGTTTTCAAGGTACTGAAATTGCCAGTCTTGTGTAAATAGATTTACCGGCCAGTGAAAGAACTCCAGTGAGAGAAATTTCCCGTATCTATGTCTCTGAAAATCATAAAAATAGTTAGTGCAACTTAAAATGTAAGTTTATGACATTATTGTTACAAAATTGCTACACCCTTTCGTCTTTTAAAATGTATAGCAATTGAAGTGATGTTAATAATATTTTTATAATAATATGCCTAATAATAATAGTAATAATAATATAGTTTGTATTACTTAATTGTACCTAGGATTAGCTCTATGTTATTGTTAACTTTTGTTTAGTGTGAAAAGAAAAGCTTTACAGTGTTACGTCAAGCAGAACTACTGGCGGATTTTTTATTATGCGCGCTCGAGTTTACAAGTGAGCCGACAGGTCTATTTCGAAACGAGTCACCCGAATATATATTCCTTGTTTAATTCTGCATTAGGGAATATTAGACAAATCGTTTTTGAATGTCACTGATTATTTTTTATTTGTGGTGGTAGTAAATATTGTCTGGGTTTTTGGCTTTTTCTGTAGGAACCGCTGGCTTAAAAATATATACATGGAAAGCAACTTGTCTGATGGTAAACTTTTATGTGATACAGCCATATGTATTAGTAGTATAGTAATCAAGTTACAGTTTTTACAACCACCCCAAAAATGTTCTTGTCACTTTTCTAAAGCAACATTTTCTCAGTCCAGGATAAACGTACAATAGGGAACTTGGGTTTACTTTTAAGCACTCAATTGAGGTTATCAGAAACTACAACCAAAGTAACTGTACAGTGCGATACTGAATTTATGAAGAGTAATATTGATGGGAAGATGTATGTGCGCTGGACCGTGCGATTAACAGCGGACGGGGTGGTGAAATTGAGTGCAGGGTTGCCACGTACACTCGCCCCCGGAAAGATGTGAAATGGAATGCCGGTGACCTCGATTTGTCCGCATGTTATTTTCATTCTGCCTGTGTTCTGCATGTTAGCCACATCACTTCAAGATGTCTCCGAGACCAGTGTTGTCAGAGGGCGAACTTGCAATGACTTTGAGTGCTATTTGTTTCCTTCGACGTGAGGTGGAAATGTAGGGGACACAGGTTCCCTGAGTACTAGAAAACAGCAGATTATCTTGGATTATCGCTGTCGTTAGTGAAGAGAGTAGGAGCCGCTTCAGAGGAAAATGATAGAAATATATCTTCCAGGTCAAGAAAGAAGCAGGGTTTGAGGCCAGGACGTTCAAAAGTACAACTCGATGATTTTACTTGGCCTCAATACGAAGAAATATAGGCCTACGCGATTTTTACATGAATAAGGCATTCCCCACAATCAAAAGAATCCGCCTGAAACTGATGAAATATATGAGGATTTTTCTGATATGTTTATTTCTACGCTTTTCAAACTCTGGAAACTATCTAAAAGAAAACACGCTAAGAAAATGGAAGACTATAACTGGGAGAAAGATGGATTGTCTGAAAATATCCCTTATTTCGAATCAATCACAATTAATATGAATGGGAGAAGTTCCGATTCATCAGAACATAGTGATTTTTAAGACGAAGAATATGGACAGAATTAAATACTGTAAAACTATGAAAATAACCCTTGTAAAAATTGTACAGTGTGAGATTCCTAAATTAGGAAGCCAACCATTTGTAAACATGCAATTGAACACACGAAGTCCTTATGAAAGAAAGGTGATGGACAGTGGTTTGTACGAGGAAATGAAATCAAAGTTTGAATGTAAGAAAAAGCTTTATTCGTTGCACGCTGTACCCGATTTCACCACCCCGTCTGCTGCTAATCTCACGGTCCAGCGCGCACACAACTTCCCATCAATATTCATCATCATCATCATCTGTTTACCCTCCAGGTTCGGTTTTTCCCTCGGACTTAGCGAGGGATCCCACCTCTACCGCCTCAAGGGCAGTGTCCTGGAGCTTCAGACTCTTGGTCGGGGGATACAACTGGGGAGTATGACCAGTACCTCGCCCAGGCGGCCTCACCTGCTATGCTGAACAGGGGCCTTGTGGAGGGATGGGAAGATTGGAAGGGATAGGCAAGGAAGGGGGAAGGAAGCGGCCGTGGCCTTAAGGTAGGGACCATCCCGGCATTCGCCTGGAGGAGAAGTGGGAAACCACGGAAAACCACTTCCAGGATGGCTGAGGTGGGAATCGAACCCACCTCTACTCAGTTGACCTCCCGAGGCTGAGTGGACCCCGTTCCAGCCCTCGTACCACTTTTCAAATTTCGTGGCAGAGCCGGGAATCGAACCCGGGCCTCCGGGGGTGGCAGCTAATCACGCTAACCACTACACCACAGAGGCGGACCCCATCAATATTACACATCATAAACTCGGTATCATATTTACGGTTACAGTGGTTATAGTTTCTGAAAACCATGACAGAGTGCTTCAATACAAGCCCGAGTTTCCTGTTGTACGTTTATCCAGGACTGAGTAAAAGTTGCTACAGGAAAATGTTAAGAACTTTCTTTAGGAAGGCTGAAAAATGTCGTAACTTAAGTATTAGACTAAAAATGAATGTAGGTATAACATATATAACAAATATATAACAAATTTCATTACCATCACATAAGTAGTTTTCCATGTATATAGTGTATTTTTAAGTGAACGGTTCCTAGAGAAGAAACCAAAAACCCAGACAATATATACTACAACCACAAATAAGAAATAATTAATGAACTTAAAAAAATTGTCTTATGCACTCCAAAGTAGAATTAAACAAGGAAAATATGCCTGTAACTTAATTTTGCAATAAGCCTCCCGCTTCGTTAATAAGCAAATCTTAAACTCGAGTGTCGATAATAAAAATCTGACAGTAGGTCCTTTCTTGCCGTCATTTTCCGAACTTCGTTTTTAATTTTATTCTTATTGTAGTGGGATGAACAGTCGTTCCACTAGTTTGTGCTATATCCACTGGTAATTCAGTGGTTCTCATTTTAGAAAAGGAGTTGATTGTTGTAATGATCTGGAGGTCTGCCGACTCTGGGTTGATTTTGTACTCTACTCCGTGCTTTATATTTTCTAATACCGAGCTCGATAGCTGCAGTCGCTTAATTGCGGCCAGTATCCAGTATTCGGGAGATAGTAGGTTCGAACCCCACTGTCGGCAGCCCTGAAAATGGTTTTCCGTGGTTTCCCATTTTCACACCAGGCAAATGCTGGGGCTGTACCTTAATTAAGGCCACGGCCGCTTCCTTCCCACTCCCAGGCCTTCCCTGTCCCATCGTCGCCATAAGACCTATCTGTGTCGGCGCGACGTAAAGCAATTAGCAAAAAAAATATTTTCTAATAACTGCCTGAAAATCTGCATGGGCTCTTTCATTTACCTATTATTTAATTAATTAATTAATTAATTTACCATCTCATCAACCATTCGCAATACAAACCCCTTGACCCCTTGCATGAAGTTCAATTATAACTTCCCACAGTGCAGTTGGTGTTTTAGTTGTTTTGAAACCCGTTATGAGTAAAACTTCTAACTCGATCACGCAGTTGTAGAATAAACCTTAATGCATAAATGGGACGGTACACGTGTAAGTGTATGCCGACTTGCACAATACGACGTGGATAATAAAATGTGTGTCTTTACAGCGCATGCTCTTAGTACAAAGACAGAAATGTTCACTGTTCACTACAACGTCACACGCTTATCATAATAATTAGTATGCAGTAAGGATTGTCCAAGAATTTATGGAATAAATCTGTGTATGTAGACTCTAGTTCGGAATGCACAATATCTTTATATAAGAGTAGCTGTATTACGCGTCCTTGACATGACAATCGTATAGCATGTGCAAATTTATCTAACTCTCCAGCTAGTTTCCGCCAATATTCAGGCATCCTGTTTTACTTGGGACTCAGCAGTAATCCCATCTATCGAAAATGAGTGGCAGCAGGAGAGACAAAATGGATCACAACAAGGGTCAATGCAATGTTACTCTTGATCACTTTTATGAGCTTTCGATATTCTATGCATTCACATTTAGTTTTCTTCCGACTCTCTGATATTAGGGCATCTAATTTAAAAGGAGTCATTCCTATTTTTATAACTCCCACTTGTCTTATTCTTCAATAGATCGTTCTTTTACGGATTTTTCTAATTTTTAACAATAATCTTCACAATGTTTCTTGTCGATATGGATCGATGACAACACGGTTATACTTTAAGACAACCATTAACAAAAAGCGTCGCCATTTAACACATTGAACAATATTTTCTGGTTAACATTTCTTGTCATGAGCGCACGCAGGATCTTTTCGAGGCGGGGGGGCTCATTAACAATTTTCTTTAATATATAACGTCAGCAACATTAAATTGTTTACAGAAAATTCCGGTTATAACAGATGCTAGATGGCTGTGAGTAAGTTCAGTTTATGAAATAATCTGGTGTGATATTGAACAATTTAGCAACAAACTTTTTAGAATTTCATGCGGGGGAGGGCAAGCGCCATCCCTTCCCCCCCCCCCCCCATTGCGGGCGCCCATGATGCTTGGCTTTGATATGGACCAAGCAACAAAAGTTTAAATTCGTCACTTATGTTATCATAGTAAAACTGTGTAAGACATAAATGATCAAAACTTGTATATAATTTGTTGTATAGTCCTTTTCGATAAGATGAATAACATAGGTATTTAAAAATTAAGATTTAGGTACCTTCCCTCTAAACTACCATTTCATCCAGCGCGAATAACATTATTTATAGCCTACACTGTAGCGTCTTATTCCCTGACATTACTTACCAATTTTCATTAAATTTTCAGTAAATTCCGTTCACCTATTGTCTCATGGTTCGGCATTGATATGGACTTAGCAACAAAAATCGAAATTTATGAACATCTTTCTCTGTTATCATAGCCGGTACGGTGAGAACTTATCAGACAGAAATCATCGGAAATTTAATTCTTCTTCCTCTTCTTCTTTTCTACCGCTTTTCCCACTTCTGTGGTATCGCGAGTGCGTACTGTGTCGCACATGTGGATTTGGCCTTGTTTTACGGCCGAATGCCCTTCCTGACGCCAACCCTATATGGAGGGATGTAATCACTATTGCGTGTTTGTTTGGTGGTTGTTAGTGTAGTGTATTGTGTGAATATGAAGAGGAAAGTATTGGACAAACACAAACACCCAGTCCCCGGGCCAGAAGAATTAATCAGAGACGATTAAAATCCCCGACCCGGCCGGGAATCAAACCCGGGACCCTCTGAACCGAAAGCCTTTGCGCTGACCATTCAGCCAAGGGAGTCGGACGATCGGAAATTTAATTCTATTTAACTTTAATTATGTTGTATTTATTGATAGAGCCACTAATAATTATCGTAGTGCCTCATTTCCTGACGTTATATACCGATTTTAATTACATTATCTAAAGCAATTTTTTCGTGATGTGTGTACAGACAGAGATGATGGAAAATTAAAAAGGGCATTTCCTTTTCACTGTGGATATGACCGATACAGAAATATCATTATTTTCAAAATTCTGAGCAGGGTACGGACAAAATTCTTATTTTATATACAGATTAAATCATTATAATTTATTATATTATTTCTATCACAAGTATAAATCTTTGGCTGAATGGTCAGTGTAAATGAAATGAAATGGCGTATGGCGTTTAGTGCCGGGAGTGTCAGAGGTCAAGTTCGGCTCACCAGATGCAGGTCTTTTGATGTGACACCCGTAGGCGACCTGCGGTTCTTGATGAGGATTAAATGATGATGAAGACGACACATACATCCAGGCCCCGTGCCAGCGAAATTATCCAATTAAGGTTAAAATTCCCGACCTTGCCGGGAATCGAACCCGGGACCCTTGTGAACAAAGGCCAGCACGCTAACCATTTAGCCATGGAGCCGGACATGGTCACCGTAATGGCCTTCAATTCAGAGGGCCCGGAATTTGATTCCCGGATATGTTAGAAATTTTAACTTCGTCAAGCAAATTCACCTAGCTCGTGGGATGGTTGTTTATTATCCGCGCACTTTTTAGTGATAGATTTACACCCTAGTGCTGAAGCGGTCGACTTTGGTTGTCTTCGAGATTCGTATTGGCAACCTTTGAAACACAAACTAAGAATCGCTTATCATCGCTGTGCGCCATCTGGCGTACACTTTAAGTACTCGTACTGTTGTTGTTTACACAGCAAAGCCAAACTATAGAATTCATGCTAGGAACAAGTTTCGCAACGGGAAATGTTATATAGTATTAAATATTGTGTGTGTGACACAGTTGTTTGCTTAAAATAATAAAGGTTTATAAAATTCATATCGATCGATCATATTATCGATTCAATTCAGATTTCATTTCCATTCAGTTGGCAGTATTGACGGAACCCTTCTTACTTCTCCAACGAATACAAAAATCTATCACAAAAAAGTGCGCGGATAATATATTTGTGTTCGTCTTAACACACATCTTCATTTACGTGCAACACTGCACACTACAAACCGTCACAGAAGCACGCAGTTGTGGATATATCCCTCTTGATACGGTTGGTGTAAGGAAGGGCATCCAGCAGTAAAAATGGGCTAAATTTATTACCAACTGCCTAGCCCATAAAACGGGGAAAATTCAAGGGAAAAGAAATTACTTCTATTACCAACTGCCTAGCCCATAAAACCCGGAAAATTCCACAATTTTCCCGACAAGGAATCGTTTCTAAAAGACAGCCGTAATTCCAATATAACTAAATTTAATAGAAATCTATTTTCTTTTTTACAGTCATTTAAAGGAATAGACCCATTCCAAATGACAAGTTTAATTTTATAGGCTAATATTTAAGCGATTTTATCGCAATGAAATGCAGACATAGCATTTCACATTGCACGGAATGGACTGAAATATTCACACCCAACACATTTTCCCTTAAACTACCTGGCATAGAATTAAACGAAAACATCTTATTAATTCTGAATATTGGTTAAGGTTTTCTGGTTGTTCATTGTTGCAAGTTGATCTTTCAGCTATCTTGTCCCCATTAGACTCTCGAACTTGCATCTCTTGAACGCCAGCCAACGATAAGGGGAGACTGGCAAGCAACACAATGGAAGTGCCAGAAGTAGATAAGGGGCTGGCCGTGAGCGGACCATTGTAATATTCTATTACCAGCATAACCACTGGTCCTATATCGCCAGATTCCACGTACTCGACTCTGGGCTATATTATCGATATTGGCCGTGGGAACTTCCGGGAAATTGACTTCGTCGTTCTTGTACACGCCGACCCCTGACAGAAGAGTATCCTCTATCCCCCATACAAATTGTCAAGGATGTCTTCAACATTTTCCTCCGGAACGAAAGAGGATATCAGTTTTTATTCGGACCGTTTTGCGCCAGTTGGTCTTCTCACCCTTTTCTAGCCATCCTTACTCCGTGTACCTAGGCCCTGAACTTATGTTTTCCTTAAACCAGTGTCTCGGAGGCACCGAGTATGTACTTAGCACTGAGATGTCATTCATAGTTACTACTGACGCTGCAACCCTATCTTTGATGTGTGTTGTAAAAAATATAAGGCATGATCAAAACGTTTCCATTTGAGGGTGTTACCGCAGCGGACATGCAACGTAACGCGATTCCGATGCGGGTATGCAAGCACGGACGTATAGGCAGTCGTGTCGTGCCGAGGTGCGTGCGTTAAATGCGGCCATGTGAACTATGGCGACTTATTACCAACTGCGTCCAAACAGGACCAACGCGCTGTTAATGTATTTTTGGCTGCTGAATGACAAACACCAGTGAACATCCAGTGGAAAATGAAGACTGTGTATGGGGCAGCATGTATGTCTAAAACCACCGTTGTGGAATGGTACACCAAGTTCCTTGCTGGTCGAGTTTCGACTCAAGACGCCGGTCGACCTTGGAGGCCAGACTCATCCACAACAAGAGGGCGGTGGATGAGGCCTATAAAACTGACCCCCCCCCCTCAAAAAGACCTTGAAGGTTCCACTCTTCCTGTCGGACGTGGATGTTCAGCAGGCGGTAACGGACTTCTTCACGCAGCAGGACATAGTGTTTTATTACATGGAGATCTTCAACCTGGTGCGTCAGTGGGATCAGTGTCTCAGTGCTCACGGGCATTGAAAGCCGTCCCCTCGACCACCACGAACTGTTCGCCAGGCCACGGACCCCCGGGTTGATAAAACGCGTGTACAAATTAGCACCGGCGAGAGCCGCGGTGGCCGAAGGATTTCGGCGAGCAGTTCAATTCGAGATAGGAGACCACCCAGAAACCGAGGAGGAGAGCCACTATCCCCCGGTTCCAGGATAGGCCTCCCCTGTCGGGTGGACCTCTCAAGTGCTTTATTGGTAAGGAGTATATGCGTGGGCCACTTGCCAACCGCCCGAAGAGTCTTACTATATAATATATGTACACATTTAATATATATGTATAGACAACGGAAAGAACCCTCAATAGTGCAAAACAAAACAAACAAGATATTAGTGGTGCTTAATGAGCTCCTTTGACAGAAAGATAATCAAAGCGGAGAGGCCTAACACAAAGAGAAATATACAAATGAAAAGCCACCATTCCGTTGATGCCCTGGGCGGTGGCGAAGGGATCCCCGAACAGGCACCCTGTGCGGAGATCAAGGTCCTGGGGCTTCTAAGTGGTGGTGGTTGCCTGGGCCGCCAGGGCCCCTCGAGCTTTGCGGCCTCTGCCACGCTTAGACGTACCGGGGCTGACCGTAGGGAGCGGGATAGGCTGCTGAAGTTCGAAACCCGGTGGCAGAGGGATGACGTGATCCCCTATCGCCGTGTCAATTGGAGGGCGTACTGCCACTCCCGGATGAGGGCGCAGTAAAGCAGGGAGGCACGTGTGATGAAGTACGCCCCCTGCCTAATGTCCATATGGGGCCAGAGAGACAGACCCCACAGGACAGCCTGGGCCTCATGTTGGTCCCTCCCGATCGGCGTAACTGGTGCCAAAGCCTTGACGGCCTCGGCAAGAGGAATCACCTTGGCAGTGCCAGGAACCGGTAGGGTCTTCCTATCGGTTGGGGGAGCCAAATTCCTATATGCGTACGTTGGTAACTAGTCGTCGGCCGGGTCTTGCTCTTCTTGCTGTTTCTCATCGGACTGGCGGGACGTAGCGTCGTCCTCAGTGTGTTGACGAATGGTCTGGAGCTCTTGTTGTTGTGTTGACTGCCCGGCCCTGATCTCCTGGACGGCCTGCAGGAGTGTCTGCAGTGTTTCCTGCGACGTAGACATATCAGTCTGTTCTGGGTCCGATACTCAGCTTAACTGCGCTGTAAATCCGAGAACAGCAATAATTGTTCATAAAGGAGATAAAATTGTAACATAATTTGGACTTTCTATATTAGTTGCACCCCCCTTGGGTTATTACCTGATCCCTCCTCCCGCTACCCACCATCGGGGTGCGCCCTTTATTAATTAACGGGCCCCTGATCTAGAGTTCAAGATAGGAAATGGTATCGATGTTGGATTTAAAATGGAATCATGTATAGAACAATTCTATGATGTGCTTTCTGAAGACACGTTAATCGTTAAAAGAAACCATTTATATTAAATGAGATAATCTGCTGCGAGAATACAGAATATCCACAACTCTCAAGCAGTTTTACATACTTAAGTAAGACGCTGCAGACACCAGGAAGAATAAGGCACGAAGATCTACCCCAATAAGAAACATTTCTTCTTGACATTGTACCTGTCCTGACCTACTGGAAGCGAGGACAGGTACAACATAACCAAGATCAGAATTACTTTGTCTATTAACAAGTGTTGATCAGGAGAATGCAAGTATGAAGAATGAGATAGTTGATCAGGAGAAGCTGACAAAATCTTGTCGGCGCGAGCTCGGAGATTAACTGCTGCCCCAGTTCAGCCCGACGACAGTCTCAAGCTAGTGGAGTGTATTCACCTTATCGCATAGTTTTCACGCATAAAAGTATGGACAGTAGCGATGATAATAATAATAATAATAATAATAATAATAATAATAATAATAATAATAATTGTACCGTTAGGTACACCTCAACGCCGCGCATTCAAAGTAAGCGCCCTTATAAAGTCCCCTATCGATCAAAAGGTGAAACTGATAACGGAACAAGTTGGAACTTTAATCAGAAGATGTCACCACTGAAAAATTAAGTAATTTTGTTATTGTGAAGTTTCCTAAACTGACCGAATTTCTCCTTGTTTTGTTTTCTATACATCAAGAAGTTTATAAATTTTTCCACAGATGACATTACCAATAAACTCTGATCATGCACTCTGGTGCAAGGTGAAAGAACTTATAACTCAAAGAAGTTTTGTATTTCTAGGTTGTCTATAACTGAATCTATGTTAATTTATTTTTGGGTTGGCAACACTCCTTTTTCTTTCCACCAGTTTTGAATCTGGCCAATCAAAAATTTCTGTAATTAATTTTCAACCTATCACAGGCTTCTTGTTCGATTCTGAGTGTAACTTTGAGAATAAGCAATTAAATTGAGAGGGTGTGGCTGGTTTAGTCTTGAATTCTCTCGAACCTTCCCTGAGGGTATATAAGTTGCGGCTTTTTGTGTTTCCTTGCCAATTGATCATCGTCAATATATGTGTGTGTGTGTGTGTGTGTGTGTGTTAAGGCAGGAGGCGGGGCCGCCTCTTTCTTCGGTCAACAGAACATCTGTAAGGTAATGGCCACGTAAAATCTATCTTTCTTGCTATCTCCGCAGCTTTATTCGAGGGGAATGTCCGAATCTTTAACTATGTAACCTACTTTTCTAAAAATGTAACTTTTCTTTCGGCTAATGTAAAAACTTCATAACATCTTTGACTGTAAATCGGGGATAGAGAGTGAGTTTCCCTCTCGAGCTCCCCTTCATTTTGGTTTGAGGTGACTACGTTTTCGTAACTGTTTTCTTCCTGTAATGTGTTAAAGTGATTTCCATGCGAGCCACCTCCGTAGTTTGGGAATAGCCCCTGTTTCATTGGCCAAGAGCCCTGTAGGTTTTTAATTTTTCATTACCTGGAGCGCAGTGTTCGCCTCCATTCAGTTTGTGTTTCCGGTCGTTTACTTAACTTGTTCTTTTTCGCAAAGGCCCTATAGGTTGGGTACTAGACACCCCTGTTTCAGTTTGTAAGTTGGGCGATGGAAGGCCAGAGAGTGTAAGATTTTTGATGTTGCCTCGAGTAGGCTGGAAGAAACGGAGAGCCTGTTAGCTCTTTCAAAGTTTTGTAATTGTGAAGGGTGCCTCTGGAAGGCTTGATATTGTAATTGAGGGAGCAAGTGCTCTTGATTTAGGGGATTTCTTCCCTTGACTTAATGGTTCCTAATTTTTAATTAAAGTTTTGTAAACTGGATCCGGTATACCTGGAATTGTAAAACTGCGAGCTTGAAGCCCTGAATCTGTAAAGTTCACTGATCTTGAATTTTTCTAGTCTTGTTTCAAGATTGCTTTTGTACCTGATATGTTGTTATGTTCACTAAGTGAAAAATTGTTTTTTTCTGAAGAAATATAATCTTCAGTTCAAGTTTTAAATTAATTTTGATATTGTAGATAGCCCCATTCACCCCGGCACCTTCTTTAACTTCTTTCTGCTCCACGGGTATCCCCGTAACAATACTACTACTACTACTACTACTACTACTACCACTACTACTACTACTACTAATAATAATAATAATAATAATAATAATAATAATAATAATAATAATAATAACACTGGGTTCCAGATACCGTATGCAAAAGTCAGTAGATGGGAGGATCCACTTATTTTCTAGATGGGAAACCTCTAAAGACTAAATTCGGAAAATTAATCAAGTGAATAAGTTCGAATACCTAGGAGAATTAAGTCAGCCATCGGGCTTGAATCGTGAAGCAAATAAGGAGAAATATCAAAATTACAGAAGGCCTTTAGACTCACCTGGAACAGCTATAACATATAAGCCATATCCATAAACTCCAAATTAAGACATTACAACTCAGTTTACAAACATGAAGTACTGCACACGCCGGGAACCTTGATCATTGGAGGCAGATCACTTATTAAAGACGTAGAGATAAAAGGGGAGGAAATGATTGAGGAAAATTTTTGGTCCAGTCTACTCAGAGGGAATCTTGGTGAAATGGACGTCTTGGGAGCTTTATCAGCATTTTTAAAAGATCACTGACAAAATCAGGAAAAGGCGACTAAAGTTATATTTCTCAGAATTAACAATGACAGGCTCACCAAAATGATTCTCAACCTTGCTCTCACAATGCAAGTCATGAACGAGTGGCTTAATGAAAGAGAAAAAGATCTTCAGGAAATTTGCATCCCTCAGGAAGTTATTCAAGATAAACTCCAATTCAAAAAAGTAGTCAACAAACATAATTTTGCTGAGAAAAAGAATACTAGGACCAAAAATCATGGACCGAAGAACGGAGGAAAATATTCAGTGCCCAGATGAAGAGATTTTGGGAGAAGAAATAATCAACATCAACTAAATAAGTTTTATCGCATAACTATTTAGAAATAAATAAATAAATAAATAAATAAATAAATAAATAATAGCACCGTCGGCAACCCTGAAGATGGTTTTCCGTGGTTTCCCATTTCTACACCAGGAAAATGCTGGGGCTGTACCCTAATATAGGCCACGGCCGCTTACTTCCCACTCCTAGCCCTTTCCTATCCTGTCGTCGCCATACGACTTATCTGTGTCGGTGCGACGTAAAGCTATTTCAAAAAATAAAAAATAAATTATTGAATTCATAATACATTTATCATTATTTTATAGGTATTTTTGGAAATTGCTATTGCTTCATGTAATAGTTAATCTTGGTTTAGTGCAAATGAATGCTTCATAACCACAATAACACCAAGCAAAATAAGATAAGTAAATAAATACATACATTAATTAATTAATAAAAATATATAAATAAATATAATCCGTCTGTGTGGTGTAGTGGTTAGTGTAATTAGCTGCCAACCCCGGAGGCCCGGGTTCGATTCCCGGCTCTGCCACTAAATTTGGAAAGTGATACGAGAGCTGGAACGGGGTTCACTCAGCCTCGGGAGGTCAACTCAGTAGAAGGTCGTTCGATTCCCACCTCAGCCATCGTCGATGTGGTTTTCCGTGGTTTCCTATTTTTCCTCGAGGCAAATGCTGCAAGGTACCTAACTTAAGGCCACGGCTGCTTCATACTCTCTTCCTTGTCTAGCCCTTCCAATCTTCCCTCCCTCCTATAAGGCCCGTGTTCAGCATAGCAAGTGAGGAAGCCTGGGGGAGGTACTGGTTCTCCTTCCCAGTTTTACCCTCGACTCAAAGTCTCACGCTCCAGGACATTGCCCTTGAGGCGGTAGAGTAGAAATGGGATCACTTTCTGAGTCTGAGCGAAATACCAACCCTGAAGGGCAAACAGATTAAGAGATAAATAAATACAAATTGGTTGAACATCCTATAATCGCCTGAACCACAAGTACACTTCTGAGGTTGGTACATTTTGTAGTTTTCAACAATTGTACATACTACTACTGTAATTTCTGTGCACTGACTGATTTATTATACTGCCACTACAGTGTGTCTGTAGGTATATGTTCATTTCCATTATAGATTAATAACATCTGATGCTTGTATTGCATACAGCCAAGCAGTAAAATACCGGTAACTGATTTTGGGGAGAGGAAGCATCTAGAGTATTAATTTCGAATACTCATATCCATGTAGCTGTACCTACCTTATAGCAGTACAACATTCATCACACATTCATATGGCGTTTCCGTGCTTTAATCTGTTAAGACTTGGATAGTACATCTCAAATGCGCTTATACTGTTCTAAGTTATAAATATGTTATTAGTTAGCCTGCCCACCGCAGCCAGAGATTGTTGTTATGGAGGGAAAGCCAGTGAACTGGTTGTCTATGAATGTACGGCACTCACCTCTTGGTTGTCCGACTCGCTGGCTGAAGGGTCAGCGTACTGGCCTTCGGTTCAGAGGGTCCCGGGTTCGATTCCCGGCCGGGTCGGGGATTTTAACCTTAATTGGTTAATTCCAATGGCACAGGGGCTGGGAGTATGTGTTGTCTTCAATTATCATTTCATCCTCATCACGACGCGCAGGTCGCCTGCGGGTGTCAAATAGAAAGACCTGCACCTGGCGAGCCGAACCCGTCCTGGGATATCCCTGCACTAAAAGCCATACGACATTTCATTACCACTTGGTTTTACGTCAGCTTTGTATCACTCACCATGGAGACCACAAGGACTGGATACTAACCGAATAATCGTTACTGACCTTTCATTCCGATCCAAAGTTCATTTTCAAAAAGGTGGCTATCTCCTTGTTTACATTTACACATATCTGGATCCATGCCATAGTGGACTTTGGTCAAAGGGTATCCGGATTTGATCCCCGGTCGGTTCGGGGATCTTAACTTTAATCAGTTAATTCCTCTGGTTTGGGGGATGGGTATGTGTGTGTGTGCCGTCTTCATCTTCATCTTAGGCAGGGCCTCATCCTCAAAGACGCGCAGGTCGTCTACATGGCTTCATCTCAAAAAATCTGCACCAGGCCTCTCCAGAGGCCACACGCCATTATTATTTATAGCTAAAAATGAACATGACGAAATAATAATAATAATAATAATAATAATAATAATAATAATAATAATAATAATAATAATAATAATAATAATAATAATATTATTAATAATAATAATAATAATAATAATAATAATGTCCGGCTACCTCGTTGAATGATCAGCGTACTGGCCTTCAGTTTGGAGGGTTCTGGGATCGATACCCGCCCAGGCCGAGATTTTAACAGAGAATGGTGTATGTTTCTGGCTTAGCGACTAGGTGCTAATGTTCGTCTTAACACACTTCTCTTAAACTGTATACACCACATCACTCTACCAACCACTGAAGAAACGTGCAGCAGTGAGTAAACACATCCCTCAACATAGGGTTGGCATCAGGGAAGATATCCGGGGTAAAACTCAGCCAAAACCCTTACAAAATGCCGACCCCAGTAAATTTAGAAAGAAAACAACAACAGCAAACAATAATAATCTTCTTCTTCCTTTTCTACCGCTTTTCCCACATATGTGGGGTTGCGGGTGCGAACTGCGTCGCACATGTGGATTTGGCCCTGTTTTACGGCCGGATGTCCTTCCTAACGCAGCCCTATATATATATATATATATATATATATATATATATATATATATATATATATAAAAGAACTTGTCCGGACTGACTGACTGACTGATTCATCATCGCCGAGCCAAAACTACTGGACATAAAGAAATGAAATTTTGGGGATACATTCATATTACCATGTAGCGAGAAAGAATTATTTTTTGCCGGAAAATTCACTTAAGGGGGGGGGGGTGTTGGGAGTGTGATAGGAACTGAAAAACTGTTAATTATTTTTATGGGGATACTTATATCTCAAAAAAAGAAGGTAACAGGCGTGAAAATTGGTATTTGGAATCTCCTTTACTTATAGAAACACTCCTTCTTTTGGAGGGGCGGAGGGGGGAATCAACTTAACGGCGGTGGGGTGATAAAGGAGGTGAGACCAATTGATTTTACTGTTCATAATGTACTTAGAAAGAGCCTCCGTGGCTCAGGTGGCAGCGCACCAGCCTCTTACCGCTGGGTTCCGTGGTTCAAATCCCGGTCACTCCATGTGAGATTTGTGCTGGTCAAAGCAGAGGCGGGACAGGATTTTATCCGGGTAGTCTGGTTTTCGTCGTCATCATTCATTCCAGCAACACTCTCCAATATAATTTCATTTCACTTGTCATTCATTAATCATTGTCCCAGAGGAGTGCGACAGGCTTCGGCAGCTGGCATAATTCCTATCCTCGCCGCTAGATGGCGGCTTTACTCATTCCATTCATGACGCGGTCGAATGACTGGAAACAGGATGTGGATTTTCAATGTACTTATTCTGATCATAAAGCGATCATTTTTAATCTTTCCTGTGTTCCTTTTCAAGAGCCATTTTTTCCTTTGGAGAGCGTTCTTAGATTACAGTAGATTCTCCTGGCATATAAATAAAAATTTAAACACATTTCAAATAAACGGTAGGAATGAGATTGACCGTGCAATTGTTCACCTCTATAATTAGATCAATAATGCACGGAAGTATGTCATTCGTATCTCCAGAAATCCCGCGCAGTTGCCTACGCGCGACAGTGGTCCTGATCACATTGTCAGCAATGACAATGGAAGCAGATGTAATTTACCGCCAAGTAGCAGTCTTTCATCCTGCTGTGGAATCCAGAATAATAATAATAATAATAATAATAATAATAATAATAATAATAATAATAATAATAATAATAATAATAATGTTCTGGACCGTCGTCAAACTGTGCGGACCGCGCTGGAAACGGATCCTGGACGGGTAATTACCACGAATGCAGACCGGACGCGGGTTTCAGTACCGCCAAGGTACCCTAGACGGCACCATGCTGGATCTCCTCAAGCAGAAACTGGTATTGTGACCGCTCACAACATCACCTATGGTATGTCATGATATCCAGGAGATGAAATATGCCGTTTTCCGCGTCATTCTACGATAAAAACTGCCCAAGTTAGAATTTTTCTGCCCGCTCCAGGACTCGATTTGCAGTATCCAGAGTCGCGCGACCCAGCTCTAGTTGCTGGTAATTAGCAGCAAGGCGGTGCAAGAGCGCTTGTACTCGACGTTTTCTCACTCCAACCACGAGCGAGATGAAAGAGACGCGTTATCACGTGACAGAGAATCTAGGTCACTAGCTGAGCCCAGAGAGTATATCCAACGTGAAAACTAACATTATACCCTGTTTTCCTCGCTCATTGTCCACTGCCAACTTAACGCATTCAGCTGTTTTATTTCTGTTAATATTTATAAATCGCAAAATACCCAATGGATAATTAAGCGCAAACATTCATTTGAATCAGGGAATTTTACGCATAATTATGAGACGGAAAAGTGCTCTACTTAACTGACAGGGCGGTAACTACGCTGTAAACAAGGACGCGTCTTATTGACTAACAGATGTTGGACCCTAACCGTAACAACGAACACAAAGAATCCCCTGTGCTCGTCATCATTCACCGCCAGAGACTAAAGGACGCTTTTGAGATTGCTTGAGAATCTACGAAGCTATTTCAAAAACAGTCACTCAGTGGGGATGGGAATACAGGAGCTACATTTTGATACCCTGTTCGTCACTATACGTTGCGTATTAACGGACCAACGCGTGAGAAAGGATTGCATTTTTCCCCCACCCTCAGCATTCGGGTCTCTAGCGTAGCGCGCCTATATATTCAAGAGCTGAGAAGGAGACACTACCCAGTGCATTTTCAGTGTAGCGCCAGTACGGTAGTATTTCGTCGTGGTTTTTGTGTGTGAGTCGTTTGTGAAGAAATAATCTTGTAATTTGAGCAGTGTAATACAGTGATTCATTAAAGTCTGTGAGTATGTGGAAATAATCACCCTCTGAGTGAGATGTTAGCGTGTACAGTGTGCCGCAAATTAATAAATAGGAACGGTACGAAACCGTAATAACCGATGTCCGTGTGTAGAAAAGGTCGTACATCGAGCCTCCGATGTGTCTAAGTTAATACGGCTCAATTAACATATATAGGAACGTACTTAGCGAAGTGGGTGGAGCGAACGTGCTTGATATCAATATGAATTACCAAGAAAGTCAGTGAACGGCTCAGTGTAGACCTAATTGAGGACAGCGCCACGTTAAAGTAATCCGTAGTGCAGTTGAGAGCTCGACTCACGGCTAAGTGCATTAGAACAGGCCTGAACTAGTATCATGAATACGAGAATGCTAATATATTAGTGGCCTAACCACTGTCGTTTCTAGGGAAACTAGTGAAATTTCTGGGCCTATAATCGCTGCCTACAAGAAGAATAGATAAATGAGAAGGGATTAATGTCGGGCTTCTGGGGCATTACCGACATTGGGTTGGAATGCTCGTGCTATTGAGCAAATCCAACAATATGTTCAAATTGTGATGTGTAATAAACTAACGCATTCACTTGAGATATTTTCCCCTCATTTACATGTCTACGAGAACGCCGGAGTGAACGCCGACGTCCAGCTGAATGCCAGAATTTTGCCTGTATATTAGAGAGAGCCAGACGCGTAGCTGTCTTCGCCTGGTGTAGCAGAGAACGTCGAGAACGTCATACCAGATCAAGCCGTCATGTTCGTGATTTGCCGGGAGGTCATCAAATGTCTTCACATCGCCGATGACGTAATGCAAGCAGCTTAAGTCCATGGTGTGCCCTCCTGTAAAGCTGTGAACGTGGTATCCGGAAGGCTGAGTACATTTCCAAGTGTTTATATCTTTGAAGGTCGTGTCCCATTGCAAATATGTAGATTTTTCACTTAGATGTAACGTAGACTGCAAGCACGCCATTTCAGAGGGATAATAATTATAATTTCATTTTTATTTGAGTCTTTTATAGAATACTTTCACCATGGTTTGGGGACGACCATATTTTACTTCCATCCTTGTATAAGGGTTCGATAATGCATGACGTAATTATAAGGACCTTGGCTTAATTAAGTGTGAAGCGCTGTCAAGTAGAGAAGGCTTAAATATTATGTAAAAATGACTCCAATTATCGACTTTGCATAGTATATACGAGTCATCAAGATTTTTCAGTAATTCATTTTTTTGTGCGCTTCACCTGGTAGAGATCCCTCCTAATTAGTAACTAAGGCACCTGGAACAAGGCATCGAGACAGTGGGTATGTTACATCGTTAATTAATTAGTTCGCGAATGCGCAAGTTAATTTGGACCCTGGTGGCAGGAGATCATCATTAAATCTGCATCGTGGTCAATGTACCGAGAGGAAATGAAATGGCTGAACAGGCTGTAGCCATAATATATAGTGTGAAATGAAAATGTGAAGTTCCCTTAGAATCTGTCATTACGACACGCGAGGCGCATATCGCGATGTGAATATGTTGATTACGGCCGTATATAGGGCCGGGATTTGTTGTGATGCCATGGTGGCCAGTATTGAAAGAAGTGAATAGATTATTTGCCGTGAAGCCATTGTCCGAGAAGGCTTAGTGGACCGCTCTTTGGAAGTGTGTCACGGGCAGCTAACAGCTGGAGTTTTATGAGCCCCTTTAAACGGGGGAGTGAAGGCGTTTTCTTCAGTGAAATAGAACAGATACAAGTGGCGAGTTTCTTTCCTTTCGGCACAGAGATTACGTGTGTTAATTTAAATAGAGCCAACGTCGCAGAGATCCCAAATGAGCATTAAAGGAAGGATCCCTCCAATTTCTTTCTTAATTACTTATAGCGTATAGGGAATTCCAGGTCAGATATACCCTGTCTCAGAAGGTCCTGAGTTCATTGCAGGAGACAGTAAAGCTTACTGTCACAAGCGGCAGGTGAATAAGGCCACCTGCGATTCATTGTGTGTATGTGAAATGTATATATTCTTGTCCATTTGTTGCATGTAGTGCTATAATACTTTGTTTATGATGTCTGGTATTGAAGTCGCTAAATGCTTGTCCATAGGTAACATCGTTGGGTAAATAATGTCCTGATATATGTGTTGATAAAATCCGAATGAAATGAGCGTGTTTATTATATTGCATATTTGGCAACGTTTAACTTAAGGAAGTGTTGTACCGCGACTTTCAAAGGATTGGGAGTGTAAATTGCCTATTTCTGTTCATACGATACTAGCAAACTTATATCATAATTTGATGCAAATTGAATATATTAATTCTTGGCAGGTAAACAGATTTACAGCGGGGTGTGTCCATAATGATTACATATGTATGTGATGTAATATAAGTGTAGAGTGAAATAATTAGAGAGAAAACGCCTCTCTAAATCTGAGGTAGTGTAATAGTTCGAGAGGGAACGCCTTCTTAAGTTTGAATATTTAAACGTATAATGAAGTGTAGAAAAAGACTACCGAACATTTGAACGTTAAGATCACCCAAGTTACTGTATGTAAGGTGTTTGTATGGCATACCCATGTAAATAATGTGTTTCACTAGTATAAGTAAAAATTTGTTATACAAGATATTGTCTCTCTTCTCATTAGTAATGAAATGGTATTCCTCTCATAATTAACTTTTCCCCCTACTATAGAGACTATTACTAAAGAACTTATCGCCCCATCGGACAGTCCATAGACCCGAAAATGCGATACCGGCTCGGCTAGCGAATTATTCTAGTAGGGGAGGGTGAAGCTTCGACAACCGGGCTGAGTTCGAGGCTCACCGATGGTGCTCCATTCTAACGTCATATTTATGAACAATGGTAACTGGTCCATGTACTGATGCCTTGGAAAGGTACAGTATTATATATAAAACGTTAAGCATTCAATTATAAATTTCAGTATAATACCGTAGCGAAGCACGGGTATCTTGCTAGTTGAGGGATATTATCACTATTGTGTGTTTCTGTGGTGGTTAGTGGTGCGGTGTGTTGTCTAAATATGAAGAGGAGAGTGTTGGGACATACACAAACACTCAGTCCTCGTGGCAGAAGAATAAATCAGAAGCGATTAAAATCCTCGAACCGGCCGGAAATCGAATCCAGGACCCTCTGAACCAAAGAACAGTACGCTGACCATTCAGCCAACGAGTTGAACAACAACAACAACAACAACAACGACAATAATAATAATAATAATAATGATAATAATTATAATTATAATTATAATGCTTTTCGTTTTTCCCATTAATACAAGTTTAAAGGGAAGACACAGTCCCTGAAATGTAACGTGGAAATGCGTTCTTCTCCTCATTAACATTTCCTTCTCCTTTTCTTTTGCTATAAGGTCTAGGCCAAGAGGTCTGTTCCGTTCAAAAAACGAGGTATCACCTATTTATCTTAATAGTGATCTTCCTACATTTATCCTTAATCTAGATTGGTAATCACTAATCAGGAAATTGTTTGGGCATGCTGTTGCCATTCTTTAGATTGGTGTGGATATTCCAGCTTTTGTTCGGTTATTCTCGTTGTCTTAATGCTCAGCGTACTGGCCTTCCGTTCAGAGGGTCCCGGGATAGATTCCCGGTCGCGCCGGGGAATTTAATCGCTTCTGATCAATTCTTCTGGCTCGGGGACTGGGATTTTGTGTCCGTCCCAACACTCTCCCCTTCATATTCAGACAACATACCAGAGTACCAACCTTAACAGAAACACGCGAGGTGATTACATCCCTCCATATAGGGTTGGCGTCAGAAAGGGCATCCGGCCGTAAAACAGGGCCAAATCCACATGTGCGACGCAGTTTGCACCCGCGGCACCACAGGTGTGGAAGAAAGCGGTAGTAAAATAATAATAATAATAATAATAATAATAATAATAATAATAATAATAATAATAATAATAATAATAATAATCAGATTCCAGCTTTTTTGTTCACGTAATCTTTCTATGTGACTGAAGACCTCTATTTGTTAATGGATATATTTCTTTCTCTATTGGATTAAGATAAGAACATCTGCAACACTTCGAAGGAACTTCATTTCGCTTGATTTTAAATGTCTTTAACTCACTTGATTTGATGATAATATTGTCAATCACGCATTCATTGCGGAACTTGTAATATTTTACAAAATCTTACTCCATTGATCATTGCGCTTAGTCTATTCTGCAGCAGAATACTGCTCTGGTGTTTGGCTTAACAGTGCTCACACACAGCTAGTAGATTCACAACTTCGTCAAACCATGCGAATCATAACTGGTACACTTCGTGCTACACCGACCCAATGGTTACCGGTTCTCAGCAATATACTACCTCCACATATCAGGAGACAGAAGGCCCTTTTGCAGCTATGGAGCAGAATGCTAAAGAATGAACGTCTACCTGTTCATGAGGATATCAGACAGAAATGCACACGCCTGAAGTCTCGCCAGCCTGCTTGGAAGACAGCCGTGAAGATAACATCTAGTGAATTCAACCCCACCTCTAAATGGTTAACAGAGTGGTCTTTATCCCCAGCTCGGGCAATAGTGGATAATAATAACCCATCCACAAAGCTGACAGGCTTTGATCTGCCACGTTGCACCTGGAGTAGACTAAACCGCATGAGATGTGGAGTAGGTAGAACAGCATCTACTTTACACACCTGGGGCTGGTCAGTTTCTCCATACTGTGATTGTGGGGAGGTTCGACAAACAATGAAACATGTAGTGCAGGAATGTGCACTCCGTGCTTTCACTGGCACCATGGAAGACCTCAACACAGCAACACCCGAAGCAGTGAAGTGGGTGGCGGGTTTGGACATTCACATTTAGTGACATGTACATCACTCGCACTCAGTGTGTATATATGAACTGTCAGAGTTGATAGGTGGATAGCGATGTAAATATATTGTGTTTTCTTCTTGTACTTTCAAACTTTGTAAATTGCTTTCTTTGACTGTATAGATATGATAATTTGTATTTACTTTGTACTCATCTTTCACTGGTTGTGTAAATAGTTTATAGGTTGTCATTATTCATCATACGCCAAATAAATAAATAAATTGCGCTTTATTCCTTGGGGTCGCTGTAATTGTGCCACGCTACTTTGGAACTGATTTCTCTTAAATATTAGATCTTCCTCATTCACATAAGAAACCATGTAGCCATTGCAGTTGGATAAAGGTACTTGTAATAGAAAATCATTCTTTACAAACATATCTTGTGACTCCTGTGTTACAACATTTTAAAGCCAGTGTTTCTGTTTGTTGTTAGAAATTGTTAGAAATTGCTCAGCTATAATTTGCTAACAATTTCTGGAGAATTTTTAGATTATGCGAGAGTTAAAATATCTTCAGCAAACATTATCATATTAAATATATTTTACTCTCTCTATTCCAGTTGTAATCTGTCATTTGTCCATAGTTGTATATATTCAGAATGAAAACAACATGCCGTCATTGAAGACCAAAACAAACAATCAATCAATCAATCAATCAATCAATCAATCAATCAATCAATCAATCAATCAATCAATCAATCAATCAATCAATCAATCAATCAATCAATCAATCAATCCTGATCTGCATTTAGAGCAGTCGCCCAGGTGGCAGATTCCCTATCTGTTGTTTCCTAGCCTTTTCCTTAAATGATTTCAAAGAAATTGGAAATTTATTGAACATCTCCCTTGGTAAGTTATTCCAATCCCTAACTCCCCTTCCTATAAATGAATATTTGCCCCAGTTTGTCCTCTTGAATTCCAACTTTATCTTCATATTGTGATCTTTCCTACTTTTATAAACGCCACTCAAACTTATTCGTCTACTAATGTCATTCCACACCATCTCTCCGCTGACAGCTCGGAACATATCACGTAGTCGAGAAGCTCGTCTACTTTCTCTCAATTCTTTCCAACCCAAACTTTGCAACATTTTTGTAACGCTACTCTTTTGTCGGAAATCACCCAGAACAAATCGAGCTGCTTTTCTTTGGATAAGATATGAGTAGGAATAAGATATGAACTAATACCTTATATAGCAATTTTTCCACCTGTTAAGTGGAGCAGTTTCGCAGGTTTAAGCAAGGACTGTAATATCCCCATGTTCCCGTCAAACACCTCACACTTCCTAACTGATCTTACATGCTGGTGCTGGTTGTCGAAGCGTGCTGCGCGACGCACCGGTTGTCTGGCGTGACGAAAGAGCAATTGGAAACTGTGGAATGTTCAACTTGGGCATAGGAGTGTTACAGTCAGTGCTTAAACCCGTGCGTAATAGAGGCGTAACCCATTAATAATTGCCCCATTTGATGTGTGAGAGAATTACAAGATATGGTGTTAGCTCCTATCAATTTCTTCATGTTTTGCCCTGGTATTCGAAGACGGCATTTTACATTCACCCTATAAACTTGTACAGTAAAAAACCTGTCCTCCGCCGTATACAGGATTCCGATTCATACAGGTGATTAAAAAAACATAAAAGTCATAAGTGCATGCCTCCGTTAGATTATCCAGTAGTACATTTGAGGAGAGTCTATTCTTCAAACTTGCTGGGTTTTTTCTTGTTATTCGCTTTACGTCGCACCGACACAGATAAGTCTGATGTCGATGACGGGATAGGGAAGGCCTAGGAGTGGGAAGGAAGCGACCATGTCCTTAATTAAGGTACAGTCCTAGCATTTACCTGGTGTGAAATTGGGAAACCACGGAAAACCACATTCAGGGCTGCCGACAGTGGGATTAGAACCCACTATCTCCCGGATGCAAGCTCACAGCTGCTCGACTCTAACCGCACGCCCAACTCGCCCGATAAAGTACTGTTTCCACCTTAGGAAAGGTGTGGGAAAGCGCAGGAATCATAAAATAAAAGGCAAATGGAACTTACCGATGGTCGAGTTTGGTACAACTTTTAGGGCCGGTTTCATCAACACTTGTTAAATATATACTAACAAATAGTTAGTTAATACTGAGCTAAAAATTTAATAACGTGTTAGGTTTCCTGCGTTTCTTCAAACCTTACCTCTAAAATGTTAACTAATCGACTGATAACTCTCCCAATATAGCGAAATGGTGCGAATCAAGGAGGCAGTGGTATGAACACGCTGTTTTACAGCGCACTCCGATGTGCTTTTGTTTGACTGCAGCTGTTAAATATGGCGCGTGAAGTAAAACGGAGTCGTAGTTCTAATTTCTCGTCTTGCGAAAAGGAATTGCTAATTGAATTGGTTATTAAATATAAAGAAGTAATAGAGTGCAACACAGCTGTCGCCGCAATAATGGTTAAGGCTGTATGGCATTTGATCCGTAATTCCAGGCTAAGAACAGGAAATCTTCTTTTCTAGACCCCTATAATCCTTTCCTCACAGTTCCGTGTCCTGATATGCACTAGACTGTAGCGGTTTTGAGGTCTTCCTTCAGGATGTAAGTATAGGGCTAAAAGGTACCTTCTTAAAGGATATTCTCCATCACCTACGAAAATCCCTTCGTTAATTGCCCCCACTTCAAACTGGGCTCTAATATGGGAGTTATTAAATATTGTACTGCCCTGTACAGAAGCAGGCCACCTAGCAACTACATCCCTGATTTGGAGGTTAGAGTCACTAATCACCTACACATAACAGAGAAGTATCCCTTCCGATTACGATATATTTCGGCCCTATTGCCTCCAGGTGATTGGATTCTTAGTTGTGTGCAATCGATTGCACCTGGAACACCAGGAAAACGGCTTATTTCGTACAAGTCTCGGATAATATGCTGATATTCTTCTACTGAAGGGAATGTTACATCCCGTATCTCTTTCTCATTGGTGCTATTATTGCAGAAACTCGACAAACAACTCTACTAACAGTGGCTTTAGAAATTCCAGCATTGACTCCGACCATTACGTCAAAAGAACCAGTAGCAAAAAATCTTCATGTTATCAGAACCTGCGACATAGGAGAAAGAAGTTTCTCTTCGTAAGAAATTCAAACCTCACTCGAATTTCGCCATCAACTTTACAACGACTACTTTCGATAACCTGTATCACTGAAGAAATTCTGCAACCGTCAGATTTTCAAAGCACTACGTCGCAAACCTCTTCTTCGATCAGGATTATTGTATAAAAGATTTAAATAGAGCGATTCCACATCTAAAGGGCGATTCATAGCAGCCATCTTGGAACAGGTTGCTCAATGCTCATGTTAGCCATTTAACACGGAAAATGGCTGATGTTAACTTTAACACGAAGTTTAACATATGTTAACGTTAAGAGTTGTTGATGAAACGCAAATTTTATTAAATTGTGTGTTAACATGATTTAACAGCTTGTTTGTACTAACATATGTTGATGAAACCGGGCCTTAAGGAATTACATCTTTCTTGTTTTAATTGCTCATGGCAACCGATAATATTCAATTCCTGTAATGCATGTAGCGGAATTCTGATTTATTCTTTGGAAGTTGAAATGGCACCTTTTGAACAGACACTCCTAATTTATATGATTTTGTGCGGTAGTAGATACAATAATGACACTAATCACACACTTACAAACACTGGTTCGTCAGCGCTAACACAAATGTGCTCTTCCTCAGAACTTCCTCACAGCGCACAGTAGTGCCGTCTTCTTCTTTCTCTACAACTTTTCCCACACCAGTGGGATCGCGGGTGCGAACGGTGTCGCACATTTGTCCCTGTTTTACGGCCGGATGCCCTATGGAGAGATGTAATCACTATTGCGTGTTTCTGTGATCGTTAGTAGTGTGGTGTGTTTTCTGAATATGAAGAAGAAAGTGTTGGAACAAACACAAACACTCAGTCCCCGAGCCAGCAGAATTAATCAGAGGCAATTAAAATCCCCGGCCGGGAATCGAACCCGGGACCCTCGGAACCGAAGGCCCCAACGCTGGCTATTCAGCCAATGAGACGGACAGCGCACAGTAGTACAGTATATACACTTATTTAATACACATCACATGTTACATACAAATAACACCGATAGTAATACTGTACAGTACTCTCATCTTCTTCTTCCCGTAATCCAGTACGCTGGACACAACTATCCCTTTGCAGCGCGGTTCTCAATTAAAATACGGTCACGGTAAATAATGTCGAACAATTCCGCGCCACTTTTCGTTAGCGATGTAGAATAAATGTTCTACGCGGCTGATAGGGGATATCGGTACGAATTAACGTCAGCTTCGTTTTCGTATTCATCGCCCTCCATTTCTGTTTCCGTTTCTTGGAGGTGGTGAGTGACCAACATTTCGATATTTTCAACGTCGCCTCTGTCTCAAATACTAGATCAATGACTATGTAATATTTTGCACTGATATTACCATAATTGCACTGTTGTTGAAGCAATCAGTATCTAGGTCATCTTAGATCAATTTGGAATAAACATGTACTAAAATATGGTTAGGAAAGAAATTTACATACTGTCTAAAATCCTGCTCTTACCCTCGATAACCTATTATTATATTAGTACCGCAGTATATCTCTCACTCTTATGAAATTTTATCTTCCTATGCGCTTTTTGCAGGGGATGCCTGGCCGAGGCGGTAAAGGCATGCTCGGTCCACCCGGAAAGACGGAGGTTCGATTCCCCGTCAGGAAGTCGTAAAATTTAACCCTTTGGCTTTCAAGGTAACGATCTATCGGTACCCACGGGTCCTGCGAAAACTGTCAGGGTAACGATCCGTCGTTACCCGCCTTTATTATAATTATTTCATTATTTACGCGCCAAATAGCATTTTTTTTTTGCACGGCATAAGAAGAGTACAGTTTTATCTCACGTTATACTCCGCGGGAACTGCCGGCTAACCGTATTTATCGTTATTCTTGAGGTCTGAAACATGTGCTCACTGGAGTTCCGTGTCTTGTTTACATCGTGGTTGGTGGCAAACTTGCTTTCATTTCTCTCTGTTTTCGTTCGTGATTATATAGTGAAATTAGGCTGTATCGTAGGCAATATATTTAGTTTACTTGTTAGTTCATTATTGAAATAGTTTTCTTAGGTAATTAGGTGCATAGTGATAGTGAAGTGTAAGATATTGTTCATTTAGGTTTGGCCTAGTTATTTATCGCACGCGACATGGCGAAGAGTGTTCATTTAGCTGACGATGATATCACTGAATATCTTGACAATTATTCAAGTGATGGTGATGTTTCTCAGTCCGAATTCCATGGTAATATCTTCATTGGTGAGTCTTTTATATTACATTTAAGAAATGTGTGTTTTATGCAAAAATGGCTGACATTTTTCAGTGTTACATCACTTTAAACATTTTAATATATCCTTGGATGTAATGGACATAGAATCATGATATTTACTATGATAGTAAACAATAATATAGCCTTCCTACTGACATGAATAACAAACTCGGATTGTGAATACTATTTCCTAGAATTACTTCCAAACTTTCAATATCTGAAATTTATAACTTTGCTTCTATATTTATTATTTTTTAACATTAAACGCTTTCGGTTTAGGGAAATGACTTACATGCAGTGATACTAAGTGATGTATATTCTATAAGTTTGCCAACTTTCATGTTGATATCTTCATTGGTGTGCCTTCAATGCAATTTTAAAAGAAGTGTATGCATAGTGTGCTAAATACGGCTGTCAGTTTTCACACATCCATCAGCTGAGAGCTTGAAAGCTAAAGGGTTAAGAAACGAGATTTCCATTTCCGGAGGTGCACATGGCCCTGAGGTTCACTCAGCCTGCATCCAAAATGAGTACCAGGTTAATTCCTGAGGACAAAGGCGGCCGGGCGTAGCGCCAATCACTCTACCCCATCAAGTGCTGAGGTTACGGATGGTGGAAGCCTTTACCTTCCACCCCTCCAAGGGCCTTCATGGCCTGTACGGAGATAACTTTACTTTTGCTTTACTTTTATGTGCTTTTTGCAATGTAATATTTACCGAAGAACTCGTCGGCAGATATAGCGGAATACAAGAATCTACGATACGTCATAGAAAGCAGAAGAAGCAGCCGTCACTGTAGTCGTCAGTAGTTACTGGCGCTGGGTTGTAAGCACTAAGGTGGTAACTTATCTCTGCAGCGACCGCAATGTGGCCAGGGAGCATCTAAATTGCTGAAGACACTCAACGTAATAAGCAGTGCGGATCAAGGATGACAACCATGACACACTCACAACGTATCCTGTAATCTCTCGCCGTTCATCACCATGAAGTATTTCTGTCAAATCTCATTAACCTGTTTCACTCCGTCCATTACACTGGTAACTCTGATCAACACTAGAAATGTTTCCGAATTAAAAGCACTCAATCCCTTCATTTTGATTTAAAATTAAAAAATACGATATTTAAAAAGCTTAGTTAGGTATCATTCTCTTGGAAAACAGAAATTTGTTTTGCACTATGATGGACGGACTTTATATAATACAGGTTGTCAGCATGGGAGCACTCTATGTTTTATTTCTACAGAAGCTATTTTCATTACATAAAAGTCGTTTGTTGTGCTTACGGAAACCTACATGCTGTTATTTTTCAATATAATTTTCTGTGTTCGTAGTTCTCAGGAGAATTAATTTTCTGGGTAAATGAGCTTTTTGCTCATTTTGTTTTCCAGATCAAATCTAAGGCTCATACATCACCAGTAAAATGTGATAATTGATATCTCCTGAATGAATGAACTGTTATATCACAACATGCTATATATTCTTACATGAGTGTAATCTAAGGCTCCTACATCACCGGGAAAATGTGATATTTGATATGTCCTGAAGGACTTTTTGTTAAATTATGTGTCAAGTCGCCTGTACAGCGGCGTTAACACTTAACATTCGTTGAAGAAACTGCGCCTAAATGTGTGAATAGTGCAGATAACGTTTGTTATGCAGGTGGTGAAGTGACTCTTTCACCTTCTAAACATGAATTGACTCTATGAATAAAGTCAACTTAATATGTAATAAAATTATCATTCTTTCGACTGTAAAATAAATAAGGATGGACCCTAGCATCACATATTTGCTGCAATTTATGTGCAGTAAATCTCCATGGTTGGTTGAGGACATGTCAAGAGTTAGGTTACAATATGCACTGAAGATCAATATTCTGCACCCTTGACTTCTATCCGAGCAATTATATCAGATTGAGTAACGAGCATGGTGAGCATTTCAATCAAGACGTTTCAGCGATTGAAAAAAGGAATCAGGGAAATTTAATTCATTTATGCTTGCAGACTTGTTTGAATTTTATGAGAGATGCCCCAGAAGTAGACTACAAACGACAATTAAAAAAGAAAACAGGGACATTCCAGTGAATATTGAAATAGTTAAGAGTCTGAAGGGAGGAATTACGTACGTACGTACACTACATTCATAAGAAAATATCTTAAAACTTATAGTGTTTTGATGTGATATTAACGTTCATTGACCCTTGTTTACTTTGGGTTGTTTATTCTTTTGAAGGAAACGCATACATTTTACTTCCTTGTTGACCAGTGTAATAGTAATTTATCGTTGAGTGTTCTTATTAAAAATCAATGGGATTTGTACCAGCTGCGAAGTAGACGGATACGACTAGTATGGAATAAGGATGAAAATTAATACTAAAGAAATATTATTTTCTTCTTCTAGTTGCTGTTTATATTTGTTGTTACGCTGTACCCATTCCGACAGGTCTTGCGGTGACGAAGGGATAGGGCAAGGCTAGGACTGGGAAGGAAGGGACCGTGGCTTTAATTAAGGTACAGCTTGGTGTAAAATCGGAAAACCACGGAAAATCATATTCAGGGCTGTCGACAATGAGGTTCGAACGCTGTATCTCCCGAACGTAAGCTGACAGCTACGTGACCCAAACCGCGCAGCTACTCGTTCGGTGACTGCAAAGGAGGCGCTCGAGGTTTTAGTTAATATACATCCCCAGCATAAAAAAACCTTAAAACTGCGAGCTAATAAAAAGTGTTCTGATGTGATATCATGTGATGTCATCGTTCTCATAACTAGTGCCCATAGGCTTATTCTTACGTAATTACACGGTCCATTCCTTTACTTATAGACAACTGAAAATGGAAAATATCGGCGAATTGTGGTTCTGTCTTTCATTTTACACATTTTTTTTTTTTTGCTATGGGCTTTACGTCGCACCGACACAGATAGGTCTTATGGCGACGATGGGATAGGAAAGGCTTAGGAGTTGGAAGGAAGCGGCTGTGGCCTTAATTAAGGTATAGCCCCAGGATTTTCTTGATGTGAAAATGGGAAACCACGGAAAACCATTTTCAGGGCTGCCGATAGTGGGATTCGAACCTACTATCTCCCGGATGCAAGCTCACAGCCGCGCGCCTCTACGCGCACGGCCAACTCGCCCGGTTTACACATTTTCACATGTCCTCAGTATTATTATATATTATCTTAATAATGCAACTATTTGGGCATATCTAGGCTATTCAATTTTAAAAAGTTGTGTCAGATCATTTAATTTTCAGAATATAGTAAAATAATTGGCGAATTCTATCTATTCAATATTCTATATTTCAATACGTTGGCTTTAAAATTCCTTTAAAATTGAGATTTTTAAACCTTTGTCTGATACAATAGATTTGAGTGCCTCAACTGAATACAACAGCACTAATCCTTTAATAGAACTTGAGATGGCCAGGTGCCTCTCATTGGTCAGAGTCTTAAATTCCATACAGTCTTGGAAAGCATTTTTTTCAAACTCTCTATCTGTTTGCAAGATCATTAGTGGTGAAAAAGTTCCCCCGGAAGAGATTCAAATTTTCTTTTTCAAAATACGCACCCGTGACTTCCTGCGATATCGAACGGTTCTTCTCAGCCTACAGTAGAAATTTATCGGATCAGCGCCAAAGCATCACAATGAAAAACAAGAAGTACTTGGTGACACATGCGCATCACGATTAAAAATATTGCCGTATTATTTGTGTTACATGAAAGGGGTTTAAAGACGGATTCTATATTAACTTCATTTACTAACATTTATTTGTATCATTTTGAGGGAATGAGGATAACAGGAAGTTAGCTACAGCAATACATTGCGTAAATACTCCGCGTTTACAGTGCATAATATTACATTTTAAAATATTTTAACTAGTTTGATTGTGCATTTAACTGTACAGGGTGGGGCAGAGTGGACTCCCTAGTTTCAATAAATCACTGAAGAGCGTGCACGTGAGTAAGCGGAGTGGGAGTAGTAGCATTTGGTGGGGGGAAAGACGCCAGTTTAGTAGTCACCATGCCGTGGACTGGCAAGCATCGTGGTTTTGTAGTCGAAACGTTTTTTAAAAATAACGATAGTGTGGTGGCGACGCAGAGGGCATTTCGTAGGCGGTTTGGTAGCAAAATTTTCGTTACTGGGCAGCTGAAAACCCACGCAATCTTCACCAAAGACCTCTTCATTCACCAAAAGTGACTGTGTGGTGTGCTGTGTCCTCCATAGGCATTATTGGTCCCTACTTTTTTGAATCGGAAGATGCAACCGTTACTGTGAACGCTGTGCGCTATTGTGAGATGTTGGAGAACTTTTTCTTCCCCAAAATGGAAGAGTATGTTGAGGAAATGGAAATGGAAGCCTTTTGGTTTCAACTGGATGGTGCCACGGCTCATTCCGCCCGTCGCTCTCGTCAACTTCTGCAAGAACAGTTTCCCGGCCGCGTGATCTCACTACGAGGGGATGTTTCATGGCCCCCTCGATCCCCGATTTAAGCCCATGCGATTATTTTCTTTGGGGTTACCTTAAATCTGAGGTTTATAAAGTTCGACCAAGGACCGTGGAAGCCCTTAAGGAAGCAATTGCTGATGTCATCGCTGGAATAACGCCAGATATGCTGCGCAGAGTTTTTGAAAACTTTATTGAACGGCTCAATCTGTGCGTCGCTCGTCAAGGTCGTCACCTGGACGATATCATTTTTAGAACCAAATGAAAAAATGGCATTGTATGTAGATTTCAGAAATAAAACGCTTTTGTAATAATCTTGTACGGTTTTTATACAGTTAACCCATCAAATCAGGGAGCCCACTCTGCCCCACCCTGTATTAAACTTTGTTAGAATTCGAAAACAGTAGACAATATGAATTATCTAACGCTACAATGATGATTTTGTCATCAAATATGGAGGTATTTAAATCACTAGACACTCTAGGTCCGGGATTATACGGGAAGTTGTGGAAATACGTAACAATTTCAGTAGGGAAACTGGCTATAAATTATTAATACGCGGTTGCCAGCCATTAAGGATTTACGTGTAGGTTTGGTAAAGAAATTTATTTTTTAATCAATCACCACTGCTCTGCATTTCGCGGAGTCACCCACGTGGCAGATTCCCTATCTGTTGATTATCTAGTCTTTCCTTAAGTAACTGCATTTAATTTGGAAATTTATTCAGCATCTCCCTTGGTAAATGATTTAGTGACTGGGATATTGTTTATATTTAGGACAGTGCCACCTGTGAACTCAAAAGTAAAACACACAAAACTGCATGCACAAGGGAGGGAGATAATTTATATAAAGTGACGAGGTTCATGGAAAAAGAGGCCTTTGCAATCAGCTCTAGCGAGAATTTCAGAAGGTCGGGAGTGTCTAAGCGATTTGTCAGTAAAATTAAGCATGGAGGCATTAATGTTAAAATAAAGGGGTCTGATTGTATAATATTAGAACTAGCAGACGTATTGTTTCTTAGTTTACCAATAAACTTAAAAAATGGTTACGTTCGGAGTTTCGAATAAGTTGCGCACAATTCTTCTCTTATGTGCGGTTAATCACATTTTGTGCTAGATTTTCTCTATCACGCTATGAACAATAAACTAATGCCAGACTGTTAGGACAAGGTTAGTTCTTGATCAATTTGAATTCAATGGTGTTGTCGATAACATTTCATTCAGTATTAAGTTGTATGTACTAGGTACTGTTTGGTTACAACAATTACCTGTTTATTGTTATAAAATAATCTGCGTTATTTAAATATTCCAAATTGCGTTCGACGGTTAACTCGCCTTCCGGCACTGCACAATGGTAGTCAGCCGTGTGTGGTGGAGGACAGTAGGAACGGAATGTATGGAAGGGCTGATGTTTTTGCGATCAGTCGTAGCGGTGACCTCTGATGTCACACGATTTCACAGTTCCCGTGACCCATCTTTATAAATAAAGTTGAACGGGGTCTGTAATTTCATTTGTCTTGCGAATTTTTCAGATATTTATACAGTTTATGTCAACCCAAAAGCTTATCAGTGGTTTTTAGTTTTCGTGTCTGTTTGTCCGTCTGTTCCACCATCACGGAAAAACGGCACGATAGATGTCGACCAAACTTCATATATAGAGAATACTCATGCAGGGTTAAAAATTAATGAACAGACTGGGGGATTATAGGGAAACCGCAACAGTTTTCTTCCATTTTCTCTTACATTACTGATTTTTTTTTATCTGCGGACTACACGTGAAACGGCCTTTCATTTTAAACAACTTTTGGTATGATCATAATATCGCTTACTCTTCAAATGACGGAGAAAAATACTACTTGCTGCCTGTTTCATGCTCTGCATTGAGTGGCCGACAGACCAACAACGAACCTACCGGTTACCATGGCACGTCTCTGCTTGCCAGCAATGAAGTAACATAGGCTAATGTCATTTCCGTGAACATTTCTGTAAACTCGTGGTTATTCCTTGCGTAGAAGGCGAGAGAGACGACATGCTGCCATTTTGCGGAATATTTTCGGAGTACCGTTGGAGGTTACACTCGTCTTCGAAAAGCTCTAAAAGGACTGTTCATATTTGAACAGTACCGCGGAGTGTAGCCCATGATTTCACACCATAAGGTGTTTTTTGGCATTTGCTATAAATGTTGCTGGATTTCTCTTCTAGTTATGTTCGCCGCTTTCATTTCTTGCCTCTGTCTTGCCTGTTTACGCTTAAGTTACAACACCATAAGTCATTATCTTATGTGTTTACCTAGGAATCCCTGCGCCTAAAGTTCTCCTTTGTCACTGCTTCTTATATCCATAACTCATATCATCACAATTTAGTGAGGGTCATTTAATTTCACAATACATCCACTTGGTATTTACTTACTTGTCCTATCCGGCTGTCCTCAGTTATACTCCTATTTTCTATTAATTTCGACTTTCTTAACTGTACTACATTCTTCCTTAAATTACTCCGTACTTACGCGAGTGCTAATCCAGAAACCTGGACACTCTATTCTTTGAGGAAAAATTCCAAGATCTTCAAATGTATAACTTCTTGGCCCCGGAAGATGTCGAAATATGGAGGCAATTTCAATGGCGGTGCAGACCATCGTTTCGGGGCAATTGGTGGCTAAACGGTAAGTCGTATCACAAAACAGAAAGCACAATCGCCTTTCAATTTGGAGAGATCTACAACAACTTTGATCCCATGACGTATTGCCATACCTCAATCCCTTATACGTTAGATAGAGCTGCATTTCTCAATTTTAAGATAATTTTGTACTTTTTACACTATATCCTATCGCTTGACATACTTATAGTAAAGATAAAATCATCAAATTCAGTACGCACATTGACACGACCAGTGTCCATATATTAGCCTAATTGTATGATACCAGCTGCCACAGAAGTATCCGAAAAATAAAGTAATGTGGGAAAACTGTACCCACATTTCACGCTATTTAATGTTTCTTACTAAATCCAGCCCATTAATGTAGGAGATACGAGAAAATATCATAGGGACAACCCTGCAGAACACTAACAGATGCGTCTAATTTCGGAATTCGTTTGTTGATATGACCTACCGTTTAAAAGCAATACTTCTCAAAATGGAGGTCTGCACTTAAAAACGAGCCCATGCTTATCTGTATAACTAAATAGGTAGGTGTCCGTTGTCTGTAATTTCCTTTGTTTGCCAGTTTTTCAGTTATTTATCAGATTTAGGTCAACTCCAGACCGTATCAGTGGCTTTTATCTTTGGCATTTTTTGTCCGTCCGCCTGTTTGGCCGTTTGTTCCACCATCAGGAGGAACGGCTGGATAGATCTCGAACAAACATCACATACAGAATATACTCATCCAGAGGAAGGTTTAGATATACATATGATTTAAAGATCACTGAACAGAATGGAATTTTATAGGAAAACCACAATAGTTTTCTTCCATTTTCTCTTATACTAACGATTTTCTGTAAAATTCGTGGACTACATGTGAAGCATCGCTTCATATTAAACAACTTTCGTTATGTAGATAATTCCGTGTGGTCACTTGACATACTTTCCTTTGAGGAACAATTCCAGGCTGTTCAAATGTATTACTTTTAGGCCCCGGTAAATATCGGAATATGGAGGCAATTTCAATGACGGTTCATACCTTCATTTCGTGGTAAATGCTTTCTAAACGGTAAGTCATTTCACAAAACAGATTATTAAATAACGCAGGAAGCTTCCGTAGAAGTGACGGCCCCTCCTTGCCATCATCCGTGGCGACCATCCAAAAAGTTTGTGCGGTTTGCTGCCCCCGGGATCCTTTCGTACTCGCACCTTATATTTTACCTCGTGTATATGCTATCATTTCCGAAGATTCAGTCATTCCCAGTACTCGGTCGCAGATTGGACCTCGAAAGGGAGGGAACCTGGAAAACTCTTTCTTGAAGAACAGTCATTCATGTTGTCCTGCGTTCGGCTGTCAACTTGAGGGATATTACTAAGTACAGAGAAGTCTTCTTTCAGCGTTAACCTTATTAACTAACGCAGGAAGCTTTCGTAGACGTGACGGGCCCTCCCCGCCATCACCCGTGGCGACCATACTAAGAGTTGGTACGCTTTACCGCCCCCGGAATCCTTTCGACCCGCACCTTACATTTAGCTCGTGTGTATGCTAACCTTTCCGAAGAATCAGTCGTTCACAGGACTTGGTCGCAGATTGAACCTCGAAAGAGAGGGAACCCGAAAAACCCTTTTTTGAAAAACAGTCCTTGACGTTGTCCCGAGTTTGGCTGTCGCCCTGAGGAAATTAACGAGTACAGGGAGGGCTTCCTGCTGCCTTAACCTTATTAACTAACACAGGAAGCTTTCGTAGAAGTGGCGGCTCTTCCCCGCCGTCAACCGTGGCAAAAATCCAATGTTTTTTTGCATTTTGCTGTCCACGAAATCCTTTTGGACGCGCACCTTGCATTTTACCTCATGTATATGCTAACATATCTGAAAATTCAGTCGTTCCGGAGACTCCGTCGCAGATTGAACCTCGAAAGTGAGAGAACCCGGAAAGCCCTCTCCTGAAGAACAGTCCTTGACGTTGCCCCGAGTTCGACTGTCACCCCGAGGATATTGCCAAGTACAGCGATGGCTTCCTGCTGCCTTAACCTTACTAACTAACGCAGGAAACTTCCGTAGAAGTGACGACCCTCCCCGCCATCACCCGTGGCGACCATCCAAAGAGTTTGTGCACTTTGCCGTCCCCGAAATACTTTCGGACGCGCACCTTACGTTTTACCTCGTGTATGGAAATGGCAAATAGCTCTATTCATATTCATGCCTTTTACTTTCGGTCACTTCACATTTACTTCCGTTCTTTTAATTGCATTACGTTTCCAACATTTATGGAATATTAACCTCAATCGATGCTTTTTCTCGTTCAGAGCGAGTACATGAGAGTCCCAGAGAGAAATCTAACCATACCCTTCATGTATCCGCAAAATGCCGATAAGTCGGAAAATCTCTGTCATGTACACTGGCAGGGGGAAAACGATCTGTCGTGAAGGGATATATTTACCCCTACGTCTAGAAAGAAGGAGTGTGATTGCAGTTATTACCCGACCAGGGCGAGTGGATCCCCGGAAAGATTGCCAACTAGTGCTGTGTTGGCACAGTGCACGGAAATGCCGTGTTGTCAGCTTCAACGAACTAGAATAATATAGAGAGGCGGAAGCGCTACCTGGCTGAAGCTAATTGAACGTCCGCCTTGTTTCCAGTGCTCACATAAGCAAGGGGACGTGGCTGTCGAATGACTGAAAATGTTGAAAATACGCATTATAGAATCACCGGTGCAAAATTAAAGATCGTTAGATCGTTGGTCCTGTTAGACGATATGCAGCCTCAACGCTTACATTCTGACGTTCTTCGACATTCTGTGTTTATTCGGGAAACTTGAGAGTCTGATTTAGCTAAACTCCTGTGAATCTGTTTATTTGAAAAAGCAGGCATGTGGAATATAGGCCCTATGCAGTGTTTGAATAAAGAAGAATAGTAAAACGGGTAGTTTTGTTTCCGTCCTTACAGTCCGGTTAAGTTCTGCTGTCAGCTAATGATGGAGTAAAAACTGAATAAAGTAACATGAAGTACGATCACAAGCAGACTCGAAATAATTATTTCACAATTATTACTTAAAACACACAATCTATGCATGACCTGCGTTCGCGGCCATATTGCTGCTAATGGAAACCTGCCTTAAGGACTGAGTATTGTAGTCCCTCTTGGTTAGTGCTCCAGTTGTTGTCCTTGGCTGACTGTACTGCGATGACGTCATGCTCGTTACTAGTGGTGCTGTGCTCTGCAGGACTACTCCCTCCTTGGTCTGGTAATACTTACAGTAAGCTTACAATATCGTACGTGTCTATGACAGCTTGACAGTCAGTCAGCCGTGCGCACGCTTGTCGGGGAAGATCGGAGAGAGCCGAAGAGAGCTGCGCGAACTAGACTGGCTGGTTTGTGTATGCATCGAAACAGTGAGCCTGCGCAGTCAGCTGTCTCGATGTCGTGACACATCTACGCTTCACTGTTTCGAAGCAGTGAGGTTGCTTCGTGTGTCGTGTCACGTGAACAGAAAGTCCAGTCGTTCCGTACATCGATGCTTCGTGCTTTGTTTATCCCTCTGGCCTCAATAGAAAAACTACGCGTGACATTGCCCTGAGGATGAGCCGTCACTTGTTAATAGAGGCTTCATATTCCGAATCGCGAGTCAAGTTACTAAAAGAACAATCTCATATTTTAATTGATTTTTCGCAAGGTCTGCTCATATCTGGAATCTTCTACCATGTGAGGTTAAACTGCTTCCTCTTCCTCACTTCCTCCGCGCAGTAAAGAAAACGTATAATTATGTAAATAGAAACCCATATGTGATGTATATAACTTGGATAAATTAAAATTTCAAGAAAGAAGGGTGATAATACACTTGAAGGTGGGCGAATGTGTATGCGTGCGCGTGTGAGAGTGGTTGCGAATGAGTGTGTATACAGGGGTATGAATGACAGTATAACTGCCTGGATCTTCTTATTCTAATATATATTGAATAAATCAAGGTAATTATTATTCTAAGAGTACAGTGTTTGGAGTGTAATTATGTAAATTTAAAATTGTCTACATGTATGTAAATATTCAATAGAGTTTATGTACACATACATGTGGAGATGGAGGCACTTCCGTGTATGTGGGGGTTGCCCTTTCTCCATCTACCACCCCTAAATTGTACATGTACACTTTAAGGAAAGTAAATAAATAAATAAATAAATAAATAAATAAATAAATTAATTAATTAATTAATAATAATAATAACAATGTATTCCGCAATGTAAGGTCTTTGTTTCACAAATAAAAAATATTATTGTTCTCAAAGCAGGGACATACTATTACAGAAAGACGCTCCCGTTTATCAAGCGCAACATTTTTGAAAGTTATTTTTTAAACAATTTGAAGCATATTATTGTAAACTGTACTTGGTCTAGTCTGTTACCGTACATATAATACCAATCTTGGACTCATCTTAGATTTAATTACTCATTTCGTAATCATTCAAATTAGTTCGTTTAGTCTGTTAACTATTGTACCACACTTTCTTATTATACTGTACATTATCATACTGACGTTGGACATTTGCTCATTAAATATCTTATGAACCTCGTATTTTATCGTTATCAGAACGTCGAAATGTTTATTCAGTGGACTGAACTTCGAGGGAACACATACATGTGTTACACTCGGATTCGATTGAAATTTGGTAGGAATATTCGAATATAAGGTGAAAACTGCATGTGCTCAGCGCAAGTTTAAACGCCAAAATTGAACAAATAAATAGTCGTAAAGTTTGAAGTGCGGCGGGCGTATCGGGGTGTGGCGGAGAGGTAGGGAGGAGCGAACCAGCGGACGTGAACCAACCAGGCTGTAACGAGCTGCGCCAGCAGCCATGCAGCGTATTGTTAGCGCGTTCCCCTTAACTTCCCGATCAGATGTGCAAAACGTAAATATTAAAACAGCACATGAAACAAGTGTACAAAGGACGATGTTTGAACAACGATGCCAATAAGGTTTGAAAAATTCACGGCCGAGTTCTTGTTACTCATTGTAATTTTTCAAACCTTATTGGCATCGTTGTTGAAACATCGTCCTTTGTACACTTACAATAATTGAAATTAAGATAAATAGGGTTCCTCCTATTCAATACAAAGATATTTATTAACGTGAATGAAGCACATATCGCTCACTTTGTACACTTGTTTCATGTGCTGTTTTCATATTATTTGTTCAATTTTGGCGTTTAAACTTGCGCTGGGCACATGCAGTTTTCACCTTAGCATTCTACTGCCTCCCACGAATATTCCTAACAAATTTCAACCGAATCCGAGTGTAACACATGTATGTGTTCCCTCGTTAGTTATGTATCACAGTTCATGTTTCATCACGCCATCGCGGAACACTGTTTCTCTCCCAGTCCGAGACGGAAGTGCACCGTGTGTCGACACACTGCTTCGAAGCAATTCGCTGTGCCGTATCGAAAGTTTCGAAACAGCCAGCAGTGTCATTTCGCCCATCTCTAGCGCGAACTCAATTAAACGAATGTTCTTTTGTTTGTTGCAGCTTTATAACAACAAGTATCGAGTCCGAAGATACGGTTAAACACAAGATGTTTAAATCTGAGAACAGACGAGTTTAAACTACATATTAGTATGAAAGACAGCAATAGAGCGATATCTCATTATACCTTCATATTTTAAACATTTGTCTTAATGGAGTGTATTCGAAACGAGAACAAGAAACTAACCCACGATTGGCAGGTAGCAAACGACGTTACAAATCCAGTCAACATTCTGGCCATACATTCAAACAGTAATGAATCTGGCGTTTGATGCGATTGCTTGTAGTCGCTGCGTCAATAAATGCTTCTGTGGATCTTAGTGAATAGGCCATGGAACATCCACTCAGGGAAAATCCAATTGACCTGCTTACTGAATAGCTTACAGAAGGCAAGATATTCAAACTCTCGCAGTCTATTCGACAGAGAGGAAATACTAGAGAAACAGATGCAGGTACATAAAGCAGAGTAATATTGCGTGTGAATAAACGAGAGAATTCTCACCATGAGAGGCGGGAGAAGATAGAATGGATGTGCCAGTGAAACTGTATGAGAAAAATACACATCCACCGAGGAAATGCCTATGCGGTTAGGGTCGCGCAGCTGTGAACTTCCATTCGGGAGATAGCGGGTTCGAATCCCGCTGTCGGCAGCCCTGAAGATGGTTTTCCCTGGTTTCCTACTTTCACACCAAGGAAATGCTGGAGCTGTACCGCAGTCGGTTCCTTCCCACTCCTAGACCTTTCCTATCCCATCGTCGCCATAAGACCTATCTGTTTCGGTGCGACGTAAAGCAAATTGAGAACCAAAGATGGAAAAGGGTGAAAGAGCGAAAATATGATTATTTTTCTTTTTTGTAATAATGGGATGCTTTAGACATGCCGCATATGGTGGTAATTTGTGCATGTGCCTGAGGTCATTAGTTTAGTTGGTAGGAAGTTCAACAAGTACAGCCGCAGTCCAATGTACCCAGCTGAGTTTAGTGGGGGAGGGTGAATATGCCAACGTCTGGATCTGTATTTCTTCTGTGCTGTCCATTGTGTCAGTGTGCTATCACTCATGTATGTTCTAATTTATGAGCAACTTAATTAAAGAAATGAAGTTTACAGAAGCTAAATATTGTTACGTAATTATATAAAATGTATTGCATGTAGTATACTTCCACTTCAAAGGCCGTAGGTAATCATTAATTCCTGGTCTCCTTTGGCAGAGAAGGATGAAAGTGCCATTGTGCTCTGGGACTCAATTATTGGCGTTGATTCGAAAACACGTTTCTGGCACTTTCATCCTTTATCATCTTTGGCCCTCAATTGTAAAAAAAAAAAAAAAAAAAAAAAACGCACCATGTCTAGAAAAGGAGGTATAACCATAAATAATAAAAATAACAATGGGGTTTGGCAGGTGGCTTCGTGCAGGTCTTTCGAGTTGACACCGCATAGGCAACCTGCGCGTCTATGAGGATGGGGCCCTACCTATGATGAATGCTAACGATGAAGACGGCACACACACCCAGCCCCCGGGCCATCGGAATTAACCAATGAAGCTTACAATCCTAGACCCAACCGGGAATCGAACCCGGGACCCTCTGGGCCAAAGGCCAGCACGTTAACCATTTAGCCATGGAGCCGGACAGTAAAAGCATTAAACTTGACTGTTTCCCACAGACATGGCTATAATAATTAATTTCGTGTGGCTATTTCTAGCCGAATGCAGCCCTTGTAAGGCAGACCCTCCGATGAGGGTGGGCGGCATCTGCCATGGGGAGGTAACTGCGTGTTATTGTGGTGGTGGACAGTGTTATGTGTGGTGTGTGAGTTGCAGGGATGTTGAGGACAGCACAAACACCCAGCCCCCGGGCCATTGGAATTAACCAATGAAGGTTAAAATCCCCGACCCGGCCGGGAATCGAATCCGGGACCCTCTGAACCGAAGGCCAGTACGCTGACCATTCAGCCAACGAGTCGGACACATGGCTATGATTTAACAACTTTATCACCTGATTACACTGTCGTTCACTAAAAACACGTCCATTCACATTTCTTTCCTCTTTAACATATTATTTACTGGGGTCTTAGGGACCCAAAATTTGCAACAAGATATCTGATTCAGAATTGCGTTAGCATGTCTTGTTTTTACTGAAGAATCCATTAGAAGAAATTGTATGCTAAAAACATGGCGACGATGGGCTAGGAGTGTGGAGGAAGCGGCCGTGGCTTTAATTTAGGTACAGCTCGAGCATTTACTTGGTGCGAAAATGGGAAACCGCGGAAAGCTATCTTCAGGGCTGCCAACAGTGGGATTTGAACCCACTATCTCTAGATTTTAAGCTCACAGCTGCACGCTCACAAACGCACGACCAACTCTCTCGGTAAAAAGACAACTGAAAATATAATTAGAAAATAGTTCACAAAATAATTTATGTATTTATTAATCCCACTTACGTCGTGAGATAAACCTTATGAATCTTCGTATTGATTAACAAAGGCAATGAAAATGAAAGGTCCGCCTCTGTGGTGTAGTGGTTAGTGTGATTAGCTGCCACCCCCGGAGGCCCGGGTTCGATTCCCGGCTCTGCCACGAAATTTGAAAAGTGGTACGAGGGCTGGAACGGGGTCCACTCAGCCTCGGGAGGTCAACTGAGTAGAGGTGGGTTCGACTCTCACCTCAGCCATCCTGGAAGTGGTTTTTCGTGGTTTCCCACTTCTCCTCCAGGCAAATGCCGGGATGGTACCTAACATAAGGCCACGGCCGCTAACCTTCCCCCTTCCTTAACTAACCCTTTCAATCTTCCCAATCCCCCACAAGGCTCCTGTTCAGCATAGCAGGTGCAGCCGCCTGGGCGAGGTACTGGTCATTCTCCCCAGTTGTATCCCCGACCCAATGTCTCACGCTCCAGAACACTGCCCTTGAGGCGGTAGAGGTGGGATCCCTCGTTGAGTCCGAGGGAAAAACCAACTCTGGAGGGTAAACAGATTAAGAAGATGAATGAAAATTAAAGACTACTTTGACGTCCAAACTGAAATGTCTTTGTGGTCGGAAATGAACAGGAGTTGATCGTGGCAGGTCGTGGGAGGTCAGAGAGGATAGATGAAAGTAAAGAGCCTTGCTTTAGTAAGTGGAAGTTGTTGTAACCAAGGTTGAAGTTTACAAAACACAACTTTTATTGCTTCACTTTATGATATTTACACAAATAACTGAAATTTATTTTGAAGCAAAAAGGAATATTGAATCTTGAGAAAAGTCTGTCTTTATACAATATGTACAGGTTTACAGTCTTTATACACACTCCTATCTTGAAAAGATAGTCTTTGTGAATTGACACGTTGATAGTCGAGAACTATCTGGCACACTAACATAAATGTCTTTGAGAGTCCTTGTTTGTTGAAGTGCCTGAATTCCTAAAAAAGCAAGTTCAATTGATTGAAGAAATTCCACCTAGCGAAACTAAGGGATCTTGCATAACTTAGGGAATGAAAATGGCTTGTAAAAGAATTACGGAACATAGGCAGCGGAAACAGGAAAGGGAGCGGTGACCAGAGGTGAGACCTCGTACTGCCAGAAATTCAGTCCACCTGGTCGAAGCACATTTTCAAGAGGAGTAGCCTCCGTGCTCGACGTAGGGTGTATTCTGGAGCTGGACACCGGGGCGAGTGGGCAAGGGAGCAGGCAGGGAGCTCCTATTTATAGTACACTCGATGGTCAGGCACGCGCACTGAGGGCTGCGCGTCGAAGCTAGCAGAATGATACACAGGCGCGCGTGCAGCTGGCTGGTGGAGCGAGACGGGAGCGCCGGACATACAACAGAAGTGATAGTAGATTTATCTACCGAGGGAACACATACATGTGTTTCACTCGGATTCGTTTGAAATTTTGTAGGAATATTGGTGGGAAGCAGTAGAATGCTAAGGTGAAAACTGCATGTACCCAGCGCAAGTTTAAACGCCAAAACAGAACAAATAAATAGTCGTAAAATTAGAAGTGCTGCGGGAGTATCGGGGTTTGGCGAAGAAGCAGGGAGGAGCGAAGCAGCGGACGTGAGCAAACCGGGCTGTGTCGAGCTGCGCCATCAGCCAGGCAGCGTATAGTTAGCGCGTTCCCCATAACTTCCCGATTAGATGTGCAAAACGTGAATATGAAAACAGCACATGAAAGAAGTGTACAAAGGACGATGTTTGAACAACGATGCAAATAATGTTTGAAGAATTCATGCCCGAATTCTTGTTACTCGTTGTAATTAGTGAAATAGTCATTGTTTACAAAAAAGTGTACAAGGCACAGATACTGTGTGCGCCATGCACATCTTACAGCGCTGTCGCTTTCACAAGAATTACATTCATTATAGGAAGGTTCTTCTTTGAAGCAATAATCGACTGGATTAACAAATTGTGAAGGTTTCTTGTTAACATAGCCACATTTGTACCAACTGTTCTGTCACATGCTACGAAAACGCGGAGAGGAGAACTGGTTGGGCATCAAAGATTGCACTTTTAAAATGTTGTTCCTTAAATGTACCTTGATGTCTAACGAGTTTAACAAAATTAAATCGTACAAAATACGTATAAATTGCTTCCAGATGCGAAAGCTCAAAACATCTAACGGCTGGATAACCCCAGTGGCTCTTTTCGGAATTGTTTAAACATTAATGATTTTCTTACTCCCAATTTTAGCATTTAAAATGTTTTCTTCTTTCCGTCCGGTCCAGGAATCGAGAACAAAAACACTGTACTCTGGTACTAGCTCAAAATAAACATCCCGTAACCATTTCTGTACAAGTTCTTTGGTCAGTTTTCCAGACTTTGAAGGCAAAGTGTATACATTTGGTGCGGTAAATATATTTTTTTTCTATATTAGGACCAACTTTGCCATATTTTTCTTTCAACACCACTAGTAACTTCGGCAGGAGTTGTCCATCTGCCGAAATTATTGGCTGTATTGTGTAGCTGTTAGTGAATTTATAGATTGTGCTTCCGCTAATACGACTTTTTCTCCTCGTTCATTATGGGTCCTGCCAGAATGGAAAACCAGACTGGTCAGTATTAAACACGCACTCTGGGCCGTGACTTTCTATTAATTGCGACACTTCTTCATCAAACAGTGTCGCGTTACAATGAGTATCTTCTTGTTCAAATTGGTACTTTTTAGAAACGAATTTTACCCAGGAATGAGACGCTTGAAACGTGTCGTAGTTAACTAGACGAGCGTAATTTAAGGCCCATTTTTTAATATTTATATCGTGAACAATTTTGTTTCGTTGTCTACTTTCTTTGAACTTTTGGTAAGTCTTCGTAACAAATTTATTTTTTTCTCCCATTGTGTCACCGTCTTCCAGTTGTTGCTCCCAACTGTAAAGCTCTTGCCGGAACTTTAATTTACAAAACCTGTGTTTCACTGATGCGAAGCTCCTCTGTTTCCCACCTTTGTTTCGACAATATTCGACGACCTTCTTCTTATAAGTTATTGGGATTAGGCATCGTTCAGCCGTTGTTGTGGATGCAGGGTTAGGAGCAACATTTTTGGAGACGAGGTCAAATAACGGTGTTTCAATATTACCTTCCTCGAAATCAAAGTCATCATCTGATATATCCAATGTGCCATCCAGTTCCACTGTCATATCGGTATCCAAAACCTTGTTGGCAATTAGACCTGTAAAACGGAGACAAGAACGCAATTCCTGTGAACGCTTGTTTTTCTCTTAAAAGTAAATATATATAAATACATTGATCTACTTACGATATAATTCCAATCCCAAATTCCTTTCATCTTCAGAAAATGGGGTGTCTTTTTTGTCACACTCTGCAAAACAAATCCGAAGGCACACTACTACATTCCACGGATTGAATGACTTCTCTAGTGGGCGTTTTTTGTATCTCGGTGTAAAAAATAAATTATTACCGTACATGGTTAAAGTAAATACACAGTCACCATTCATAAAAATGACTCTGAGAACGTCAGATTTTACCTGTCATTGTAAGAACGTTGTCTCATCGGACGACTAATCAATGTGCACCTCTTGATCTGCTTTGACGTTTCTAATCGGGAAGATACACGGAATGTGCGAAGTGCGGTGTAGCAAAGAAGAGTGGCCGGGAGGGTGAGGGTGGGTGGTCATTCATTCGACTCGAGCGAGCAGCCCGACTATACGCTGCTCACGTCCGCTGCTTCGCTCTTCCCTCCCTCTCCGCCACACACAGATACTCCCGCGGCACTTCTAATTTTACGACTATTTATTTGTTCTATTTTGGCTTTTAAACTTGCGCTGGGGACATGCAGTTTTCACCTTAGCATTCTACTGCCTCCCATGAATATTCCTACCAAATTTCAACCGAATCCGAGTGAAACACATGTATGTGTTCCCTTGTAAGTGCCTTGGTGGTTGAAAACCGATGCTACCAAGCTGAGAGCTGTCGGAAGTGACCCTCCTTTTCGTCAACTCTTAAAACAAGCTTTGAAAATTGAATATTGTTCTGTTCTGTATTTTTCTTCGTATTCACATACCACACTACCAACCACCACAGTAGCACGCAATAGCGACTACGTCCTTCCACGTAGAGTTCCACATAGGTAGGGTGACCAACCGTCCGGCATTTGCCGGACATGTCCTCCTTTTTTTATGCTTGTCCTTTGTCCGGCAGGCATTTATTATTTGATATTAAATGTCTGGCTTTTTGCATATTGTATTCTTAGTCATTCAGTGTCCTATTGTTTTCTCTGTTGCAAAGCAATTTTTGTTGCACTTCCTCTATCTCAATCCATATACTGGATACCCCTATCAGACTATGTCATTTACTCACTTATTAATAAATCATATATTAAGTTAGAGCTGTCTGAAGGGTCTGTCACCAAAGTGGTAAAATTGCAAACTCGTGTCCTCATCATAAGGTGGTGCAGCTCTTTTCAGGCACACCCCCATTGGAAGTGAGCTGCATGTACCATTTCAACCACATACCAGCCCTCTTGCCACTTTTACATTTCTGGCAGTACCAGGAGCCGAACTCGAACCCCCGAGGACGGCAGCTAATAAGACTAACAGTTACGCTACCGAGGCGGACAACGAAGTGGTGACACCGCCCGACGTGATCTGAACGTGCTCGGTCGGTGCCGGGGAATTCTCGGCGGGGATCCACCAGTCAAGTAATGCTGGCTGCGGTATTACGTACGTTTTGTTTTTGTGCTAGTTGGATTCGGACCTTCTGAGTGAGTGGAGTGTTTGTGTTTGTATTATGAAAATCACTCAAAAGTGGCGAGGCACAAAAGAGGAAATGTAACTTCTCGGAGAAACTGAAACAGAAGTACCCGTAAGGGACGTAACGAAAGTGAGGCGAAATGTTGTATTTGTGACTGTTATGTAACTGTTGGACACTCTCCATTATCATTTCATAGCATTTATCACTCATTAATAAATCACCTTGGGAGTGGCAACCCCATCGTAATAACAGCCTATATATGTTTCATTCATTACATCCCTGACCCGGTCAATGACTGGAAAACAGGTTGTAGGTTTCATTTTCATGTAACTGTTGGAAACAAAGGTGCAGGTGATCTCGAGAGACATATTGCTAGTGAAAAGCATAGAAAAACAATTAGAAGCAGTTCTTCTAGCAGTAATATTGATTCATTTTTCCCGATTAGATATTCCCCACTAGACAGGAAAGTTCGGGCAACAGAGGCAACATTGGCATATCACACTGTTTCTCACCATCGGTCGTATAGGTCTATGGACTGCAAATCAAAGTTGGATGAAGTGCTGTTTGCAGATTCTGAGATTGCTAACAAAATTCCATTGATATTATCACTAAACATTGAATAATAGTATTCCATTGTTCGGAGTGGGTACTGATGCTATCAACAACGAGGCTTTGAAATGTTTCGTATTGTTATACAAATTTCGACTATAAAGAAAATTGTATTCAAACTAAAGTTTTAGAACTGCAAACATGTCCTAATGAAAATTGAGAGACAATATCCAATTATGTTTCCGAGACTTTAAAGAAGCATAATATTCTTGCTAAATGCGTTGCTTTTAGTGGAGACAATGCATATGTAAATTTTGGAGGGGTTAATTGTAGAGAAGGACAAAACGTGCTTTCAGCACTTAAAAGAAAATTAAACGAACATATAATCGGGGTTGGATGCCCAGCACATGTACTGCATAATTGTTTGCAACGAGGTACTGATGTACTGCCAGTTGATGTAGAGAGTATAATTTTAAAAATTTCAATTATTTCCATATCTATACAATTCTCACTGAACAACTAAATTAATGATGCGAGTTCGTCGAAATAAATTATGAACAGCTGTTGTATCACGGCAAAACAAGGTGGTTAAGTTTGTTTCCTTCGGTAGAAAGAATGCTAAAACTGTCTGCAGCTCTAAAGTCGTACTTTCTTTCTCAGCCTTCAGATTCTGTTTCTGCTATAATTAGGTCCTTTTTGGAAAAGGAATTTTCTGAGCTTTATCCGTAGTTTGTTCATTCCACTGTGCACGTTTTTCACAACAAAATTTCATACATTCAAAAAGAAACGCTCTCTATAGCAGAAGTTTGTGATATATTAGGTTCAATTCTGGCCACACTGAATGATAAGATGGAAAATACATTCATAACTCTTAATATCAAAAAGTGTCTGAAATCCCTCACTGAAAATGGCTTTGAAATAGAATGCATTGCATTTTAGAATATGTTGTTGGTTTTTCTGAAATGTGCATTCAATACCTGTTAAAATGGTGTAACCCTATGATGGAAACATTTAAGTGTTTCCAATGGATAAAACTTCATAATATGAAAGACATTCAGTTTGAAGATGTCCTTCCTTGTCTCCAATATTTGCAATCTAAAGGTGTGGAGATAGACGATTGATAAACATATAACATTAGATAAGCAGTGGTCTGAGTTTATCAAATATAGCCCTGACATTGAAACATTTAGTGAGCTGCTTAACTTTTTTCAGTTTTATTTCGCTATTCCAGGCTGCGATGCAACCGTTGAAAGAGTGTTTACCCTGATGAATACACAGTGGTCCACCTCTGTGGCGTAGTGGTTAGTATGATTAGCTGCCACCCCCGGATGTCCGGGTTCGATTCCCGGCTCTGCCACGAAATTTGAAAAGTGGTACGATGGGTGCAACGGGGTCCACTCAGCCTCGGGAGGTCAACTGAGTAGAGGTGGGTTCGATTCCCACCTCAGCCATTCTGGAAGTGGTTTTCCGTGGTTTCCCACTTCTCCAGGCTAATGCCGGGATGATACCTAACTTAAGGCCACGGCCGCTTCCTACCCTCTTCCTTGTCTATCCCTTCCAATCTTCCCATCCACCGCAATGCCCCTGTTCAGCACAGCAGGTGAGGCCGCCTGGGCGAGGTACTGGTCATCCTTCCCAGTTGTATCTCCCCGACCCAGGGTCTGAAGCTCCAGGACACTGCCCTTGAGGCGGTAGAGGTGGGATCCCTCGCTGAGTCCGAGGGAAAAGCCACCCCTGGAGGGTAAGCAGATTAAGAAAGAAAGAAAGAATACACAGTGGTCAGAAGAAAGAAACAGTTTGCTGGCCGAGTCGGTTAAGGGCATTATAATAGTGTAGTACAACTATAAAAAGATGTCATGTGGAGAGTTTTACAATTATTTATTACAAGAAAATAATTCATCTTTGCTGTCAAAAGTGGATGCAGTCGATAAGTGTCAGCATAAAATAGCTACAACTTCAGCATCTTCATCAACTTAACAGTTATAAGGTATGTAATACTAAATTTTGTATGTAAATATTAAAATTCCATTTGTCCTCCATTTTTAGAACATTTTTATGAAAAGTCCTAATTTTATTTAGAGTCTGTCCTTCATTTGAAAATTTAGAGTTGGTCACCCTACACATAGGTTGGCCGTAAAATCCACATATGCGACACGGTCAGACCCGCTACCCAACAGTTGTGAGAAAAGCGGTAGAAGACGAGGAAGAAGAAGGAGAAGAAGAGGAAAAAGAAGTATAGGATAAAATTCTCTATGATCATTTTGTGTGATAAGACTCTTTGAATCTTTAAATCCGGGTTGAGTGGCTCAGACTGTTGAGGCACTGGCCTTCGGACCAAAACTTGGCACTTTCGATCTCGTCTCAGTCCGGTGGTACTTGAAGGTGCTTAAATACATCAGCCTCGTGTCGGTAGATTTACTGGCACGTAACAAACTCCTGTTGGACTAAATTCTGACACATCGGCGTCTCCGAAAACCGTAAAATGTAGTCAGTAGGACGTAAAGCCAATAACATTATTATTAGTATGTAGCTCAAAAATATTAAGCGTTAGAGTTCTATCTTCGTTTCTAAATCAATTTACCCTCCAGCTTGGTTTTTCCCTCTGATTCTGCGAGCAATCCCACCTCTACCGCCTCAAGGGCAGTGTCCTCCATGAGACTTTGGATCAGGGAGGGGGGGAAATACAAGTTGGGAGGAGGCCTAGGCGGCCTCACCTCCTATGCAGGACAGGGCCCTTGTGGGGAGACGAGAAGATCGGAATGGATATTCAAGGAACAGGGAAGGAAGCGATCATGGCCTTAATTTATGTACCATCCCGGCACTTGCCTGGAGAAGAAGCGAAAAACCACGGATAATCACTCCAAGGATGGCTGAGGTGGGACCCGAATCCCACTCTACTCAGTTGAACTCCCGAGGCTGAGAGGACCCCGTTCGAGCCCTCGTACCACTTTTCAAATTTCGCGACAGAGCCGCGAATCGAACCCTGGTCTGCGGGTGTGCGAATTAATCACACTAACCACTACACCACAGAGGCGGACTAATGTCCTATCGTACACTAAAATCATTATCCTGATTAGACTTTAAAACTTGTCCATCATAACGTAAAAGTGTTAAAGCATCTGTTAAAACGAACAAAACTGTGAAGTCAGGGGGTCATTGATGCTAACCACTGCGTGAACGGATAATTTTTTAGGTGTTTGCGACTGCTAACCATCATACTGCAAATAGTCAAATAGAGGTTGAAATCGATGTTTTATTTCGGAACTTGAAGCTCACAATCTTGCACCTCTTATTTAATAAATGTATTCTACTCACGTGACTTCTTCTTCTTCTTCCGCCTGTTACACAGCTGTATGGTTACAGGTGCTAATTGTATTATCATTAGTTTTACTTTAGTACCAGTGTTCTGATCTGACATATGGTAGGTCTAGAGAAAAAGGGTGAGCCCTCTTGTAATCAAGTCATCAATGATCTGTATTTAGGGCTCACGCCTAGGTAGTAGATTCCTTGTCAGTTGTTTTCCTACCTTTTTCTTAAATATTTTCAACGAACTTGGAAATTTATCGAATATTTCCCTTGATAATGAATTCCAATCCCTTACTCCTCGTGCTATATATGAATATTTGCCCCAGTCTGTCCTCTTGAATTCCAACTTTATATTATGATCTTGAAAAACTCCACACAAGCTTATTATTCTAGTTTTGTCGTACCACGCCAAGTCACCACTGACTGGTCGAAGCATACCACATAGTCGAGCATCTCGTCTCCTTATTCCCAAGTCTTCGCAGCCGAAAGTTTTCAACGTTTTTTTTTTTTTTTTTTTTTTTTTTTTTTTTTTTTTTTTTTTTTTTTTTAACACTACTCCTTTATCGGAAATCACCCAGGCCAAGTTGTGCAAATTGTACATATAAAATGTTCTCGACCTACCCTAAATTGACAAGGTGAGTCTCCGTGTTTGACGGCAGGATACTCTTCCTGATGCAAACCCTTTTTGCAGGGATATAATCACTACTGTGTGTTTCTGTGGCGGTATCATGTATTTTCTGAATATGAAGGGGAGAGACAAACAGACCCCGAGCTAGAAGAATTTTAGACGCGATAAAAATCCACGATATAGCCGAGAATCCGGGACCCTCTTGAACGAAGGCCTCAACGCTGACAATTCAGCCAAGCAATTGGACAAGGGACTCATTATTCACAGCATCTAAATCTTTCTAATATAAATATAGATGACACCAAGACAATGATGGTAAAGACTGTGATTATGATAAATAATGCACAAAGAATGGAACCTGAAGGAAGCGCTCATGGTTGTCAGTCGTCTTGTGACAAGAGAAGTTCTATTCCATGTGTTAGCAGTCAGGCCCGAAGGGCTCTCAACTAGGGAGCGACGGTTGGCGACCACGGGGTCCTCATCTATGTCCTTGCAATGTTCCCCATTTCCTTGTGCATCTATCCTATCTGACCTCCGTTGGTCAATTCTTGTTCTTTTCTGACCCGAATGGTATTAAAGCCCGCCTCTGTGGTGTAGTGGTTAGCGTGATTAGCTGCCACCCCCGGAGGCCCGGGTTCGATTCCCGGCTCTGCCACGAAATTTGAAAAGTGGTACGAGGGCTGGAACGGGGTCCACTCAGCCTCGGGAGGTCAACTGAGTAGAGGTGGGTTCGATTCCCACCTCAGCCATCCTGGAAGTGGTTTTCCGTGGTTTCCCACTTCTCCTCCAGGCGAATGCCGGGATGGTACCTCACTTAAGGCCACGGCCGCTTCCTTCCCTCTTCCTTGCCTATCCCTTCCAATCTTCCCATCCCTCCACAAGGCCCCTGTTCAGCATAGCAGGTGAGGCCGCCTGGGCGAGGTACTGGTCATACTCCCCAGTTGTATCCCCCGATCAAGAGTCTGAAGCTCCAGGACACTGCCCTTGAGGCGGTAGAGGTGGGATCCCTCGCTAAGTCCGAGGGAAAAACCGAACCTGGAGGGTAAACAGATGATGATGATGATGGTATTAAAGCACTCGATGTCAAGGAAGTCTTTCATTTTCGCGCCCTTCGTGGCCCTTGTCTTCTTTGGCCGATACCTGCATTTTTCGAAGGGTTGGATCCCTTCCATTTTTCTCTCCGATTAGTGTTATATAGAGGATGGTTGCCTAGTTGTACTTCTGTTTAAAACAATCACCAACACAACGTTTAGCGGTCAGCGATCTGGCCTTCCTCGACTCCCGGGGTCGATTTGGCCTTAAACGGGAATTGGTGTGCTGTCTCCATGCAATTTCGTGTACCGAGCTCGATAGCTGCAGTCGCTTAAGTGCGGCCAGTATCCAGTATTCGGGAGATAGTAGGTTCGAACCCCACTATCGGCAACCCTGAAGATGGTTTTCCGTGGTTTCCCATTTTTACACCAGGCAAATGCTGGGGCTGTACCTTAATTAAGGCCACGGCCGCTCCTTCCCACTCCTAGCCCTTCCCTGTCCCATCGTCGCCATAAGACCTATCTGTGTCGGTGCGACGTAAAGCAACTAACAAAAAAAAAAGCAATTTCGTGTACACAGCAGACGCTACCCACCCTTGTAGGAGGGTCTGCCTTTTTAAGGGTGCATCAGGCTAGCCATAGCCACCACACGAAGTTATTATTACCACTGAATATGAGGGCTACGGAAATCCTGCAACGTCTGGCACAAAGAAGATGGGATGAAACAGAATACATTATAAATGTCTGTTGGTGTAGGTTTCAATTTACCTGAGCGCTACTCACCACCATACATCCACTACAGCAGGGTAGGTGGTTTTGTAAGTCGAACGGGTGCCAAAATATAATTTTATGTCAACCTTAACCACAATGTAGAATTGCGTATGCACGAAACCTTCGTAATATAACGGAAATATTCATTGGTTAATAATTTTCATTATAAAATGTACTGTATAATGTTGATATAGTAAACAACAATTATTCTCGATTGAAAGTAATTAAACCACAATCGAAATGTCATCATTTGACCATTCTGCAATTAATTTCGAATGAATTTATAGCTGTTTTCATTGAATTGTACACATATACCCAGCCTGCGCTTAATTCCTGGAAACGAAAATATAATAATAATAATAATAATAATAATAATAATAATAATAATAATAATAATAATAATAAAGTCCGCCTGTGTGATGTAGTGGTTACCGTGATTAGCTGCCCCGCGGAGGCCAGGGTTCGATTCCCGGCTCAGCCACGAAATTTGAAAAGTGGTGAGAGGGCTGGAACGTGGTTCACTCAGCCTCGGGATCGTACATAACTTAAGGCCACGGCCGATTCCTTCTCTTCCTTGTCTATCGCTTCCAATCTTCCCATCATCCCACACGGCCCCTGTTCGACATAGCAGGTGAGGCCGCTTGGGCGGAATATTGGTCCTTCTCCCTAGTAGTAACCCCCGACCCAAAGAAAGTCCCACGCTCCAGGACACTGAACTTGGGACGGTAGACGTGGGGTTCTCTCTGAGTCCGAGGGAAAAACCAACCCTTGAGGGTAAACGTATTAAGAAAGAAAAAACAAGAAAGAGAGAACGAAAGAAATAATAATAATAATAATAATAATAATAATAATAATAATAATAATAATAATGTCCGCCTCTGTGGTGTAGTGGTTAGCGTGATTAGCTGCCTCCCCTGGAGGCCCGGGTTCGATTCTCGGCTCTGCCACGAAATTTGAAAAGTGGTACGAGGGCTGGAACGGGGTCCACTCAGCCTCGGGAGGTCAACTGAGTAGAGGTGGGTTCGATTCCCACCTCAGCCATCCTGGAAGTGGTTTTCCGTGGTTTCCCACTTCTCCTCCAGGCGAATGCCGGGATGGTACCTAACTTAAGGCCACGGCCGCTTCCTTCCCTCTTCCTTGCCTATCCCTTCCAATCTTCCCATCCCTCCACAAGGCCCCTGTTCAGCATAGCAGGTGAGGCCGCCTGGGCGAGGTACTGGTCATTCTCCCCAGTTGTATCCCCCGACCAAGAGTCTGAAGCTCCAGGACACTGCCCTTGAGGCGGTAGAGGTGGGATCTCTCGCTGAGTCCGAGGGAAAAACCGAACCTGGATGGTACACAGATAATGATGATGATAATAATAATAATAATAATAATAATAATATACAGTATATTTACTCCTTTTTACAAGTTGCTTTATGTGGCACCGACACAGATAAGTATTATGGTGATGATGGGATAAGAAAGGGCTAGGAGTGGGAAGGAAGCGGCCGTGGCCTTAATTTTAATTAAGATACAGCCCCAGCATATGCCTGGTGTGAAAATGTGAAAAATACAGAAACCATCTTCAGGGCTGCCGACAACGTGGCTCGAACCCACTATCTCCCGAATGTAAGCTCACAGATGCGCACACCTAACCACACGGCGAACTCGTTCGGTAATAGTAAAAATAATAATAATATGGGTTTTATGACACAATATCTACTTTAACGCTTTTTTTTTATGTAGCCCCCGAGGTAATGGAATTTTATTCCGACAGTAGTTCTACTGACTCGAGCATTTGAACACTTTCAAATACTAACGATCTAAGACGTGGTGAAACTCGTCACTAGGGCACAGGATGCTGGCGCACTACCGTCTGAGCCACTCAGTCTGGTACCAGGTAGGCGAACTCGAGGATGTGTGTTCTAAACATCGGTGAAAGACGAGAAGGTATTAGGGAAAGGTCTATTGCAAGGAAATAACCAGAGGGTAATCAAAGGTGGATCGAAAGTATAGTACAATTACAGTTTATCGTCTGTAACCAAACAGATTCATTTACAGTAGATCAATTCAGCAACAAAACTGACAAAGAGCAAACGTACTTACGTAAACAATTTAAACTGCTGAACCACCTGGCAACAATAAAACAACTGTACCTCTACTGAGTTCGGAAGAAAATATTGTATCACATACAAAGAGATTTTATAATATTCCAAAAGAAAATTCTCCAACCAGAGCGTAGGCTACCTCTCCAACTAATTAGAAAGTTCATTCTGTTGAACATACTCTTCAATGTAAAGTTAATGTTCTGTCGAACCTTTTTCCAATTTTCTTACATAAAACTCTACTGCAAATTAATAATAACAATAATAATAATATTTGCTTTACGTCCCACTAACTACCTTTTACGGTCTTCGGAGACGCCGAGGTGCCGGAATTTAGTCCCGTAGGAGTTATTTTACGTACCAGTAAATCTACCGACACGAGGCTATCGTATTTGAGCACCTTCAAATACCACTGGACTGTGCCAGGATCGAACCTGCCAAGTTGGGGTTAGAAGGCCAGCGCCTTAACCGTCAGAGCCACTCAGCCCGGCATACTGCAAATTAACAGAACAAAACGGCACACTGGCCCAAACGAAAACAAATTTTGAAATAATAAACAGCAATCAGAGCAAACGAGCATACTGGGCTACGAGCCCTACACACACACACACACACACACACACACACACACACACACACACACACACACACACACACACACACACACATCCCGAGCACGTATCCAATTTACACCCCAGTTCACTGAAACAAGCACTAGCCTTTCACTCAACATATACTCAAGACTTACAACCGATGCTCGCAGTGTAGCAGCCTTGGGTTCGAAAGGAACCCCTAACAAGTGGATTGTCTAACAAACAATCCGAAAATGAGCAGGAATCACTGGACGCAGCCAGCCACCTAGATTAGGCACTAGGTAAGAGGAGGGGGAACAAATAATAACAATACAGAATATATTCTCAAATTATTAAGCAGGCACATTTCAAGCGTCCGTTGAGCGTCTTTGTGGTACAGACAATATTCTTCCTTCCCTTCTTTCTTAATCCGTTTACCCTCCAGTGTTGGCTTTTCCCCCACCTCTACCACCTCAAGAGAAGTGTCGTGGAGCACGAGACTTTGGGTCGGTGTTACAAATATGGAGGAGGACCAGTACCTCGCCCAGGCGACCTCAGCTGCTATTCTAAACAGGGGTCCTGTGGGGGTATGATAAGATTGGAAGGGACAGACAAGGAAGAGGGAAGGAAAAGGCCGTGGCCTTAGGTTAGGTAGCATCCCAGCATTTGCCTGGAGGAGAAATGAGAAGCCACGGAAAACCACTTTGAGGATGGCTGAGGTGGGAATAGAACCCCCTCCACTCAATTGACCTCTTAAGGCTGAGTGAACCCCGCATCACACTAACCACTACACCTCAGAGCGGTAAAATATTATTTACTTAGTAAAATTACGTAGCGAAGGCAAACTGAAATGAGGAAATTGTATATATTTACTAAGAACTACGAATGAGGGTGTGTGATATTATTTTTCTACTCGGTGTGGAACTGGCCGTGTCAGATAATTTGGGCTACGCACATCGTAGTGCTGAAGTTTGGTTCAGTTAACGTCACGGAATGTTCAGAGGGAGAGTTACTACACAACAATCACTTCGAAAACGACTTATCCAAACAGTAAGGATGAAACATAAAAATAATTACACTACTACTAACGCCATTTTTATTTTTTATTTTCATTCCCCACCCTGTAGTGGTGGAGCGGGCCACCTGAAGGGTACCGCCCTCTCTCTGGCCAGGAGATTAGACGGGGTTGGGAAGAATTGATAGAAGAGGGAGATGGGTAAAAGGCGGTATGAAAAAGTTAAGGAGATGAGAATAAAGGATGTGTTGGTTACCTAGTGCTTTATGGACAGATTTACAAATACATGTATGGTAGAATTGCAAAGAAGGGAAGGTTTAACCAATGTTGCAAGGGATAAGATGAAGTGCAAGGATGTGATAGAAGGAGGAGAAGTTAACAAGAGAAAGTAGGAGGATGAGGAGGTGAGAGGTTGGCGATGGTGCGAAAAGTAACGGGGTGGGTGTGGATAAGGTCGGATATGTGGACTAGGTGGTTGAGGCGGAGGGACAGGTCGGGAACGGCGACGAGGCGTGGTATGTTTGGGGAGGCGGGCGAGATGGTTCAACACGATGGTGGTGGCCATAGAGGTTTATCCCGTTGTCGATGAGACGTTGAGCGTCCTCGGATTTTAGAAGATGGAGTCTGACTAAGAAGGTCGGATCGTCGATGTTGTGGATGCGAAACGCTCTTCGCACGGGCAGACCTGCCTGGCGGATTTCTTGGGCGATGACTTCAGCTGGTATACTTAGTTCCACACCGCGAACGACACAGCTATACAGAATATTACGGTCAGAAAGCGGTGGCGTCGATGGTGGACTAAACATGCTTCCAGGAGTATCAGGAGTAGTAGTTCCCTGGGCAGGTGGCTGATGAGATGTTCTCTGGGGACTTAGTAGATCAGTGGTGGGAGGGATGTGGAGAGAAGAGATCATAAGGGGGAAAAGATGGGACATCGTTGTGGCGGTAATAGGAGTGTTGGGGGAGGTGTGTACAGAAGTGGTAGTGATGGTGGTGGTAGTAGTACTGGTAGTAACAGGGGTGGTGTAACTAGAGGACGAAATGTACGGGTGGTGACGGGGGTGGAGGTGCAGGGGTGGCGATGGGCGAAGCGGCTGTAGCAGGTGCGTTGTCCATGACCTGCGCTAAGACGTTGGGAGAAGTAGATTTCACACGATGAAGGCGATGTTGGATGAGCGCACCATTATCGTTGATGTTGAAGTAGGCATCTGCAGAGGCGATATACAAAACTACATCGGGTGATGGTGAGGGGCCGTCGTAGAGTCGTACGGCACTATGAACGCTGAGCGTGCGAAGATTGGTCTGGATGTCCTCGTCGGAAATTGCAAGGTTAACATCACGGGCTATACATGTATAATACATGGTGGGGAGGCCGACTTCCTACTTGGTGCCAGCCGATATGTTTGTTTACGGTCGGCGGAGTGCGGAGTAAAGATGTGTCGTCACCCGGCCGGAAAAATAAGAGAAGTTGTGGAGACGTGGAGATGTGCCCACGTGAGAGATGTGTCGTGAGACCTCCTCGATGTGTGTATTCGTAACGCCATTGTTATGAGCTTGAAACAGTATCTCATCCTCTTGTTCTCTGCTTCAAAGTGTGATAACAGCATGCATTGTAGAATGGCCAAAAAAGCAATGCGGACGCTTCTTGTGTCACCTGAGCGAGTTGATAAGCGATTTTGGTTAAATACCTGTCAACTTGCATTGGGAAGATAGTGGATTCGATCCCAATTGTCGGCAGCCCTGAAGATGGTTTTCTGTGGTTTCCAATTTTCACACCGGGCAAATGCTTGGACTTGGTCACTGCCTTCGTATTCCTAGCATGTTCACATCCCATTGTCGCCGTATGATCTGACAGTATCTGTGCGACGTAGGCTAAAGCAAATAGTAGAAACAAGAAAAGAACAAAAATGTGACGATGCTTCTTGTCTCTTAAGATGTAGGTTAAAACAAAATCGGTAAATTATGTCCGTTGTTTTACATAAAATCCTGATCAAGAATACAACATTAAAATTAGTTTAACTGAAAGGCTTTAGGATACTTGATAGCTCTATTTTACGGTTTATTTAAAGGTTGTAATATTTCACAAACTTCGTGATAATATCCCTTTACCTTCTACCAAGCACAACGTGAAGGTATTCATCGTCAATATTCTGTGCCACTCAGGAGAGTCTCATCTATGTTCCTACCGAGTGTTTCCGCCGCAGTTAAATAGAGTGTACTAGTACATAATATGAAAGTTGCCTCAATTTTACGGTACCTTAAATAACGAGTGGACGACACGATAGTTTAATATCTATACCGATTAAACAGCTGAAGATTTTGGTGATTGGGTTTTCATATGACAACATAGAATCAGTTACTTGTATGACAACGAAAAGAGGTAAATTAAGAGTTTGAAGAATGCGGGATTCGGGTAAAAAAAGCCACGAGTCATGAAAAGTAACAAAATGTGTGCTCCCTGGTTTTAAAATCCTAATTTCTTCTGATTGTAAGAAGACATCAGCGTGTCATTAGTAAAACAGCTTGATCCCTCCATGGAGGCTCACAAATTGAGGATAATGGGTGGTGACTATAGTGTAGGGCTCCCCGCTTTGATCTGTGCTATCTTCTCTCCCTCGGTCAACTATTGTTCTATTTCCTACCCGACGATATTAGATTTACGAGCCCTAGACATTCTTTTACTATCACGTGTTTGGTGGCACTTCTCTTCCCTTACCGGTACCCTAATTTTTGAAAATGTCAGGTCCTTCCTTTCTCCTGATTAGTGGTAAGGGGGAATGGTTGCCTTGTTATAGTTCCGCTTAAAACAATGATCATAATAATAATCCATCAGTTTGAACCCTTTACTTTCCACGAAAACTGGCACAAGGAAATAAAAGTTATGAGAATGATAACGGGTGGGAGGAAAAGCAATGAATATGTTTATCATTCTAACCATACACTACCGCTCATAAATAGTATAACTAGTCTGAAGTAGCTGGCAGCTCTAGTAAAAGTTAACTGGATAAATGTAACTTGTATTGTCTATCGATATGAAGCTAGTTGTGATCTGTGTGAACTTAGTGTCCAATTTTAAAGACAGTGCCTTAAAACTATTTTGCCAATAATATCAAAGTTCCTAATTTACTACTGAGTCATATCAAATTTGATGATTTTAGTGTTATTTCGGCTGAAATATCTTTATTTGGGAGTAAAAGCATGGAATTGTAATTTATTTGCCAGTTAGTCGAAAGTATAGCGCCTTTGTACACATTTTCCATGCTTAGTTAATCAATCAATCAATACTGATCTGCATTTAGGGCAGTCGCCCGAAATGATTTCAAAGAAATTGGAAATTTATTGAACATCTCCCTTGGTAAGTTATTCCAATCCCTAACTCCCCTTCCTATAAATGAATATTTGCCCCAGTTTGTCCTCTTGAATTCCAACTTTATCTTCATATTGTGATCTTTCCTACTTTTATAGACGCCATTCAAACCTATTCGTCTACTAATGTCATTCCACGCCATCTCTCCGCTGACAGCTCGGAACATACCACTTAGTCGAGCAGCTCTTCTTCTTTCTCTCAATTCTTCCCAACCCAAACATTGCAACATTTTTGTAACGCTACTCTTTTGTCGGAAATCACCCAGAACAAATCGAGCTGCTTTTCTTTGGATTTTTTCCAGTTCTTGAATCAGGTAATCCTGGTGAGGGTCCCATACACTGGAACCATACTCTAGTTGGGGTCTTACCAGAGACTTATATGCCCTCTCCTTTACATCCTTACTACAACCCCTAAACACCCTCATAACCATGTGCAGAGATCGGTACCCTTTATTTACAATCCCATTTATGTGATTACCCCAGTGAAGATCTTTCCTTATATTAACACCTAGATACTTACAATGATCCCCAAAAGGAACTTTCACCCCATCAACGCAGTAATTAAAACTGAGAGGACTTTTCCTATTTGTGAAACTCACAACCTGACTTTTAGCCCCGTTTATCAACATACCATTGCCTGCTGTCCATCTCACAATATTTTCGAGGTCACGTTGCAGTTGCTCACAATCTTGTAACTTATTTATCACTCTATAGAGAATAACATCATCCGCAAAAAGCCTTACCTCCGAATCCACTCCTTTACTCATATCATTTATATATATAAGAAAACATAAAGGTCCGATAACACTGCCCTGAGGAACTCCCCTCTCAACTACTACAGGGTCAGACAAAGCTTCACCTACTCTAACTCTGTGAGATCTATTTTCTAGAAATATAGCAACCCATTGAGTCACTCTTTTGTCTAGTCCAATTGCACTCATTTTTGCCAGTAGTCTCCCATGATCCACCCTATCAAATGCTTTAGACATGTCAATCGCGATACAGTCCATTTGACCTCCAGAATCCAAGATATCTGCTATATCTTGCTGGAATCCTACAAGTTGAGCTTCAGTGGAATAACCTTTCCTAAAACCGAATTGCCTTCTATCGAACCAGTTATTAATTTCACAAACATGTCTAATATAATCAGAAAGAATGCCTTCCCAAAGCTTACATACAATGCATGTCAAACTTACTGGCCTGTAATTTTCAGCTTTATGTCTATCACCCTTTCGTTTATACACAGGGGCTACTATAGCAACTCTCCATTCATCTGGTATAGCTCCTTCGGCCAAACAATAATCAAATAAGTACTTCAGATATGGTACTATATCCCAACCCATTGTCTTTAGTATATCCCCAGAAATCTGATCAATTCCAGCCGCTTTTATAGTTTTCAACTTTTGTATCTTATTGTAAATGTCATTGTTATCATATGTAAATTTTATTACTTCTTTGGCCTTAGTCTCTTCCTCTATCTCGACATTATCCTTGTAACCAACAATCTTTACATACTGCTGACTGAATACTTCTGCCTTTTGGAGATCCTCACATACACACTCCCCTTGTTCATTAATTATTCCTGGAATGTCCTTCTTGGAACCTGTTTCTGCCTTAAAATGCCTATACATACCCTTCCATTTTTCACTAAAATTTGTATGACTGCCAATTATGCTGCCCATCATGTTATCCTTAGCTGCCTTCTTTGCTAGATTCAATTTTCTAGTAAGTTCCTTCAATTTCTCCTTACTTCCACAGCCATTTCTAACTCTATTTCTTTCCAGTCTGCACCTCCTTCTTAGTCTCTTTATTTCTCTATTATAATAAGGTGGATCTTTACCATTCCTTACCACCCTTAAAGGTACAAACCTGTTTTCGCATTCCTCAACAATTTCTTTAAACCCATCCCAGAGTCTGTTTACATTTTTATTTACCGTTTTCCACCGATAATAGTTACTTTTTAGAAACTGCCTCATACCTGCTTTGTCAGCCATATGGTACTGCCTAACAGTCCTACTTTTAAGACCTTCCTTTCTATCACATTTATTTTTAACTACCAAGTTAAGTTAAGTTGGAAACCTTGTAAATATTCTGTTATATTCATAACGACATGAGGTATACGGGTGTTTAAAAGAAACAGATTAAATTTCATATTTCTTGAACGTGACCGTTCATATCGTGTGACAACCTGGTGATATGATCACTGATTGCTGTGGTTCGCATCCCGATCAATGCATGCGGCATTTTTGAAATGAAAAGTCATGTCGTAGTGGTAAGTCTAGAATTCCCGTGGTTATGAACACACGCTTGTAGTTATGTCACTGTTGATATAGTGATTAAATCCATGGGAACACCACTTTTATGTGGTATGTGAAGCATAAGGGGTGAACATCTCACATACATTTTTCTGTCTTTCTTAATCCGTTTACCTTCCAGGGTTAATTTTCCCTCGGTGCTTGCTCTACGGTGTAGGGGTAGTGTTTTTAAGTTTTTGTTAAAGCATTTAACCAAAAAATATTAAACGAAATAGGTTTCTCCACATCCATAACATAATGTGTCTCCGTATGTATGTTATATGTGTGCAACGATCCGACAAAAATCGTTTCGGTTAACTGTATTTTTTATTTATGGTTATTCTTCTATATTCTTTTCCTCTCAACAAAATTGTTACGTTTCTTTGGTCTGTTGAAACATGAAACACAAAATTGATTAAAACACTGTAATAAACCTGCAAAATTAAACATTAATAACTAATTACGTGTTTTATTCCACAAGAACTTTCGCTGATTTTTATGTCATCACTCATTACTATGTTATAATAAGCATATGTACACACAAAGTGCTCGCTCTGCGGTGTAGGGATAGTAATCCTCCCTCTTTACCTCTATCTGAGGGCTGGTTCCAGGTCTACTCAGCCTACGTGATTACAATTGAGGAGGTATCGGACGGTGAGATGGCGGCTCCTATCTAGAAAGCCAACAATAACTGCCGACTGGATACATCGTGCTGACCACACGACACCTCATAGTCGGCAGGCCTTTGGGCTGAGCAGCGGTCGCTTGGTAGGCCATGGCCCTTCGGGGCTCTTGCGCCATGCGGTTTGGTTTGGTTTATGTACAAAGTTCTTTGCGTTACGTAAACTTGTCAATGAATGATGAATAGGTGATATTTTGAATATTGTGAACAAGTGAGGAAATACTATGCGAACAAGTAAAATGTGAGTTCAATACATTAGTAAAGGCCGAAATGTTTTCTGAACTTATTAGCGCAGCCCGGCTTCTGTACGTCTGCCTTTTCCAACTGCTACTCTTGTATTGTACGGTAATGAATAGGGTAATGTATGTCTGTCTGTTAGGTCATCAGCCCAGAGGCTGGTTGGATCCTCAAATAGCACCACCAAAGGTTATGCGGTTATAAGGAAACCGCAAAAACCAACGGCAGCACCAAAATGAGGCGTACTAGGCAAGACGAGGAGTGAGGTAGTTTGCCATTGCATTCCTCACTGGGTCATAAAGTGCTATTGCAGCACGACTGACCCTATGAGCAACACCTTTCATAACACTCAGATGCACTAGTCGTGCTCTGAATGTCATTACTCAGCACCACCCATACCCCAGCAGCTTCCATATTTTCACAGCCATGGATGAGACTGTGACTTCGGTGAAAGCTACACTTTACTCTGGCCTGTGCCAAGAGATGGATAAAAAAGTACTGTATCCATCAAAATGGCAGCAGGCAAAAAGTTAATGTATATGATTTTATATTTAATGATATAATAGTACAAGATCCTGAGTAGCAGACCTCTGACTAAATTCAAAGAGTTTATTACGCGATAGATATGAGTTAACTTAGATTACAGACGTACCGAGCTCGATAGCTGCAGTCGTTTAAGTGCGGCCAGTATCCAGTATTCGGGAGATAGTAGGTTCGAACCCCACTGTCGGCAGCCCTGAAAATGGTTTTCCGTGGTTTCCCCATTTTCACACCAGGCAAATGCTGGGGCTGTACCTTAATTAAGGCCACGGCCGCTTCCTTCCCACTCCTAGCCCTTTCCTCTCCCATCCTCGCCATAAGACCTAGCTGTGTCGGTGCGACGTGAAGCAAATAGCAAACAAAAAAAAAAAATTACAGACGTACTTGGTGTCAGGGTAACATTCGGTGGGATTAACGGACCTCGTAATAACAACTGCACAATTTTTGATATGCATATATTTTCTTCCTCCACTGGTTCCGATGTTCTACCAGTATTCCTTCATTCGGTTGGTTACTTCTTTCTTTCAGTGAGCCATCTGAGATCAAACCTTTTCCCCTCAAAGTTTTTCAGTGCCTTTCAAGTGAACCTGCCTGCATCCATTCTGAGGATATTCCCATCAAACTGAGCTCATCTAATCTAAATGAGCACAGGACATACTTTGTTTTTGTTAAAGCATTGAACCAAAGAAAATTAAACGAAAAGGGTTACTCCACATCCATAACATAGTGCGTCTCCGTATGTACTCGTATGTTATACGAGTATTACCGTAGGTGATTAATATCCGACAAATATCGTTTTGGTTAACTGTATTTTTCATTTCTGGTTATTCTCATAGTAAACATGATTTGATGGAAGGGAATGATGAAATAATGTATATGATTGCTGAAATACAGATATTGCTACACTGCTGGTATAAAATTTTTGATGCAGTCATCCTCCATTCCTTTGTCTGACCACAAATTAAGCAAATGAATATATAATTAATAAATGACATCGCTTCGTTTTCAAGGCAATATAAACTGTGCGAACAGCATCATCAAAACCAATATCACAAAACCTCGTATCATACAAATATAACCAAAGCGCTATTTATGCACTGATTATTTTAAAACTATTGTGTCCTCTGGATTAAACAATTGGAATGTGAAGCCAATTGTGACAATGAATTCCTCTGAGAACAAAGTACAATTGAATTTAATATTACCTTGTATTTTTTTCTGTTATTATTCATAACGACATGAGGTATTCTGGTGTTTAAAAGAAGCAGATTAAATTTCAAATTCCAGAAAATAATATGAAATTAACATTTGTATGAATTTAATCATGAGTAGGATGCTATACAGAATTCAAACGACCTACTAGTTATACGTGACCGTTCATATCGTGTGACAAACTGATGATATGATCGCTGACTGCTGTAGTTCGCACCCCGGTCAATGCATGCGGCATTTTTGAAATCAAAAGTCATATCGTAGTGGTAAGTCAAGAGTTTCCGTGGTTATAAAAACACGCTTGTAGTTATGTGATCAAATTCACGGGAACTCCTCTTTTATGTGGAATGTGAGGTATAAAGAGTTGAAATTCTCACACACTTTTCTCTGCCTTTCTTAATCCGTTTACCCTCCCGGGATGGTTTTTCGCCCGGACTTTGCAAGGGATTTTACCTATACCGCCTCAAAGGCAGTGTCCTGGAGCGTCAGAAATTGGGTCGGGGAGGCCGACCACTACCTCGCCCTGCGGCTTCCCCTGTAATGCTAAACATCGGCCTTGTTGGGGGACGGGAAGATTGGAAGGGGTAGAGAAGGAAGAGGCCGTGGCCTTAAGTTAGGTACCATCCCGTAATGTTCCTGGAGGAGAAGTAGGAAACCACGGAAAACCATTTCGAGGCTTGCGGAGCTGGGAATAGAATCCCCCCACCCCCTTTCTACTCAGTTGGCCAGCCGAGGCTGAGTGGACCCCGTTCCAGTCCTCGTAACATGTGTCAAATTTCATGGCAGAGCCGGGAATCGAACCTGGACCTCCTGAGTGGCAGCAAATCACATACTTACCGAGATTTATTTATTTGTTTTATTCGTTGCGGTCATCTATGAACCACGTTTACACTATTCACCAGCTCTTATCCCCTTTTCTTTGCACTCCTTGCAGATGTTCTTAAGTCATTGATTTCTTCTTTGTCGCGCTTCAACCGCGATCTTGCGTAACTTGAGGAGTTTCTCCCGTGCATCCCCCATTCCTGCAATTTTCTTCCTAAATGCTGTTCATCCCTGTGTATCTCCCTCCCTCCTGGATACTCACTTCTTCCAAGTCCTTGTGAACCTCCTTAAAGCACTGAAGGTTGTGCGTTCAACTTTTCTTGCAGACTAAGTATCCTGCGTGCCAGTCTTTTGGGATTCATCCTCTTAATGTTATTAATAACTATTAAGTATTAATAAAGAATTAAGGAGTAATTAAATACTTGATTAGGAATTTGTTACGGAAATATTATGGTTTCCAGCGGTGAACGAAGGTGCCAGAGTGATTAGATGGACAGAGCAAAGATCAGAGCATAATTTAAAATACTAAAACTTGAAATTTTATTTCTTTCCTCTTTTCTGACTTTGAACTTTGATAAATAATATGAATGACCAACAACCAATAACACTTAAATGGAATAATGACTTAAAGTTAGTAAAAAATGAAATGGCGTACGGCTTTTAGTACCGGGAGTGTCCGAGGACATGTTCGGCTCGCCAGGTGCAGGTCTTTTGATTTGACACCCGTAGGCGACCTGCGCGTCGTGATGAGGATGAAATGATGATGAAGACAGCACATACACCCAGCCCCCGTGCCAGCGAAATTAACCAATGATGGTTAAAATTCCCGACCCTGCCGGGAATCGAACCCGGGGCCCTCTGAACCGAAGGTCAGTACGCTGACCATTCAGACAACGAGTCGGACACTTAAAGTTAGTAATCAACTACAATGAAGAAGAGTTTCGATATAATAGTTTACAAATGACTGAGCATGGTAGCTCTTAAGGTACATCATTTCAAGAAGCATTTTTTGATCCACTCAGTTCCATTCCAGGAGAATGAGCTCCAAAATTTAGAACAGTCCAGTCTATTTATGGACTGATTATTTTAAAACTATTGTGTCCTCTGGATTAAACAATTGGAAGTTGAAGCCTATTGTGACAATGAATTCCTCTGAGAACAAAGTATAATTGAATTTACTAATACCTTGTATTTTTTCTGTTATATATGGATTCATCCTCTTAATGTTATTAAGAAGTATTAAGAATTAATTAAGAATTAAGGATTAATTAAATACTTGATTAAGAATTTGTTACGGAAATGTTGTGGTTTCCAGAGGTGAACGAAGGTGCCAGAGTGATTAGATGGACAGAGCAAAGATCAGAGCATAATTTAAAACACTAAAGTTTGAAATTTTCTTTCTTTCCTCTGTCCTTGCCTCTACTTACACCGTATGCGCTCTAGACTGGAGCACCGAAGAAGACAAAATACCCCAAGTTTCTTATCCGAACTTTACACTAGATAACTTCGAAAACAGTATTTACTGTCATTTCTGCTCGACAGTCTGATCCACCCTTGTCTAGCATTTTAACAGGGACACCGAGTGCCCATTCTCAATAGCCTAAATGTACAGAAGAAAATGTTTAAGAGAATCTGCCATGAACAAAATGCTAGGAGGTGAAACACTTAAAATCCTGTATGGGCTTATGGCGCGAAGTTACAGAGGCGAAGCCTATCTACAGAGGGTGACTAGATGGCGAAATACTAAGTTCCAAAATAGAGTTAGCAATTTAGAATTTTAGAAAATCATAGTCACTCCAATACCAAATTGAATGGAAATTAATAGTGGGTGAACACTCTTTATTCCCAAATTTACATATTTCCCAGCAGGGTACAGTCCCCATACATGCCTGAAAATTTACATTTAAAGGGTGATACTGAACTTTACAAATTTACATTAAGAATGAATGTTGAAAGCTTCCTCTCAAGTTAACCTTCTTGAGCTATCACATATTTAAAGATGTCTGCCATTACCTTGAGCTGGGCCTTCCGACGACGGTAAAGCTCTCCATGCCTCCACTTACACCGTATGCACTCTAGACGGGAGCGATGAGGAAGATAAATTATCTCAAAAGCGCCCAGCTTTTATAGCGGAGGGGAAAGTCCAGAAATCTCTAGGTAGAATGCCTGTATACACCCCCAATTTCAATTGGCTACAAATATATATATACGGAATTTTCTGATTGGGCCACAACATAAGGAAGAAGGAAGCCTTAGAAGTGCTGATAACCTCAGCACATAAAACAATCTACAAACACACAAGGTTTACCAACTTAAACACTAGACAATTCCCTTAGAAAAATTAATTGTCCGTTCTCCCGCCAGAGGGGGCACATAAGTCGATAGTAGAGACATCTGAAGATTAAAGGTCCAATTTACGTTTCCCAACACAGACGGCCTTCTATGAAGGAGCGCCGTTTAAATCTACGGAGAAGGTGTATCCCGGTACAAAATTAATTAAGAATTATTATTAAAAAGAAAGCACACATATTATGCAATTAATAACAGTAATATAACTTCACTACCAAACTGTTATAGATTTCTGCCTTTGCTTACACCACGTAACATGAAATCTATCGCAGTCGTTTCCACAAAGAATTCAAGAGCATTCCAAGCCTGGATAATGGCGATTCTTGATTTTACCCAGAATTTGAAACACAGCTACCTTGTTGTGATCAAAGGAGGAGGGAAATGAGATAGTCATATGAAGGTCTTTCAAGAGGCAATGATGGAAAGTGGAAATACCGAATTGCTCGTCAAGTAAGGAAGATGTTGCCTAGGTGTAGGTGCACTTTATGTGAAAAGGAATCGGTAATAAGGTGCAAAGAGGTGACGGATTTGGAACGGGAAGAAATATTTCAACAATTTTGGAAAGTAAGTTGGAATGAGAACAAAATGTACGTAAAAATGTTGGTAGACGTTTCGCACACTAAGGATATTAAAAATCGCCATGGTGATTTTTCTCGAAGAAACAGGTCACTGACTTTTCATTTGGAAAAGAACTGTGTTCGTATTAGGGTATGTAAGCAGATGTTACTTAATACTTTAGGCATGAAAGAATGGCCAGTTCTGAACTGGGTCAAAAATGGTAAAATCCATGAAACTACAACAAATGAAGAGAAATTACTGACCAGGACGCAACAGAAACACAAGGAAAGTCTAGAACACATTCGCAGTTATCTTATGATGTTGCCCAAAGTTCCGTCTCATTAATGCAGAAAATCTACTAGCAAGCTGTATTTGGAACCAGTTTGGACATCATAAGCTCACCTATTCCGGGAATACCAAAATTATTGTGGTGAAAATCATTTAGAAGCCATGAGATTCGAAGTATTTGATGACATATTGACTGAAATGAATATTCCAATATTTCAACCGAAAAAAGGATCAATGTGATATCTGCATTGGATACAAGCTAAAAAACGTATCTCTTGAAACTTGCAGTGAAGATAAAAAGAAGAAAGACGAGGCAAGAAATGAAAAAGAGAGAGACAAGGTTGTAGGGAAACATGTGTACGATGGACTTTCAGCCAGTTCCTCTTTGTCCATCCCGGTAGGCATCGGTGGTGTACTATAAAACGAAATGAGTAGTGCACAGCTTCACTATTTTTTTATATGAAATCAAGGAACGGATTTTGTTATTTGTGGGACGAAACACAGGGATCTATGACAGCTAACGAATTCGCTTCAACTGTGTGTTTTATCGTACGTAATGAGGTACCATTTGAGAGTGGTGACGAAGTAATTCTCTATAGTGATGGATGTTGTCATCAGAATAGGAATATCACTCTATCTAATGCACTTCTAAACCTTTCTTCTTTGTGTGATATTACTATTACACAAAAGTATTTGGAGGAGGGGCACACACAAATGGAGTGTGACTCCATGCACTCCACGATAGAGAAACGTCTTATAAATCAAAATATCTGTTCTCCAGCAGCATACATAGATGTCTGTAAACATGCTAGGATGAATCCCAAATCCTACAATGTCAAATATCTTCAGCACGACTTTTTCAAGAATTACAATGAAGCCTGTATGGTCTACAAATCATTGCGTCCTGGAAGTAAAGTGGGACACCTTGTTGTTACAGACATCCGGGCCATTCGTTACTATCGATTACAAGATGAATCACTCTGATTCTTGGAATAATCTTTCTCAAACGAAACAAAGGGATGGTACTCAGTGTGCAAAAGACAATATTCCACCATTGTATACTCAAAAGCTGAAGATCACGAAAGAGGAATGGAACCACCTCCAACAATTAAAACAAGTACTGGACAGTGAATATCACCATTTCTATGGTACCTTGCCTCATCAATAAGGAGGACAGTCATATGTTACTGAACTGTAGGCTATAACTGTACATATTTACTTTTAGTTTAGTTGTACTTTTATCTTTTAGATTAAATTGAATAAAATATTACTAAAAATAGTTACCAAGTTGGTTCTTCTATTCTTTGATAATAGTCTGTGAGTAACTACAATATGTGAACTCTTCGATTTTCTCTTCAGTCTTACTTTTTCCAAAAACTTTACGAATCAACAATCAGTACATAGATAGGTCTTTCTTTATCGTATGGCTTTCATTGCCGTGAGTGTCCGAGGACATGTTCGGCTCGCCTGGTGCAGATCTTTGTATTTGACTCCCAAAGGTGACCTGCGAGTCTGGATGTGGAATGATGATGATGAGGTAGGGAGAGTGTGAAACCCGGTGTCGGCAAGTAGCCTACTCCTGTCGAATAACACCAAGGGGTCTGCTCGAAGCTTAACGTCCCTATCCGACAGACGAATCACTGTCAACAGCGTCATATGCCTTCACACCGTAGTTGAGTGGTTTGGAATTCAATCCAAATTTTGACACGCAATCTAGTGATTAGAAATTGTATACCACCACCCCCCTACCCTGTCGGCAAAAATGGTGATTTTGAACAGTTTTTCGACGAACGGGACTCAAACCGGCTAACCCCGGTGTCAGACCATATAGACTTCAAGGACTTAATGATCACGGACACCAGGTATAAAGTAAAAATTATGAAAAAAATATGAAAAGAAATGCCTTTGCTGGTGAGATGTAGTTGTTAACAGTGCACTATGTCTTCTGGTATGGGCTATATCAAATTAATTACTTTCATTGACCTGTCTCAGTCTCATCCTTGGCTTTGACAATATGAAAGTGACTGAGGTATGAGTGATGCTAAGTAATACCATTCCTTATGCAGCCAGTTCCTGCTATGAATGGTGTGAAAATATCGCTCATAGGGTCGGTTGGTGCATGCATTTCAGTGGGCTTGGCAGACTGATATGTAATAGCAACGGCTGGCTCGGTGAGGAAAGCAACGGGAAACTACCTCACTGCTCATTTCCCTAGTACGCCTCTTCAGTGCCGCCTAGGCTATTTATGACAGCTGTTGGCTGAGCTGCAGAGGATCAAACCAGTCTTCGGGCTGAATAGCCAACATACACAACATACACATGAAAAAATCTCTGGACTTATAGTTCTTCATTCCACGTTCTTATTACTTCAAAAGCCTCGTAAGTGACATAAAATATGCTTAATGTAAGATTAAAAAGCTCGTAAGTCCATATTTGATCGAATTATAAAATGTATATTACTTAAACTTCATTGTCAGTGTAGTCACGAGATGAATTTTATGGCGAATTAACGGTGGGCGCCTATAAAAGGACAAGCAGGTCATAATTTGAGTTCATGGGACGTTTTTTGTTTCTCCTGTAAAATGTTATAATTCTGACTTACGAGGTTTTTAAAGAAAGGTGAGGATAACTGCATTCTATTCGAGATGAATGGCCAGCGGATGCAAACTAATATTGCTTGGAAATGCAAGAAGTCTTGGTTACGTTCAGGTAAATCTAATGAAGTCTAGCCTGGTACAGTTACTTTTAACTGGCATTGATTAAATCATATCTCCGGTTACCTCATTGTTTCTACGCCCAGGTCGTACAGACAATGAATAACAGTTTGATTGTTCTTGAAGCAACAGAGCCGCTTGAAAAGGTGGCACCTTCTCTCAGTACAATGAGTTTGTAAGACTAAATGCAAACAGCGAAGGCAACTATGTATTATGTTAAAAGTACTCAGATATCAAACTTAATAATACATTGCATCTTATTACTTAAACTCACTTTACGTCGCGGATATGAGTAGAATATAGCTGCCTTTTCATATAATTAGAGGGATGAAACAGCTCATGATGGTTATTAAGTTTCCAACAAATTGCGATCTAATCTCGGCCATTGCCTGACGGACTTGTGAAACGCAGTTAACGTCTACTATATTTTTCGAAGTAAAACCGGAACACGTTATTAAAAGTCTCATTCCCGACATAAGTGAGCTTCGTTACGCTTGTTAAACACTTACGTTCTTGACGTGATTATCGACGTAGGCTGGAAATGCAGCTCCAAAAATATAATGAACACAGTTCACACTTGTTAATTTTTTCTTTCATTTTTCGTAAATGCGGAAAAGTAGATGAAGTCCATGTAATTTGAACGTGCGTGTAATTTGGATCGATGATATTCTTGGTATTTGCAAGTCTGAGGCGTCCGCCTCTGTGGTGAAGTGGTTAGTGTGATTGGCTGCCACCTCCGGAGGCCAGGGTTCGATTCATGACTCTGCCACGGAATTTGAAAATTGGTATGAGGGCTGGAGCGGGGTCCAGTCAGCCTCGGGAGGTCAACTGAGTAGAGGTGGGTTCGATTCCCACCTCAGCCTTCCTGGGAGTGGTTTTTCGTGGTCTTCCACTTCTCTTCCAAGCAAATGCCGGGATGGTACCTAACTTAAGGCCACGGCCGCTCCCTTCCCTCTTCCTTGTCTATCCCTTCCAATCTTCCCAACCCCCCCACTAGGCCCCTGTTCAGCATAGCAGGTGAGGCAGCCTGTGCGAGGTACTGGTCATCCTCCCTGGTTGTATCCAGGACCCAGAGTCTCACGCTCCAGGGCACTGCTCTTGAGGCGGTAGAGATGGGATACTTCGCTGAGTCCGAGGGAGAAACCGAACCTGGAGGTACACATTTAATAAAGAAAATGGCGCATTCCAACGGCAACACCGAGGTACTCGTGTGGAGGGTCATCCCGGCATATTTCACGAGTATACTTACTTACTTACTTCCTCTTCATGGATTAGGCTAATAGCCTGTTCCGACCTCAGATTTCATTCCATCTCTTCATAGGACGACCAACATCTCTTCTTCCTGTAGGATGGTATTTCAGGGCAAGTTTTGGGATTCTGTCGTTATCCATCCTCAGAACGTGGTTTTTCCAATTTATCCTGTTTTGGAATATTCTTTCATTCATTGAGAATATGTTTAATTGTTGTCTTATCTCTTCATTTCGTATTTTATCTTTTAGGGAGTATCCTTTCACTGATCTTAGGAATCTCTTTTCAGATGATTGCATTTTATTCCTATAGCTTGTTTGATCCACCCATGTCTCACTTCCATATGACAAAGTTGGTACAGCCATAGTCTTATAGAATTTAAGTTGAGTATCTTCTGTTACTTTCCCTTTCAGTGTTCGGCGAATTGTCCCACACATATATTGAAATCGATGAAGCTTCTTCTTCACCTCGTCATCACCATTAAAAGATATTTCACAACAAAGGTACTTAAAATTTGTGACTTGTTCTACTGGTTGATTGTCGATTACTAACTTCGCTCTGATAGGATATTTCCCTTGCCACGCCATAACTTTGGTTTTTGTTCTGGATAGCCGAAGATTATAACTTTTACAAATGGTGTTTAACTGATGTATTGATTTCTGGAGTTCATCTTCATCATCCTGCAGGATAAATTGATCATCTGCATAGAGCATAGTATTTATGTGTGTGTTTGTGTTCAATTTTGTTCCAGAGTGCACAATTCGTTTCCAATTTCTGATTACTTCATCTATATATATATTGAATAATGTTGGAGAGAGGCTGCATCCCTGACGTACACCTTGATTAATTAATATTTCTTCCGTTAGTTTGTATCCTAGATCTAACACAATTCTCGTCCTTTTGTACAGACTTTGGATAACTTGAATAAGATGTTTAGGGTATCCATTTTTTACCATTATATTCCATAACTGTTCTCTATCTACCCTATCAAAAGCCTTTTCATAGTCGACAAAAGCGACATAAGTATTCAAGTTAAATTCTCTTCTCTTCTCCAGTATCTGTTTGAGGCTAAATATATTATCTGTATAGGATCTGCCTTTCCTAAATCCACATTGTTCTTCCAATAAGAGATTGTGTGCAATGATTTTAAGTCTATTATTTATTATTTTAACATATATTTTATAGCCAACATTTAATATACTCTAGGTAGAATTTATACATTTCATCCTAATAATCGGGAATGTTATCATCTAAGGATGTTATTCAATGTTGTCAAAGGACCAACTTCTTTCGAAAGTCTCAAAAGCGCGAATGGTATTTTACATCCTACATATCAAGCGGCATGCTTTGCACTTGGTTTTCTAGAAGGCGATAATCACTGGTACGACTCATTAACAGATGCCAGTATAAGCAGCGGAACATCTCAATTACGAGAGCTATTTGCCATTATATTGCAATGTTTCTAATCCCTCAGAATTATGGGACAAGTTTAAGAATAATTTCATGGAAGATTATGTAAGAGACCTCCAACGACATTACCCAGATGCAGACATAAATGCTCATTTACCACACTTTACTAATCGTGCTCTGTTTGCGTTACAAGACATTCTTCTTTCCATAGGTAGCAATGCTCTCCCTCATTATGGATTACCATCTCCACAAGTGACCGATGGGATTGTTGATAATCTGAACAGAGAATACATTGAACACACAAATTTGATCCAGTTGAACTTCAACACAAGATAAATCATAATGAACCAAGGCTAAACAACAATCAAAATCAAGTTTACCGACTTCTCATTGACAGTGTGAATGCTGCTAACGCTGGTGGTGTATATTTTTTAGACGCTGCAGTTGGTACTGGTAAGACATTTTTGATAAATCTTTTACTGGCAAAAATACGTTCAGAAAGAAAGATAGCCATAGCAGTCGCATCTTCTGGAATAGCTACAACTTTACTTCCTGGGGAATAAACAGGATATTCAATGTTTAAAATACCAATAGAAGCAGAGGGTATGGAAAATCCAGTATGCAGTGTATCGAAAAATGTTCATAAAGCCAAAGTATTACAAGAGTGTGACTTTGTAGTGTGGGACGAATGCACTATGGCTAACAAAATTTCAATCAAAGCCGTGAAGAGAACAATGCAAGACTCTATTATTTGGAGGAGTAACATTTTTATTCGCTGGAGATTTTGGGAAAATATTACCAGTTGTCAATAAAGGTACGCGAGCGGATGAAATTAACGCCTCTTTAAAACGTTATGTACTTTGGATACATTGTAAAAAAAACTTTCTTTTAAAGAAAACATGAGAGAAAATTCTGCTGATTCAACGTTTAGCAAAATTCTCCTTGATGTTAGAGAGGGGAAGTGTCCAGATGTGAATGATACGCATGATATAAAACTACCTACCTGTCTTCGTCAGGTTATGGTGGACATTGAAACTTTAATAAATAGTATTTACGTTGATGTTCACAATCTAAATATAAAAGAAGATTCGTGGTTGTGTGAAAGATCAATTTTAGCACCAATGAATGGCCAGGATACTGCGTTTAACCAGTGCGTTTTAGATAAGCTTTGTGGTGAATCACAAATATACCTTTCCATCAACACAGTTTGCAATTCGGATGAAGCTGTTAATTATCCAACACAATTTTTAAACATAATAATTGTGCCTGGTCTACTCCCTCACAAACTAGAACTTAAGATTGGCGTGCACATCATACTACTCCGTAACTTAAACCCACCGAAACTTTGGAATGGTGCTAGATTGCGAGTAGTGTCATTGCAAATAAACTTTAGAGAAAATCGTATAACATCCGGGCGAGGAAAGGGTGAGACCACGGATTCCCACCACACCGTCTAATTTTCCCTTTGATTTCAAAAGACTGCAATTTGCTATCAATATCAGCTTTGCTATGACAATCAGCAAGTCACAAGGGCAAACGTTGAGCAAACCTGGCATAGATTTAACAAAGGGTTGCTTTACCCATGGGCAGGTATACGTCGCATGTTCACGAGCGAGGGATGCCACTAGCGTTATTGTTTTAGCCCAAGGAAATCGTACACCAAACATTGTATATAAAGAGATTTTCCAATGAGGTTAATTCGAAAAGCAAACAAAAAAACGATCAAAATACTTTAAAAATGTCAAAGTACCTTTATAAGTAAAAAAAAAAAAATCAACGCGTTCGAAGTCGTGGGCACAGCTACTGAAAATAAAAGTACCTTGTCTCATCCTATTTACCTATGTATAAACGATGTGTGTTTATAAAATATGTTTTATTTTACTTTTAAATAAATAGTTTAAAACATCTAACAGATGAATTAATAAACGTGGGTGAAGCCGCGGGAACATGCTAGTTCATTAATAAAAATCTCACCCGTTTCTCAAAACTCTGTACTATCTCGCCATCATGCTCCCAATAAGTGTGATTCAACAATGAATCGTAAGAATGATGAATTATGTATTCTTAGTTCCTGTTAGCTACAGCCTTTCTGAAGCACAAGGAAGTATCAAATCCTGAACCCGAAGGCTGGTTGAATCCAAGAGAGCTCCATCATCAGATGTCATGAATTGTATAAACTTTACTGAAGGGGCATGACAGACAAATGTGATGTGAGGTATTTTCCCATTGATTTCCTCACTCGGCCAGAAGGTGCTATTACATATTAGTCTGCCAATCGCACTAATATGCACTCGCCAACATCTTCACTCCATAGATAACGAGACGGGAACTATTCGTATAAGGAATAAATGTTAACTGGCGTCGCTAATACTTGTCACTTCCCCCTTGTCAAAGCCAAGGATGAGACGGAGATAGATGTAGGCTATGGATATAACAAATTTGTTGTAGCCCATACCAGAAGACCTGTTTTATCGGAAAATCTAAAGTATGTCTTACCATAAAAAAGCAGTTATTAGAAAACCAAACCAAACTCCATGGCACTACAGCCCTTGAAGGGCCTTGGCCTACCAAGCGACCGCTGCTCAGCCTGAAGGCCTGCAGATTACGTGTGGTCAGCACGACGAATCCTCTCGGCCGTTATTCTCGGTTTTCGAGACCGGGACCGCTATCTCACTGTCAGTTAGCTCCTCAATTCAAATCACGTAGGCTGAGTGGACCTCGAACCAGCCCTCAGGTCCAGGTAAAAATCCCTGACCTGGCCGGGAATCGAACCCGGGGCCTCCGGGTAAAAAGCACGCACGCTAACCCTACACCACTGGGCCGGCTCTTGCAATTATTAAGCTGAGGATAATTCCTAATATGCCCGTTTGTTCCCGCAGTTTTAACTTTTCCTTGGGTAATTATTTAAGAAATTATTTTTTCTGGAAAATAAACGTGTTTTTGTGTTGATGGGAGATCAAGGAATGAGAAAATATTTATTTTAGTTTTTCAAATGCTGGAACCGTGAAAAATATATTTGAGAGTTGTATGTCGAATGGCATTGGTCGCTTCTGATTAATTCTTTTGGCTCGGGGAGTGAGTGTTTGTGTTTGTACTAACACTCTCCTCTTCGTGTTCAGGAACACACCACACTACCAACCACAACAGAAACACGCAATAGTGACTACGTCGCTCAACATAGGTAAAATAGGACCAAAGCCACATGTGCGACACAGTTCGCAGCCGCGACTCCACAGGTGTGGGAAAAGCTATAGAAGGAAACAGGATAAATCTCAATGGCTGTCAGTATGCCGAAGTAACATAAATGTGGGAACTATACTTCCTAGAAAGCAAGACCTTGCACAACGAATGTGAATATGTGTATTCATTGTATACCACACAGAAATACGCTTAGCATACACTGAATACAGCTCTAACTAGCATTTCAGCTAGAATAACGGGTGTACGAAGCTTTCAATACTTCGTCAGGTGAAAGATACTCCACTGGTATAGTCTACAAAAGAAAGCAAATTGTTTATAAACAAACCGTAGGGTGGCCTATATGTGTATAACTCAAATATGATATGTTTAAACCTGCCTGTAATATGCAGAACTATTCGGGAGATAGTGGGTTCGAACCCCACTGTCGGCAGCCCTGAAGATGGTTTTATGTGGTTTCCCATTTTCACACCAGGCAAATACTGGGACTGTACTTTAGTTAAGGCCACGGCTGCTTCCTTCTCACTCCCAGCCCTTTCTTGTCCCATCGTCGCCGTAAGACCTATCTGTGTCGGTGCGACGTAAAGCACATTGTAGAAAAAATGCAGAATTGTTACAACAGAAATGCTACAACTGTAACATAATTTTAAGAAATGGAAGTGAATAATCATGGTAAGGTAAGATGATAACGTGGATTCCTGTGTTTCACACCACACAAACCCTATTTATTTATCCATACTGAAAATTAGAATGTGCTCAATCTATAACTGAAACACTACAGAATAATTTTTTGATAACGTGAATCAACCACTCTGTTACAGAATAGTACTTCACTTCCTAAACTCGTGCGCTCCTGGCATCCATTGCAATTCACATACGTAAACAAACACGTCGGCCAATATAGCAACTTAAAATATCTATATATATAAAATAAGAGTTTTGTCTGTACATGGCTCAGAATTTGAAAAGAATGGTATTTCTGTATCGATCATATCCACAGCAACAAGGAAATGCACTTTTTACTTTTCCGTAATTTCTGTCTGTCTGTCTGTCTGTCTGTCTGTCTGTCTGTCTGTCTGTCTGTCTGTCTGTCTGTCTGTCTGTCTGTCTGTCTGTCTGTCTGTCTGTCTGTCTGTACACGCATCACTAGAAAACGGCTAAAGAGAACTTAATGAAAATCGGAATGCAAAGTCGGGGAATAAGTCGCTACAATCTAGGCTATAAATACACTGACTGACAGAGCAAATGCAACACCAAGAAGGAGTGGTTCGAAAGGGATGAAAGTTGGGGAAAAAACAGAGACGGCACGGACGAATAATTGCTGTTTATTTTAAACCGATATGCAGGTTACACAATGCGCACGGCATCGACTCAGTAGGATGTAGGACCACCGCGAGCGGCGATGCACGCAGAAACACGTCGAGGTACAGAGTCAATAAGAGTGCGGATGGTGTCCTGAGGGATGGTTCTCCATTCTCTGTCAACCATTCGCCACAGTTGGTCGTCCGTACGAGGCTGGGGCAGAGTTTGCAAACGGCATCCAATGAGATCCCACACGTGTTCGATTGGTGAGAGATCCGGAGAGTACGCTGGCCACGGAAGCATCTGTACACCTCGTAGAGCCTGTTGGGAGATGCGAGCAGTGTGTGGGTGGGCATTATCCTGCTGAAACAGAGCATTGGGCAGCCCCTGAAGGTACGGGAGTGCCACCGGCCGCAGCACATGCTGCACGTAGCGGTGGGCATTTAACGTGCCTTGAATACGCACTAGAGGTGACGTGGAATCATACGCAATAGCGTCCCAAACCATGATGCCGCGTTGTCTAGCGGTAGGGCGCTCCACAGTTACTGCCGGATTTGACCTTTCTCCACGCCGACGCCACACTCGTCTGCGGTGACTATCACTGACAGAACAGAAGCGTGACTCATCGGAGAACACGACGTTCCGCCATTCCCTCATCCAAGTCGCTCTAGCCCGGCACCATGCCAGGCGTGCACGTCTATGCTGTGGAGTCAATGGTAGTCTTCTGAGCGGACGCCGGGAGTGCAGGCCTCCTTCAACCAATCGACGGGAAATTGTTCTGGTCGATATTGGAACAGCCAGGGTGTCTTGCACATGCTGAAGAATGGCGGTTGACGTGGCGTGCGGGGCTGCCACCGCTTGGCGGCGGATGCGCCGTTCCTCGCGTGCTGACGTCACTCGGGCTGCGCCTGGACCCCTCGCACGTGCCACATGTCCCTGCGCCAACCATCTTCGCCACAGGCGCTGCACCGTGGACACATCCCTATGGGTATCGGCTGCGATTTGACGAAGCGACCAACCTGCCCTTCTCAGCCCGATCACCATACCCCTCGTAAAGTCGTCTGTCTGCTGGAAATGCCTCCGTTGACGGCGGCCTGGCATTCTTAGCTATACACGTGTCCTGTGGCACACGACAACACGTTCTACAATGATTGTCGGCTGAGAAATCACGGTACGAAGTGGGCCATTCGCCAACGCCGTGTCCCATTTATCGTTCGCTACGTGCGCAGCGCAGCGGCGCATTTCACATCATGAGCATACCTCAGTGACGTCAGTCTACCCTGCAATTGGCATAAAGTTCTGACCACTCCTTCTTGGTGTTGCATTTACTCTGTCAGTCAGTGTAATTTTATTCACGCTGAGTGAAATGGTAGTTTAGGGGAAGGCCTAAAACTTAATTTTCAAATACTTATGTTATTAGTAGTCTTATCTTAACAAAAATTGGTATACAAAGTCTAAGAACAAGACGCTACAATATAAGCTATAAATAATTTTATTCACGTTGAGTAAAATGGTAGTTTAGAGGAAGGCCTAAAAATTAATTCTTAAATATTTACATTATTAGTAGTCCTATCTCATTGAAAATTGGTATGCGAAGTCGGAGAATAAGCCACTACAATCTGTGCTATAAATAATTTAATTGGCGCTGAGTAAAATGGTAGTTTAGTAGAAGTCTTAAAATTTAATTCTCGAATATGTATATTATTAGTTGTCGTATTAATAAATACTACATAACCAAAGTTATAAAGAAATTAAATTTCCGACCATTTATATCATTCATTTTTACCGTACCGGCTATCATGACACAGATATTCATGAATTTGTATTTTTGTTGCCAAGTCCATATCAACGCCGAGCCATGAGAAAATGGGTTAACATAATTGAATGAAAATCGGTATATAGAGTCAGGGAATAAGAAACTACAGTCTAAGCTGTAAACAACTTTATTCACCCTGGATGAAATTGTAATTTAGGGGAAGGCGCCTATAATGTAATGTTTAAACCCCTATGTTAATGATCCTATCTAAAAGTACTACATGACAAAAGTTATAGAGAATACCATTCCCGGACATTTATGTTTTACTCAGTTTTAACGTACCGACTATAATAAGAGTGGCATTTCAGAGTGGGAAGAAAACTAAATGTGAAGGCCTACAATATCGAAAACGCATAACATTTATCAACAATAACATTATATTGATCATTGTTGTGATGTTCTTTGTCTCTTATGCTGCCTCTCAACTCCGATAGATGGGATTACTGCTGCGTACCGAGTGCCATTTCTTGATGGATACAGTACTTTTGTATCCATCCCTTGGCACAGACCAGAGTAAAGTGTAGCTTTCACCGAAGTCCCAGTCTCATCCATGGCTGTGACAATATGGAAGCTGCTGGGGTATAGGTAGTGCTGAGTAATGACATTCAGGGCATAACTAGTGCATCTGAGCATTATGAAAGGTGTTGCTCATAGGGTCAGTCATGCTGCAATATCACTTTCTGACCCAGTGAGGAAAGCAATGGCAAGCTACCTCACTCCTCGTCCTGCCTAGTACGCCTCATTTTGGTGCTGCCATTGGTTTTTGCGGTTTCCTTATAACCGCATAACCTTTGGTGGTGCTATTTGAGGATCCAACCAGCCTCTGGGCTGATGACCTAACAGACAGACAGACCGAGTATAATAGCCTCACTGAATATTGGAGGGAAATAGCCGGGGAGTTATAAAACTTTCTTCTTTAGCATGCCATTCCTCTGGTTCATACATTTTCTGATGCAGTTGGTACGTAACACACTGGTTCATCATAGGATTCCAGCTATTCCATCTCTACTCTGACGCGCTGTTTTGAATGAACAGTGGGCATACTTAATGCAGAGGCTCACTTAGTAGAGTAGTAGTATGGTTGGTCTAGAATAACAATTAGGGCTATTCCAAATTATAACACCACTACTCACTAAATAACTCAAAATTCAACCCTGAAAAGAATAGTTTCTTATGAAAAGCTTCTTCCTTTTAATTTTTATTAAATTCTACATTCATTTTATTCCAAATTAGCAGTGAAGAGGTGGTTTCTCCTCTGGCTTGGAGGAAAACTTGCTTCCAAGTCAGATAGATTTTTCCGCTGGCAGTGTAGTGAATTGATACTTTCAGACTCATCGGGGTATTCCTAGGAAACAGATTAGTAAAAGGGCATAGTTTTTGCCCTGGGAGTCGCCATTATTCGATCCCCTCCCTGCAGGAAAGGGAGTGTGTGGTTTTTCATTTGATCAAATGTTTCATTTGAAAGCATTGCTTTTGATCGCTCCATTCCTACTGACGTCATTGTAATGTATGTTAATTTCAGTTGGGAAAACCACTAAGACAGTCTTTTTGAGGATGTAAAAAGGCAAGTGGAGTGTGCGTGTCTACCATTATAATGAAAGCTCCCCAACCTGATTGTGACTGATGGTATGCAAGCGGGTCTACCATTACAGTGAAAATTCGTTAACTCAGTGTTCATATGAGAAAATATGTTTGGTGACTTCCCCGTCGCGTTTCTGGAGTAACGTTAAGAGCTATGCAATTTCATACAATCTTGCTCGCAACGTGTACACTACCTAACCTAGAATTATGTATACATTGTAGAATTCCGTAGCGAAGCACGGATACATCAGCTAGTACCAGATAAATGTTTTTCTAGATTCTCTGATGTCCGCACCAGGTAGCAGCACAAATCACATGTGCGAATCAGATCACCCAATGGCACAATAGCAAACGAAAAATGGTGGTAATTAAATCACCCACTCGATACAAAGGGCTTAACTGCTACACGTGGAGACTAAAGTAAAATATCAGTTTTAGGTCTAATTATGAAGAATTCTATCTCGACCGTTAGTGCCTATTTCACTGTCAATACCGAACCTATTTAAATTCATAAATTTTCATTAAAAATTCTAGTTGTAACTTCATTAAACCTCATTGATCATTGATCGGCAAAGAGTATAGCTCGGAAAGATCATGTGAGCTTGAGAGGAAATATTCTGACTGAAACGAGACATAAATCTACACCAGAAAACAATGGCAATTACACTGTAATAAACTATAATTCAACTAAAGAATAATTTTTACCCGTAGTTTCAGTACAGTTACATCCTCTCTTCACAGAATTGAGATCAATAACAAGCACTTCCTTAAAATATAACATCATTTATAAATAGTTAAGTAATACAAATTCCGCATCGGTAACAGAATGGCCAGCGTTGAAGCCTTCGGTTTATAAGGATCCGGGTTCCACTTCGGGCCGAATGAAGGATTTAAACCACATCTCGTTAATTCCTCTTACTTGAGGATTGGGTGCTTCTGTTTGCCCCAACAAACTGGAATGACGTCAGAAAGGGACGGACCAAACGGCCGTAAAATAAGACATTTTGAAAGTGCCTAATTTCAGTGCTTTAAACATTTAAATTCCTTTATATGCTGTCTAAAACAGAATTTTAAATTCCTGAATATCCTCTGCTTAATAATAGTGGTATACAATTTCTATGAAGCTACTTTTCATAAAGCAGAGGATATCCTTCAAGATTTCCTTAGCTTTGTAGAACTGTCGTAAGGGGAGATTCTTTGTGGGTTGACTGTGGAGCGTCTTTTTTCTAATTTCCTGGCTCTCCCAACGATGTCTTCGTAGGTTTAATGTAACGGTTTCCATCATTCATTAAAGAATGTTCCCGCATTTTCCATTTGTTCTGGAGCAGCTGTATTTTTGTATCATTTTGACGGTGTGTTGAGGGAATGAGTGAGTGACGGCAGTCTGGTGCGATACACCGCAAGATGTGGTCGAGATTGCTGGGGCATTAGGCCAACAATTAGAGTCCGGATGATGTATGGACTGAGGGCTAGGCCGCCCCCGCTGGGCCGGGGGCCAATTTGTGTAGGGGGCGGGGTATCGTGTCTTGGAGATGGCTCGCAAACAGCCCTGCCCACTTCTTATCAACAAGACTGCATGCAGTTGCGGCTCGCTTTCTTCATCATTAGGAAGCCAGCCGGCATTTCGAATATCCTTCGCCCTGGTCATTCATAACGAGCTTCTTCCCGTGGTTAACCTCAATCCCGCTACCTCTTTCTACCTTTCTGTTTAATTAGAAAATATGAGAGAAGCTTAGCTAAGACCAGCTTGTTCTGAATATCACAGTAGGTACCTCATGAAGGAGGATCAGGAAGCTGAGTGGATGTGTGATGGTGGTAGGATCAACTCTCTCATTAATAATAATAATAATAATAATAATAATAATAATAATAATAATAATAATAATAATAATAATAATAATAATAATAATAATAATAATAATAATAAAGTTATATGAACAATTGCGAGGGTCTTCTGGAGGCGCCTGGTGCAGGTCTTGACACCCTATAGATGACCTGCTCATCTGTGAAGATGGAGTCCTAACTAACATGAATTATCAATCAATCAATCAATCAATCAATCAATCAATCAATCAATCAATCAATCAATCAATCAATCAATCAATCAATCAATCAATCAATCAATCAATCAATCAATCAATCAATCAATCAATCAATCAATCAATCAATCAATCAATCAATCAATCAATCAATCAATCACAACTGAAACGCATTTAGGGGAGTTGCCCAGGTGGCAAATTCCCTATAAATTGTTTATCTAGTTTTCTAAACGTTTTCAACGAGCTTAGAAATTTATCGAACATTTCTCTTAATTTATCCCAATCCCTTACTCTTTGTCATATTCATGAATATTCGCCCCAGCCTGTCCTCTTGAATTCAGATTTATGTTATTATTATGATCATTCTTACTTTTAAAAGCTCCGCTCGAGCTTATTCTTCTCTTAATGTCATTCCCCGCCATCTCTCCGCAGACAGCTCGAAACATACCACATAGTTGAACATCTCGTCTCCTTACTTCCAAGTCTTTCCAGCCTAAACTTTTCAGCATGTTTGTAACACTACGCCTTTGTTCGAAATCACCAAGAACAAATCGTGCTGCTTTCCTTAGGATATTTTCCAGTTCTCGTACTATGTAATCCTGGCATTGGTCCAATACACTTGAACCATACTCTAAGTGGGGTCTTACCACAGACTTTTACGCCCTCGCCTTTACATCCTTACTACAACCCCTAAATACTATGATAACCCTGTGAAGAGATCTGTAACCTTTCTATCAACCTGATTAATATGATTACCCCAACGAAGAATAATGCTATATTTAGAGCCCATACAAAATAATATCCGCACCCGCATCTGCAAAATGGTTATCCGCGGATAGTTCAAATACTTAACTACAATATATTACACCCAAGGTATTGAGACGGATATATCTGTCAACACAATATAATAGGCCCGATACCCGGCACCAGGACTCTTACTGTCGCAGGTTTTTGAGGGATTTTCTCTTGCGATAGCTACCGACGTATTGACTTCTATTCCTTCCATCCATTAATTGCGGGCAGGAGCCAGTTAGGCTTAGGTCAGATTTACGGCTTTATGGTTTCAAGTCTCTTCATATAGCCTATCACTATTCTCTCATACCAATGTCAAGGGTCGCCTAAGCACAAGCAAAAACAAGAGTATACCTGACTGAAATTCAATAAAAATCATTATTTAGAAATTAGCAGCTAATTTTTCCGCACTGCCATACAGTTTGTATCCGCCTAGACACTAACTTCGTGGATATCCGCATCCGTGCAGGGCTCTACTTTATATTAAACCTTGGTATATACAGTGTGAGGTACTATCACCCTATCAACACAACAATTAAAACTTAGAGGACTTCCTTCTTGGTGAAACTTGCAACTTGACTTTCCATCCCGATCACTCACTTGGTGCATGAGGTGGTTGATCAACATTTTATATTCTTACATAAAGTAATTAGACCAAAACTGTATTAGGCATGGATGTTAAAGTATTGTCGATCTGTTCTTAACCAAAAAAGTCGGTGAAATTATATTTTGTACTTCAATATGCTGTGTTAGTTTTAGGAATGAACACCACAGTACAGTGGACCAGTGTCGTGACCAGGTGATTGGAGGATATCCCGGTTTGGGCAGGATGCTCTGTAGCCGCGTCACTCATCTATCATCACGATTGAAATCCGGCTCCAGACATGGATGTGAATATAATGACGTCACCGTCCCGCACATCCATCACTTCACACTGGATCAAATTCCACTCATATTGAGCATCATATCAGGTCCTTTCAGCCGCTCAAGTGAGATAAAAACGTACTTGAACTCTTTAAATCATAATACCCCTATCTGTGAGAAGAAAGATGTGCCTCTGACAGTCTTTAAGATATATCTTGGTACGTTAGTCTAAACATATTTGACTTTTTTTTCCTTCAACTTTCGGTTTATCGTCTTTTTCGTCTGCGTCCTCCGTTGCTTCTTAAAAACGTGTATGGATGCGGCGAAAATATTTTATTCCCTCACAATCCCAACTTATCATGTAAACTTACAGCTTCAAAATAGCAATGTTAAAACTGTAAAGTGCCAATAATAATAATAATAATAATAATAATAATAATAATAATAATAATAATAATAATAATAATAATAATAATAATAATAATAATAATAATAATAATAATAATAATAATCGTGGAAACTGGGCGAGTTGGCCGTGTAGTTAGGGGCGCGCAACTGTAATCTTGCATCCGGTAGATAGTGAGTTCAAACCCCTCTGTCGCCAGCCCTGAAGATGGTTTTCCGTGGTTTCCCACTTTAACAATATGCGAATGCTGGGACTGTACTTTAATTAAGGTCACGTCCGCTTCCTTCCCACTCCTAGGTCTTTCCTATCCCATCGTCGCCATAAGACCTATCTGTGTCGGTGCGACGTAAAGTAGCTTGTAAATTGAAAAAAAGTCGTAAAACAGGGGAAAATAAAACGAGTAGAAGGGTTTAAGTACTTAGGCGAGTGGATAGTAGGCCTACGTAACAACTCTGAGGAAGTGGCATTCACATCTAGGATCAACAAGAGAACAATGAACTGTACCTGTATGTGGAGAGGATAACGGACACCATTCGAAAACTTAGTATTCATTTTAATGGCCACATAACACTCATGAACTCGCAGAGATTGACCTACCGTATCTTTTCCTACTTTTCAAACAAGAAAACCAAGTGACCATTGTTCAGCGAAGTTGGAAAAGACCTTCAAGAAATAGGGATCGCACATGAAGACATTGAGGAAGGTGTTCCTCTGCAGAAGAAAGTTCGAGCATACCAGCGATTCCAAGACAAGCCGCAGATGAAAACAACGAAGAAGTGGACTAATGAAGGAAAGGAGGCTCTCAGAAAGCGAGTACAGAAATACTGGGAAAGAATTAAAGCTCAAAGATGCAAACGGTTGAAATAGCGTGGTCCACTGCTGGCCAAAATGAAGCACAATAATAATAATAATAATAATAATAATAATAATAATAATAATAATAATAATAATAATAATAATAATAATAATAATAATAATAATAATAGCGGTGTCCGACTAGTTGGCTGAATGGTCAGCGTACTGTCCTTCGATTCAGATAGTCCCGGGTTCGATTCCCGGCCCGGGTATTTGTCTCTCCCAACACTCTCCTATTCATATTCAGACAGCATATCACACTAGCAACCACCACAGAAACACGCAATAGTGATTACCTCCCTCCATATAGGGTTGGCGTCACGAAGGACATCCGACTGTAAAACAGGGCCAAATCCACAGTTTACACCCGCGACCTCACAGGTGTAGGAGAAAAGAAGAAGGAGAAGACCGGTCTGAGTAACTCAGACGATAGAGTCCTGGCTTTCTGAGCTCAAGTAGGTGGGTTCGACCCTGTCTCAATCCTTAGGTATTGCAAGGCTCTAAAATATGCCATTCTCTGTCAGTACCATCCGCGAAAATTTCAGTGACACTTTGGCTCCCTAGTGCTGAATCGGTAGACCTCGGTTACCGTCGAGATACGGATTGGCAACCTAAGGCATCAACAATGAATCGATTGAGCATCGCCGTTAGATATCTGGCGGTGTATTCGCAAAACTTCCAATATTATTGTTATTTGTACAACAAAGCAAAGAAATATAGGTGAATAATGAACTTTTGAAACCTACTGAAACGGCTCAAGAAAATTCAAATACATCAGAGGAATACAGTAGGACTCTATACAAAGTGAGAACAGAAAAGTAACAGCAGACGTAGAAGACTGCTGTCCGCCTCTGTGGTGTAGTAGTTAATGTGACTATCTGCCACCCCCGGAGGCCCGGGTTCGATTCCCGGCTCTGTCACGGAATTTGAAAAGTGGTACGAGGGCTCGAACGGGGTCCACTCAGCCACGGAAGGTCGATTACCTCCTCAAACATCCTCGAAGTGGTTTTCCGAAGTTTCCCACTTCTCCTCCAGGCGAACGCCGGGATGGTGACTAACTTAAGGTCACGGCCCTTTCCTTCCCTCTTCCTTCTCCATCTCCCTTCCAATCTTCCAATCCCCACACAAGATCCCTGTTCAGCATAACAGGTGAGGCCGCCTGGGCGAGGCACTGGTCCTCCTTCCCAGTTTTATCCCCCCGACCCAAAGTCTCACGCTCCAGAACACTGCCTTTTAGGTGGTAGAGGTGGGATCCCTCGCTGAGTCCGAGGAAAAAACCAACCCTGGAGGGTAAACGGTTTAAGGAAAGAAAAGAAAGAAGAAGACTTGTGATAAAATATATTAGCAGTTGCTCTCCTACTCAGTAAGTCGATTGAACGATCTGCTACATATACGGGAAAAAATCTGTTTCTAAATTAACTTAAAAAAATCCTGAGCCTTCACGCACCCCTACTAAAAAGGGCCCGGCCACTCTGTCATTACGGTTGATATTATTATGGTTAATAAAGAAAAATGTCACAACGAGACATGATAATTATATACATTTGTGCGTGTGTGATGCAATTGTGGGGTTTAGATAAATGGGTTTGGAAAAGTCATATCGATCACACTATCGATTCAATTCAGATTTCAGTTCCATTCAGTTGCTGGTGCTACTGACATAGTTGAGTTCCCACCTCGTCCCTCACTCCCCCTAAAACGAAGCGTCACTAGAAGTTTCGCTGGTAGTACGAGTACATTTGCCGTAACCCCTGTGGGACAAAATTAGGCACTTCGAAGTCTCTGAAAACCGTAAAAGTGGATAATGGGAGTTATAGCCAATAATACACTGACTGACAGTGACAATGCAACACCAAGGAGGAGTGGTTCGAAAGGGATGAAAGTTGGGGAAAAAACAGAGACGGCACGGACGAATAATTGATGTTTATTTCAAACCGATATGCAGGTTACACAATGCGCACGGCATGGACTCAGTAGGATAAGGACCACCGCGAGTGGCGATGCACGCAAAAACACGTCGAGGTACAGAGTCAATAAGAGTGCGGATGGTGTCCTGAGGGATGGTTCTCCATCCTCTGTCAACCATTTGCCACAGTTGGTCGTCCGTACGAGGCTGGGGCAGAGTTTGCAAACGGCGTCCAATGAGATCCCACACGTGTTCGATTGGTGAGAGATCCGGAGAGTACGCTGGCCACGGAAGCATCTGTACACCTCGTAGAGCCTGTTGGGAGATGCGAGCAGTGTGTGTGCGGGCATTATCCTGCTGGGAACAGAGCATTGGGCAGCCCCTGAAGGTACGGGAGTGCCACCGGCCGCAGCACATGCTGCACGTAGCGGTGGGCATTTAACGTGCCTTGAATACGCACTAGAGGTGACGTGGAATCATACGCAATAGCGCCCCAAACCATGATGCCGCGTTGTCTAGTGGTAGGGCGCTCCACAGTTACTGCCGGATTTGACCTTTCTCCACGCCGACGCCACACTCGTTTGCGGTGACTATCACTGACAGAACAGACGCGTGACTCATCGGAGAACACGACGTTCCGCCATTCCCTCATCCAAGTCGCTCTAGCCCGGCACCATGCCAGGCGTGCACGTCTATGCTGTGGAGTCAATGGTAGTCTTCTGAGCGGACGCCGGGAGTGCAGGCCTCCTTCAACCAATCGACGGGAAATTGTTCTGGTCGATATTGGAACAGCCAGGGTGTCTTGCACATGCTGAAGAATGGCGGTTGACGTGGCGTGCGGGGCTGCCACCGCTTGGCGGCGGATGCGCCGATCCTCGCGTGCTGACGTCACTCGAGCTGCGCCTGGACCCCTCGCACGTGCCACATGTCCCTGCGCCAACCCTCTTCGCCACAGGCGCTGCACCGTGGACACATCCCTATGGGTATCGGCTGCGATTTGACGAAGCGACCAACCTGCCCTTCTCAGCCCGATCACCATACCCCTCGTAAAGTCGTCTGTCTGCTGGAAATGCCTCCGTTGACGGCGGCCTGGCATTCTTAGCTATACACGTGTCCTGTGGCACACGACAACACGTTCTACAATGACTGTCGGCTGAGAAATCACGGTACGAAGTGGGCCATTCGCCAACGCCGTGTCCTATTTATCGTTTGCTACGTGCGCAGCACAGCGGCGCATTTCACATCATGAGCATACCTCAGTGACGTCAGTCTACCCTGCAATTGGCATAAAGTTCTGACCACTCCTTCTTGGTGTTGCATTTGCTCTGTCAGTCAGTGTATTAGTTCATTCTATTGTCCACCTCTGTAGTTTAAGTGTTAGCGCTAATCACTGCCGTCTTTCTGGACGCAGGTTCGATTCCTGGAACTGATAGAATTTTAAGACAGGCAGAAGGGCTGTTCGTGCATCTCACCTACATTGCAGGTGTGCCTGAAAATATTTGGGTCCGAAAGAGTTAAATCAAAGCCATACTCTGTTCGATGGTTGATATTCCATGCTCCCATGTTAAGAGACCCTTGAAGTGGGAGGGGGAAGGAAGTCCACGAAAGAAGCCTTGGTTCGAATCAGTTGCTCTGGTCTGGGAAAGAACATTTCATTCCAAGGATATTTGTATACCTTCGCAAAAGTAGGAGAACGGGCAGAGAATTGAATTAGAGGAAGCTCAGACCGCTTCACTGAGTGCTATGTGTGATTTCATCTCTTGCTTTCTCCCGAAACGTAGGGTGCGGGCTGAGCAGCGGACTCTATCACACATCCCACATCATAGGGGTGAAGTAATTACATCAAAAAACTTATCATGTGAAAATTAGTTTCTCTCTATACATGAAAAAGGAAATAAAATACATTTGGGTTAACAAAAAAATTATCTATCAGTATTCATCCCCATGCCTCCAACAATCTCTCTGCTCTATCAAGTAGAGGGATCAGTGCTCATGATCTTAGCGTCCCCTCTCCCTTAAAGTCGGGGTTACACAATCCTCTTCTATACATTGAAGATATTTCTGCATAAATTGTGATTGTACAGTGCATGCTATTGTTCTAATAACCACCACTCGAACATGCTGAGGCTGTATCTTACTGTAATTATGGCCACGGCCGCTTCCTTCCCACTCTTACCATTTTTCTGTCCCATCGTCGCCAAAAAATAATCTGTGTCGGTGGGCTGAACGCCAATTAAAAATAATCTTGAGAATCAACGACACCAGACGCCTGTTAACAGATTGAGGCTCAGGTCTTCAATAGTACTTGAAATTCTATAGTGAGCCGTATCCGACCGGCCCATAATAATAATTGGAACATTATTTGACCAAATATGTGAAATTTATTTATAAAAGATACAGTCTAATATGTTAAAGTATCGTATCCCAAGATAGTTAATACCGGATGTTGAGCAAGACTGTAAGTTGCTGGATATTGCTTCATATTTCCGTATGACCGTGAGAAAGTAAGCGTACCCACGCGTGGGCAAGGATCGACACGTGTATTACATGCTGAAGAAGCAATATATTTCAGCCAATGGGAACTTAAGGATTTGGCAAACATGGAGGCTACACCGCGCTAAATATTAATTCCAGGATGACCAACATGCTCTGTGGATAAAGTCAGTTTCTGTAAACAATCGGTTTTCCACAGTTTCTGAAGTTAGATATATTTGGAAATGTATTATAGAAATTGGTGGAAGAGATTTGCTAATGTTTGAGCTGTGTTTTATAAATATATCACAATAAGTATTGTATCATCATACATGACGAACTCTCTGATTGGTGGTTGGTTCAGATACCCGGGAACCCCAACATTATTAGCGTCACCGAAGCCTCCTCAGCAACCTAAGCTCTGGAGAGCGTCACTCTGTAGTTGAAATTTGAGCAGTACGGATGTACTAACTCGTGACTCTGTAGCAAAAGTTTGAGCAGTACGGTTGTACTAACTCTGTGACTGGTGATTGTAATTAACGTGGTGTTATTCCAGAAATAGTAACTGGTTCTCGTTGATACTTCAAACTGTGCAGTCGTAATATTTACTGTGCTTTGACAAAGTTTATTTTTAATCGATAAAGACGGTGTAGTGACCGCTGGATAACAAGTGTGGTGGAAACGTGCTAGTGTTTCACTATTTCGCGACGGGCGCGTATTCGCGTGGAACTTCCGTACCGAACCGTGGGCTGCTTTTTAAACTATTTTTTACCCTTTTAGTGAAGTGTGTTATATATATGTGAATCAGTGTGTTAGATCTGGTAAAAGAAAGGGTATCTCGGCTCGCAGCATTAAGCAGTGAAGAGGTTATCAATAATAGTCTTCTGTGTTCCAGTGAATTGTTTTCCAGCAAGATGATGGATACACCTGCAGAGGAAGGAAGTGCATTCCCACATGTTAAGGATGTGATCAACATGGTGTAGATCCCAAAAATTAGTGGGGATGTAAGCTGCTATCCTGGTATCCCGAGAGTCATCATAAAGTAAGATGCACGTATTATATATGGCATGATATGTAAGTTATGTTAAGGTACTAGGGCAGTGTAGATAGAATTTTCAGTTTCATTTAAAGTAAGCCTGACGGCATGTATTGGTATAACTTGGTTACTATGGTAGATTCGGATACGAGATTAATGCATGTTTATTTTATTTTCATTTTGCTTTATGATTAGATGTTTGGGAAAATGAGGGATTGATAGGATCAGTTATTGTTGTAAATATAGTACTTAGAGTAGGATATTCCGAGTTTTCCTTAAATATATGCTAGAAGGGTTAGATCGACAGGTTCATTTCTATATTACGTCAAACACGTATCAATTCATTTTATTTCGGTTATTCAGAGAGACAGGTATAGCTATTTTGCATGATGCATGGTTTTTCAGAAGCTGCCAGAAGGAGCTGCAGAACGTCGTTGTTAAATTAAGATCTTTGAAGTTAAGTTGGATTCTGTTTGCCTGATGGTCTGCCAAGGACTCGAACAGCGTCTCGTTATGTGGAAAGGCCAGTAGGATTCATGAGGAATGATGAGATAATAATTGCATGCTTAATTATAATGTATTGGTGCAGGCTGATGGTAAGCCTGACAAGATAGAGTATTATGCAGATGTGTGTGCCTGCTTAGTGTCTTCTGAGTATATTGTGATCAGAATGGACAGTGTTTATTTATTTATTTATTTTATTTTTATTTATTTTATTTATTTCAAAAGAGGCACCTGAGCCAAGGCTCATAATGGTGCAGTACAAATAATTACATTTGGCAACAAAGATGAGATTTGAGAACATCAGCTTCTAGGACAAAAATATAATATACTGTACAATTAATAATTATAATATTAATTACATTTGGCAACAAAGATGAGATTTTAGAACATCAGCTTCTAGGACAAAAGTATAATATACTGTACAATGAAGAATAATAAAAATAATATTAAGGTATCCTAGTGATAGAAACCAAATATGAACAGCAGTGATATAGTATACTAAATCAGTACTCTATAGGCTTGGCATTTTTACTTTTAGAAAATTAACAAGCTTGGTTTTAAAGATGGGTAAGTTAGCGGCTTCTCGAATATGCTCAGGAAGGCTATTGAAAAACTTTACAGAAAAATGCCATAAAGAATTAGTGCCATACTTAGTAGACTTCAATGATTTACAGTGAATTTTAGTAGATCCTCTTGTACTGTATGAATGTATGTCAGAATTCAAGTTGCAAAGTGTGTTCGAATGAGTTTGTCCATTTTTCAATTTATACAACATAATAGCTGAAGCTTTTTTACGAAGACCATCTAGTGACAGCACATTACAATACTGGTAGACCTGTATGGTTGGTGTTAAGGTGGGTAAGTTGAAGAGTATTTTCAGTGCTCTTTTCTGTAAGATACTGATCTTTTCAAATTGTTCTTTACTGCAACATGCCCAGATATGAATCATATAATTCAGGTGGCTTTCAATTAGTGCATGATAAATACTCTTCAACAGTCCACGAGAAACTTTGTATTTTAATCGGCTGAGTACACCAATAGCAGGAGTTATTCTATCACACAGCATTGTGATGTGATTCTCCCAAGTTAGCGACTCATCTATGCTAAGTCCTAGAAATTTGGTTGATTGAACACGAGGTACCACTTGGTCATAGAAACTCAAGTTGATGTCCAGAGGAAATGTACATAATGGTTTGTGAAATATGATATAGTTAGTTTTATTATGATTAATTCTTAGTCGGTTGGTAGTAAGCCAGGTCTGAATTAAAGATATGTCATGTTGCATCTTTTCTTCAAGATTATATGTACAATTCCCTATGTAGAAAATATTTGTGTCATCAGCAAATAATGACAACTTGCCGAACAGCGGCAAGTTACCAATATCATTGACAAATACAAGAAATAATATTGGTGCTAGAACAGAACCTTGAGGCACACCAGTTGTTATAGTCTGTAACGTGCTTTCTGCTCCCATACAACTAACGAACTGTACCCTGTCTCTGAGATAATTTGTAAACCAGTTAAGTGCTAAACCTCTAACCCCTGCTGCTTCCAACTTCAGTAATAAAATGTTATGGTCAACTGTGTCAAATGCTTTCTGAAGATCTATAAAAAGGCCTGATGCTACCATACATGAGTCTAAGGACTCCTGTAACTTAATAATAATGTCTTCCACAGCATTGTAGGTACTAGAGTTAGGCAAAAATCCGTACTGGTATGGATAAAAATAGTCATTACATTGTAGGTATTTTAATAGCCTATCTTTGACCACTATCTCTAGGATTTTTGACACAATGGGAAGGACTGATATAGGTCTGTAGTTATTAAGATCGAATTTATCAGACCCTTTATACACAGGAATGACCTTGGCAATTTTTAACTCACATGGAACAATACCTTCACTTAACGATTTGTTGATTAACTTTGTAATGCATGGAATTAAATGCACAGCTAGACTCTTAAGTAGGTTATTACTAACACCATACACATCACTACAGCTGCTATTTTTTAATTTTTTTATTATTTCCGCAACTTCAAAGTCATTAGTAGGTTTCAAAAACAATGAATTACTTGGCCCATTTCCAATATTAGGTGATTTGTGGGTAGGAGTATTGGTAGCTAACTTTTTTCCTATATTAATAAAGTGGTCATTGAATAATTTTGATATTTCTACTGGACAAGTCACAATATTATCTTGAACTTTGAGTTGGAAATTCCTGTTTTTGTTAAAATTTGATGTTAAGATTTCATTGACAATTTTCCAAGGATTGTTTTTGGCATTACTTAATCTATTTATGAAATATGCATTTTCCAACTGTCTTTTAAGATTTGTTACCTGATTACATAATAGTTTATAGTCATTTATCAATTGCTGTGATGCATAATCACAGCCCATTTTTACTCTAAGTTGTTGTCTTTTTATTTTACCGTAAAGTTTATTCTTTTGATCAATGAGGCTGGAAAGTGTATCATTCATCCATGGGCAATATTGCCTACCTTTGAATGTCTTATTATTTGCTTTATAATTCTGATTTATAGGCCTACTGCTACTATTGGCTTCCTGCAGATAATTGTTAAGTTTATTTACTATCACATCACAACTATCACCTTCACTGATGATCAGAGGATTGGTAGACATATAAGCATTCATGTTCTTCACATTACATGTTTTTGGTTTCAAGTATGAAATTTCTGTTCTCACTTTCGATAACAAATTTATATCGCAGACTAATAAATTATGATCACTATAATCATTAATTATATTATACAGTTTGCACCTGTACAGCTTATTGACATAAACATGATCTAACAGACTAGCTGTACTGTTAGTAATCCTGGTGGGAAATCTGCTGTTACATGGATTTTGGTTATAGCATTCACATAACCTCTTAAGTTCAGACGCTAGTAGACTCGGCTGAAGTTTGTCAATATTGAAATCTCCTACAGTAAAACACATATAATTACTATATTTATTCCATATATCCTCAAGTACATTAAGAAACTTTTTGGAAAATTTCAAATGGGGATTATAACATCCCAAAATAAGAATATCCCTCTCCAGACCGCTGACTTTAACCAATAAAAAATTGTACGGAGTACCAGGAGTGTTAATCGAAACTACTATTTTAGCTTTATAGGGTTCTTTAATGTATATAGCAATCCCTCCCCCTCTATCTTTTGTTCTGGAACAAAAATAACATTCATAACCTTTCAGATTATAATATTTCTCATCTTGTGGGAATAACCATGTTTCTACTATAATAATGATTTCTGGCATCTGTACATCTACAATTAAACTAGTTAAGTTTAGCCATTTATTACGGATACTTTGCGAGTTAGCATAAAAAATTCTCAGATGGCAATCTCTGGTCTTAAGTTGTCTTAAGTTTGTTAACTGAGCCTCTACAATTTCCATGTCATAATTCAAGCTGATTCAAGATTAAGAACATCTTCGATATTTCGTATGCTTATCACATTAGAGTTATCATCCTTCCTAACAAAAATCTTACCTTCCCGTGTCCACACATACTTATAACCTTTCGTTCTTAAATCCTTGGCCCTCTTAAGAAGACCTTTTGCTCTGGGTGTAAGATGATCATTGATGTAAATCATATGATCTGAAGCATTGAAGCCCACTGCTACAGATGATATCTGCCGGACATTCTTCTTTGCTGCCATAAATTCCTGTTTTTTCCATCTGTTCACAAATTTGACAATGATGGGTCTGGGTAGTGTCTTGTTTGCCGAGGGAATTCTATGAGCAATGTCTACATCACACTTATTTAATTCAAATCCAATAGCTTTACCAATATTTGTCACGACACTATAAACGTCTTCATTCGGAAGTTCTGGTGCGCCATGGATTTCAATATTGTTTCTCCTTAGGTATTGGTTAACATTCTCCACTTCGTCATGGGAATCGGCCTTCATCTTGTGAAGTTCCTGTTGAAGTTCCTTGATCCTTTCATCCCGTTTATTAATTTCCAGTTTTAAGTCTTCAATTACTTTAGTATTGAAATCAATACTTTCCTTCAGCCTGTCAATAACTCTGTCTACTAATCGATCCATAATTGAGTCTAAAAATGTTGACTCACGAAGTATTTTATTCACCGCGGCCGACAGATCCTCTGAGCGACTGTTTACGTTAGGTGGAGTCCTCACATTCCCATCCGCTGCACTGCGCTGCTGTGGCTGTTGCTGCTCCAAGCTTGCCATCTCCTTGCTACCGCGATTCTTTTGTTTGTTCTTGGACATAACCTCAAACAAAAATTCCGATCTCAAACACTGTTTCACACTTAGTTCACGTAAAATAAATGATACTTCTTATTCACCCGTGACAATTTTCACACACACCGGTCGTTGTTACATATAACTTAGTCACCAAGAATCACTAATATCCATACGAACACAATAAATCTTCAGACTAACCACTAATGCTCTCTTACTCGGTTGCCATTATTCTCTTTTTAATTCCAGACTATTGAGTCTGATGTTGTTAAATGGCCCAAGCATGCTAAGAAGCAATTAATATACGGGAGTTTCCGTGTAGTTGATGATGGGCGTTATCTCATGGCAAGCTAATTCCTGGCCTGTGTTATCGGCATGTGTGAAGGAGACAGTATTTCCTTGTGGCGGCCTCGGGAGACAAAATTCAATCTTTAGCGTAGTGGAGTTCTATATTTCTTTACAGCTCGTAATCTACCCGGAAGTACATGACGGATGACCGCGCTATTGAGCGCTCAAACGCAGCAGAAGGAGGCAATGTTGCCCATTGCTTTCTTCATGACATCAAGGATTATTTATATGTTTTTCTCTTACAGGATGGTTTTACCTTATTATTTTGTGATTGCATACCTTGTCTCGTTGTTGTTAAAGGGAACAGCCCGAGTGCTGATGTATCGTTGGTTTATCTAGTTCTGTCTAGATCTTTTGTAGTGAACCGGGATTCACATTAGAAGCAGTGTAGCATTTAAGACTTTACTCGATATCCGATGTATATATATGTTTAGTTTGATTATTTGAATTATTGTAAATATAGTGTAGGATTTGCCCCTAGTATTTTGCATACCTTACATAGCGTCCGGTGCGTCTTAAGTATTTTTTCTTTCCGTCGTAATTTTTCACATGATGTAACTTTGATTTTACGGAAATAGTTTGATGACTCTCGGGAGTAACTTAATTTTGAAACCGTATCGTTGGGATGCGATAGTGTGAAACTCCATACCGAAATACCAATGGCATTGTTTGCGTACACTTGTTGCCATACAACATAAACATTGGACTATGAGAAGATACTCAGTCTTGATTTTTATTTATGTTCTTTATTGAACTTGTTTTTCTTTTAATGTCAAATTTGTATTATCACTCATTTAACGTTTCTGATTTCGATTTATTTTATTACTTTGAGTTCATTTTTTACAAGTTATTATTTTTTTTATTTAAATTATTTTCGTGTGATTTGATCGGGGATATTTGTTAATAAATCCATCTTACCCCCTATGATTGTTTCTCATTCGTGTTATACCTCCATTTCCTGTCATTGATTGCTATTTTAGTGTTGAACTTCGACTTTAATCCTGACCCAATCGACAACCAACCCACACTCTGCCCAACCCTGAGTTAGTCGGATGTTCATACAGGAATGGAGGCATCGTCCTAGAGGGTATTTACCCCTGGGTACGGTACAATAGCATCTCTTTTTGTCCATAAGTCAGAAAGAGGAATCATTTCTTCACTACCACCTGCCATCATTCAGCTATTCGGTTGAATAACCTATTCACATGCTACCTGTTGAGCTACCTGAATTTTTCTTTTTAAAATATATCGTCCTGTATCAATTATTGAACATTTCTTTAAACCAAACCAGTAAATATATTTTTAAGTGGCTGTTGATATCGTAATGATCTTAATCGAACCTACGTGAATATCCAACAACAGGAATGTGATTAGTCGGTTTCAAAGATCTCACAATAATTTTCTGGGATTCGAACTGTGACTACAAAGGTCAGAATGTAGTAATAATGACACTCAGTATTTAATCTCAATACAACACTTTCAGTTGGTTATATCAATAATTATAATATTGTAACTAGACTTCTTCTTTTTCTACCTCTTCTAGTGCCGTATTCGTCGTCGGACACTGAGTAACATTTCGCCTATCTTTGTTTTGTTGGAGGCTGAACGGAATAGCGAAATAGTTGTTTCTACGTACCACTGTCCCAGGTTCTCCAGCGAATATGTGCATGAGTAGTGAGAAATTTATTACACGAGACACGTGAGGGTATGAGTGCCTGGAAATATTGTAGTTCATTCTCAAGTGGCTTAATGTGATTGCAAATTTAAATTATCCAGTGTAACGGAGGATAGGAAGTGTATCTTCACTACAAAATTTCATGTGATTTGTACGTCCTGTAATTGTATTTTGCATACCTACGACTTTGCTGCTTTTAGTTCCTTTTTTTCTTTTACAGACCTGGACGCTGACGGTGTATTTTCAGTTCATAGCTATTCTGCTTATTTGAGACAGCGTTGACCTTTGTTTATGTCTGGAACGTACCATTGCTGCGGTGTGTCACTGTGTCATGGCGTCGTTTTTTTATATTCGGGTGGAATGCCTCTTTCAGTTGTGGTGGTTGTAATTATTGTTTTAAGAGGAAGTACAACAAGGGAACCATCCTCTATATAATATTAATCAGAGAAGAAAAATGGAAGGGATCCGACTCTTCAAAAAATTAAGGCATCGGCTAAAGAAAGACAAGGGCCACGATGGGCGTGAAAATGACTCCCTAGCCTTCGTAACCTAATAGCCTTGGGATCGGTAAAGAACAAAAACGTTGACCAAGGCAGTTCGGATACGATAGGTGAAAGTAAGGAGTCTGGTACCAGTAAGTGGAAATAGTGGCACGACTCAGCTAAGGGCTCCATGGCCGCCAACGCACGCTCCCATGTTAAGAGCCCCTGAGGATCCCGTAGGTCTTATTCTACCGCCCCCACCCACAGGGAGAGTATCTCTTTCAGATTTTAACAACGGTGTTTTGACCTTATTTTGAATAATACGAAGGGCGTACTATATTGTTTTACACTTTACTTTTTCTACTCAAATGAAGTACTTTACGTCCACCTTCTCAACATAATCTCCTTGTAACTGTATGCACTTTTCCCATCGATGTGTAAGTCTCTCCAGACCTTCCGGAAACAATTCTTTCGGAGTGCTGCGTACCCACGCCTTGACAGCTGTGTCCAGTTCTGCAAAATAGGCAGAACGGCGACCACGCAGAGGTTACTTCATGTTCCCGAACAGGTGATAATCATTTGGTACCAAGTCGGGAGATTATGGTGGGTGTGGCAGCACCGTGAATCCCATTTGATCAATGGCAGCGGTGGTCTCTCGGCTAGTGTCGGCTAGCCATGGAGTCAGCTGGATCTTGATCATGGCGTTGCAAAAGTTCTCTGCACACGTCCACACGCCTTTGCTTTTCGTCTGCAGAACAAGAGTCTAGGCACCCACGTGGATGACACCTTCCCCAACTGTAAGTGGCCGTGCACGATCCGCTGCTGGATGTTTCGGCTAATTCCCGTGGCTGCCTCCATCCGTAAATGTGATGCATTTGTTTTCTTGGATGGCCTGTTCGACCAAGGCAATGCTGGCTGGTGTTGACACTGTCACAGTCTTTCTAGAACTGGTTCCCTCGCCATCATTTTGCGCCCTGTTTTCCAACCTTCCTCCCCAGCTGTAAACTGTTTTTCGCACCTACTCCACAGCTCCGATGAATTTCTGAAGGGGTCACGCCTTCTTTTCATAGGAACCACATTCTATAGCGGTCCTGACGGTTGCTTTCCATACTCCTACGCTGACAGTGTTGTTATGAAATGGCTATGACGAGTGCATTCGTTGGCCCCTGTGCGTGTGCTGCTACCAAACGGTGGAATAAGACACTAGTTACACGGCACAACCTTCGAAAGTGAAATGTGAACCATATCGGGATGTACAAAAAATCAAGTGTAAAACAATATAGTACACGCCTAGTATTTCATTAATTTTGTCATACTGCTGTGATGAGGACACACGGGTCGCCTATGGGCGTCAAATCATAAGATCTGCACTTGGCGAGCCGAACTTAGCCTCGACACTCCCAGCACTTACAGCCATACGCCATTTTATTTTCTTAATTGACAAACCTCTGTATTAAATTTATTTCCTTTTGTTAATCGCAATGTTAAAATTCCCAGATCTACATATGTTCTTTAATTTATGCTGACTGCTCGACTGGAGTCCGTATTCTATTTTTATGTTCGAGTCCGCAGTGTTTAGATAGCAATCATCACATTGTTGACAGAAATAAATTAATCTCGAGAGACAATATTTTGGACCATTTGTTATCTTTGCTATTAAAGTTGTCCACCCACATTCTATTATTTTAATAAATGGAACCGTCGTTACTTTAAATATATATACTGTTTTTATACTTAATGTACTTTATATTATGACCTTTCCTCTACGCTTTAAAAGAAAATTATTAGCGGTATTTATCCCATTTCACGAGATGATTCTCTATCTCAGGCCATCCATCCTGTCATAACTCATTTCTAAGTTGGAGTCCGGCTCCAAGGCTAAATGGTTAGCGTGCTGGCCTTTTGGCCACAGGGGTCCCGAGCTCGATTCCAGGCAGGGTCAGGAATTTTAACCACCATTGGTTAATTTCTCTGACACGGGGGCTGGGTGTATGTGTCGTCTTCATCATCATTTCATCCTCATCACAACGCGCAGGTCGCCTACGGAAGTCAACTCAAAAGGCCTGCATCTGGCGAGCCGAACATGTCCTCGGACACTCCCGGCACTAAAAGCCATACGCCATTTCATTTCTAAGTTGGAACTCAGCAGTCGTTGCTGAATAGAGTAGCTCTCCCTGAGAAGAAACAAGGCGAAAGGATAGGCCGAGGGATATATATAACTTTATCATTATTCCTGCAAATTAGAGTCAATATTTCAAGTTTCCCATGTTGCAACATGTTTATAGTACAATTTTGAAGCTTCAGTGTGGAGCTATGGTTACGTTTCAAAACTCACGAGCTAAAATTAGTAAAAAATAGTATTAAAAATCACGACTACAATCTAGTAGCTAAATTACCATTCTAATAAGTCTCAAAATTCACGACTTCGGACAGAAGGTGCCTGCGATGACCGCACGAGGGATGAGGTGCACGGTAACTCACGCTGCCCTTCAACCCATGTTTGTCAACCCACTCTTAAAATGTATTGTTAGCATGAATTATCACCTTACCGCAGACCAAATTCTCCAAGTAGAGCACTGATTTTTACTCAGTTATTCTGCTTGGTGTCATCGAACAGTGCCCAACATGGGATTCATTTCTTCGGCTAAAGTGCAAATTAAATTAATTGGACAACGGTTATAGGTTTTATAAGCAGCGAATAAACAAAGTCGTGAGAAACAATATGGTTTTGTCAAAAAATACTGCCATCCGCATGTGTCGGTAAAGTTATATTGCAAGTGAATATTGTGTTTTAAGTGAAGCGGCTCATCGGTGCGTACCTGATGTCCATGGGTTTCTCAACCTCGTGTTGCGTATTCACAAAAATACCTATATTCGAGAAAGACGTGTTCTTCATTTGGTATGCAAAGTTCGCAGAAATCTATTACACAAGTGACGGCATTCCTCAGGGTGGACCCTACTGGATTTTTAATCCGATATTCACTATACAGTGCTTTGTGAGTCCGACTCGTTGGCTGAATGGTCAGCATACTGGCCTTGGTTTCAGAGGGTCCCGTGTTCTATTCCCGGTCGGGTCGGGCATTTTAATCGCTTCTGATTAATTCTTCTGGCTCGGGGACTGGGTGTTTGTGTCCGTCCCAACACTCTTCTCTTCAGATTCAGACAACATACTACACAACCAACCACCACAGAAACACGTAATAGTGATTATATGTCTCCATATAGGGCTGCCGTCAGGAAGGGCATCCGGCTGTAAAACAGGGCAAAATTCACATATGTGTGACGCACTTCGCACTCGCGACCCCACAGGTGTGGGAAAAGCGGTAGGAAGAGAGGAAGAAGAAGATTAACTACACTTTGTGAGTTCATTTATGTTTGCAAATATAGGATTATTCTAAAATTTGGATCAGTTTGGTAACATAGCTTCAGAATTATAATACATTTTATGAAAATAATTTGAATAATTTTAAAACGTATAGCGTATTCTATCAGTTTTTAGATGTTACATTAGTATTTTTTTTGCGATAGTTGTTAGGGATATGTGAATAACTATTGGTATTATATACATGGTCATTTAAACTTGGATTACGAATGGAGTGAATCAAGCCCCATCTAACGACGAGGTTAGGAATTATGCCGGCTGTCGAAGCCTGTCGCACTCCTCCGGGGTAATGATTAATGACTGACTGATGACATGAAATTATATTGGAGACTGTTGTTGGAATGAAAGGTGATAGGGGAAACTGGAGTACCCGCAGAAAAGCCTGTCCTGCCTCCGCTTTGTCCTGCACTAATCTGAAATGGAGTGACCGGGATTTGAATTACGGAACCCAGCGTTGAAAAGGTGGAGTTTTGCCGCCTGAGCCATGGAGACTTCAATTATTATCGTTATTATTATTATTATTATTATTGAAAAATTACCATATGCATGTTATCAGAGTACTTTTTTTTTTCCACTTTTGCATTATTTTTAAGAACTCTCAAAATTTCATATTTGACACACGATATACCTGTCAGATATTGCTATTTTTCAAAATGGATGCCAACCTTTATGCATCTTACTTGGTAGTTTGAATACAATCAGACAAAAACTGTTGTCCTATAACATTTTGAATACTGGAAAATAAAGTTTTGAGAAAAGGCTAAATTTGTATAAAATTACTGTAGCTCCAGCAGAACTTCCCAGCCCCATACATTTTCCCTGGCACTTTTCTGCCCGACAGCAACAGCTTTTAACACACTACACTTCTTATGAAGCCCTTGTACACTGAGTGGCCAAAAGTCATGGGAAGGCACTGAATTTGATCTTGATAACGAGTTGCTGCTAAGCGAGCCCTCTAAACGGCAGCAGTACGACGAGGCATCGGCTCTGCAAAGTGTTGGAATCGTTCTGGAGGGATCTGGATTTACGCATCTTGCACTGCTAGCCACAATTCGTCTCGTGTATTTGGTGCGGTGTTCATGGAGCATACACCAGCATCGACAGCATCTCATAAATGCTCGATTGCGTTAAGATCGGGGGATCTGGAGCGCCAGTCCATGGTTGTAACTTCACTGGAGTGCTCCTCCAACCACCTGCGTGCCATCACAGAGCAGTGACATGACGCATTGTCCTGTTGAAACATGGCATCTCCGTCAGAGTACTATAGGGTCACAATGGGATCCAATGGTCTGAAAGAATGTCCATGTAACGGGCACCAGTCAGTGCTCCCTGCAGCCAGACAATGGGACCTAATTGCGACCATGGGAACGTCGACTAGACCAGAATTGAGCCACTTCCCGCCTGGATACAAACTTGTTGATACGCAGGATCCATAGCTTCACGGGACGTCAAACTCTCACGTGCTCATCAGCTCGATACAATTGGAACTAGGATTCTTCGGACTACACCACCCGCCGCCACTGTTCCATTGTCCATTGCCGATATTCGTGGGTTCATGCACGTCGTTGAGCTCTGTGTTGAGGTGTCAGCAAAGGGACACGACTTGGGCTATGCTATGACCCATACGCTGTGCGCCGATGGTCGTCCCATGTTCAAAGACGGTTAACTCGCGACGTGTTGCCATCTTCACGACACTGGTGTCTGTAACAGACTGCTCAACTACGCCGCAACGCTCTGAGGTCATACACGGCACATTTTCTAATGGGACACACCTTCCCGTGACTTTTGACCACTCAGTGTATAAAAGTACGTAATCCTAGCAGAAATGATCAATCTTCGAAATATTAGAATAATTTTCACTAAACGATCGATAAATCTAACACGTTGAACACAAGCTGAACTTCAAACCTCAAATATCCCTCAGCAAACGTAAACAAATATACAAAGCACGTGCGTTGGACATTTTCTGCTCGACTTGATTTGTCGTCTTTAACGGGAAACGGGATAATTTGACAGTTCCTAATGGTTCTCTGTGTACATGACTACTGAAACTGTCTATAGGTGATAACACAAACCTGTAGGCCAGGAATCGCCGGACATACAAAAGCAGAAATATGATATACAGTGAAATTCCAAAGGTGGAAGTGGGCGCGGCCTTTTAAAAGAATTCTTAAATACCTCAGCACGACATTTTTAAATGGCCGCACATGAAAAAATATATCTCAATGTACCCAAAGGAATGGGGTAACATTTAGGGCAAAAACGTCAATTTCGGTTTTTGAATAATTTTGGCTTAAAAACTGAATAAGGTCTCCCCTTATATTTGTACTACAATTTTGGCACGTTCGTGTTGAGCTATTACACCCCAAAAGGATACATTTAGTAGTCGAGTACAAATCACTACACCAGATTCTCTTAAAACCAATAATATTCCAAGGAAAGTTACATCTCACTGATGAGCAACTGAAGACCCCTGTGAGTGGGGGCGGTAGAATAACACGCACGGTATCCCCTGCCTGTCGTAAGAGGCGACTAATATGGACCATCGGGGTTCTGAATTTGGGAGCGTGGGTGTGCGACAACGGGGCCAATAGCTCAATCCTGGCTTTGCTTCCACTTACTTGTGCCAGCCGGCTCACTTTCATCTATCCTATCCGACCTTCCTTGGTCAACTCTTGTTCTTTTCGACCCCGTCGCTAATAGAGCATTCGAGGGCTAGGGAGTCTTTAATTTTCACGTCCTTCTTGGTCGTTGGCTTTCTTCAGCCGATACCTTCATTTTTCGAAGTGTCGAATCCCTTCCTTTTCTTTCTTTCTCTCTGAATAGTGTTATGCAGAGAATGGTTGCCTAGTTGTACTTCCTTTTAAAACAATAATTACCACCACCATCAGCAACCAAAGGTGATTTTTCTGCCTAGCTATTTTTGTCTTTGAAATGAGGATAGAAATTCTGTAGATTTCAACTTAATTTGATATATTCTGGAATACTTTTAATCAGCGGAAGATCTTCCAATGTTCCTAAATTGGGAAAATCTAATAACACTGCCAATATGTTAGCCACAAAACTACCCATATTCCACAAACAAGTGTTCCTATTTTGGTTTTCAAAGTCCGTTGAAATCTAATATACAAGTGACGCCATTTCTTTAACTGTTATTTCTGATGATATCGACGACCTCCACTTGAGAGTGATGATGGTGTAACCCAGACTTGGAGCTGTCTGCCGCCTCGCACAATGCTCCGGAGATAACGCTCGTCTCATCTTGGTTAATGTCACCCCCTACCTCACCCCCCCTTACTCAACCCTCACACCACAACACGGCCGACTATCTCACTCAGCCCAGGACACTCTCACAAGAAAAAAAAAAAAAAAATATAAAGATTCACAGATAGGCGGTGGCATAACAATCAGAGGCAAGAGGAAACAGTGAGAGAAACACGGATGGGGAGATGCGACGTCGTAACTAAATTGAACGCCACATCTGAATGTGCACAGTGAAAACAGTAATCTGGATAACACCTCTGCCTGTGGACATTTACCCTCCCCTAACAAGTACTGAAGTATATTCTTCTCCCCTTCATTACAAACTTTTTCTTACACACCTTTCACTTAATATTTATTTCGGATTTCTTTCTCTGTGACTTCATTTTCATTTAAATATACGAAGTGTTTTGTTGCTAGACCGAGGTAATTAAAATTGGTACGTGACTTATAAACCAACTAGACCAGTGTGATCCCTTACGGAGGCAAATTGTAATTACGCAATATGTTCATAGAGTGAGGTGGATATATTTCATAGCTCTAAAGATGCATATATTTCACAAGAACAACATTTTCTGAATACAGACGTAGTACTTCCTATGTATACCACGAATCTGGGAGATAATAAGTCCAGATCATCAGTGCGTTAAGCATATGAATAAATTAAAAAATGAATCTATGAATTAAAGAATAAATGCCCTCGTGTTCAGAAACTGTCCGAGTTGTGAATACATAAAGTCAGTGAAGGTCAAACCTGACTTACAACTAACTCTCTTTGCTTTATTAATTTCTTTTACAAGTTGTTTTACTTCACACCGACACACATAGGTCATATGGCGGCGTTGGGACAGGAAAGGGCTAGGAGTGGGAAGGAAGTGGGCGTGGACTTAATTAAGGTACATCCCCAGCATTTTCCTGGTGTGAAAATGGGAAACCACGGAAAAAATATTCAGGGCTGCCGGCAGGGGAGTTCCATCCTACTGTCTCCGTACACTGGGTGCTGGACGCACTTAAGCGACTGCAGATATCGAGCTTGGTCTTTGCTATTTAATTGATTATAAATAAGCTTCTGACGTTAAGCACCATATAAGTCATTAACAAGACCGGTGAAACTTATTAGATTTAACAGTTATTACCAAGCTATAATGAAATCAGAGAGCTGACTTCAAAATTGGAAACCACGTTACACTTCGGATTGTTGTCGTCACCATCACTTATTTTATGAGCACATGGTCACTTAGGTGAGTCATCATCACTGATATGGTCTCCATTTTCCTCTTTACCTTCAAATGGAGGAATAAAGTCGTCTCTTGATTCAATATAAACCTCACAATCGGTTGTATCGCAAAATATTCACCCCAATCGCGTTTAATCCCTGGCCATGAACCTAAAAGAGTGCAGGGGTGATCGCAGAAAGTCATAAGGTTCAAAATATTCGTTGTGAAGGAATGTATGTGTTACCTGGTAGCCTTAGTTAAATACATCCTTTCCCCTATGGAGTTACGCAGAGTCTTTCAGCTTCGGAAATAATTTGGCGACCACGTGGCTCTTATCTCAGTCTATCATTGGTTACACTTAACTCCGTGAAGCTCCTCGCTTGTGTGTGTGAATTTGTATATGATGAGGCTGGATTTAGAATGTTAAACTAGTAGTATTTCTTGTAACATTTTATTTCCATGGAATTGCTTTATGTACTCTTGTAGTAGTAGTAGTAGTAGTAGATGTTGTTGTTGGGTAGTTATGATTTAACTTTACTTTATTATCACACCACTGTAAGTGATCACTGCCATCGGGATATTTCCCAATTTCGATATATTTATTAACAATATTAATAATAAACTTGCATCTTCCTGTCTGACCTCCCTTGGTTAACTCTTATTCTCTTCCAGATCCAACGGCATTACGCTCGCGAGAACCTTATTATCTTCCAATTTCTCGCCCTTCGTAGCACATTCCTTTATTTTGCCGGTACATTCTTCGGACGGTCGGTACTTCCATTCTTTCCTTCAATTACTGTGAACTGATGCCCTGTTGTACTTCCTCTTAAAACGATAATCATCACCACCACTGGAACCTTTCACAGTTTCGCTTTCCACGATCTTTCCCTTTCTGTATCAGATACCCTCACTTTTCGAAACATCAGAAATGTTTCTCCTCTCCTAAAACAATACGGTAATGACCACCACCACCTTTATGTTCTTCCACGTTTACGCTTTCCGTAAATCTTCTCTTTCTTCTTCAGATACCCTCATTTTTCGAAGCAATCGTTAGCCTCATTTTCTTGGAAAATTTTATCCTTAAATCTATACCTTTGTACGTTTTGGTAAAGGAAACTATTGCAGTCTGTTTTCTTACTTTAAGATACTCCTCAGTCTTTTACCAGCCCTTAAGTTTACCTACTTTTATACGGCCCCATTAAATTTCTCAAAAAATGTGTCTCTCAAAGTAGAAAACGACTTGTGAAAAGTTTTGTGTAGAGTTTGATCACATACGCCTCAAAAACATGGACTTGAAGAACAACAGAAAATAGAAAATCCTTGAGTACTTCGAGGTGTAGTACTCGTGGAGGGTGTTGAAGGTACCATGGACAGAGAGAGAGACTAACGAGGAAGTGAGGAATCTGCTGAAAGCAGTGTGCGAAAAGAGGTAATGGTGTGCTTGGTCACCTACTGCGACATTCAAGATGGTTCGCGATATCGTTGGTGGGAAAAATGGTTTTCCGTAATGTGAGAGATAGACCAAGACAGGAATTCATGGACGAGACTAAGGCTGGAAGAGAATACAGTCAAGTAAAGAGACTGGCCCTAGAAAGAAGGAAGCTGCAAGCCAACCAACCTCTGGGTTGAGGAGAAGAGAGTCAAAAAATCATTTCTTTTCCTTTGTTCACTATTAATAAGAAATGGTTGCCATTCACTTTCTCTTGAAGAGATTGTCACATCTACCGCCACAAGCACTTGCCCTTGTGGGTAGGGACAATAAAATACATCCACAATATTCTGTATCAGTTGTAAGAGATGACTACTTAAAAGGAGAAATCCTCTTGGGTTCTCAACTTAGGAACTTCAATGGGTGACCATGGGTCTTCTAGCTTCTGTTTACTTGTACATGGGTCCTCCCTTTCACATTCACTATTAAACCTCCCTTATAAAACTCATGTAATCTTCCAGCTCCGATGTTGTTAGGTTTTGCGCTTTGCGTTTTGCGCTCTTGTTGGCCCCTTCCCTTCTCCTTTCAGTGTCCCTGGCACCCTGATACCCTTATTTTTTGGAACATTTCCACACCATCTCTTCTGATTTCTGTTGTTAGTTGCACTTATTCTTAACACAATAATAAGCCTCACTATGTTCTATAGAGACGACTGGCACGATGCTGTCACGCGTCGGATGAAAACGCATTTCATGAACATTGTAAGGTGCACCGGCCAAAGAATGATACATTCTTGTCTGACCTTCGAAAAGTTCATCACCTACAGCCTTCTCTCTGCTGGGCTATCATGTGCTTTTCTTTCTTTCCATTTATTTTATCCTTACATATTCCATTACTTTGCCAGTTTTATAAAGGGGAACTATTCAGTCTGTTTTCTCACATTAAGAAATATACTCCTCAGCCTATTCACCAGCCCGTACGTACTTCCGTATAGCCCCATTAAACTTTCTCTACATTTATTTATGAAATACTGGATGCATGGCCTATCCGATTAAAAATGTATGAGTATTTATAAGTTCTATTATCCGGAAGATCAGTACTTTGCGATTATCAATATTAACTTCGTCTTTGAGTGATGTAAATTGTTGAACTGTCACGCAACAATTTTGACTAATTGTCTCCATTATATACCATCGTAATATATGCATCGTTGCAAAACGTATTATGTCCACTCAACGATATTTTTACAAGAGAAACAAACAAATGATTATAGCTTAATCAGGTAAATAATCAAGGATAATTAAAAGTGTGGTTGTTCTATATTAAGAATGCGCCCAGGAGGCAATGAGAATGAAATCATTTCAGAAATGTATATTACGAAAATTCAGGAAAAAATCCTGCTGTCATAACATGATTCAAAGACTATGGTACATTAAATTACACTAAAATCTATGAAAATTGACACCTTTGCTTCCAGTCAAATCTTGTCAACATAGACGGGTGGTCATGTTACACGAAATATACTGTGCAATATTGTTAAAAGCTAGTGAGGACATAAAAATTATAATTTTGAGGCTTGTTCGCCATTTTATATGGACGGCTTGAGGGGGAGAGATCCAGCCTGGCCCCGGCCATGAGTGACGTCACCGAATTAGGGAGGGGTCAGCACTCGCCACACAGCGAACCAATCAGGAGAGAGAGCCGGGTGCACATTGGTCATGTCTTCTACCACCACTATTGCCTTCGTCCTGTTACCTCATTGGAGGCTTGTTAGAAGCATTCACTTTCGAGAGGACTCTTGGGGCGTCTCCTTTCTCGAAGCATCAGTAAGAGCCAACCTCGCTATATAAGGCAGGGTGAATTGGTTACAATGTCCAGTTGCAGTTGAGTGGACTGTTCAGTGTGAGTGAGAGCTACTGTGAGCAGTACCAGACAGTGTATGGAGTGTTCTGACCATGCAACGGAGTGTTCGTTTTGCCTGACTGTTGCCAAGGAGTTGAGTCTCTCGGTCCATCTGCTGTGTGATGGACATTGTGTCTGGACTAGCGTGGGAGAGATCAGTTGGGTACCTGCATGGGACACTGAATGAAATCAGCTGTGATGTACGGGCAGTGTACGTCTAATGGGATTTTGTAAGTCATGCGCGGGCTATGAACTGTGCCACTGTGATAACGACAGGGAGAATAACTGTGAATTGAGTTTGTCAGGTGAGGAAGTGCTAGTGTGATTTGTGTTAGTCTGTAAGCGATAGTATGAACAAAGAGTGTGAGTGGTTGTGAGAGCAGAGAGAGTACAAACCGTGAAGTTGTGTGTACTGTGCATCGTAAGTACTGGGTTTGGTGTGCCTGTGTAGTTGTATAAAATACACTGACTGACAGAGCAAATGCAACACCAAGAAGGAGTGGTTCGAAAGGGATGAAAGTTGGGGAAAAAACAGAGACGACACGGACGAATAATTGATGTTTATTTCAAACCGATATGCAGGTTACACAATGCGCACGGCATCGACTCAGTAGGACGCAGGACAACCGCGAGCGTCGATGTACGCAGAAACACGTCGAGGTACAGGGTCAATAAGAGTGCGGATGGTGTCCTGAGGGATGGTTCTCCATTCTCTGTCAACCATTTGCCACAGTTGGTCGTCCGTACGAGGCTGGGGCAGAGTTTGAAAACGGCGTCCAACGAGATCCCACACGTGTTCGATGGGTGAGAGATCCGGAGAGTACGCTGGCCACGGAAGCATCTGTACACCTCGTAGAGCCTGTTGGGAGATGCGAGCAGTGTGTGGGCGGGCATTATCCTGCTGAAACAGAGCATTGGGCATCCCCTGAAGGTACGGGAGTGCCACCGGCCGCAGCACATGCTGCACGTAGCGGTGGGCATTTAACGTGCCTTGAATACGCACTAGAGGTGACGTGGAATCATACGCAATAGCGCCCCAAACCATGATGCCGCGTTGTCTAGCGGTAGGGCGCTCCACAGTTACTGCCGGATTTGACCGTTCTCCACGCCGACGCCACACTCGTCTGCGGTGACTATCACTGACAGAACAGAAGCGTGACTCATCGGAGAACACGACGTTCCGCCATTCCCTCATCCAAGTCGCTCTAGCCCGGCACCATGCCAGGCGTGCACGTCTATGTTGTGGAGTCAATGGTAGTCTTCTGAGCGGACGCCGGGAGTGCAGGCCCCCTTCAACCAATCGACGGGAAATTGTTCTGGTCGATATTGGAACAGGCAGGGTGTCTTGCACATGCTGAAGAATGGCGGTTGACGTGGCGTGCGGGGCTGCCACCGCTTGCGCCGATCCTCGCGTGCTGACGTCACTCGGGCTGCGCCTGGACCCCTCGCACGTGCCACATGTCCCTGCGCCAACCATCTTCGCCACAGGCGCTCACCGTGGACACATCCCTATGGGTATCGGCTGCGATTTGATGAAGCGACCAACCTGCCCTTCTCAGCCCGATCACCATACCCCTCGTAAAGTCGTCTGTCTGCTGGAAATGCCTCCGTTGACGGCGGCCTGGCATTCTTAGCTACACACGTGTCCTGTGGCACACGACAACACGTTCTACAATGACTGTCGGCTGAGAAATCACGGTACGAAGTGGGCCATTCGCCAACGCCGTGTCCCATTTATCGTTCGCTACGTGCGCAGCACAGCGGCGCATTTCACATCATGAGCATACCTCAGTGACGTCAGTCTACCCTGCAATTGCCATAAAGTTCTAACCACTCCTTCTTGGTGTTGCATTTGCTCTGTCAGTCAGTGTACTAGGGTTAGTTGATGAATCTTAGAAGTATTCGCGACCAGTGTTGCGTTTCTTTATTATAATAATAATAAGAAGAGAAAAGCGCACAATGTGAATGGATGTTCTACATATAGCGATTTAGTCGCTACAAAATTTGTTAGGGTTGTACGTCTCTGGTGACACCATAGCGCTTAATACCGACCACACCGTCTATCGCACTTTTCAGATACACACGAGGCTTCATCCGGAGTGTGAAAAGCCTTTATCTTGCATACGCGACGGTGGAACCCGTGCACTGCGAATCGCATCTGCGTGTGACGTAGATCGTAGTCCGCACCATTCCAGTCTGTAGATTTCATTGCTTCGATCGAGTAGAATTCCAACCGTATCTCGTTTTTCTACTCCTGCAGTTTTGCTAAGAGTTACTGACATGCCTTTGTGGAAGGTAGGAGCAATTTCTCTCTTAATATTGTTCTATGAAGAAAGGTTCTCCGACGAGCTCGTATGTTAGTCTGAAAGGAGTGAATTTCGATACATATAATAGTCTCGTAAGATATGTAGCTTTGATCTGCTCAATGATTTGAGATTTGATTTGGTGAGATGTGACCATATTAATTTCAGTCCGTAAGTCACTATGGGCATTATCTTGGTGTTGAAAATCTTAATGGCAGTGTGTACAGAGAGTTTGCGCAGGAGCTACAAGTCGTCGATGGCCATTATGGCTGTCGTTGCTCCATTTCTGATGTGCTTAGTGTAGGTCGTTCCAGAGGTCTGTAGTGTCATTCCGAAATATTATTAAATTCCTTTACTATTTCGACTGGTTGCTGGTTGAAATGAAGAACAGTTGCTCTTTGACCGTTATTTCAAGTTCTTCTTCTTCTTAATCTATTTACCCTCCAGGGTTGGTTTTTCCCTCGGACTCATAGACGGATCCCACCTCTACCGCCTCAAGGGCAGTGTCCTGGGGCGGGAATCGAACCCGGTCCTCTGGGGATGGCACCTAATCACAACAACCACCAATATCATGGTATTTACCGCCTCACCATGATAGGACGGCGTGATATTATACTCGTATTAAACACTAGAGTCCGCCTCTGTCGTGTAGTGGTTAGTGTGATTAGCTGCCACCCCTGGAGGCCCGGATTTGATTACCGGCTCTGCCACTAAATTTGAAAAGTGGTTCGAGGGCTGGAACGGAGTCCACTCAGCCTCGGGAGGTCAACTGAATGGAGGTGGGTTCGAATCCCACCTCAGCCATCCTGGAAGTGGTTTTCCGTGGTTTCACCCTTCTCCTCCAGGCAAATGCCGGGATGATGCCTAACATAAGGCCACGGCGGCTTCCTTCCCTCTTCCTTGTCTATCCCTTCCGATCTTCCCATCCCCCCCGCAAGGCCCCTGTTCAGCATAACAGGTGAGGCCGCCTGGGCGAGGTACTGGTCATCCTCCCCAGTTGTATCCCCGACCCACAGTCTGAAGCTCCAGGACACTGCCCTTGAGGCGGTAGAGGTGGGATCCCTCGCTGAGTCCGATGGAAAAACCGACCCTGGAGGGTAAACAGATTAATAAGAGGAAGATTCAACACTGGATGAAATGAGTGTGCCTTATAGATCATATGAACCTGACACGCGGCTAAACAATCGATAGATATTGTTACCGCAGTAAGCGTAATACTTGCTATAAGCTGCCCAGTGAACATTAGTGTAGTTGGTAAAGGCGTGGCGAGGCCGGCTAGCATGTCCGGAGAGAGGTTCGAGTCCGGGCCGAAGATTACAAATTTTTGACATATTTGATTAATACGTACCGCACGCAGTGTAAGTTAAATACCCGCTTACATGCAAATTGTGTGTGAATGAATGTGTTTGTGGTCCTGAAAAGTGCCGATTATTTAGCAGGCCACGCACATACAGACCGGAAATAATAGGAACACAACTGCCCTGACAATGTTTTATCGCAGCAAAGGCTCGAAGTGATGACCGTTTTGGTTTATGAACATTCGGGCCCGGTGTCCAATAGATAATCTTGCGCGCTGAAGCTTTCCAGGTGTAATTGCTCGGCAGGCGTCCGTGATGACTTGCCGGAGCTTTTCGGAGTTTTCTGGCGCTTGAGTGTAAATGACGTTATTTAAATGTCCCCACAAGAAGTCTAACGGCGTTAAATCCGGTGATCTGGCGGGCCAAGGAACAGGGCATCTTCGTCCCAGCCATTTCCCTGGCAGTTCCTCGTTCAGGTGGTTACGAATGGGCAAAGTCTAATGTGGTGGAGCTCCAGCTTGTTCAAACCATATCGTCAGAAGATCCTGCAAGGGCACATGATCCAGCAGCAGTGGGAGTTCCTGACGCAGAAAGTACAGGTAGCGTGGGCCCATCCTATGGCCCTCAAAGAAACAAGTTCCAGTCAGGTGTTCCCCCAAGATTCCACACCAAACATTCACTCTCCATCGTACTTGACGGGCCACCTGTCGCACCCAGTGAGGATTGTCCGGGCTCCAATATTGCATGTTGTGGCGATTGATGTTCCCATTATTGTGGAAGCGCGAATCGACCGAGAACAAGATATGCGATACGAATGCTGCATCATTTTCCAGCCTGCCTAACAACCACCGACAGAACTCCATTCGAGCATCGAATTCCCACCCATTGCATTATTGGCGTAACTCAAGATGGTATGGGTGAAATTTATGTTCATTCAGTATTCGCCAGATGGACGGCTGGCTGGTGTTCACCTGTCGTGCAATCGCCCTTGTGCTGATGTGTGGATTATTACGAGCTGTCTCCAGAACGGCCTCTTCTGTTTCACCCGATGTGACGGGCCTATCGCGGACTGGTGGCTGGTTGGAAATCACTCCTGTTGTCCTCAGGCGTCTTTCAATATGTCGTATAAGTCGGGTGTCGCCTGTCTGGATACCGATCATGGTACAGACGTAGTGACTCGCACGAGTTTTTTTCTTGCTTCCCCAAAAATGAGGAGCGTGTCAACGTATTCTTCTGTGGAAAACATGCCGAATGACAGGCCCTAACCAGCGGAGTACGCGCAGGGCACAAGATGAATAACAGCGCCATTCTACTGTTTGAATGTGGCAAACGTGGACCTGTGTTTACGTATTCAAACATCGTACCGATGCAAAAATTTTTGAACGATGCAGTATTCGGAACGCCGCTGGCACATTCCATCAACTGCTAAGCGAACGCCTAACCACATCTGCTTTTCTACACTGCTGGAGTATTGCTGGTAGTACGACGAGAGCAGAGTAAATACGCCATCCGATTCGGTGTTTAAGATATTATTTACTGCACTGTTACCTAGTTTTATACATTGATTCCCTTCTTCGTTACACCCGGTCATGAGGCACGACACTCTAACATAGTTACATGGTGAATGGACGTTGCTACATGATTTCAAGGCGTCATGTTTTCCGAATGGGTGATATAGCATTTTGCTAGGGTTCAGAATCGTGTGCAAAATGTGCTCACTGAACATTAGTGCTGTACAGTTCGTCTGTAGGGGAATAGCACCCCCACAACCATGTGCACGTTAGTTGGGCAGCAGCAAGCTATATTGAAATGGGCTGCTGAATCACACCGTCTATATTGTACCACACAAAGTTGGTCATACCTGGAGATGAATTTCTTTCAAAATCTTCTGGTTTGAAATGAGATGAACATACTGTGCAGGTAGTAGGATTTTAAGTACCATCTCTTCGGCTATCAGCTGTCCTAGCGTTTCAAGAAGGTGTACAATTAATTATTTCCTGGCTGGCCACTTTGTGAGGGATTGAATGTTGCTGAATTGTTGCAGCGGGTAGAAAATTAAAGTCGTCAGCTTGGATTTGAAATGAATCCAACCAAAACGAAGGTGATGGTTGTTGATATAGGAAAGAAGCTCCAATTTTGTGGTCGCCTAGTGGGCCTAGATGTTGTTACTGTTGGCTCCTTGCTGAAGAACACTGGTAGCTGCGAGAAATAAATCGGAAAAGAGAATTGTTCTTGGATATGTTGCTACGAATAAGCTTAGTATGATCAGTTTTCTTTTTCGGCTGTGAATCTTGGACAATGAAATCCAAGGATACAAAGCATATAGAAGCATTTGCATTGTCGTGCTGGTGTCGGAGGATGCTGCGAATACTTTGGAAGGAAGAATGATCTAACTCCTTCATAATCGAAAAGCTTGGTATGCCGAAACGAATTTCAACTGTTGTTACATTTAGAATCCTACAGTTCTTTGCAAATGTATTAAGGAGAGAACATTTTCTTTAAAAACTAGTTATTCAAGGAAAAGTAAACAGCATGAGGCCGCGTGAAAGAGCTACCAGAAGATGGATAGACCAGACAAAGACGCAACTCACGCACCACTTAGAGTGGCAATTCTGTAAACAGCAGACCGTAGACAACGAAGACAGCTGGTGGACACCGTCGACTAATAAAAGTAAGCATGAAATCACGATAATCAGCCATGAGTTATGCGTCTGAGAAGAAGAAGAATGTACATGTGCACATACAGTATTATTATTAAATTAAAATAAATTTGGCCTTAATGAACATGTCAGTTCCTATTACTCCTTGAAGTACAGTACTGCAGAACACAAAATTTGAGAAATTACTCCCTTCCTAGGAAGAAAGTCTTTAATACAGTACACGTTTGTTTCTTTGTCATTTTGGATCGATCAGGTTTGAACGAAACCAAAGGTGGTCAACTTAAATGAATACTTCACGCAGCCTGTTTCCCCGTACACCTTCTTGTAAGTCGTACAGTTATTATTGTTGTTAATAATATCTTGAAATCTCCCTAATAATAATAACAATGTTTTTGGTTTTAGGTCCAACTAACTAATTTCACAGTTTTTGGAGACGAAGATATGTCAGAATTTCGTCTCGCAGGGATTCCTTTATGTGCCAGTAAAGATACCGACACGAGGCTGTCGTATTTGAGAAATCGTACTCTACACCAATATTAGGATCGGAAACCCATGCGTATCAACTTACTTGTCCGTCATTATTTAAAGGGACACGTAAGGACAGTAGAAAAATGTTTGGAATGTGGTCTTGATACATAATGAGGAATGCGTAAATATACTTCACACTAAGTTTGACTTACAGTGGTCAAAATAAGTTACACAGGTGGTCAGTTTTCCGGAAGATGGTACATATAAAATAAAGTGGATTTGACGGTTCCACGAAATTGTAGTCAGTATCAGCAGCTTACAGAGGTGAACAACATGATAGATTTTACCGCAAATAAATTATGGAAGTTTGTTTAACCCAAGGGAACTAACACTATTTCAAAAAGCATTGCATACACTGGCAGAAAGAAAATATCCAAACACCAAGAAGGGGTTGTGCTAGATTGACGAAAGTTAGTAAGCGTGTTTATAAATCTCAAAGATGACGTTCATTCAGATATCCTGTAAATCACATTGTCATGGCGCTAGTGGTGACCCTATGACGTTGCACATAAGGTTTGCTTTAAATATGAGCTGTATTGTGCGGCGTGAGCGTTAGTTACCTATGAGATTGGACGGAGTGACTGGGTCAAGAATGCCTCTACGACTACGAAGATGCCAGTATCAACTCTGGTTGAACGAGGCCGTATAATAGGCCTACGTGAAGGTGGATTTTCCTTCCGCTCTATTGCAGAGCGACTTGGCAGTAATATCTCCACTGTGTATGCGTTCTGGCAACAGTGGTCACGAGAAGGTACGCTCGCAAGAAGACCGGGCTCTGGACGTCCACCTGGCACCATCGGGAGGGAGGGCCGGTGTATTCGGCGTATGGCTGTGGTGCAGCGGGCTTCGTCTACAGCAGGAATTCGAGCGGCAGTTGGCACCACAGTGACACAACGAACTGTTCGAAATTGGTTACATGGAAGACAGCTCCGAGCCAGAAGCCCTGCGGCGTGCATTCCACTTACCCCAAACCACCGCCGTCTGCGACTTCAGTGGTGTGAAGGGAGAACTCATTGGAGGATGGAGTGCAGGTCCGTTGTGTTTTCCGATGAAAGCCAGTTCTGCCTTGGTGCCAGTGATGGTCGTGTGTTGGTTAGAAGGAGGTCAGTTGAGCGCCGACATTCCACCTGTCTGCGGCGACGAGCACTGGACCTACACCGAGTGTTCTGGTCTCGGGAGTAATGCCCTATGACAGCTGGAGTACTTTCGTAGTTATCCCTCGCTCTGTGACTGCAGATGTGTACGTTCGTCTGGTGATTCGACCTGTTGTTCTGCCATTCATGAACAGCATTGCCGGGGGTGTTTTCCAACAGGATAATGCACGCTCCCATGCCACCCAACGTGCTCTACATAGTGTCGACATTTTGTCTCGGCCTGCTTGATCCCACGATCTGCCACAGTCGAACACATATGGGACAACATTGGATGACAACTCCAGATTCATCCACAACCGGCATTAACCATCCCTGTATTGACTATTAAGTGCAACAGGCATGGAACTCCATGCCACAAGGTGACATCGGGCATCTGTATGTCACAATGCATGCACGTTTGGATGCCTGCATTGAACAGTAAGATGATTACACTGGTGATTACACCAGAATGGCATTTTTGCGATGGATTTTCTCGAGCGGATATTAACCTGTTTTCTTGTATCTTTAATCAATTAAATATGTTACCTCGTCAAATATATTGTCAACATTTCCATATTCTGCATTTCTTATTTCATGGTGTTGGGATATTTTCTCCGAAAATGTATTAATAACGTGTGTAAAATTATAGTTTTTCGTGTTTAGTGATTCCGTGTACAGCGATTTTCCTCATCATCAAACTGGAACTGAAATCTGTCTGTCGTAAGTGAATGGCACCCTTTTCACAGGATATTCAACATTAGATTGGAATGAACTTTCATTGTATCCAGAGTGACGAAATATGTCTGTCAATATAAAGCGCTTTGTTCCGGTCGTTTCGGTGGACTAAAATGCTATTTGAAATCGCAGTCTATTTTCAAGCCTCATTTACGCTAGGATGACAAACTGTTTCCAAAAGTAGGTAAGGCCACATGAAAGTCTGCACGAAACCTCATCAATCTCAATTTTGCCCATGAATGTACACAGTACTCGTCATTTATCCACTGTTTCGTATTCAGACAGTAGTTTTTTTCGTGAAAGCAAGCCTGCTCTATTGATCTCTAGCTGACCATGATATTCATCTTCCTTTCAGTTCGGTTTCCTCACAGGGTGTAATGTCATCAACATATCTCGGGTTGCTAATCCTTCGTAAACCAATTTTCACACAGTCAGTACAATCGTCTGCCTTTATCCTGTTGAAGTATTCCTCATTAATAATAGGTCGGTGAAATTACTTCAAACTGTACACGGTAAAAAAAACACATCTCCCAAAAACGATATGTTAGGTGCTAACAAATTAAGCGCTATCAATTTGAAATATTTATGATCATTTGACTTTCCCAAAAGAAAATTTGATACCGTAGACATGTGTGACTCTGAGCAGCTGGTGGAGAGGAGGATGGTTCTTAAACTTTAAGGAGGAAGATCATGAAAATATTTTGAGAATGGTTACAAAACAAAATGGGCCAAAGAAAGAGGGGGGGGGGCGATAAATGGAGGAGTTAAGAAAATATTTGTAACGCTGTTGTTCAATAAAGGTAGAGAAGGAGGGAACAAGGCTAAGAAAATAGTTTGTAGTGTAATTGTCAAGGATGTCTCTATACCGCAATAACGAAAGGGAGAAGGTTTAGATATATGTCTAAAATAAGACTTTATTAATTAGGAGAAAGAAGGAAGAAAGGAATGTAAAGTTTCAGGATGACATATGCTAATGCCTGAATTTCATTGACAACCTTTCCATTAGAAGTATACCACATACGGAACTTGTTAAGGATTAGCATATATTGACGATAACTACGAGAGAGAATCATTATTATTAGAATAATTTCAATAGGAAGGATCGATCATGCTGAGTACTTTTATGTCTAAAAGCACAGATGTTGTTTTCCAACGTCCTGCCAAAGATATCACTTGAAGGAAAGATCATGTCTCACTCGTTTTAATCACGATACATGATCGGATTTTCAGGGTCAGTGCATGAAATAGTCGAGGTCGCCAATCGCCAAGATGGTTGGATATAATCAAAGCGAATACTGGCAGCCATGTGATCCTACGTACTGTAGAACTCTGGTCCAGAGAATCACCAACGTTAGGACACCTGTATGCAGATAATACCATCATCACCACCACCACCACCAGCTACCATCAGTTATTTTGAATTTAAATTTAAACGTTTTCGAATTAATCTTCTGTGATGTGTTCAGAACTGAAATCAAGTGTTTAGTTTCATCTCATCTCATTACAGTCCAAATTATATTACACTACTATACATTAACTTTTAGTGGAGACACATTGCTATGGATAGGACATAAGACGTTGAGGGTAAGAATACACATTTTACTTAGTAGAGAAATCCATATCAACAGTTATTCATGTTAAAATGTGCAAGTCAATTTTCTTATGAACTCTTTATACGACGACTTAAATGGACGAAGAGCTATGAGATACTTCTGATCAAGGAAACTCTAACTTCATTGCTGGAAGTAATAAGGCTGTAGGGAATTTCAAAGGAAGCATACAACTACTGTTGACGAGTTAACTACGCATAAATCTATGTTATTCGGGTAAATTAGTAGAAGTCGAATTTTACTTATATTTATAATATTCAAAGTTATAGAATCTTCTTTGTAGGATATCAACTGATCAAAATTGCACAAGTAGTACAATGCATCATTTTGATTTGACGAAAGATCATATGTCCATTTACGTTACTTGCCACGGCCAGCATTCACAATAATCTGTGTGCATATTAAATTATTCTTTAACTTTACTTGTGTAATTTCACTCAGTGCCTACAACTTGATTTAATTTGAGACATGTATTCTCAAACACAATTATCTAAATCGTTTTAACTTTTCGTTGACGAAATCTACACATGTCCACTAAGGCTGTTTCTCCCACTTTATTAAAAAAAAGCAATAAAGTAAAGCCATTCATGCGCAATAAATTACATTTTATCTCTTCTTAAGTACTTAAGTCTTGTACTTCACAGATGCTAATAAATAAGTCATCCGTTATGTCTTTGTTGGTATTTATTTCTGTACCACCAGTATGGCCCCTCCTAGGCAACACTTTATACACCTGATGACAGTGCATTCTCTCAGAGACAGCCTTTAACATTCTGAAATCTAATTGTTTTCTTTGTTTATTAACAGATGTCGCTACTTTTGGTTTAGCATTGCCACTTACGAGCCTGGAGTGTGTTATGCTTAGTAAAGAATTATACTTCTTAGAGAATTGCCACTGGACGAAGCCAGCTTTTAAAGATAAGCAAGAATTTAATATATGTAAAGATATGAATTCTGAAATATTAAGAACTTTTCGTAAAAGTAAGCAAGAAACATTTCAGTTTTTAAAACTTCATTTTCAGGAGGAAGATATATTGTATAAATATTACATGTACTGTACATAAAATTCGATTTAATAAACGGGGAAACAAGGAAAAGAACATCCAAGACCAGCAGGAGTCTGAAGATAAAATATGAGAAGGAACGCTTGATTTAGATCGAACAGGATTTTCAAAAAAGTAACACTTGGAACTTTTATAAAACATTCAAGAACACCCTGAGTAGATATGATCCATCAATTTCGAAACCAGGAAGGAAAAGTAGCTCATAGTGATGTGGTGAATTGCCATATTCTGGCAGACTACTTCGCAAAACTCGACTACAGTCACAAGGAACCAAACCCAAACTCGGACCCTCCGACCGTGGACGAAGTCACGAGAATCATCAAGACCTTAAAGAACAACAAAGCACCTGGAGAAGATGGGATTATTGCAGAACTTTGGAAATATGCTGAAAACAGAGTGATTGTTGAACTAACAAGAATCCTGCACAATATCTGGGAAGAAGAGAAGCTGCCAGATGGGTGGGCATCAGCGTTAATACACCCTCTTCACAAGGAAGGATATAAAGCAGACGTCAACAATTGCAGGGGAATATCGCTACTACCAGGAACATGTAAGTTCTTTTCAAAGGTATTGCTAGATAGAGCAGAAAAACAATTTGAACCGTAAATTGGTGAGTATCAAGGAGGTTTTAGAAAGGGCAGGTCATGTGCGGAACAGATCCTGAAACTGAAGTTCATCACAGCATACCAGAAACAGAGGACCATGAAATTCGTGCTCTCATTTGTGGACTTCAAGAAGGCCTACGATTTGGTAGATAGAGAAACACTGATCCGTATCCGAGAAGAAATGGGCCTAGATAGGAAGACCAGAGAGCTCATTAAACAAACTATGATTAACACAAAATCCAACGTCACGTTCAAGGGGTACTATCGGAATCATATAAGATTATAGCAGGGGTTAGACAGGGAGATGGGCTTTCTCTCCTTCTATTCAACTGTGTTCGTAACAAGGTCATTAGAGAGTGGCGCAAGGAAATGCAAGGAATAGGTGGTATACGATTGGGATATATGAATAGAGGGATTGTAGTCGACTGCCTAGCCTTTGAGATTCTGTCAGAGTGAATAGAGGAGGCACGGAACCAGATTGCCCAGCTCCAGGAACAAGCAAGTAAGGCAGGCTTAAGGATATCCTTCGAGAAGACGGTACATGACCAGCATCGAAACAGCGCCCAGAAGGATGAGAGCGGAGGGAAGGAGGATTCGTCAAGTAGATACATTTAAATAGCTGTCAGAGAAAGAGGCACTGATATCGAGAATCAACAAAATGAACTTGGCATACAAGCTAAGAATGAACAAGATCTCAATGCAAAACTCAGACATTACCAGACAGTGATCCGACCAGAAGCCTTATATGTAGCTGAATGTTTGAACCTGATAAAGGTAGGATTGGTCAAGAAGTTGGAACTGGTGGAGCGAAATATTCTGAGGAAAATACTGGGAGCCCAGAGAACAGAGAATGGATCATACAGAAAGAAAGCAAACCAAGAACTGTACCGCAGACACAATCCGGAAGGGGAGAGCCATGTTCTTTGGACACATCTACAGAATGGACACGGGAAGACTGACCAACCAGATAGTAAGGTTTTTTGAAAACAGGAAAACTGTGGTACGATGGCATCAAGAAGTGAAGAAGGACCTGACAGAAATGGGAGTACAAGGATAGGAAATAAGCAACAGGGAAACTTACAAGTCGAAAATAAAGTACACAAAGAGTTTTCAAGAAAACGTTAGTTTGCGGACGCAAAAATCACGGACGGAAGAGAGTAGAAGTTTGCAAAAAGAAAGAATTAAGGATTACTGGGGGCAGATCAAAACCCAGAAGCAGCTAAAATCGAATTCACATGGTCCACAGTTGGCCAAAATGAAAGAAAGGAAGAAAAAACGGGGAATAAGAAAGTGAAACCTGGTTTGATGTGATGAGGGTCCTGCGCTCCATGGATAATTGTTTAGCGTGCTGGCCTTTGGTCCCAGGGGTCCCGTGTCCGATTCCCGTCAGAGTCACGAAATTTCTACGATCATTGGTTAATTTCGCTGGCACGGGGCTGGGTGTATGTGTTGTCTTCATCATCATTTCATACTCATCACGGCGCGCAGGTCGCCTACGGTCGTCAGATCAAAAGACATGCACCTGGCGAACCGAACATGCTCTCGTGAACTCCCGGCAGTGAAAGCCATACGCCATTTAATTTGTTCCTTTTCCATTGTTAATTTTTTTATTGTATACAACTGACAAGGATGTATTCACGACAGTTAACCTGGAACTGAGCGCGCGAGTCAACACAGCGCCATCTTATAACAAAGCTTGCGTGTGACGTCACATATTTAGCACAAATTTTGTCTTACTTTGAAGCGTTATTTCACGAAAACTAGTTTTCTGGTACATATATACTTCTGCAACAGTAAGCCTCGTCGTTTACTTGCAAATTGAGACATTAAACATAATCTAAGTTAAATACTCTAGGCCAGGGTTGGCAAACATTTTCCGACTAGAGTGTCTGTGACGGTCTCGTTTATTACTTTTTGCTTCCTACTGTATCATCCTTTGTTTTCCTTTAAAATTGTCATGACTTCATTTGGGGATTAGATTGCGTTTATCAACCTATTCGAGTGAATGTTTTCTGACATCATTTTGCAAACTTCACTACAAATTTCCTTCCAAAAAACATTTTAAGAATAAGACGTATTTTTGCTTTAACCCTATAAAATGTGTAAAAACTATGACCATAACATAAATTGTGACTTCCTTATTAAAGCGTAATACTGAAATATGCCATGCAGATAGATTTTCGACCTGTTTATTACATATCGAAAGCATAAAAATATGTTAGTATGTAGTGCAGCGCGCCACATAAATAGTGTGTCATAGGTTCACCACCCCTGCTCTAGGCGATATACGCGTTCTACGCAAAAACTAAAAGCGTCATAAAATTTTTCTCTCCATGTACCCATTGTAATGAACGGAGAATTGCTATAGTAGCCCCTGTGTGTAAAGGAAAGGGTTGATGGGCATAAAGCTGAAAATTACAGTCTGGTCACTTTGACATGCATTGTTTGTAAGCTTTGGGAAAGCATTCTTTCTGATTATATTAGACATGTTTGCGAAATTAATAACTAGTTCGACAGAAGGCAGTTTGTGTTTAGGAAAGGTTATTCCACTGAAGCTCAACTTGTAGGATTCCAGCAAGGTATGACAGATATCTTGGATTCTGGAGGTCAAATGGACTGTATTGCGATAGACCTGTCTAAGGCATTTGATGGGGTAGATCATGGGAGAATACTGGCAAAATGAGTGCTATTGGACTAGAAAAAAGGGTGACAAAATGGGTTGCTATATTTCTAGAAAATATGACTCAGGGAATTAGAGTAGGTGAAACTTTATCTGACCCTGTAATAATTAAGAGCGGAATTCCTCAAGGCAGTACTATTGGACCTTTATGTTTTCTTATATACATCAATGATATGTGTTAAGAAGAGAAATCAGAGATCAGGCTGTTGCAGATGATGTTATTATGTACAGAGTAATAAATACGTTTCAAGATTGTGAGCAACTGCAAAATGACCCCGATAATGTTGTGAGATGGACAGCAGGCAATGGTATGATGATGAACGGGATTAAAAGTCAGGTAGTGAGTTTCACAAACAGGAAAATTCCTCTCAGTTTTAATTACTGCGTTGATGCGGTGAAAGTTCCTTTTGGGGATCATTATAAGTACCTAGGTGTTAATATAAGGAAACACCTTCATTGGGGTAATCAAATAAATGGGACTGAAAATAAAGGTTAGGCCTACAGATCTCTGCACATGGTTTTGAGAGTATTTAAGGGTTGTAGTAAGGATGTAGAGGAGAGGGCATATAAGTCTCTGGTAAGACCCGAACTAGAGTGTGGTTCCAATGAATGGGACCCTCATCAGGATTACTTGATTCAAGAACTGAAAAAAAAAAGTCCAAAGAAAAACAGCTCGATTTGTTTTGGGTGATTTCCGACAAAGGAGTAGTGTTACAAAAATGTTGCAAAGTTTGGGCTGGGAAGACTTCCGGGCTGTCAGTGGAGAGATTGCGTGGAGTGACATCAGTAGGTGAATAAGTTTGAGTGATGTCTTTTAAAGTAGGAAAGATCACAATATGTAAAAGCTGAAATTCAAGGGGACAAATTGGGGAAAATATTCGTTTATAGGTAGGGGAGTTAGGGATTGGAATAACTTACCAAGGGAGATGTTCAAGAAATTTCGAATTTCTTTGCGATAATTTAAGAAAGGGCTAAGAAAACAACAGATAGGGAATCTGCCACCTGGGCGACTGCCCTAAATGCAAATCAGTAGTGATTGATTGATTGATGATTGATTGATTGATTGATTGTTTGATTGATTGATTGACTGATTGATTGATCGATTGATTGATTGATTGATTGATTGATTGATTGATTGGTTGATTGATTGATTGATTGATTGATTGATTGATTGATTGATTGATTGATTGATTGATTGATTGATTGATTGATTGATTGTCGAGGAACGTAACTGTACGTTAAAAAGTGCCTCAAGGTCACACTAGCCACCAACATCTTGGATAAGTGTGGCAATCCAACTGACAAGCCCACTGCCACATCAGGCTGGAACGCTGGTAAATTCAGGTGTTTCCACAGTTCAGTTCTATATACAGTATATATCACGTTAATTAAATATTTTGAACGATCTTCTCGTAGCCCTGAATAATAACCAAGATATTATATTGGGCCGATAGCGTGTGAAGCGAGATCGGCCTCAGGAGAACGAAATGATTTGTAAAGATCTTGCTCGCATCTTCAGAAGCAAATTATGGCATTTTCAGTTACGCTTTGAATGTGTCTCATTGTTCACACGGCATAAGAACGAAAGACTTTTATGTCTAAAATTCTGTATGTATTCTTTTTTAGTGAAGTAAATCATCATCCCCAGCTATTTCTATCCTCCTTCTGGTTCAATATTTGATGTATGAAGGTATTAATTCACTTCATATTCCCTTTGTTCTCTCTCTCTCCGGGAGAAGTTGGAAGAAGCCTGACACGTACAGATGAGACGGAGCAGTGGCAGGGGGTCGGGGAGAGAACATGTATGCAGTGGTATCAAGACAACAGGAGTGAAGATTAAGGTAACTGTTGTAACCAAGGTTGAAGTTTACAAAACACAACTTTTATTGCTTCACTTTATGATATTTACACAAATAACAGAAATTTATTTTGAAGCAAAAAGGAATATTGAATCTTGAGAAAAGTCTGTCTTTATACAATATGTACAGGTTTGCAGTCTTTATATACACTTCTATCTTGAAAAGATAGTCTTTGTGAACTGACACTTTGATAGTCGAAAACTATCTGGCACACTAACATAAATGTTCATGAGAGTCCTTGTTTGTTGAAGTGCCTGAATTCCTAAAAAGCAAGTTCAATTGATTGAAGAAATTCCACCTAGCGAAACTAAGGGAGCTTGCATAAATTAGGGAATGAAAATGGCTTGTAAAAGAATTACGGAACATAGGCAGCGGAAACAGGTAAGGGAGCGGTGACCAGAGGTGAAACCTCGTACTGCCAGAAATTCAGTCCACCTGGTCGAAGCACATTTTCAAGAGGAGTAGCCTCCGTGCTCGACGTAGGGTGTATTCTGGAGCTGGACACCGGGGCAAGTGGGCAAGTGAGCAGGCCGGGAGCTCCTATTTATAGTACACTCGATGGTCAGGCACGCGCACTGAGAGCTGCGCGTAGAAGCTAGCAGAATGATACACAGGCGCGCGTGCAGCTGGCTGGCGGAGCGAGAATGGAGCGCCGGACATACAACAGTAACAATACAAAAGGAGATACAGTACTGTACTTGGAGCGTTCAAGTGCCAAGCTCGGGAACAGTTGTAGAAGCCCTTCGCAACATAATCTTAAGAAGGAAGTATTTCAACCTCTCCAAGAATGAAGGACATACAGGGTGTATCAGGGGTTATGACTTTTACAAATACTAGAGGAGGACACATGCATCAATTTGAGATAGGGATTACCTGTTCGGAAATGTTTCAGTTGCCGGGTAAAAGCCAAATTTGTTTGGGGATACCAACGAAATTATTGTCGGTTACAAAAACTTACGAGTATTTACCTGGAGATGCACTGCTTTGTTTACCTGCACTACATACACATTATATAACAGCTGCTGCAAGTGACAGTCCGCGGCCTCAATGCAGCCGTGGCAACTGGCGTATCCGGTCGAGGAACTCTGACAGCGTTCTAACGATGTCACAGACAGATAAAATTCTTACCAGCAGCTCCGCTTCAGTCTTTATAAAAGTACGCCTTCGTAGCTTAACGGTAAGTGTTTTAGCTGCCGTCCTCGGGGGCCGGGGTTCGATTCTCGGTACTGCCAGAAATTAAAGAATGGCAGGAGGGGCTGGTATTTGGTTGGAATAGTACATTCAGCGCACCCCAATTGGGGGTGTGCCTGAAAAGAGCTGCACCACCTCGGGATGAGGACACGAGTTTACTTACTTACTTGCTACGGTTTACAAGAATCACGCGAACGAGCTGGCCATGCGTTAGGATGGCCTCTTCTCATTCACTTGTCAGGGAACGTCTAATTAAAGAATCATCATGTTGCTTGACGAGCCTGTAATCTACGATAAACGGCTTTGGCGTAAAATGGCATCATATGTCAAATTTATACTGATACCCTCCTCTAGCGTCCCAGAAAATATGTACCATCATCACGGAAACCCTCCGTATAAGGAGTAGGACAGGGTCCGTCAGGGTGCATGCACCGGTACGCGGCGCAAGGTGCATAAGACTACTTCGCTAGTTTGACCAGAGTACAGATCTCCCACTCCTAGATTTTGAGCAATAGCTCTGTGTCTCTATTTCCCTACGCCTGTCTCGCTTGCTCAACCTATCTTCCCCCACTAATTTGCTCTGCAGCACTCCACCATCCGAGCCGAGTTGAGCCGAGCTTACCCGAGTCGCCCCGTGACAAAACGCTGATCCTAACCGAACAGAGACGAACCGAGGCACGGTGCACAGAACCTTAGCGCCTCCTTTAACGCGCGTGAGATTTTGGGCGTTTGAGTGGCCCTGGAGTAGAACCATGCAAATTGCCAAAATTGTACACACACAACGTACATCAAACCTCAGACTGTTAGTGTCAGAGAAAGATAAGGTTTGATCAAGGAAGACTGAACTTCTAAGATTCCGATGAGGGAATTAGATTTTTCACACCAACAGAGCATTGATAAAAAATAGATGTAAGACTTTTCAGGTGTTAGTGGATAGAGCCCGACACATCCCACTCTGCTCAGTCTGCTGTCAAGATTTTGTAAAATATTGCCTCATGTTTTATGCTCTATTAGTGTAAAAAATCTCATTCCCGCATCAGGAACTTAGAATTTCTATTAGGAATTAGGAATTAGGAATTATTATTAGCAATAATTCCATTGTTGAGATTAATCTCCCGTACGCAGTTATCTTGTTAGCGGCTCTACTAATCGGCTTCTGATAAATTCACCTGCTGTTGGCTGTTGCAAAGTAGGTTTCGGCCTAGAAGTGGCCACGACTGGTCGTCGGTCTGAGAGTTCTGCACTCCGACCGACCAGTGCGGAGAAGGTGAGGGGTTTGGCGGCCTTGGCTTATACTAGGAATTGTCCCGGCATTCGCCTTAGTGAAGGGGAATGGAAAGCCACGGCAAACCATTCTCACGACAGCCGACAGTGGGGACCAGCCTCTCAACAGTGGCTCTACGTCTTTGTATTCGGGATACGGAGAAGGGATGATCCATACCGTCGGCTGTCCTGAGAATGGTTTTCGGCGGTTTTCCATTCTCCTGCACATAGCGAATGCCAGGGCAGTTTTTAACACAGGCCATGGCCACCGACCTTCTCACAAATATCCTTCTCCAACACAAATTTCCTGGCCTGAGAGATGGCGTCACCGTCCAAGAGGATCGCCTCCCCATTCAGGGCAGAAATTAAAACAATTTAGTAGTAACTGACCTGTCCGCCTCTATGGTGCAGTGTTTATTGTGATTAGCTGCCATCCCCAGAGACCTGGGTTCGATTCCCGGCTCCGCCACGAAATTTGAAACGTGGTACGAGGGCTGGAATGGGGTCCTCTCACTCGTGAGGTCAACTGAGTAGAGGGGGGTTTGATTCCCTCCTCAGCCATCCTCGAAGTGGTTTTCCGTGGTTTCCCACTTCTCCTCCAGGCAAATTCCGGGATGTACCTAACTTAAGGCCACGGCCGCCATCTTCCCTCTTCCTTGTCTATCCCTTCCAATCTTCCCACCCCCACAAGGCCCCTGTTCAGCATAGCAAGCGAGGCCGCCTGGGTGAGGTACTGGTCCTCCTCCCCAGTTGTATCCCCCGACCAAGAGTCTGAAGCTCCTAAACACTGCCCTTGAGGCGGTAGAGGTGGGATCCCTCGCTGAGTCCGAGGGAAAAACCAACCCTGGAGGGTAAACAGATTAAGAAGAAGAAGTAACTGACCTGCATACACTCCAGCGTCAGTGAGTAGGGTCTGACACATCTCACTACATAAGTTTTTATTCCGTGCCTGAAGTAGACGGCAGGTCTCCTAGACGGTAACGCTGTCTCTCAGGCTAGGAGATTTGTGTCGGAGAAGGAGATGTGCGGAGAAAGTGAGGGGATTGGCGGCCTTGGCTTATACTAGGAACTGTCCTGGCATTCGCCTTAGTGAAGGGGAATGGAAAACCACGGCAAACCATTCTTAGGACAACCGATGGTGGGGACCAGCCTCTCTCCGTCTTCCGAATACAGAGGCGTAGAGCCACGGTAGAGTCGTGGCCATACCTTCTCTGCTCCATTGGCCGGTCAGAGTGCAGAACTGTTGGACCACGGACTAGCCGTGGCCACCTGCTCTACATCAGCCGGCCGACAGGTCTAAGACGAATCCATGGTTTTCTAGAGTGGACGCCTGAAAAACCACACATCTAATTTTTCAAGGAAGATTGGACAATACGTATGAGGGGAGGAGCCAAAAATTTGTAACAGGGAGTAATGCTAGGCTCATCTGGGCTCCATTTTTAGTGATAGAAGTTTCAGAAATAGCTGGCAGGTAAGACAGTGGTAAAAGCGATTAAATTTTTCCTCGTTACCTGTAGAGTTAGTAGGTCCTTCAGCGGATCAGTGATAGAGTGTAGACTTCTGGACCCCAACACTGAGGATGAAAAATTGACGTGCTTTGCTGGACTCTTAAAGGGTGAGAAAATGGCCACTCGGCCCTCCATGTCGGATGAAGTCATCATGCAAAACTTGAAATCTATAACTTACCTTAATGAAGTCGTGCTTTGTCTCCTCTCCAGTTCATATTTATTTAAGGGGAGGTATGACTGATTTTTTCCTATTTTGCGCCAAAAGCTCTGTTTTCCTTTGTATTAAAAAATAACCCAATTCTTTCTCCTTGAGAATATGATTTTATTTTAGTCATTCCAGCTTTTTTTAAAGCTTGTATAAACCATTTAATAATACCCCGTAGGGCATTTAAAAGCCCAGAACCACACCCACACATCCTTTAATGCAATGGAAAAAGACATTGGAGAAGTCCTGTGGAAGAGATCCATCGAGAATGGTTTCCGTTACACATCAATACTGTATGATGGGGATGCCAAGACCTACGCCCATTTGAATGAGATTGAAGTGCATGGTCCAGAACAAACAATTAAGAAAGAGGATTGCATAACTCATATTTCTAAGCGCCTTGGTACTGCTCTTCGCATCACTGTAAAGGAATGGAGGGCGAAGGGTTTGACACTGTGTGGGTGAAATGAGGGCAATTTGAAAGAGAGCACTATAACTAAATTGACCCGTTATTATAGGAATGCCTTAGGCAATAATATTCCAGATGTATGGAAAATGAAGAGGGCAGTTTTTACAACTCTTAGACACAGTATGTCAACTGACCACAAACCTCAGCATTTGACTTCTCCTAAAGGTGTCGTCTCCTGGTGTTTCTACAACCGAAAACAGGCAGAAGGAAAACCAACGGATAGCAACAGTAGAATAAGTTGTAGGCTTAGTCCTCCTGTTGTAGAGAAGATAGCACCTGTATATTTACGACTAGGCTCAGATCAGATACTGCAGCGTTGCACAGCGGGGAAGAGTCTGATTTCTAACGAGTCACTCCATAATGTAGTGTGGAGTAAATGCCCGAAGGAGACATTTATTTCCAAGACAAAACATGAACTTAGTATCCTCAGGGCTGTCTCATAATTCAATATGGGGCATAACAAAACTCTGGAAACCCTTCACTCTATCATCCATCCCAATGACCTCAGTTTCTCTATGAAAGATACAAGATTCTCAACGTATTGCTCGGGCACAGAAGAGGGGCAGTGATCATAATAAAATGACTACAAGACATGTAAAATGACAGAAGACATCTAAGGAAGAAACCACAAGGAGATGTGAGGGGGAAGCTATGGAGTAGGGCAGTACTGAGCGAGTAAATATTAACTTGCCTTTTTCTCGCATTGCTCTTTTTCAATGCTTTGCTGTGTACAAAATGCTCCTTGCGATGCAATTCTTAGCAGATATTGTTGTTACTTGGTAAGGTTGTTGCTAAGGGTATCGTTATGTAAACTAATTCTGGGTTTGATCTGCTTTGAATTTTAGTATGAATTTTGATAGGTGGTTTCAAACATTTAATCCTTTTTTTAATATATAAAATGATAGTTTAAATATTTCTGTAAAGAACAGCAACCACTAACACCAAAGCCAATTACAATTATTGTTTCCATACTTCTTAACTAACTTATATGTGTTTTAAAATTAAGCTTGATCAAACAAAATATTTGTCGTAATGGACATTCTTATGCCACCACTTTTTAAATACAAAAGGGGCAATAATTCAAAAAAGAATAAAGATAATAAATCATGCATTAGAAAGTTAGATGCCAGCAACAGTCTATGCAAGTGGTTAAAATTTGGTAATTACATGATGAAAACGGTGGAAGTTGAAACATTCAGTTATACCTCCTCCCCTTAAACAGAAATAAACATAAATGCTTGAATGTGATGATATAGAATCTGGTAATGTACTTTTAAGAAGGAAACATGTCATTATATTTTAATTAAGTTGTTTCTTTTTCAAGTATAATACTGTAATCATACGTTTTCTTTTTCGGGTAGTTTATAAATTTATTAATACAAATTAGTTTAGACAGATTGAAGAACGTAGCAGTTATGAAATAAATTGATAGGTTCAATATCGTTAATGCAAAACCACTTATACCGGCATTAGCGAGGAATTTTCTACATTAGCAATAATTAACGCTGAAATGTATACTTTTAGTCTATATAACTTATTCCATACTTCGTCAAGTGGCAATCTCTGATGATAGGAAAGTGAATAAAGTTCCATCCCCCTATTAAGCCCTGCATCTGTAAAATATTATTCTGAGTTTCTTAAAAGTACGCCCGATTACATACATCTGATTCTTGAACGAACAAACTAGCATGCATACGTCCAGACAGACAGACAGACAGACAGACAGACAGACAGACAGACAGACAGACAGACAGACAGACAGACAGACAGACAGACAGACAGACAGACAGACAGACAGACATTGAATCGGTGGTCTCTAGATCTTTAGATGACATTATAAGTGTCTTGGACGAGCAAAATTAACATTTTCTTAATTTAGGAATGAAACCTAAATATTATATACAGCTATATTGGGATTAATTTCTCGGGGTGTGAAGGTAATCGCTTTGTAATCGAAACAAATAATACTTCTTCAATGAATTTCATCTAACATATGTATTTACCATACAATCACTTATCATTATTACATCCATTAACATTCATATCTCACACTGTTTTGTCTTTCATCTACGTTTCTTATCGATTGTTATGCTAACAATTTTCTTTGATATCCTCAGAGTTTTCGGAGTAATATGATCTTGCAAAAGGATTGAACAAGCTACCATTTGTTTTTCCAGTCTTTGACCGGGTCAGGGATGCAATGAATGAACCATATATAGGCTAGTATTACAACGAGGTCGCCGCAACCAAGGTGATAATTAATGACTGATAGATGCTTTGAAATGATAATGGAAAGTGTTGCTGGAATTAAAGATAACCGGGAAAACCGGAATACCCGGAGAAAAACCTGTCCCGCCTCCGCGTTGTCCAGCACAAATCTCACATGGAGTGACTGGGATTTGAACCACGGTATCCGGCGGTGAGAGGACGAAGCGCTGCCGTCTCAGCCACGCAGGCTTTATAAAACGATTATTGTTTCCAAATCATGATTTTATTACATGTTTGGTTTGAGTTTTCTTACAGTAATTTTCTCCTGTTTTTATTTTTATTTTTTTTTTACATGCTTTACATCGCACCGACACAGATAGGTCTTATGGCGACAATGGGACAGGAAGGGGCTAGGAATGGGAAGGAAGCGGCCGTGTCCTTAATTAAGGTACAGCCCCAGCATTTGCCTGATGTGAAAATGGGAAACCACGGAAAACCATCTTCAGGACTACCGACAGTGGGGTTCGAACCCATAATCTCCCGAATACTGCATACTGGCCGCACTTAAGTGACTGCAGCTGACTCCTGTTTTGAGAGACAACGTTTTATCCTACTACTAAATGTTTCGAAACAAATTATTGTACGGGAATTAAAGAATTCAAGCTGAAAATATCGTGCTTAAGGAACTCATACCTCTCGATAATATGCACATGTGTAAGAAAAGAGTAAATGTTGGTAATAAGGAGTAAAGTGTGAGGCTGATTGATGAGTGTACGTTATTTAAAGGCTAAACTCTTCCTACAGCATCAACTTGAAAAGCCTATAGCATTAAATAAAATCCAGATATCACAAAAATCCCACTTTTAAAAGTTCAGCTACCTATTTTTCCCTAAACGTTCTATAAATGTTAAATTTTCATGAAAAACAACTACATGGCTCCAGAGATATTAATTGTTTGTCCGTCAATGTCAAAAGTTTGCAATGTTGGGTAAGTGCCCCTTAACTTCGCTGTTACATTCATTCATACTACGTTTGCAGCAAAGAGAAAAAATATGACCGTACGATATGAAGTGAGCCGTTTTCCATGGCTTGAGCAGCGAGTTGGACAGCGCTTGAAGGCTTGATGTATGGTCAACAGACTGGCCGCAGGCACTTAAGGGTCATGCGAGAGGGATGGACGTAATGTTAACCCTCAGCTCACAAAGAGCTCGGAGCTGAGGGCGCATGGCACACTATAATTAAAACATTATCACTTAATTAAACTCATGTCCGGGGGAGTAACACTGCCATTGTTTCACCTCGGCTTTCATCTATCCATGATGGCAATCAAAAGAAGTCACCTTTATCATAGGAAGCTCTGTTCCCCAGGTGAATAATTTGCCATTCCACACGAGCTTTCATGCGATGGCTTACAGGTAGGAGATGAGTCATAGATTATTATTTTACGGATAATGATTTATCCTGTTTGCTTTCCTTTATCTCTTCGTTTGGTTTAAATAATATAAGGAAGTCCTCATTACGTTTTTGAAAGTGTACAACAATCGGGATGCTCGAAACCTATGAACAAAAGTACTTTATTAAGTTATGAAATTAAGTGTACTCGTACTTAATTAGGATATCAAAGTACAAATATAGATAAATAGATAGATAACATTTTTACGGCTCTGTACTATCCCCTAGTATAAACCACTACCACCCTTACCATTACTCTTATTATATTGTATATTATTATTCCATGGAATTGCTTGTTTTACTCTTGTTGTAGTTGTTATTGTTTTTGATGGGTAATTATGTTTTAACTGTTCAACTCGTTGGCTGAATGGTCAGCGTACTGGCCTTCGGTTCAGAGTGTCCCGGGTTCGATTTCCGGCCGGGTCGGGGATTTCACCGTTAATTGGTTAATTCCAATGGCTCGGGGGCTGGGTGTTTGTGGCGTATTCAACATTAGAAATCATTCTAGGCAGGGCCCTCATCTTCGCAGATATGCAGGTCGCCTAATAGGCCGTCTACTAGAAAAAGACCTGCACCAGGCCTCCCCGGAGGCCATACGCCATTATTATGTTTTAACTTTATTTTATTATGACCTGTAATTTGAAGCTAGTAGTAAGCTCAACCTACAATGTTGTAAGCGTTGGAAATGCTTCAGTTGTGTGTGAATTTGTATATGATGATACTGGATTAAGAATGATAAACTAATAGTGAAAGTCCACAGCCTGTTTCCAGTCATTTGATCGGGTCAGGAATGGAATGAATGAATTAAGTCCCATCCAGCGCCGAGTACAGGAACTGTGCCGGCTGCCGAAGCCTGTCACAGTGCTCTGGGGCAATGAATAATGAATGACAGATGAAGTGAAATTATATTGGAGAGTTTTGCTGGAATGAAACATGACAGGGAAAATCGTAGTATTCGGACAAAATCCTGTCCCTCCTCCGCTTTGTCCAGCACAAATCTCACATGGAGTGATCGGGATTTGAACCACGGGACCCAGTGGTGAGTAATTTTGTAATTTTGTACTCTTTCTGTTGCAGTTGTTGTTCTTGTGTTGTTGGGTAATTATGTTTTAACTTTATTATCACCTGTAACGTGAAGCTAGTAGTAAGCTCAATCCCCCCCCCCCCCATGTCACTACAGCCCTTGAAGGATCTCGGCCTACCAAGCGACCGCTGCTCAGCCCGAAGGCCTGCAGATTGCGAGGTGTCGTGTGGTCAGCACGACGAGTCCTCTCGGCTTTCTAGACCGGAGTAAGCTCAACCTATATTATTGTCAGCCGTAGTGTTAAGCACTGGAAATACTTAATTAGCATATGATGATGCTGGATTTAGATTGTTAAAGTAGTGGTATTTATTGTCATATTTTATTTCCATGGATTCTTCTTGTTGTACTCTTGTTGGGTAATAATGTTTTAAAATTATTATCACACTACCGTAAGTGACCATTGCCACTAGGGCATTTCCCAATTGCGATGTATTTGTTAATAATAATTATTGTTATCACTATCAAGGCTGTTGCCTGGGAGGGGGTTGAAAAGCATTATTACCCGGTTATGGACTTGTAGCTACACGAACTATACCGCATGGCCAACTTCTTCGGTAGTTATTTCTCAAGAATATGGTTAGTGTCATATTTTACACTAATCAGGAGACATGGGGATCGAACCCTACTGTCGGCAGTGCTGAAGATGTTTATCCGTGGTTTCCCATTTTCACATCAAGCAAATGCTGGGTCTGTACCTCATATTCAAGCATATGCAATAATTCCGGTAATGTGTGAATTTGAACGAAATTTCCATGATTGAATATTTTGATCATGAGTATTCACATTCTATATATTCTAAGGGTTTTCCAGTGCCGCCAACTGTTGACATTATAAGAGGTGTTAGAAATTTCGAAACGTTATAAAGTACATAAAATATAACAGAGCACTCAAATATAACACAGAATCTGCGTCTGTCAACCAGTTATTCGACGCAAACTCAAATCATTGAGGAAGGAGGAAATAATAACTAACCTATGGAGATCGGACTGCAATGTTCAAACGTTATGCGACACACGTCACAATGTTTGGAAACTAACGACACGGATCTGCCACAATTGTATACCTTAAGAAACCACCAAGCTCAGCTGGATCGATCTCACTACCCTTGACATGGAAGATCAAGAACAAATCGACTGCGTAATTGAGTTCGAGTGTTAATAATTTAAAAAAAATCATCTCCATATAAGCCGCGAAGGCCCTGGGAGGGGAGGAACGTTTCCACTATCCGTAACCTGGTTGCTTGTTGGGGTAGAGTGGTTAGCTCTACGTCCGGCTGCCTTTGCCCCCAGGAATTAACCTGGTACTTATTTTTACTGAAGGCTGAGGGAATCTCACGGTCATGTGCACCACCGGAAATGGAAATCTCGTTTCTTAAATTTTTCAACTTCCTCTTGGAGAATCGAACCTACGTTCTTCCGGATGAACCATGCACACCTTCACCGTCTCGGCCAGGCAGCCCCTTGTTAATAATAGTAATAATAATAATAATAATAATAATAATAATAATAATAATAATAATAATAATAATAATAATAAGGTAAGGTAAGGATTGTTCTGCCCGAAGGCAGGTCCGAACCTCCGCAGAGGTATTCCTGAGCCGGAGTTTACTTGCGGTAGGGTGGCCAGTTCCTTTCCGCTCCTCCATTCCCTTACCCCCCACCAACAGCGCGTTGCAACCCATCCAACTCCTGACCACGCCCAATGTTGCTTAACTTCGGAGATCTCACGGGATCCGGTGTTTCAACACGGCTACGGCCGTTATAATAATAATAATAATAATAATAATAATAATAATAATAATAATAATAATAATAATAATAATAATAATAATAATAATAATAATAATAATAATAATAATAATAATAATAATAATAATACCGAACGAGATTCTCTATTTCCACTCTAAGCACGAAAGACCACTTCGAGGATGGCTGAGGTGGGAATCGAAACCTTTCTACTCAGTTGAGCTCCCGAGGCTGAGTGAACCCCATTGGAGTCCTGATACCACTTTATAATTTCACGGCAGAGCCGGGAATCGAACCCGGGCCTCCCGGGTGACAGCTTATCACGCTAACCACTACATCACATTTAACTAATTTCAAAACAAAATTGTGTCTACTTTCAAAGAATATCTCATTCATCATCATCATCATCTGTATCTGTTTACCCTCCAGGTTCGGTTTTTCCCTCGGACTTAGCGAGGGATCCCACCTCTACCGCCTCAAGGGCAGTGTCCTGGAGCTTCAGACTCTTGGTCGGGGTATACAACTGGGGAGTATGACCAGTACCTCGCCCTGCTATGCTGAACAGGGGCCTTGTGGAGGGATGGGAAGATTGGAAGGGATAGGCAAGGAAAAGGGAAAGAAGCGGCCGTGGCCTTAAGTTAGGTACCATCCCGGCATTCGCCTGGAGGAGAAGTGGGAAACCACGGAAAACCACTTCCAGGATGGCTGAGATGGGAATCGAACCCACCTCTACTCAGTTGACCTCCCGAGGCTGAGTGGACCCCGTTCCAGCCCTCGTACCACTTTTCAAATTTCGTGGCAGAGCCGGGAATCGAACCCGGGCCTCCGGGGGTGGCAGCTAATCACGCTAACCACTACACCACAGAGGCGGACGAATATCTCATTCACAATGTATTTGTTTGAATATCCTACACAGGTACGCTGTATCCTACCAGGTGTATGCATATTGCATAAGTATTTCCGGTTTCACTAAGAGATGGCGCCAGCGAACAGTACGCAGCGTATGAATTTGACAAATACATCAGGTTTGTTCCTCTGACATTAACCTACGAACGCACAAAAACACTAGCGTCTGTGTTGTATCGTTCATTGATCATGTCGACTTTTGTCCCTGAAAAAGAACATTTCCGGCAGACATTGCTTTTCTTGTTGAATCAAAAGAAAAAGTCTGTCGTAAGTCATCGTTTGCTAGTAGAAACCTGTGGTCGATTAGAACATGTGAGACATGATTACAATTGATACGTGGTGATCTCAATGTAAAAAAAACCGTCCGCGCTCTGGACTCAAACTCAACAGTAATTGACACAAGCATTAAATTTGTCAAAAGAAACAATCGGCAGACGTTTACGAGCAATTGGGAAGATCAATAAACTCGGTAAATGGGTCCCACGCGGCTTTAATGAACGGAAAATGGAAAATCGCAAAGTCACGTGTGAAATGCTGCTTCAACGCCACGAAAGAAGATCATTTCTGTACCGAATTGTGACGGGTGACGAACAATGGACTTCTTTTGAAAACCCGAAGCGGAGAAAATCGTGGCTGACACCTGGCGAAGCCGGTCCATCAACACCAAGGCCTAATCGCTTAGGCGAGAAGACCATGCTTTGTGTCTGGTGAGCGGTATTGTGCATGATGAACTCTTAAAGACCGGCGAAACCGTTAATGCACAACGCTGTCGGCAACAAATGATTCATTTAAATCATGCATTGTCGAAAGACGTCCGGAATAGGCCAGAAGACATGGCAAAGTGATTTTGTTACACGACAGTGCGCCGGCTCACACAGCCAACCAAGTAAAAGACACCGTGACATCGCTTGGACAGGACATCCTTCCGCACCCGCCGTACTACCCCGATCTGGCGCCATCTGACTATCACCTCAATGGGCCACGCGCTCGCAGAGCAGTACTTCAGCAATTTCAGTAATTTGGAAAATGGATCGACGAATGGTTTGCCCCAAAAGACAAGCAGCTTTTCTGGAATGGTATTGATAACTTACCTGAAAAATGAGCGAAGTGTGTAGAAGACGATGGTCAGTATTTTGAGTAAACAAAGAATGAATTTTCCTTGAAAATTACGTGTATGTTTACCACAAAACTGGCAGAAACTTATACATACATCTGGTACAATGTTAACCCACACATATGAATCAGAGGAATGGCATGATAAAGAAGAAAGTTATTTAACACCCCAGCTATTTCCCGTCAATATTCAGCCAGGCTGTTTTACGCGGAACGCAGCAGTAATCCCATCTATCGGAGATGAGTGGCAGAAGAAGTCAGAAAGCACATCACAACAAACAATGGTCAATGTAGTATTATTGTTGATCTATTTTATGAGCATTCGATATTGTAGGCCTTCACATTTACTTTCCTTCCGACCCTGGAATACCAGTCTTATCACAGTCGGTACGGTAAAACTGAATAAAACATCAATGATCGAGAATTGTATTCTCTATAACTTTTGTTATATAGTACTTTTCGATAGGACCAATAAAATACAGTAGGTATTTAAAAATTACATTTTCGTCGCCTTCCCCTAAACTACAATTTCATCCAGGGTGAATACAATTATTTATATCCTAGACTGTAGTTTCTTATTACCCGACTCTATATACCGATTTTCATTAAATTCTGTTCAGCCATTTCCTCGGCATTGATATGGAATTAGTAACAAAAGTACAAATTTATCAATATCTCTCATCATAGCCGGCATGGTAAAAATGTATAAGACATAAATGATTGGAAATATAATTCTGTATAGTTTTAGTTATGTAGTATTTATTGTTGGGACCACTAGTGACATAACATATTTGGGCCTTCCCCTAAACTACCATCTGCACACCAGGCAAATGCTGCGGCTGTACCTTAATTAAGGCCACGGCCGTTCCCTTCCCACTCTTTGCCCTTCCCTGCCCCATCGTCGCCATAAGACCTATCTGTGTCGGTGCGACGTAAAGCAAAGGAAAAAAAAAATTCCTACCATCTCACTGAGCGTGAATAATAAGATTTATAGCCTAGACTATAGTGGCTCATTCCCTGACATAACATACCAATGTTCATTCAATTTTCTTCAGCCATTTTCTTGTGATACGCGTACATACATACATGTCATTCATGATGTATTTGAATATTCATACATAAGTACACTATATCTTAAAATGTTAAACCACACTGACTTATTCTTATGATTTATGAAATTACCGAGAAAAGATGTGATAAACTTGTACAATTAACTTTGTAAATAAGACTTTCTGAAAACAGTCCATAGCATACTTTGACTGGTGTTCTTGTTGTTGTAAAACGTAAACAGCTGCATTCTCTCTCCATCCCTTACTATAGCGGTAGTTCCGTCAGTGGCCATGTTTATTAAGGCAACACGTCCATATGGTCTCCCTTCCCCTCTGGTTGGGGTGGTAGAATGCATCCACGGTATCTCCTACCTGTCATAAGAGGCGACTAAAAAGGGCCCCAGGGGCTCTTAACATTGGAGCTTTGGTTTAATAAGCGGGGCCCTTAGCTGAGTCCTGGCAATGTTTCCACTTGCTTGTGCCAGGCTCCTCACTTTCATCTATCCTATACGACCTCCCTTGGTCAATTCATTTCCGACCCCGATGGTATTACAACATTCGAGGGCTAAGGAAGAAAGATTCTTTGTTCTTTCTTTGGCCGATACGTTCATCTTTCGAAGTATTGGATCCCTTCCAATTCTTCCTTCTGACTAGTGTTTATAAAGCATGGTTGCCTAGTTGTAAGCCTACTTCCTCTTAAAACAATAATCACCATCATCACCAACTGTATGGTAAATCACAGTTGTTATCTCGTCCGAGACCAGTTGGAGGAAATAAGCTCGGCGTCAGATTTCTGTCCGGTTCGGTAGGAGAGGTGGTGGTATACAATTTCTAATCACTACATTGCGTGCCAAGATCCCAGACTCAGTTCCAAACCTCTATACAGTCTTCATTTCGAAAGAAGGCATATGACGCTGTTGATAGTGATTCGCCTGTCGGATGAACGTAAGGCGTTCAGCAAACATCTTGTTGTTATTCGAAAGAAGTAGGCTATGTGCCGACACAGGTCTTCACCCTCTCCCTACCTCATGATTATCGTCATACACCCAGACACCCAAGTCACCCGTTTGAGTCAAATAAAAAGACTTGCATCTAGAAAGCTAAACATGTCTTCGGACACTCCCAGCACTAAAAGTTATACGATAAATAAATCACAACTGTAGCAATGGTTATAAAAACTACACAAGAAGGGAAACTATGTCAGTCTGTGGGTGTCCAGACGTGGCCATAGTAAATGAGTTCGTAATACGGTTTTTGATTAATCTACGTATTTTCTTGTCCTACTGGTCAAAGACAAAACAGACGTAAGATAAAAAAAGAAGAAAATAGAAATTTAAAACAGGCTCTAGCCCCCTCCCCCCATAGAACCTGAGAGACCCAGTAGAAACCAGTGACCTTAATAGTTTTGATATCCATCTGCTTTGTTGTCTCTTTAATAATTTAATTATTTACCAATTTTTTCTAGCTCAGATTGCTTTTCATTTGGTTGCTTATCTTTCAGCTGTATATTGTTCCATATTTTATAACAATATACATTTATTGTATCTGTATATATTATTGTAGATTTTGTTCCTAATTATTTTTAATTTCAATGAATATTGTATCCTTCTTTTTTAAAGTGTTGTAAGCTTTGTCAATCCTGCCAATCTTGTAAATTAAGAAAAAATTAATACTTATGTCCAAACTGACATGTAAGCAGGCTGTTAAATTCAGATCATTTTGTCATTAAATATGGGCCAATTATACAAACCCTCGGAGACATATCCGCTTACTTTTGACGCAGATTATCCTCCAAACGTTTGAGCGGAATGGGTGACCGTACAGCTGTGGCCTTCCCTCGTAAGTCTTGTGCCAGGCTCCTCACTTTCATCCGTCATACCTGATCTCTCTTGGATAACTTTGTTCTCTTTCGATTTTGACGTTACTAGGTTTCTGAGGACTAAGAATATTTTGATTTTATCGCTCACCCGGCCCCATCACTTTCATTTTCCGATATCTTCAGTCTTCATTATTTTTCAGTGATTAGTGTTAAGAGGGGATAGTGAACAGTTGTAATTCTTCTTGAAAACAGTGTTAATGTGGAAAAAATCGCCACAATCACTTCTTATCATCTGAATGATAGTCAAAAGTTAAAACAGTGGAAAATGAAAACAGTTATCTCAGGATCCCACTATCTTCACCAGCGCTTTAACATTTTGAGTTCTTTTCCCATACTGCAAAAAAAAATCAGCTTTTCTCTGTTAGTTTAAGGGTCACTTGAGTCATCTCGCACATTTACAGCTTTAGCCACTGGTTTAAGACTGGATGATGTTTTCGGTGAAAATTTCAATCATATATCTACCATGACCCGATCCTCTGCCGTCTGGAATGAAAATCAGCAACAAAATTAATCTCCCCCACCTCCCTCCTCCTACGGTAACCCCAAAGTCAAAGGTGATTGTGCATTTTTTATATTTGTCTCTAAGTTAATTTTCCTCCAAGGGTTAATTCAAACAGATTTTAATAACCTGTTTTCTCTCCCTTTCTTAATTTTAACGGTCTATTTTAATTAAAAAATAAGCTGCTGTTAATGTGTGTTAATTAAAGAAGATGGGTTGTTAACTTCCTTCTAAAGACAGGTTGACACTATTATTTCAGAGCCGTATGCTGCTTGTTCCACCTTACATTGGAAGAGACTGTTCGGAAACAAACCATTTGGGCGGATATTAAAATATAGGGAAGGGGATATCTTCTCCCACATTCCCTCTGGTGTAATATTATTTACTCTTCCATCTCCTTCTTCCCCCTTCGTTATCGCATTATTTTTTACGTGCTGTCATTTTCTTGCTCTTCCGTGTCTATTCATTATCCACATTCGCCCCAAACCATCTCTTTCTTTTATTTTTTCTTTGTTGTGTTTTGCCTGATATTTATGATTTCCACCCTTCCATGTTCTCCTTCCCTCTCTCTAGTGGTATTATTCACTGAATTTTCTTGCTCTTACGTCAGCTAAATTTCTGCACCCTTTCATAGGGATGTGTGGCCTAGAGTGTTCACATTTTCTCGTATGCTTTCTTATACATAATTTTCCTACGTGTGTACTACTGGTTAACTGTAGCACCAGAAGCTATTTACTTTATTAATAACGATACCAACAACTAGTGGACACGTGCTACTCTGCACTATTCCTTACAAATAGGTCAGATAACTCGTCTTGATATGCCTGTCGCAGAAGTACCGGTAATGTAGTTTATAACACTTCATTCCATACAATGTTCTCTGCACTTCGAACATTCGGCCGTATCTGGATCTTAACATTTTCAAACGATCTTGCCCAAGATAGCGCAACATACGTTTGGCCGCGGCTGAATACTGGTTCGGGTAAGTAGACACCTACTTTTTCAAAAGTTTGTCCCTGCGATTTATTAATGGTCATACAGAAGAAGAAATATACTATGCCACTATTGAGAGTTGACTGTGTCTTATATTGTTTTCCTTGAAGTGAAGAAAAACCTCCGTCCACCTTTTGTACACTGAAACTTCTGCGTCATTCCAATTGGATATTAAGCAGGAAAATTGATCAAATAGTTCTGAGTCATTCCCACTGTCAAAAAATCCTTTACTAGCTACAATATCACATTTTTCCACATCAGACCATTCAGGAACAGTTTTTAGTGATGCCCTTTGGAAATTGTTCATGTCTTTAAAATGACTAGATCATTGGTCAAAATATTCTATAGAGGAGGTCTCATGGAAAGTTACTGCCACTTCTTCAACATTCTTCCTACTTGCTAATCCTTCATCTTCAAGCGCACCAACAAGAACTCTCACCTTATATGGTTAAAACTTAGGAGAAAACTTATCTGAAAGATTGTCTTTTAGCTCACTGATGGCTTCCATAACCTCTGTTGCAGAAATTAGCTCACCTTCAATTTTCAACACTACTTTGTGGAAAGAACTGGCTTGTGTGAAGACAAAATTTAACCACACCTTTGAAATTGGATCTTCAAACAAACGTCCCAAGCGAACCGGACAATTTGTTTGACTTAAGAAGTATGATTTCAGTCCTTGGTACATATCAAGCATTCTCTTCACTGCCGGCATGAATTCTAACCACCTTTTTTTTCTATACTCAAGGACTTGTTTCTACTCAATTTCCAAAAAATCACAGAACTCTTTCAACTGTTCAACTCTCACTGTGTACATATAAAATTGAGAGTAAACCTTAACAATTATGTTGTCTACATCAATAGGTAAATAATCACAAGAAGACTGTATTGCATTATGTATAATATGAGCACCACGTCCTATACCAATTAAGTCCCTACCCAAAAATCTGTTCAGTTTCCTGAAAGTATTGTTAAGTCATTTCCTTGCTGACCCTCCAAAATTACTGTTTGTATTATCACCACAAAACCCGATGATTTTACTTGCAATATAATTTCTCACTAGCACTTCTTCCACGTATATCACAACAATGTCTGATGTTTCACCGGGTTGAAATTGAAGGTCCAGCAGTTTCACTTGGACACCGCCATAGGGGTCATAAAACCGTACAAAAACCGGGAACCATTTAACATTCCCGTGGTTCGAGGCATCCGTTAGCAGTGTAAAGCAATGTGCCTGTCCGAGTTGTTGTTTGACTTGTTGCTCAGATAAGGGAACAAACACTTTAATAATTACACATTCACATTTTATCCGTTCGCATCTGAATTTGAACTCGAAACATGTTTGGAGAAGTTTCGAAGCGCAGTCACATGAGCGAAAGCTTCGATTTTCTTTAGCTGTATGGTAAACCCAGGTTCCTTCAGCAGCTGTGATTTCCAAGTCCTTGGACATAGGTGTTGCACTCTTGAAAAACTCGTCAATGCTTTGCTGGAACTTGCAGTGTAATTTCAGCAGATTTATGTTTAGTAGATGCCGCCCCACAAGACTGACATCGAACGTCACTGTCGGATATTGTTCTCTTAATAAATGGGAATTTAGTTTGCAAATCCGTATTAAATATGCATTTGCGTTTAGGCATTGTGCAAGCACAGGAAAGAAACCAAACGTTCCAAACCACACCATATCAAGCCAGGAACCAGGAACGAATGTGAAGTCTGAACGAGAAACGGAAGTTCGGACGTTTCTAGTATCGATATCGTGAATAATAAATCGATATAGATAAACGACTTTTAACCAGTTTCTACTGAAGTGCGATGTTTAAAATTGTCAATCTGAAAATCGGGACATTTAAGCGACCCCAGAGTTTTTGAGGGGACAGCGGGACAGGATGCCTAAAAGCGGAACTGGGCAGTTTAAATATTCTACTATTGTTAAGTAGGTTATAAATGCGCGGAATCAGAACTCCGAGATAAACTACAACGCGCACATGGTGCCTGCATAAGATTTATATGCGACAGAGATTTTTGAACATGTTACGTAGTCTTACGTTGATCTCGGACGGCTACGTCTCGAAGACGCACACTGCACACCTTGACATCAATGCACCGAATCCGTACCTCAGAATACCCAGCCTACCTGTATGCATGATTTCACATTCTTTCTGAACGCCACGAGGAGAATAACAGAGCGCTGAACACAACACTGCTCGCTATTTTCCATAAAAATGAGTTAACTCCAAATTTATATCTGAACCCAGCTAATTAGGAAAATGCCAGGCAGGAAATAATGAAGATTACCATACAAGAAATAATTTGAGCAAATTGGAGATCATTGAAAGATAGAATAGGGGGCAACACAATATACGTTTTCTTTCACAAACTTAAGAAGGAAATGGACGAACACTTCTCTCACAACACCCCCAAACTTATCATGAACTCGACCATCGAGCTAAGGATAATCGGGAAGATGATTTGCTTAACTCTAGCCTGCCATGAAGGAAATTCGAGCAGATAGGATAGCAATGGTTCTATATCGGGCTAAGAACATATCTGCTCCAATTTTTTGTAATTTATGGCCACAGCATTGTTTTAATATGGACTGCGCTCCTTGTTTTTGATTACACGATGATGATGATGGTCCCTTTGTTCGGCAAAGTGCCCCGAGTTGATACGAGCCGAGCTCTCCCTCATTCTAGCATGTATTAGCGACTGGTTGGTTGTTTAGAGTTGGATGCTTGTGGATAGGATGAAACTCAACGTATTTTGCTTGCTCTAGCATCAAATAAAACAAGGAATGTTAATTCAGGAACAATTAGCATGTAATTTCCCTGCACGGTGGTTGAAAACCGCAGTAGACGGCAAACACAAGGGCAAGGGCAGGTCGTTCGTACAAAGCAAAGCCCTTCCCGCTTCTGTCAGAATTTTCAACCTATTAACTCCTTGTACGTTTCCCTTCTTGGTATTTCTGACAACACAAGCCGAAAGATTAGAGGAAACTTTAAAACGTAGTTCTATATCTGTTTCCTCTCGGAGACTGGCTACATCATTTTTAAATAATATACCGCATTAATTATCTAATTTACTGAGCGTGTGACCGTGTGGTCGGGTCACGTAGCTGTGAGCTTGCATTCGGGGGATGGCTGATTCGATTCGCACCATTGGGATCCCTGAAGATGTTTCTCCTTGTTTTTGCATTTTTATACCAGGAAAATGCTGGGGCTTTACCTTAATTAACACTTTTAGTGCCAAGCCACCCCACATGGGTACGTGACAGTAGTCAAGTTTTTGAACACATCCCCATATGGGGTCGTACGTTCGTTCTAAATCGAGAACTGTGCGAACCCATTTGTGCGCGCATTAAGTATGTGTTTCAAAGCTGTATAAAGTCTGTTCGTGCCATCTGCTGGTCGTCTATTTAAGTACGTGCCTAGTTCACCTTCCATTCCTCAATTCCTGTTTTGGCGCGACTGCAAATGGGTACGTCAAGAGTGGTTTGCAGGGAAGTCATTGTCCATTTCGCACACGGTTTAAGTGTGCAGTGCTGTGAGTTTCTGTTCCTTTCTTAAGACGTTACGAGTAAATCGAGCAGTAAAAGACTTAGTGCAGGTAGTCTGGACGATATATCGAACAAGTCGGACAATGATGATGTAGACGAAGTATGTAGTTACAGTGCTTTTGAACTCATTACCGTGCAAATAGCGATCTCGCAGGTTCATCCACATTGCTGAATTACAGTCTTCATCATACACCACCCCACTGTACTCAGGGTTTCCAAGCCAGCTGTTGCAACAATTATGACCGTCATCAAGGATATAGTCACTGGTTTCCCATGTTGCACAATCATCGCTGCTAGGTTCTCTTACTCAATATAAAAGTTATACAAACAACATTATATACTTATTCAATATTCCGTAACTACTAATTCTTCTTATAATATTATTCTGTTACATCCTAATTTACCAAATTCACATGATTTTCACTACCTTATATAACTACATTTTATACGAAAATTGCCTAACCTAAAATCGGAAGATCATCATTTACAAACATTTCCTGACCAAAAATCTGGGATCGTACGTTTTTACGGCTCCGGTATGAACAAGCTAACACGTCTCTCATAATCAACAGTATATAACGCGTCCCTGCAAAGGAAAAGGTAAGTATGATCGAGCGTCGGGACAGTAACTACTGTGTAAGTGCTACACCTTATGGGGGCGCATGTACGTGTACAATTCGTAATGACCAATATGACCCCGTATGGGATCGCACTATTTTACCTAACAGACACAATACGTTAACCTAATAAATCTTAAATGCATCCACATTTCAGCGATCAATTGCTTGGTTAAGCCTGTGAACGTTTTGGCACCAGGGAGTAACTCGATGTTATTAGCTCACGGCACTAGAAGGCAATCCTATGATATTTGGTCTGGCACTCAACGTGTTAACGTTCAATGTGCTAGTGCGACGTTAAACCACAAGTAAAACAATTTCTTATGTATTTATTTACTAATATATAGCGGCAGCCTTCATGCTTGCAACTCTTTCCAATTCGAAATACATTTCGGTTGTCCGACAATTGCGGCCACGGATATTTGCGTTCACTGCAGCAGGGGGTGGGCCTTATTAGCTTAATCTCGGGGTATCCCCGCTAACCTGCATCAGCACCTGCTCGCTCCTCTCGCGGACATTGTTTAGAGATTGATGCCTTCAGCTGTAATGTAGTTGACAGTTACTAATGAGGGAAATCGTTGTGCAATTTACAAAGGTTGTATGTACAGAAAGTATAGGGAGAGCCAACCTGGTATCGCCAACTGGGTGTGTCTGAATGAGAAGAACAAGTGGAAAGGACGGCTGAGGATAAGAGGCGAAGAAATACTTCATACCGTCATTCGCCAGTGTGGAACCACCTGAAGAAGCGACCTTCACAGTTATAAAGCAGGTTCAAGAGGCAAAGAAGAGAGCAAGAGAAGAAGCGACTCCACTACCACAAATTTACGTGCAGGAGCTGGATGATCAGCATAAGAGGGGCTTCAACTTTGTCACTGATATGCCCGATCAAGAAACTTTAAAATGAACAATGCGTCGGCAACGAAATCATGCACGCGGACTTCACGTAGAGGCATAAACAAGTGCTCAGAAAATTCTTAATGAAGAGGCGTTAAGGACGAATAATGACAGCCCGTTTCTTTTAGCTGACGACGGTATGGGAGAAAGAATTATAATTTTGAGTGCCGAAAATGATAAAGTCTTAGTCATTGTGCGCAGTTTTTTATGGATGATACGTACAAGAGTGTCAGCAAACAGTTCGCCCAGATGTACGCCATTTACACAGATCTTAGAGGCCGGAGTGATGAAAGCAACGATTATCCAGTCGTCTTTGTGTTCCTCCCTAACAAAAAGAAAGAAGTTTATATTCGTTTCTTTCACCTTATCTTGGAAATGGTTCCCCAATGGAATACTAATAAAATCGCTTTTGGCTAAGAAGCAGCTACGATATCAGCCCTACGAGAAGTATTTCCGTCAGCAGAGTCAAGTGACTGTTTTCTTCACATGAAGCAATGTCTGTGAAGAAAAGTACAGGAACTTGGCCTGGTGAGCAACTACAAGGAGAACGAAGATATGTGTCTTCAGACCCGAATGTGCGCTGCTCTGGCATTTTTGAAGCCAGATGACGTCAGTGAGGGATGGCTGTTCATACCTACTCAGGCTCCTTCTACAGAAAAACTTACTGGCTTCTTCGTCTAGGCCTACTCTGTAGACATATATCTCGAAAACAGCGAGATACCAATCACTATGTGGAGCTGTTACAAAAAGCGACATCGAACAACAATGCTGTAGAGGGATGGCATCACAAGATCAACTCTTTAGTTGGAAATCCACATCCTCGATTCGACGATTTGGTTGTTTGTTTAAAGGAGGAAGCAGAAACGACGAACTGCATGTACCTGAAACTGGAACTCAATCCTGAAGGTAAAAGGAGGAAGACAAAATATGTAAAGAAAGATGACAGGACTGAAAGAACCCTTAAGAAATATGAAGAAACCAGTGACATCAGGTTCTGTTTAAAGGCAATTTCTTACACAGGAAAACTAGCGTAGTCTTCTTGCTGCTTCAGGTATTCCTAATGCAAATAGTTATGTACAAAGGAACAAAATTATAACAACGACGCTTACCTAAAGCCGACGAAAATGGTTGACGAAGCTTAATTACAGCTGATTTTAAACACTCCAAAATGATATTAATCATTATGCCAGTCCAAGCCTGGAAAAAGTGTGATGGGAATCAGCATTTTAAAACATATAATTTACTGTCGACCAAATTATTGTATGTACTCGAGTTTGGAGGTAGTGATCCCCTGTGGGTAGGGGACGCAGACGAAGAATATATCCACGGTATACCTTGCCTCTCGTAAGAGGCGACTAAATTGGGTCCCGGGTCTCACAACTTGAGAGCGTGGGTTGGCAAGATCGAACCTGCCAATTTGGGGCCAGAAGGCCAGCGCTTCAACCGTGTGAGCCATTGAGTCCGGCATTTCTAATTCTATCCCATCCCATTTTCTCCGAAAAGTATATTAGCGTGAAGTTAGACTACAACAAATAAATAAATAAATAAATAAATAAATAAATAAATAAATAAATAAATAAATAAATAAATAAATAAATAAATAAATAAATAAATAAATAAAATTAACGATGGATTATCTTTTGTTTTTGAAAAATTAAAGGAGTGTTGCGGAATGAAGCAAAGTCTTTTACTTTGGCCTGTCTTTAATTAATCCACGATAAATAAATAGAAAACTTATTTTTTGAATTTGCCACTGATGTTTGTACAAAAATGTTCACTTTGTGGTATATTCGAGTTTAAATATGAAATATACGAGCTTGTATATCTGCGGGAATGTTTATATCGTTGTAGTGTAGCCACAGGACCTTTTCGTGATGGTGGTGATTACTGTTTTTGTGAGAAAATAGAACGGTGCCACCATCCTCCCTTAAAACTAACCAGGAAAAAATTGAATAGGTCCGATTCTCTATTAGAGAAAAAGAAGGGAAAGGCCACGAAAGACGTGAAAATGTAAGACTGCCTGGGCTTAGCAAACATCGTACCTTGGGGTCGGAAGAGAACAAGAGTTGACCAAGAGAGGCCCGTTGGGAAATAGAATAAAATATATTTATTTATCATCTACAGAATTGTATGATACGAACAACATGACATGACTTGTTCTTCTCCTTCAAATACACCTAGGTGACGATTTCATGATGATTTTCCTTATACTTTCTGAACATATAACCATTTGCCTTATTAGTAACTATCAAATCCATTACAGCACACAACAGTAAATATTTACACCAGGAAGTTTCGATATAGAATTGTGTTTGTATCTGAAGGTACTAGCCGCTAAATAATGCCCGCGAGAGAAAAATATGGATCTGCAAGGAGCGAGCAGGAGCTCAGGCAGGTTAGCGGGGATACCGCGAGATGAAGCTAATAAGGCCCACCCTGTGCTGCAGTGACCGAAAATGTCCTCTGACAACCGGGGAATTTCTGTGAGTGGGCACAAGCTTATCTCAGTGACCGCAAATGTCCGGACACCTACATTACAACGAACGTAGCTCGCGCCTGGTTTCTCGTGAGACAATGGCAAAGCTTCGGCGCTCGATACGAACAGTAGTTGAAGCTTGTCAGTACGGGGAAAAAATTTTGGTCTCTCGAGAAGTCAGCTGAGAAAAATGTGAGGAATCCCGATCTTATGGTAGCCTTTCCCACTCTTTGCCAGCCCCACCATTAAAGTAGGAGTGGTAAACTTTCCTTCGCTCCTGACCCCCTTAGCCGTACACAAGTCAGCTAAATTACAGCATTGTTATTGTAAAACAGTTATTGTAAAAAAAAAGTGGATTGTTGCCATGAGGTAGGCGGGTGGCAAATAATCACTCGGATCTGAACTATCCACAATGAAAATATTACACCTTATACACGGTGTACATTTGTCCAACTCGTTGGCTGAATGGTCAGCGTACTGGCCTTCGGTTCAGAGGGTCCATGTTTCGATTCCCGGCCGGGTCGGGGATTTTAATCGCTTCTGATTAATTCTTCTGGCTCGGCAACTGGATGTATTTGTCTCTCTCCACACTCTTCTCATCATATTCAAACAACATACCACACTAATGATCTGTCGTTTCATCTTCATTAGATCCTCAAATTAGGTTCTTGTCAGAAAGGGCATCAAGCCATAAAACAATGGCACATAACTTCAGCTCACTTCATCCCCGTCCCCGTAACAGGAAATGAGACTAAATGACAGACATAAATGTGAATCTGAATCGCCATAACACCCACTACCCCTCTTCAGTGATTGTTTTGATGATGTGAATTACTGGTACCGGTTGGTAAGTGGTACCAGAGCGTACACGGGCGTATTTATTCAACAGCATTCGCCGAGGTCAAATGACAACAAGCATTTAAATTTCTTGAAGACCAACATTCATCCTGTCACAAGTTTAATCATCAAATTGACGATATATTTGAATCCTTATAGACTCTTATCCACAAGGGATAAAAATTTTTTTTACCAGATCTCATTGACAAGAAAATCTTCAAATTTAGCTCTTAAGATTGATTTTTCACGTGTTTCTAAGATTTTAGGCATGCTACTTGTTTTAAATAGTTTAGAACTCATTCTTCCACAATTTCTTTCCTATTAAGCACATGCAATTAAGACATGTATCCAAAGATTCTGTATTTTATGATATTCTAATAGAGTAAGTTTTAAGTTTGTGAAAAATGGTCTAATAGTTCTTAATTCATTATTTACGAACATAACATTTCTTCGAGACATTGATTTGGCTGATGATGCTCTGTAAGGGAGCGAAACATGTCCGACATATAACATTTTAACTGATGAAGATATTTTAAATGTGACAACATTACAATGTATTGAACAGGGGTGGATCACAATTAAACATTGTTATTGTAAAAAAAAAGTGGATTGTTTTCATGAGGTAGGCGGGTGGCAAATAATCACTCGGATCTGAACTATCCACAATGAAAATATTACACCTTATACACGGTGTACATTTGTCCAACTCGTTGGCTGAATGGTCAGCGTACTGGCCTTCGGTTCAGAGGGTCCATGTTTCGATTCCCGGCCGGGTCGGGGATTTTAATCGCTTCTGATTAATTCTTCTGGCTCGGGAACTGGATGTATTTGTCTCTCTCCACACTCTTCTCATCATATTCAAACAACATACCACACTACTAATCACCACAGAAACACGCAATAGTGATTACATACCTCCGTATAGGGTTGTCGTCAGGAGGGGTATCCGGCCGTAAAAAGGGCCAATTCCACACATGAGACGCAGTTCGCACCCGCGACCTCACAGGTGTGGAAAAAACTGTAGGAAAAGAAGAAGAAGACACGGTGTACATTCATTAAAACACTTTGTAATACAAAATCCTTGAATCCACATGGATGTGGAGCTTGATTTATGTCCGTCCACATGTCTCTTCTCTACGCGTGACGCACCGTGTTTTTCTAACCTCTCGTGAAGTCTTTTTTTCCTCTCTCTCTATATATCTCCCCGGTTGCCATGTTGCTGGCGGAAGTACTTCCTGACATGCTGCACTCTAGTGTGAATAAGTGCACATAACACTTGAATAGTGATACTTAGGTGGTCTGTTATAGCTGATGGTAGAGCTGTTAAGTATACAACCAGCCTGCCGGTTGAAGACTTAGCATATAAAATTATTTTCCTTACTGTGTAGTTCATCTTACGAAAATCTTGGATGGTTTTACAATATTGACCTACGTACAGTGTTTTAAGTATAATTTTTCAGATTCTGTGCTGGACGTGGAAACGGGTGTGGCAGCAAGCTCAGAATGCACATTTAACACGAAATAAAAGTGTCATTTTCTAAAATTCACTTAGAATTACGAATTAAATGTATATGTAATCTGTTCTTGAATACTGAATTCTAGGTACACCAGGTGGGCTCTATCCTTGAACAGGACTAACTATTCAGACGGTGTATTGACTTTAAAGGGTCTCGGATGAAGGATATTTACGATTTACTCCATATTTTAATGACTTCCAGCTGTCTTGGTAAGTTCAATCAATCATTCAATTACCACTGATCTCCATTTAGGGCAGTCGCCCAGGTGGCAGATTCTCTATCTGTTGTTTACCTAGTTCTTTATTAAATAATTTAAAGAATGAAGATTTACCTTGGTAAATTATTACAATCCCCAACTCCTCTCCCTATAAACCAATATTTTCCTCAATTTATCCTCTTGAATCCCAACTTGACCTTAATATTGTGATCATTCCTACGTTTATAAACAACATTCAAACTAATTCGTCTACTAATGTCATTCCATGCCATCACTCTATTGACAGCTCGTAACACACTCCTTAGTCGAGCAGCTTGTCTTCTTTCTCCTAAGTCATCCCAGCCTAAACTTTTCAGCATTTTCTTTACGCTACTCTTTTGTCAGAAATCACCCACAACAAATCAAGCTGTTTTTATCTTGATTTTTTCCAGTTCTCGAATCAAGTAATCCTGGTGAGGGTCCCATATACTGGAATCATGCTCTAGTTAGGGTCTTACCAGAGACATATAATCCCTCTCCTTTACATCCTTACTACAACTCCTAAATACCCTCATGACCAAGTGCAGAGATCTTTACCCTTTATTTACAATCCCGTTTTGTATATTACTTCCATGAAGCTAACATGCTTATCAGTGGCGAAGATTGTAAGAGGCTTTCGAGGCTTAGCATGCTGAAGAAAATTCTACCTACCCATAAAAATTGAGTTATTAGAGGCCTTACGCACTAAATGTATAATTTCGTAATAACGATGTATCATAATAGTTTGGGTTAACACCGATCTCTTCAACGGTATATTAAGTTCACTGTTCTGACTCTTCATTCCAGCCAGTATGGAGAGTTCAGTGCGTGAGGCTTGTGGCGTTAGCCTCAACTTGCTCTGCGGAAGCGTTGTGGAGTGGAGATTATCGATCCAGCCAGAAAGCTGACCGCAGTCAGCCAAGTTGTGGCTAGCCTCAGCAAGCGTCTCCCACATACCATTTATGTTCTGCGATTGATTTCATCATTGAGAGTCAGTTTCATCAAAAGTGCATATGTGCGTGTGTATAACATACTATTTTTTGTAAAATAGCTCATAGTAAGAGAAAATTCAGGTGTTAGATTCAACTGACGCTGCTATTGCATGAATACCGTTTTCGAATATTCCAGTCCCTTGCTATAACCCAGTCCAGGTCTTAGTTCTTTAGGTTGCCACTACAGGTTAGGAGCTTACTAAACGCAATACCAGCGGGCGAGTTGGCCGTGCGGTTAGAGGCGCGCGGCTGTGAGCTTCCATCCGGGAGATAGTGGGTTCGAATCCCACTGTCGGCAGCCCTGAAGATGGTTTTCCGTGGTTTCCCGTTTTCACATCAGGCAAATGCTGGGGCTGTACCTTAATTAAGGCCACGGCCGCTTCCTTCCAACTCCTAACACTTTCCTATCCAATCGTCGCCACGCAAATCCACTAGCAAAAGATAAAGCAGTACCATGCGCTACGCTGTTATTGCATGAGGCATGTTTCAAAAGCGGCGAGTTAAGTTGCCGCCAGTTCTTTGGTTGCACAATATTTCAGCGAGTGGAAGGAAAGGATTTGTGAACAGTAGGATACAACCAAAACCATTCAGTACAGTAATGGCACCACAGTTAGTAAAAGACTGTGTATCAGCACTTCGACCTATGTTTCTAAGAATGCCGTCAGCTAAAGGCAATAGATTCACGATACAGAAATGTGTGCGATTTCATTGCCACAATGGTGTTGTATCAGGGTCAAAGTCCTACACTCCTAACTATGTTCCATTTACCTTCTTAAAGGGGAATATTAGCTTTCTCAGTTTTAATTACTTGAGGCTTCTTGACGTAAGAAAACTTGTTGTGAAAGCAGGGAACATTTTTGATGTTCTTTCACTAATTAAATACTTAGAACCTGAAAATGTTGAGTGGTATTGGAAAGTCATGTCTGTGTGTAAAGATTCTGTAGACTGTGATGGTGTGCTATGTGAAGATGAATCATCATGATTTTCGTATTAGCAGAGTATTTCAAACAACGAAGTAATGCAATATCAAAATCCAAATTATATACTTCGTCATCTGTTTTTATTTTTCATTTGTTTTTTGGGAAATCATTTTGTAAATATAAGAGAAATAAAATTATTGTTCAGAAAGAAATATTTCTAATTTTATATTGTTCCAATTTTTTTGTCTGGGTGAGGGGAGGGGCAGTGACTATAGCGTAATACAGGGCTTCTCAAACGCTCAAAAGCTCACGCGTGCAAATCGAGACGTAAGAGCTCCGTGCATTGTGCATCGGTCCCGCTCGGCTCGGCTCGGGCCAACGCTTCGTCTCTGGGTTACTCGGCTAACCTCGGCTCAACTCGGCTCAACTCGGCTCGGATTTTGAGCGCTACGGAGCAAGTGGGGAAGAGGGAGACAGAGGGAGCGAGCGAGAGAGGCGTGAGGAAAGAGAGAGACAGCGCTATTGCTCCAAATCGAGCAGTGGGCGTCTGCACTCTGGTCAACGAAGCGAAGTCGTCTTTTGCACCGTGCACAGTGTATGCACCATGCGCATGCACCCTGAGAGGCCCCGGCCTAATACGTTAGTTGGGCAGAGTACAGCGGCAAATCTCTCTCAGCTCGTCTTGCAACAAAGAAGAAAAAATGTCAGTAATAAATAAATAAATAAATAAATAAATAAATAAATAAATAAATAAATAAATAAATAAATAAATAAATAAATAAATAAATAAATTAACTTCAACCTTATTTTTAAAACTTGTTTTAAAGATGTCTCATTTTCGCTTTATTTAGGAATATGGTACAAATTTTAGAGATCCTAGGTGGGATAAATTCCCAGTTCTGTCTCCCTAGAGCGAGCGATGATATTTTCCTAACTTCCTGAGCTATACAGGTATATGACTAAATTTAATATTCTTGCATCATATAATAACAGCGTATAAAATACAATTTTAAATAAATTTGTTTTTAGTTCTTAGCTAAGTGATGAATCAAATGATTTGAGAAATAAATTTTCTGATCCTTTTAAATGTCTTAAAGTAAAATTAAGTTTGATTCGAAATATTACTGTTAACTTGGAACATTTATAAACTTCGTTTCTTTTTCCCAAAATAACGTTAATCTACTTACGCTGTTATTGTATCCAACCCCTCAAATGATGTCATTATTTCCTGAATTATGAAGCAAAATGTGTTTACAAAGTTTGGAGACCGACATCGCACTTAGATATTAAAATAACAGGTGGAAGACAAAATAGAATTCTCAATTTTCTTGGTATAATAAATATCATTGGGTAAAAGGGTGTTCTGAGAAAAATGTTATATTATTGTATCGGTGTCCTGTTTACGGGTGAACATTGATGGTCATCATATTCTTATAAGATGTATGTAAAAGTTTTGTTTTAGTAGACAAGTCGATAGACTTCGAAGTTCAAGAAGGCATCGTCAGAATGAACAGATTTTGCTCTTGTTTGATCTTAGAAGAACTTAACATGCAAGGAAACAAGATCCAAGCAATTAGACGAAATGAAATATAAGGTATTCTCATTTTTCAGTCTACCCATTGTTTACACCTTTGATTAACCACGTATGGTTATAAAGCATATAGCCAACGCCAACTTTGAAAAGAAATATATTCATAATGGTGAATGAATTATTAAAATCGGTTAAATGGTCTCCCAAATTAGCCTCTAGCACAAACAAACTGAAATTTTTTCTCTTTTTGTAATATTAGTATAGAATTTTTCAAACTTCCAACCAGCTAGTACATAGAGTATAAATTTGTGTGAATGAGAGGCATTCATTTGAAAGTCTTAATCGATTTGATTCTGTTTGGATTATAACCTTATTAACAAGAATTAGGAGTGGGCATTTCTTAATTTAAACGATGACTTTTGGAAAGGTATTTCGTGAAAGATTTTATGTGACGGTGTACTGAATTGGAATTCATTTCAACTCATTAATTGCAGTTTGTTCTGAGACTAATAAGCCTTTTTTATGTAGCGTCTACATTGAATGCAATAGAGGTTTCAATGGTTTCAAAACGTAGCGAACGAAAACTCAGTACATACTAAAGTAATACAGAGATATATTAGATTTAATGATCCATGTGGAAACAAAACTCATTAACTGAGAACATAAAAGAGCTGTATTTTGAGGTGCGTGAAGATGTACAACCCGGCATTGAAAGCTACGAATAACGGCCCAAAGGATTCGTCGTGCTGATCACACAACACCTCATAATCTGCAGACCTTCGGGTTGAGCAGTGGTCTCCTGGTAAGCCATGGCCCTTCGGGGCTCTTGCGCCATGGGAAAAATAATGGTATACAAACTACTTAACTACTTGGAAAATAATGTGTAGAAGAGAATCAAACTGAACACCATCAATATAAAAGTGGTAACAGACTCAAAAACCACCTGGATGAAAAGCGTGATTCTTTAAGATGCTTATTCAGAGGAGTAGAGGGTGGGTTCAATTCAGCTTTCCCCACTTAGCCCTTTCTATCTGGCAGCGAAGTGATCACATGAAGGGGGAAACGCAATGTGAACATGGCCAAGAACACGAGAAAGTGAAACATTGAATAAGCAACATCAGTGAAACACTTGTCATATTATACAATATCCCTGGTTTTTGTGAACACTACAAAATGTGCTCGAAATAGCACCCAGCGCTGTCGAAGGCAGCCTGAAAGCATAGGAAAGCTTGCCACATGGCTGCATGAAGCATCTCTCTGAGTACGTCTGAGATCTCTCTTTATAGAAAGTGGCCCGCCAGCGCCGTACTTTCTACTTCCAAATGTCCCACATACACTAATGACGACCGGGCTATCTAGTACCTGGTTTTCGCAGGGGCATTACTGCGTCAGACAGGTTACGTTAGAATACGAAGAGAGAACAATCGGACGGCTGCTCGCAGCACGTTCCTCAGCGCTACCGTCTAAGGCTAAGTGGAAGCATTGCTAAGCGGTGCTAAGCTGAGCTGAGCGAAACCACGCTGCGCAAGTGCCATGTGTGTCCTAATACATTGCGATGGTAGCACTTCTGACTGGACGAAGTTACATTTGACAAGAATGATGGTAAACTTGCAAGCAGGACGTGTGTTGCTATTTAAAAATAGTGCTGTCCAATTTTTACTTACCGATGACGAAAGGAGTTGTTGGGTGTACTGGGATACTGCACAATATTGTATGCGATTTAGAAGGTTCAAAGAATGTTTATTGTGAATGCAAAACAATTTACGGTAGATGAATCGTTATGTAACTTTAACATGAGATTGAACAATGTTAGTACCAGGACTGCACCTGCTGTGAGGGATTACTTCTGTGTTTACTTCAGCAGTCCCTCTGGATACATGAGGGCATGAAAGTTACGTTTCATAAACAATAATCACAGCAGTAACGAAGCGATCAGAATGTACTTCAAGTACAGTTTTTGAAAGTAACCTCACATTATTAATGTAGTGTTCTTATAGGCAATAAAAATAAACTGAAAGGTATTTCATAGTGGATCCTATTGATTCGCCTATTTCCTCCCAAGTATTATCACCACTCACCTCTTCACACAATTCCCATGTCTCTTGTCCCACAAACATTCTATCTCGTGGAGGAGAGAAATTAACTCCTCTGTATTAACTTCAATCGTACGCGAACTTAAGCGAAGTAGCGTCAAAATCAAACTGTCTTGCAATGCTCCTTGTTGTGTGCGGTGCTAAGCAGCGTGATGGTGCAACGCTTCAGTCAATTAGGACAGTCACGTTTGAAATAATGGTTTGTTTCCGTGGGCGATACAGCGCTGCTTAGCACCGCGTAGCAACGCTTCCAATTAGGACATAGCCTAATGCATCCCCTTGCGTTAATAAGTCTCGTTTTCGAACGCATAGTAGTAGGCTGGTATTTGGTACTGCTGCACTATAGCCGCTACCAATATAACGAGAATGGCTGCTGTATTCAGCAAAGATAAATTCAAAGACACAATTTCAATCTATGGAGACTCGTGTTCTAATGCATCCGAAGTTCGCAGACGGCATGCGCAGGAGTCCAAATAACTACCTGCCTTCTATAATCGTACTTTGACAGAATGAATTGCAGTTAAGAGCTAATGAATCGTTCAAAGCATATATCACATACGAGCAACTCCTTTGTGGAGTGGAATGTCTGTACGTTTATAAATCAACGAGTTATTAAACATTATTTTCTGCGTTCTTGGCGTATTCAAACATGCATCCTGTTATAGAAAGTGTGTAGAAAAATGACTCCTATTTGCTTCATATCCGACATGTAGCATGTTACAGCAATCCTTTGTAAACCAGTGACTAGGCAACCCGTTCATCATTAGTGCATACGAGACGCTTATATGCAGAAAGTACGGGGCTGCATGGTCACCTGGAATAATGATTCCGTTCTGACCGGAAGATGTGCGAATGTTCCGTGAAAACACAATCATTGAGGTGCATGAACATCTTGTAGCCTTTACAGCATTCATACTGAATTTCGAAATTACACAGCAAATATGTTTCTGTATAGAGTGCAACAAAAAGGGAAATTTTAATTGTGACTACCCGATATATTACAACTCATTGTGGTATCAGGCGACTTGTTTCAAGATTTATTACTATACTGATTTCTCATCAACTGAATGAATAGGACTGAGAAAGCAATGTATCTATACAGATACCAAACAGCCTATTCGAATGCAAAATATCACGAGCCCCCTCAGATAACTATAAACGAAATATTATTTTACGGTATGGAAATCATCTGGCAGTGTTCATGAAAAAGAATCATACTTAAATATTTTTGGCATTAATGTGTTAATAATAAAGAGTTTTGACTTGTTTAGATTGATGCTTTCATAGCCCAGAATAAAAGGCATGAAATCTTTTCTGTTTATGACGTGTGAGAGAGGCAAACAGTTAGGGATTTTTGCTTTTTACAATGGCTTCATTTCGCTTTTTAAGAAATGAACCATGATTAATCACGACCGTTCGCTATTTTATTCTGAAACCAAAGTTACTCTTCTCGGAATGTAGGCCTAATAAAATACAGTGCGTCGTATGAACGCAGACGAAAATACCATTTCCATCACCAGAATGACGGTATGGGGTTACAGAGACCCAAGTGAATTTCCTTTTATTAATTTTCTTTGATATAGGCCTATGATTAATATAAAATATTGACAGCGCTATGCAATTTCATCCGCAGTTAAGTTATTTGTGATAGTGCAGTAGGGGCCATTGTTGACAGCAATTTCTTGCGCATCTGCTATAGTTATGAGATTTGACCCGATGCGAACGTGTGTTTCCTATTATAATATTTATGTAGAAATGACTATAATGTTTTTATTTTATGTGTGTTACGATACGGCGTGACTCCATGTTTTAACCAAGGGTTTCTGGGTTCGATTCTAGGCTGGGTTGGATATTTTGACCTTCATTTCTTATTTCTCCCAGCACGGGACAGAGTGTTTGTGTTGCCTTCAACATTATATTTCATCGCATGTATTTCACCACTCTCAAAAGTCTGCAGGTTACCCCGTGGGCAACAACTCGAAATACCTGCAGCAGGTCTCTCCGGAGGCCACACAGCGTGTAAAATATAATATATACATACAATGTTCTTTGATAGTCGGTAGTATGTGCATTAAGGCGGACACAAACATCCAGTCCCTGATCGAGAGGAATCAATTAACATCCTCGACCCGGTCAAGAATCAAACTCAGAGCCCTTTGAACAGTAATCAATCAATTAATACTGATCTGCATTCAGGACAGTCGCCAAGGTGACAGATTCCCTACCTGTTGTTTTCCTAGCCTTTTCTTAAATGATTTCAATGACATTGGAAATTTATTGAACATCTCCTTTGGTAAGTTATTCCAATCCCAAACTCCCCTTCATATAAATGAATATTTGCCCCAATTTGTCCTCTTGTATTCCAACTTTATCTTCATATTGTGACCTTTCCCACTTTTAAAGACGCCACTCAAACTTATTCGTCTTCTAATGTCATTCCACGCCATTTCTCCTCTGACAGCTCGGAACATACCACTCAGTCGAGCAGCTCGTCTCCTTTCTCCCAGTTCTTCCCAGCCCATACTTTGCAACATTTTTGTAACGCTACTCTTTTGTCGGAAATCACACAGAACAAATTGAGCTGCTTTCCTTTGGATTTTTTCCAGTTCTTGAATCAAGTAATACTGGTGAGGGTCCCATACACTGGAACCATACTCTAGTTGGGGTCTTACCAGAGCCTTAGAAGCCGTCTCCTTTACATCCTTACTACAACCCCAAAACACCCTCATAACCATGTGCAGAGACTTGTATCGTTTATTTACAATCCCATTTATGAGATTACCCCAATGACGATCTTAACACCTGGATACTTACAATGATCCCCAAATGGAACTTTCACCCCATCAACGCAGAAATAAAAACTGAGAGGACTTTTCCTAATTGTGAAACTCACAACCTCACTTTTAACCCCGTTTATCATCATTCCATTGTCCGACTCGTTGGCTGAATGGTCAGCGTACAAGCCTTCGGTTCAGAGTGTCCCGGGTTTGATTCCAGGCCGGGTCTGGGATTTTAACCTTAATTGGTTAATTCCAATGGCTCGGAGTCTGAGTGTATGTGGCGTATTCAACATTAGAAATCATCCTAGGTAGGGCCCTCATCTTCACAGACAGGCAGGTAGCCTAATAGACCGTCGACTAGAAAAAGTCCTGCACCAGGCCTCTCCGGAGGCCATACGCCATTATCATACCATTGCCTACTGTCCATGTTAAAACATTTTCGAGGTCAGTTTGCAATTGCTCACAATCTTGTTTCTCTATAGAGAATAACATCATCCGCAAAAAGCCGAAGCCCACTATGCTGATCATTCAGCCAAGGATCATGACTTCATATGTGTAGGAATTCGTAATTTCCCTCAAATTTTACCATTAATACACTTATACATTTTTCGTTTAGAACCTTGTGTCATAAAGACTAGCCGCGAGTTTTAATATATATTTCTATCACGCGATTCGCCACTATCAGAAATGTTACGGCCGGCCAACGTAGAAAATATCTGACCATTTTATTAATCGAGGGGATAGTGGGAAACTAACGTTACAAAAACTTGGCGTGTTTAGGTTTATGCCAATCAATAGCAAATTCATTTCTCTGTTTCATAACACAACATCGTAACTCAGTTCCGAACAGTATACACCACGTTTTATAGCTAAAAAAATTATGGCATATTTCATGTTAAATAAACCTATTGCCTGTTAATAATTATCTTGTAAGTACAACTATAACATTGTGATGAGAAAGATATGCATGTCATGATTTCTACATGCCAGTTAAAACAGAATTATACACGTGAGAAAGAGGGAAGAATTTAGTTAAACAAAAGTTGAACTTCATTGTAAACACGAACAAAACTCAATTTACTCTCTTATTTGTGTATTCGACTTGTTTCTTTACACAACGGTACAGTATATACAGGTGAGTTGCAAGTCCACCGACAAACTTAAAGGGGTGACTTCTGACTGAAAATCGAGCATAAAAGTTCATATCACATTGTGTCCGGTAATGCATAGTTTACATGGTAGAAAGCGCTAACGATATTATCTCATAACTTTCTGTGTTTGCTTTGTATGTTGAAAATAGTGCGATTTAAGCAACGTAGAAAAACAATGGTCCAGTATTCATTCCGGGAACAATCCATATGGTGCTCGTGTATGGTGGAAAAGATCGAGAGGCAGCACAGGTGTAGCGAGCCACGTAGCGTGACAGACAGAACCACCCACAAAACACATTTGGAGTCGTTTTTTAAATTTTTGAGTGAACATGAGTCTGTTGTGAAAGAAGAACGTGCAGGGCGGCCACAGACTGTGCATTCGCCAGAAGTGCAGGAACCTGTTCTCCATGATTTAGAGAACAATCCTGGTAAAGCTCCTCACAACTGGCCCCTCAACACGGTTTAAGGCGAAGAACGGTTATCCGTATCTTACATAACAACAGCTATTATACCCATAAACCTCCAACGTATGCAGGGATTATTACCTGAGGATTTTCTTCCAAGGGAAAGATCCCGTCGCTGGTTTCTTCAACAGACCATCACCATTACGGGATTTCTGTCCCAATCTTCTTCACCCATGAAGCGACCTTTGGTGGAGATGGCATAATTAACCTATGTAATCGTCATCTGCGGGCTACATAAAATCCTCACAGAATGGTTGAAGAGTTTCATGAACAGCGTTTCCGCATCAGTGTTTGGGCAGCGGTTTTTGGCGACAGCCTACTTGGATCAATTCTTCTTCCACGACGCCTGAACGGAGAAATATATCTGTACTTCCTGCAAACACCCTGCCTCCATTGCTGGAGAATGTGTCTTTGCCAGTGCGGCAGGCAATGTGGCTGCAGCACGATGGAGCGCCAGTGCACTTCCACATTACTGCTCGTCGACACCTCAACAACAACTACCCCAGACGTTGAATAAGACTCCACGACCTCCACCGGACTTAAACCCCCTGGATTTTAACTTGTGGGTGCTTCTCAATGGCATTGCGTACACTGAGCCTCTTCCTGATGTTGAGACCCTTGAACAGCGTATTCATGTAGCCTATGACGTCTTCGGGCTCAGGCCGAATGTTAGAACGAGTAAGGCAATCCACGATGCGACGTATGAAGGCGTGCATTGTATCCCATCGACACCCCTTTGAACATCTGTTGTGATATGGATGGGTTTCAGGCCATGCCCTCTGTGCCAGGCAGTGTTGCCAACCTCTGGGATGGTTAGGATCGTGCAATAACACCACACAGGTCTTATTTTTAAGACAGGATCGTACAAATTAAAATAACCATTAATATATTCGCTATAAGTCTATTTAAAAATGCATTAGCTCACTTACACAGCAGCTTGCTTCTCAGGAAGCTGACTGGTATAATTCTTTAATAATAATATGAGATTTCCGAAAAGCCGAGTACCAGTGCCTCTGATTCGGGCGGCACGTAAAACTCCACGCTCCGCGGATTACGTATAACAAAACAGCTAGGTGTCTCACTGCCGAAACTCCACATTTACACAGGTTCGGATGGAAAATAAATATTCGTCATTGTGCTAATATGCAAGATTCAGTATCAGATACACGAAAATAAATTTTAATTAGATTACTGAAGCTTAGGGTAATTAGAAGTAGTCGACGTGACATATAAAGTCATTTCATAGCTGGGAATCGTCATCATCATCTTCTTCTATGGAACATCTAGGCACATTCGCAGCAGGGTCTGAAGTTGCGGTACTTGAGAGTGGTGGTTGATTATACCACTGTGCTTTAGTCATCCTTCTGACCATGTCTTTCGAAGGATTGAAATCTTTACACGTAGGCCCTACCACTGACTCGAACACACTGACTGGCCAGCAAACATCCATTCACTGTAGAATTAATTCGGCTGTTGCTGTTTTTGACTTCAATGTGATGAATTTTCCTGAATATTCTTTCACAATCAGCATTCGAGTCACGGGGTGACAAAACAGAGAGTGAAAATTCTGGATGTGCGGTAAACTCACATTCACCAAATGTGTTATTCACCTCCTGTAACTTAGCCCAACATTCACTTATTTCAGAGCAGGCTTTAATATCATCGTTGATATTGCCATAGGGTAACTTTCTCCAGTCATCGTCAATCTGCTGAAGGTGAATGCTATTATTTACAGACGCGAGACCGTGAACTAACTCAGAAAGGAAAGAGCCTTATCTATGACAGAGCATAACTAGCACGAATAAGAGAAAAAAACAAAAATCTACGCACTTTAGAAAGAAAACAAGACAAAATTTTCGATACGGCATAGGATCGTACAATAGACGTACGATCCGCGGGTTAGATCGTGCGATAGTATACAGGATCGAATTGTTCTACATGTACGATCCAGATCGTACGGTTGGCAACGCTGGTGCGAGGGCTCTTTGTTTGATGTCGTTCTTCAGTGCCATCTACCGTGAAAACTATGAATGTACGGGCACAAGGTGATAACAACTTATGTGCTCCATTTTAAGTCATAAATCATCCCATAAAGTTTGTCGGTGGACTTAAAGCCTACACTGAATTAATAATTATAAATATTATTATTGGGTTTGCTCTTGTTTCGAGGACTTTATAAATACGTTTTATAAACATAGTATTTCCTATTTATGTGATGTTTTAGTTCTTAAAAAATAATACATTTGATTTTGTTCATGTATGGAACATCAACAATGATTATATTTAGAGGAATAACACTTTGTCTCTATTGAAATGTTTAGAAAATTGTTGTTTCGTTTCTTTCACACATTGTTTTTGTTGACAAATTAGGACGACTTTCGTTATTCATGGTTTTTATATACGTTCTTATTTCTTTGAATATGTTTTTATAACTGTGTATACAGTTCAGTATTATAGTGTGCACGTGTGTGTAAAGTATGTGTAATATATCGTTAAATTTTATGTACAATATATACCTAGTATGACAGTATAGCAGGCTTCATAGCCTGAGTCATGGCATGGAAATTAAGGAATAATAATAATAATAATAATAATAATAATAATAATAATAATAATAATAATAATAATAATAATAATAATAATAATAATAATAATAATAATAATAATAAAAGGGGGCGTTATTAGATCAGTGGCTTAGCTGCTGGTTTCCCACCAGGAAGGCTCAAGTTCGAATCCCGGTCGATACTGGATTGCTATTTTCATCTCAAGAATCATGTGACGCCAGGAAGGGCATGCGGTCTTAAAACACCGGCCAAAACCAAAATGGGCCTAGGTGGCTCCAGCGACCCCATAAATAACTGCGAAAAGCGTAAGAAGGTAATTATAATAATTGTTACCGTGTTTTAGTGGTAGGTAGAGGTGAAAGAAGGTGCGGGCGTGAACGGGTCTCAAACTACGGAATCAAAGTTAATGTAAAATTTAACAAGGTTATATTTTCTTTTCAAAAACAAAGAAATAACAAGCATGGCAGGTACAAAGTAGCAAGTCCAAAGGGTAGTTACAATATTTACAGGATTTGGGCTTCGCGCCCTGACTTCACAATGCTTGGGCAATCAGCTCAGTTTTACCCCAAACACAAGTTTCAACAGAGGGGCAGAAAACCCCATTCATGCCTAGGAGTCCTTGCTCCAAATTACACTGAAAAGCCTCCACGAGGCATACAACACTCAATTTTCAAAAGAGCCACACGCTCTCAACTTTAAGCCTCTCAAAGGCCACACCAAACTCCACCTTCGAGTTGTCCTCACTGGACATAGACACAGGGGTAAAATACCCAACCTACTGAGGTCTATTAAATGAAAAGGGGCAATTACATGACCTCTAAAATAACAATTTGAGAGGAGGCGATCTGCACTCCTAATACACTTGTTTTTAAAACCTAATCAGTAGTATAATAAGCGGGTTCGGCCGCCTCCTCCTCCTCCCGCCGCCTCCTCCGCCTCCTCCTCCGCCGCCTCCTCCGCCGCCGCCGCCGCCGCCCGCGGGAAATTTGAATTTTGGCGGGAAATTTGAATTTTGGCGCGAGATTTGAATTTGTAAACAAAGCCACGTGCTTTTTGACAGCTGTCATCGACAACAACGCATCGCTAACCTCAGTACTGCCATCTTGACGGGCCTAAACCTCAGTAGTGCCAACTTAACCTAACTAGCGCGAGGTAAACAAAGCCACGTGCTTTTTGACAGCCACGTGCTTTTTGACAGATTTGTAAACAAAGCCACGTGCTTTTTGACAGCTCTCATCAACAACAACGCATCGCAAACCTCAGTACTACCATCTTGACGGGCCTAAACCTCAGTAGTGCCAACTTAACCTAACTAGCATGAGGTAAACAAAGCCACGTGTTTTTTGACAGCCACGTGCTTTTTGACAGATTTGTAAACAAAGCCACGTGCTTTTTGACAGACAACAACGCATCGCTAACCTCAGTACTGCCATCTTGACGGGAATAAACCTCGGTGGTACAAACTTAACCTAACTAGCTCGAGATAAACAAAGCCACGTGCTTTTTGACAGCCACGTGCTTTTTGACAGCTGTCATCCGCCATCTTTAAACTACAGAGCGCTGTGCTGCCCTCTTTCGTCATCTGTCATCGGCAGTGCTGCCATCTTGGCGGGCCTAAACCTTAGTGCTACCAACTTAACCTCACTAGCTCGAGATAAACAAATCCACGTGCTTTTTGACAGCCACGTGCTTTTTTGACAGCTGTCATCCGCCATCTTTAATCCATAGAGCACAGTGCTGCCCTCTTTAGCTACTTACCTTTGAAATGTGGTGGCGGATAATTTGAAAAAATGCTTTTTTGACAGCAGCCATCTTTGAGCGCCGTGCTACACTCTTTAGCTAGTTACCTTTGAAATGTGGTGGCAGGCAATTCCACATGCCAGCAGTCATCTTTAATCAAGAGAGCACCGTGCTGCCCTCTATGTGGTGGCGGCAAATTGAAAAATTCTACATGCTCTTGTTTGGAAACAAACTCACGCGCTTTTTTGACAGCCGTCATCCGCCATCTTTAATCAACAGAGCACAGTGCAGTACTCTTTAGCTAGATACCTTTGAAATGTGGTGGCGGCAATTTGAAAAATTCTATGTGCTCTTGTTGGGAAACAAAGCCACGTGCTTTTTTGACAGCTGTCATCCGCCATCTTTAATCAATAGAGCACTGTGCTGCTATCATGCGGGCAATTTCGTTAGCTGTCATCCGCCATCTTTAATCCAGAGAGAACAGTGCTGCACTCTATGTGGTCGCGGTAAATTCCATGTGCTTTACAAACCTATGTGCTTTTCTGACAGCTGTCATCCGCCATCTTTAATCTAGAGAGAACAGTGCTGCACTCTATGTGGTGGCGGCAAATTCCACGTGCTTTACAAACCTATGCGCTTTTCTGTCATCCACCATCTTTAATCTAGAGAGAACAGTGCTGCACTCTATGCGGTGGCGGAAAATTCCACGTGCTTTACAAACCTATGCGCTTTTCTGTCATCCACCATCTTTAATCTAGAGAGAACAGTGCTGCACTCTATGTGGTGGCGGCAAATTCTACGTGCTCTTATTTGGAAACAAATTCTACTCGCTCTTCAGCTGTCATCCACCATCTTTAATCAAGAGAGCACCGTGCTGCCCTCTTTGTGGTGGCGGATAATTTGAAAAAATTCTTTTCGACAAGCAGCCATCTTTAATCCAGAGAGAACAGTGCTGCCCTCTTTAGCTACTTACCTTTGAGGCGGTTAATTTGAAAAATTCTTTTCGACAAGCTGCCATCTTTAATCCAGAGAGAACAGTGCTGCCCTCTTTAGCTACTTACCTTTGAGGCGGTTAATTTGAAAAATTCTAGCTGCCATCTTTAATGAAAAGGGCATCGTGGTGCTATCTTGCGGGTAATATTTTACGTCACAGCTGTCATCCACCATCTTGCATTGCTAACCTTAGTGCTGCCCTCTTTAGCTACTTACCTTTGACAAGCTGTCACCCGCCATATTGCATCGCAAACCTCAGTGCTGCACTCTATGTGGTGGTGGATAACTTGAAAAAATCTTTTTGACAAGCAGCCATCTTTAATCAACAGAGCACCGTGCTGACATCTTTAGCTACCGCCATCTTACATCGCTTACCTCGCTGCTGCACTCTATGTGGTGGCGGTTAATTCGAACAAGTTTAATCACGCATCGGGAAAGCTAGAGTAAGCACGTGCTGCAGTGATGACGTTATCATGCATGTTTAAACCCGTTCGTTGACTAAAAGCTTTAGTCTTCGGGAAACAGTGATAGAGTGTGGAGTGCAAACATGACGAAAACATTAATAGTTGATGTGCAAGGCTTTAAAGTAAACGGAAACAAGTTTGTGTTTAAAGAGGTGGCTGTGTTAGATTGCTGTGTGTTGTGGGCACCAAAACTTGTTAGTTTAGTATTTAGTCCACCGTTCCCTTACTGTTTGCAAACAGATGAAGATAAAAAGCAGACTCAGTGGATTGAAAACAATTTAGGTTTGAAGTGGGAAGAAAAAGGAATACCTTATCGTTTTCTACCTTTAATGATGAATGCACATTTGTCAAGAGCAGATCTTGTTCTTTTAAAGGGTTGTGAAAAGAAAGAATGGTTGCGTGATTTTCTACCATCATCATGTGAAGTTATCGACATGCATGAATTGGGGTGCCCATCATTTAAAACTCTTCCGAAAGAGCATAGTAGAGAAACAACTAAACAGTCTTTACAACATGTATGCATGCTCTTTGATTGGTTGTGTCGCAGTGCATGCCGGGAAGTGAACAACATATGTAAACTGCAGTGTCGAAATAACCTTAGTGTAAAGGAAACATTTGTAGAGTAAAGACATCATGTCATTTCTAACAGATACTAAGTGTAACGCAGTTGAAAAGGCGATCGTAAAGTTTTATGCATGCAAAAAGAAACTAAACACTTTTACTGAAGAAGAGTTAAATGCATTACCAAAGGCATTTTTGGTCAATGTAGCTGCGAATGCTGTAAAGAAGATTTGGGATAAGGTGCCTCGTGAGTGGACTCAAGATCCTGTTTTGTCAGAGCTTCAAACGTGTAGTTTACATCATGAACACGTGAGTTTAGCTAGAAGACCTTCTGTGAGACAGTGCCGTACATGTCAACTAATTAAACTGTATCACGGACCTAAAACTAACGAGTTGTCTTCGCTTATAAACACTTATCATGGCTGTGGAGAGAGTAAACAAGGAAAAGGTGAAGAAACGTGCTGGGAGAGAGATGAGGAAGCATGTTGGGCGTGGACTCATCAATAGAGTGATTGATCTTCTTTTCTTCGTGCTTCATCTCCCCTGCGGCCCTAGAACACGTTCGCCTGACATGTAGTTACATGCTGCCTGTATGTCGTGTAGCTGTTAAAATCTGCTTCGTAAAGTTATGCTGTGTGTGTATGTGTTATTACCTAGTGCTTTAGCTGCTCAGAAGAATATAGCAGCACTTGTCGTTGTTGGTGTAATAAAACGAAAACTGAGTGTCAAAGACCGTAACATGAACAAAGGATAAAAATGTATGTATATAGTCTAAAATAAATATGAATTGTCAAAACATATTACAGGTGTTGTTTAATCCTACAGCATGTCCTAGTGAATTAGAAGAAAGGAAACGTAGAGGATTAAAAGAAAACACACATAAGATTTAAAGTACATCCTCTTTATTAATCCATGAATTAAAGCTGTTATTAAAACCAAGCCATTTAACATACAGTTTATTACCACGACGTCGAATAACACTTTCAACTAAATAGTGATCAGGATATTTTGTTTTCTGCAGTTCTTCGATGTAGAATCCTCCTTCAATAGGCTGTCCTCTGAGATCGCGAAGTAAATACGTAACTGGATTAGTAAGCTTAACACTTCTGATTTGAAAAATTTCAGTGCTCCAGTTAGGTGTGTATCCTTTTGCAAAGATAGACTTGTGTTTGCTGATGCGAACGAAATCACCTTCTTTAAAGCGATGGCGACGTGGATCAGCTGTTTTGATTACAAGATGAATAGCATCTAGACGAGGTGTATTCTTTGTAACAAGACGTGGCTTTGTTCCGATAGTGCGATGAGGTGTATCGTTGTAGGTAGATAAAAGTCTAGGTAGCAGATCAATCCAACGATATGAACCTTGCGCTGTAAATTCTCGCCACGTCATTGTTTTGAGTGTACGATTAAAGCGTTCTACAACACTTGCCTTGAGATTACTGAACGTAGAGTAGTGTTGAATGCCGAGTAACTTGAGGTAAGAAGAAAAATCCTTGTTGTAAAACTCTTTACCTTGATCAGTTTGAAGAAGCCTTGGGCAGCGTTTCGATTCTTCAACAATATGTTTAAATGCTTCTTTAACTTGAGCTGCTGTTTTAGAACGCACGGGATGTGCAAAAGCAAACTTTGAGTACACATCGATAACAGTAAGTAGATACTTATAGCCCTTATTACTAGAAGCATATGGAATCATTTCTACTAAGTCTGCTTGCCAGAGATCATCTTTTCCTCGTGTAATAACGCGTCTGCGACAGTAGGTGCGACGTGCTGGTTTATGTAACTCATGTGCGATGTTTACCTTTACAGGTGAGATCTTCTCTTGACGAGCCATTACAAAATAATACCGGCATAACGTAGTTCTCTTTCTATTTCTAGAATTTCTGATCCGTGACCAGTGTGACCAGCCTCTTGTGATGCTCTTAAAAGTTGTAATCGTTCAACGAGTAAGTTTGGGTCATTCCAGTATCTTACATCCACATACGGCAACAAAGGCTTGTAGATAACGTCTAGACTACGTGCAGTCGGAAACAGCTTAGAAATAAACTCACGATACTTGTAACTCTCATTCGCATTTACAGCTTCTGTTCTCTTGTAATTACGTCGTGTTGCATCGGTAGCAAAAAGTATTGCTTTATACTTTTTAAGATCATCTTGTAAAATTATATCCTTGTCAGGTATTCGTGAGAAAAGAAGTTCTAAGAGTCCTTTCGTAGGTTTATAGGTAACAACTTTTACAATGAGTTTGTTGCTATTAATCTTAACATTTGAATTTCCTATCCGGAAACAGTCATCTTCGTAGCGAATACCATAGGTAGTGTCAGTTTGTCCTGTAAAAAGTTTTTCTATATAAGGTGCAAAGAGAGATCCATAGGTATCTTGAATAAAAGTTCTAAACTGATTGCGATACTCTGGTGTAATCATAACCTCAGACAAAGATGGTAGATTTTGCGTCGATGTAGTAGGTGTTTCTGCAATAACATCTGTAGTTAAAAACTCAACACGCTTAGATGGTGATGCATCATTAAGTTCTTCTTCTTCTTCTTCTTCCTTATCTTCCTCTTCTTGATCTACATCCTGCTTCTTCTCTTCCGTATCTTCTTCATGCTTTTCTTCTTCATGCTTCTCTTTATGATATGATGTTTGCATAGAAGCAAAACTTGAAGTAGACTGCGGTAATGAAGTAGAATTAAAAATTTCTTTGAGTGGTGTACTTAGTTGTGTTTTAAAAAATAAATCCGTGTCTGCTTGAATACGTTTAAGCTCTTTAAATTTCCGTCGAATATTGTTTCGAGCTTGGATGATATGTTTTGTGATCTCCTTGCTAGATGTTAACATGATGGTGGTTTTAAATCAAGTAGTTACTGTAATTCTGTGTTAATGCATATAAAATGATCGAAACCCATGCGATATCGTCCATGCTGTACATCACTTTCTTTATCAATAACTAAAAAGCTGTAACGGTGTAATGACCAACATTTAGCACACATACGTTTAAAGTCATCGAATGTCATATCAGTGTTAACATGATCGTTATACACATGTCGCATGTTGCGCTCATCTTGCCGAAAAAGCACAATAACATTTGCGTTGTCGCGTATCAACTGCTTGGGCACACGAGAATAGGTTTGGCACAAATAGATGCAATCAACATATTTATGTCGACCCATACTAAAGAATGCACGAATAACGTTTTGCTGTTCTGTTGCGACATCATCAAAGATCATTAGAGAATTAGGAAGCACATCGTCTGGTGATGGTACTTGCTCATGTGAATTAAATTTAAAATATCTTATTCCATCTTTAACTAGATCGTGCATTACAGTTTGTAGAATAGTATATAGCGGCTGATAGAGTGACTTTGCGAAAACGTAAATATTCTCGAAGCGTATACCATTTACAGAAGTAATAAGTGTGAGTAAAAGATTTGTTTTACCACATCCCGACGGACCTGATATAATACATCGAACAGTAAAAGGAAACAACGTTCCATGACGTTTTCTTGTAGTTGTACTAGAACTAGGTAAGAGATGTGGTACAATGTCGGTAACAGGTAGCGTGTCTTGCTGCTTTATAATCTTCATGATAACTGAATCATAAAGTACGTAATAGTAATATATATATATTAAACGAAACAAGAGGCAACGGTTAGTTTATGATTTGCTCTTGACTAGTAAAGTCGTGTCCAGCATGGTGAAACAACGATACCCAAACGACATGAAGAAGAAGAAGAAAGTAAAAACTGTTGGATGGAAAGATGTTATAAAGGCTGCGCAAAAAGCTATTCGAGGGGAATACAATCCTCGTGTAGCTATTACTAAGGCGTTACGCGCAGCAAGAGCGAGAATTTCTCCAAAGTGCAGAGCAATATTTAGTAAACGTGCGCGAATTATTCCTGTACCAAAACGAGGAGGATTTCTTCCTGCGCTGTTTGCTGGCTTAGCAGCTTTAGGGTCATTGCTAGGTGGTGCTAGTGCTGTAGCGAGAACTGTCAAAGCTGTAGAAGAAGCGAAACAACAGTTGAAAGAGAGTGAACGTCATAACAAGACGATGGAGGCAATTGCGTTACGAGGCAAAGGTGTGAACATGAAGCTAGCGCCATACAAGAAAGGGCTTGGTATCTACATTTCTCCAAAAAACGTCTACTGAATGCACTGCCATATCGAGCTCTAACGCATGATGAAGTTTTTACGTTTGCTAAACAACTAGGAATTCATTATTTTCGAGGAGTGTATATGCGTGATCAACTACCAGCACGTCCACGTGAACGTGAAAGTGCCGTAATTAACTTGGACGACAGTCGTGGACCTGGAACTCATTACGTTGCTTATGTAAAACGTAAATCTAAAGTATGGTATTTTGATAGCTATGGAGATTTACCTCCTCCTTTTGAGCTCATACGTTATTTCGGAAGCAGTGCAGACATTGTTTACAATAAAAACCGTGTGCAAAACTTTAATACACGCATGTGCGGACGATTATATCTTATGTTCTTATATCAAACCCAGACAGTAGAGAAAGTGTATTAGTGTCTACGTGATGACGAACAGTGAAAGAACGTTTGCTGTACGTGGAGAAGGACCTGAAACAACCATCTATTTTAATCCGCCAATCGAACTTGGTTATCAGCCGCATAGTCTTGGACTAGTATCGTTTGAAAGCTACAATAAAATCTATAATGTGCGTGATGGTTTAAACAAGTTCTATTACGATGAGTATGTGCTAACACTACCCTCAGGTAGTTATACAGTAGATGATATTCACGACTATATTGAAAGTACGTTAATTGATCAGTTTGGGGAAGATAGTTTTAGTAATCATAATTACAAGTTCTCAATCACTATAAGCAACATTACGCACAAATGTGTTATTGAATCATCATTTAAGATTGACTTCAAATCACAACCTGATTCGATTGGTCCACTGCTTGGATTTTTATCGAGGGAGCTCCTACCGAACGTACGTTACGAGTCTGATCAACCTATAAAACTCTTCGATGATTATAATGTGAACATTACTTGTAATATTATTACAGACTTGAATAGTAATCTACAACCTTCGCACGTCCTGCACGACTTTATTGTTACAGAGGAACGTGGATATACTATTTGTGAGAAACCAGCAGTAGTTCTTTATCATCCTGTGTCTGTAAAACACATTAGCAACATTACTCTTAGACTTGTAAATAAACATAATCAGCTTATTCATTTAGATCAGCACGCGTACGTAGCTTACAAACTACATCTTAAACCAGTATGAAAACCATCTATAAAACACGGTGTACATTCCGAAGGCATACTACATGTGTGCAGAGACTCATCGAGTTAACAGATACCCATAAGCAGATACTCCAAGATTTAGGATATACACTACTACAACAGAATGGAAGAAATGCTAGACATTACGAATACAGTAGAAAGTCGTGAAGGTGTAGTACGAAGTGAGCTTCATTCCTATCAACCTTTTACGTTTGGATTAAATAACAATGATGAAATTCATTTTATTATTAATCAACAAGATGTTTACACCTTACCACACGAAAGCTACCTCTATATTGAAGGACGATTAGAAAAGTCTGATGGAAGTGGACCAAGCACTTCACAACTAAACAACCATGCTCTAGCTTTTCTCTTTTCTGAAGCGCGATATGAAGTAAATAATGTTGAAATAGATCGAACGAAGAATGTTGGTATTACAAGCGCAATGAAACTCTACCCTTCTTTCTGTGATGAAGAAAGTAATCTTTTGCGGATTGCTGGATGGTGTCCAAAAGCTACTAACAACTGGATGATTAATGAGGATGGAACTTTTACGGGTATGTTATCACTGAAACATATTTTTGGATTCGCAGAAGACTTTACACGTATTATAATCAACGTAAAACAAGAGCTTATTCTAATCCGTGATCGAAGTGATTACAATTCTCTTAAAGCAGTAGAAACACCTGTAGAATCGAAAATAACACTGCATCGTATACTGTGGCGGATCCCACATGTAACCTTATCTGATCGTGAAAAACTTCGATTGCTCAAGATTGTAGAAAATGATACACCATTACCTATACGCTTTAGAAGTTGGGAGCTGCATGAATATCCTGCGTTACCACCTACAAACAAGCATAGCTGGGCTGTTAAAACATCACGTTTTACTGAGAAGCCCTTGTACATTATTTTTGGATTTCAAACTAATCGTAAATTCAATCACGAAAAAGATAGCTCACTGTTTGATCACTGTAAATTAAGACACGTTAGACTATATCTCAATGGAATTGCGTATCCCTACGAAAACATCGACATTAACTTTGAGAAAAATAATTTTGGGATGCTCTATGACATGTTTTGTAAATTTCAATCATCGTATTATCAGAAAGAAGATCGTCCGCTATTTACACCTCAAGAATTTAAAAATAAAGCACCGATTGTAGTTATAGACTGCTCTTATCATGAATAATCTATAAAAGAATCTCCAGTTGATATTCGTTTAGAATTTGAAACATCTGAAAACATTCCTGCTAACACAGCAGCCTATTGTCTTATTATTCATATGAGTGATGTTACTTACCATCCGCTAACGAATATTGTTACGAGACTATAAATAAGAATAGATCTTTATCATTTTCATTAGTGTGTGCTTCGACATCGTACGCTATGGAACAAAACTGTAAATGTGCATGCTGTTTGCATGCTCATACGCAACATCTTATTTATGTTTCACGAGTGAGTGAGGCTATTAAGATGTTCTATAAACGTAGATCGTCGATGCCGAAACATCTTATTCAATACTTACCACCAGGATTTTTATATACGTACGCTGCCTCTTACGTACATAATTTTTGGGACATCCTTCCTCTACACAGTAAGATGTCAATCGAAGTAGCTTTATGCAGAACTTGTGAGCGACATTACAAGCATCGAGGAGAAAATGGTGATGATGATTGGGATGGACCAAATCCGAGGATTGAACACTGTACACAGTGTATGAATGAACTTTCTCTAGTACTTCATGATGATGATGATGATTCCGAAAAGGAATAACAGCAAGGTAAGAAGTACATGATCTTCTCTGTAAAGCATAACATACTTAGTATAATATATTTCTAAATGCTTTGTTTAATTTGAATGTTGCAGGAGGCATTTCGGAAGCATACGTTCTTAAGAAGCACACCAACCTTGTCAGCAGCAAAAAAACGAACACTGTTGTAGTACATTTGTAAATAAATATTTGATCGCATTCAAAAATGTTGTACTTATTGCATTGCTTTACTCCGACTTACTCTTAAGAAAAACGATCAGGTCTAAACATGCACAATGACGTCATCACAACAGCACGTGCTTACTCTAGCTTTCCCGATGCATGTTTAAACTCATTCGAATTTACCGCTACCACATTCCTTTACATCGACTTACTCTTAAGAAAACGGACAAGTCTAAACATGTATGATGATGTCATCACAACAGCACGTGCTTACTCTAGCTTACCCGATGCGTGTTCGAATTTACCGCCACCACATAGAGTACAGCAGCGAGGTAAGCGATGTAAGATAGCAGTAGCTAAAGATGGTAGCACTGTTCTCTCTGGATTAAAGATGGCTGCCTGTCAAAAAGATTTTTCAAATTATCCGCCACCACATAGAGTGCAGCACTGAGGTTTGCGATGCAATATGGCGGGTGACAGCTTGTCAAAGGTAAGTAGCTAAAGAGGGCAGCACTAAGGTTAGCAATGCAAGATGGTGGATGACAGCTGTGACGTAAAATATTACTCGCAAGATAGCACCACGATGCTCTTTTCATTAAAGATGGCAGCTAGAATTTTTCAAATTAACCGCCTCAAAGGTAAGTAGCTAAAGAGGGCAGCACTGTTCTCTCTGGATTAAAGATGGCTGCTTGTCGAAAATAATTTTTCAAATTAACCGCCTCAAAGGTAAGTAGCTAAAGAGGGCAGCACTGTTCTCTCTGGATTAAAGATGGCTGCTGAATTTTTTTCAAATTATCCGCCACCACAAAGAGGGCAGCACGGTGCTCTCTTGATTAAAGATGGTGGATGACAGCTGAAGAGCGAGTAGAATTTGTTTCCAAATAAGAGCACGTAGAATTTGCCGCCACCACATAGAGTGCAGCACTGTTCTCTCTAGATTAAAGATGGTGGATGACAGAAAAGCGCATAGGTTTGTAAAGCACGTGGAATTTGCCGCCACCACATAGAGTGCAGCACTGTTCTCTCTAGATTAAAGATGGCGGATGACAGCTGTCAGAAAAGCACATAGGTTTGTAAAGCACATGGAATTTACCGCCACCACATAGAGTGCAGCACTGTTCTCTCTGGATTAAGGATGGCGGATGACAGCTAACGAAATTGCCCGCATGATAGCAGCACAGTGCTCTATTGATTAAAGATGGCGGATGACAGCTGTCCAAAAAGCACGTGGCTTTGTTTCCCAACAAGAGCACATAGAATTTTTCAAATTGCCGCCACCACATTTCAAAGGTATCTAGCTAAAGAGTACAGCACTGTGCTCTGTTGATTAAAGATGGCGGATGGCGGCTGTCAAAAAAGCGCATGAGTTTGTTTCCAAACAAGAGCATGTAGAATTTTTCAATTTGCCGCCACCACATAGAGGGCAGCACGGTGCTCTCTTGATTAAAGATGACTGCTGTCATGTGGAATTGCCTGCCACCACATTTCAAAGGTAACTAGCTAAAGAGTGTAGCACGGCGCTCAAAGATGGCTGCTGTCAAAAAAGCATTTTTTCAAATTATCCGCCACCACATTTCAAAGGTAAGTAGCTAAAGAGGGCAGCACTGTGCTCTATGGATTAAAGATGGCGGATGACAGCTGTCAAAAAAGCACGTGGCTGTCAAAAAGCACGTGGATTTGTTTATCTCGAGCTAGTGAGGTTAAGTTGGTAGCACTAAGGTTTAGGCCCGCCAAGATGGCTGCACTGCCGATGACAGGTGACGAAAGAGGGCAGCACAGCGCTCTGTAGTTTAAAGATGGCGGATGACAGCTGTCAAAAAGCACGTGGCTGTCAAAAAGCACGTGGCTTTGTTTATCTCGAGCTAGTTAGGTTAAGTTGGTACCACCGAGGTTTATTCCCATCAAGATGGCAGTATTGAGGTTAGCGATGCGTTGTTGTCTGTCAAAAAGCACGTGGCTTTGTTTACAAATCTGTCAAAAAGCACGTGGCTGTCAAAAAACACGTGGCTTTGTTTACCTCATGCTAGTTAGGTTAAGTTGGCACTACTGAGGTTTAGGCCCGTCGAGATGGCAGTACTGAGGTTAGCGATTCGTTGTTGTCGATGACAGCTGTCAAAAAGCACGTGGCTTTGTTTACAAATCTGTCAAAAAGCACGTGGCTCTCAAAAAACACGTGGCTTTGTTTATCTCGAGCTAGTTAGGTTAAGTTGGCACTACTGAGGTTTAGGCCCGTCAAGATGGCAGTACTGAGGTTAGCGATGCGTTGTTGTCGATGACAGCTGTCAAAAAGCACGTGGCTTTGTTTACAAATTCAAATTTCCCGCGGGAGGTGGAGGAGACCTCTGGGAGGCCTCTGGCTGAGGTGGAGGTGGAGGAGGCATCTGGGAGGCCTCTGGCTGAGGTGGAGGTGGAGGTGGCCTCTGGGAGCCTGAGGTGGAGGTGGCGGCCGAACTGTCCAATTATACTACTCTAATCTGGCTCTAGGCCACTAATGCAAGGGCTAATCCCATACTACAGAGGTGACTTTAGAAAAGAGCAATTTGTTTTACGTTAACGAGGAATAGGTTGAGAAAATAAGTTCACCTCAAAACAATGTGAGTGGGAGCTCGAGAGGGTTAGCACTCTGTATCCCAATATGCAGCTTTAAAAGAGAATAGATGAAAAGATTGGTTACATTTTAGGAAAAGGTTACATGGTGGAAACGCTTCGAACCCGCTCCGAGAGTTAAACTGCCAACCTAGCAAGAAACGAAGTTATTAAGAGGCCATTACCTGGTGTTGAACAGCTGGAGAAGAAAGAGGCGCTTCCCGCCCCCTGCTATGTACTTTACACACTGAAAGATGGAACAGAAGTGGCCCGGAGACCCAAAAATCAGCAGTTTAAATACTCTCGCGGAAGGTTCTAGGCGTTTTAGAGAAGAGAACACCCGCCCACAATCACTTTATTGGCTAGGGTACAGAAACATATCCAAGTTGGGGGAAGATACATCGGATTGGTCGGAAATTACTCAAAGAAATTCGGGATTGGATAAATCTAAAACAAGGGGAAAAAGAGGGGTATACAGCCAACTTAAACAATAACAGAAAGAAATTTAACAAGAAACAAACTTTTTGAAATAAGAACTTCTCCAAAAAAATAGTTCTTTCACTCCGCACTAGGGTGCACTATTGTTGATCTTCAGTAGTGTCCTCTAGAAGAGAAAGTTCACACTTATTACTACAAGCAAAACAAAAATACGTCGAAAATGACACAGTTCAAGAACTCCAAAATTTACAGGTAGAGACATCTTCTGAGAAACTTGAAAATTAATACTGTCCATAAAGTTCAGACTTCCTCCAGCAGAGGAGTTTCAACAGGCGCACATTTTAAATTAGCGGTGTGGAGGTGTACCGCCCAGTACAATAATAATAATATTAATAATAATTTGTCGTAATGATTGTATACTAAATGATTACCTTAAGGGTATTCCTTAAAGGTAGAATTGAAGTTGATATTCTGGGACATGAAATATCGTAAAACCCGACCATATTACCAAGATTATTTCGCTTATGAATCAGTGATCAAGCCCGGATAAGAATATCAGGAATTTTTACCAACAATAGCTGCCTGTCGCCATCATTTGCTCGTTTTAATTGTATCATGAATTTTATCCCACCTACGTGCTCTTGCTTTTAAGTAAAATCATCCGAACACAGCACTGAAACGTTTTTGTTGGTTTTCTTGAGTTGCATTCTATAAAACACTTGACAGCAGATCGTACATTAAACAGCTCATAAATCTGTTATTCTGAGGAAGCCGAGGCCGAAAGAGTTCATAGGCCTACACACATCTTCATTATGCAATCTTATGCCTTTCGGCCTTCAGTCTACAAACTTCTGCGAAATAAATAAACGCTTCAACAATCCTCCATTTGTGGCCACATTTAGTTCCATTCATCTTATCTTAAAATCATTATGAACTGAGTCCCATCTTCTTCAGCTTTGTCTCCCTCTACTTCTCTCATCCTCCGTGATCGAGTCCACTACTCTCGTAGGCAACCTATCCCCCTCCATTCGCCTCACTTGATCCGTTTATCGAAGCTGGTTTATGCGTACATCTTCCATCGAGCTAATTCCTAACTTAGCCTTTAAGTCCTCGTTCAGAGTATCCTTTTGTCATTGCCTCCATTGGTTTGTACCAGCAATCATTCTCGCTACTTTCAAGTTCGTTACTTATAATTTATGAAAAGATATACCGATTCTATCCAGCTTTCACTGAAAACAGAGCGGTGTAAAGATAGTTTCGTCCGGAGCTGACTTCTTTCTTACAGTACACTGTTGATCACAATTGCGAGCTCACTGGATTAGCTTTGCTGATTCTTGATTCAGTTTCATGTGCTGAACTACCATCCTACGAGAATATACATCCTAAATAATTGAAACGATACACCAGTTCCACTTTTGTATTGCCGACCTGAATTCAAACCTCTCTACTGACATCACTATAGTCTTGGAGATTCTTATCTTCATACCATGCTCATTGCGCCTCCTTTCAAGTTCCAAGATATTAGAGTGCATGTTTTAAGCATATTCCACCGTTAAGACGAAGTTGTCAGCATAGACTTACTACATTTTCACCCACATTAATCCATCCTTGCCTTTTTATACCTTTCATCAGATGATCGATGTAGACTATGAACAAAAATGCTAAAAGATCACAGCCTTGTCTATGATCCTGTAACTACTCGGAACCAAGAACTCATTCGACCATCAATTTTTATTGCGGTCCATTTGTCAATATAAAGAACTCATGTGTCGCATAGGACACATTGGGCCTGTGGGTTACAAAACGTACTTATTAATACAGTGGAACTATGTACAGAAAATTTTATTTATTTGATTCACAATAATTATGAGTTAAAAGCAAGAAACACAAATGCAATTTGGTCAAATATAAGTTATGAAAAATAAGAATCACCATTGCTACTTCAGTTGTTGGTGGATATTTCACTAAAATGACCGTCCATACGTACATAACTATGCGATATTGTTAACTTTACGGCCCATTGAGCATTTTAAAAGAGTTCCTATTTCGCGCAAATCAGATGCACATTGTACGCTGTGGAGCATACACAGACATGTATTTTAGAACATCTCGGTTGTCTGTACCTGTAGTTACGTATTTCTACGGACTGACACTTCTGAAGTCCGGAACACGTTCTTATTCCTAAGAGCAGCTGATAGATATAGCACAGGTGCCTTACGCTTCTCGTTGGGACCATATTTTTTATCATCGTCAGCTTCATCACTGTCTGCGTGATCTTTCAGTCCTAGTAGGCGATCCCTAATAGTTTCACAGAACGAAAGTGCAAGGCTGATTGATCTCGCCTGCACTCTATCCATGATGCTGCTATTGTTAAGTAAAACAAATGGAGTATCACCAGTGCCGTCCACTTTCTTGTTATGGCAGACATCATGTAGTAGCTTATAACTCTATTCAAGAAGTCAACACTGCCCATGCAAATATTGTAAATCTTCACAACTAATTTATCTGTTCACAGACATGTATTTTCTGTCAGTCCTTGACCATCCTCAAATGACAGTATAATGCCATAAGAACAGGAATGTTGTCATACCACATTATTACACATCCTGGACCGTCATCTCGAATCGCTTGGTCTATTAATTCTCGTCTGTATCTCACCACAACCAGATTACTGTAGATTCCAATGGTAGGCTGTTGTAAGCCTGCCTTCATGAATAGTATGTATCCTTACCCTGACAGTCGGCTTCTACATGCATTTGGAAGATGAAGGGATATCAAATACCTGCTCATACAAGGGGGAATTTTTTCACACAAACGCATCAATACTTCATCTAAAATATCTAGAGTCTGATATGTATCACCTTTTACTTCATAAAAACAATTCTAATTTGATGCCATGTAATGCTGTTGTTATGAGACCACACGGGCTTGGCTTTGCACGCATTAACTGTCTAATTTCAGTGTGATCCCAAAAGGGCGTAATTTTTTCATGAACTGATATTATCTTCGTGCTCGTTTTCTCGAGGGAGATAGTCGTCAGGCTTGTGAAATAATTGGATCGACATTGCGGTACTTATCGTTGGACTTCTCCTCATCAGTGACAGCATCATTATTTACAACTTTTAAGCTCCTCCTGATCTGAACGACGATATTTCCTTCTTATCTTATCTGCTAGCACTAGAACTCGAGTCTTGCGTGCACAGTGCATGCGAATGATATGATAACCCTTGTACGGCTTTACTGCTGTAGCTTAAAAAAATGTTAATTTTATTTCTATAGGCTCAGGCGGCAGCGTGCCAGCCTCTCACCGCTGTCTTCCGTGGTTCAAATCGCGGCCACTCCATGTGAGATTTGTGCTGGACAAGGCGACAGGTTTTTCTCCGGGTACCCCGGTTTTCCCTGTCATCAATCATTCCTGCAACACTCTCCGATAACATTTTTACTTGTCAGTCATTAATCATAGCTCAAGAGGAGTATGACAGGCTTCGGCAGCCGGCAAAATTCCTATCCCCACCGCAAGGTGGGGTTTTGTTCATTCCATCCCTAACCCGGTCGAATGACTGGAAACAGGTTGTTGATTTTCGGTTTCATTTCTATGAGCTAGGTATCCAAGAGCTTTTCACAGTCGTTTAAAAATGCTATATTAATGCATGATCTACTGCAAGTGTTTCAAAAGATGACATCTTCACTGAATTTTTGAAAGTAATTTTTTGGAGACTATGCCTTGCCTGTCAAGCAGATCCTGCATACTCAACTGCTGGAGGCAGTGGGTTATATTTGTCATATTGTTGACACAACATTCGCTGAGCTATTCTCGCTGGCACTTACTCTGTTCAAACCTCAATATCCTCGATGTCTAGTATATTGTCTATTTGCAATGCTCATCACAGTCCCCAACTTCGGAGTGTCCATATATATATCAGACGTATAGCCATCTATCTCTGTCAGGGAATTTCCGACCTCATTCTCTGATAAACCTGTGGAAAAAATACAACCTTCCAATACTGAGTGTCGGAATGTTGTAATATTTATAATGCAGCAGTGATCTAAGCTCAAACTGTTATACGATTAATACCATAAAGTGACCGTTTCCTTAACGTAACAGTATTAAGCTACTCATAACCGAAGCAACGCGAAAAATACCTCAGTAGCCTTCATTAGAATCTAGAATTCGTGAATGCATTCTGAGGCAGACTGAGACCCAGTGTTTCAAATTACACACATAAATGTAGACGGACCTATCTGAACCCTCGATAACAACAAAGACGAAGAGCAGACCTGCTTAAAAGTATCTATAAAAGTACAGAGCACATATCTGCAGTTCATTTTAGTGCACTGACGTCATAAGAAATTAATTAATGTGAGCGGTAAATCACGTCGCCTTTATTGTGAAAAGCCATTTAGTTGATGGTTCTGAGCACAGGATATTCACCTCCATCTCCATCCAGCTGCATTGAAATCGTTTCCTGGAATCCATCGGACATTCTGAATACCATTTCCTCCTTGTGTCCCCAACCATACATCTGGTCTGAAGCAAACTACCAATTCATATTTAGTGCGTCCTGGACTTGACAGACTTTCGATCCATGGGATCCGAGGATTTAATGCTTGCGATGGCGCCAATCTATCATGACATTACACTATATAACGTAGAATACAGTTTCTTCAGTGGTGGCACTTGCTCCAAAGTGACACACTGACTGCTGTGTCAACAGGCGTATAGCGCATGCGTATGGTCATATTTACTATAAAGCATTGGTAAGTACAAATTTAGAGTGCGAATAATAAACCTATTTATGCACAGACATTGTATGTTTCTTTCATCTATTTGTACGTTTAAAAAATTGTTAGCGTAAATAATATTTGTACTTTAGAAATAAAATAGGACATATTTAGGGAGTAACTGAGTACAAGTAATTGAATTACTTTTTTAGTAATTTTTACTCGTAATCGTTACTTTTGTCTGCCTCAGCGGTGATTAGCTGCCACCGCCCGGGGTCGATTCCCGGCTCTGCAAAGAAATCTGAAAAGTGGCATGAGGGTTGGAACCGGGTCCACTCAGCCTCGGGAAGTCAACTGAGTAGAGGTGGGTTCAATTCCCACCTCAGCCATCCTCGAAGTGGGTTTCCGTGGTTTCCCACTTTTCCTCCAGGCACATGCCGGGATTGTACCTAACTTAAAGCTATGGCCACAGCCCCCCTTCCCCTCTTCCTCGCTTATCCCTCCAGTCTTCCCTTCCCTCCACAAGGCCCCTGTTCAACATAAGCGGTGAGGCCAACTGGGCGAGGTACTGGTCCTCCTCCCAAATTTTATCCCCCGCCCCAGTGTCTCGATCTCCACGACACTGCCATTGAGGCATTAGAGGTGAGATCCCTCGCTGAGTCCGTGGGAAAAACCGACCCTGAAGGGTAAACAAATTAACAAAGACGGAAGAAAGAAAGAAAGAAAGAAAGAAAGAAAGAAAGAAAGAAAGAAAGAATCGTTACTTTTAACAAAATGAAATTTTAGCTCGTAATTTACTTCTGGGAATAAAATTGTAATCGTTACATTCTAGTAAATGATGTACATAACATCAAGAACCTGGCAACTTTGAAGTCCAAGCTCTCGCAAGACTTCGCGCTGAATGTATAATTCCAAGATTCGTCGCCCACTTGTTCACTTACTCGCAGGTAGTTGTGGTTACAAGTGGAGATTTAGAGAATCGCGTGCTACGTTTTCGAGGTGGTAGGACTGGTGGTGGTGGTGGTAGTGATTATTGTTTTAACAGGAAGTACAAATGGGTAATCATATTCTATTAACACTATTCAGAAGGAAAATTGAGGAGATTTGACACTTTGAAAAGGGAATATATCGGGAAAAGGAAGAAAGTGCAACGAAGGGCGTGGAAATGAAAGACTCCTTAGGCTTCCAAGATCTAATACCGTGAAGGTCGAACAAGAACAAGAGTTAACCAAGGGAAGTCAGAGAGGAAAAATGAAGTCGACGACACTGACACATGTACGCGTAAGCAATGCAAGGCTCACCTAGCGGAACCGTGTACGTGAAACCGCGCTCCCCAGTTGAGAATCCTTGGTCTCCCTCTTAGTCGCCTCTTACGACAGGCAGGGTGTGACGGTTTTTCGGGACTACGCGTACACAAATAAATAATTAGAATATCATAGAATAGTAATAATAATAAGTAATAAAGTATGAATTAAGGAATACCGGTAGTAAATAATATAGACAATAATATGAATAAGGAAATAAGAAATGACGCAGAGGCGGTGAATTCACATCAGAACATGGAAACGTGACGAGCATCTTTCGATACGCAAAATTAAATCAAATACAGGGAACACTTACAGGCCTTAAAATGACAACTAAGAGAGGAGAGTGAAAGGTGCTTGGAAGCCCTATGGGGTCCATGGGGACGTATGACGTTATGGGGGAGAAAAGACTTACAAGAAACACCATCTAGCTCAACTATATTAAAGATTACAAAACAAAGTTTCACAAAGCAGCTGATACTTAACGCTTTTGACAAACTGATACAATTACGAATCCAAAAACACAAATGAATGGATTGTTGAATTAAAAAAGGCGAAAGACTTGAAATTATAAACAGCGGGAATCTAGGGCGAACTCGGACACGTTAAATTTTAAAAATGACATTAAGCAAGGAAATAGCAAAATAATTAAATTAAATTAAACGAAACCAGAAAACATTGAGATTAACACTGAAATAACATTGAAATAACACTTACCGCGGAAAGGCAGGTTTTCCCGAGGGAAGCCCTCGAGCTTGCGCTCGCTAGGGCGGTCAGATATAAATGACGCCGAGCACACGCATGATTTATTCGGAAGCCGGCAGAAAGTCCGGAAATGGCCCGATCACAACCGACCAATGGGAAACAATTTCCACTAGATTCCCTATATTTTCGCCAATAGGAAATCTCGTTGTTCTAGCGAATGAAATTGCATGACCATATATGGTCATATTAAGATAGCTAGCAACTTCGAGATTTCCTACTGCGACACCTATTTCAACAGCAATAACCGCACATGCGCTACAGGATGTTGCGCAACTAAAGCACCTTTACATTTTAATCAGCTTACCATTTTGACATACAAAATTACAAAATTAATTTTCAAATAATTCTTCAAGATTTACATACAAAAAGTAATCACTGTTTGCATCTTGCAATGTTCATATACGAATATCTTGAAGTTTCCCTAAAAAAATTATTACAATTTTAAAAATATTCCAGCAGAGTCAAGAGTTACAACCAAAAATGAAATCCTTCAGATAAGAAATAAAAAACTTTAAAATTAAATTTCTCATAGTTGTAGTTCTCCGTCTCACCACATATTACACAGGGAACACCGTGCATGTTATTCTACCACCTCCCAACTCCACCCACAGGGTTACGTGATCGATAATGGAGCCGGAATAAACATGAACATGTAACGGCGATCTGGTTAAGGCATTCCCCTACTTTGAATTAGTTATCCTGAAAATAATGGAAACTCCGAAAATGAAATTCAAATTTTGCTAGGGAGCAATCATTTTAAAATTCTGACTAGTCTCGCCTAGTGATGATAGCCACGTTATGTGTCTCTCTTAGAAGCTCACAATTGAGTAATGCATTTTTCCTTGCGATCTTTGGTATCATCCCATCCCAGTGTGAAGTAATTGCAATTGAAATTCCAGGATTACGTTTAAAATGTAATTAGTCGTTATAACTGAGTAAGCATGTTCTCAGGAAATAGTAATTGAGCCCAATTACTTTTATTTTGTACTTTTTCCATCACTGGGTTAGGACTAGTAGCAATACTTACAAACACATAGTACAGAATGATAATCCAGGGTGAAATGACAGACTGTAAGTTTCAGCAAGAGGAAAGTTCCTCTCAGTCTTCATTGCTGTGCTGTATTGAAAGTACCTCATACTACAGTAAGTACCTAGGTGTTACTAAAAAGTTCTTCATTGGGGTAAAATTGTCAATGACGTTGCAAATAAATGTTACAGACCTCTTTAGATGTTTCTGACGGTATTTAAGGGTTCTAGAAGTGATGCAAAGGAGAGATATTGTAGGCCACCCGTAAGACACCAGTTAGAGTATGGTTCCAGTGTACAGGACACTCTCCTTTTTCTTCTTAAAACGCCATTTCCCTACGAAGTTTGGCGATCCAATTGATTACAATAACTCTCGAAGCAGCTGCTCGAAAGATTTCGATTGAAGCTCGTCCATGCCAGTGACACAAGTCTTTAAGCCAAGAAAATTTCTGTCTTCTCACAGGTCGTTTACCTTTACTTTTTTCCTCAGTGATTTGAAGAATTTCATATTGTTCACCTCTCATGATGTGCCTGATGTACCTGAGATTTCGTACCTTGATAGATTTCTACTGGGGAATAGGGCCCTCATACTGATGAACAATTTTTGGTTAGCCTAATCTAGGATAAAAGTTCATTCTTGGGGTCACAGTGCTTAGTCACTACAGATACTTGATTACCTAATTCGGGTACTTGAAATTATTTAACGGGATGAAGCACATCTTTTCTGGCCCATTTACGACAAAAGAGTCGTGCTAGGAAAATGTAGGAATTTTTGGCTGAAAGGACTTGCAAGTAAGGATAAGAGCTGTTCGACTACGCGATATATACCAAGATGTGAGTGAAGAGATGATATGAAATAGCATTAGTAGATTAATAACCTTGAATTGAATATTTAAATGTTCAAGATCATGAAACGGAGATAAAGTTAGAATTAGAGAGGACAAATTGGGGGGAAAATTCATTTGTAGGAAGAGGAGTTAGGGATTCGGATAATTTACGAAGGGAGATATTGAAAAAAATCTCTTAATTTAAATATTTTAAAGAAATATTAGGTATGCAAGTGCTAGGGAATCTGACAGTCCTGGATGCAGAACAGTAGTAATTGATGTTTGATATTGATGCATAGTTAGGCGTTATTAAAGAAAACTATAACGCCCAGGATCAATCCCGTTGTAATTGCTACTAACAGGATCAGTGAAATTACCTCCTAAAAGAATTGAGTTAATTCGGACGGTAAAATGTTTGGTATAAAATGTTTTATTTAAAGCATTTTTGTCGTTTCATTGTCGTAGAAATGTATTCTACGCTCGATGTTTCAATACAACACTTTTATACCATTATTTTGTCGCTACAATTAGGCTCTTTCACACTACCATACATCGAAATCTTTGCTGACCTCAGTGGATTCAGCCACGGAAGTGCCAGCTAAAAAGCTAGCTTGTTGTATAGTCAGCAGTGAGAGTGACGAACACTTAGCGGCATTCCTTAATATTCTTCACCATATTTGACTCCAGTTGACGTTGTGATAGTACATATATCACAGCTTCGCACTGTGTTTAGAAATGAGAGATATTATAGTCAGCATCCGATTTATTATTATTATTATTATTATTATTATTATTATTATTATTATTATTATTATTATTATTATTATTATTATTATAAATTTTATCAGTATTTCAGTTGTACATTTTGTCATTATATTTGTAAGCTGGGAAGTCTCCATATGTGGTATGAGTAATTTGTTTCGTACGAATTGATGGGAAAACATTGCTATTTTGAACTTGGAAAATTTGGATGAGTCATGACTATAGCCCAGAGTATGATGAGGTGGACTTGTTGATGTAATCAGAAACTTCCGATGACTCATGTGAAACACCTGAGTACGTTGATGGTGTTATTGTCTTGGGGCCAGGAAGAGATTCGGGGCGTGGTCTTCACATGAGGATATACTCATGATTGGCTGGCCAGGATCAATCTAGGCGGATCATATGAGAGGAAGGGGAAAGCTGATGTCTATTTAGGCATTTGATTATACGGCGAGGAGAGGATGGTGCATTGCGACACTTACAGCTGGATATGCGGTACTGGAGTGACACTGTTGCACTATACTGGACTAGACTGGACTCCAAACGTTTGTGGAGGGTAGTCTTACTATGTTTGTGGGACGTGACTGACCTATAATTGTGGAGTGCTTAGGCACTGAGTATTGTAGCATTTGTGGTGGCTTGGAATTATATGTCGGTGAAAGCTGTGGGTTGCTATGTCAGACTTTCCAGGTTTTGCGTTTTAGAACGACAAGCGTGTGTTGTTCAAGTGAATATATCTTTAAAACAAGTTTTAGAGTCAGTGAACACAATATTATGAGGTACAGTATCTGTGTGATATAATAAATGCTGATGTTGATACAGAGACAGTGAAGGGTATTTATCTACATATATGTACATTGTTCAACGGACTAACTACAATTGGTAGCTTGATTCTCGCTTTCGTTTTCCCACTGTTTACATTGTTGTTGTAAAAATGGAGTCTTCCAGCAATATTTTGTGTGTGTGATATATGTATATTTCGGTGTGTTGATGAGGTGCTCATGCACGGATTTCTTTGAGAATATAGTTAGTTATTTTAGAATGAGTGGAGTTATTGATGGACCTAGGTGCAGTTCCTGACTATTTAGTCGTTTTCGGAAGGTTAGGTAATGCCTGTAGCATATGTACCAATACGCAGCTGTTATGTACACGCCTGGGAGAGAAAGAATTATTATCATGCTCAATCAAAATTCGAGTGATCCATTCTGGTAAACTCTGGCACCCATACTACGAACATTTCGATTAATTGATTTTTATTAATTTAATTTATTTCAAGTGTTTTATGTTTTTGAGTAATTTTATTTAGGATATTTTATTATTATACTCAAACAATTACAACGTCAATAGGCTAAGTTAACCCTAATCCTACCTGCAAAGCAGTATTGACATACTTGACGAGATGGATACGGATCGGAGAGCCTCCACTGGGACAATGGAGACTAGGTGGGGAAAATAATGTGCAAAGTGAAGAATACAACATCTATTATTGTGTTATGCATAAACTGCTATATAATACTGAGAAATACAAATTTTTGGGCCGCCCCTTGCTCTTAGTCCCAGAAATGCTCTCCTGTTCCAGCCACCATATAGTTAAGATGACATCATCGTACCTTTGAATGTAAACCGCTAGAATAGGGAACGTGAAGTTCAAATATTCCGGCTGAAGGCAGCTTTAATTGAAGTGTTCTTCCTCCCCCTGACGGTTGCTGCTCATACTCTTTCAAAGCAAATGTTGATCGATTTCCGCATTATCTTTCTCTATTTATCATCACAAATTTTTTCGAAAACATTAATGTAGAATTACAGAAAACAACTCAGGTCGCTGTGCAAACGAAACAAGTATATCTTCAATCCTGAAAATTAAACAGCAATAATAAGTGTAATATTTAACTAATGGTGATCTTGTCCGTTATTGCAGTTGTGTCTGAACCTCATGATGTATAACGAACAAAAAGCATAGATTTATGTGTGAGTACATTCCAGTGAACATTCTTTTATTCGTACAGTGTTTCAGCTGGATCGAACTTGACAACTTAACAATTCTGACAATAAATTATAAACATGACGGTCAAATATACAACGTAACTCTTCACACTGGAAACTCCCATTTCGTCATGTGATAAAAGGTTATGCTCAGGAAATGAAATGAATGGATGATAGCAAAGATTAATGAGTCCTCGTGGATGAAAAAACAAAAAAAGTATATTAAAACTCTCGTGTTGTAATGGAGTCGCCACGTGTGCGAGAAGCCAGCTAAAATATTTCTTCTTTGAACAAAGGGGATATTTTATAAACAACAACAAGAGCTAACCTACAATAAGATATAGCGGTAGGCCTACAGCAGGACAAGTAAGAATTTTCTCCGTCCGATGCTCTGCCATTCACCAATGGTTACCTATAGATGTTAAGAAAACAGTACTGCTCTTATGAACCTACAAGAAGTGAACAAACCCCCATCGTGATTAAGGAATATCCTAATATACATTAGGCCTATATTGTATTATGAAATTTTTCTTCTTTTTTTTTTTTGCTACTTGCTTTACGTCGCACGGACACAGATAGGTCTTATTGCAACGATGGGATAGGAAAGGCCTAGGAATGAGAAGGAAGTGGCCGTGGCCTTAATTAAGGTACAGCCCCAGCATTTACCTGGTGTGGAAATGGGAAACCACGGAAAACCATCTTCAGGGCTGTTGTCAGTGGGGTTCGAACATACTATCTCCCGAACACTGGATACTGAAAATGCTGGGGCATTTTTTTGCCCGTGAGTGATTAAAATAATGATATAACGTTCTCTATTTCATAAATACGTTAGCAGGGAGGAAGCACAATGACGGGAACAGCCATAGCTTAGTTACTTGTTTCTTCCGAGTTGCTCTGGTACATGTAACGCGTAATGCATTACGCTGTGCATCTCCGAGAGCTTATCACTGTAGAAGATAAATCATCCATTTATTTGTGTGTGTGTTTTTCTAATATTTTTGTACTGCACAGCAGTCGTTACTGAAGATTTTTGATGCTGTGGTGTGCAGCGATACATACAGATATTCGTATGGTTTTTATCTGTGCTTGGTTTGGTTATATGGCTGTTGTTTCTTAATTGCATTTAATTTTTATTAATTTCGTGGGGCGATACGATGGCACAGCCATACCCGCCGACGCCTGGGCAAACTTATTAAATGCATTTAAGTGAACCCCCCCCCCCCCGGCTGCCGAGCCGCAATACTAATTTTTTGTATGTGCAGTAGATTACCCATGTTGCTGTAAAACACTAAATAATCTCCCTCTAAATTCCCTGTACCCGAGATTTCATTAAAATAATTTGCAGCTTTTTTCTAAAATGGTATTTTTTCGGGGCGTCCACCTGAGAAGATCTTTTGCCCCTACTGTGCACCATATGTTACGAACCTGAGTGTGTTTGGAAATTTCGGATGTGTAAAGTGTTGAATGTGAGGAAAGGAGCATTAAGCACGACATAAACACCCAGTCCTCAGGCCAGGGATATTAATCATGTACAATTAAAAACCCCTGACGCAGTCAGGAATCGAACGCCGGGCCACCGGGTGACAGGTGGACGCGTTGTCCCTTACACCGCGGACAATTTGCAGCTTAGTTTCTTCCTGCTCTTGTCTTGAAGTCAAATATTGAGTTTCACAAATGCACGTGGCGCCATTTTCCCGTATTTATGTGAAAACCAAAATGAGCCTCCTCTAAAACCTCGCTCCCTTGACTTCCTAAAAATAATTTTCAGCTTAGTTTCTTCCCATCTTATCTTGACATTAAATATGGAGTTTCACCAATATATATCCTGTCGTTTTCCCGTGATGATATTGAGCACACCCGTGCGATATGGCAACCTTGTTAACATATAAGCAATACTATTTTCTTATCATGAAGTGACCTATAGTAATTTCCATTTTGTTGTTCTGATTGGTGCTAGCCGCAAGGGTGGGACAATGCATGCCGGAAGGAAATCGTGTTGTCCATTATGATTTGGTACGGTAAACTTTTCATTCCTTTTTTCAAATAAACTTTCAGCATAATACCGTAGGTTTTCTAGAATAGGCCTCCCATTCACTAACATTATGTGGAGATGAGCACGAAAATTCATTGTCTTCCTTATTCTGTAACCTGGACACTAGGACTAATTGAGTTAGAATCACGAAACTTTGCACAGTGATTTAAAATGCATTGTTCTTAGCCATACACATTATTATTATTATTATTATTATTATTATTATTATTATTATTATTATTATTATTATTATTATTATTATTATTATTATTATTGGCGTATGGAAACAAGTTAGATACAAATATACAAGTATATAATATTTACAAATATACACAGACAAGAAACATGTTTTATAGCAGAATGTCCAGTTGGGTGATCCACTGTATGGCTTCCTCTGTTGGTTCCAAAAACTCACTCGGGCTACCTGAGTAGGAATGTCGTGTACATTCACTTACAATATGGGGAATCGTCTGCCGAGATGCACCACAGTCGCACTCTGGTGATGAAATATATTTCCACTTATAAAGGGCATCCCTGCATCGTCCATGATTTGTTCTCACCCGATTCAGAGTGGTCCAAATCTTACGCGGTAGATGGTGTCCACCAGGAAGATGTTCACCAGAGAGGATGTTGTGTAAGGAACTGTCTGTGGCAACTCTCCAGCGACTTCTCCATTCTTCTAAAGGGTGAAAATTCCCATCAGCCAATGTGACAGAATCACGCAAAGATGGACGAAGTGACTTGAGCCTCGTTATATTGAGAACAGGAATATCATCCAAAACAGGCAGTTGAGGGTTTAAGCTCAAAGTGCCCTACACGTGACTCCCCGTTTGGTGCTATGAAAGCAATAACTGTAGTTGCTGGACCTATCGTTTTAAAGATCCCCCAGCAATGACAAAAGTATTTCATGGAAATAGCTCTTCTCAGAACTACCAGACAAGAAACATTAGACCTTTCATCCGTGTCTTCCAGCTATACACATTAATCCGTTAATATAGATAAAATATTTATGAATTTATTTGAATTTTGGTTATATTGATGTACCTTATCTTCAGCAACGCTCAGGTCCTGGACTTTGTACCTTCTTTTAGTGATTTCTAAGAACTAGATTATTTAATGCTTGCGGGTGTTTTTAATTTCATGCCTATTTTGATTTAAAAAAACAAAATTAACTTTTTCATTTGTAATCTTCACAAAAATACATTTTGATAAAACTCTGAAGTCCAAAAAATTACATATTTTGTAATTCCCTTCCAGTTAAGTGTGTGACAGTGTTTAGACTGCCTGTCTATCAAGTTTCAGATTGATACTTGTAGCAGTTTCAGAGAAAAAGATGCATTTATCATGGAAAGAGGAAGTCCAGAAAATGGCGATTGAATTTCACAACACGCAACCTCGCACTGTATCTCTCAAATCAAGACAAACATTCCGCGGTAATCGCCATGCTTGACCAAGCGAAAATAACACTTCACAGACTTCTTCAGTCTTTGTAAATGTGATACCGTCAACTTCCTGACGAAACAGACGCAAATAATTCAGCGAAGATGAATAATGCGTTAAAAAGTGGTTGTGGCACCTGACACGCATGTGTTAGGAGTTTAGTGCATTTAGGTACCGAATTCAAGTAAATCACAAAATAAGCTACCAGTTTCAGCAAAAGTACCTCATAGATTTGAAGGATTTCATGCTACGCAGACCTTGTAATTTGTATTCTGTTAGCTGAAATCTGAGCTACGGGTCTAGCACTATAACATAGCTGTAGAAGTTGAAAATATTCTCACACCATACTGAAGTTTTAATGCAAGGTTTGTGTTTCGAAGAAACCTTTCAATGTTTAAACAGGTAACAGAGCATCCAGGCTCATTTTAGAACTAGGCAAAGTTTTAAAAGCCAGACATCCTCTCTATAATTATAACATTTCACAATTAAAAATTCCACCTAATATCGCTGGGATTCAAAAGCACGACACTCGGATAAGAAGCTAAGTAGCTGAGCCATCTGTATCCGCAATATATTAAGCCAGCGTTAACCTTAGGTTTCTGATCTATTTCACGAAACCCGTACATAATCATGCTGGAATACTGTTAAAGAAGTGATTCTGCAGACTTGGTTTATAACAGGGATTGCCAATTTGTAAAGGGTCGAGGGCCAAATTGGAAACCTTAGTCATGATCTCGGACCGCACTTGATAATTAGGCCAATTTTTGTAACATTCTGCAAATAGAACAGAAGTTTCAGTACAAAATAATATGCTTAGTTCAATTGAAACGAAGGTTTGATAATTTTAATTGCTTAAAACACTATTTTACAAGTGCATAAAAGAGTGAAATTTGTATTTTTATTTTTTCTAAATCAAAAAGGATATATTCACATAAAACGAATTCCTAAAAGAGGACTGACTTGGGTCTATAAGGGGTATAAAATTTAAGACATTTTTGAATGAGCTATGAAATATTTTTATAACCTTTGTTCACATTATTTCTTAAAATACTCTCGCGGGCCGCAAAATATGGCTCCGTGGGCCACATGCGCCCGCGGACCGCCATTCGGAAACTCCTGGTCTATAACATGAAATGAGCAGCAAGTTAATATTAAGAAGAGAAATAGTAGAGTTCCAGTGAATTAAATATTGTCTCACAAGGAAACGAATTATTTGTTGTGCTTTAAACATTTACACCTACGTGAGTCGTTTTGGAATGATCCAGTTTTGCTGTTTTATATTAAACTGTTGCATTGCTAGTGATAACCAGGCAACTTCAGTAACCCTCAATATATTTTTCAAGATAATTGCACAGGAGTTCGCTTAATTGTTACAGTAATTTATTTCGAGTTCATACAGTAAATATGGATTGTCAGCTATCTGTAAAAAAAGAGGAATGCTTGTAAAATGATCTACATTGCACTTTAGTATTTTTGACGTTGTAACATTTGATACTTAACAATTGAATAATATGTTCACAATATTTGTTAGCTGTGTACTGTACCCTTGCCGATGACAATACCACAACTTCCCTTATCATGAGCACAACTCATGAAGTCTTCTAATGTCAGGTGATGTTTGCCGTCCGTTGTAGTCATATCGTCTTCTGGGTGACAAGGTAAGAGGAAGATATTAACTACCGGACGAGTTGGCCGTGCGGTTAGGGGAGCGCAGAGCTTGCATCCGGGAGATAGTGGGTTCGAACCGCCCCTGTCGGCAGCCCTGAAGATGGTTTTCCGTGGTTCCTCATTTCCACACCAGGCAAATGCTGGAGCTGTTCCTTAATGAAGGCCACGGCCGCTTTCTTCCCAGTCCTAGCACTTTCCTCTTCCATCTTCGCCATAAGACCTATCTGTGTCGGTGCGACGTAAAGCAACGTGTAAAAAAAAGATATTAACTACATGAAAGGAAAGAAAGAGCTTTCTTGAACCGATATTTAAATAAAATAATTAAAGTTTGGAAAAAGAAAAGAAACAAGCATAGATTTACCATGTCATGCCGACAAAAAAAAAAAAAATAGTCAGAGTAAGCTCTGTGAAAACAAACGTTACTAATACATTGTTCTGGCCTAGTTAATGCCTTAATAACGTTGATTTACTTGACGATTAAACAAAAGAAGGAACATGAAAAATAGAACGGATTTCAAATTAAACTGTAGGTTAAGTAGTCTGCATGTTAAAATTTTGGATTCTCGGACAATTGATTGCCAAATTTTATCTATAGTAAGGATGTCCAATTATTAAAATCGCCTGTATGGTACCAGATAATTATTGAATGAACACTTAAATATTACGACCCTAACCAACAATTTATTCGAGCCATTTTCAATTCTTAACTAATATTTGATGAAGTAAAATGTGCTTCTAATATAAGCTTAGGAGCCCCAAATATCAGTTTCTAAATAATTGACAACCAAGACTAAGTAGGAATAACAAAGTTTCATCAATCGCAATAACTTGTATCGTAACCATGTCACCAAAAAATCTTGGAATCAGTACCAAGAAAATTTTGTCCTAGTTCGAACATGTAAATAACTTAAAAAATCTTCAATTATACTCAAGCTGTTACATTAACAATACTCATGAATCATGATATTAATTTTCAGGTTTATAACGAACGATTAAGAACTGAAAATAGCAAGTATGTTCAATCTGATAATTCAAGTTGCCTGAAAAAGAAAAAATATGGTTTATTCGAATACATATTTCACTCTTTGTTCACAAATTGACGTGAGTTGCTGACCTAAAAATGCATATTTAACAAGATTGTAAGGTAAAAAAATTACGCATTATAAAATATCAATTGACAAATGTGGACAGCTGACAGATAATTCGGTCTTACTAACGATGAGTCCAACCACACTCCAAAAGCAAACAACAACATGCTGATATGATCGAAATAATTATTTAAAACCCTTAATTAACACTCAGAAATGATTAATAACTATCACTAACAATTAACACTGAACACGGACATGCACTAACAAAATCTAATAACAGTATGCTAGTGATCAGAGTCAATCACCTTTTCATGGGATTTCAAAGGGTGAAACATAAGTATGTCACGCTGGGCTACGCGATGCTAACTCTAAAAATGTATCCCCGCTGACGATGATCTCTGGATTCCACGAAACCATCTTCCGAGATTTAACCCTTGACACTAATAATAATGGCGTTCGGCGTCAGATCTCTCGAGTTGACGCCGTATAGCCGACCTGCGTATCTGTGAGAATGGGGCCCTACCTGAGATAAATTCTGATACTGGAGACTGCACAAACACCAAGCCCCACAGCCATAGGAATTAACTAATTAAAGTTAAAATCACTGACCCGCCCGGGAATCGAACCCGGAACCCCTTGAAACAAAGGTCAACATGCTAACCATTTATACATGGAAACGGACACCTCTTGACACTGTCAAAGATACACACAAATATCATTTAAGAATCCCTTAAGATAAGTAAACCCAAAATGAAAAAGAATAAATGTAATTACAACCAACTTGGCCGGCACGATCCTACGGGTACAGCACTCAACAAAGCCATGACCAAAATCCAATCGTGTGGTTTCCCATTTTCACACCAGGCAAATGCCGGGGTTGTACCTTAATTAAGGCCACGGCCGCTTCCTTCCACTTCCTAGGCCTTTCCTGTCCCATCGTCTCCAAAGACCTATCTGTGTCGGTGCGACACGAAGTCACTACTGGCATTCCGAAAGCCTATTTATTAATAAAATCATCCTTTGTCACAATGAGTCATCGTTTTTTTTTCTAGTGGCTTTACGTCGCACCGATACAGATAGGTCTTATGGCGACTAATGGGATAGGAAAGACCTAGGAGTTGGAAGGAAGCGACCGCGCCCTTAATTAAGGTACAGCCCCAGCATTTGCCTGGTGTAAAAATGGGAAACCACGAAAAACCATATTCAGGGCTGCCGACAGTGGGATGCGAACCCACTATCTCCCGGATGCAAGCTCAGAGCCGTGCGCTACTAACCGCACGGTCAACTCGCCCGGTCATTGAAGATTCATCCGACCTACCATTCAGAGTCAGAATGTAGACATGCACTGTAGTAATATCTTGTTCGAATAGTTTGTGTGAAATGTTCTGTCGCCTCTCCATTTATCTTCCGTGATCCTGATGAAATATACTTTATTTCATACTATAACGTAAATGCAATCATACTTTAATTATTATCCACACTGTTTTATTAGAAATCGTCACACAGGCGCTTCAGAGGATGCCGGCTTCGATTCCTGGCAAGGCTGGGAATTTTAATCGCGTCTGATTAATTCTTCTGGCTCCGGGACTGGGAATTATTGTTTGCCCAACACTGTTCTCTTCAAATTCAGACAGCACACTACACAACCGACCATAAAAAACCACGCAATAGTAATTACATCCCTCCACATAGAGGTGGCGTCAAGAAGGGCATCCAGCCGTAAAATAGGGCCACATCCACAATGGGACACAGCTCGCATCTGCAATCCCCCAGGTATGAGAGAACCGGTAGAAGAAGTAGAAGAAAAATATCTATTCATTCATTCTATAGCGGGCGAGCTGGTCGTGCGGTTAGGAGCGCGCAGCTGTGAGCTCGCATCCGGGAGGCAATGGGTTCGCACCCCACTGTCGTCAGCCCTGAAGATGGTTTTCCGTGGTTTCCCATTTTCACACCAGGCAAATGCTGGGGCTGTACCTTAATTAAGGCCACGGCCGCTTCCTTCCAACTCCTAGGCCATTCCTGCTCCATCGTCGCCATAAGACATATCTGTGTCGGTGCGACTTAAAGCAACTAGCGAAACAAAAACAAAATAGCATTCATTCTACCACGCTCCTTTAAAACAGAGATTTCAAATTCCGTAAAGAATGTAACAACTGACTTTTTTATTTACTTGTAAAATGTCTAAATAGACTATTATTACATTCTTTGCATATCAATATTTATGCTGGAATAAAGATTTACTGTACATTTCATATATTTAATCAACCAACACAACGGTTTTGCATTTAATTTCAAACGATTATTGACTTTGAATTATGTATGTAAATCGCTAACATGTAGCAATAACAATGTTCAGATTGGAAGTAGGTCTATAAGTAAACAGTCCAATAAACGAACAAGCGAACAAACAGTAGCGCAGCTAATACAGTACCAACATTGCAGTTACAAAGAGCTTATTTTCAACAGTAGTATGTTAGAGCTCAGATTTCTCACACCTGTGCTTAGTTATTTTGTGTACATCTTTCAGGTTAAAGTGGGATGTTAGTGAATAAACTACAAAAGGGTTATAGAGAAGATAAGCGGAAAACTTGCCATGAACAGATCCAGATTCTATTAATCTGTCTTGATTGATTGGTAGGTAGAGTGGTTGACTCACGATCCGACTTGTTGGCTGAATGGTCAGCGTACTGGCCTTCGGTTCAGAGGGTCCCCGGATCGATTCCAAGCCGGGTCGGGGACTTTTATCGCTTCTGATTAATTCTTCTGGCTCTGTGACTGAGTTTTTGTGTCCGTCCCAGCACTCTCCTCATCATATTCAGACAACAAACCACACTACCAACCGCGATAGAAACACGCAATAGTGATTGCATCCTTCCATATAGGTTTGGCATCAAGAAGGGCATCCGGCAGTAAAACGGCCAAATCCACATGTGCGACGCAGTTCACCCCCGCGAACCCACAGGTGTGGGGAAAGCGGTAGGAAAAGAATAAGAAGAGAGTGTTAGACTCAAGATCACAAGTTCGTGTGTTCGTACCCGGCCGAGATATTCTATATTTGGACAGTCAAAATTCTTCTTACGCCTAGTCAGTGAACATGTTAAACTTCTCTGGTGGCGCACCGGGAGTCATTTTATGTAAGTGACTCGGCCATACGAACAAATTATTTCACTCTCGTCTTTACGAAACAGCATTATCAGGTCGAAATTGTTAGGTGGGCTGCCAGTATGGCACCACTTCCGTAGGTCTGTAACCCGGTTATTATTATTATTATTATTATTATTATTATTATTATTATTATTATTATTATTATTAATTCTTCGATCTTGGTCGGGTCTGATCCGCGTGAAGTAACTTCATGATTTTCTTCCTCTCATTGTCTTACTGTCGCTTCGGTATTTCTTCATTCTTTCACTATGTTCCCACATTCCGTCCAGACAGATTTTCTTTGCTTCTTCTTTTTCACCCGGAACTCCCCAAACTCCTTAATCCTATTTCAAAAAATGGCTCTATTTAATGCCTCCTTTCTTGTGATTCCAAGCTCAGCCGTATCTTGTTTAACTAGGATTAGCCATCGGATTTTAGTTTAGTGATTTTTATCGAAATGTTAAAATATTCTGCTCATTAGCTTCTCTGATTCATCTACACCAAATGACCATAAAAGTTTATCCTCCCTTTTCTGGTACGTCCGAAAGCTTTTCATTTATCAAATAAATTTATGGTTCCTTTTCCTCGATTCATTTTTATTTACATGAAGAATGTTTCCTAGTACTTTTCCCCCTTATTTTCTAATTCAAAAATATGTCTTGTTTCACTTTAAGACCAAACATTCAGAAACATACAGCCTATCCGGTATTAAGACGGTGTTGTAATGATGAAGTTTTGCTTTCCTTTACGTTGATTTTTGTTGTAAATACCGTTAGTTAATTGATAAGCTACTTCCATTTTGTGATTTTGTTTGTTTGCTCCTTTATAAGGAACATTAGGTGCAGATACTCAAATTTTGCTGTCTTAATTTTTCCATAATTCATGATAATTTTGGAACATCATCATCTATTATTATTATTATTATTATTATTATTATTATTATTATTATTATTATTATTATTATTATTATTATTATTATTATTATTATTTTACATAGTTACGGCCTCATTGGACCACGCTTATTTAGGCTTCCAACCATATATACTCATCCTTGACCGCATGTCATTCATTATCTTAATTTGAGCATTTCTTCCGTCATCTGACCAGGGAAGTCGTTTCGTTGCTTTGACCTCATCTTCAGTTACCCTCCAATCCTGGATTTTTTTGTCCAAAGATGCGTCTATCTGGGACATTTTGTTCCGTTATCCCACGCAGCCTAAAATCATCGGCCACTGGTTGGTGCCATCTGGGCATACCATCGAGATTCTAAATTTTTGTTAAGATCTGTTTCGTCAGTCTGCTGTCGGACATACAGAACACATGATCTGATGACGTCCGTTTCTTTGCCTACTTTATTATGTAATTTTTCATTTTTTCTTAACTTCCATGTTCCTTCCTTGTTAATGGGTCCTAATATCTTTCTCCCTAGCCTTCGTTCTGGTTTCTCCAGATCTCGTTTTGAAGTTTTATTTCTCAAGCTCAGTAATTCTTAAGCATATAAAACTTTTGGTTTTACAACTGTTTGATAATGTCGGATCTTAGCTCCACATGATTTGTGTTCTAACACACTATTTACGCCAGAATCGGTTCTGGCGAAACGCAGTGCTTAATAACATTCGCTATGTTTTGTAGTATATGCTAGAACAAATTTCTTACTTTTATTGACCTCTCTCAGCCTCATCATAGGCTTTGACGATATGAAAGTGATTGATGTACGCCATTTGCTATGCAGCCAGTCCCATTATGAATGGTGTAAAAGTATCGCTCAAGGGGTCTGTTGATGTGAACGTTTGAATGGGTTTGAGAGGATATGTAATATCGTCTTCTGGCTCAGCGAGGAATGCCGTTTTTCCCCTAGGGCACATCTTCAATGTCTCCAAGTCTATCCATGGCAGCTGATAAAGGAGTTGTTGGGGATTAAACCAGACTTCAGTTTAAGGTCTCAGTGTTCATTATTATTATTCTTCTTTCTTAATCTGTTTATTGTCCAGGGTTGGCTTTTCCCTCGGACTTAGCAAGGGATCCCACCTCTACCGCCTCAAGGGCAGTGTCCTGGAGCTTCAGACTCTTGGTCGGGGGATACAACTGGGGAGAATGATCAGTACCTCGCCCAGGCGGCCTCACCTGCTATACTGAACAGGGGCCTTGGTGGGGGATGGGAAGATTGGAAGGAATAGACAAGGAAGAGGGAAGCAAGTGGCCGTGGCCTTAAGTTAGGTACCATCCCGGCATTTGCCCTGGAGGAGAAGTGGGAAATCACGGAAAACCACTTCCAGGATGGCTGAGGTGGGAATCGAACCCACCTCTACTCAGTTGACTTCCCGAGGCTGAGTGGACCCCGTTCCAGCCCTCGTACCACTTTTCAAATTTCGTGGCAGAGCCGGGAATCGAACCCGGACCTCCGGGGGTGGCAGCTAATCACACTAACCACTACACCACAGAGGCGGATTACTATTATTATTATTATTATTATTATTATTATTATTATTATTATTATTATTATTATTATTATTATTATTATTCACCATTTCACTCCGCGTGGTGGTTCATCGATCAGGTGACGGACCGTTGTGAAATTATCCCGGCCTCTACTGCTGTGTTAATTAATAATAATGGTATTCCTTTTTACGCCCCACTTACTAATTTTACGGTTTTCGAAGCCGCCGAGGAGCCCTAATTTTGTCTCGAATGAGTTGTTTTACCTGCTAGTAAATCTACCGGCACAAGGATGATGTGTTTGAGCACCTTCAAATACCACCGGACTGACCCAGGATCGAACCTATCGAGCTGGGGTCAGAAGGCCAGTGCCTCAACCGTGTCAGCCTCTCAGCTCGGCTGCTGCTTTGTTACGAAGGTACTTATCATAAGGCAGGTGTTCTAAATGACAGCCCTCTATATATGTGGAAGAATATAGGCCATATCCACAGACTGCAGGTGTTTGTGCAGCTTATTGTGCCCAGCGGAAATGACTAAAGGCTTCACAGTTGAGTTGACAGGTCTATATCCCACAGTTTTAGAATTTCTACTGAGATGTCAGTGTACTTTTCAATTTTCTGGACATAGGCCTGCTGGAAATCGTGACATGAAGGGACCGTCACATCCAGATCAGTACTTCTTTTTGATCTTATGATCCTGTCTGTCCACAAAGATCGATTGAACTACAAGCATCGAGCACATCATTATGGAAGATTTTCTCATCTATAAGTTCCGACATGATACCCTGCTCTTGGCGCACAATTTTCGATACCGCATCATGCCGATGCCATGGCCTTACATGCATCCACAATATACTCCACCGTCTCAGCTGTTTCTCCGCATCTCCTGCATCCGTAATTTACTTCTTCATTCTTATTCTTATTTTCTATATATTTAAAATACTAGACTGATTTTTGTTGCTGCGACTTTGTGAAAAAGGCTGAGCCGATTGACATCGTAAAACATTTTAACGAAAGCTTTTGGCCTATAGATTTACAGAGTGTCTTTAAAAGCATAAACATTTCTTGCCGTAGACCTTTAAATTATTAAACAAAAATGTTGCATTCTGATTAGCTAATGCGCTCGCCAGTACTTCAAGCCACCTGCCAGTCCACTGCCAGCCATGTGCTTGATGGAAATTCGCATGCTTGTGCCGTCTGGAATGACGTCTTCTCGCAGTAGCCTACATAAATGTGCGATAAGTCGTGGACTCGTGCTTTGTCGAGAGTATTTCACGTACAGTTTTCATGTGCACTTATTTTACCGGTGACAGTTCCAATGTCAGTTAGAATCGTGTATATTATATCCACAGTGCGACGTGTAAATTCATATAAATCTCACTTAATTTTAATATTTAAAAGGATCAACTACTTCCCAGACAATCTGGGCTGCCAAAAGGACAGAGTTCACGCGAAGCGAAACAACATACACAGTTTAAAGAATTAGAGGATCATGTTTTGTAACGTCTGGTATGTGAACGTTAATTTGGTAGATGGTGTTCCAATGGTCGTACAGCATACCTTGAGATCTTAGTTACTCGGGGTAGTCAAATTGAAGTTAAATAAGATGTTATTGTTTTTACATCCACTAACTATTCTTATGGTTTTCGGACATGCAAATGTACCGGAATTTTGTCCCGCAGTACTTGTATTACTTTTATTTTTTTACAATCTGTTGTAGGCATGCATTAAAATGGCAGGTGACCCCTCAAAACAAAGTGAATAGGGGTGCGTCCGTGTGTCGTTGTGAGGTACACAGACTACTGCGGTCATTTGAGCACGTTGTACGTAAACCAGCACATCCCATGAGACATCTTAACGAGGTTCAAGACGCAATGGCCGTCACTTTGATCCACTAAGGATGGACTTTTCGTCGTGTTGCTGTGGATCTCAATGTCTCTCTGTCAGTTATTCAACGCTTGTGAAATTGCTACAGTGAGACAGGCCAGTTCATAAGGAGGGTTGGACAAGGTCGTGGACGCATGACAACCCCACAGGATGACCGATATCTGACCATCTGTGCGTCCCGTTAAGGCGTCGTTCAGCAGCTGCCAGAGAAGTGAGACAAGACCTCAGGCGGGTCACTAGAGTCACAGTGTTTGACCAGACAGTAAGGAATAGGTTACGAAAAGAGTCCTTACAACCCAGATGTCCTGTTCGAATGCCCCGTTTAACGCATCAACATCGCGCAACTCGCCTTCTGTGTGACCGTACCTACGTCAACTGGCAATTTCGCCAATGGAGACCTGTGTTGTTCACAGGCGAGTCCAGATTTCCCCTGATACAGCGTGATGAACGTCACCGTGTATGGAGACGCCATGGTGAGCAGTACATGCTAAATGTTGTCCAGGAAGGCGACCGATTCGGACAAGGTTCTGTGATGGTGCGGGGTGGCATCAGTATTGATGGCCGTACGGATATTGTCGTCGTCCGTGGTAATCTTACCGCTGCGGGGTACATCTAGCAGATACTGCTACATCATATGTTGGTTGCTGCATACAGCGTTGGCCCTAAATTTGTACTCAGGCACGACAATACCAGGCCTCATATAGCGCCCATCACCAGAGCTGTCTTGTGAGAACTGGACATTCAAGAGATGGAATGGCCAGCAGTAAGTCCCGACCTCAGTCCCATCGAGCATGTGTGGTATAGGCTTGACAGAAGTGTTCGTGGGCGTCCTGTTCCACCACAGACTCTCCAGGACCTCGAACAGGCTCTCATTGAAGAATGGGACCTGATACCGCAACGTGACCTCCGTCGACTTATACGGAGCATGCCACGTAGGTACCAAGCTGTGGTAAATGCTCATGTAGGACATACACTATACTGAAGCTCTCCAACTGTGATAAAATTCCACCCTGGAGGACTGTTATCACTTTGTTTTCGCCCCTTTTGGGCTTTTCCGTTTGTGTTCTGAAAATGAACGCGAATCCATTGATGTTCCTTTGTATACTTAAACGGTAAAGAATAAATGTTTGGTTGGTAATATACCTGGGTGTGAGATATTTTTTGTGGATCATGGCATACGTTCAAAACCATGTTCCCCTAACTTTTTTGAACTGTGTAACAGTGAAACTTTAAATTAAACAAACAACAATAACTAAATCTGCAAAATATTTCGTAGAAACCGATCGAGTCGCTGCACGGTTTTGGTCCCGTAACAGTCAACTTGCTTTCGGGAGAGAATGGGTTGGCGCCCCACTGTCGGCTGCTCTGAAAGTGGTTTCCCTGGACCTATTTTCACACTAGGCACATGCTGTGGGCTGTATATTAACGAAGGCCATGGTCGCTTCCTTTCCACTCCTAGGGCTTTACTATCCCATCGTTGCCATAGACATATCTGTTCCCATGCAACATAAAATAAATTGTAAAACAAAACAAAATTTCGTAAAATACCATTCATAGTCACAATAAGGACATCTACAAAAATTCACCTCGCACATGATTTACAGGTAATAGACTACAAATCCTAGAAGTAAACGTTCGAAAAAGTGCCCAGCAGTATATGGAGCAATGTTATATAAAGAAACGTTACCCGATCTATATATGATGAATGTTGCGGAGCCGCACGGGTCCTCTGGTTATTATTAATTACATAGTTTGCAATATATTTAGTACCTTAAACTATCATATATGTTATTTCCGTTGTCAACAACCGTTTTTCTCATCCATGCTGTCTTTCACGAGGGTTTTATCCTGATGTAAACATGGTAACTACACTCCTCCGCCAATATATTATTGTGCTTTGCTGAGCGTCTAATTTGACGTTCAATCCCGTCAATATCTCGTGTTGGATATACAGCGGGGGGCGTCGTATACGACAGCAGAGCGGAAATTTGGGCTTCTGACTTAACATATTTGTGTACAATGCCTAAGATGGACGAGGAACCGTTTACGAGCTATTCGAAACTAAAAGGGGGAATTAACAGGGATATCTTCTGCTGAAGTATAAGAAATGATCACGTTATTTATTTCGGAGTATTTAAAGCACTCTTAGGCAACAGCGCAAATTTACGCATATAGGAATATTTTCTTATAAAGACTGACTGAAATGCCATACCGGTTTCAGGTTGAAATTTATATCACTTATCTTGGAGATTTCCTATCCTGTTATATCATGATTGAACATGTCAGGAACTGTAGATAATCACAGAACAACATCTATCGAAAAGACAAGAAATACAGGCAATTCAGGTTATAGCAAATTTAAAATTCAATGAACATATGTTTACCTTCCTCACTCGTCCTGAAGAGGCTCAATTCCTTCCGTAGGCTATCACACGATATATCCCTTCCAGTCCCATTACTGTCACTGTGTGATGAATCGAACTGTTCTGACTGCTACTAGTGATGATAAACCTTTCCATAACACAATCTGCTAGGACCTCCAGCTGCCACATCTGGTCTTCTTCTTTGCTGTTCTATCGAAAGAAATCCTTTCACTTATCTATTAATTTGCCTGTCTTTCTAAACTGTGTCCTCACGTTACAGACGGAACTGGCACAATTCTGTACGTGGTTTTTCTACCTCTTTTACTGCTAAATCTGGATTCTATTCACTTAATTTATTTAGCACAGTCACAATGCACTGCTTGTAATCACTTCTGAGTGGTTTTCCTCTTAATATGCTTCAGAACATCAGAACACGTGACGCTCCTACCTCTTGCTCACTTTCTTTCACACTAAATACTGACTCACTGACTGCCAATGCAGGATGTGACACTTTGCCTTCACGTTTTACAGCTTGGGGTTTCCCTGCGCTGCGAGGAGATTTCCCGTATTACACCACGCCTTGTGCCTTAATTTCTCCTCAGCTCACTAGCTGTGATTGGGAATTAGAAGTGGGGGTTTCACAAAATATACAGACAAAAAAAAGGTACCCGGGTTTGAAGGATATAGAGGGCGAGGGTACACACATATAAGCTGGAAAAAGGAGCTACAAAATAGTAAGATTCTGATGTTCTTTGAGCGAATTTCGACACAGAGTAAAGGTTGACAGTTATCGTTTTTTGAGCTTTTGATTCAATACTACATAGTAAAACTTTCACCAAAAGGAACAATATTACACACGTATTACAATTAAGCAGAAGTATGGCGTGATTATAAATAAGCAAAACTAAAGCAAAGTCATCTCCGTATAGGCCATGAAGGCCCTTGGAGGGGTGGAAGGTAAAGGCTTCCACTATCCGTAACCTCGGCACTTGATGGGGTAGAGTGGTTAGCTCTACGCCCGGCCGCCTTTGCCCCCCAGGAGTTAACCTGGTATTCATTTTTGGTGTAGGCTGTGTGAACCTCAGGTCCATGTGTACCTCCGGAAGTGGAAATCTCGTTTCTTAAATTTTACGACTTCCTGACGGTGATTCGAACCCACGTCCTTCCGGGCGAACCGAGCACGCCTTTACCGCCTCGGACAGGCAGCCCCTATGGGGTGATTATACAAGTAAAAATAATTTAGTATTTGACTACATACTAAGAAACGAATAGACACTAAAGAGACTGATAGTGTGACGAATGCGCGCGGCAAACGGTGGAATCATTCGTCAGTGTTCACGACCCTGGCAAAAAAATATACACCTGCTTCCCTTCCTCACAGCAGTTGCGAAGTCTCTCCTACTTGCTGTGGCGCTATGCAAATTGGTTAGCCGCGACGAACGATATTTTGTGCGTATTTCCACTAATAATTTAGTTATTAATTAAAGAAAACAATGGAAGAATCATCCGATAAGACTCAGAGCTTGCACATTAAAAAAAAATCCTATAATTCTCAGTTTCAGCCGGCTAAAATGGAATAAAAGTGTAGTGCATTCTCCACAAAGTGGAGAGGGGGGGGGGGGCAACTGTCCCCCCACTGCCATCCTTAATCACCGCTACCGGCTCAGCTGATAAATCTTGTTTAAACAAATACAAATATACATGATATACATGATATGTATATGAGGATATGATAAATAAATTCTGATTTTATTATAAACTCTTCCAAATTTTCTACAAAAAGTGCTCGCATACAATCGAGAGTGTGCGACGGTTGCTCACCTAATGAACTATACCCGTAATATTAAAATAGCGTTTTGACAGATAGGGCTGGAGGAGGGAGCATTGCACGGTGTTGACACATTCCTGCATTCCTTTCTCCTTCCCTTCACTTCGGTTCCAGGTCACTTGTTCGTTCGTTCAGACCGCTGTGTTGTGTTGTAAGTAACTCAGACGTGAGAGATTTGGCAATTCCAAGCAACACAAGCCGGCCATTAGCTTTATCTCCGTGGTAACCACGTTTCCATGGTAACCATACCCCTTACTACCTCCTCCCCATTCAAGCAGAGAGTAAACGGACCTCTCTCTGAGAACTGTCAGAATTCATCTTTCAATATTACGGTTATATACATATATAAGATGCTCCGCCAATGTATTTACATCAGGAGTAAACTCTCGTGAAAAACAGCACAATACGAAGCCTATACCATTGAATAAGGTATCAGTGGATAGGATTTTTTACCGACTTCTGATATAGCATTTTCAGTTTACGTTAAAACTCTTTGTGTATTTAAAATGTAAGTTAAAGGAAATATAAAAAGTATCTGTGCAACGTTCAGCCTGGTTTAGCACTGCCATATCAGTCAATAAAGGAGTTTATATCTTGCTAGAGACCTCTGTGCCTTATCTTTCTTTCTCAGTTGGTTGAAGCGACATCCACCAATAAATGAATGTGTAGGTGTGCATAAGAGTGAATGTGTTTGACATTTACAGATATTACCAATAAGTCATTATGCTGTGAAGAATTAGTTTTTTTAAAATATACGTTTAGTTTATATTATTTCTGTCGTCGACATCCCTTTTTCTCAACTAATTTTCAGCCTGCAACGATGAATAATGAATCAGAGGATAGGAGCTTTAACAGTTTACGTCAAAACACATTGTATGTATAAACCCATCAGACTTTCCAACACAGAAAATCGCTATTGTCATGTTCATCGGAAATTTAAAATCTAAACGGGGCTTAATCAAAGGGATAAGAATGGCTCTCACGCATATCCATGAATACACTGTTCCTGTTCAGTAATTGACCCCATAAGACTGTTGCCATATCACGAATTAACCTCACCACATCCGACCCATCCACGCCTTTCCAAATGACCAGAAGACAAGTTACCATTGAAAGTTTCATTTGCAATGACTATCAATGTATCAGAAAAAAATTCAAAGAGGTTACCAAATGCTGTATTTACTAACGGACAACTATCAAACCTTTTTGAGAGTCAAAAATTCTAGCAATTTGTTTTGTATTAATTACCTAAAATTACATACAAAAAATTCAAATATTGTATACAAAGAGGTATTGGAAATTGGAAATATATTCACAGTAATAAACTCTCATTGCCATTTTGTGTACACAGCGCACTTCGCTGATTCATTTCATCAAATCTACAACAGATTAAATTACTTCGTGAGGGGTTGAAGGGGAGGCAGGGAAAGGTTGAATATGCGAAAGTTCTGCGCGAGTTTACTGCATTCATTAATTTGTTTAATTATAAGAATTTGCTTCAAGAAATATATTTTAATGCTAGGATATAAGATTTACGGTTTGGATATGTTTTTATGACGCCAGTCTCTTAAATTTCTTTTCAAGCCGGGCCGAATGGCTCAGACGGTTTAGGCGCTGGCCTTCGGACCCCTGTTTGGCAGCTTCGATTCTCACTCATTCCGTCGTGTCCGTAGATTTACTATCAAGTAAAAACCTCCGGCGGGATAAACTTCCGGCACCACGGCGTCTCCGAAAACCGTAAAGGTAGTCAGTGGGAAGGAAATTAAATAACATTACTTTTTTCAAGAATGCTTCCTTGATCAGTAGACTATATGTAAATAGCAATAACAATGTTAACTATTCTTACGGTTTTCGGACATGCAAAGTTACCGGAATTTCGTCCCGCAGTACTTGTATTTTTTTTTTTACAATCTCTTTTAGGTCGCACCGACATAGATAGGTCTTATGGCGACGATGGGATAGGATCGGCCTAGGAGTGGGAAGGAAGCGGCCGTGGCCTTAATTAAGGTACAGCTCCAGCATTTGCCTGGTGTGAAAGTTGGAAACCACGGAAAACCATCTTCAGGGCTGCCGACAGTGGGGTTCGAACCCACATTTGTATTACGTGCCAGTAAACCTACCAACATTAAGCGGGCGGATACAAACACCCTCAAATACCACTGAGATGAGCCAGGATCGAACTCAACAAACTTCAACTCCGCTCTACCGTCTGAACTACTCATTTCGGCCACAGCATATAATAATTAAAACTAAGAAGCACTAAATTTATTGACTTGCCTTACAGACACAACAAACCACATAATATGATAGTTTTTAATTAAAGGAAGTGAAGTGCCCTTTCTATAGCATACAGTTTCATTAATTTTTTTATCACTGTTAGGTAATTTAGATTTCTTTCTCCCATTAAGTATATTTTCATTCACTTCGTTGGCATGAAATTTTCAATTCATTTTCACTTTCTGTGGTTGATACTTATGGCTTAATGTAGATTGTAATCGTCACCTGTAATTCGATGTTGTATCTATTGATCGTGCATATTGACTGTAAATAACGTTGATTGAATAAATAAATTTAAAATGAATAAATAATACGTATTTTATTATCACTGAGCAAGATAACCATTACATCTTAAACATTATAGAAGGAACCTTTCCAACAACTATTATGTTTGCTACGAAATGGAAAACCGATGCCCCTTTGATGTGGGATATTAATGGCCTACTCGAGGTCTCTTTATATTTCTCCTAATTCTAATCCCGACTAATGATATTGATGTAGAGAAGGCTCATCTAGCGACCTCAGTGACTAGTATGGTGGAGCTTGGGAGTTGAGTTAACGGAAGATTTTTCATTCATTCCCTAATATTAAATGTATGAAAATTCGTGAATCTTGCCTTCCGAAAGAACAATCCTCTTTATTTCAAGCTAACTCTTTAGGTATGAGGCCAGTGGCGCCATACCACCTTTGACAGGAATTATCGTGTGTGCTGCAGGGTTGGGACGCTCGCTGAAACTAAATGAGTGAATTTTTTATTATGAAAGCCACTTTTCTTCAGTTTCCACTTCGTCAATTTACAAAAGTGAGATTCTTCGGTCTCTCTAATCTAATTTAATATAACATAAATTTAGAAAATTCCTGAAAAAGAAAACATTATTAACTGATTATACCTGAAAAGATACCATTTTTAAACAGAATTAAACGTCTCCTTCTTGAAAGTACATCATCCGATTAGATCAAAACACATCTTAAAAAATAAAAAGTTTTGAATTGATGGACAATATTAAGAAATGTAAAAAAAAAAAAATGTTAAAATATGTTTTTGCCCTTTCAATTTAAGTTCTAACTTTCAAGTATTAATTAAATTGGTGAAAAACATATTTTCCTCAGAAATTAAACGAACGAAACCATGACAAACACGCAAGAACTCAACAGAAGGATAAATATGAAGGTACATTTTTTTACGATGAAAGAACTAAGGAAAGGAGATATTATTAGATGTTTACAACGACATGCGTATAGGACGACGTCTGACCTAACACCATCTTCACACAAGACTGTCTATTAAGTAAAACTTAGAAAGAAGTTCAAGTGATAATTGTATTCATAAAAAAGGTATCTCCCATCTGTGGGAAATGAGACATCTTAAATCTGAGATTCATGTGTGCAGCCCAGTATTTCGAGCGAAGCACCGACAAATAAAATGTTCTATTCTCGATCGTTAGCCCTGGAATAGCAGAACAAAAACTCATGTAGGAGCATTGACAGTCACAAAATGGGTCGCTGTGCGTTGAATCTATCTATTCTGGAAATTTATAAGTACGAAATAAATATAGTAACAGGACAAGACTGATATAGTGATCAACTCGTGAAACAAACGTGACCTACTTGCGACCTCTATACGTACTAAGACGACGTTGTCACCATCTGATTTCAGCCATAGGAACTGATTATAGATGGAATTAAATTTCCTAAACTGGCAGTAACACAATTCAAATCCATTGTGGTACCTGACGGTACCAAATTTGCCTGTCCGCTAGCTAGTGCGTAGTACTGTGAAGGTTATATCTGAAAGATACCAAATCCAAAAGTAATATTTCACAGGAGAGAGAACATATTCTCAGAGTGTACCATTCCAATAGAAAATTTATTTGAACACTTTTATTATATTCAAATAATAAATTAATTTTTATACAAAGTAATTCAATGAAAACGTTTGCAATTTAAGAATATTCATGATACAAAGGGTGGCTTTGGTACTTTTGTTACTGAAACTCTAAATACTTCGATCTGAAAGGCATAAATGTTACTATAGACATCAGAAAACTGGCTCTACTTAAATCTGCAGTGATCAAAATTAAGTTATTTACAGTGGAGGCATAAATTACTTAAATAATGTTAAATGAAATAATCGAATACAGCAATGCAAATTAATGAAAGTGTTCTGCTTTTAATGGTCACGTGCCCCGGAAATGGCTCGTCATTGGATGTATGGATAGGTTATGTTTTCGCCAATTCACCCAATTCACAGAAGTTATTTATTTTCACTTAATTAAATCAACTTTAGATGAGAATATAATTAGTTGTCAAATTACTGGGAATATATTTTGAATCGAAGTTAACCTGGTATACTCACACACAAAAGTTATGTAACAGACTGTCTAGAGAGTTACTTTTACTTCGAAGACTGAAAGAGTCAGTTAGTAGTAATCAGGTGCGTACAAACTATGGTTTCTTTCATTCACATCACAGACATATAGTAAATAGACAAGTAGCGCCGTATCTCGTAGCATTGGTGCTAGAGAAGCCGGAAAATTGCTGCCGCCACCATCTTACATCACTACAAATTTGCTGTAAACATGCATGTTACTATGTCCAGTGCAGTTTTGTTTTATGTTCTTTTTATGTACATTTCACATTCATTTTCAGGAAAACTACTGTGTGCCAGAATGATGAATAGCCGTGTAGTGCTATTCACGAAGAAAGAATAAGGAATGAATAGGAGTTTCAATTCATTGGTAAGCGCCGTACTTGTGCTCATGTACACTTGTTGCCTACTTATTAATGCAATTAAATTTACGATTTAAGATGCGTAATTCACTTCCTTCCGGGTGTATATTTGTTGGCGTTAGCCTCTTGTGATGGAGTGCAGCATAGGGCATAAAATAGTGGAAGTGATAATAATGTTACAAGAACATTTGGTTATAAGTTAAGTTTTTGTTTTGCTGGTGTTAGTAATTTAATAACAGCTGTCTCGGTCTCTTGTAATCTTTAAAGATATATTAGAAGGATGTAAAATTACTGTTAAAACTAGAGTGGAAGGATTGGTAAGCTTGCATCAATCGAAATAGGGTGTTAGGTTTATTATCACAAAATATTATTGAATATATCGCAGGATTTGTGGTAAAGACGTTAGGCAATCCCCTACAATGTGATACTTGTAAGGAAGCTGTTGTACAAAAAAGAAAATTCTTACCCAGGCTGAGTAGCTCAGACAGGTGAGGTGCTGGCCTTCTGACCCCATCTTGACAGGTTTGATCCTGGCTCAGTCCCGTGGTATTAAAATATGCCGGTATTCAAATATGTCAGTCTCGTGTCGGTACATTTACTGACACGTAAAACTCATCGGAATAACATACCGGCATCTCCCAAAATCGTAAAAGTAGTTAGCGCGACGTAAAATAAATAAAATTAAATATTACTATTAGAAAATCCTTATCCATTTATTTATTTCATAATAGAGGTAATCTGTTAAGTTCCTACGAAAGATGTTCATGTGTGCAAACTTACTGAGATATAGTTTGGAGAGAATACATATAGTATTTTAAGCTTAGCCATGAAAGGAAGCATACCAAATGAAGTCATAGCTCACTTGTATATAACTTCTTTTTCAGGTTAAAGCTCGCATACTTTAGTAGACCTAAACTCAAAGGACACGTACATTTATTGCCTTATTAGTGTAATTTCGTCACTGTACCTGAAAATACGTGGGTTAGCCTGGTGGTCATGATCGTTAAGGCGTTGAAGTGTAAGCGGTCTGACACCGTGGTTAGTCGTTTCGAGATCCCGTTGGACGAAACAAATTTCACCATCAGAATGTTGGCCGGCAGAGTAGTAGAGGTGGTGGTATACAATTTCTAATCACTAAGTTGCGTGATAAAAGCTTGGATGATATTCCAAACCTCCCCACAATACTCATATGGAGTGAGGACAATTGACGCTGTTGATGGGATTCATCCGTCGGATGGGGACGTTAAGACATTTGTGCAATTTGACAGGAGTAGACTATGTGACAGCACCGGGTTTCACCATCTCCCTTCCTGGTATCATACGTCACGTGATTCATTTCATCTCATTAACTCCTCTGATGAGGTTGAAGTCAGGAGGGACATCTCGCCACGGCAGATTCATCTCACCTCATAAACGACCCCGTAGAGAAACGGGACAAGGATTGGATAAACAAACAAACCTGAAAATACGTGTGAATCATGCTGTAAGAGAGTTGAATGGAAACAGATTTGACCCAAGATCGGTCTAAAACAGGTTGGTTATTTTTAAACATTGGTAGATTGATATACCAGTCTTTCTTTTCCAACAGTAAAATAAAGGACCTAATACGTCTCAATAATCAATGTTATTTTTATTATTTCGATGTGCTTTAAATTATATTTATTATCTCCTGTCCAATATTCCCATTCCGGCTACTATTTTACATTAAAGCATCGAGGTAGTGTAGTGACGTAAGATGGCGGCGGCCGCACGCTTCCGGCTTCAGAATCCTGCTGTTCATTGCTAGTCTAAATCTATATGTCTGTGATTCACATTTATCATACGTACCATATTATGGGGAAATTCCACAGGTGCACAAGGTGTGTTTAAGTAGCAAAAGAAGCCAATAAGGTGTACATAAGGCGAGGTCAGTAGGGAGTCTTGCAGGCTTATGTTTCAAGAACTTGCCATTACAGTATGACTCTCCCATCACTATAGATATTTCATTGCATCCTTAATATTAAATAAAATCTCTATTATCTGACATCTCGTAGAAATGTACACTCACACTGTACACGAAGAAGGAGTGATTTAGATTTATCACACATCAGATTGAAGAAGACACAAGAAAATTATAGATGCTGTATAATGGGATTGATTTATTCAATAATCTACTCACCAATGGAAGGATATGCCCTTAAGTACTTCGAAACCTATCTCAAAAATGGCTTGTACGAAACAGTTTTTACTTACTCTCTGAATTTGAAGAAATAGTAACACTATTATCAAGGGGCGAATATGAAAGCCAGCACCTTCCTAATAGATAGGCAACAGTGGTAGTTATGATCAACTCCACGGTTACTATTCAATAGACTAATAGCCCAAAGTGTCATGACAAGCTTTAATTAATTTTACTTTCCAGTGCATATAAACCTTTTATATCTAGTGCTCTGTTTAATGACATTTAGATGTACAGTATTTATATATTTTAAACTGTAACTTATGTATTCTATTTGACTTTGTCTATTTCAACTGTATGTTGTAATAAACTATATTATTATATTATTATTATTATTATTATTATTATTATTATTATTATTATTATTATTATTATAAAAATGGCTTTCACGGCCGCAGCGTTTGAGTGGTTAGGCTGTGTGCGTTTGCAGAGTTTCGCCCAGACGTGCCATTTGGGCTCATCAGTTGGATCAGCTAGATCTATTCCTATATTATTATTATTATTATTATTATTATTATTATTATTATTATTATTAGTCCGACTCGTTGGCTGAACGGTCAGCGTACTGGCCTTCGGTTCAGAGGGTCCCGGGTTCGATTCCCGGCCGGGTCGGGGATTTTAATCGTCTCTGATTAATTCTTCTAGCCCGGGGACTGGGTGTTTGTGTTTGTCCCAACACTTCCCTCTTCATATTCACACAACACACTACACTAATAACCACCACAGAAACACGCAATAGTGATTACATCCCTTCATATAGGGTTGGCGTCAGGAAGGGCATCCGGCCGTAAAACAGGGCCAAATCCACATGTGCGACACAGTTCGCACCCGCGACCCCACAGGTGTGGGAAAAGCGGTAGAAGAAGAAGAAGAAGATTATTATTATTATTATTATTATTATTATTATTATTATTATTATTATTATTATTATTATTATGATTATTATTATTATTATACCCCGTGAGTTTCCGGAGTTAATGGCATCAAACGTGATTTTCGATGCCGAGTTTTACATGGTTTTCGACCGTTTTGTCGATATTTTGATATTATGGTTCTTTCTACCAATGTATGTTTTCCATCAGCATCTCAATTTTGATTTTCTTGGATTTGATAACTTTTGGAAATAACCATTTCAATTGTGGAGTGGCTTGAATACGAGGGAATGGACTAGGCGGTCGTGTGTGAATCAAAGGCATATTCCTGAAGATATAGGGCAGTGATACACCCCGTTGTCCTATAATTATTCGGGACATACTGTTTTAATTAAGCATTTCGATCAAATCATTACATTTAAATTGCTTTTAATGATAAAAATTGTCTTTTCTTTTAATGTTTCCTGAAATGGTAGAATAAAATTCAAATGAGCCACAGAACTAAGCTTGATGTACCATGTCTTAGGATGGGTTGTCGTATCCTCATTCTTTTTGTGATAGCTTGTTGTCAGGTCGCGAGAATTTCCTTCGAAGACTTTTGCTACTTGTTCGATTTAGACTTGATTTTCAATTGACTTTTCTCATGATTTTGGATTTATAACTCTTCTTCTTCTACTTCTTGTCGGAAGCTAGTCTGTACGTAGCCTCTACGCCATTGGGCACATATACCTCTGTGATCAGCGGTAGAGTGTCGGCCTCCGGATCCCAAGATAGCGGGTTCAAACCCGGCAGAGGTAGTCGGATTTTTGAAGGGCGGAAAAAAGTCCATTCGACACTCCATGTCGTACGATGTCGGCATGAAAAAGATCTCTGGTGACACATTTGGTGTTTACCCGACAAAATTAATTAAATCTCAGCCATAGACGCCCAAGAGAGTTTCGGTTTACTCTGCCTGCCATCTAGTGGGAGCCTAGAGTAAAACGGAACGTCGAAATTGACGAGCAGACAGCCAGATGGCGTCAAATTGAAATGTCTGCACACGGTAGCTGAGGCCATACGATTATTATTATTATTATTATTATTATTATTTTATTACCCTAGTAGGATATATCCGTAAGTCATTCCCTTCTTGCGATTGGCCTTCTAATGGTGTTCGGTCGCATTCAGTATGTGATTAGCCCTTTTGTTATTCGGAAGGCGTGTGGTGTTGAAGTTCTTTGAGCTGTATATTTGGGTGAGGATTTCAGTGTGTTTTATCTTCGAACTCCCGTTCTTCTTGATATCGTAAGTCTTTTTAACTCTGTACAATGGGACTAGACTGTGTATAATTGAGAAGTTATTTATGACCCAGTAGGTTATTCATGAACCTCCGTGGTTCAGGCGGCAGCACGCCGGCCTCTCACCACTGGGTTCCGTGGTTCAAATATCGGTTACTCCATGTGAGATTACTGCTGTACAAACTGGAGGCGGGACAGGTTTTTCTCCGGGTACTCCGGTTTTCCCTGTCATCTTTCATTCCAGCAACACTCTCCAATATCATGTCATTTCATCTGTCAGTCATTAATGATTGTCCCAGGGGAGTGAGACAGGCTTCGGCAGCCGGCACAATATCTATCATCGTCGATATTTGGGGGCTTCATTCATTCAGTTCCTGAGCTGGTCGAATGACTGGAAACAGGCAGTGTATTTTCATTCAGGTTATATATTGCTATTTTCAATGTATTTCTATTGAAATTCCTTGCTTTTTTTGATTGTGAGGATCTTCCATCCCAAAGTAGGTTTCATTTGAACTGTGATAGTTCATTTTATTCCTATTCTTCCTGTCCTTTTCCCAAGATCTTCGGATAGGTACTTTCCGTGGATTTGGCCCGGTTTTATGACCGGATGCCTTTCTTTACGTATTCACTATTGCGTGAGATGTGTTAAGTGATTATGAAGATGTGTATTCAGACAAACACAAGCACCCAGTCGACGAACCAGAGATATTAATCATGGACAGTCAGAATCCTTGATCCGGTGGAATACTGAAGCTGGCGCATTCCGAATCGAAGTCCACGACGTTGTCCATTCAGCCAAAGAGCCAGATATGCGATAGTTCCGTTAAATTGTGTCAATTAACTTATTCCAAGCTGTGATTATAATATGTCTATAGATAATTAATTGTATTTTTTCTTTTCTTTGAACTGAATATATCTCTTTCGTTTCAGTTATAGTATGGTTTGTATATTTTTTAAAATTTGTGTTTTCTTCTTTTAAAAAATTGGCGAATATTCTTATTCTGATAGAATAATTATTCCTATTTTTATTTTTTTGTAATAGTTTCTTTTTATGAGAAATTTGATGTGTCGATGTGACATAGATTTACTTCTTTTCTTTTTCGTTTTTGAAAAAATTCCGTTCTTCTGTAGTCGATTACTCTGCAATACCTCGTCCAGACCTGAGGTTTGCGCCTTCCTTTCTCCTGCAAACTAGAGCGATTTGGAGAATAAACTCTGCTGATAATCGAAACCGACTTTCAACCTATTAGGTCGTATTACGTAAATTTAGTACGTGTTGAAGAGATGTTAAGTACAGAACAAAAATGCCAACCAGACACCAGTGGGATCCGAACCCACAACCTCCCGATTTCGCGTTTTTCTCTACCAATTGAGCTATGGTGACCTAGGCTATCTTTGTTCTGTTGGAAAGGATCTAAGCTACAGGTCTGGTACTACTACCATCACACTGTAGAGTGCGTTTAGGTTGCCCGTCGAGGGCCAAGTCAATGAATATTGAATTTTCACGACCGCAGAGAATGCAGTCAGTCGTCCAACGGCTAGCTACACCTCACTTCAGAAGTGCAGAGGATGCTCTGTATAAGCAGCTTACTGAACAGATGGACTGAAGCTAGTTCGTGTGGTTTCTACGTCTAGACTTGCTGACATCTCTCCAAACTTTACATTCGTAAATCTTGAGCTCATGAATGAGCACTTCGACTTTGCAAGCCAGTTGCTATCAATCATTTCTCCCTTAGCGAGTCTTTATTTAGTTTGTGAACTGGCAACGTATAAATATTGTATATACACTGACTGACAGAGCAAATGCAACACCAAGAAAGAGTGGTCAGAACTTTATGCCAATTGCAGGGTAGACTGACGTCACTGAGGTATGCTCATGATGTGAAATGCGCCGCTGTGCTGCGCACGTAGCGAACGATAAATGGGACACGGCGTTGGCGAATGGCCCACTTCGTACCGTGATTTCTCAGCCGACAGTCATTGTAGGACGTGTTGTCGTGTGCCACAGGACACGTGTATAGCTAAGAATGCCAGGCCGCCGTCAACGGAGGCATTTCCAGCAGACAGACGACTTTACGAGGGGTATGGTGATCGGGCTGAGAAGGACAGGTTGGTCGCTTGTCAAATCGCAGCCGATACCCATAGGGATGTGTCCACGGTGCAGCGCCTGTGGCGAAGATGGTTGGCGCAGGGACATGTGTCACGTGCGAGGGGTCCAGGCGCAGCCCGAGTGACGTCAGCACGCGAGGATCGGCGAATCCGCCGCCAAGCGGTGGCAGCCCCGCACGCCACGTCAACCGCCATTCTTCAGCATGTGCAAGACACCCTGGCTGTTCCAATATCGACCAGAACAATTTCCCGTCGATTGGTTGAAGGAGGCCTGCACTCCCGGCGTCCGCTCACAAGACTACCATTGACTCCACAGCATAGACGTGCACGCCTGGCATGGTGCCGGGCTAGAGTGACTTGGATGAGGGAATGGCGGAACGTCGTGTTCTCCGATGAGTCACGCTTCTGTTCTGTCAGTGATAGTCACCACAGACGAGTGTGGCGTCGGCGTGGAGAAAGGTCAAATCCGGCAGTAACTGTGGAGCGCCCTACCGCTAGACAACGCGGCATCATGGTTTGGGGCGCTATTGCGTATGATTCCACGTCACCTCTAGTGCGTATTCAAGGCACGTTAAATGCCCACCGCTACGTGCAGCATGTGCTGCGGCCGGTGGCACTCCCGTACCTTCAGGGGCTGCCCAATGCTCTGTTTCAGCAGGATAATGCCCGCCCACACACTGCTCGCATCTCCCAACAGGCTCTACGAGGTGTACAGATGCTTCCGTGGCCAGCGTACTCTCCGGATCTCTCACCAATCGAACACGTGTGGGATCTCATTGGACGCCGTTTGCAAACTCTGACCCAGCCTCGTACGGACGACCAACTGTGGCAAATGGTTGACAGAGAATGGAGAACCATCCCTCAGGACACCATCCGCACTCTTATTGACTCTGTACCTCGACGTGTTTCTGCGTGCATCGCCGCTCGCGGTGGTCCTACATCCTACTGAGTCGATGCCGTGCGCATTGTGTAACCTGCATATCGGTTTGAAATAAACATCAATTATTCTTCCGTGCCGACTCTGTTTTTCCCCAACTTTCATCCCTTTCGAACCACTCCTCCTTGGTGTTGCATTGTCACTGTCAGTCAGTGTATCTCATGTGTTGTAGCAATTTGTTTATGTGACAAAACCGTCCGTTCTTTGAAAAGACTCTACCTTCAGCAGAAGCTGGACTTTGATTTAATGCGAAAGTGGCACATATTTCGCAATACTTTTTAATTTCAATTCTCTTTTGATAAAATTGTGTTTTGTGTATGTGAAATTTCTTAATACACAACATAATGCATTTAAGGATCATTTTCCTGTATACGTTAGCACAGTAAAATTAACACAACGAATATTGTTCTGATGGAGTGCATATCCATGTGTGGCTGGGAGGCGTGAGTAGTCTTAAGGAGGGTATTGCATTGGAAGAACATTGTGTATACGAGGTACTGCTTGCGCACCATCGATATGACAAAACCCACTACACAGAATTTATACAGTACGTGGTTTGTAAACTCTTTACTTCTGAAAATACGACGATAAATCTGTATTATTCCATATATTCTTATTGATAAACGAGTAATGATAGATCACTACGAAGAACACTGTTGTAAATCTGTACCACTCGTTTTATTTTCGATAAAAAGACGGAAAATATTGGTGCATGTGTTCTAGTACTAATGTGTCGACGCTCCTGCAGACATTTTCAACTAATTGAACGTCATTCATAAATTCATAAATGCGATCCTACACCTAAATCGTGCCATATCAGATCTTATCCCAAAAAAGAAGAAGAAGAGATAAGTAAGAGAACAAATGGTGAGATACAACACACATACCGGGTTTACACAGACAACACTACTGCAGTAATATATTGCCATAGGATCTGATGTTGATAGACGGAAACTGTGGACTTCGCCTTTCGCAGTCGTTTGACCCTCGACATATTCACTGTTCTATATCCACATTTGTTAGACAGAAATAATTTTCTCTCGGTACACAAACACAATCCTCTTATGAATATTGGGAGATTCAATGTTTTTCTTCTCTCATAAAACAGATCACTGCTCAAATCTCTTTATGTGACCACCCGCTCAATACGCTTGGAATATTGCAACTGTCTCTGAGCCAACTTGGGCGTCTGTGCGTAAACAAGCTAGAGGATACATAAATTGCAGCGAACTTCATTCCATTTCTCGTGAGCAATAAGTTAGAGAAACTCTGTATAATTCCAATAATAATTCTAGTATAGAAAACATGTACATTATTGGCAAAATTTCGTACAGAATACGCACGTAGCGATATATCATGATACTTCAATATCTAAAAAAGAAAGAAAAGGACACATCTAGCATACCATATTAATGTCCAAAGTACCATTGCTATGTTCACTAAAGGAATCAACGAATGCAAAATTAATTAATATATCCTAAGAGTGACCTACTTAAAGATCTGAACGACTAAAGGATCACTCAACAAGAACTGGCACGTGGACAGCTCCTTCTGTGCATCTGTGGAAGAGTGTCGGCATTAGACTCCCAAGATTGCGGGAGTTCCATACTCCACAGAGGTAATAGGATGTTTGAAAGATGGAAAATGGTCATACATTTGATATTATCCCAACAACATTAATTCCATCTCAGCCCAATAGTAACATAATAATGCTATTGTTTTTAAGTCCTAATAACTACTTTTGACGGTTTTTGGAGATGCCGAGGTGTTGCAGTTTTTTCATGGGGAGTTCTTTTACGTGCCAATAAATCTACCGACATGAGGCTGACGTACTTGAGCACCTTCGAACATCACCGGGCTGAGCCCTGATCAACTCTCCGAGACATTCAGCGCGGCAGTCACTTAAGAGATTTCCGGTTCCTATGTCATCTGGTAGACTGAAATGGACCTTTGAAACGCCTAGGTATCGTTTAATCAAAATGTCTCCAAAAAGTTCGTTTAGGGGACACTTGGAGAAAAATGTGGCGGAGCACCATCCTATTGGAATGTTAGGATGTCAGCTATTCCTCTGGGTGTTAATTTTGGAAGTAAACACTCGTTACTTATTTGCAAGTAAGTGTGCTGATTGAGATGACCATCAAAAACTACGGACTAAACAGATGGTCGGTTGTGAGGCCTGCCCAAACTTTAATCTGTAAGTGGTACACCTGGGCCCTGGGGACCCGCGGGAAATTTCTTTTTTTCCAGACCGGAAGTGTGTAGTACCACTGACCTGCACCTCCCTGTACTCTCCTAGCTCCCAGATATCAGCTCACATTTTTGTTGCAGGTGTGTCTGTGTTAGTTTTCTTTGTATAAAGGCGATCCGGTGCCAAGGACCGAGCTGTTCCAGTAGTGAAAATATTTGTTGCCTTAGCGTTATATATTTTACATTTGTTCTAGTAGACTGCAAAACAAAACAAAAAGAGAAAATGAATGAGGAAGAGATTATAGACGTTCTAGATGAACTTGCTGACAGTGATATCGATGATATAAGTGGAAGTGACAGCGATTGTGAGAACAGCTAATATGATCAAAATTTCAATATGTGACAATTTAGGAATGAAACTTTCTGGGACTCCAAGAAATCCAAGCTCACAAGGAAGCTTCTGCTTCTAAATCAAAGAGGAAAAGGTGCTCAGTGTGCCTATGTAAGAAGGACAGGTAATCATCACGAGAGTGTGCCAGATGCGTTTGGAATGTTCCGGTGGTGTGTGTACAAAGTGGTTTGGATGAGTAAAAAGACTGAACACGACTGATTAAGACACTAAAAGGTATAATATCAAGGTTTTGTACGAATTTCTGCTATTTTCTATACTATGTTCATAAATGATGAATGTCATTAGGCTGGAAACGTTAAACTGATGCCTGCAGAAAATTTTATGCTGAATTTCTCGTTTGGTTTACAGCTGTAAAGGATCCCCTCATTTTTGTTGAAATGTAAAGTTCCAATTCTGAAGCTAAATATTTACAGCTCTGGAATAGAATTTTGTACGTATGTATTTTTTACCTGACTAGTGCTTACATTTTCTGATAAGGTCTAGAACAATTTTGTTACATTCTTTGGTCTGTCTCAACGTTATCCTTGGCGTTGACAATACGAAAGTGATTGAGGTACGAGCAATGCTAGTACAGCCAGTCCCTGTTACGAATAGTGTGGAAATGCCGATAACAGGGTCGATTGGTGTGGAGATTTCAGTGGTCTTGGTAGACTGGTAAATAATAGCAAATCCTGACTCGGCGAGGAATGCAACAGGAAACTACTTCACTCCTCATTTCCCTAGTATGTCTAAACAGTGACGTTTAGACCATTTATGACAGCTGATGACGAAGGATAAAACCAGCCTTCGGTTTAAAGATCCAGCGTCGTAGAGACTAGTTATAGCAGATGGATTCTTGGAGGAACTACTGGGGAATACCGGAGTTAATTGCTTATACTCTGTTTTAACGAAAATGCATGAACACTGCTGCAGTGCTGTTCGTCGTGTGTTGTATCCGGACATAATTGTTATCTCATCCAATGGGTAGGACAATAAACGGTTTAGTGATGTGTTTGATGGGAATTGTTTACTGTCTAAATAAAGGAACACTTTGATATTTATTCTGACACCGGTGAAGTTTTTGCCATGAAACAGAGATTAGTACACGCACCATACGTTACTTTCCCGTTAAATAAACTCGGTTACAACAATATGAGAGGTAATTTTGAACAGGAACTTACATACAGTTCTTTTCTTATCTCAATATTGATACTGTTTGATTGAATGCTATGAACTACTGCCATCGTTAAGTCGGAAAGAGTGTCAGGCTGTTAACAACACGGTTGGAAAATGTTCTCTTCCAATTCCAACTCCAAGTCCCGTAATTGATAGGGTTTTTATTTGCGTATAATTTTACAGGTACAATACATAATGAATATCCGTTTATAGGAAGGAGAGTTAGGGATTGGAATAACTTATCAATAGAGATGTTCAGTAAATTTCCAATTTCTTTGAAATCATTTAAGAAAAAGATAGGAAACAACAGATAGGAAATCTGCCACCTGGGCGACTGCCCTAAATGCAGATCAGCATTGATTGATTGATTGATTGATTGATTGATTGATTGATTGATCGATACTGCACATGCAGTAAATGCTAACTAATTTTGAAAAAAAAACTGCAGTATATCTTTATATCTATATACTTCATATAACTAATAGACAGATAGACATGATATGGGCTTTAGGGCTTATGCCGTATCAAGAAAACAAGACGAAACTCTTTACGTTACCCAGAGAACTTTGCTTCGCGTCTTCAGAAGATTATCACGACTATTCACGAGAAAGACTTCTACAATAATGAGGGTTTGAATTTTAGAACGTTTTACCGTTTGAGCTGTAGTGATACGCTCATTCATCACCAGGTGGCTCGCTGTATGCTGACACAGCGCTCCAAGCGGGTGCTGACGACAACATTAACCTCCAGTCACGGCCGACTTGATGCGTCACTCTAGCACGCAGCGAGGGATCCAGTCGGCCGTGCTCCAGTTATGATGTTCTTTCACACCGTTTGTGCGTGAGAAGTAACAGAGAGGTCATCAGACGAATCAGAGACGAATGTGGTAGAAGAAATAAGTTTAAACTAATAAAATAAAATAAAATAAAGTAAAATAAAGTAAAATAAAATAAAATAAAGTAAAATAAAATAAAATAAAGTAAAATAAAATATAAAATAAAATGCATCGAAAGACACCAGTATAGAACAGAACTGAGCTGAAGAATAGAAAGAAAGTGTGTGGAGAAATCCAGAGAATGATACTGATGTGTGACGCTGTGGGAGAAGGGGGGGATAACCGATTTACACCCGTTAAAGCCCATATCATGTCTCAAAGTACGGGCCGTGAAAGCATCAATGTTAATAATAGACAGGTAATTGAAGGTACCGTGGCTAAACGACATCATCACTGGCTTCATACTATGACAGTCGTGATTCGCGCACTTTCAATGTATGTGAGATTTCTTAAAGCAAAATTTCATCGCTCTGATTCGGGTTTCAGATGAAATTGTTCATCTCATGGCTATTATCTCGATATCAACAGTGACGCAATGCTTGTTTTTATGACCGGTGATTTCATAGTACATTACTTCCAGTGTAGGCGAAATTCCTCTCTGTTTCAAGAACCCACAATTCTCGGAAGTTCCAAATGAACTTCACCAATCCTGCATATCACTCTTGTGTGGAGCGTGGTCCACTATGGAAGTGAGATCTGAAAAATTGAAGAAGAGTCAAAGCATTACAGTTATGGTGTTATAAAAATGTGTTGAAGGTATCCTGGACAGAATAAGCAAGGAAGAAGTACTGAGAAGAACAGGAGAGGCGCCATGCTTAACAAAGTACATAAGAGGAGTGTCTGTTCAAAAGTTCCTATATCCACCATATGAAAGTTGTGAGAAGAGCTGAGGAACGTATAATAAAAGTCACATGCGATGTACGCAGGATCGGGTATGTACAACTGTGTAGCGCTGTGCTGTGATCCCAAATGTACATGATGGGTGTTCTATTGTTATTATTAACGTTAACATAAACATAAACATAATATAAATAGCTCCTTTCGATCGGGTATCACACAAATAGCCCTTTTTGCTTAGGCATTTCGGAAATAAGCACTTTTGAATGGGAATGAGAAAATAGCACATATCAAAACAGCAACAAATCTATACGAATTAAACCGTAACGACCGTGTGTCTGAACATTGACTATTTTGGCGAAATTTTTGTACAGTTATCCGTTTCCGGCGTAATAATGACCATCCGCATATTCTCTTAGCTTTGGTGTCTTTGTCTGTTTGCTTGTTTGTATGTTTGTTTATAATTTGAAAACTACTGGATATATTCGTACTAAACGTCATATTTAGAATCCACCTGTCCTTGGGTAGGTTTCAGGATCAATATTGTTTTTAAATCCCTTAACTGACTGGGAGTTTAGCCTATACGAGACTGAAACCGTGATTTTACACTTCCACAAAATGTACACAACCAAACTTAATGGAAATCTACCTGGCGTAATGGAAATCAATTTATAAATCGTTATTTCATGTGCATCACTTCAATACGAGGATTAATAAGGGAGATATCATTAACGGACCTATTATTCGGTACAAGTTCCACCGGCCTTAACTCAAGAGCGAGTGCGTGTAAAGCGTATTTCTTACAACTTGAAAACTACTCGAGATATGTCAATCAAACTTCATATTTACTATCCAATTGTCCAAAGGTAAGTTTTTAGGTGTATACGATATCGAATTCCAGAAATAGACTGGGGGATTATAGGGAACCGAAACAGTGATTTTACTCTCCCACAATATATACAAGACCAGCCTGACTGCAAGTCGACCAACCATGATGGAAATCTACTTCTAAAACTTTTTCATCTGCACTTTTTCGATAGGAGGATTAATAGGGGAGATATCATTAACGGACAGTTTTGCAGGCTAAGTCCAGCGGACATAGTACAAAAGTTGTACGTAGTGCAGATTTCTTATCTATATAAATAAAATCGTAATGACCGTGTGTCTGTACATTGCTTATTTTTTCGAAATTTTCGTTCAGTTACCCTTTTCAAGTGTAATAACGACCATCTGCGTATTTGTTCGCTTTAGTTTCCCGAAAGTCCTCATTTTTAACCCCACCCCCAAAGCAAGATGGTGGCACCATCTGCCAGACGAGGTAGAAAATTAAAATTTGGAAACATTATATTGCTTAGCCTGTAATCGACGGAAAAATTCCAAGATCTTTAAATATTTCATTTTTACCCCCGAAAAATATTGGAATATGGGGGCAATTTTAATGTCGGTGCAGACCTTCGTTTCTACGTGTTTCGCAGCTAAACTGTAAATCGTATCACAAAACGGATGGCACTCTCACAGTTCAATTTGGAGTGATCTACAACTTTGGTCCTATGACGTTCCGTCGTACCTCTATTCCTTTTTTAAAAAAATTATCTCTATTTCTCGATTATACCTACATTTTGCTCTTTGTACACGTATAATTCGTAGTTCGAATCACTTATACGAAAGGTAGAATCATCCAATTCTACACGAACATTGACCCACCCAGTATCCATACGTGAGCCAAATTCTATGATTGTAGCTGTCATATAAGTACCCAAAAGTAATGCACTGTGAGAAAACCTTACCCAAATTTCACCCTATTCAACGTTTCTAAGTCAATTTTACCCGTAAATAGATAAGACAGGAGAAAATATCTTAAGACCAACCATTTAGACCGCTAAATGAGGCGTCTTGTGGTACAATTTTGTTCAAAACTCACCTAACCGATTGTGTTTGGGAGTTGGTAAGTGTGCTCGCCATTATAAAGAAATTTACCCATCTAAAATGTGACTGGCATTAGGCATAGTGGCCTTGCTATTATAATGGAAACTCAGCAACTCGGTGTGACTGTCATTAAGAAAAGGGGCCTGTCATTATAATGATAACAGCACAACTCAGATTTGACTGGCATTAGGGAGGGTGCCTGCTATTATAATAAAAGAAACTCCTCAACTGTAATCTGTCTGGAAGTAGGAAAAGGCACCTGCGATTTTAACGAGAACCCCCCAAATCGATGTTAAGCACGCAGTTGGTAATCGGGCCTCCGATTATGATGAAAACTTACCTACTCGTATGTGAATGTCCGTAGGGACGTGAGCCTACCGTTATCATCACAACTCCGCAATTCGCACCTTACATTGGAAACTACGTATGGGAAACTCCCCCTGCTGTTTCTGGATAGGCCTAACGCTAAGGGACATGCAATTTAAAACATTCTTTTTCACTGCATATACAGTAAGTTACTTCGATATCCGTATACAATGTAGAATACCGTAGTGAAGCACTAGTGCATTTGTTAGTAAATCATACATCTACCTACTTTTATAACAATTTAGGATTTGTTGTACATTAGTTAACAAGAGAACATGACACTTGACCGTCGCACACATGATTTTCAACGTTAGCACAATCAGTTCCTTCACAATGTCACCCACACCTTATTGCAATCAATCATAATCAGTATCGCCATAATGTCTGCGTATGATCATTGAATGTTTGTAAAAATACGGACCACTAACGCATTCAATTTGCTTACCACAGAATATCAACAGAGACATCTACCTCACCATTAGTACACTATGGTACTGCGTTACCATCACACAGGTACGAACGTGTAGTGTTCACAGCAAGGCGAACCCGATCTACGAGTGCATTGTGTGATACCATGTCTTTGCGGCCGAAGGTACACCTGCCTGCTAACAGTTGTTGCCACACATGCGCCCCCCTCCCCATGTCCGGTATAGCTCTCACACTTTAAATACGTCAATGAATACCCACAGGAAGTACGTCCTTTTGAATTGGAATATCTTTCCTACCACCCATAATGCGAACGAAGTTGTTTCATTTGTTCCGGACTTTTATTCGGTAATTCCGAATGCACACGGATGTTCATAATACATATAGGACTTTTCGACTTAGATCATATTGTGAGAGGTGTGTCTACAGAGACATTACACGTTTTTCGACTGCAATGTACATGATCTACGATAGTATTCAACTAATGCAATGCATATGGACGAAATACTAATTTAAAAAAAAATTGGAAATAACTCATTCTGAACAGACACTCCTCGTGAGGAAGAGAAGAAACGTCTGCACTGAACACATGATCAGGTACGGGAGTCTACAAGCCACTATTTTGGAGAGTTCTAAAGAGGGCATAAATTGTGGAGGCAGACCTTGGCTGGACTATATACGTTACTGTAACTAGTGGAGGAGCTGAGAGTCCAACGAAGTTGTTTCATTTGTTCCGGACTTTTATTCGGTAATTCCGAATGCACACCGATGTTCATAATACATATAGGACTTTTCGACTTAGATCATATTGTGAGAGGTGTGTCTACAGAGACATTGCACATTTTTTCGTCTGCAATGTACATGATCTACGATAGTATTCAACTGTAGCTGAAGAGATTTGAACAAGACCGAGACTGTTGGAAAACTTCTGCCAACCAACCTCAGGGTTGACAACCTTAGAAGAAGATAGATTCACTACGAAATATTCGTAGATTCGACTGAAGAAACGAGTGCTCTAAAGTTACATAGGCCTAATTCACTAATACGAAAATTAAATATATTTCCTTAAGATTATCTCAGTTAGTTACGTAGGTATGCTTCACAAGTATGTGGTCCTGTGGTTACCTTTCAGATCTCAAGGTCAATGACCATAATATGATATTTACGCTGGAATCGTCTTAATGTGATTTCGATTTCCTCATTGGTTAAATGAAAGAATTATATTTGTTGTTTTGTAATTTTATTAATTTTCTTTGATGGATTCTGAACCTGAAACCATTCAAATCATAACTCAGAGTTAAATTCAACAGAAAGGAGCTTTAATCTACTTCGTCTGTAAGTAACTAAATGTGTAGCACTTCACAATATGAGTAAGCAACCAAGGAATAACAAAAAGTCAAAGCCATCTAAATTCAACATAACGTGACGGCTGCTTGAATTAAATTTAAACATATTGAAAACTATTGACTTGAACAATTGATCAGTATAATTACTCCTTATTTGTAATAACATATGTTTCTGTTATTAGCCCTTTACGTAAAACATTGGTTGTTTTCAATGTTACTATTCTTACAATTCCATCAAGTCTAGAATGCAGATTATTTTTAATAAACTTTTTCCAGTTTAAGGGTGGTGTGTTGTCTTCGTAGATTGCGTTACAATATATCCGAGTCGAATGTTAGGGCTCTGAGTGTTCCACTTCGACCTCTGTTGAAGTAGATGAAGATGATATCTTGACAAAATTTTTCTAGGGATTTTGAAATTTCTTTTTAACTAGTGCCTGCGACTTAGGCGATTGGAGTTGACGTCCAACAGCAGGGACATCTACCTGGAGCAGCCGTCAGGGATGTTCCACTTAGGAAATGACCTAGGATTAGGATTTGAATATCATTAGGGTTCTCTGTCAAAAGAATTAACCGTCGGGAGTTCAAACAGGTTTCGATTAGGGCAAGAATTATGACTAATTCATGAAAGGATTGTGTTTGACTCCATTCGATTCTTCTGAGGTGATATTGCATAGACTTCACGCCAGCCCCCTACAGGCTCCAAAATGTGATGAGTTTTGGAGGGGAGGGGAGGTATCCATTGATACGTTCAGAAAATATATCTATCTCTAATAACTCATTCAATGCGTTGTTCATGCCCTGTTTATAGCCTTATGACTGAAAATACCTTGAGGTCTTCTTCTTCTGGAGATGAACCTTCGAAGTGCTACTAGAAACGTATTGGTCGTCAGATTAGTCCGACTTCAACATGACTGGCCTTGGCTACTAAGCGAAAAACAATTTTGCATTGATCGCTATTAAATTCTTGCTTCGTAGGCTACCTTGAAGTACCATGAAGGGTCCTCCAAAGTCAATACCACAGCTACGGGTACATAACGGCCGTGTCAGAGTAAATACGTGATTTCGAAGTTGCTCCATTAGTTGTTGAGCTGAGGATACCTTAAACTCGAAACGTGTGAAGTATGAGTGACATATCTTCCTGTATAATGACTTCCTCTTTAGAATCCAGTACTGAACCCGTAGAGATGCATATAACATATGGGGGCCTACAAGCATAAGTTTTAAGTGCTCGTTTTAAGCAATAAGTTTAGTTAGATGACACTTGGGCCGCAAAATAATGTAATATTTTTGAGGGTACCTTACGTTTTCTCTCTGCGATTTTCCACAGAACCTAGTCAATCCGTTTTTATAAATAAATGAGCGTAGGTGAAGGTTTGTCTAGAACTTAACTTTTCCAATTGATTTGGAAATAAAGCTTTTCCAGGAGAACTGCTTGCTTTATGCAGTGCATTATGTAATTTCAGTGCAATCATACGTCCAAGATTACTTTGATTTCTGTGTCTCAAGTTAATAAAAAATTTAGGATAATAGGCCATTGATCCTAGCATGTGAAGTAACGTGGAAAATCTTGAAAATTATAGTTGTGTAATTGAAATTATATCACCACTTTTGCTTTACGATACTCTAGAAAACTCTGTTGTTGCCTTGGGCCAATGTAATTCTTTATCAGTTAGCCATGATGAATCATTCCATCATATCTTGTCGTATCGTAGAACCTGAGGAATTGTCCCTCTTGATAGAACACCTACAGAATTTATTTATGACCGAACATAACGTCACTCAGCCCGTTCAGTATGTTGTTGTATCTCTGATACTCTCTTCACAACATAGGTATTCCATCTCACAAAAGCTACCCTTAACCGCATCATTGCAACCGCGGAACTGTACGCTGATTGTGGACAAGTCTAAAAACGAAAAAATTTTCTTAACTAATTTAGCTGGGAGCAAAGCACCACGAAATTCCTGCCCCGGTATTGATTGTTGTCTCACTAGAGCCACCCTTGACTTCGTGCATAAAAGGTGGAAAGTCCTTTCACCCTGTCCGTTTGATGAACGTAGATATATACACGGTCCAGATGCTGCTACGGAAGCATTTAGAAAGCCACGAATCTGTAAAGCAACTATGCTGTCTCTCACCTTCACAAGTCTAGGAATGTGAATGTAGCTTATAGCAGTAAGTTTCTGATAGATTTTAATTAATTTTTGTTGGACATCTACCATTCCACTCTTAAAGTCATAGTTGTTGCATAATAACTTTTTAACTTATGAACAAACCTCCCACGCACCAAACGGGTCAAACATCTGAGAAATAGTTGAAAAAGTTGATCGTTTGGTGGTACCTTTGGTAATGGGGTCATACTTCATGTAATACTGGAATACACCTTGAACTGGATCCCAGAATAGACCAAGCATGTTCACTCCATTGGGATTCTCAATTGTACAACGGAAGTAGTCTTTCTCGTGTTGTTCCGGAATAACTTTCTTAAAATGTGGTTTGAACAACATTTGTGTAGTGGAAATCCTCCGATGTTGAAAATATGAATTATATCCCACTGCAGTTTCTCGGCCTCTTGCAGGTCGTCAGTACCTCTCACCAAGTCATCGAAATGTATATGACGTGACATCACTTCTGCTGCACGTGGATAGACAGCTTTCACCTCCCTTGACAAATGAAGCATACGCCTTGCTGCTAAGTAGAATTCTGGAGTAGTTCCATACGTAACCATGGTCATCGATACTGCTGTAAGAACTGGTCTGGTGTGTCTCTCCATAATCTTCAGGGTGAGCCTTAATTTATCCATACATCTTCGATGCGTCGTCTGTCATTGCATTATCATGCGTTCGAAACCTTGCAAATCTTGTCACAAGCTTGGTATGTCATTCAGGGAAATCCCATTTTTTTACTTTCGCAGATGGATCAAAGATTATTCGAGCCTTGGCGGTTGAACTTTCTAGTTTGAAGGCTGGGTGATGAGGTTGGAAGAATACACCACTGCATGACAATTTCCCTTCTGGAGTTTTCTTGTAGCTGGACGCATTTGACCTAACCGCGAATATTCATCTATGAAGTTACCGTAGTCTGAATCACCTAGTGGCTCGTGATTTGGCTCACTAGGAAATCTTACAATGAAACATTAAAATGTCTTGTCGTCCTCGTAAAATGGTTCTCTTTTGCGATATCAACATCGGAGCGTATAACTATTTCGAATTTATCTTGTTCCTAGAATTTCTTCAGCTGGGGTTCTGTTTACAGGTTGCTTATATGTAGAGCTGTTGTGTCTTGTTGGATCTCATATTCTGGTAAGCGACCGAGAAGAATCCATCCGGGAGATGTTTTTTTTGGAACTGTATGTTTGTGATCAAAGGTAAACCGTCCTGGCTTCATCAGATAAGGGTATAAAACAGTCCCGGTTACCATATCAACTCTTCTGGGCATAAGGAACTACTAATCTGCTGACAAAATACCAGCTGGTATACTCAACTTGCCGGCCCCGCGGTGTAGTGGTAGGGTGCCTGCCTCTTACCCGGAGGCGCCTGGTTCGATTCGCGGTCGGGGCGGGGATTTTTACCTGGTGGTGGTGATTTTTGTTTTAAGAGGAAGTACAACTAGGCAACTATCCTCGGATTTTTACTCGGACCTGAGGGCTGGTTTCGAGGCCCACTCAGCCTACGTGATTAGAATTGAGGAGCTATCTGACGGTGAGATAGCGGCCCCGGTCTAGAAAGCCAACAGTAACGGCCGAGAGGATTCATCGCTGACTACACAACACCTCTTAATCTGCATGTCTTCGGGCAGAGCAGGGGTCGCTTGGTTGGCCAAGGCCCTTCAAGGTCTGTAGTGCCATGAGGGGTATTATTCAACTTACTAAAATTGATTAGTGAAGAGGGCATATTAGCTGTCAACGTTGGTAATATGAAACATGTTACAATATTATTATTTCCATCCTTGGTACTGAAATTTATACTTATGCTATATGTTCTTGTAGAAGCTGTAATATTTATTCCTCAACTAGGTATTTCATCTCGTTTTCACTTCAGCCTAAGCCCTGAACTAATTCTTCTCTTACGTAACTATAGACTATTGTAAGTATTTGTGTCTTATTTTCAAAGTACTTAATAATACGAAATGAATCCAAGCTAAAGGCCAAGTTCCCCCTCCATCTAAAGGATCTCTGCATCGTAGAGCCTGGACTTTAATATTTGTAACTTTTATTAATATTTTAAAATGAATAACGTTTAGAGGTAATGTGCCTTTCTTGAATCTACTGTATCCTATTTGCGTTGATTATTGTACAGCTTCATGCTTCTCTTGAGTGTTTGGTGTATTCGAATGTGCCCCTGCTTTTTGATGCAACAGGTTACGATTTGGCTTTTCACACGATTTTCATCGGCCTGTTCTCCTGCACTGTTGAGCTACATGCTCTCTTTGCAGACAACTGAAACAAAGTGTACTTCTTCACGAAAGACGGCGTTTTATTCCTAAATCTACGCGCTAGGAAACTGAGTGCACTTACTAAGCGGATGCACACCCTTACGTTTGAAGTGGAAATGAAAGTTGTGATCTATCCTTCTTCTTTCGTCATGGCCTTGCATTTTTTTTGGTGTTTGAGTGATATTTTAACTTAAGTGGGTCAAGCGTTTGCCTTATTTTTTCAAGAAATAATATAAATTCCTTGACAGGAGGAAATGGATAGTAATTTCATTTTCAATTTATATCCCTTTCGAGTTGTTGCCTTAGGGCATGATTTCACGCTGAGTTACAGCTAGATGACCTGCGAGGTGGGTGGCCATGTTTGCATTTGCATTTACATTTTGACACGCTGCATTTCTGCGTGTTTTTCACGTAGCTGCACGACAAGGAGCTTGGCCACGCTTGCGTATTTGCACGGCGTGATTTTATTATTGTGTTGTATACTGTGATGTAGCAAAGCATCACCATTGCTCTGCGTATGGAAGGAATTCTATTAAATAATAACCTCCTTCTTGGGCATGTTCTGCGTTGGTTGTTGTTCGTCGCCGTCGTCAAAGGAAATATTGCTCCATCCTATAATAAGTAACAGGTAGTCAAGTGGACAAATTGTGCTCCTACACAAAAACTAAAAGATAACCAAGATACATTTTTTTGAATACTACAGATTTTCCGTGACATCGTTTCAAATGTTTTTCTGTTCGTTAAAAAATGATATAAAAAACAGAAGCACAAGGGAATGAATTGCTGCGGAAGTAAAACGAACGCGGATGGAACACGTACAGTATTCAAACAAGAACACAATACCGCAGCGTCTTCTTCCCGCAAGTGTGGTGAGGTACTGGAGAGTGCGACCTTGAAGACGCGGCGAGAAATCACGTTGTGTGTGACCGGTCCCGTCCAGGTTAGCGCTCTCCATTTTTGACGCGAGATTTCACGCACTAACGCAGCGTGAGATCACACAAGTTTAATAGTCTGCTTCGAAGCCTTCGATTCTAAGATAGGGGATTTTAGCTACGACTTGTTAATTGCTCTGGCTTGGGGACTTGGACCTGTATTCATATTAACACACACCTCTTCATTAATACGGAACACTTCACTCTACCCATCACCACAGAACATCGGAATAGAGAACAATTAGCTCATCATAAGGGAGGGCGTGCGTCAGGAAGGGGATCCTGTCGTAAAACTGGGGCAAGTACACATATGGCACATAGATTGCAGTTCGGATTTCGTTTGTGCTTGTGACATGAACAACTTTGGAGACATTACTGGGAGACAATGCAATCAGATTAACATTGCATATTTGAAGAAGTGTAGCAATCCAAGTACAGAGAAGATCGATAATCGGACAAACGTATAAATTTCCTTAATTGAGGCGTGTCTGTTCGAAAGATATTATTTCCACTTCCAAAATGCAATCAGTATTTCGTCCACCTTCATTGTAGTAGTTGGATATTACCGATTGCTAGATCAGAATGATGCAATAAATTCCTTAAATGTTGTAACAAACCCGATAATACATACAACCATACGCCCACGTATCCCCATTCTATACACAATTATCTTGGTTACGACTGAATGGCAGACGTAGACTCCACGCAACTACTTTGGTGTGTCAAATGCTTTCTGAAAACACTCCTCCTTACCTATCCACCAGATTTCGCTACCTTAGTTCCCTGCACATGTTCAATACCCGGTCAGGCTGTACGCTAGAAATTCCTGTGCATCGAACCGCAACCTACAACAGATCGTTCACGATCACCGCCACGAGCTGGTGGAATGAACTCCGCAATGACATCAGGGAAGCTAAATCTAAGACAAAATTTAAAATCCTTTGTCAGCGTCATCTTATAAGCACTTCCAGTCTTTCTTGAGTGTGAATGGGATGCATGAATGAGAGTGAATATGGTTGTTTATTGCAATGTGTTCCTGTATATAATTTAGTTATACTTGACTCACCTTAGTTTAGTTAGTGATACTTTAGTTGCTTTAGTTATACTTTAGGTTGTAAAGATTTCATATGTTTAAATTTTATGTAAAATATACATTGTATATACATGAAGTGGTTAAGTGTAAGAAAGGGCCTTGAGCCCTAACTTCGCCACAATAAAGACGCTTTAATAATAATAATAATAATAATAATAATAATAATAATAATAATAATAATGGGTACGTTCCATGTGCTTTTTATTTTACGTTTTGCTCTTTTCACACAACTATATTAAGGTGGAAATAGCAACTTTTGAACAGACACACTTCAGTTTATATATCCGTAGGACGACTTTGTCACTTCAACTAGTTACGAAGTGACGTTCAAGAAGCAAAAAAGGTGTTAAACTATGACGATGTTTCTTGGAAAATACACAGAAATAGTCACTCCAACTCTGTGTAACTACTGAATCAGACCACACATTAGAATTTGATTTGAGGCGCTGTAAAATAAGTAAGGAATGTGTATAAGAATATCTGACTTTAGCGAGAGAATTTCAGCCCTCTCAGAACGTTCTCTAGAGCTCGACCTACTTCAGGGTTCATGTACAAAACATTGTATCTGATTAACTCAGTTGTGGAAGACATCTGTGACCATATTTCTCACGATCTTATTGTGCGGCTTCGTCTGTATGTTAATTAATTAGTTTCGTTACTCCTAATAAAGTTTATACGCCTCCTATTTCTATTTGATTTTAGAAGAAACTCAATACTTGAGAGTTAGGTTACGCTTGTTTGAGGGTGAAAGGGAGGGTTAAATAGCGATTAGTATTACGGAATCGCCACATGTGTATTATGTAGTTAACATTCTTCTTATCAATCCCGTAGATTTTATGTACCTGAAACTCCCAACAGCCGGCCCTGTGGTGTAGGGGTAGCGTGCCTGCCTCTCACCCGGAGGGCCCGGGTTCGATTCCCGGCCAGGTCAGGGATTTTTACCTGTAACTGAGGGCTGGTTCGATGTCCACTTAGCCTGCGTGATTAGAATTGAGGAGCTATCTGACGGTGAGATAGCGGCCCCGGTCTCGAAAGCCAAGAATTAACGGCCGAGAGAATTCGTCGTGCTGACCACACGACACCTCGTAATCTGCAGGCCTTCGGGCTGAATAGCGGTTGCTTGGTAGGCCAAGGCCCTTCAAGGGCTGTAGTGCCATGGGGTTTGGTTTGGTTTGGTTTTGGAAACTCCCAACAATCTTAAGGTTTTACGGAATCATTCATACAAATAATGGTTGCATAATTCTCCGACACTGCCTTGTGAATGCTTAGCGGAGTATCCTTCTGATATTGTGGGAGTTGTGTTTGAACCATTCTACCACTGTCATCAGAAGAGAACATCTCATTTTTATCTTTGTAATAATTTTCCGTCCGCCTCTGTGGTGTAGTGGTTAGCGTGATTAGCTGCCACCCCCGGAGGTCCGGGTTCGATTCCCGGCTCTGCCACGAAAATTTGAAAAGTGGTACGAGGGCTGGAACGAGGTCCACTCAGCCTCGGGAGGTCAACTGAGTAGAGGTGGGTTCGATTCCCACCTCAGCCATCCTCGAAGTGGTTTTCCGTGGTTTCCCACTTCTCCTCCAGGCGAATGCCGGGATGGTACCTAACTTAAGGCCACGGCCGCTTACTTCCCTCTTCCTTGTCTATCCCTTCCAATCTTCCCATCCCTCCACAAGGCCCCTGTTCAGCATAGCAGGTGGGGCCGCCTGGGCGAGGTACTGGTCATTCTCCCCAGTTGTATCCCCCGACCAAGAGTCTGAAGCTCCAGGACACTGCCCTTGAGGCGGTAGAGGTGGGATCCCTCGCTGAGTCCGACGGAAAAGCCGAACCTGGAGGGTAAACAGATGATGATGATGATGAATAATTTTCCACTTTCCAAACACAGACACCGTATCTTCTTAACCTTTTCTAACATTCAAAATCCTATTCGAACTCTTTGGTAGTCGTCTGAAGATATTCTCACTCTCCTTCATTATTAATATACGTACACTAATAGAACCCATAGAGCAGCCAGAGTATGGAGGAGTTCATCATTTCCCCAACCTTCATCGTTCAGCAACTTCTTCTCTAATCACACCATCCGGCTATATCCCATCATTCCATCACACATCATTTGCTTAAGTTAGTCTTTTTGAGATAATTGTTCAAATTTTCTGAAGATGAGTACTTAACAAAAAGTATTTTTAATATTGAAAAAGTTCATATTTAGTATAAGTAAATATTTAAACCTGTATTTCATATACTCTCTGAAGATCCAGAGAAACTGAGAAAAGCCTTTATGGTCTCAGTTTCAATGACGGTGAAATCCTGACATTCACCTCCCCGCGGTAGAGAGGGGGCAACGACTGTTTATGACAATTTTGATATGTGCAGGCGGCTAACAAATGAAGGGACCGAGTATCTTCCGGTATAAGAAGATCCCCTCTACCAAGTGCCAACAGTCTCCTTGAGGGTGGATGAGCGGGTAGAGGTTAGGGCACTCTATTTTCCTTGGGACAGGAAATGGTCCCAAAAGGCGGAAGAACCTACAACTGGTCAACAGCATTAGGATGCGGAAGGCAACGGGAAACCGGATCTCCGGGGGGGGGGGATTCTTTCAACGTTGCTATGACTAGAAAGCCCGTCAGTTTTGGAAAGATCAAAGTGTACGACAACAAGGTTTGAATTGAAGTACATACGAAGAAGTCCGTCAGTCAGTAGTTAAATAAATAGGCAGGTTAAATAAATAAGCGAGCAAGTAAGTAATTAAATCAGTAAGTAAGTAAGCAATTAAATAAGTAGGTTGGTAAATAATTAAATAAGTAGCTTGTTAAGGAAGTAAGCAATTAAATGAGTAGGTTCAAGATTAAGTAAGTAAGCAGCTAATTAAGTAATTAATTAAATGAGTAGGTAGGTAAACAGGTAAGTGAGTCAGACGGTCAGTCAGTCTGCCAGTAAGTAAGTAAGTAAGTAAGTAAGTAAGTAAGTAAGTAAGTAAGTAAGTAAGTAAGTAAGTAAGTAAGTAAGTAAGTAAGTAAGTAAGTAAGTAAGTAAGTAAGTAAGTAAATGCTAAATGTCATAGAAAATTCTTCAGCATGCAATAGAAAGGATTCTAAGTTCATTTCTGAGACAAATCAGCCCGAAGGCTGGTTGCTTCGTCACATAATACCATCAAAGTTCCTGCAGTTCTATAGCAACAACAACAAAACCGAAGGCGGTGCCAAAATGAAACGCATTAGAAGAGATGAGGAGTGAGATAGTTTGCCATTGCTTTCCTCAATACGCCAGAAAGTGCAATTGCAGCACAATCGGCCCTATGACTAGCACCTTTCGTGATATCCAGATGCACTACTTGTGCTCCAAATATCATTACTCAGCATTATCAACACCTCAGAAGCTTCTCTACCGTCCCAGTCATAAATGGGACTGGAAATCCGGTTGGAACTACGTTTTACTCTACTCTGCTACAGGCAGAAGAAAAAATATCGTATTCATCAAGAAATCAACATGGGTAGCATAATGCTCGGCACTCGGGATTACTCAAGACCAAGGTTACGTTGTGCGAGTTTACTTTCGACTTAAGATGCCTTAACCTTCCGTTACGGCTTTGATAATATTCGGATTTTAACTGAAAGATACGTGCGAAAATATTTAAGGCACCTTTCATGCTATGTACTCATTTACCAAATGAATTACATAGTGATCCCATGTACGATCAATGTTTCAACAATATAAAACGACTCCGCTTTAGAACTCTGAGCGACGTGAGTGAAGAGCTTGATGAAGTAAAAGTAAACTGGTGAGCGGAGACTTCAAGTCTAATATTAAATAAACCTGCGGAGTAGAACTAAACTTTTTAAATTGAGTGTACGAGAGAGAAACTTTTTCTCTGATGTTGAAGTGAGGCGGAAGGAAGGAGGACCAAAGAAGACAGAAGGAGATATTAAGCCTGCTGTAAGAAAAGAATTGGCACTATAGGGAGGGCAGAAACGAAATGCGACAGAATGAATAATTTAAAACACTTGATGGGATAAAAGAAGCGGAAAGTATGTTCCGTCGTTCAAAGGAAGAGGGAGGTAATGGAGCTGTGATAGGAAAAGAAGTATGAGTGAGTGATTTAGAACGTTGAGAATGTAGGTGTGCTACAGGAAGTCTTACTCCACAACGTTCGGAACTTCTATTGTGAAATATAGGTGTATTGGCATGAATTGTAAGAAATCATGTTTCCATTCTTTCCCAACAAGTAGGTTCCAAATAGACTTCGATTCATGATCTATGACGTTAAAACTATTAAAGTCCATCGTCTTATGTTAATGCTTGCAATCACATGTTGGAAATGTAAGTAAGTAAGTAAGTAAGTAAGTAAGTAAGTAAGTAAGTAAGTAAGTAAGTAAGTAAGTAAGTAAGTAAGTAAGTAAGTAAGTAAGTAAGTAAGTAAGTAAGTAAGTAAGTAAGTGAATGAGTGAGTGAGTGAGTGAGTGAGTGAGTGACTGAGTGAGTGAGTGAGTGAGTGAGTGAGTGAGTAAGTAAGTTAAATAAGTAGGTAGATAAATAAGTAAGTTATCAATATAATAAATAGGTAGGTAAGTATATAAGTTTCAAGTAAGTAAGTAAACAATTAAATAACTAGGTAGTTAAATACGTAAGTAACCATTTAAATACGTAGGTAGGTAAGTAAATATGTCTGTGGAATGTATCAGTCAATCACCACTGATCTGCATTTGGGGCAGTCGACCAGGTTACAGATTCCCTATCTGTTGTTTACCTAACATTTTCTTAAACAATTGCAAAGCATTTCAAAATTTATTGAACTTTTCCCTGGGTGAATTTTTCCAATCCTTAACTTTTTCCTATAAAGAACATTTGCCTCAGTTTGTCCTCTTGAATTCGAACTTTATCCTCGTATAATTACTTTTTCCACTTTTAAAAACACCACTCAAATTATTCGTCTACTAATGTCGTTCCACGCCATCTCTCCACTGACAGCTCGAAACATACCTCTTAGTCGAGCTGCTCGTCTCCTCTCTCCCAGGTCTTCCCAGACCAAACTTGACAACATTTTTGTAACGCTACTCTTCTGACGGAAATCACCCAGAACACCCGAGCAGTTTTTCTTTGCATTTTTTCCAGTTCTCGAATCAAGTATTCCTGGTGAGTGTCCCATACACTGCGACCATACTCTATTTCGGGTCTTACCAGGGAACTTATATGCCCTCTTTTTTACATATTTAACACAACCCCCAAATTTCTTCATAACCACGTCTGGAGTTCTATATCCTTTGTTTCAGGGTATAGTCGGGAGAGATGACGTGGGAGACATGACGCACTCCAGGTTGAGAGAGCTGTGGAGGGGGTAGGTCATTTGGAGGTTATTGAATGGAAGCGGTTTTGAACTAGAGGGCTTGTTGTTTCTTAGTGTGTTTCAGTGGATAAAGCCGTTTTCAGAAGGAAGTTTCATATCACAAGGTATTGTTGGGTGTCGGAACTGTTTTACGTCCGTGGATTACCTCTTTAATGACTAAAACATTTAGTATTTTCGAAAATATAGGCATTTGAGTATATAGTAAGTTGTCCGTTGTATGTAGTAAAGTAAGTTGTCTGTGCATCGGAACATTTTCGAATGTTGTAAGCTATGTTGCAATTTACTCTCCCACGGGTTCAGGTGAGTTAACGCAGGGATGCTGAACGAGAGAGAACGGAGTTTCATAAGTGAGGGCGAGATGGCGCAGCCAATGCTTTACTAAATTGTCTTCTTTAATGCCACGGTACTTATCTTTCCTGTTGCAGCCGAAACGCCTAAATAATACATACGGAAAACAGATGGAGCAAAACATACCTAGGATGATCTCCGTAATGCAGTCCATGTCATTGTTGCCGAGAGTATGCCAGTTAGAGAAGCGGGGTCGCAGTTTAACATTCCAGAACCTACTCTTCGTCGTACGCTAGCTACAAAGAACTACGAAAAGACGAGCCTGGAACCACAGTCATTGTTAGGAACTAAAACTGAAAGCGTTCGGTACACATCTTTCATGGAAATGAACAGTGATTTAAGTTTGAGGAAAGCAAGATCACTAGAGCTAAAACAGGGAAGAAGTTGATGGTAATTTCGATTTATTAATAAAATTAATTGAGAAAAATGAACTGAAGGGAAACCGGGATATGTTTTCAACATGGATGAAACAGGCCTACAGTTAAAAAACAAGCCAGGCAAAGTTGTTGCCATTAAGGGCAGCAAGGATGTTCAAGTTTTGACTTCTGGAGAGAAAGGATAAACTAAATCGGTAATTGCTTGTTGCATTGTGAAGGCAATTTTCTTCCACTGTATCGCATATTCAAAGGTAAGAATAAGCAGTGTGAATTTCAAGATGGCATGCCATCTGGTTCAGTGGTTACTATGAGTACAAAATGGGCGTATGTGCATTCTGAAATCTCCATTGACTGGCTACGGAATAATTTAGCTCCCCGAAAATGCCTGGCAAAGTACTTCTTATATTAGATGGACACGCATCCCTCATTAAGTCTGCTGAAATGCTTGACTTTGCAGTGCTGAATGACATACCGTTACTTTGTCTACCAAGACACACAACACACTTCTTGCAGCCATTATATCGTTGCTTTTATAAGCCTAAGAAGTCTTATTTCTACGTGGTTTGTGAAAATTTTATTCGAAATCACCAAGATCGCCAAATCAAACGGCTTCAGTTCAGTTCGCTTCTGAATATAGCCTGATCTCGAGCAGCAACTCCGCTGATCGGCACTTCGTGTTTTAGAGCTACAGGTGTTTATCCTCTGAACAGAAATGTCATTCCTAATCATACCTTAAGTTTCTTCAACAGAGCTGTCTCTTCTGCCAACTGTAGTCTCTCAAGATGATCCAGGACCGTCTACATCAAAACAAAATAGGACTGCTGAAGAAAAAATCACGCAAAAATCTTATGAGAACAAATTCAGGGCCAGCGTGACACCGTGCAAGATGTTGCAGGAAATTTCGCCAAGACCTCTCACTAAAAGACGCATTGGCAGGCCTAAGCGGAGAAAACAATCGGCTGGCCATCTAACCGATGCGAAATTTATAACAGAGAAGAAATAAAAGCTCTCAAATTAGCATAAAGCTCAGAAGAATGGAACTGAAAAAAAAAGGTGGTACGTAAGAAGCCGTACGAGACAAGTCTTGTAAGCGACTGGTGTACGATGGAACATCTTCAGAAGAGAGCGGCAGTGCAAATTTACCTTCCTGGGAGGAAGAATCGAGAGATGACAATCAGTGCATCGAGTGTTTAGAGATGTACGAAGAAAGCAAATCCACATTTGATGCTTGTGCAAGGTGGCTTCATGAAACATATACAATTAACGTAGAACTGTGTTCATGATGCCGCCGAATCCAAAAGAAGCAAGAAAGAGCATCCTTAAAGTGAACAAAGTAGTTTTCGCCGAGCGTTAAATCATTAACCATCTCTCCCTCACCACTGCGTCAACTGACCCACCGGATGGGAAAGATGAAGAAAACCATGCGTGATAGTGAACTCAAAACTGTGCTTGAAATTTTTCATAAGTGTAAATAATTTTGTTTCGTTTAACTTCACAGTATGTCTAAGGAGTTTCACATCATATCTTCCTTCTTTCGGGTGAGTTTTTTTTTTTTTTTTTTTTTTGCTAGTTGCTTTACATCGCACCGACACAGATAGGTCTTATGGCGACGATGGGTCAGGGAAGGGCTAGGAGTGGGAAGGAAGCGGCCGTGGCCTTAATTAAGGTACAGCCTGGTGTGAAAATGGGAAACCACGGAAAACCCGTCTTCAGGGCTGCCGACAGTGGGGTTCGAACCTACTATCTCCCGAATCGGGTAAGGTTTTGTCATCACCAGTTGGTTCATTCTATGCTATGTGTTATGCGTCAATGTCATACTTTCATACCGTGTGTACACTGGTGATCACCCCCCTCTCCCACCGTCTCATATCATCCTCTGGTTTTTCTCCACATACTTTCTTTTTAGTCTTCAGCTCTGTTCTATTCTATTCTATCCTCGTGTCTTTCATCGCATTTTATTCTATTAGTTTCTATTTATTTCTTCCGCCACATTTGTCCCTCATTCGTCTGATGACCTCTCTGTTACTCCTTACGCACACACAGTGTGTTGTACACATTAATTTTAGCTTAAAGTTGTCATCAGCTTCCGCTTGGAGCGCCGTGCCAGCATACAGGCAACTATCTGGTGACGAACGAATGTACCACTACAGCTCCAACGGTAAAACAATCCTAAATTCAAACCCTCTTTACTGTAGAACACTTCCTTGGGAAGAGTCAAGATTTTCTCCTGAAGATGCGGAGCAAAGATCTCTGCTAAACGTAAAGAGTTTCACCTTCTTTTATTGACACGGCATAAGTCTACTTGTCTACAAGTACGGGCCGTGAAAGCATCAATGTTAACAAGGTTTTGTATGTTATGATAGTTCTTAAAAAGGTGCGCATCTCTCCCGCCTTTACGCTATTTTATCAGTCAAGATGACGGTCCATTGACCGGAGAGCCACTCGGAATATTACGAAGGACTCTGCTAAGAGCAGTAATGGACATGACAAAGAGCAGGTGTAGAGAAACCCACTTCTTCCTCAAAATCTTAGGAATGAAATGAAATGTCGTATGGCTTTTAGTGCCGGGATATCCCAGGACGGGTTCGGCTCGCCAGGTGCAGGTTTTTCTCTTTGACACCCGTAGGTGACCTGCGCGTCGTAATGAGGATGAAATGATGATGAAGACAACACATACACTCAGCCCCCGTGCCATTGGAATTAACCAATTAAGGTTAAAATCCCCGACCCCGCGGGGAATTGAACCCGGGACCCTCTGAACCGAAGGCCAGTACGCTGACCGTTCAGCCAACGAGTCGGACATCTTAGGAATGTAACCGGGTCTTCATGGAGATGTTTGCTTCGAGACGCACCCATTTTTATTTCGTTTTCGGATTTATATAATCATGCAAAGAAATTTATTTCAGTTATTTTTCAGTTTAGCGGTAAGAACAGTTAGCATTACAACCATACCTTTCCAGAACAATAAATACGAGTAGAGTTGTGCAACTAGGCAAACTTATTTGAGTGCTAAACGTAAAGGTAGTGTGTTGATTTTTACGTCGTAATTAATAAATTCAGTACTGGAAACTGAAATGTGTTCATTGTATTTGTGTTTATGAATGACTTATTTCACCGTCCGACTCCATGGCTAAATGGTTAGCGTGCTGGCCTTTGGTCACAGGGGTCCCTGGTTCGATTCCGGGCAGGGTGGGGAATTTCAACCACCCTTGGTTAATATCGCTGGCACGTGGACTGGGTGTATGTGTCGTCTTCATCATCATTTCACCCTCATCACGACGCGCAGGGCGCCTATGGGTATCAAATCAAAAGACCTGCATCTGGCGAGCCGAACATGTCCTCGGACACTCCCGGCACTAAGAACCATACGTCATTTCATTTTTGTACTTATTTTACCTATAGTAATAATGGGAAGTAGAAGTTTAACAGATAACCTGCTACTCCCAAAATCTCTCTATAAATCGAAAATTCAGACACTTTGCAAGGGAGCCGAAGTGGATGTTCGAAATTGAGGATCAGTGGTAAGTAGCATAAGATTGCAAACATAGTCATTCTATTACCCTGAGTGGAATATTTCTTTTTAAACAAATGATCTATTACTGTGGCATTACACGTTAGTTGAAAGTGCAAATCAACAAATGATCAAATCCAGAGAAGCTGTTGCGAGGTAATTCTCGAGTTATTAGGCAATCCATCGTCAAAATTGAAGTGTGGTGAAGTATAAAGTAGACATGAACATGAACATTGGTAGGTGGTAAAGATAGGCTTCTAGACACCCTAAAACTTAAAACTTGGTATTAGGGACCGCGATACTGCGAACATTTCTAGGAACAGCAAATTTCCAAAACTGCCCAAGGGGGCCGAACTGAGAGAAGGGGATTTCGAAATTAGAGCTCAAAAATAAGGCAGTAAGCGTAAGTATTGTTTCATCCTGTTGGGTACGTTTTCCGAAACATGTACTTAGTAGGAAGATATGAGTAGAACAATGGGACAGAGATTGTACATATATTTGAAGAAGGCGGTGTAACTGGTGCAACTGTTTATTGATTTTTTCGCATATCATGGTAAAGTCTACTGGTAATATATAATATGCAGATATTGATAAATTCCATTCTTAAAACTCATTGAGTTTCAATAATAATAATAATAATAATAATAATAATAATAATAATAATAATAATAATAATAATAATAATAATAATTTTTTTGCTAGTTGCTTTACGTCGCACCGACACAGATAGGTCTTATGGCGATGATGGGACAGGAAATGGCTAGGAGTGGGAAGGAAGCGGCCGTGGCCTTGATTAAGGTAGGGGAAGTCCGGGCAAAGTGAATAAACTAATTTTATAACAGTTTATTTCTGTAATTACGAACGACAATGACATGATCTTCACTGTAATTGTTCCTTGTTATCTTTCCATTTAATTGATATAAAAATCAGAATCAATTGTTAAACTATGCATAGTTAAAATTCGGTATTAAGTAATTATATCAAATTATTCACTTTGCCCACATAGCCGGGCAAAGTGAATATTCACATGCAGGCAAAGTGGATAACGAAATGAATTGTTTAAAAGTGAGAATGTTATTACTAAGAAACGATATGTTTGATATTTACAAACAAAAGGAATTCAGAAATTTGTTTTCAATAGTTTTTATAGCGTTCACAGTTTACATGTTATAGCTAATTTAAGGATAAAAAAGGGAGAAAATAAGGACATATTCAATACATTGAAAATTAATAATTCTTATTCCGTTCCTTTAAGTGAAATCCAAACTTTATATCACAATGTCCATACTGAACAGAGTACTTGCCGTTATATTGATTTTGTTTATTTCTTCCGATAGAATACTGTAGAATCGATTTACTTGAGGACGATTAAACCACCAAACCCTTCCAACTAATGTTGGTTCTGGAGTCCGCAATACAATATCGCGACCTCGACTTTGAAACCCCTTCAGCCAGTCAGCTCCAGCACTAACCTTTTTTTTCCATCTTGAAGGACAAGGGACTTTATTTCTATTGGCAAAATCATATGCCAATTTCATAAATTCCCTTCTTGTAAGTCCGTAGAAAAGACTGCCCATTTCTCTCAAACAGTCAACCAGTTCGAGTTCTTGTTCCTCACTGGAAACTATCCTAAATCTGCCTAACTGCTTCTTGCTAGAGCTGGATTTTCAGTGCCGGTACAGCGTAGAAAAGGGCAGACCGTATTTTGTAGCAACGGAGATAATAGGATTTGTACTACATTCCTCCAAAGCTTTCTTTATTGTCTCTTCGGATCAGCTGCCCTGATCACTGGTTCGTTTGTAATTGTAAACCATCTGCAAACAAAAATTACAATATTTATTTTATTATTGATACACTTGATATGTTACTTTTTCATGTTATTTAGTAATGGTTAAAATTAATCTGTTTTGAATAGGCTACAATCCTCCTGGACCTACCAGTTTACACTGGTCTGCGTGGTAAAATAAATAAAAAATAAAAATAAATAAATAAATAAATAAATAAATAAATAAATAAATAAATAAATAAATAAATAAATTAATTAATTAATAGTTTGATATTTCTATAAAGACAAACTATTACTCACTCTAAAGTAATTATGGACAAAGTATTCAACAACATTAACCTGCCCGGGTAAAGTGAATAAATATCCGCTTTGCCCTATTCACTTTGCCCAGCTGTGCTCCATTAAGGAAATCGTGACTAAACGTTCAAATGTAATGGAGCAAAAAGCAAGCAAAGTGTGTCCATTAGTGGTTAGGAATAACACGAAAATACAATGTAATCACTTTTAAAATAGTTATAAATATCTATGAATAACAGTGTGTTTCTTACCTTGATAAAATTTTAAGAAATGTTGCAAAAATCTTCTAACACTTCCAGTCTCACTCTGTTCACCACTGCAGTCTTTGTGCAACTGATTCTTATGTCTCCAGCAGATTGTAGAACTTCCTGCAGAAGCAACTCAGCGACACCTAGCGTACTTTTCCGTAAATTTTACTTATTCGCTTTGCCCGGGCTCTTCGCTTTGCCCGGTCTTCCCCCACAGCCCCAGCATTTGCCTGGTGTGAAAATGGGAAACCACGGAAAACCATTTTCAGGGCTGCCGACAGTGGGGTTCGAACCTACTATCTCCCGAATACTGGATACTGGCCGCACTTAAGCGACTGCAGCTATCGAGCTCGGTAATAATAATAATAATAATAATAATAATAATAATAATAATAATAATAATAATAATAATAATAATAATGGCATGCGTAATTTATTCACCGTCAACTTATTGGTAAGTTACTCTAGTTTAACATTCAAAATGAGTCACAATTTCCTTGTGTAATCTATATAAATAAAGTTGTAGGAGGTCCGCTGTCTGTGATTTCGTTTGTTTTGCCAAATTTCCAGATATTTATTCGTTTTAGATCAACTTAAGACCATCTCAGTGGTTTTTATTTTTCGTGTCTGTTTGTTTGTCTGTTTGTTCCACCATCACGGTGAAACGGCTAGATAGATCTCAACCAAACTTCAAAATTTCGAGTATACTCATCCCGATAGCTAAAAATCACTGATACGGTGTCCGGCTCCATGGCTAAATGGTTAGCGTGCTGGCTTTTGGTCACAGGGTTCCTGGGTTCGATTCCCGGCAGGGTCGGGAATTTTAACCTTAATTGGTTAATTTCGCTGGCACGGCGCCTGGGTGTATGTGTCGTCTTCATCATCATTTCATCCACATCACGACGCGTAGGTCACCTACGGGTGTCAAATCAAAAGACCTGCATCTGGCGAGCCGAACATGTCCTCGGACACTCCCGGCACTAAAAGCCATACGCCATTTCATTTTTCACTGATACGGTTCTCTCTGTATGTGTGTCTACTTTCAGAAATGCTTGCATTTGGCAGTTGCCTGAGTGCTTAACTTTTGAGGAACTGATCCTGGCGGTGACGACCAGTTTCGTCTCGAGGGAAATTTAGTTACATGGTAACGTGTGACCTGCCAAATGTGATATATTCGTACTACGTTATGTCTGTGCCCAACAAGTAACGAAATGACCAATGCTCCCGTAACGAACATCTGCCTGTGTGCTATGGCAGACAGTAGGTAAAATACGTTAGGATACGAACACAATACACGTAAATTATGAACTTAGTCTGCTTTGTAAGGTCTGATGGTACAGTGAATTGGATGTGTTGGTAAATCAGCACATTAATTCTCAGAATCTACTTTACAGCAGTATTCCAAACTTTTTGAGGTGTTAATTTATACGAGTGTATGATAAAATTGCGTGGTGGAAAATGCAGAACAATTACTTTGCGCACCCAGTTTCCAGCGTGAGCTCGAATTATTAACTCGGGATGAAAAACCATGCAATGACAATTCCTGTTTTTGGCTCAAATTTTGGAAGCAGATGTCTTTGCCAATTATAAAGTTAGTGGAAATTGCCATCATAGCCTTAAGGTGTAAATCGATAATTCTAAGAAACCATTGTTACAATTAAGTTGCCATCAAAATTTCTCACCTTCTAAAAATGAATATAAAAGTATACTTTGTCGCAAGGCAGCCTCTGCATGAGAGGAAGTATTTCAGAAAAATAAAATGAAAACATATTACATAAATGTGTTCTAATTGCCAGTTTGTAATATCTGAAGCCACCTCTTTTCAGTTTCGGCTGAGTTAATTTATATCTGTTAGGTTATTCAGTCCGTCGAAACTAATTGTGATTAATGAATGTATAAATTACCTGAGAAGGAAAACATACACTTGAAAAAGAAACAACTTAATTAAGGCAGAACGACATGTTTTGTTGTTGAAGGAGCATCTTCATATTACTTCAAATCTCACTCACATGTTTATAACGTATATATGTATAATTTATATTTTTCTGTTTAAATATTTAGGAAATTGAAATCTGGAACTTATCTTAATGAAGTCCTCTTTTCCTCCACCCAAGCAAAGAATCTGATTATGTTCTTTCAATAAAGAAACATGTCGTTGATTCATTCATTCATTCATTCATTCATATAATTTTTGCCCTTATGGACAGTGTTTGAACTCGAATATCTCATGATGACACAATCTTCACTTCGGTCCCTTCTTCCTCTTCTCTTCCCAAAATCTCTTCATCCTTTGGCTATGCTCCTGGTTCCTTTGTTCTTTCCACAATGTTCCTGTCTTCTTCTTCTCATTTATTATAAATTTTATATTCCTAACTTTGTTTCTGAATTCTTTTCTGTCTCCTACCATTTGCTTGTTGATCCCCACTTGCCGTAAGTCTTCCACTATTTCATGATACCAATTTGATTTCTTGCTTGAACTGTTTACTGCATCAACGATTTTCTTTGTAAGTCTGTTGTTGTCCATTCTCTGTATGTGCCCATAGAAAATTAGTCTGTGTTTCTTGATCATGTCTCTGAGTCTGTCAGTGTGCTGGTACAGCTCTTCGGTAGGTCGTTTCATCCATATGCCGTCTCTGTGTATTGGTCCAAATATTTTCCTGAGAATTTTACGTTCCTTTTTCTGTCTCTATGCTACATGATGGTCCAATTGTAGTCGTTTCTGACAGATACAGTGCTTCTGGTAATACGGCTGTTTTGTAGAGTCTAAGTTTGGCCTATCTTGATACGCCTTTATCATTATAATATGGCCATGTGAGTTTGTATGCTTTCTGGAGTTTTTCTGTTCGTTCTATGTTAGACGCCTTGCTTGATCCTCCTATTTGTATGTATTCCCAAAAATATTTAAATTTGTCGACTCTTTTTACGGATCCATATACTGTATGAATGATGTGCACATTGTTGTCCTGTCGTTCCATGTATTGGGTCTTATCGTAAGATATCTGTACAATTGTTTTGGCAGCTATTTCATGCAAGCGTTCCATTGCTTCCTTTGCCTCGTTTGCTGAGTATGACTATGTCATCTGTAAATACCAGACATTTTATGATAGTTTTTGTGTCACGTGTTCTTCCAAGCTGTATTCCTTTAAATTGTTCGTCCCACTGCTTGATAATTTTGTTTAACACCATGTTGATGGTGAGAGCCCGTCTCCTTGCCGGACACCTATGTGTGTCTGGAAGGGTTCCGACATTTCTCCCATGAACTTGATATTGGAGATGGTGTCTGTAAGCGTATTTTGTATAAGTACGCTGCTTATTCTGTCTATGTCACATTATTCCAGTACGTCAAAAAGCGTCTGTTGTCTATGGAGTCGAACAAAGGTAAGTACAGTGTTCCTTGTTTTTCTGACTTTCAAAAGTGTTCTCAAGTTCGAGATCTGTTCGATGCATGATCTACGTTTTCCGAAGCCTGCCTGTTATTCGCCTATTTGTGGATCTGATTGTGGTTCTAGTCTGCTTAATAGCACCTTAGAGAAGATATTGCACGCAACCGGTACTAGCGAAATACTTCTGTAATTATTTGGATCTGACTTATCACCCTTTTTATGTAATGAATGGATTAATTCACATTTCCATTCTCTGTCACCAAAATTTATGGGATAATCTTATGAATTATTTTAGGCGATGTTTTCATCTTGGAGTTTCCAGATCTCGGCGATTATACGATCCTCTTCTGCCGCTCTGTTATCTTTCATTTGTTTTATGATTTCTTCTATCTCTTCTACCGTGGATGGATTAGAATGGGGTTTGGATGTAGTTTTGTTTAATGTTAGTTTTTCTGTGGGTTCCTTGCAATTAAGAACTTTATCAAAGTAATGTTTGAGAATTTTGCAGTTTTCTTTTGTGTTTGTTGCCGAGGATCCATCTGTTCTTCTTTCTTTGAAAGTTCTGTAAAAATTTCGTGTGTTATTTCTCTAGAAATCTTCCTCAATTTCTTTTAGCCTTTTATTGTCGTATGCTCGTTTTCCTCTTCTGATTTTCTTCGATGATTGTTTCTGAACTAAGTGAAATTCCTTCAATGCTTCTGATGTTGTGTTAGTGCTGACCTTCTCCCATGCTTGTTTTCTTCTCTCAATGGCTTGATCGCAAATTACGTTCTACCATCTACGTTTCCGTTTTCTAGGAGGTTGTCCCTAGCGCATTGCCTTCTGAACTGTCATAGCAAGATCTGTCCAAGTGCCTGTTGAATGCCTATACATTTCTTCAACGATTTTATCCCTGTGTATCTTCAAGTATTCCGGGTCAGGTTTGACTATTTTGTTTTGCGCTGTCTTTTTTCTGTCTTTGGATTGGCCCAATCTTAACTTGTAGTAAATCATGATCAGACTCGAAGAATACTTTACGTGTACTGACATTTTCGGCGTATTTTTCTTGGAAATGGCCACATGATCAATATGGAATTCTCCCCACACTGTGCTGGGTGCTTTCCATATTGTAAGTTTTCGCCTTGGCTTTTGAAATTTCGTTGACATAATTTTGACGTTAAAATTTTGACAATATTATATGAGTTGTTCCCCATTTTTGTTTGTGCGAATATTTGCCGAGTACGGACCTGTTATTTGTCTGTACTTTCTCTCCTTACCTAATTGCGCATTGAAGTCTGCCGCTGAAATTTTCACATGCATTTCTGATACGTTGCTGGTTATTTATTCCTTGTCTTCCCAGAAGTCTTCAATTTCTTGTGTATTCTTACTGTTATGGTCTTTTGTAGGTGCATGTGCTTGATAATTGTGTATGCTTTATTAACTGATTTGAAGGAGAGTGTGGAGATACGTTCTGATATGGAATTGAAGTCTATGATGTTATCTACGACTGATTTATGTACTGGAAATCCTGTACCAAAAAATAATGGTGTGCCTCTTCTGACAGCAGGATTAGCTTTGTAAATCCTGTAATTTTCTGTGTCCAAATGGTTTTCATCTATGAAGCGCGTCTCTTGAATGGCAAAACTTTGATGTGAAATTTTTCTAGCATTTCTGTGAGTTGTTTTAGTTTTCCAATTTTGAGGAGAGTGTTTGCAATGAGAGTGCCAATGTGGTGTTTGCGAAGAGATCTCGAGAAGCTCCGACTCTTCTCCATATGATGTCCCTGGTCCTCCAGAATTCGATGACCAGGAAAGTCCTGTGCGCTGACTGGGACCTAGGGTAGCGGATATCTTTCCTTTAGTTCCATCATGATTCCTTCAAGTTGAAGTTAGTTGTGGTGATCATTAATACAGATCACGGTAATTACAAACTTGATTGTTGAGATCAAGCCATATTTCAATGCCGCACCAATTAGGTGAATAGACGCAGACCAGTAGTCGCTGGATACCAGATACCAGAACAGACACTAGTGGATTTATTGATGTTTTGTGTTTGGTCCGCCTAAGCTATTTTATTTCGCCCAAATCCGCCGGCAAGCCAGTGAGGACCCCCCTATCCGCCACCTGGGACGCACCACGTCAGATTATCACAACGTAGTAGGTTCCTGGGAAACATGTCATTCTATTTAAATTAAGTTGTTTCTTTCTCAGCTATAATTCTGTTTTCTTTTTTCAGGTAATTTATAAATTTATAACTCAAACCTTCTTTTCGCTAGACTGAAGAACCTGACATTTTTATTTTTATGTTATCTTTCAGAAAATATCAATAAATTGAGACAGTGTTATTGGTGTTACGCACCACATATTATTTTGCATTTAGGACTGTCGCCCTTTTGGCAAATTCGATATAAATTGTTAACCTCATATTTCCATTTAATTGCAATTGTTTACTTATCATTTTCCTAATACACTGGCAGAAAAACGTACCCAAACACCATAAAATAAGAAAATAATGTACAATACGGAAATGTCGGCAATATATTTGTCGAGGTAACATATTTCATTAAGTAAAGGTAAATGACTACAGGTTAGTATTGGCGCGAGAAAAGCCATCGCAAATGTACAATTCTGCTCCGGTAATAACCAGTGTAATCGCCTAACTGTTGAATGCAGAGATGCAAACGTGTGTTCATTGTGTCGTGCAGGTGCCGGATGTCAGCTTGTGGGATGGAGTTCCATGACAGTTGCACTAGGTCGGTCAATACAGGGACGGTTGATGCAGGTTGTGGACGACGCCGGAGTTGTCCAATGATGTCCCATACAAGCTCCACTGGGGTCAGATCGGTAGATCGAACAGGCCAAGACAACATGTCGGCACTCTGTAGAGCACGCTGGGTAACAAAAGTGGCATGGTGCGTGCATTTTCCTGTTAGAAAACTCCCCAGGGTATGCTGTCCATGAATTGGAGCACAACAGGTCGAATCACCAGACGCACGTGCACATCTGCAGTCAGGGTGAGTGGGTGCTCCTGCTGTCATAGAAAATTGCTTCCTAGGGGCAATTCCCGGTGTACAGAAGGTCGAGTTTGTCGACGCCACAGACAGGTGGAATGCAGGCGCTTACATTACCTCCTCTTAACCAACACACGGCCATCACTGGCACCAAAGCAGAACCAGCTTTCATCGGAAAACACGACCGACCTCCACTCCATCCTCCAATGAGTTCTCGCATGAAACCACTAAAGTCGCAGACGGCGGTGGTTTGAGGTAAGTGGAATGACCGCCGCAGGGCGTCTGGCTAGGAGCTGTCCTCCAAGTAGCCGACTTAGAACAGTGCGTTGCGTCACAATGGTGCTAACTGCCAAGGCCTTCGTGATATACAGGCCATACTGTAGCTCTGATGACGTCACGCTTTGGGTGGGACTTGAGGCGATACGCATCTGCTCCGCTTGAATAATACACTCGTTTAAATTAGTTAAGAAACTGTTAACATCTTATAAAACCAAAAACTATTCATAAATATTTGTTAGTTCTGACATACAATGCATATCCTTCCCCGTAACGTTCTATTTCTCGCATATATCCGTTCGTTTCCGTGAGTACAGGCTAACACTTTGAGACATATTCTTGCGATTTCTATTCTTTTTCTAGGCAACTGGAACGTTCACATCATACACACTGATATAAAACAAACAAACAAACAATTACCAATACAATATACTACAAATGCAAATTATTTCCGTACCACCAATTCAATACCTGCAAGAAAGAATACGAGTAAGCTAACCTCCAACAACAACAAAACATTTACTGTCACTGTCATGATATTCACTTGTTTAAAAATGTAAATTTTAAACAGTAAATAATGCCTATACAATCATTTTCATGAAATAACCCTGTTCTATTGCCTATGATAAGAAATTTTATAGGAAAATCTCAGCAGTGTTATTTCACAATACATTTCTGTCTAAAATGGTAAAATGATTAAATTGGACTTGAATTTTCAAATACACCGAATTCATATAAGCCGTAAGTCTGATTCCATAAAAATATATCTAATGTTACCCATGTTTTTGACATAAGAAATTTTAACTCACCATCTGGACGAGACACGCTTATTTCCCTCAGGATTTAGTCTTCAGGAAATCTTTGTGGTGTTTAACTATTAATTCCTCCCTAGGAATAGCCTTTTTCCATACCCTAACTGTTTCTTCATCAGAAGGAAAGACAGATACTGGAGTGTACTCTCCCTATTTAAATTTTGGCTTTGCAGCCAGGCATACAGCAACTCTTAGCATGGTGATTTCTTTCTCTGACAACCTTAATTCAATTATACACACATCGTGGTTGATAATAAAAAGCTGAATGCACTAACTCAACTCATTTTACTGTATGGTTATAACATTACACAAATAAACTACAAAATTAAAACACTGCAGAGCAATATTCTTAACCTATAGCCTCACATGAATACACGCTAAAACTTATGTTTTCTTCACTAATTGAGGACTTTTCATTAATAACACAGTCGATAACGACTCAGTCTGATATATATCTGAGTAAACATGCGGCCAACGTTAAAAATTTCAATAAAACAGCGAAGGATTCACATGTAAGTCAACTAACTCACCTGCGAAACTTCTCCCCTAACGATCAGCTGATTGTTTTCCCGCGCTTGCTGCAATACGGCCTGTACTTCACGAAGGCAGTGAAACTGCCTCCAGAATTGCTGCTGGAGACGTAGTCCGCTGCGCCTCAGCCATACGCCGCATACGGCGGTCCTCCCTCTCGGTGGTGCCACGGACCCGTCCGGAGACCGGGCTTCTTGCCAGCGTACCTTCTCCTGACCACTGCTGCCGGCACGAATGCACAGTGGAGACATTCCTGCCAATGCGTTCTGCAATAGCGCAGAAGGAAAATCCACCTTCACGTAGGCCTATTATACGGCCTCGTTCAACCGCAGAGAGCTGTTGATATTGGTCTCTTCGTCGTCATAAAGGCAATTGACCCACTCACAGTCACTCCGTCCAATCTCACAGGTAACTAACGCTCTCGCACAGTACAGCCTATATTTAAAGCTAATCTTAATTGCAACGTAGTCGGGAATCTCGTCTCTTTTCTACAAAATCTTCCCAACCCAAAGTTTGCAACATTTTAGAAACAATACTCCTTTGTCGGTAAACACCCAGAACAAATAGTGCTGCTATCGTTTGAAATATTTACAGTAGTCCTGGTGAGGGTCTGATACACTGTAGCCATTCTCTAACTGCGGTCTTACCAAAGATATATACGCCCCCTGCTTTACATCCTTACTACAACCCCTAAATACTTGCTGGGACACTGAGTGCCACCAGTAATTCGTCCCACAGGATTTTCTTTACCTGACGGAAATATACCGATAAGAGACTGACGTGTGTGAATACATTCATAAATATCCTCCGTATTACACCCATCACCATCGAAATAATACGATTTGAACTGATTTATGCTGCGAATTTGGGTCGATTAATCAGCACCAGCAAAGAAGAGTAATTTATGAAGTCGATATCGTCCCTCAAAGGCGTCTTAGTTTTCTCAGTTTAGGACTTGGTGTTTCTAGCCTTGGCCAGACACGATTATGGGTGAAATGTTTAAGGAAATACAGTATTCAATAAATATCTGTTATCGAAGTAGCTATGTCCTTTTAAAATAGGATTTTTTGACATCCCATTGCAAATCTCCGAATGCTGTTATAGAAATTATAACCTCATCGGGAATAAAACAAAACAAACAAATCCCATGGCACTACAGCCCAGAAGGACCTTGGCCTACCAAGGGACCGCTGTTCAGCAGATCACAAGGTGACTCGAGATCAGCGCGACGAATACTCTTGGCCGTTATTCTTGGTTTTATTAACCGGGATTGCCATCTCACTGTCAGATGGATCCTCAATTCACGGAGGCTGACTAGACCTCAAACCTACAATAGGGTCCAGGCAGATATTCCTGACCTGACCAGGAATCGAACTCGGGGCCTGCGGGTGTGAGGCAGGGAGGCTACCCCCACACCACGGAACTGGCGACTGGTATATATTTCATTAAGGAATGGCAGTACTTAACTACAGAGGTAGTTTCTTAACATTTTCCTAGCCCTTTTACAAATTCTCTGTGATTATCATTGATGTTAATTAAGCCCTGTCTTATGTCTGGCCGTCCTTCATGACGGCACTTCTAGGTACAGAGATATATGTAACATGGCATGTACCGGTAGTGGATAGCAGTGTTATACTCTATTCTTTCAAGATGAGTATTATTTAGACGATTGCAAATTTAGAGGAACGAACCAAACGCGGCTAAAATCCCAAACCCATGGTTCTACAAACCGAAAGTCAGTACTTTGACCATTCAACCAAGGTGATGGAGATGGCACCTAGTCTCATGTTTGGATCACATTGTAGCTACCTATGCTCCTAGATTAAAAGCCTCTCTTTAGCCATCCCATAAATATAAATATTATATGCCTCCAAGCACGAGAGGAAGACAGCATTAAACTGAACATTACATAGCCAGCGTAATTCCATATTTTATATATATATGCATGTGTGTGTGTGTATATGTATTTGTGCTCCTATATAAAGGGAATTATGCTGATTAATTGGCATAATCGATCTTCGCTGAGCACAATTAAACGTTCCCACTAATTTACAGCCATTGGTGACAGCATAGTGCATGGCAAGTGAAAGACAAAGCAAAGGATATCGATTCGCAATTAGGGCTAGAAATAAAATACAATCAGCTGGTGAGATTATATCTCACAAAACTTCAGATTTAGAATAAGAACTATTTCGCTAGCAGCCTTCAATGCAATTCTGTTAAGCAGGTTCGTAATTAAATGGTAGTAAATCGAGTTCCTTCAGCGCCTGTTTTTTTTTTCACTGAATTATTTGTGATTATATCGTGAGTTGTCCACTTAAAGTTCTTCACCTCTTCCGACTAGTTTAAAATAGTGTTACTTGCTGGTGGGGTAGATAAATGAACATACAACCCAGTAGCATTTGGCTTCTGAGGTTTATTACCTAATTACTTGCTTTCTACATCAACACACACAGGCATATCAGGATCACAAGTTACACATCACAGTACAGATCAAACAATTACACAGTTCGCTATCCCTCCCTCTCTCTTATATTCATAAACTTGTATTGTGTTATAAGTAGACGCTACATAAAGGGGCTTTTCAGCCTCAGTGGCATGTATATCATCATTATCAATAAATTCAATTCAGTTCAATTCAATTCAATTCAATTCAATTCAATTCAATTCAATTCAATTCAATTCAATTCAATTCAATTCAATTCAATTCAATTCAATTCAATTCAATTCAATTCAATTCAATTCAATTCTTATTGTTCATTCACACTAACGCACGCTCGGTCTCACTCAGTCACACAGTTGCTTTCATTGCCGCTGTCACTGTCCTCAGTTCGTAGCCTGCACACGCCAGTCTCGCAGTTCAGGATGACGTACGCTGCCCCTTCACTCCCGTAGAACCTCCGTTTCCTGTCCCCTATCGATATCCAGTGTTCCTTTCCACACTGCTGTAGCACACACGATTGCTACACAGCGGCTTACTCAAGAGATCCACACACAGTGCGACTGACAAGCGGAACGAATACTCATTTCCCGGACAGGACACTCTCTATAGGGTGTGAGCTCCCTCTCAGTCTGTTGGCATTTAACTCACTAACGAAGCTCAAACTAAATCACACTGAACTCAATGCACTAAGTGAACCACTCACCAACTCACAGGTCTCACGCGCCTTATGTACCTGGGTGGCCCTTCGAGTTACATCGGGCATTAGAGGCCCGTGGAAACCTCTGGATATGGAAGGGTCTCAGTTTGCAGTTCTCGTCGTTTCTGCACACCTTCGAGGTCTCCAGCGATCTGACGGCTGATGCCAGTATCCGCAGTGGGGTCTGACCAATGCGCACCGTCTCTCTCCCTTCATGTTGGCTGTGGGGGAGTAGCGAGGCTTCAGCGCGGTGATGTCTTTGGTAGCGGGGCCATAGTGGATTGCTCTGCCTTCAGCTTTGTCGCCCAGAATAGTGATAGTCGGTTTTGACCTAACTGAGTAACTATAAGGGGCACATAAAATAACGTATGGTGTGTGCCTCTTGGTTTAATATACATCGAGGTAACAATGCCATGTCGTACTTTTTGTATGTAAATACAGTGATATAACTTTTCTTGTGACCACCCAGATCCGAAAACGTTTAGTATGCCTGGGGAGGGAAGAGTACATGGCATTCTTGTAGCATGGTGTATGTAGGGCAGGTCTGCAGGCTTGCTGTTAGTAGTGTCTCCGGCACCAGAATGGGAAAAACTCCCGTTCTCTCAATTTGTGATGGCACGGCACCTTGCTACCAGCATCTCTGAAACGGCATACCTTGTGAGCCACTCTCGTGTCGCTGTTGTGAGAGCGTATAGAAAGTAGTGCAACTGTGTGCAAACAACGACGAGTCATCCAGCCATGTGTCGATAGCCGCTAATTGATGCCAAAAGCCAGTGGGGTTTATCACGCAGTCATCCGGGTGAAATATCGGAAATCGCCAACAGCTTAAACGGTTATGACTAGACCAATGTATTGAAGTGTGTTTGATTGCATTTATATCAGATTTTGTGTCTACTGATATCTTACTTCTATGAACTGAATCTCAGCACATGATTCATCTAAGAATACTGCACATGAGACTGTGGAGTCTACGATTCAGTCGTGCCCTAATGCTGAGTGAACTCCACCGGAAACAGCGTATGAGGTGGGCACAAAATCATCGCCGCTGAACTGTGGATGGATGAAAAAAGGTCACTTTGATCACTGAACCCAGATTTCAGATTCATCACGTTGACGGCCGAGTGCATGCACGCCGATTTCCATCAACGGTATGTGGCTGCAAGATCGGGTGGAGTCAGTCTGATGGACGTGTGATGACCTGGGAGATGTTTTTATAGGACATAGGGTCTACTGGGGCCCATTATTCCTGTACATAAATTCATTAAAACTATCCGCTATCTCAGAGGTGTTCAGCTGGGCGGCCGGTGGGGCTAGCCCTCGTATATTATAAGATACAAGGAAATAACAATTCATCACATGCCACAGAGTATAGTGAAGTATTTAGTAGATCAAAAGTATTGACCAGAACTGTTAAGACATTTATTCCACTAATAATGAGAAGGTCAGACTCTTTCGTGAAAAAGTTGATGGACTGTCGGCGAAAACAAATCCTTACTAAGTCACACATGTCGTCATCCGGTGCTAAGCAATCTCCATGACTGTATTTCTTCAGCTCGAGCATGAGGCGGAAATCAATGCACAGTGCCATGAGAACACGTTAAAGACACTGAGGCCCGCGTTGATGTCAAATTTTCAGAGCTTGCTATACTTCTTGATAACAAACTTTCCTCAATACTGCCAACTCTGTGAGGAATATGCTTCAGTGATTTGGACGGCAAACTTTTCAGCAGCCTCCCTACAACTCAAATCTCTTCTCATGTGATTGTCGCATCTTCTAGGAGCAGGATAGTGACATTTGTGGAAGTCAGTTTTTCATCGAAGCACTCAATGTAGCATATATGCTTGTTATAGGTTGTCTGAGGTTTGCACCTCTTATGGAACTCTACCAGCTTGCAGGGAGAGCGCCACCAGATATTCGTCATGATTTAGCTGCCAATGCAGAGAGAACTAAACAGGTCCATCAGCAATCCCGATCGCTATACGTTTATGTACCAACTACCCTTACATTGAGATCCAGGATGTATAAACTTCCTGAAAACCTATGCAGTCTAGCAAACTACACCGACTACGGCAAGAAGACAAATGTGGTTTTCTCGGCTTAAGAATAACTTTACTTGGCCTCGCCCTGAAAAGCCTCCCACGTGGACATGAACAAACTTAGTTGTGTGGAGATCACTCAGTCGTATTCGTTCTGCAGTTGGAAGATCCAAAAGCAATCTCCATAAATTGCACTTCCCTGTCGACAACATTAACTGGGACTGCGGAGACCCCGAGACCATATAAACCTTTACTGTATCGCAATGCTGTGCCCTGCATCTTGTACAGGAGAAGATCTCCTTGAGATTGCACGTCACTGGTTTACAGTGGTGAGATTTAATTTTTGTCATTTGTGTATCTACATTTTTTTATTGTTGTTGACACGAACAAAGTTAGTTTGCATCGGACGACGTGTGTGACTCGATACTGAGGTACAGGCCTGGCGAGAAGTCCCCGTATCCCTGTTACTTTTTAATATAAAATGTTATTTAGGTTATGTTCATTACACTACCGCTCATTAATTTCAATACAACCAATAATTGACATCTCTTTCTCTGTAGATAAGGTTTAATACTGTGGGTATGACCGTCCCAAAGGCCCGATTGCCATCCCATTGTAATGGTCTGGGATGAAGTGGACAGACGTATCAGTGAAGCTAATATATCCAGCAAGGAACATCTCTGGAATATTGTTAAGGATGTGTGGAATCATATAGATTCACGATACCTACAAAAACTGATTGACCGCATGCCTCGAGTTTGTGAGGCAGTCTTTAAATCCAAAGGAGGAGACTTTGATGAAAGTAAAATATAATGTTTGTGATTGTATTACATATGTGTAAGTTAATATAATTATCTTTTGTGAGAAATAACTTGTGATTTGTGTTTTAAATCTGAAATACCAGGGTGTAATGAAATTAATGAGCGGTAGTGTATGTATTAAGAATCCAATATATTTTATGTTCCTCATCATGTAGCAAACACGGATCTATACGCCTCCATGTTATTCTTGACATATTTCTGAGCATGTCCGGTTTTATATTGTGAAATGCATCTTCAACAGCATTGCACAATTATTCGTTTCTAGCATAACGAGATGCAGAGACATGCAACTTAATGACTCCCCATAACAAGTTTTCAGGTGTGGTGAGGTCAGGACTTATTGGTGACCATTTGAAGGGAGCTGGTGATGCTAGTGAACCCCGACCTATCCACCGTGCTGGGAAATGTTCGCTTAGGAACTCGCGCACTCTAAGAGCGTAGTCAGCAGGCGATCCGTCTTGCTGCAACCATATGCGATCTGTATAAATAATTTGTGCCATTCATAATCCCTGCACAAACGTACGGTCCAAGCAGATGTTGTGATATCAGTGCTGCCCATATCATTACTGGTTCCTTTCCAACTCAGCTCTGTAATGAGGATTCTCTTTCGCCCACACGACAACATTTCTGTCAGGTGAGCTGAGATAAATAGCACATTCATCTGAAATCGTAAACTTGGCACGGCTCACTGCATTTGGGAATTTAGTTAACAAAGCACGGCATCCTAAAACGCGCTCATTCCGGTCTCTATCCGATAACTCGTTTACGAACGTCGGTCGAAAATGTCTGAACTTAAGGTCTTTTTAATGTAATCTCGTACTGTTGTCCTCGGTATTTCGAGTTCTGAAGCTGGTTTACGTGTCTACTTCGTAGGAGATTGGTCAATCGAAGCACAGACTCCAGAAAGTGTTTCTTCTTGTATCTTCTTCCTTCCACAGCGCGGTCTTTCTTTAGCAGTGCCCGAGGCAAAAGCACGACTGTCCTAATCGATAAGTGTTGCTTTTAGCGGTGGAGCCTTATTCAATCTTTCCTAGAATGCTCCCATAATCTGTCTCATTTTCTGCCCTGTGTGTTGTCGTTCGTGCACCCACGCACTTGCCTCCAAGCGCTCTTCAATAGTGGAACTCTTACCGCTCACAATTGCCATGGCTTCACACTAACACTCGACTGCGACGATATGTATTCCAACAATTAATAAGAAGTAATATAGCTACCGTGCCGTCCCTGTGTTGTAGGAGTAGCGTGCCTGCCAGTTAGCCGGAGGCCCCGGATTCGATTCCCAGCCAGGCCAGGTTTTTTACCTGGATGTGAAGGCTGGTTCGAGGTCCACTCAGCCTACGTGATTACAATTGATGAGCTATCTGACGGTGAGACAGCGGCCCCGGTCTAGAAAGCCAAGAATAACGGCCGAGAGGATTCGTTGTGCTGACCACACGACACCTCGTAATCTGCACGCTTTGGCTGATCAGCGGTCGCTTGATAGGCCAAGGCCCTTCAGGGCTGTAGTGCCTTGGAATTAGGGGGTTTAATATAGCTACCGATCTGCATAAATAACATACGTAATATAGCTACCAACCTGCATAAATAACATTTGATACTTAACAGTTACAGGGGTACGGGGACTTCTCGCCCACCCTCCTTTCTGTACTTCACCTCTTAAAAGCTGCCTCATTGTATAAGGCTCATGATGCTAAGTACGTAGTTTACCTGATCAAAAGTATCCGGACACCTACATGAAATTGCACTTAGATTTTACCCATGTATTCTTCTTCTTCTTTATCTGTTTTCCCTCAGACTCAGCGAGGGATCCCACCTCTACTGCATCAGGGGCAGTGTCCTGGAGTTTCAGACTCTGGGTCGGTGATACAACTGGGGAGGATGATCAGTACGTCGCCCAGGCGGCCTCACCTGCTATGCTGAACGCCTAGCGGGGGGATAGGAAGATTGGAACAGGGAAGGAAGCGGCTGTGGCCTTAAGTTAGGTACCATCCCGGCATTTGCCTGGAGGAGAAATGGGAAATCACGGAAAACCACTTTCAGGATGGCTGAGGTGGGAATCGAACTTTACTCAGTTGACCTCCCGAGGCTGAGTGGACCCCATTCCAGTCCTCGTACCACTTTTCAAATTTCGTGGCAGAGCCCGGAATCGAACCTGGGCCTCTGGGGGTGGCAGATAATCACACTAACCACTACACCACAGAGGCGGACCTTTTACCCATGTCACTTTCCCTATTACTGGACATAAATACGGGGTAAGCCCGCCCTGTGATTTATCATGTCATTAACTCTGCTGGGGACACTTTCACTAACGTGTTTGAATGACTGTAGAGGAATGGCAGCCTATTCTTCCTCAAGAGCCGAAAGCAGAGAAGACTCTGGACGCTGTTGGACGCTCTGGTCTGCAGCGAAGTCGATGTTCTAACTCACTACAAAGGTGTTCCAGTAGGTTCAGGTCAGGACTCTGGGCAGGCCAGTCCATTTCAGGAATGTTATTAACCAAAAACAATTGCCGCAGAGTTGCAGCTTTATGACAGGGATCATTGTCATGTTGACAGAAACAATCGTTGTCTCCGAACTGATCCTCTACCGTACGCAGTACCCAATGGTTTAAAATGTGATCACATCCTTCCGCATTTAGAGTTTTCTTAAGCGAGGAACCACATCCTAAACACGAAAAAGAACTTCACACCGTAACATCACTGCTCCGTGCCTCACTGTTGGCACTACACATGATTGAAGATAAGGTTTTCAAGGGCTTCCACCAAACCCAAACGTTTCCATCGGATTTCCACAGACTATAGCGTGATTCATAACTCCAAATCTTTCGTTTCCAGCCATCAAACTGTCCAGTGGTGACGCTCTTTACATTACCTCAACGTCGCGCGGCATTGACTACATAATTCTTTGGCTTATGAAAAGCAGATCGGCCATTGTACGCCATTCTTTTTAACTCTCGAAACACAGTCATTGTGCTGGAGGGGACTGCTGGAAGCACTTTGGAACTCACAGTGATTCCTTCCGTGATTTCTTGCGATGTTTTGCAACCACCCTCCCCAATCGTCGACGATCCCTGTCCGTCCTTAAATGAAGTGTGCCTGGTTTTTGTTTTAGCTTCGGTTTTCTTCGCATTTCTACTTCGAAATCATATCAGAAACTGTCAACATGGGCAGGTTAAGAAGGGTTGAAATTTTCTCTAATGAATTTGTTACAAAGGTGACATTAAATGGCTAGTCCACGTTCGAAGTTACTGAGCCCTCCTTACCAACCCATTCTGCTATTACTGATTCTCTCCTGACAGCACGATACTCCCATCTCCTTTTACACTATCGGGCGCACTTATCTTGGCATCTGGGGTTCAATTCCTCATTACATAGGGGTATTCGGATACTTTTAATCAGGTATTATAGCTCCGTCAAGAATGGTATTTCCAGAATGGGAATGACCCTCACTTCCCTCAGTGGGGTAAGTGTTTCAACAGTTCTCTTGAGAAGTACGAAATTTTCTACCATACTTTACGGCAGGTGGCACGTTTTATTTTATTGTCCTTCATACATGTTTCGTTAAGGTCAGCAGAGTGAAGTGTCGTTCTATATGTGGAATTCATGAAGCTTTGAATGGAATTCTACAGTACCGTTCATTTGAGCTGTTCATTGAATTGTGAATTGTGAAGCTGCTTCTTTGGATTAGTGGTAGAGTGACGGTCTCAGTATCCCAAGATAGCGGGTTCAATGATGTAGTCTGGATGTTTGGAAGTCGAAACAGATGTCTATGCGACACTGCATGTCGTATAATGCCGGCACGTAAAGATCTCTGGTGGCATATTTGGTGTTTACCAGACAAATTTCAATAAAACTTAGCCATAGACGTCCAAGAGAGATTCGATTTACTCTGCCTCCTAATAAGCTTAGAGTAAATGAAATGGCGTATGGCTTTTAGTGCCGGGAGTGTCCAGGAACATGTTCGGCTCACCAGGTACAGGTCTTTTAATCTGACTCCCGTAGGCGACCTGCGCGTCATGATGAGGATGAAATGATGATGAAGACGACATATACACCCAGCCTACGTGCCAGAGAAATTAACCAATGATGGTTAAAATTCCCGACCCTGCCGGGAATCGAACCCTGGACCCCTGTGACCAAAGGCCAGCACGCTAACCATTTAGCCATGGGCCGGACGAGCTTAGAGTAAAATGGAGCGTCGAAACTGTCCAGCAGACAACCAGATGGCGTCACATTAAAATGTGTGTACGTGGTTTCTGAGGCCGTACGATTATTATTATTATTATTATTATTATTATTATTATTATTATTATTATTATTATTATTATTATTATTATTATTATTATTATTATTTATTGTGAAACAGAAAGTGAATTTACAATTTGCCTTTACGTCGCATAGATAGAACTTATGGTGACGATGAGATAAGAAAGGGCTAGGGGTGGAATGAAGTGTCCTTGACCGTAATTAAGGCGCAGCCCCAGTATTTGGTTGGTGTGGAAATGGTAATGAACGGAATACCATCTTCAGGGCTGCTGACAGTGGATTTTGACCCCACTATCTCCCGAATGAAAGTTCACAGCTGGGTGATCCTAACTCGCTTGGTAGTCAAAAAGGTGACCGGGGAACATAAAAGTTAAATTGTATGCTACAAGATGAGGCTCAACACAGCTCATTTCCAGCTCCGAAAGTAAGTACAACTTTCATTACTGCCGGCGCAGCTGTTTTCTGCGCTACAGATTCAAGTATTCCTGTCACCGACAGATGCAATATTATTGTAGTAATTGTAGAATCTTTCAGGCGTGAGATCCCTTGTTGTGAGGAGAAATAATATTTCACAGAACACTGATCACGCTGTCTCTCTCCTTATTACGTAAAGGAAAACTTCCTCCTTCCCACGTTTCATTCGAAATTGTCTGTGTCTTGCAGCCTATTTTCTACATTATCAAAGCACTGAAGATCTCGTGATATAGACACATACTTGACTTGGAATGTAGTTGATACTGCCGTTTTGCTGTTAGCATGATATTATATGATTGACTGAATATCTAGGTAAGGTTAAACTAAAGTATGACGTATGCACAATCAAAAACGAAGAATTCTCCTACAAAAATGTACATGAAAATTTCGAAACAAAACTGACTCTACGACTTATCTTAAAGGACCGAGACATTTGATAACCTTCATTGGACGAGGCTATTCCAGATTCTGAAGGTGATAAAATATGGATAAAGGAAGGTTGTCTATAAGAAACAATCTGTGGAGATAAGAATCGAGAGCTATTAGAAAGAAACAGCTGTCTAGAAAGGATTGAGGCAGAGGTGCAGTTTGTTTCCTTCTATAACATAATTATGTAGTACAGGTTTTAATAATAATAATAATAATAGTTGTACCGGGAGGTACCCCTCAACGCCGCGCATTTAAAAAAGCGCCTTAATGAACACCTCTATCGATCTAAAGGTGAAACTGAAACTACACGAACTTGGAACTTCAATCAGAAGATGTCACCACTCAAATATTAGTGATTGTTTTCTTGTGAATTTTCCTAAACTGACTGAATTTCGCCTTGTTTTGTTTTGCTATACATCAAGAAGTTTGGACATTTCTCCACAGATGACACTACCAAAAAACTATGATCATGTACTCTGGTGCAAGGTGAAATAACTTATAACTTAAAGAAGTTTCATATTCCTAGGTTTTCCATAAGTGATCTATGCACATTTATTTGTGGGTTGTCAGCACTTCCGTTTCTTTCCGTCTGTTTTGAATCTAGCCAATCAAAAACTTTTGTAATTAATTTTCAACCAATCCCGCATTTCTTGTTCACTTTGAATTTGCCAATAAAAATTAAGAGTGTGTGTCCTGATGAATCTTGAATGATCTCGAACCTTCCCTGAGGGTATATAAACTGCGCCTTTCCATGTTTCCTGGCCAATTTATCGTCGTCTTTCTGAGTGTGTGTGTTAAGGCAGGAGGCGGGGCCGCCTCTTCTTCGGTCTGCAGAACATCTATAAGGTAATGGCCATATAACTTCATTCTTTCTTGCTACCTCCGCAGCTTTATTCGAGGGGAAGGTCCGAATCTTTAATTATGTAACAGTACTTTTCTAAAATGTAACTTTTCCTTTGGCTAATGTAAAAACATAAAATCTTCAATTGTAAATCGGGGATAGAGAATGAGTTACCCTCTCGAGCTCCCCTTCATCTTGGTTTGAGGTGACTACGTTTTTGTAACTGTGTTCTCCTGTAATTTGTTAAAGTAATCTCCATTCGAGCCACCTCAGTAGTTTCGGAATAGCCCCTGCTTCATCGGCCGAGAGCCATATAGGTTTTAATATTTCATTATTTGGAGCGCAGTGTACGCCTCCATTCCGTTTGTGTTCGGCCCGTTCGTTTAACCTGTTCTTTTTGGTAAAGGCTCTGTAAGTTGGGTACTAGATACAACTGCATAATCCTTTTCCTATGTGTAATTCGTGCCTTGTAAGGCCAGAGAGTGTAACATTTTGACGTAATATTGCCTTGTGCGGGCTGTAAGAAACTGAGAGCCTGTTAGCTCTTTTTCAAGTTTTGTAATTGTAAAGAGTGCGTCTCGAAGGCTAGATATTGTATTTTGGGAGCAAGTGCTCTTGAATTAGGGGATTTCTGCCCTTGAGTAAATGATTCCTTGCTTGAATTAATGTTGTAAACTAGATCCGGTATCTCTGGAATTGAAACACTAGGGGATTGAAGCCCAAAATTGTTAATGTTCTGAATCTCGGATTTTTCCAAATCTGGTTTCAAGATTGGCATTGTACCTGACTGTTATTTCACTTAGTGGAAATTCGATTTTTTCTTTGAAATTCTAAAGAAATATAACCTTTGTTAAAGTTTTAAATTAATTTTGATATTGTACATAGTCCCATTCAGCCCGGCACCTTCTGTAACCTCTTTTTGATCCACGGGTATCCCCGGAATAATAATAATAATAATAATAATAATAATAATAATAATAATAATAATAAAGAAAGCTGTAGGGCGTCTGATGTCTGTGAATTCATTTATTTTAATATTTTTGAGATATTTATCAATTTAAGTATACTAATTTAGGTCAAATCAAGGCTCTATCAATCGGCCTGAGCTTTCGTGGCTGTTCATTTGTTTGTTTGTTTTACCATCACGGGGCAACAGCAGAATATATCGTGACCAAGCTTCGTATTTAGAGTATACTCATCCAGGAGCAGGTTTTGGTATCCATGTGATATACAAATCACTGAATAGACTGCAGGTTTATACGAAGATTAAGATAATTATTTCATGCCTTTTCATGCACTATTGACTTTGTGCAAAATCTGTTGACTAAATATTCTGTTCTATTCTATTCTGTACATAATTATGTTTACTCTTCAAATACGGAAGAAATTACTGTTTTACACGTTCCCCGGCTATTTAAATTGAGCACCTTCTCTACGGCCATCAATGCCGACGGACCTAAACTTTTATACTTCTAAACCTTCTTTTTTGATGATGAGATGGTTCTGCCATCTATTTAATAATGAGATCTCGTGCACTAAAACCAAACCAGTTGCCAGAGAGATTTAGTTTTGGGAGTTCATAAACCTTCTTCTTGAGGATTTTTTAAATGTACGGTACCGGATTTGTCAACTCTTCAGCTTGTTCCTCATCTATTGTAATCTACCTACCATATGCTTGTAACTACGTTCTATAGCCAATCGAATCCAGGTGGTGTGAATGGAAATTTAATCTATCAGCATATTGTAGTATAATTTCATCTGAAACTTCCCCTAAGGAAGTATATAAGGAGGGCACTTTAGGGCGTGTAAAGTTTTTAACCTCTACATTTTGAAAACCTTGTCTCGGGTTTGAAAGGTTCCACCTTTAGTTATCCTTTTTAGTATGGGATTATATCTCTGTCATTGGACCTTTAACCCACCTAAGTTCTCGTCCTTCCAGAAATTTCTTTAAGGTCTGCTCGTGTTTCGCCTTCTTGCCTTTTGTTAAAGGCCTACTATGTGTAACCCTTTGTTTTTATCCTTAAGACCTTATAGTATGGGTAATTATTCCCTTGTTTATTCTCAATTATTCTTAAGGTAACTGTGTCTTTTTTTAGTTCCCTTTGGGAACAGTGATTAATATTATTTTGGAGCATTGCTATTGATAATCCCACCATGGGGCAACAGTGTATGAACACTTTTGAAGTAGGGCCACCCTACAGGTTGCCTAGTGTAATTAAGTGTGTCAAAAGCAACTGATTGCCTGTTCGAGGCTAGACTCTTGTATTTGGGGAGCTCAGACTCCTATGAAGTGTACCTGCTCGGAGCAAACCTTGCTCTTTCACAGGAGCAATTATGCTCTTTCATGTGCTTTTTAACGACTGGGAGTTTATCCTAAATTATTTTGTCCGTGATTCAGGACTTATAAGTCCAAGGCACTGTTAGAGTTGTCGAGTTCGTTGTTAACATTTTCAATTGTTATTTGTTATTCTATTCAATTTCCTATCTCTAAATTTTAAGAAAGCGAAGGAATAAAATTTCCAAATTTGTTATACTAATAGTTGTTCTAAGTAATCCGTTTTCCAGCCATTCAATCCAGACACTTTCTATTCCTCTGCAAGCCACGGACACCCCGAAGCAATATTTATTGTTATTGTTTTTGTTTTTGTTCTTGTTGTGAGAACAGATATTGGCTGTGAAAGACGGGATCTGGGATTTAATCTTAATTGATTAATTAATCTAGCTCGGGGTTGGGTGTGCCTGCCGTCTTCATCATTTAAAAGCCTCTTCACCGACATGCAGGTGTTCTATAGGCCGTCTACTAGAGAAACACCGTCACCAGGCCTCTCCGGAGGCCATACGGCATTATTATTACCACCCCCAACAGTTTTACTGCGCCTGATGGTACGTTAGAGAAACATTTCTCTATTGGTTGATCTCTGGTTGTGTTGTAATTAATATCATTAACTCCATAAACATCAAATGTGTCACCATGGATTGACATCGCACGACATGGAGTGACAAGTGGACTTTTACCCACACGTCATGCATCCGACTACCTCTGCCGTGTTTGAACCCTTGGATCCATGGGCTGTAACTCTACTGCAGATCCACAGAGCGATTATTTCTTTTTTTAATTTGATGTCATTAGATCCTCACGTAGGATGTTTCATTACTACTGTTATATTTAGCTTCTTTTCATTATTTAACATACTGTACAAATATGTGGGATTAACATTTGTAAATGACGTACCAAGATCTTCTGATAGCCACTTTGTGCTTTGTTACTCGTGTTCTGTACAAACTGCAATGCGAATTCTTTTAGTCATTACCTTTGGCTCTCAAATTGAGTTTTGTTGTTGTTATTGGTTCTTAAACATATTTAACATTGTCTCCAGATTTATTCCTACTATTGCTATTTCATATCTAGTTATATCCGCTGTTTCTCATTTGGATCTGCTTCAGTTTAATACAGATTTACAAAAGAAATTTCTTTAGAGTTACTGTAGATTTTTCTACAGAATACCTTTGTGCTCGTTCGCATCTCGTAGACCATTTACAAAATGGCGGCGTAGGAAGGTATGGCCCATGCGATATATTAAGGCAATGAACTTCTCATTAATACGGTAGAAATAGTTTTCAGTACAGGAATAATACTCGATATGGGAACAATAGAAGTCGACCATATCACAGGAACAGGAGGCGATACAATGAGAGGAGAGGACCAGCCCAATATAATCAGAACGAAGAGAATAGACGATATGTCCAAGAGCTCAGGGAGCAGAGAAAAAACAGGAGCCGATGGGAGGAAGCCATCTAAAACAAGGATATAAGCGGCGACCTCGAAGGCGCAGAAAGTCTCGAGCTCCAAAATTATAAACGAAGGAGACAAGAAGAAGGCTGGAAAGAGCATGAGAGCCAAGGAAACACAGACAACTCCCAGCCATCTGAGCGAAAAAAAAAACGCCGATGGCGAATTAACAAATCAAGAAACTGTAAATAATGAACCGTTGGAAAATATTGTCGAAATTCGCAGTTGGGTAGTAGCTCAGAGAGATCACTGGGACATTCAGCCCGAGGACTTAATTAGAGAGGATACCTGTCATGAAACCCAACCTAAATTCAAGTTATCATAGCCCATAAAAATGTTCACCCTCAGAGAACTTAGGACAGCATTTTTACTATACAGCTAGAGAAGAAGCCAGATCCCCAAGAAATAACTCTAAAGATCTAACAGAGGCTCAAGGATCAATCCCAAGAACGATTAAGAAGAGTACGGAATAAGAAGTTCCATGCACCTTTCAAGCAAGGAGATCTAGTTCTAGTCAAAACTGCTCCAATATCAAATGCACCAGCAAAAATATGTGCTAAATTTCTGCCGCTATACAATGGTCCCTACAGAATCGAGCGCGTGCTTGGAAATAATGCTTATGAAATAGCAAGTTTAAATGGCAAATACCGTAACATACATATTTTACGATCGACGATAAAATCTGACAAAATAATTCACCGGCGTACATTATAAAAGAGACGAGATATTATAAAAATAAGTAAATCGCGGTGAGATACATCTGACTTGGATCCGGTGAGCAACCACTCTGCGATTGGCGAAGAAGGACTCACTATATCGGAGGACCGATAATTTCGTATGGGAAGAAAGTTACCCCTGTTGTTATAAATTAATATATATATATACGGAGAACTTATCCCAACTGAAGAAAATTTCGTCATTAAGAATAAGCAGTAGAACAATGGAATATACCATGACTGATTGCTCCGCAAAAGGAATTTTCTACGCTGTCTGCAGATTTGGAATGATGACTGCTTGCTAAATATACATGATGGACTGAACTGGGGATAGGCACCGGCCAGCCAGATGACCAGCCGATGAGGAATGGACCGGCCAGCCAGAGGACCAGCCGATGAGGATAGGCACCGGCCAGCCAGATGACCAGCCGATGAGGAATGGACCGGCCAGCCAGAGGACCAGCCGTTGAGGATAGGCACCGGCCAGCCAGAGGACCAGCCGATGAGGATAGGCACCGGCCAGCCAGATGACCAGCCGATGAGGAATGGACCGGCCAGCCAGAGGACCAGCCGTTGAGGATAGGCACCGGCCAGCCAGAGGACCAGCCGATGAGGATAGGCACCGGCCAGCCAGATGACCAGCCGATGAGAAATGGACCGGCCAGCCAGATGATCAGCCGATGAGGAATGGACCAGCCAGCCATATGACCAGATGATGACCGGGAAGACGTTGTCCAACCGGAGATCCAGATCCTAACAGAGGGTCTAACCACAACCAAGGAATGGAGCGACAACCAGACCAAACATAACATCTGACGAGCTAAGTCTTAACATTTTTTTAGTAGTTTCTTGCAATCTACACCCTCACTCTAACTTCGGCATGTGCGGATTAATTGGTGATATTCATGAATTAATTAAGAACGTGTGTGAATCATAAAGTGAAGTGTGAGATATTTAAGGCCATAAGATAAGATGGCAGTGTAGAATTAGAATTCTATTATATCATATACATGCTACCGCAATTGCATTCATACAGTAGAAACTAGCATGAGTAAATGAAAGAAGTGTTACTTGTGAAGATCTAATAGCAATGAGTCTATACAACTAGTGAAACTTCGATTAATCTCGTATTATTGTACAATGATTACGTCACGAATTTACCTGCGCGACACAGATGAATATAGTTAAGTTACGTATTCCTTTCTTTATAGAAAGAGGGCATTGAACTCCAACTGCTGTTAAAATATAAGAGGTTATTAAAATGCGTTTATAATAAGGCAATTCTAAAATGTTTGCCATATAGCTTTAAGAGTAATCGGCGATATGCGTACGGCAATAAGTATGCCAGTGGAATGATAATGTATATTGGAATGGTGTTAAAATATGGTTATTTCTCGGAGTATATTAAGGAATATTTGAAATGAAGATGTTTATTTATGTTCTGCGGTATGAGAAAGAATTGTAATTCGCCGAGGAAACGTTGCGTTAGATTAACATGAGGTGAGTTTCTGTGTCATATGGAAAGAGTATGTCAAAAGAGTGAACATCGCGCAGATGACCCATTTTAAGGTAAGATTGACATGTATTATGGTAGAATTGTGAATCGTGACAGTTTTTATCTGACATTGGTAAATGGTATGTACCGAATACAAGAGAGTTCTTTAACATACGGTTTAACTAGGCTCATGACTAAGTACACATGTTATATTCTTTGGTGCGGTGACATTTCAATATAATACGTATTAATTTCATTCTATACTGACCATACGAGTTGAGTAGCTCGTACACATGAGAGATATTGAATAATAGGAGATAGCTAAAGCACATTGAGCCGTTGGTGGAGGAGTGTGTGGATCGGAAACTACCTAAGCAGTTAGATAGATGTTCATTTCTTTTCACGCAGATATGATTTGAGTTGAAGTGTTTAAAATATAAATAATAGGAAAATGGTTAGTTAGGAGCCATATGTCGTAGGCGCTAGGGAGGTATTGTCTTAGCCCGTAAGTTGTTATTTATGCGTATTCAAGGTGAAGGACCAAATAATCAGAGTTCAGATTTATGAATGGAAAATTTGGAGAGCAGTTTTACGATTTCATACTCACGCATGAGTTTGTTTGGGAGATACATACGCAAAGATATGATCAGATTTACATTCGCAATCTGACTTTATCCCATTTAATTTTTATTATGTTTTCAATTTAGCAAACCATCCATTTTTATCACAGTGAATTGACTTAAATGTGGTGAGAATAATTAATATAATTATCGTGACAGTATTCACATCGAGTATTTATATGGAGACCGTGATTGCTCAGTGATCTCTTAAATATAATTAGAGTAAATCAAATACACTTCGGAACATGGCTACGAATATAGAAGTAAATAACTAATATGAACTTGAACATTGAATGAGAATGAGTGTAAATAATTGAAAATCTTAATTATTTTACTTTATTTGAGCCAGCGCTGACTCTAATCCTTTATACATAAATGTTATTAAGATAATACTACCCAGAATTCACATTTAACTTTACACTGGACATGATTTATTCTTATAAATTTTCTTATACTATTCTTTTAGAAAGTGTCTGTGTTATGAATTCCTTTTGGGTAACAGCTAGTTTGTAAGTTAGCTAATAAGTTTAGTAGATATAAGTAACTGATGAATTTGACAAAAGAGAGAGAGATTCTTTTTGAGATTTTCGGCCGCAGGTCCTTACTTGAGTGAATAGGTTCCCCCATGATGCGTGTCTCAGCAGACCGAGTCTCTTCCGAAATCACGTTAAAAACAAACACATATAAAATCTCAGATTTTATGAGCGATAGATGGAATACCCTGAGAAGAAACCGAGTTACCGGGAGAACATTGCACTGACCGCTCGACTGTCGGGTGCACCTTTTACAATAGAAAAAATTAGCTTTAAAATGTGCACGATTTTCTGAAATAAACTGTACTGATTCCCTGAGGAAGTAATGAAAATTCGTATGATTTTTTTTCAGGAAAATGTTGCTAGTGGATCATGGTACAATGGTGTAAAGGAAAGGTTATACTCATACAAATTACATTAATGTATTCTATGAATTTGTCAAGCAGAGTCTGGGTTGGAAAGTTGTTTGCGTCAACACTATTGTGGTTGAGAAACAAGACAGAATTTGTTATTGTCACTTCTAATACGTGATAGTCTATGTCTAAACTTCCTCACATTAAATGTGACGCAACAAGCATGTCCTGTGGCGAGAAGTCAGTCTTGCGTGAGTTCGAGGTCCAAATTTTTGTGTGCTATATATTCGCCCTGTTCACAAAACAGATCCGGTGAAGTTGGTTGAAAATTCAATGTGCCCGTAGCCGCACAGGAAGACAATTTCATGAAGGTCTACGTGAGGTATGTAGAGAAACGGCGTTACCATACAGAGTAGTGGTGAGGTCGTTTAGTTCTTTCAATGGCAGACGTTGAAGCGTGGCAGACATGGCTCTGCCGTGTCACCCTGGTGTCAGTTAAGAAGAAGTGCAGACTATTGCAGAGCTTTTAGACACAGATCGACGTCAGTCAGGTCACGAGACGAGAGTATCACATATATTGAAGTGTGTATTCTAATGAAGCGCCTGATAATTCGGAAATTATAGTTTATAGTGTCGTTCGCTCAGTACTTTACACGCTCTGTTATAACTGCATTAAAGTTTTGGATTAGTTTATTTGATTTTAGAGTAATTCAGTATTCCCATAGTCCTATCCTAAAGTCTAAATAGTACTAAACATTGTTCTAGTGTACTGCCTTGCACTTCCATTGTCTCTTGATTCGCGCACCGTAACACAAACACAACCTCTTCTTCCTACAACTACTTCAGAATAGCTTCATGTCGCCTCGTCCTGCTTCCTTATATCATATCCGTTGGACGGCACATAGCTAGGGGAATCACTGCTAGAATGGGCTTAGGTTCCCATGGTAGTTATTTAATGACAAATTTTGAGTAGTAGACATAAATTAATAGATATAATCAACTAGAGACACTAAATAAATCCAAACCATATTCTCTGTCGTTCCAGTTGTCTGTCACGTGGCTCGCAGGCGTAATTACCCGTTAATCTCGCAAGCATTCCACCCCTGTTTCTTCCCGCTTTTTTTTTTTTTGCTAGGGGCTACGTCGCACCGACACAGATAGGTCTTATGGCGACAATGGGACGGGGAAGGGCTAGGAAAGGGAAGGAAGCGGCCGTGGCCTTAATTAAGGTACAGCCCCAGCATTTGCCTGGTGTGAAAATGGGAAACCACGGAAAACCATTTTCAGGGCTGCCGACAGTGGGGTTCGAACCTACTATCTCCCGAATACTAGATACTGGCCACACTTAAGCGACTGCAGCTATCGAGCTCGGTCCAGCTTTTTTACACTTGCAGTTGGCATCTATGTGGTTAGGTTACCGGAGTTGGAGAGTAAACTGTGACGTTCGCTCGCGTACTCCTTTCGCTGGTCTAGCCATCCGCGTCGTGGTTGGTGGCCTAATTCTAGCTCTCTTTCATTAGCTTGGATCCCCGCGTTACAATTAATACATGCATGAGGTATTCAATAAATGACACTACCACGCAGATGTGGTACGGTACACTACCCATCTAACTTTCAGAATTCTTCTGTAACACAACATTTCAAAAGCATTTATTCTATTTCTTTCTGAATTAGTTATCGTCCATTTTCGATTTCCATACGGTGCAACGCTTAACACGAAATAATTCAGAAACGTCTTTATGTTCCCTATAAAAATGTTCGAAGTGAGGAAATTTATCTTCTTAATGAAGGCTTTCCTTGGTTGTGCTAGTCTGCATTTTATTTCCACCTCACTTCTGCTATCGTTAGTTACTGTATTTTACTACCCAAACTGCAATATTTACCTACTTACTTTAAGACTTAATTCCCTAAACTAATATTTCCTGCACCACTTGACTTCATTTGAGTGCACTGCATTACTTTGGCTTTGAAGTAATTCGTTTTCATTTAGTACTCCTTTTGTTAGAGTCTGTTCACACCATTCAGCAATTTCTCCAGATCTCCTGCAGTCTCAAATAAAATAACAAAATCATTGGCAAATCTCAAGGCTTTGATTTCTTCTTGTTTGATTGTGATTTTTTTCCAAATTCCTCGTTGATTTCCTTTACCACCCGGGGGAACAAATGAACATCATGCTCTATGCAGATGACTGTGATATTCGCTGACAATTTAGAAGACCTTCAATTCTTTTTGAACAGCGCCGAATATGTAAGATTAAACAATTCTAAAACATAATTAATAAAACTCATTAGCAGAAAACCATAGAGGCTGCTAACATCCAGCAAAGAACTACTATTAAATGGGTGTGACATGTTAATAACTAAGAATGATTTCTAACGCACGAATGGTAACTGACATTAAAATCAAAACTACGGTATTGCAACAATTTTTGTTTCTGAAATTCATCGTGTGTTGAATCTCGACTTTCCATTTGAAACTCAGTGTGTATTAATGAGTTACGTGATACTTGGTGTTAATTTACTGGGCCAAAATTTGGACAACAAAGGCTTCATAAATTAACCGATTGAAGGCATTTGAATTATAGATGTATCGCAGAATGTAGAAGATTCCATGGGTGGACCTTGTCAACATGTTCTCAATACCCGAAAAACGTAGGAAGGGCGGGCTGAGTAGCTCGTACGTTAGAGCTCCGTCCTTCTGTGCCAAACTTGACAGGGTCGATAGTATTTTAAATTGCTCAAAAACGTCAGCCTCGTGTCAGTACATTTACAGACATGTAAAAGAACTCTTGCGGAACAAAATTCCGACACTTCGGTGTCTCCGAAGAACTGTGAAATGAGTTGGTGGGCCGTAAAATCCATAAACATTATTTTGTCGGCATTTTACGAAACGGTAAATACAATTTGATACAGCAGATCATAAGCGGTGGGATAGAAGAACGGAAACTTGGATGTAGGTGAAAAATATTATTATACACGCAGGGTCTCCGGGAGTGGTTCGTCATCCACGATAAAGCAACCCTGGTATGAAAATCATATAATAGGAAGAAAAAAAGAATGAAAAGAAATCCTCCAATGTTACCAATCCCTGGCAAGGAGACTGGAGTAAAAGACGGCGACTTTTAAAAGGAAACGTCCAGAGGAGGAGGGATGAATGTCCAGTTTCATTCCGATTTAGAAAAATGGATGTGAAATTTAAAATAGCATAACTCCCACGTGGTTGTAATTTTGCTTTGGAGGATTGCCTTCTTAAATATATCAGTTGACAAGAGTTTGCACACAATAACTAAAATAATAATATTATTATCGATTTTACGTCTAATTAACTAATTTTTACAGTTTTCGGAGACGCCAAGGTGTCGAAATTTTGTCCCCCAGAAATGGTTTTACGTGCCACTAAATCTACCGACACTAGGCTGACGTATTTGAGCAGATTCAAGTACCACCGATATGAGCCAGTATCGAGCCTGCCAAGTTGCGGTCAGCCGGCCAGAATTCTATCGGCTGAGCTATTGACCTCGGTACAATAATTACAGTTTTGTACATTACCTAGATATAAATCTCACCAAAATGTTTACTGAAATCCCACACTACAAGGGAAACGGATGAATGTCCGTCATAATTATAATGTCACAAAAAACGAAACAACATCGTAGCTTTGTTACGCACCTTTCATAGCTAATGAATTAATAATAACATAAATCGTAAATCAATGGCTGCTAATTAATTAGTCATTTAATATTGGATATATGAGTGTGTTGAAAATGCACAGGTAACAAATGATCATTAAATATAATGTAATTATGGTAACTCTACATAATAGGTAAGCACGAACCTATATATATTTCTATGTGCTGCAGAACAAATCAGCACAGTCTTACTTTACTGTTTTGTAGGAAAATATTACTGATTTTTACGATCTCCTCCAGTTGTTGAGTTTTATCTACCTTCAATTTTGGGGTGGTAAACCATTGTAGATGACATTGTGTCCTGGCCTGAAAAATACCTTCAGATGCTGAAGATCCGGGTACTTAGCTTCGGACAGGGATAATGGCACAATTTTCTTCAACATGAGAAGCTTGTGTTATCCAGACGGCCATGTCAATCGTTTCTCCCTTGGACGCGTTTTTATTGAATGTTCCAAAGAACCGTTGTGTGTGCTGTGTCTCAATAATATGGATGATAAGGATGCTCCCTGTTTATCAACAGTTCTTATATCGGTCTGAACTTGAAATACGTTTCATTCACGTATTTTTCACCGAAAAAGTCAGTACAAGAACGAAACAGCATCGGATCGTCTCACAAAATTACTTCAAATTGGGTTGATTTTGTCTTTGCATTAGCAATGACATCATTTCACTCTTCAGGTAACTGTAAATGCGACTAACTAACTAATCCAATATTTCGTTTACATTGTAAGCATGAATGGCCACGAACTAGAAAGGTTATTCTAACCAAATTCAAGCACTTCACTTCATATACGATATAATGAAGAGTGGGAAAAGCAGTAAAGTTTTATTTTGGTCCTCAGCTGAGTCGCAAAACACGTGGAGATAATGCACCTCGGTGTCCAAGTAATTAAATGTGGAATGAAAAGTAAGTAACGATATTTCATCTTGACATTTTATGATTAGACATCTCTTTGCAAGTATAAAGTGTGTATAATAAACAAAAAATGTGAAAGTTAGCGACGGTAATTAATATATTATTACTTTTCTTTATAACACTCAATTTCTTCTGGAAATCAAGAACTATTATATAATAAAGGGAATATAAGGTCTTTGGTGCCTTCGTAAAGTACAGTGTTCTAGGACTCTTATGAAGAGTCACGTCATACTGACTCACTATTGTCATCAGCTGAGGAGTGCTTTGTTTTATCTGCAGCCTCTCATCTTTTTTAAATCGCATCACGGCTGCAGTTAAAAACATTAACCCGTCAACAACTGATAGACTACAGCCTCATAGAATTAATAGCGACTAATGAATAGATTTGCATAGGAGATTTAATATATAATCAATCAATCAATCAATCAATCAATCAATCAATCAATCAATCAATCAATCAATCAATCAATCAATCAATCAATCAATCAATCAATCAATCAATCAATCAATCAATCAATCAATCAATCAATCAATCAATCAATCAATCAATCAATCAATCAATCAATCAATCAATCAATCAATCAATCAATCAATGATCTGCATTTAGGGCCGTCGCACATGTGAAAGATTCTCTGTCAATTGTTTACCTAGTTTTTTCTTAAACGTTTTCAAAGAACTTAGAAATTTTCAAACATTTACCTCTTGAAACACCGGACGGCTATGACTTTCAATGTGGTTATGGTTGCTCATATATTGATATGACAAAAAGACTTCTTAGCACCAGAGTGAAAGAACACATTGAGTCAGTCAAGAATGTTGCTCATTCATCCTCCACAGGAAAGGCTATAAGCCAGTCTGACATAGCAGAACATTCCTACGATGCAGACCATCAAATCCTCTTTAACAAGGCGAAGGTCATCGTGCCGATGAAATCTTTGCTCGAATTGCGAGGGAAGCTATAGAGATACAGCTGCTCCCAAATAACTTTAACAGGGAAGACGGCTTCAAGTTATCACATACATGGAGACCTGTACTCTAGATATACATGTATAATACCACCATGGCACACTCGACAGAGGCAGCGAATAAGTAACTTCCCTCCCAACCATCACAGCATTCCATCGCGACATTCCCTGAGTCCAGAGAGTAGGGGGTCGTAGATAATGTGGTCGTGACTCGTGACTTCCACGCCACCTCTCCACAGACAGCTCGAAGCATAGTCGAGCATCTCGTCTCGTTACGCCAAATTCATCCCAGCCCAAACTTTTCAACATTTTCGTAACACTACTCCGTTGTTAGAAATTACCCAGAAGTTCTTATGATGTCAGACGCCTCCAAGTTGATTCCTAAACAAAGATTATGTTTAATGCCAAAGTTGATCAAAACGAAAAGTTTGAGTTAAACTGAGAACAAAATCTTCCATTTTGATCATGATCATTCTGATGTGGGCCTTTATATCCTAATTATGTTTTGACTCAGTTTCTACCTGCCTATGTAGAAATAAAATCCCGAATGGACTCAGGTAATATTTGTACTACCTGTGCATTTAAGAGGACTACTTAATTTTCAATACAGTATTCTGTAACTGTTATAGTGCCGACTGAATAATGTCCTGAACTATTGAAGATTAACATTGATTGATATTTTATGATTTTTGTGATAGTCTTAAAGAGAGGCATATATAAATAGCACTCATAGGTTGCATGGGGTTTCTTTCTAAAGGAAATGTAAATCATTGAACAGTAACTGGTTATGTGGTTGATATTATATAGATTATTATTGGTAATTACTGTATCATTCTTCTTGTCATTTTTGATCTGAAATAAGTGGACCTTAACGGTTGTGCCGTGACAGACTGTTGTATTCAGAGATTTGCTAGGTGCGCCTAGAGACTATCGATCCTTTATTATGTAGCTGGTAAAATAATTTAAAATAATTGCACTTAATATCTATCCTGAAAGAGGAACAATGGAAATATATTCAGGAGTGAAAATATATTTATTTCACAAGGAAGTGTTCCCTTGTGGTGAAATATTTGTGTTGCGGCTTTTGTGTTGGTACTCGCCTGCCGCATTTCATTTGTTACAGTTGGCACTGTGCTGCTGCGTTTTGTTTTATACACACACTGAACATAGTGACGGGCAGCAGTACACGGGTTTTGGTGTACCTCTGAATTTGTTGTACATATGTACAAATATGCAGTGTTTTATTCATGTGTAATAAATGTTTGAATCACCTTCTGAGTGCTGTGTTTGTGTCTGCTCGTTTGGGGCAGTCTGGTTCTCCATCGGAATTGTTTCAAATTTGTATTTGTGCGCCTATGGAACTGAACTTTGGTATGTGTGGCCGATATGTTATTTTGTCGTTCGCAACATAAAAGTTTGGTCCTTCCGGGCTGGAATCATTGTGAACTTTGAACATTTTGCTAGTCGTGCTAGTCATTATAAAATTGTTATCGTCATGAATTGCTGCCTGCAACCGCCATTTTAATATAGCAACGAGCTTGCCACGAAAAGCATCGTGAACAGTTATTGTATTAAAGCACCAAGATGTCGTGCTTAAGACTAATTACCGAATGTTTGAATTCATCATATTAAGATCTCAACGAAGTCTACATTGTTTTGGAACTGTTTTGATATCGCACGTTAACAATCTGTGGAATGTTACCACGTGCTAACGTATTTGTTCTTGTGAGCTGTTTACGCCAGCTTGTATCTCATACCCTGATGTTCGAGATGTTAAATGCTGCTTATAATTAGGACTCCAGAGAACATTACATCGCAGACGTCATCTTATGGACTTTCCAGTCACTTTGGGCATGTGGTTCCAGTCAAGGAGTGGTTCCAGTGATACCTAGTGATGATTAATGATACCGCACCGTTATGTACTGTAAGTGTGTTCCGTTTGTCTTTATTGTTCCTATCTTGATTAAGGTGGACATCCTGCCTAATATCCTAACCCTACTGCAAGCACTTCCCGTGTATAGAATTAATAGATTTGTCTTGATTTCTCATGGGCATTATAAGATTTCGTGCCAATAATTTGTTGGGCCGCTTTGTGTATTTTGCATATTCAAAACGTACGTGGTTTATTATACGTTATTTCATGCTTTCGTGCATCTACCTACATTGTTGGTTAGATTCAAAGACTGTCACTCATTCCAACAATGCAAAATGAATGCAGAGCACTGAATATAGAGCTTATTCTTTGCATAGTCACCATAGTTTTAAGATTGATTTCTATTATTATCTTGTCAATATGATTACCCGAACTATTCATCATGGTGTTTGAATGCAAAGAAAAGGCTGATCAAAAACGTGGTCTACTTAAGAGGTCATTAACTCACATCGAAAATTAATTGAAGCAAGATCACATCAACCATCACCAAATCAATCAATACTGATCTGCATTTAGGGCAGTCGCCCAGGTGGCAGATTCCCTATCTGTTGCTTTCCTAGCCTTTTCCTAAATGATTTCAAAGAAATTGGAAATTTATTGAACGTCTCCCTTGGTAAGTTATTCCAATCCCTAACTCCCTTTCCTATAAATTAATATTTGCCCCAGTTTGTCCTCTTGAATTCCAACTTTATCTTCATATTGTGATCTTTCTTACTTTTATAAACGCCATTCAAACTTATTCGTCTACTAATGTCATTCCACGCCAACTCTCCGCTGACAGCTCGGAACATACCACTTAGTCGAGCAGCTCTTCTTCTTTCTCTCAATTCTTCCCAACCCAAACTTTGCAACATTATTGTAACGCTACTCTTTTGTCGGAAATCATCCAGAACAAATCGAGCTGCTTTTCTTTGGATTTTTTCCAGTTCTTGAATCAGGTAATCCTGGTGAGGGTCCCATATACTGGAACCATACTCTAGTTGGGGTCTTACCAGAGACTTATATGCCCTCTCCTTTACATCCTGACTACAAGCCCTAAACACCCTCATAACCATGTGCAGAGATCTGTACCCTTTATTTACAATCCCATTTATGTGATTACCCCAATGAAGCTCTTTCCTTATATTAACACCTATATAATTACAATGATCCCCAAAAGGAACTTTCACCCCATCAACGCAGTAATTAAAACTGAGAGGACTTTTCCTATTTGTGAAACTCACAACCTCACTTTTAACCCCGTTTATCAACATACCATTGCCTGCTGTCCATCTCACAACATTTTCGAGGTCACACTGCAGTTGCTCACAATTTTGTAACTTATTTATCACTCTGTAGAGAATAACATCATCCGCAAAAAGCCTTACCTCCGATTTCACGCCTTTACTCATATCATGTATATATATATGAAAACATAAAGGTCCGATAATACTGCCTTGAGGAATTCCCCTCTTAATTATTACAGGGTCAGATAAAGCTTCACCTACCCTAATTCTCTGAGATCTATTTTCTAGAAATATAGCAACCCATTCAGTCACTCTTTTGTCTAGTCCAATTGCACTCATTTTTGCCAGTAGTCTCCCATGATCCACCCTATCAAATGCTTTAGACAGGTCAATCGCGATACAGTCCATTTGACCTCCAGAATCCAAGATATCTGCTATATCTTGCTGGAATCCTACAAGTTGAGCTTCAGTGGAATAACCTTTCCTAAAAACGAATTGCCTTGTCACGAACTGATTTCCAGGCAAAATAGGCTGCCAGAAATTTGGAAGGAATTCAGCATTGTTAGGGAGTATCTAGAATGTGAATTAGACTAAAAATCTAACGAAACTCACTTTGAAGAGCATGATGAATTCGAAAACAGTAATCATGCAATAGTTGGTAGGATTCAAGAATTACTTTGTTCATTTGAAAGACCCAGGAGTCCTAGTAACGCATCCATTATTTATGATAACTCTACTCGGTCCAACTGTAGCTTGAAGCTCCCTCCCATTGAATTGCCTGTTTTTAAAGGAGATTTGACAACATGCTTGAGTTTCAGGAACAGCTTTCAAAGCTTAGTTCTTAACAATACACACATTGACAATGTGTAAAATCTACACTACCTATTGTCGTCTCTTCAAGGCGAACCTAGAGATTTGTTGGATAACCTATCCATATGTGCTGATAACTTCACTGTTTCTTGGAATTTAATTAATGAAAGGTACAATAATAAACGCTTAATTGATTCACAGCATGTAAAACATTCGCTCAATCTCCATAATCGTACTAGGGGATCTTCTGTCGAATATTGCAAATTGATAAACCAAGTAAAATCTAACCTTAGTGCTATTGAAAATTGGGAGGGTCAAGTTCCACTTCATGAAATTTTGCTACAGGAATTGATTGTAAATAAAATCAAGTCCAACCAGAGAAGTGAATGGGAAAACAAATTTGCCTCCACTGATATTCCCACACTAAATAATTTAATTGACTTCTTGGAAAGAAAATGTCAAACATTAGAGCTAACAGAATGCAAGAAACCTGTGATTGAGCAAAAACGAGACTTAAAATCCAACCTAAAAGCACTTCACATTACCAACAATAGCACTTCCCTGTATTGTAGGTTTTGTAAACTTGATAATCACAGCATTTCTGAATGTAGAAAGTTCAAACAAGCAAACATTGATCATCGTCGTATGTTTGTGAGGGAAAATAAACTTTGTTATCTTTCTTTTTCCGTTTCTCATGTTTCTAAACAGTGTAATCAAAACATGTGCCGCCAGTGTAATGGGCCCCACAACTCATTGGTTCACGAGGAACAAACAAGTCGTCAATAATAACAATAATAATATGAATGCTACAAGTTCTGCAATTGTTTCACCCACTGCTATGTAGGTTGTTTTAGGACTAGGTTTTAATGTTTTGCTGAGCACTGCGTGTGTAGGAGTAAAAGATAGCTCAGAAGAGATTGTACTAGTTAAATCTTTGTTAGACTCTGAGAGTCAATTATTCTTTGTGACTTCTGATCTTGTCAAGAAGCTTGGTATCCCTACAAGGGCTTGTCGTCTACCTATTGTTAGTATAGGCAATGCGAATGTGTCTCCTGTAAGTTCCACATGTAACCTTGTTTTGTTCTCTAATGTATCAGATTATACATTGAAGTTGAACTGTGCAGTCGCGAACACAATCACAAGTCCATTTCATGCGCAGGAAATTGATTGTTCCAATTGGGTTATTCCTCATGATATTATTTTGAATGGTAGGACATTTAATCATCCCTCTACTATTGACATTTTGCTAGGTGATGAAGTCTACTACGAAATTGCATCTTCTAATATTTTGCATAAGAAGGGTTATCCCGCCTTATTAGATACCGAATTTGGTTGGGTGCTGTCAGACACTTTCCCTGAGTCATGCATTAAGAATAATGCCAAGGCTCGTCGTGCCAATCTTGCAAAACTTGGTTCGATTGACACTAAACTCCAAAGGTTCTGGGAGCTCGAAGAACTTCATCAACCAGCCCTTACTCCTGAAGAAAGCGCTTGTGAAGAACACTTTGTGAATAGTGTTCAAAGAGATGATACTGGTAGGTTTGTTGCCAAACTTTCTATTCGTGCTGAAGTGCCACTTGTAGCTGAGTCTAAGCACAATGCTGTTAAAAGGTTCAAACAGATGTAAAGTAAATTTGCTAAGCTTCCAGAGTTGAAAAGGAAGTATGTAGATTTCATGCGTGAATACAGTGAAATAGGTCACATTGAAATTGCACCACCAGAGACCTCTAAATTTTTAAGCTTCTATATGCCGCATCATTATTTGCTCAAGGATTCTAGCAATACAACCATGCTGAGAGTTGTTTTTGACGGAAGTTGTGAATCATCAAATGGGATAGCATTGAATTCTATGTTAATGGTTGGTCCTACCATTCAGCCTGACATGCTGTCCTTGCTGTCCATTGTTTTAAGGTTCAGAACCTATTTCCTTGCTCTTACGGCTGACATTTCTAAGATGTACAGATGTGTGCTAATTCATCCTGACCACAGGAATCTTCAGAAAATTGTTTGGCGTGAATCTACTGATGAAGAAATCGAGGACTACCGTCTTACTGCTGTCACATACGATACAAGATGTCTAGTTCAACTTGCCGATGAACACAAGAAATCTCACCCCACTGCATCAGAGATCATTCGCTTATGTTTTTATGTTGACAACCTGCTGACAGGTACTAGTTCAGTTGAAGAAGCTAAGGAGCTTTAATCAGAAATCTCTTCTGTGCTTGATAGTGCATCTTTTCATCTTAGAAAGTGGACGTCAAATTGTCAGAAGCACTTGCCAATGTCCCTTTATTAATTATTAATTATTAATTATTAATTATTAATTATTAATTATTAATTATTAATGCCTTTATTTTCCTCCGATCTACAGAATTGAAGCCTTATTGATCTATTAAGTAGAAAAATAATAATGCCCAACCTAGGCAGCTTAATCTAACATACACATATAATAATTCCTGTAAAATAAACATATCTGACACCAAAGCAAGGAAAAAAGCCGTATTGATATAAATAATAATAATCAAATGGCAACGAGGTAGAATGGTCTGTTGTCCCTAGTATAAGACAGTATGACAGTATGGCAATGAAAAACAAAACTGGTAACATATTGCTATGTAGAGTACGATGTTGTGTCAGATTTGCATCTGCACTTTAAACAAGACAGTATGACAGTATGGCAATGAGAAGCTAAACTGGTAACATATTGCTATGTAGAGTACGATGTTGTGTCAGATTTGCATCTGCACTTTAATCAAAGAGTATATCACTTCCGGCCGGGTTCGCACTCAGCATATTCTTTCTTGAACACTGACCTCTCTGGTTTTCTACTTAAGTTGCAAACCTGGCTTCGTATTTCCTCCACTGTAGTGCCGGTGTGCAATTTTTCACCTTACGTTTCGTTACTGTTGACCACTATTTGAACTCTATTGTCTCACTATATTTATTATCTTTAGAATCCAGACAAATCACCACCTTAACTAAAACCATATTCACTCATTATTAACTTGGACCCTCAGCTCATATACCAACCATCTCCACATATTAGCTTTAAACTTAACACCTATCCACTTTGCAATCACTCTCTTCCTCATTCACTCCACACGTTACCGCCTACGAATTTAACTATTTAATCACTCTTGTCATAGTTACGAATAATACACAAACTCCGCTATTCTCATGTGTACACCAATTTACTTTCTACTGCAAATTGCCTTTTTTGCTTCTTGCACTATGCCTTCGTCCAATTTGTTCTTCTTACCCCATATCTCCCTTAGGCTCAAACTTCTCCCTTTCGCCAGGGTACTTCTTGCTTCTTCTTCCTGCCTCCCAGCCGTATTTTCACTTCATTTGTATGCTCTTGTCACATCTTGTGTTTCCGCCCCCACAATCACTTCCTGTATCTTCCTTTCATCTCTCACACAGGCCTTCGTCCTCAGCTCCTTAATTAATGCCCTGGTCTCCCTGGTTTCCTTCCTTATTTCCCTCCTCATCTCAGCTGTTACCTCTCTGGTTCCTTCTTTGATCGATTTGTAAATAGCATTCATGTCTTCTTCTGTCAAGTTAATTTCTTCTTGATGCGAGCTTGGATCCAATGTCTTATTTTCTTTGATTCTTTCTTTATCTCCAGGTCCGTCTTCACCCACTTTACTGTCTCTGACTTGCCTTTCTTCCACTCTCTTCCCCACTACCCCTTCGTCCTTCCTATTCTCTTCCATTTCCTGTAATTTCTTCGCTGCACACACTCTGGTCCATAGTCCATTGGATACTACTAGATGTTGACCCTTAACGTAGGCTCTTAACCCTTGTATTTTAGCCCTGACTAAATGTTTTTTCAGAGTGTTTATATTCTTTACCCCTTCTCTTTCTATGTCTCTTTTAATCCAAATTTTTGTGCTACGTATATTATCTGCTCCTCTTATCACTACTTCCGCCATCAGGGTGGAAAACAAATTCAGTTTTATCGGCCTATCACCCCGTTTTTTACCTATCCTTTCCATTTTCATCAACTTCCACAACTTTGTAGATTGTCAGCACTTTGTCTTCCGGCACTCCATATATAAATAAGCATTTCTTCCTGCGTTCTCGGTTGCTGTCTTTAATTTCTGCTTTCAGCTTCACCACCTCTTCTTCCATCTCCTTTATTTTTGCCTTTAGTGATATCATTTCTCTCTCGCTGATTTCCACTTTGTTCATTGTCTCGTCTGTTCTTCCCTGTATCCAACGCCTCATATGTTCAAATTCCTTCATTTGTTCTTTCATCATAGTTTTAATCTGCTCAAACGGATATACTTCTTCCACCACTTCTTTCACCACTCTTCTTATGACCTCCACGTCTTCCCAGTTCATGTTCCCACTGGAAGTCGGGCCGGGGTTCACCTCCACACCTCCTATGGCTAACAGTACCATAATGACCGCTGCCACCAGTATCATCTCGCCCATCATTCTTGTTTCCACTTTACCTCCTTTATTTCTAACTGTTTCCATTTTCCATCTCCCCTGCCATCTTCCAATAGCTGCACGATATTGATCCACACCAATCATTTTCCTCCTACCTCCCGTCTTACTTTTCCACTCACCGGTCACACTCCACACCGGCTCTACCGGCACCTCACGCAGCACGTCCGTCACCGAACGCTGACTAGGTTAGACTGTGCAATGTCCCTTTAGAGGACAGAGAAATGTTTTTACCTTGTATTCTCACTAAGGACGAAGCTATTAAAACATTAGGTATTGTGTGGCTTCCTAAATGTGATGAGTTTCAGTTTCAAATAAATTTTAAGAAAGCACGTAAGGAAGTCACTAAGGGAAGCATTCTCATTATCATTGCTTCCATATTTGATCCCCTTAGATTGTTAGGATGTGCCGTGGTTAAGTGCAAACTTATCCTGCAGTCTCTTTGGCAGTTGAAAATTGATTAGGATAATGCGTTAGAACCTTCATCTGAAATTATTGAAATCTAGAATGCTATCTAAAGTGAGCTCCCTTTGCTTAATGAACTCAGAGTGCAAAGAAATGTAATGTCCTTTGCTAAGAATAAGGTTATTGAAAACCATGGCTTTTCTGACGCTTCAGAAGCTGCCTATGGTGCTTGTGTGTATGTTAGGACAGTATCTGATAATGATGAGGTATCAGTGATCCTGTTGACTTCTAAATCGAGAGTTGCTCCATTAAAACAGCAATCTATTGCCCGTTTAGAGCTTTGTGCTGCTCTGCTGCTTCCTCGCCTTATGATTAAGGTCACTGAATGGCATAAATTGCACATTCCTTTCTCCACATACTGCTGGACTGACAGCATGATAGTCCTGTGTTGGTTACAGAAACCCGCCAATTGTTGGAAAACCTTTGTCGCTAATAGAGTTGCTGAAATTCAATCCCTCATTTCAGTCTCAGATTGAAGACATGTACCTATCCGCAGTAATCCAGCTGACCACTTGTCTCGAGGTGTTTTACCCTCACAAATGTTTTCTCTTGATGTATGTAATCCAGCTGACCACTTGTCTCGAGGTTATTTACCCTCACAAATGTTTTCTCTTGATGTATGTTATGTTGGCATGGTCCCTCCTGGTTGCACGAATTGTCCCCAGTGTACCCTGATTTTGTTGCCAGTAATATACCGTCTGCTGTGAATGCAGAATCGAAACCCTCTTTGAGAGTCCTGCTAGTTAACGTGCACCCACCTGAGTTAGAGAAGGTTTCGTCCTTTCTCAGACTTAAGCGAGTTTATAGCTACTTTATGAGATTTGTTACCAATGTTCGCTCCACTAAGGATGCTCGCATCGTTGGTCCACTCACCCCTGAAGAATTGAGGATTAGTGAAATGAAAATAATAAATCTGATGCAAGCTAGTGAATATAGGAAGGAACTGCATGACTTGAGGTCTAATAATGTAGTTGCCTCTTCGAGATCATTGAAAACTTTGAATCCGTTCCTCGATGATTACGGGTTGTTGAGAGTTGGTGGTCGACTCATGAATTCTCAGTTGGAATACAATGAAAAACACCCCATCATTCTTCCTTCGAAACACATTTTGCTAAATTGATTTTTAAACATGAAACTGAGATGCTATTGCATTCCGGTCCTCCGGCTGTATTGTTCTCCTTGCTTAACATATTTTTGATTCCACGTGGGAAGACAGTTGTTCGTGGTGTGATCCATTCTTGTTACAAGTGCTTCAAGGAACAAACCTCAACTCAACACTCACATAATGGGTCAGTTTCCCTCGTATAGAGTTGAACCATCGTTACACTTTGTTAAGGTTGGTCTTGATTAGATAATCCGAGGAGTTTAAAGCGTTCATTGCTCTCTTTGTTTGTCTTGTCACCAAGGCAATACATCTTGAAACGGTGAAGAGTCTAACGACTCAGAACTTCCTCGCCGCATTTAGAAGATTCACTGGGCGTAGAGGGTTTCCAAATCTCATCTTGAGTAATAATGGCACAAATTTTGTTGGAGCCAACAATGAGTTATTAAGATTTATTAAGGATAGCTCTACTTAAATAAAAGAATATTCATCTAATTTGAATGTGAATTGGAAGTTTATTCCACCCTCCAGTCCTCATTTCGGTGGGCTTTGTGAGGCTGGATTAAAGTCCACAAAATCACTTTTAATGCCGACTCTAGGAAAATACATTGAAGAGCTGAGTACTCTTGTGTATCAAATTGATTCTGTGTTGAACTCGAGACCTCTCTGTTCAATGACTGACGACCCCAATGATCAATGCTATTTGACACCTGGACATTTTCTAGTAGGGAGACGATTGACCTCTATCCCTCTCCAGATATATCCAACAGCTTCCGCTCCTGTCTAACTAAATGGAATTTGGTGCAACAACTGTATCACGATTTTTGGCAGAGGTGGTCAAAGGAATACATACAATCACTTCAACAAAGACGTAAATGGTCTTCCGCAGGGAAGTGGACTCCAACTGTGAGAGATTTGGTGCTAATAAGGGAGGATAACCTTCCTCCTCTGATTTGGAAGACTGGTATAATCCAGGAATTCCATCCTGGTTGTGACAATATTACTCGTGTGGTCAGTGTATAGACTAAAACTGGTCTTTTGCGCCGTGCCATAGTGAAATTGTGTCTATTGCCCAAGGATGTTGTATAGTTGTACATTTGTATGTGTTGTATCTGAAGTTTTTTAATATTCATTTGTCTGTGAAGAACATAAACACTTGACTTTGATTTTGAGTGTTGAGATCCCTCAAAGGGAGGGAGGGTGAGTATGTTGCGGCTTTTGTGTTGGTACTCGCCTGCTGCATTTCATTTGTTACAGTTGGCACTGTGCTGCTGCGTTTTGTTTTATACACACACTGAAGATGGCGACCGGCAGCAGTACACGGTTTATGGTGTACCTTTGAATTTGTTGTACATATGTGCAAATATGCATTTTTATTCATATGTAATAAATGTTTGAATCACCTTCTTGGTGATGTGTTTGTGTCTGCTCGTTTGGGGCAGTGCGGTCCTCCATCTGAATTGTTTCAAATTTGTATTTGTGCACCTGTAGAACTGAACTTTATTATGTGCGGCCGGTATGTTGTTCCGTCGTTCGCAACAATTTCAGTTATTACTAAGAAACATGAATTTGCCGTATCTCACTTGAAAGTTCAATTCGTGATGAAGGTGAAGACAAACACACACGTATTTCCCTTTCAAAGGAAATAAATTTCTCCTGTTTCTTTTCCCTTTTAATTCCCTTTACACTGTATTTGGAATTGGTTCGTTCTCACTTTCATTAGAATATTCCTTCAGAGACTCGTCTACGAATTATCTCCGTTCAAACAGAAACTTATCGATACTGAACTTAAATTTAAAGCAGTTTAACAGCATAACTTATATAACAAAAATTCTAGAATAGGACCAAGCGGTGTTATGACTGCAAGCCTAAAAGTAACTTGGCTGTTGAACTGTTGCCAACTCACACGTTGCTGTACCGCGGTAAATCACTTCAAAGAATCAGTGAACAAAAAATGAGAAACAGTGCTTCAAAATGTTATCTTTTCTGTTTACTAACAGTCATATTCTGACTTGACATATTTCTCTATAATTCCCAGGTGGAATATAGGGCCTCGGTGAAATTTATCCAGCTTGTTCTATCTACCGCCAATGATTTACATTTTTCCATATCTTGTTGACTCCAGCTATCTCCCTGCTTATAGTTCTAGTTCTCTTCCAGGTAATCCTCGGTCTGCCTTGCATGCGACTATCTTTCGGATTCCAGCTCTGTGCCTGCCTTGTGATACTTTCTTGTGGTCTTCTTAAGATTTGCCCAATCCATCTCCATTTTCTTCTCGTTATCTGTTGCTGTATAGGTCTTAGACCTGTGGTCTCCCAAAGGTGTTTGCTTGAGATTCGTCTTTGGTCACCATATTCTCAACTACTTATACAAGTCTGTAACCTTGTGGTAATATCTTTGGTCACTTTCGAGGTCTCACTTCCATACAGTAAAACAGGTTTAACATTTTAACTGAATATTATCAGCTTCGTTTTTAAGAGAACGTGAGGGATCCAATTTGTTCGTAACTTTGCGAAAGATATTCTGGCTTTATTTATACGACTCAGCACATCTCTAAAAGCTCTTTCATCCTGGCTAACCATGCTTCCTAAATATACAAATTCTTCTTTTCTTTCTGTATCCATTATATCTGGAGTCAAGGTAGAATTTTTACGATCGTTTATGTGCATTCACTAAGTCTTTTTCATTTTCTTTAAGCCTATTTCTTTAGCTTCTACTTTTAAGTCATCCAGTTTGATTTCCATGTCCAGAAAACATTCTACAAGAAAGCAGAGGTCATCTGCATAATCCAGTTCTTCCAAACGGTTATTTAATCTCCACTGAATGCGCCGCTTCCTTTTCGTTGCCTTTCTCAACATACAGTCCAGTGTGATGGTAAACAATATTGGCGGCAGGAAGCATCCTTGTCTTACTTCAGATTTCACAGCAAGAGTTTCATTTATGGTCTACTTGACAACTATATACATCGTAAATTGACTTTGTTAGACGGACTATATTTTATGGGATTCTGAACTTTTCCCTAGACCTTCACATTTTTCTCCGGTTGACAGAATGAAAGGCCTTTTCAAAATCAAGTCATTTTCCGTATAGTCTTGAATATAATCAGTGACGTGAAACGCAAAAGTGCAGCCAATAGCACGATTGCTTTTCCAATTAAGAAATGTCTCTAGGATGGAGCACACTCTGAGGTAAGCAAAGACTAATGTAATTTAATTTAAGACGTAATCTCTCAATGACTGTAATAGTATGACTAAGAAAATATATACAAAAATGACATACTTAGTGAACGGATTTTTATGTGCTAAAATATTGCAAATATTTCTCTTAATTTTTAGTAAAGAATTAAAACTATGGATAAACATTACGGTATAGACATATTACAAAATATATACATATTATACATATTATATACATATACATATTATAAAAACCACTCACTAGTCATAACTCGCTGTTGCAGAGAACAATGCATACTTTATCTGAATTTTTCCACAAAGCGACGTCGGTCGTCTTGGAGGAATGCACGATACCGGAAGGAAGACACTTCAATGTCACAGTACGGCAGTCTTGAAAATGTCATCAAATCAAATCAAAATCTCTTTATTTGCAAAATGAGGTGTCCACCTCGGTGGCAAATGGTACACTAAAATACATTATTGTCAAGCACTAAATTTTAAATTAACAAGAGAAGAATTTTTTTCTAGAATACAATAATATACAATTTATGCTAACAATTTTTTTCTATTAACAAACAGATCATCCTGAATAAATTTATATTGTTTACAAAATTCTACTTATAATATCTTCTATACATACAAACATAGTCAACTCATATACAGTATGTGGAATTACTTCAAATAATACTATGCAACTGGTATAAGATTAAAATTTACACTGCATTTATTTACTTTTTTTTACCCATTTTGGAACCTAAGTAGCATAACGACCTGATGCGTCTTAAACAGAGCCCCCTTTTTCCACCACTTTTCAGAGTTCCTGAAGGAACGTCACTGATGCACGAATTATCAACTTAATCAACATATTTTTGCTCTACAAGAGCTTTGGTAGCTTTACACTTAGTATGAAATCCATGATTTTTTAGAAATATACCCCTAAAGTTCCGTTCAGTGGATTCTATTTTGAGTTCTTTGAGTGGATGAATTATTTTCTCACTGCCACGCATCTCATAAACTGCTTCAGTAAACAAGTCGTTTGATGTTTCTAACTTCATTATAGAGTGACACAAAAGTTTTCTGAAGATGTATAAGATAAAGAAATTCATTTTAATGAACTATTCTTATGTAAGTTCTGGAATATTTCCATTCAAGAATCATCATCCTTTTATTTTAATTCATCTACCTACGATGTAAAAATATACAAAATTTTCTGCATAATGCACCTCTGCTTCGCTACCGTGTCACAAAGGGCACGATCTGCATTCTTGGCTTTGATTCTTGTTGGCGCTTTCAGGATCACACTTTTTGGTTTTTGAAATTATTTTTTTCCTCTTCAGAGTGTAAGATACGTATCTGGTCACATTCCCTACGAAAACCATGTACTATACAAGTTACGTGTACCTTGTTTGGGAAGCATAGGGAAAGGCCTCCTGCTGACTTCATCATAAACGGAGCAGTAAAATATCATCAAATTATAATTATTTGAACCCATTGGTCCATAATAACTAAGGGAATTCACTGAAAAAGGAATTATTGTTACATGATTCGATGATGACATTTCTCTACATGTCAACAGAAAACATCGCTTGGAAACTACTTAGTTTCTATTCTTTTTTGCTAAGGAAGAAGCTATTCTTTTACATCTACTTAGCTATTAATTTACTTATTTCATTTATTTCTATGCCTTTTTATGTCTTGAAATTATGGCTCACGTTCCTCTCTTACAGTTAACGACAAGATACAGTACGTAGTCACTTCGTAATTTGAAAGTTAATAAGACTGGATACCGTATCTAGAAATTATATAAATAAATATAATAAAATAGTATTATAATAGTTATTTCGTTAATTATCTATCTACATTAGCTAACAAAAGCTCTGCATCATACTTGTTCTGATTCACTGTAACGTCCGTACATACAATTCACGTATTTAAGGAGAAATCGCGACAAGTTCGTTTAAATGAGGTTATTGAAGAGCTATTGGGTATACCGACAAGGAGATTGTTCCATAGCCTTGAGCTAGACACCTAGAGGGAGTGGATGTATACAGATAAATTATTAAAGGGTATAATAAGGGTAGTCGATCTGGTATTATGTCCATGGATAAAAGATTCATCTTCTTCTGGTGCCTTCTCCAATACTGAATATTCGCCACAATCACAGCGAGGTCTGTAAGATGTTCAGCTGTCCTCATCAGTATTTCTGCACAATCCCGTAATTTCCTCATCCAAGAGTGTTTCCTTCGACCGCGACCCCTACGTCCATCAATTTTACCCTGTATGATCAATTTAAGTAACTTGTACTTTCCATTTCTCATAATATGCCCAAGGTGGGCTGACTTCATCATTCCTTCCCTCCTCATGCATTTGAGTACGGCAGCATTGGAGTCGTGATCAATTCACGAGATCCGTAACATCCTTCAGAACACCCACATATCGAAGGCACTTATTCTCTTAATGGTGTTACATTTCAGAGTCCATGTTTCAGCGTCGTACAGAAGCACTGAATATACATAGCATCTGCCGAAATTGTGACGTATCTCCAAGCTGAGCCTTCTATCACACAGTGGTTTCCTCATTTTCAGAAAGCTAGTACGAGCCATTTCTATTTGTACACGGATCTCTAAATCCGGGCCTATGTCCTCAGTAATCCACATGCCAAGGTACTTAAACTTCCTCACTTGTACAACTCCTTTCCCATAAATGGTGCGTGTTACGTGTTCTGGAAATGACCGTCACCTTGGTCTTGTCGGTGTTAATTTTGAGACCAAGTTCCCCTTCTGGTACGATTCTGTCTACCAGACGCTGAAGACTTTCAATATTATCGGCCAAGAAGACAGTGTCATCTGCATATATCATATTGTTGATCAGTCTATCTTAACTTTTATTTCATCTTCCGCTTCTAGAAGAGCAGCTCTTCTCCGAGTACACATTAAACAGCAGGGGATATAATACACATCCTTGCCGTACTCCCTGATTGATCGTATTAGCGAGAGTATCGGAGGTTCAAATTCTTACGGAAGCGTTCTGGTGTTCATACAGTTGTTTGAAAAATGAAACATCCTCACTGTCTATTCCTATTGTGTTCAGAATTCGCTGGACTTCGGAATGTTTGACACAATCAAATGCTCGGTTATAATCAGTGAAGGAGAATTATGCATGTTTAGACGGGTCTCTACAATTTTGTAAAAGTGCCGCCAGGAGGAACAAGACCTAACGTGTCCCAAAGACTTTACGGAAACCAAATTGTTCATCACCTATGTCCAGTCCGTATTTCTTTAGGAATTCTGAAATGTACTACATTTTGAAAATTTTAAGAAAATGTCTCATGAGAATAATGATTCGGTTTTGGCAACATCTAGTTGCATTTGGCTTCTTAGTAAAGGGGATTACAACTGACTCCAGCCATTTATTTGAAATGTATCCTGAGGATAGCTATTCCGGTGTTAATAAAACTCGTAGGTGTTTGAAATGAGTTTTCGGATTGAACTGATAATTTGGGACAAGGGTAAAAATGACATCTTATGCATTTATAGCATGTGAAAATGTATTTATAGTTGAAAATATGTACTTAAAATACATATTTAACAGTTGTTCGCTGGTCATAGCAAAGATTCAATGTGAATCTAATAGCGCGACCGGAAAGTGTACATGTTTAATAACTGAATGGCACTAGATCAAAGATTACTGCAAATAAGGTGTCTCTACAATTCGGAAAATACATCACAATTAAGTATATTTACTATTTAAAAACTGATTTATTTTGATGAATGTCTCCTAAAATTATTGGTAGCAATTAGAATGAAGATTTACGAAAATTTGAGGAATTTTATTTCCCTAGTTAGATTTTGCCATCTCTGCCACAGTAACCTACACAGCGTAGATATTTCATAATTGCACGCTTGGTCTTTGTGCAAGTAATATCAATTCAATCGCTAATTAATCAGAGAGCTCAATATTTCATAATGGATCGAGAGTTGAGTGACATACCACAGAGCGTCCTCTACATCAAACGTTAGTCAAACATTCCCGATGGAGGAGTGTAGTGTTCGGATTCCTTCAGTCCCTGCGTTCTCCTGGACAATATCAATTAATTTCAACTGCTGTCATCTACCTGCTTGGAACATCCACAGGTACGACGCATGAGAAGAGAATGCATGGTTAGTGACACTGTCAGTATGAGCTAGTATTGACTTTGTTTTGAACAGAATGACGGAATAAAGGTGAATATAGTGAATATAATATAGTAGAATACTCCCATCCCCTTGTTCCGTATCGCATGGAACTGGGGAGAAAGCTTACGTTTAATTCATTAAATTCTATACGTGCATAAAAAACTCTTCCTTACAATTATTTGACTATTACTGCACTAAATATTATTTATTTTGTCCTTGACTTTAACAATATTATGCAATACAGGACAGTGGTATTCAAAATTTTGGTTGGTGTACCCTCAAAATCCAATTGTTTTACCTTCGCACGAGTATATTTCGATTAATCTTGTTTGAGTCATCAGTCCATAGACTGGTTTGATGCAGCCTTACATGCCACCCTATCCTTTGCTAACGTTTTCATTTCTGCGTAACTACTGCATCCTGCATCCTGCATATGTTCTAATCTGCTTGTCATATTCATACCTTGGTCTACCCCTACCTTTCTTACCACCTACACTTCCTTCAAAAACCAACTGAACAAGTCCTGGGTGTCTTAAGATGTGTCTTATCATTCTATCTCTTCTTCTCGTCAAATTTAGCCAAATCGATCTCCTCTCGCCAATTCGATTCAGTATCTCTTCAAATGTGATTCGATCTATCCATCTCACCTTCAGCATTTTTCTGTAACACCACATTTAAGAAGCTTCTATTCTCTTTCTTTCTGAGCTACTTATCGTCCATATTTCACTTCCATACAATGCGACACTCCACACGAAGTCTTCAAAAACATCTTTCTAATTCTTATATCAATTTTTGAAGTGAGCAAATTTCTTTTCATAAGAAAGCTCATCCTTGCTTGTGCTAATCTGCGTTTTATGTCATCCTTACTTCCGCCATCGTTAGTTATTTTACTACCCAACTAACAATATTCAGCAACTTCCTTTAAGACTTCACCTCCTAATGTAATATTTGCTGCATCACCTGCCTTCATTTGACTGCACTCCATTACTTTTGTTTTGGACTTATATATTTTCATCTTGTACTTCTTACCCAAGGCTTCGTCCATACCATTCAGCAGCTTCTCGAGATCTTCTGCAGTCTCAGATAAAATAACCATATAATCGGCAAATCTCAAGATTTTGATTTCCTCTGCTTGGATTGTGATTCCTTTTCCAAATTTCTCTTTGATTTCCTTTACTTCCTGTTCTATGTAAACATTGAAAAGAAGGGGGGACAAACTGCAGCCTTGCCTCACTCCTTTCCGGATTGCTGCTTCCTTTTCAAAGCCCTGGATTCTTATCACTGCAGACTGATTTTTATACAGATTGTAGATAATACTTCGTTCTCGGTATCTGATCCCAATCACCTTCAGAATCTTAAATAGCTTGGTCCACTCAACATTATCGAATGCCTTTTCTAGATCTACGAATGTCATGTACGTGGACTTGTCCTTCTTGATTTGATCGTCTAATATCAGACGTAAAGCCAGGATTGCTTCACGTGTCCCTACATTTATTCGGAAGGCAAAATGATCTTCTCCCAACTCAGATTCAACTTGTATATATTGCGACTTCTCTATCTCCTTGATGAATCAATAGACCCTCTTATTACAGTAAAAACTGTAGGCCATCAATGATATTGAAGTTATGAATATACAGACTTTACTACTCCTTATGAATTTGACTCATATATACTTCCTTACAACGAAATACCTATAAATGGTTTTCGGTTACTAGACGTTGTTGTTGGCTGTCAAGTAATATTATCATCATCATCATTATAATCATTCCCTGTTTATTCCGCTTGCTCAAGTTTACCGCACGCACTAACGCATGAAAGAGTTGTGGTCGGGAATGTAAGGTCGCATGGCATACCTGACACCCCGTTAAACCACTACACCACTCTGTCCCCCAATGATTATTGTATAGGTGTATAATATACGGTATCGTCGCTGATAAAATTTACAGAAGAAGCCAAAAACTGACCGGTGAGCAATGGCCAGAGAACTGTTCTGCATTTTAATTGCTTAAAGATAGCCCAATTATTGGACCATTGGAGTCTTCCGTTCCCTTCTCAGACAACACGTCAAGCTTTCACTACGACGTTGTAATTGACTAGCAAATACACATGCTGTACCTACGGGCATAATTATTAATGCAACAATTACTGTTGTACTATGTACACTGTTAGTAAAAAACTTGAAGTGAATGAGTGGATTTGGAAAGAAAAAATCTGTTGTACTATGTACACTGTTAGTAAAAACTTGAAGTGAATGAGTGGATTTGGAAAGAAAAAATTTAAAAAGAACAAACTATATATATAAAGTAACTTGTCCTGACTGACTGACTGACTGACTGACTGACTGACTGACTGACTGACTGATTCATCATCGCCGAGCCAAAACTACTGGACATAAATGATTGAAATTTTGAGAATATATTCATATTAAGATGTAGGTGCTGGCTAAGAGAGGTTTTTTGGATATTCTGTCGCTAAGGGGGTGAAAAGGGGGTGTGAAATTTTAAAATGGGTGTATGTATATCTCAAAACTTTAAAAGTTTACAGATGTGAAAATTGGTATTTAGAATCTTCTTTAAAAATAAGGAAACCCGTATTTTTTCATTTTCAGAAAATCCCAATAGGATGGGTGAAAGAGGGTGAAAAAAGGGTTGAATGCTTTTTAATCAGGATACCGGTACTTATATCTCAGAAACTGCAGACATTACAGACCTGAAAATTGGAACTTTTGTTCGCTTTTAAAAATTAAGAAGCACGTACTTTTTTGTTTTTGGAAAATCCAATTAATGGGAGGGTGAAAAGGGGGGTGAAATTTTGAAATGAGTGCATCTATATCTCAAAACTTTTAAAAGTTTACAGATGTAAAAATTGGTATTTAGAATGTTCATTAAAAATAATGAAGCACGTATTTCTTTGTTTTCGGAAAATCCCAATAGGAGGGGTGAAAATAGGTGAAAAAGGGGTTGAATTCCTTTAAAGAGAATACTTTTATCTCAGAAACTGAAGATATTACAGACCTGAAAATTGGTGTTTGGGATCTCCTTTAAAAATAAAGAAACACGTATTTTTTTGTTTTTGGAAAATACAATTCATGGTGGGGCTGAAAAGGGGGTGAAATTTTAAAAGTGAGTGTATCTATATCTCAAAACTTTTAAAGCTTATAGATGTAAAAATTGGTATTTAGAATCTCCTTTAAAAATAAAGAAACACATATTTTTTTGTTTTCGGAAAATCCCAATAGGCAGGGTGGAAAAGGGTGAAAAAAAAGTTGAATGCCTTTAATGAGGCTACTTATATTTCAGAACCTGAAGATATTACAGACCTGAAAACTGGTGTTTGGGATCTCCTTTAAAAATAAAGAAACACATATTTTTTAGTTTCGGAGAATCCAATTAATGGGGGGGGGGGGTGAAAAGGGCGCGAATTTTTAAAACTTTTAAAGTTTATAGATGTAAAAATTGGTATTTAGAATCTCCTTTAAAAATAAAGAAACAAGTATTTTTTTGTTTTCGGAAAATCCCAATTGGAAGGGTGGAAAAGGGTGAAAAAAAGGTTGAATGTCTTTAATGAGGCAACTTATATTTCAGAACCTGAAGATATTACAGACCTGAAAATTGGTATTTGGGATCTACTTTAAAACTAAAGAAGCAGGTATTTTTTCGTTTTTGGAAAATCGAAATAATGGGACGTGAAAAAGGGGGGGGGGTGAATTTTTAAAATAAGTGTGTCTACATCTTAAAACTTTAAAAGTTTACAGATGTAAAAATTGGTATTTAGAATCTCCCTTAAAAATGAAGGAAAACGTATTTTTTTTTTTGTTTTCTGTAAATCCCAATAGGATGGATTTAAAAGGGTGAATAATAGGTTGAATGTCTTTAATGAGGATACGTATATCTTAGAAACTGAAGATATTACAGAACTGAAAATTTGTATATGGGATCTCCTTTAAAAACACGTATTTTTTTGCTTTTGGAAAATCCAATTAATGGCGGTTGAACAGGAGTGACAAATTGGGGTGAATTTTTTGAAAGACTATATCTACAGAATATCTGAGAAACGTAAAATGTTGCAGACGTAAAAAGTGTGTATTTGGAATCTCCTGTAAATGTAAAGAAACATAGGTGATTTGTATTTGGAAACTCCACTTAAGGGGAACTAAAAGTGGTGAAATTTTAAAATGAGAATTTCTACAGTATATCTCAAAAAAGTTAACATGTTACAGAAGTGATAAATTGTATTTTTTTTTATCTTATTAAATATAAAGAAACGTGTATTTTTAGTTTTCGGAAATACCACTTGGGTGGAGGGGGGGGGGGTAAAATTGACTGAAGATAGTGTTGATTTCTTTTAATTAGGCTACTGATATCTAAAAAATGAAGATGTTACAGACGTGAAATTTGATATTTTGAATATGCTTTAAAAAGTAAAGAAATGCGTAATCTCCGAAAATCCAATGAGGGGGGGGGGTGAAATTATTGAATAATTAATAGACTTAATTGTATGAGAATACTTACATCTAATAAAAACTATACTTGTTACAGGCGTGAAAATTTGTATTTGGATCTCCTTTCAAATCAAAGAAAAACGCGTTTTGGGGGGAATAATCTTGGGGGGCGGGAGTGAAAGGAGTTGAATTCCTTTCATGGGGACACATAAATCAAAAACTGAAGAAGTTAGAGTCGTGATAATTGGTATTTAGAAGATACTTTACTATTAAAGAAACGAGTTTGTTGCAGGAAAATTCACTTAGGGGGGGGGGTGTGAAAGATGTGAAAAAAGTGAATTATTTTTATGGGGATACTTATATCTCAAAACTGAAGGTTATAGACGTGAACATTGGAGTTTGGAATCTCTTTTAAGCATAAAGAAACACGCCTTCTTTCCTTTTTGCGGGGGGGGGGGCAAATGAAACTAACGACGGTGGGGTATAAAAGGAGGTTAGACCAATTGATTTTACTGTTTATTCATCCATTCCTGACCCTGTCGAATGACTGGAAACAGGCTGTGGATTTTCGATGTACTTATTCTGAGCATAAACCGATCATTTTTAATGTTTCCTGGGTTCGTTTTCAAGAGCCATCTTTTCCTTCGGAGAACGTTCTTTGATTACAGTAGATTCTCCTGGCATATAAATAAAAATTAAAAACATTTGAAATAAACTTTAGGAATGAGATTGACTGTCCAATTGTTCACCTCTATAATAAGGTCAATAATGCACGGAAGTATGTCATTCGTATCGCCAGAAATTTCGCGTACTTGCCTACGCGCGACAATGGTGCTGGTCACAATGTCAAAAATGACAATGGCAGGAGATGGAATTTACCGCCAAGTAGCGGTCTTGCATCTTGCTGTGGGGTCCATAACATCTATAATAATAATAATAATAATAATAATAATAATAATAATAATAATAATAATAATAATAATAATAATAATAATAATAATAATAATAATAATAATAATAATAATAATAATATTCTGGACCGTCGTCAAATGTGCGGACCGCGCTGGAAACGGGTCTGGACGGGTAATGACTACAAATGCAGTCCGGCCGCGGATTCAGTACTGCCAAGGCACCCAAGAAGACACCACGCCGAATCTCCTCAAGAATTTGATCCATATTAAAAATGCTTATAGGAAAAGATGGCAAACATTTAGGGACCGAACTGACCGGGTGGAATACATGGTCCTAGCCCGGGAAGTACGAAATCGATTGTTGGAAAGAAAGATTGAAAAATGGGAGGGAACTTGCCGTAATCTCTCAGAAAACGAGTCAGATCTCGAATTTTGACGGATTATATATAAATCGATATCCATTCAATTATAAATTTCAGTTACCGTAGCGAAGCACGGGTATCTTGCTAGTCTATATATATAAAATAGCTTGTCCTGACTGACTGACTGACTGACTGACTGATTCATCATCGCCGAGCCAAAACTACTGGACATAATGAAATGAAATTTTGAGGATACATTCATATTAAGATGTAGGTGCTCGCTAAGAGAGGATATTTGGATATTCCGTTGCTAAGGGGCTGAAAAGGGGGGTGAAATTTTAAAATGAGTGTATCTATATCGCAAAACTTTAAAAGTTTACAAATGTAAAAATTGGTATTTAGAGTCTTCTTTGAAAATAAGGAAACACGTATTTTTTGGTTTTCAGAAAATCCCAATAGGACGGGTGAAAAAGGTTGAAAAAGGGGTTGACTGCCTTTAATCAGGATACCAGTACTTATATCTTAGAAACTGTAGATATTACAGACCTGAAAATTGGTACTTTTGATCTCTCTTAAAAATAAAGGAACACGTATTTTTTGTTTTTGGAAAATCCAATTAATGGGAGGGGGAAAAGGGGGGTGAATTATTAAAATGAGTGTTTCTATATCTCAAAACTTTGAAAGTTTACAGATGTAAAAATTGGTACTTAGAATCTTCATTAAGAATAAACAAACACGTATTTTTTTTGTTTTCGGAAAATCCCAATAGAAGGGGTGGAAAGGGGTGAAAAAGGGACTGAATGCATTTAATGAGGTTACTTATATCTCAGAAACTGAAGGTATTATAAACCTGGAAATTGGTGTTTTGGATCTCCTTTAAAGATAAAGAAACACGTATTTTTTTGTTTTTGGAAAATTCAATTAATCGGGGGGGAGGGGGTGAATTTTTCAAATGAGTGTATCTATATCTCAAAACTTTGAAAGTTTACAGATATAAAAATTGGTATTTAGAATCATCATTAAAAATGAAGAAACACGTATTTTTTTGTTTTCAGAAAATCCCAACAGGACGGGTTTAAAAGGGTGAAAAAGGGGTTGAATGACTTTAATCAGGATACCGGTACTTATATCTCAGAAACTGTAGATATTACAGACCTGAAAATTGGTACTTTTGATCTCTTTTAAAAATAAACACGAATTTTTTTGTTTTTGAAAAATCCAATTAATGGGAGGGGGAAAACTGGGGTGAATTTTTAAAATGAGTGTATATTTCAAAATTGTAAAAGTTTGCATATGTAAAAATTGATATTTAGAATCTCTTTTAAAAATAAAGGAACACGTATTTTTTTGTTTTCTGTAAATCCGAATACGAGGGGTGTAAAAGGGTGAATAATGGGTTCAATGCCTTTAATGAGGATACATATATCTCAAACACTGAAGATATCACAGAACTAAAAATTTGTATATGGGATCTCCTTTAAAATAAAGAAACACGTTTTTGTTTTTTTGTTTTTTTTGAAATTCCAATTAATGGCGGTTAAACAGGAGTGACATATTGGGGTGAACTTTTTGAAAGACTATAACCTATCTACAGAATATCTGAGAAACATAGAATGATACAGACGTAAAAAGTGGTATTTGGAATCTCCTGTAAATGTAAAGAAACATAGGTGATTTGTTTTTGGAAACTCCTTTTAAGGGGAACTAAAACGGGGGTGAAATTTTAAAATGAGAATTTATACAGTATATCTCAAAAAACCTGAACATGTTACAGAAGTGAAAAATGGTATTTTTACCTCTATTAAAAATAAAGGAACGTGTATTTTTAGTTTTCAGAATTACCCCTTGGGTGGAGGGGGGAGGTAATGCGACTGAAAAGGGTGTTGAATTCTTTTAATTAGGTTACTGTTATCTCAAAAATGAAGATGTTACACACGTGAAATTTGATATTTGGAATCTGATTTAAAAGTAAAGAAACACGTATTCTCGGGAAATCCAATGAAGGGGAGGGGAGGGAGGTGAAAGAATAGAAAAATTAATTGACTTAATTGTATGAGAATACTTACATCTATTAAAAACTAAAGTTGTTAGGGCCTACAGACGTGATAATTGGTATTTAGATCTCCTTTAAAAACGAAGAAAAACGCGTTTTGGGGGGCAAATCATCTTGGGGGCGGGAGTGAAAAGGAGATGAATTCCTTTCATGAGGACACATAAATCAAAAACTGAAGAAGTTACAGTGTTACAGTCGTGATAATTGGTATTTAGAAGATCCTTTACTATTAAGGAAACAAGTACTTTTTGCCGGAAATTTACTTAGGGTTGGGGGGGAGTATTGTGAAAGTGAGAAAACGTGAATTATTTTAATCTCAAAACTGAAGGTAATAGACGTGAACATTAGAGTTTGGAATCTCCTTTAACATAAAGAAACACGCCACTTTTAGTTTTTTTTTTTTTGGGGGGGGGTTTGGCTAAATAAACGGCGGTGGGGTGTAAAAGGAGGTGAGACCAATTGATTTTACTGTTCATAATGCATTTATAAGGAGCCTCCGTTGCTCAGACGGCAGCGCGCAGGCCTCTCACAGCTGGGTTCCGTGGTTCAAATCCCGGTCTCTCCATGTGACATTCGTGCTGGACAAAACAAATGTGGGGCAGGTTTTTCTCCGGATACTGCGGTTTTCCCTGTTATCATTCACTCCAACAACACTGTCCAATATAATTTCATTTCATTTGTCATCCATTAATCATTGCCCCAGAGGAGTGCGACAGGTTTCGGCTGCCAGCACAATTCCTATTTTCGCCGCTATATGGGGGCTTTATTCATTCCATTCCTGACCCTGTCGAATGACTGGAAACAGGCTGTAGATTTTCGATGTACTTATTCTGATCATAAACCGACCCTTTTTAATCTTTCCTGGGTTCATTTTCAAGAGCCATCTTTTCCTTCGGAGAACGTTCTTAGATTACAGTAGATTCTCCTGGCATATAAATAAAAATTTAAACACATTTGAAATAAACGATAGGAATGAGATTGACCGTCCAATTTTTCACCTCCATAATAAGGTCAATAATGCACGGAAGTATGTCATTCGTATGGCCAGAAATCCAGCACGCTTGCCTACGCGCGACAATGGTGTTGGTCACATTTTCAACAATGACAATGGCAGCAGACGTAACTTACCGCCAAGTAGCGGTCTTGCATCTTGCTATAATAATAATAATAATAATAATAATAATAATAATAATAATAATAATAATAATAATAATAATAATAATGCCGGGCTGAGTGGCTCAGACGGTTAAGGCGCTGGCCTTCTAACCCCAACTAGGCAGATTCGATCCTGGCTCAGTCCGGTGGTATTTGAAGGTGCTCAGATACGACAGCCTCGTGTCGGTAGATTTACTGGCACGTAAAAGAACTCCTGCGGGACTAAATTCCGGCACCTCGGCGTCTCCGAAGACCGTAAAAGTAGTTAGTGGGACGTAAAGCAAATAACGTTAATAATAATAATAATAATAATAATAATAATAATAATAATAATAATAATAATAATAATAATAATAATTATTATTATTATTATTATTATTATAATTATAATAATAATAATAACGTTCTGGACCGTCGTCAAATGTGCGGACCGCGCTGAAAACTTTTCCTGGACGGATAATGACTAAGAATGCAGTCCGGCCGCGGGTTCAGTATCGCCAAGGCACCCAAGACGACACCACGCTGGATCTCCTGAAGGATTTGACCCATATTAAAAATGCTTATAGGAAAAGATGGCAAAGATTATGGACCCAACTGATCGGGTGGAATACCTGGACTTAGAACGGGAAGTACGAAATCGATTGCTGGAAAGAAAGATTGAAAAATGGGAGGAAACTTGCTATAATCTATTAGAAAACGAGTCAGATCACGAATTTTGGTGGATTCTCTCAGAAAACGAGTCAGATCGCGAATTTCGGCGGATTATATATAAAACAATAAGCATTCAATTCTAAATTTCAGTATAATACCGTAGCGAAGCACGGGTATCTTGCTAGTCTTATATATAAAGTAGCTTGTCCTGACTGACTGACTGATTCATCATCGCCGAGCCAAAACTACTGGACATAAAGATATGAAATTTTGGGGATATATTCATATTATAATGTAGGTGCTCGCTAAAAGAGGATTTTTGGATATTCCGTCGCTAAGGGGGTGAAAAAGGGGGTGAAATTTTAAAATGAGTGTGTCTATATCTCAAAACGTTAAATGTTTACAGATGTGAAAATTGGTATTTAGAATCTTCTTTAAAAATAATGAAAAACGTATTTTTTTGTTTTCAGACAATCCCAATAGGATGGGTGAAAAAGGGTGAAAAAGGGATTGAATACCTTTAATCAGGATACCGCTACTTATATCTCAGAAACTGAAGATATTACAGACCTCAAAATTGGTACTTTCGATCGCTGTCAAAAATAAAGAAACACATTTTTTTGTTTTTGGAAAATCCAATTAATGCGAGGGTGAAAGGGGGTGAATTTTTAAAATGAGTGCATCTATATCTCAAAAGTTTTAAAGTTTAGAGATGTAAACATTGGTATTTAGAATCTTCATTAAAAATAAAGGAACACGTACTTTTTGTTTTCAGAAAATCCCAATAGGAGGGGTGAAAAGGGGTAAAAAATGGGTTGAATGCCTTTAAGGAGAATACTTATATCTTAGAAACTGAATACATTACAGACCTGAAAATTGGTATTTGGGATCTACTTTAAAAATAAAGAAAGGGGTATATTTTCGTTTTGGGAAAATCCAAATAAGGGGGGAAAGGGGGAGGGGGTGAAATTTTAAAATGAGTGTGTCTACATCTTAAAACTTTAAACGTTTACAGATGTAAAAATTGGTGTTTAGAATCTCCCTTAAAAATAAAGGCATACGTATTCCTTTGTTTTCTCTAAATCCCAATAGGAGGGGTGTAAAAGGGTGAATAATGGGTTGAATGCCTTTAATGAGGATACATACTGTATATCTCAGAAACTGAAGATATTACAGAACTGAAAATTTGTAAATGGGATCTCCTTTAAAAATAAAGAAACACGTATATTTTTGCTTTTGGAAAATTCAATTAATGGCGGTTAAACGGGAGTGGCAAATTGGGGTGAATTTTTTGAAAGACTATATCTACAGAATATCTGAGAAGCGTAAAATGTTACAGACGTAAAAAGTGGGAATTTGGAATCTCCTGTAAGTGTAAAGAAACATAGGTGATTTGTCTTTGGAAACTCCACTCAAGGGGAACTAAAAAGGGGAGAAATTTTAAAATGAGAATTTGTACAGTATATCGCAAAAAACTTAACATGTTACAGAAGTGAAAAATGGTAATTTTTTAATTCTATTAAAAATAAAGAAACGTGTATTTTTAGTTTTCGGAAATACCACTTGGGTAGTGGGGGGGGGATAAAAGTGACTGAAAATGGTGTTGAATTATTTTAATTATGCTACTGTTATCTCAAAAATGAAGATGTTACACACGTGAAGTTTGATTTTTGGAATCTGCTTTAAAAGTAAACTAACACGTATTCTCGGAAAATCCAATAAAGGGGGTTTGGGGGGTTAAAGGATTGAAAAAACTAATTGACTTAATTGTATGAGAATACATACATCTAATAAAAACTAAAGTTGTTACAGACGTGTAAATTGGTATTTTGATCTCTTTTAAAAACAAAGAGAAACAATCTTGGGGGGGGGGGCGTGTGAGTGAAAAGGAGCTGAATTCCTTTCATGAGGGTACATAAATCAAAAACTAAAGAGGTTAGAGTGGTGATAATTGGTATTTAGAAGATCCTTTACTATTAAAGGAACAAGTATTTTTTGCCTTAATATCACTTTGTGAGGGGGGGGGGGGTGAAAGGAAGTTAAATAAAGTGAATTATTTTTTAGGGGATACTTATATCTCAAAACCGAAGGTAATAAACTTGAACATTGGTATTTGGAATCTCCTTTAAACATAAAGAAACACACCTTCTTTTAATTTTTGGGGGGTGGGGGTAAATAAACTTAAAGGCTCTGGGATGTAAAAGGCGGTGAGACCAACTGATTTTACTGTTCATAATGTACTTATAAGGAGCCTCCGTTGCTCAGGCAGCAGCGCGCCGGCCTCTCACAGCTGGGTTCCGTGTTTCAAATCCCGGTCACTCCATGTGACATTCGTGCTGGACAAAATGGAGGCGGGACAGGTTTTTCTCCGGATACTTCGGCTTTTCCTCTCAACATTCATTCCAGCAACACTGTCCAATATTATTTTCATTTGTCACTCATCGATCATAGCCCCAGAGGGGAGCTTCGGCAGCCGGCACAATTCATATTATCGCCGCTAGATGGGGCTTTATTCATTCCATCCCTGATCCTGTTGAATGATAGGAAACAGGCTGTAGACTTTCGATGTACTTATTCTGATCATAAACCGATCATTTTTAATCTTTCCTGGGTTCTTTTTCAACAGCCATCTTTTCCTTCGGAGAAGGTTCTTAGATTAGAGTAGATTCTCCTGGCATATAAATAAAAATTTAAACACATTTGAAATAAACGATAGGAATGATATTGACCGTCAAATTGTTCACCTCTATAATAAGGTCAATAATACACGGAGGTATGTCATTCGTATCGCCAGAAATCCCGCACACTTGCCTACGCGCGACAATGGTGCTGGTCACATTGTCAACAATGACAATGGCAGCAGATGTAATTTACCGCCAAGTAGCGGTCTTGCATATTGCTGTTGGGTCCAGAACTTCTAATAATAATAATAATAATAATAATAATAATAATAATAATAATAATAATAATAATAATAATAATAATAATAATTGTTACCGTGTTTTGGTGGTAGTTATGCATGAAAGAAGGTGCTGGGTGGTGAAGGGGTCTCAAGCTACTAAAGTGAAATTAATTTTAAAATTTAACAAGGTTATATTTTCTTTTCAAAATTAGGTAACAACAAATTGAACAGGTACTTAGTAGCCGAAACACGATTGACAATTACATTTACATAGGTACCCCATTTGGGGCTTCAAAAAGTCAGAAACATAATTCTTGAGCCATGAGCCTAACCTTACAATGAACACCATACAACAAAGGGGCCGAAAACCCCCAAACATGCCAGAAACACCGGCTTCCAATTACATCCAAAAGCCTCCTTGAGGCAGAAACACAATTTTCAAAAAGGGCAACTTCCCCTTAAAATACAAGCCTATCATAGGCCACTCCGAACTCCACCTTTAAGCCGTCCTCAAAGGACATATACACAGGAGCAAAATACCCAATCTACTGAGGTCTGTTAAATGACAAGAAGGTTAATACATGACCTCTAAAATCACAATTTGAGAGGAGGCGAACTTGCACTCCTAATACACTTTGTCTTTAAGACCTATTTTGGCTCTAAGGCCACTGATGCAAGGACTAATCCCATACTACAGAGGTGACTTAAGAAACTACAAACTTACATTACTGAAGAATAGGTTGCGAAAAATAAGTTCACCTCAAACAATGTGAGTGGGAGCTCGAGAGGGTTAACACTCTCTATCCCAGTATGTCGCTTTACAAGAGAATAGAAGAAAAGAGAAGTTACATTTTAGGAAAAGGTTACATAGGGGAACGCTTAGAACCTGCCCCGAAAGTTAAACTGCTGAGCTGGCAAAGGAAAAAAAAAAAATTTATTAATCGGCCATTACCTTATTGTTGACCGCTGCCGAGGAAAGAGGCGCTTCCCGCCTCCTGCTATGTACTTAATACACTGAAAGATGGAACAGAAGTGGCCCGGAGACCCTAAAATCAGCAGTTTAAATACTCTCGCAGAAAGTTCTAGGCGTTAGGGGAAAGAAAACACCCTCCCACAAAGATTTTATTGGGTAGGACCCTGCAACAGATACAAGTTGGGGAAAGATACACCAGATTGGTCAGAAATTAATTGAAAAAATTCGTGATTGGATACATTCAAAACAAGGGGAAGAAAGGGGTAAATATTGCCAACTTAAACAATGACAGAAAGAAATTTAACAAAGAACAAACTCCTGAAATTAAATTTTCTCCAACAAAATAGTTCTTTGACTCCGCACTAGGGTGCACTATTGTTGATCTTCAGTAGTGTCCTCTAGAAGAGAAAGTTCACACTTCTTAATACAAGCAAGACAAAAGTACGTCGAAAATGACACAGTTCACAAACTCAAAAATTTCCAGGTAGTGACATCTTCTGAGAAATTTGGAAATTAAGACCGTAGATAAAGTTCAGACTTCCTCCAGAAGAGGAGTTTCAACTGGCGCAACTTTTAAATAAACGGTGTGGAGGTGTACCGCCCGGTACAGACCTCCCCCCCCAAAAGTTCCTCCACGGGGTAACACAGAAGAACATAAACTTTAGTTTGAAAATAAGTTCCAAGTTTTGATGTTGATATTAAGATAACTTGCAGAAGTATTTGAGAAATTTCTTAATTCGGTTCCAAAATTTTGTTGCTGGAGGTGAAGTGAAGTCTTTAGGTTTATAGAAGTTGAATTTCTGAAGATAAGCTTTTACTACTTAAAAGTGAAGGAAAAATTTGCAATGTCCATCAGATATTGCGGTTGAATTCCCAAATGTAGTTATCTCTTATAGTAACTGTCCATGTAGTTGATGTTGATGAAGTTGGATGGCCGGACCGGCCGTTGCAGCTTGCGTCCAAAAGGAGGCCGCTCGGACCCCTTAAGTACCCTGAGATACCGCTCGCCCGCACTATGAGGGGAGCAGAGTGTTGAAACACGCCGCGCCCGCGGTGAACATATACAGGCTGCGGGCCAGTAGCAGGTCGTGCGCCGCACATCAGCCTTGGCCGGGAGGAGAGTTCCGGCTCGCCGTGCACATGTCGTCCTCGCTGGAGAGGAGGGGGCCCATCCCCCTCCCCAGTTGCTGCACGGCGCTGCGCGGCTGCGGGGGCACTGAAACATTAAGGCTAGGCGGCAGAATTGTGTTGGACCATCGTCTTTTTGAAGGCACAGGCATTATGGAGAGGTTGAGGGGCCAGCGGCGTGTAGATATCCGTGGCATTTAATCTTATTAAGCCACAGTGTAAGGTGGAGCAGGAGACGGGAGCGTGGTAATGGCCGTGGCAAGAACAGGATGGCAGTTTAACGGATCGGGGCGGGTTTTACAAAAGGCTTACATCTAAAACCAAAATATTATAGAAGGGGCAGAATGCCATAAAAGTGAAACTCAAAAAAAAAAAAAAATATATAACCTTCATATCCTTTCAAAATAATATGAAGCAAGTTAACACAAAATTACACCGGTTTCACCTGGGACAGGTGAACCCTAAATATCCTCTCGGTGGCTGGATTACTTAACAATAAGGTAACCGGCGTAAGAAAATCGAGAATGATACAAGGCCCATGAAATCTGGGGGCAAGCTTGCCCGCGGGAACAAAATTTTTGACCATAACCTGGTCGCCTACCTTCAAAGGGGTGGGTCTCCGTCCACGATCATACCTTTCCCTAACCTTTTCATGAGACACTTTAAGATTGGCTTTAGCCTTCTTCCAAAGATCTTTAATGTTGTCCCGATCTATTATCTCGGGTAGAATGTCATTCAGAGACCAGAGGTTAGAGAGCGGCGAGTTGGGAACAAACTTGAACATTAAAGAAGCTGGAGTGAACTTGTGAGATTCATGAACCGCTGAATTCAAAGCAAAAGCTATCCAATGCAGGGACGTGTCCCACCTGGAAGGATCTTCATGATGATAGGCAATGAGTGCGGACCTGAGATTACGGTTAACCCGTTCAGCCAGAGATGGTTGAGGGTAATAAGCAGAAGTAGTTACATGAGAGATGGATAAGTCAAAACAGAATTTACGAAATAAATTAGATGTAAAAGCCTTAGCATTATCGGAAAATATGTATTGACAAGGACCAAAAGAAGCAAAGATAGTATTAAGACAAGAAATGGTGGACTGAGCGGTAGCCAGCTTAGTCGGAAATAACCAGGAAAATCTAGTAAAACCATCTACACATACAAAGATGAACTTGTTGGCATTCCCCTTTGACTGGGGGAAGGGTCCCACATAATCAATATACAGGCGCTCCATGGGGCGCGACGCTTGATGAGAAGACAAAAGACCTACCTTAGTGGACATGGTCGGTTTACTAAGCAAACAGGATTTACATGCCTTTACTAATTCACGGATTTCACCGTCCATACCCTTCCAGATGAACATATCACGAATCTTTTCACGAGTTTTAAAGATACCAAGATGCCCTCCTAATGGGGTCTCATGATACTTGAAGATCATAGGTACAAGAACCGCTGGAACAACAACTTTCATCATCTTATCATGCCTCGAAGGGCAACATAGAACTCCATTCCTCAGAACATAAGGGACAACATGTTCCCCCGAAGAAAGGGTTTCCATTATCGGAGCCAGCGTCGGATCTTCACGTTGGTATTTCTCGATATCCCTAAACAGCATGGGAACATCTGTTAGGATGGCATTAACCTCAGATAGCATTGACTCGGGAGGTGATGGGCTGTCGACCTGTTCATGGTTCTCAACGTCGCCTGAAAACATACGGCTGAGTCCATCAGCGACAACATTTTCGGTACCTCGGATATGCCTGACATTGAATTGGAAGGCAGAAATACGGATGGCCCAACGGGCTATACGACCAGTACGACGCGGCCTACCTAAGACCCAGCTTAATGCTTGATTATCTGTCTCCAGGTCGAATTTGACATGTTCCAGATAGAGACGGAACTTTTCTAAGGCAAATAAGACTGCCAACCCTTCGAGCTCATAGATGGAATACTTGGCTTCTTGAGCCGATAGAGTCCTAGATGCATAGGCGATGGGTCGCCTCCCTAGTTCAGTCTCTTGAAGAAGGACTGCCGCTACCGCCGACGACGACGCGTCCGTTTGGACGATGAATTTCTTTGAGAAATCAGGCATAGCAAGGATAGGGGCATTACAGGGAGCTAATTTCAGATCTTCAAAAGCGGCTTGTTGAGAAGGTCCCCACTCGAATTTGATGCCTTTCCTACGAAGAAGGTTCAATGGCGCCGCTCTATTAGCAAAGTTAGGAATGAACTTTCTGAAGAAATTCACCATACCAATGAACCTGGCGATACCTTTAATGTCCTTGGGAGGTTTAAAATCACGGATGGCCTGTGTTCTAGAATGATCGACTGCTACACCCTCAGGTGACACAATATGCCCTAGGAATGACATAGAGGGCTTAGCAAAAGCGACCTTGGACAACTTGACAGTTAACCCAGCCTTACGAAGGCGATTCAGAACTTCTCGCAGATGATCTAGATGTTCTTCGAAGGTCTCCGAAAACACGACGACATCATCCAAGTAGTGATATAAGTACTCGAATTTGATGTCGGAGAAGACCCTATCTAGTAGCCTAGTGAGCACAGCTGCCCCCGTGGGGATCCCGAAAGGCACGCGGTTGTATTCGTATAAATTCCAGTCCGTGGCAAACGCTGTAAGGTGTTTAGACTCTTCAGCAAGGGGAATTTGATTATAGGCCTGATTCAAGTCCAAGATAGTAAAGAACTTGGCCTTACGAAACCATGAAAAGCAAGAATGAAGGTCGGGAAGGGGCACAGATTGTAACACCACCTTCCGATTGAGAGCCCTGTAGTCAATTACAGGCCTGAAGCCCCCTTGGGGTTTCGGGACTAGAAAAATAGGCGAAGAATACGCTGACTTAGAGGGCCTAATAATACCATCCTTCAACATCTGATCGATGATTTCTTTCAGAGCCTTCATTTTAGGTGGAGATAGCCTATACGGTGGAAAACGGACAGGAATCGAATCCGTGACCTCAATTTTGTATTCGATCAGGTCAGTAACGCCAAGAGTATCAGAGAATACCTCGGGAAACGACTGACACAGTTTGCGAATACTATCAGCCTGCTCCTCAGGTAGATGTCTAAGGTCTAACAACATCTCATCCTGGGTAGGCGAAATAGAAGAACATGACACAGAATTACACTTTAATAGTGGAATTTTACAACTAGAAGCAAATTTGAATGTGCACGACCTAGACTGGAGATCGAGCACAAGACCAGAGTGAGAAATAAAGTCGGCTCCCAATATAATGGGGCAAGACAATTGCTTGGCCACAAACAATTTAATTTTCCATGTAAATTTAAAAATACGAATTTTGACCAGTAAGGAACCTAGAATTTCTAATGGAGATGTATTAGCAGAAACACATTTCACAGGAGAAGAGTCATAGACAGGTAGGTTACAAACAGACTTCAATTTCGAGTACCATTCAGCCGAAATAATGGAACAAACACTGCCTGAATCTAATAGAGCTGTTATAGGTTCGTTATTTACCTCAATCTTAAGGAAAGGAACAGGTGCGGGGGTATCCGCCGCAATCTTAAGACACTCTTTGGGGCATTCAAAGGACAGATTAGCAGATTGAACGTTCCCAGAATTTTCGATCTGCTTACCAGGGGCTGAGCCTCGGGAAGATGAATTAGTTGACTCAGCCGAAGCCACTAGTCACTTTTGATTGTTGTTGGAAGTTACCCCAGAAGTTGAGCAGGAGGGGGTGCTATTCGAATTGGGACAATTCTTGGCGATATGTGAGAAAGCCCCACATTTAAAACAGCCTTGTGATGAACCAGCTTCATTATTTGCCCTACTAGACTTGATCAGAGGACACTTATTGCGCAGATGGTCAGGCGCCCCGCACGCATAACATTTACGGGGACTGACTGGTCGGCGAGGTGGAGGCCGAGTGTTACTAAAGGAAGGCGGGGGTTCTTTCGCGACACGCAAAGAATCGGCGTATCTAACTCCTTCCGCCGAGAAGGCCAACGCTTCAAGTTCCGAGAAGGTTTGCGGGCACGCCGCGAAACACAAATATGACCTATAGGGAGGTGAAATTCCCTCTACAATAGCCTGCACAATCTGATCTTCAGGAAAATGAAGGGCAAACACCCTAGTATAAAACTTAATGTCCTGTATGAAATCAGCCAAGTTTTCATCCAAGCGCTGTACCCGATAATAGTATTTCTGAATCAGAGATGACCTCGCGCGGGCAGGAATGAAATTTGCAAGCAAGTGTGCGTGAAAATCTTCAATAGATGACTGTTCAGCAATAGCTCTTACTATCTTATCTGAGAGAACACCAATAGCATAAGGATAGATTATTTGTAAAATTTGACAAGGGGAAAGAGAAAACACAAGGGCGTGATCCTGAAATTCAACTAAAAATCTTAAAAATGAAATAACTTCACTGGTGGTGTTGACAGAAAACTTAGAGATACCTCTTAGCAACATTGCCAATGGATGAGGCAAGCTGCTAAACCCGGGTGACATAGTAGGTAGAGGTTTCAGGGGCAAAGAAGTTAATTCAGAACGGATGTTACTCAACGATGCACGGCGTTCAGGCTCGTTGTCCAATGGGGCAGAGATAGTTTGAGCAGTGGGGGTTTTCCTATTTACTTCTCCCTTAGGAGACTCTTCCTCGCTACCTACATTCACTATGGTGGGTTGATCAGATTTGGGAGGAATTTCCCCAGTTAACAATTGAGTGACTTTACTAGACAATTCAGAAATAGTTTCAAGGAGCGTATTAGCTTCCTTCCTCTGAACGTCATTCACCTTTAGAGACAACAGATCATTAACTCTATTTGAAAAATGATATAGCCTGCCTTGCACACGCTTAATTTGATTAGGAGACGGATCATTTTCATCAAAAAAACTAACGACCGATGCTAGCCCAGTAATGTTCTCGACGATCGTGGAAAGAGAGTCATCAATTTCTTTCTCTCCCAAATTGGGGATGGAAATGGGCAAATCAAGGGAGTCTCTAAGCTTGTTAGTATCGATAGCAACCGTGCCTCCAGATTGCACGTTTCTAATAGTTAATTCGTAGATCAACTCCTCTTTGCGCAAGTAGTTAAGGAGGAGAACATCGCGAGGGCCGGGCATGATAACAGAAAAATTTTGAAAAACCTCAATAAAAAATTTCCAGCAACTGAGAAAATGGTTAGAGTTCGGATCAAAACAGAGTTTAGCCGTCAAAAGGGGCTAAATTGAGACCCATTCAACCACGCTCTGCTACCACTTGTTACCGTGTTTTGGTGGTAGTTATGCATGAAAGAAGGTGCTGGGTGGTGAAGGGGTCTCAAGCTACTAAAGTGAAATTAATTTTAAAATTTAACAAGGTTATATTTTCTTTTCAAAATTAGGTAACAACAAATTGAACAGGTACTTAGTAGCCGAAACACGATTGACAATTACATTTACATAGGTACCCCATTTGGGGCTTCAAAAAGTCAGAAACATAATTCTTGAGCCATGAGCCCAACCTTACAATGAACACCATACAACAAAGGGGCCGAAAACCCCCAAACATGCCAGAAACACCGGCTTCCAATTACATCCAAAAGCCTCCTTGAGGCAGAAACACAATTTTCAAAAAGGGCAACTTCCCCTTAAAATACAAGCCTATCATAGGCCACTCCGAACTCCACCTTTAAGCCGCCCTCAAAGGACATATACACAGGAGCAAAATACCCAATCTACTGAGGTCTGTTAAATGACAAGAAGGTTAATACATGACCTCTAAAATCACAATTTGAGAGGAGGCGAACTTGCACTCCTAATACACTTTGTCTTTAAGACCTATTTTGGCTCTAAGGCCACTGATGCAAGGACTAATCCCATACTACAGAGGTGACTTAAGAAACTACAAACTTACATTACTGAAGAATAGGTTGCGAAAAATAAGTTCACCTCAAACAATGTGAGTGGGAGCTCGAGAGGGTTAACACTCTCTATCCCAGTATGTCGCTTTACAAGAGAATAGAAGAAAAGAGAAGTTACATTTTAGGAAAAGGTTACATAGGGGAACGCTTAGAACCTGCCCCGAAAGTTAAACTGCTGAGCTGGCAAAGGAAAAAAAAAATGTATTAATCGGCCATTACCTTATTGTTGACCGCTGCCGAGGAAAGAGGCGCTTCCCGCCTCCTGCTATGTACTTAATACACTGAAAGATGGAACAGAAGTGGCCCGGAGACCCTAAAATCAGCAGTTTAAATACTCTCGCAGAAAGTTCTAGGCGTTAGGGGAAAGAAAACACCCTCCCACAAAGATTTTATTGGGTAGGACCCCGCAACAGATACAAGTTGGGGAAAGATACACCAGATTGGTCAGAAATTAATTGAAAAAATTCGTGATTGGATACATTCAAAACAAGGGGAAGAAAGGGGTAAATATTGCCAACTTAAACAATGACAGAAAGAAATTTAACAAAGAACAAACTCCTGAAATTAAATTTTCTCCGACAAAATAGTTCTTTGACTCCGCACTAGGGTGCACTATTGTTGATCTTCAGTAGTGTCCTCTAGAAGAGAAAGTTCACACTTCTTAATACAAGCAAGACAAAAGTACGTCGAAAATGACACAGTTCACAAACTCAAAAATTTCCAGGTAGTGACATCTTCTGAGAAATTTGGAAATTAAGACCGTAGATAAAGTTCAGACTTCCTCCAGAAGAGGAGTTTCAACTGGCACAACTTTTAAATAAACGGTGTGGAGGTGTACCGCCCGGTACAATAATAATAATAATAATAATAATAATAATAATAATAATAATAATAATAATAATAATAATAATAATAATAATAATAATAATAATAATAATGTTCTGGACCGTCATCACATGTGCGGACCACGCTGGAAACGGGTCCTGGATGGCTAATGACTAAGAATGCAGTCCGGCCGCGGGTTCAGTAGGCTACCGCCAAGGCATCCAAGACGACACCACGACAGATCCCCTGAAGGATTTGATCCATATTAAAAATGCTTATAGGAAAAATGGCAAAGATTTAGGGACGCAACTAACTAGGTGGAATACCTGGACCTAGCCCTGGAAGTACGAAATCGATTGCTGGAAAGAAAGATTGAACAATGGGAGGAAACTTGCCGTAATCTATTAGAAAACGAGTCAGATCGCGAATTTTGGCAGATTCTCGCAGAAAACTATTCAGATCGCGAATTTCGGCGGATTATATATCTAAAACAATAAGCATTCAATTATAAATTTCAGTATAATACCGTAGCGAAGCACGGGTATCTTGCTAGTGTAGCATAAAAAAGCATTTGTACATACCTGATCAATGGGAGGAGGTACGCGTGACATGTTTTATAACGAATATATTGGTAGACAAAGCAATATATCAAAACAAGATTTTATTAAAAATGAGCAGGCTGAAGTAATTTCTGAACTGCTCATTGAAGACAAATAGAAGCTACGATAAATTTACATACCCCTTGAGACGACTCCGCGTGCTAATCTTTGAATACCACTGGTTTAGGACAACATGTATTTCCCTCCCACCTAGGCTTGTTTGGTGCTTATTTTTGTGTCACAAATCTTATAGAGTTACGCTACAATTAAAACATACAATTCAATGAATGATTTACTGCCCAAATTGGTAAATGGATGATGATCATGATTGAACTGTGGTCGTGCATGAATGAATAACACTCTTCTCACATGGTCACGGATAGCCACTGACTGGGGAGAGAGCATTCATTGACGAGTGCTTGACCTGATCGAGCGAAATTAACATGCAGATATGAAAAAACGAAATACTGACTGCCTAAAATGTACGAATAAATGGCTGAATGACTGAGTACATGAATGAATGGACTGGATTCCAACTCTTCTCTCACAGTCACGGGAATAAATGTGAAGACTGAAAATGATAAAATACAGTATCTTGATATGGGAACATCAGTATTTGCTGTACTGTCACCTTTACAGATACTTAGATGGCCTGTATCAGTATTTTGTTCAATATCACGGTAACCATCACTTAGGGATGTAGATCTCCTATTGTATAATATTTATCCACCCCCAACGTTGTTTCAAATCGTAGCTAGGCAAGCCAAACATCTTAACAGAGATTTATTTTGCAGGTGTGTACAGTTCTATGACACCCTTCCGCAGTTATAATGACCGTACATGGAACAGAATGACGGTATGAATGCGAACATACATACATTACTATTATAGACTGTTATGCCTTTCAGTATTCAGTCTGCAAGCTTCTGTGGATTTACTAAAAGTCGCCACAATCCTTTATTTGCAACTAGTGCTGTGGCCTCATTTAGTTCCATACCTCTTATCTTTAAATCGTTAGAAACCGAGTCTAACCATCGTCGTCTTGGTCTCCCACTACTCCTCTTACCCTCCATAACAGAGTCCATTATTCTCCCAGGTAACCTATTCTACTCCATTCGCCTCACATGACCCAAACATCGAAGCAGGTTTATGCGTTCATCTTCATCCATCGAGTTCATTCCTAACTTAGCCTTTACCTCCTAATTCCAAGTACCCTCCTGCCATTGTTCCCATCTGTTTGCACAAGCAATCGTTCTCGCCACTTTCGTGTCCGTTACTTCTAACCTGTGAGTAAGATAACCTGAGTCCACCCAGCTTTCGCTCCCATAAAGCAAAGTTGGTCTGAAAATAGACCGATATGAATATAGTTTCTTCTGGGAGCTAACTTCCTTTTACAGAACACTGTTGATCGCAACTGCGAGCTCACTGCATTCGCTTTACTACACCTTGATTCAATCTCGCAACATTACCATCCTGGAAGAACACACAACCTAAATACTTAAAATTATCTACCTGTTTCAGCTTTCTATCACCAATCTGACATTCAATTCTGTTGAATTTCTTACCTACTGACATCAATTTAGTCTTCGAAAGGCTAATTATAATACCATACTCATTGCACTTATTTTCAAGTTCCAAGATATTAGACTGCAGGCATTCGGCACAATCTGCCATTAAGACCAAGTCGTCAGCTTAGAACAGACTGCTTATTACATTTACACCTGCCTGAATCCCTCCCTGCCACTTTATACCTTTCAGCAGGCGATCCACGTAAACTACGAACAGCAAGGGTGAAAGATTACAGCCTTGTCTAACCACTGTAATTACCCAGAATTCTACCAACAATTCTCACTGCAGCCCAATTGTCAACATAAAAGCCATTCGTTGATTTTAATGTGTACACTTAATTCCATAGTCCCCAGTATGGCGAACACTTTTCCCTCGGTACCCTGTCATATGCTTCCACTAGATCTACGAAACATAAACACAACTCTCTATTCCTCTCGTAACATTTTTCATTTACCTGGTGCATGCTGAATATCTTATCCTGACAGCCTCTCTGTGGTCTGAAACAACACAGGTTTTCATCACAACTTCCTCTCAACCACGGATCGCACCCTCCCTTCCAAGATGCCAGTGAATGCTTTGCCTGTATACTAATCAATGAGATACCTCGATAGTTGTTGGAATCCTTCCTGTTCCCTTGCTTATCGACAGGTGCAATTACTGCTTTTTCCAATCTGAAGGTACCTTAACAACACTCCATGCTAATCTTACAACTCTATGAAGCCATTTCATCCCTGCCTTCCCACCATACTTCACCATTTCAGGTCTAGTTTCATCTATTCCTGCTGCTTTATGACAATGGAGTTTATTTACCATCCTTTCCACTTCCTCAAGCGTAACTTCACCAACATCATTTTCCTCTTCCCTATGAGATTGGTTGCTCGCGACACCACCATGATGATTTCATTATACGTTGAGAAGGTTTCCAAAATATTCCCTACACCTGTCCAGTGATTCCCTGGGATAAATTTTGAGTTCACCTGAATTACCCTAAACACTGTTCATTTCTTTTCTCCCTCCCTTCCTAAGATTCTTTATTAATGCCAAGAAATGTTTCCCTGCTGCTTGACCTAGACTTTCCAGGATATTACCAAAATCTTCCCACGGCAATTTTTTTTTGGGTTCGACAACTATTTGTTTCGCTCAGTTTCTTTCATGTATTTACAATTCTCTGTCTGCATCGGCCCTTGTTTGGAGCCATTTCTGAAAAGCCTTCTTTTTACGATTACAAGCTGCTCTTACTTCATCTTTCCACCAGGATGTTTGCTTTTTCCAATATTTACACACAGTTGTTCCTAGGCATTTCCTTGCTCTTTCTACTACAGCATCCCTGTATGCCGCCCGTTCTTTTTCTATATCCTGAACCTGCTTTCTGTCTACTGTTCGAAAATTCTCACTAATCATATCCATGTACTTGTGTCTAATTTCCTCGTCCTGGAGATTTTCTACCCTTACTCGTTTGCAGACAGATTTTACGTTCTCTATCCTAAGCCTAGAGATACTTAGTATACATATATATTGAACTAATCAACAACTTTCCACTATTACGGGTCGCCACAATAGACAAAGTGGAGCGTATCAGGATACATAATGTTTTACCATATAGAATATAGAGGTAATACGGACTTTTTAAATTATGGAGGTCCGAAATGATAAGATTTCAGGATGTGTACAGATCCACGAATGGTGTTGGTAGTTATTCTTTCAATGCTGTTCATAGGCAGGTCGAACTTCTCCCAGAATTCTATGAAAAGGGCAGGTATTGTGCCACTAGCACCAACTATTAGGCCGATAATCTCTACTTCATTCAGGTGGTATTTATTTTTGTGGAACGGTATGGTGGGTGGGTAAATGTTCTGCTTTTCAAGATGAACTACAGTAGACTGGCTGATATGGTGCTCGAATCGGATGGTTGGATCGATAACGAAGCCTTTTTGGTCGTTATCGTTAACGGCATTTCTGTCAATTCGTCTTGTACTACCTGTTATAGACAAACCATGGACTTCTTCATGTACACGGAAGTTTTTACTACGGAGTTCTTCTGCAGTCAGTGGTGTGATCTTGAGGTGACGTGCGTTTCACAGTGTTTCGCCGTAGGGGCAAGAACCTAAAACGTGAGCCAGTGTTTCTTTCACTCTGACACATCTGCCACAGAGGTTTCCGTGCTGAGTTCTGCCTGGGATAGACCGTACTGCAGAAACATTTGATGTCATCTTGATTGCCTCTCGTCATTCGCTACAAGAAAGTCCTTGGTGATGCTATTTCCAATTGTTGGCCGAAGTGTACTTTTTATACAGCTCTGCGCCGATCCCCTTCTGAGACAAAGAGAACCAAATTGCCATTTGACGACTTCTTAGTTCTTAGCGGATTTTTCTTGGATTTGGAAGGTCGCCGCCTTTATTAGAGAATCGGTTAATATCTGTGATTTTGAGGGCCTGTAAATAATGCATCGTTTTGGATGTCAGATCACGCATCTTTAAACCGTAGCTATTTCTGGCTCGGCGAAGAGCGTTGCATGCGCTTATTTGTTGCAGATGTACTTCCCAGGTTGCTTTGAAAACTCCGAAGCCTTTGAATCTTAAATCAGAATACAAAGCACTATCGGGTGTATCCGTGGGTAACTGCAAAATTTCCTTTAGGGAGCTCTTTAACATTTTGTCAGCGGTTTTCAGGAAGCTAACCGGTACTTGTTTTATTTCAGCAGTCTGAAAAGCATGCACAAGAGTAGGACTGACTGCTTTGTTCAAAACAATGAACTTTTCGTGAATGTCCAGCACTCCGTCTACGAACTTCCCCTTCTCAATACATATGCCTACACGTTTGTTGGCATTTATCTGTAAACCGATTTCCTGAAACAACGTGATAGCAATGCATGTCAACTCAAGAGCTGCTTCCTTATTTTTGCCAACAATGACAGTGTCATCGGCGAAACCCATAATACTAATAGGGGGCAATTCTGCAGAAACAGATTTGCCATATGCTTGTAGTAGGTTTTCTTTTGTAATTTCATCAAAAATGAAATCTATGGCTAGGTTATACAATGCTGGCGATAATGGTGATCTCTGTATAAGTCTTCCTAACAAATGAATTGGCTTCCTTTTACCCTTATTAGTTTCGATCTGTGTTGTATTGTCAGTCTGTAGATTGATGATTAGTTCCTTCAGTTTAGATGGAAGTGGCTCAGAAGATAGTGTTAGATTTAGATGAAGGCATATTGGCTGGTCGTTAATGCCTCTTTGGTGTTCGCTGAAAATTACAGAGGAGCGCAATGCTGATCTTATCCCCTTTCAATAACACGTCTAATTACCGAACAGATCGTTAACGGTCTCCAATTTGACAGACATTCAACATCGCCTCTCTTATGTATCAGCACGGTTCTAGAACTCTTTAGACACTGGGGTATTTTGTCTGTCGAAAGTATTCGAGTAGCAATGATTGCTATGATTTCGCATACTGTGTCGTCCCTGATGACATGCACTAAGGTACGGTCAGGACCAGGAGCGATATCTACTGCAATTGGACGTGTTGTTACGGGAATTTCTTCTTTTGTGATTCTGGGATTGTACCTTTCATCTAGCTCTGCCTCGTACACGGTCTACGTCATTGATTTTGGAGCAGTAATCATGCCTTATATTGGAATTTTCAATGGAAAATAAATCGGAGTAAGTAGCGAATATTTTGGAAATATCGACGTTGCAAGATTGAGATTTTGGACTCAGTACCCTACGCACGGCTTTCCTTCGCTGATTTTAGAACTGAAACTGAGTGAGCTGATAGTCATATTTATATTTTCATTCTTGGCGTTCTCTCTTGGTCGCACGTTGTGGATTTGAGGACTTGCTATATGTTTTATCTTGATGTCCGAGACGTTGTTTCCTCCTGGCTTCGTAATATTTTGTAGCAGGGTTTTTTGGACCAGGTAAGGGATGGATAGAATTACTCAAAAATTCCGACAATTCCCACACGAGTTTGTCGAACTCAGAATCGTTTTCAGTTGAGAACTGAGTGAATTTGTTCTTTCAATCCTTTAATTCTGACTGGAAAGTAGACTCCTCTTGAATAGGATGTTAGTGATCAATGGGACTAATATAATATATATAATATAATTTTCTGACTGTGATACGCGTTGAATGAAGTTGGTTAACGAGCTAGTTTGATGTTTTTGTGGATGAGAGGCACTAATGTGAATACACCCCTTGCTACGTAGTAAACACATTCCTGCACGTTGTAACAAGTGAGGTGTAACAGCTTGGCATGTCTCGGTGATCAGTTGCCGAAGATGACCAGGGTCTTCAGCTTTCTGTGCATACCGGTACACCACCTGTTTTTAGCGACCGCACCGATAGAAGTAAACTGGCGTAAGATCGGGTGACATGGCGGGCCAGTGAACGAGTTCTCCACTTCCTATCCATTTCTTAGGATATGAAGCATGAAGACAGTTCTGGACAAAGACTGATCCATGAGATGATTCCTCGTTCTGGTGAAATCACATTCATAATCGGGCGAGAAGTGGCAACATGGTAACATGCTCTCCTCTCAGACGGTCGTAGAAGAAATGTGGTCCGATTAGGTGGTTGCCCAAAATCCTACATCAGACACTCACTCCCCTCTTCTTCTTCTTCTTCTTTTCCTACCGCTTTTCCCACACATGTGGATAAGGACTGCGTCGCACATGTGGATTTGACTCTGTTTTATGGCCGGATGCCCTTCCTGCCGTCAACCCTATGTGGAGGGACGTAATCACTATTGCATGTTTCTGGGGTGGTTGGTAGTGTAGTGTGTTATGTGAATGTGAAGAGGAGAGTGTTGAGGCGGACACAAACACCCAGTCCCCGAGCCAGAAGAATTAATCAGAAGCGATTAAAATCCCCGACCCGGCCGAGAATCGAACCCTGGGCCCTCTCAACCGAAGGCCAGTACGCTGACCGTTCAGCCAGCGAGTCGGACCAGACACTTACTCCCCATTGCACTTGAAATACGTTCTATATTATCGAATGGATATTCTCTGCCTTTCAATAGTGCATATCGTGCCGCTTTAAATGGCTATTGTTGTGAAACTGTGATTTATCTGAAAACAAGACGCTTGATCAAAGGAACGCATGATTTGTCAAACAGCATAATGCCATTGCCTTAATGTCACTTGGGTTTCGAAATCATGTCCATGGAGTTGCTGATATAACTGCAGAAGATACGGGTAAAATATATTGAGATGCAATATTCCCACAGACGACCGGTGGTTGTTCCTTCGTCGTGCATGTGTCCATGTACTAATATGAGGATTATTTTATATAGCTTCCAAAGCAGCTTCTACATTTGGACCAGACATAATACGAGCATCTCTAACATGAGGTACCCTTCCAAGTGTCTCATTTGACCGCAATCGTCGTTTAAGTTTTCGGAACGTATTGGTAGTCGGTGGATCGTCTGTCAAAAAACCACTCGTGATACAGGCGTTGCAACTCCAATGCGTTTCGCACTGATTTTCCTAAAATTCGCAATATATGGATGTACTTGTCTCTGGAATACATCGAGAGTGAATTAATGAGTGCTGTGATGACTTGATATATGTGGATAAACAAGATGTCCTTGTTATATTAGGCCACGATGTGTCATTCGAAACAAAAATTGCATAAGGTCAGATTCGATCCACTATACCACCGATACTCAGATACCACAGACGACCGAAAACTTGCCGACTGAGTCACAAAAGCAACATACATGATACCTGAGGGAAGTGTAGTACTAAACTATGTCCCTTTAACCTCGTAAATTAATACCCATGCCAGAGTCCTCGATCGTGGTTTACGGCGTTCATTTAACTTACCATTACAGATCACGTGGCATCACTTATTCATTCGATCGTATTAAGGGTACGTGTGTTATTTCAGGGAGCAAACAACTCGCATCGTTGCCAAATGATCACTCGGCGAGTAAATTGTGCACCGTTGTTTACCCTTTGGTAGTTCCATGGCTCATTTACACCCCTGACACCCAGCTAGAATGCAGGGCCATGTCGACCTTAAGGTGAAATGTAAGTTGGTTGGGTTTCATGACAATAAATAACAAGGGGCCGACTAGTCAACAAAACTTCTCGTATGGGACCAAGGAGATTGCACTGGATGGAAAAATAGGAAATATAAGGTAATAATAGTTTATTTATTTATTTATTTATTTATTTTTATTCATATCAGAAGCAATACATCATGTATAAATTATTAGTTGAGAATGATAACAATGATTAGATAACAGGTAAAAACACACTAGAGGCACATTTAAAGATAATTATGTCATATCATATCGGACGAGAATTTGGCGAGATCTCGACTATTTGGTGTACCCTTCACTAAATCTTGCAAAGTGCAAACGTGAGGGCAGGACTTGCAATGGTTTGTTCTTCTCCGCAGGCACAGAGCTTTGGCTCATGAGATATACTCCACTTCCTCATACTGATCTTAGATCGACCGACCCCAGACTGCAGCCTGTTCAGACTCTTCCATGTAGACCACGACTCTTCATAACCGCCTGGAAGAGTTTCAGATGGATCCATCCATCTATTGAGATGAAGGTTTCAGGATCTCCAGGAATAAACTTATCTCGCTTCCTCCGCCTTTTTGGGATGGACTCTTCTCCTCGGCTTCAACATGCGACCCTCGCGGCCTTCAGCTGCTCCTCCGAATGTCATATCTGATCACCGTCGATCATCTTCAGCTAAATTATGTAATCTTGGGCAGTCCATTTCCTGATCTTATAATCTCGTTCATGAAATCATAAGATACAATTTGTATGAAATAATATATGTTGATGTCGTTCAGTAAACATCGACAGAAGTTAAAATGTTATGAAGAATGAGACATATAAAGTAGATATGAGATGTGAAAGGCATAGTCTACGAAGTAATAAAGTTGAATAGAGTCACTCTGGAAACGTAAAAGGTATCACGGTGTATCCGTCATCGATTTTGAAGAAAGATGGAATAATTGTGATATTAGATGAAGACAAATAGGACCATATTTTGTAGTTATTATATGGCAATGGTTTTGTTGAGAAGAGAGTATAATATTATGATTACAGTGTGTTCCAACCTTAAATAAAACTCATAGTAACGTCCCTAATCAGCTGATAGCCTCCGTACTTCAAATAAAGGTCATGGTAATTAAATATGATAGGGTTAGTCGACACATTCGTAACTACTCCTTTCGGGATCAAGGCAAGATCGAGATTATGAAGTGATTCAGTATAAATGGCACACGACGGTAGACTCAATGTCAGCATATAAGTAGAAGATATTTTTGCACATGTCTGAATTCTAATGCTCAGTTATATAGAGTGTAAGGTATGTATGACATAGTAAACCTTGCTAATATGTTACTTGAATTTAATACGTGTTAGATGTAGAAATATTTCGTCGTGAATGATAGGTTAATAACAGCAAATATTGGCTGAATACAAGACACATATTGAGCATTCCGAAACCTAAGTAAACAAGTGAGGTTATAATAAAATTTCAGATAATAAAATTCAATTGGAAATTTAAAAAGGTCAGATCAAATAGGTTCAAATTAGTCAGTCAAATAATATAGTACCTTAGTTAGGATATTGAACTGATGATGTTGAATGGTATAATTTGGTTAGGTACGATGCTGAAATCCAATTTTCAATTAAGGGTATATACCAAGAACAACAGTATAATTCTAAAAAATCAATTTAGAACAGTATGAATGGTCGGATATAAATTGTAATTAATCAATCTCAACTTGCACCAAAGCATAAAAGGAGAAAAGCGAACCCATTCCAATTAATGACATAGAGAAAGTAGAAAGTAAGACATGAAGGCTTGTTGCATAAATTGAGGAATCAGCTGTTCAGTGATTGTTCATCTACTGGGAGGCAATTTTTATTATACTGATTTTTTTCTCTTCCGATTCTTTATTACTTCATTATATTTAATAAAGTGTTATATGTCAAGGCTAACTTGAAGTGTTATTTATGAAAATAATAGTAGGATAAGATGTGTTAGAAATAAGGTATTGCATTTTTTCGAGTTGGCTATCATTGCCGTGATGTGTTGGGTGAAGACGTGCATCAGTGAGGTCAAGGTTGATGACATGATAATCGGCGCATCGAATACTTTCTCGGATCCCTCGTTAAACAGAACCAAATTCGACATTCCCTGAGAATCTTTCTTGGAATTCTTTACCTTGGCCAACCTGGACGCAGGAACAGTGTAGTAGAAAATTCTCCTGGATTTCAATCTTTGTTGAACTGGTTGATAATCTTGTAATGGATATGTTTGGGAAGTGTCTACTTTAGATTTTTCATGTTTGGCAGCTACTTCACGTCTGATATCTGGGGGAGCAATGCCTGCTAAGCAATATACCTTATCACAACATGTAGATGTTAGGCAAACAGTTATAAGCCGACAAGTTTCATTTAAAGCAATATCTACCTGTTTGGCATTGCATTTTCCATACCAAACAGGGCATGCACATTCTGCTTCAGAGTGCCTCAGTGCTAAAATAGTAATTCTCATTGTTTGAGCTTGCATTCCCCAGTTGGTACCGCATAATTTGCGAAGAATAGAATTTCGCGTAGATACTTTGTGTTTCGTGTAAACACAATATTGTTCATACGTGAATTCACGATACAGAGTTACCCCTTGATATTTAGGTGTTGAGCAATAATCCAAGAGAGCACCCTCCCAGAAAATCATTTTTTTCTTGTCTGCATATTCTTTACGTGAAAAATGCAAACTTACGTCTTTGAGGTGTTAGTAATAATAATTTATGTGATCTAATCAAACTAATCTGAGATTTTATATAAATGTCAATGAAAATACACAGCCTATTTCCATTTTATACCGGGTCAGAAATAGAATGAATGAAGCCCCTATCTATTACCTAGGACAGGAATCATTCCGGCTGCTGAAACTTGCCACACTCCTCTGGAGCAATGATTAATGACTGACAGATGAAATGAAATGTATTTGAGAGTGTTGTTGGAATGAAGGATGACAAAGAAAACTGGAGTACCTGTAGAAAATCCTGTCCTGCTTCCGTTTTGCCCAGCACAAATATTACATAGAGTGAGCGGGATTTGAACCATGGAACCCAGCGCTGAGATGTCGGCGAGCTGCCACCTGTGTCACAGAGGTTTACAAAATATATAAATGTCAATATATTGCTAATAAAAAGTAACCTAATCAATAAACGTGGGTGGGACGCTGTAAAATAAATGGTCGGATTTTAAAGGGGCGCTTCTAAGTAAAGATTTCAATAATATAAAAGGCTTACAAATGTTCTAACATATTGTTCACTTGAAACTCCAGCAACTGAAAATTAATGGGATAGTTTCAAATCCTCCTCCCGGGTAAAGTCCGAATAATGCTGCAGTATTTTTACTGTGACGTTGCCGCTGCTGACCCGGAAAGACAAGCAACAGAGACGTCAATTAAGTGAGCATCAATCAGTCCCAGATAACGGAACGGGGACTATTTCTTTCTCCGTATCTATGCTCAGGTGCCCCAGATAAATACAAATGGTTTACTCATTTATCCTTGTCTTGATGAAACTTCTTTCGCGATCCACTTAAACAGCAAAGAAGTACTATTTCAATCTCTCCGTTTGTTCTAAGACTGACCCAGATCTTGGAATATCTCATGTGTTATCTCACAGTTAAACAGTTATGTATGGTTAGTGGAATCAAAGAAAATAACAAAAAAATAAATAAATATATATTTAATTATTTAGTTACTTGCGTATCTTTTAGCGTTCAATCCACATGCCTCTGTGAAGTAGCTAAGCGCCTTCACAATGTGTGCCGGGCTGAGTGGCTCAGACGGTTAAGGCGCTGGCCTTCTAACCCCAACTTGGCAGGTTCGATCCTGGCTCAGTCCGGTGGTATTTGAAGGTGCTCAAATACGACAGCCCCCTGTCTGTAGATTTACTGGCACGTAAAAGAACTCCTGCGGGACAACATTCCGGCACCTCGGCGTCTCCGAAGACCGTAAAAGTAGTTAGTGGGACGTAAAGCAAATTAAATTATTATTATTACCTTCACAATGTTTCATTCGCAAGCAGCTCTGTGGCCTCGTTTAGTTTGATAATGCTTATCATTTAATTATTGTCCGGCTCCATGTCTAAATGGTTATCGTGCTGGTCTTTGGTCACAGGGGTCCCGGGTTCGATTCCCGGCAAGGTCTGGAATTTTAACCATCATTGATTAATTTCGCCGGCACGGGGGCTGGGTGTATGTGTCGTCTTGATCATCATTTCATCCTCATCATGACACGCAGGTCGCCTACGGGTGTCAAATCAAAAGACCTGCATTGGGCGAGCCGAACTTGTCCTCGGACACTTCCGGCACTAAAAGCCATACGCCATTTCATTTCTTGTTTTTTAATTAAATTATTAAGGAATGAGCTTAAATATTGTCGTTTTAGTCTCCCTCTACTTCTCCTGCCTTCTATGGCTGAGCCCGTTATTCTCTTGCCTGATCTATCCTCCTCCATCCGATTTATGTGTTCTCGTCACCGAAGCCGTTTTGCACGGACTATTCAATCCATCGAGTTATTTCCTAAGTTTTATTTACCTCCTCATTGTGAGCACCGTTGTTTTCACCATGTGCCATTTTCACTACCTTCATGACGTTACTTCCAACTTATCAATCAGACTTCCAGAGACCTCTAACTTATACTCCCTACAGTATATCCAGTCTAAGCAACTGATTGATGAAATACATTTTTTATGCATGAACTCACTTCTTTGTCGGACAATTTAATTAATAACCTTGTTTGTCCACTCGGCTTATTCTCCATCGGGGATCCATTCTTGGACTGAGAAGAAAATAATTCTCCTGAAGTGTGACCATCTAATACAGTATCCTAATGGGGTCAAGTAAGGTATCAATTACCTGGGCAACGTTGGAGCGTGTAAGACGAAAGTGAGGATGGGTTAGATAAGGAAAAGGGAAGAACGAGACAGTAAATGAAATGAAATGGCGTATGGCTTTTTGTGCCGGTAGGTACCAGGACGGATTCCGCTCGCCAGGTGCAGGTCTTTAGATTTGACTCCCGTAGGCGACCTGCGCGTCGTGATGAGGATGAAATGATGATGAAGACAACACATATACCTAGCCCCCGTGCCAGGGAAATTAACCAATGGTGGTGAAAATTCCTGACCCTGCCGGGAATCCAACCCGGGACCCCTGTGACCAAAGACCAGCACGCTAACAATTTAGCCATGCAGCCGGACCAACGAGGCAGTGATATGTATATTCAGACATATATATTCCCAATACATATTCCCAAATATATATTCCCAATATTGAAAGGGTGAAGCCAAGAAACACAATTTTAAGGACAGGTAACTGTGAGATCAGAGTTCCTGATTTATTGGATTCAGTATCTGGCTCTCACGGTTAAGCGAGTATGAATGCGCTCTTCTGAAACGGCCAGGAATAATAATAATAATAATAATAATAATAATAATAATAATAATAATAATAATAATAATAATAATAAAAATTGTTCCGGAGTATCCGTGGAACGCAGAGGTAAAGAAGGTGCCGGCGTGAATGGGTCTAGCTACAATGTCAATAATTGAATTTAAAACTTAAACTGAAGGTTATATTTTTAGAACTTCAAACTTAACAATTTTTTAACAATATTACAGGTACAAGTAGCAATCATTAAACAAGATTGGGATAAAACCACGATACAGAACCTTAACAGCTTGGGCTTTAAGCCCCTGATTTTATAATTTTACAAAGGGAAGAGGAATTATTTAATGAGGGGCAGAAATCCCCTGATTCAAGAGGACTTGCTCCCTAACTCACAATATCTAGCCACCCCAGAGGCATATTATACAGTTACAAAACTTGGAAAAGAGCTAACAGGCTTTCAGTTTCTTACTGACTACATAAGGCAACAACCTACAAACACTGGCCTCTCAAGGCACAGCTTGCGATATGAAAACTGATTTATACAGGGGCATTTAATACCCAACCTACGGGGGCCTTCATAGAAAAGGAATAGGTTAAATAACTGGCCCAAACACAAAATGAATGGAGGCGTAACCTGCACTCCAAGATAATAAACACTAAAAACCTAAAGTGCTCTAGGCCGATGAAACAGGGGCTATTCCTAAACTACTGAGGTGACTCGTATAGAATATACGTTACCATATTACAGAATGAAAAACAGTTATGAAACGTAGTCACCTCAAACCAAGAAGGGGAGCTCGAGAGGGTACATCACTCTCTATCCCCGATTTACAGTTAAAGATTTATGAAATTTTTACATTAGCCGGCAGAAAGTTACATTTTTAGAAAGGAAGGTTAAATAGTTAACGATTCGGACCTTTCCCTCGGGTTAAACTGCGGAGTTAGCAAGGAAGAAAGAAAGATATTATGTGGCCATTACCTTGTAGATGTACTGCTGACCGATGAAATAGGCCGCCCACCTCCTGCTTTGACACACACACTTAGTAAGATGACGATAAATTGGCCAAGAGACGAAAAAAGTCGCAGTTTATAAACCCTCAGGGAAGGTTCGAGATCATTCAACATGAATCAGGACACGCCCTCTTGATTTTATTGATTATACACAAGGTGAAGAAGAAATACGGTATTGGTTGAAATTAATTACAAAAAATATGGATTGGCTGGATTCAAAACTGGCGGAAATAAAAGGAAGAATTGCCAATCCAAAAATAAATGAATATCATTGTTACAAAAACCTAGAAATACAAAACTTCTTTAAATCATAAGTTATTTCACTTCGCACCAGGGTGTATGATCATAGTTTTAGTGGTGTCGTCTGTTGAAGAATGTCCAAACTTCTTGATGAATGTCAAACAAAACAAGTAGAAATTCACTCAGGTTAGGAAACTGCACAATAACAAAATTACTCAATATTTAGGTGGTGACATCTTCTGATTAAAGTTCCAAGTTGGTGTAGTTTCAGTTTCACTGTTTCACAAATACATGAATTCATTTAGGCGCTGATTTTGAATGCGCGGCGTAGAGGCGTACCTTCCGGTACAATAATAATAATAATAATAATAATAATAATAATAATAATAATAATAATAATAATAATAATAATAATAATAATAACAAAATTTAAAAAACAGAAAAATTCATCGCGTCTGCTAATTGTAAACAGTTACTGTTATTGAAATATTGTGCTCTGACAATTTCTCCCCTACCAATGGAGCTACAGGCAGTTCAGCGGCGAATAAATCTTTAAAGGATCATCTACGAGAAACTAAAAATACGTTATACTGGACAGCTGTGATACTGTACTCAGAAAATTAAAACCTTTTCCCTGAGCCGGCAAAATTTGTTGTCTGGGACAAAGGAGAATTTACTGAATGAATCAACCAATAGGAAATATAAAATTTGTTAATAATAATAATAATAATAATAATAAGAAGAAGAAGAAGAAGAAGAAGGAGAAGAAGAATACAACGGGAACAAACTGTAACCCCTGGTGGTAACTCTGCAGGAATCCACAACTCCTATCCATGCACTTTGGAACTATAATTATAGTAATGTTATTGGTTTCGCGTCCCTTTAACTACATTTCCGGTTTCCGGAGACGCCAAAGTGCGGAATTTAGTACGGCAGGCGTTCTTTTACGTGCTAGTAAATATGCCGACACGAGACTGACGTATTTGAGCGCCTTCAAATACCACCAGACTGAGCTAGGATCGAACCTGCCATGTCGGGGTCAGAAGGCCAGCGCCTCAACCGTCTGAGTCACTCAGACCGGCTTTCTGGAAATTCACATACAATCTAAAGTGCAATGAGACATTGCTTCTAATCTCAATGGACTTGCAATGAGAGGGGGAAGAATTATCACAGTATTAGATACAAATTGACATTTCAGTGAGGTGTTGAACTGCCTGAGAGCTAACATAACATATACGTAGTTTCGTTTTACACAGTGCGAGATTTAGTTATTCACTTCAGGTGTTAGAGTGCCAAATATAAAGCCATCTAAAGATGTTCACTGAAGGAAAATTGTTTCACAATGCCGCAAGGCAGATCGTCAGATATATATTTTGAGAAATATGCCAATTGAAAGGAGGCAGCAGATAAAATATTTCCCATTCAGAAGGACAAACGACAAACAAGTACTATCCAAGATATCAGTTTTTATTTGTTTGCTAGTTGCTTTACGTCGCACCGACACAGATAGGTCTTATGGCGACGATGGGGCAGGAAATGGCTAGGAGTGGGAAGGAAGCGGCCGTGGCCTTAATTAAGGTACAGCCTTATTGGTATTATTTGCCCGGTGCGAAAATGGGAAACCACGGAAAACCATTTTCAGGGCTGCCGATAGTGGGGTTCGAACCTACTATCTCCCGAATACTGGATACTGGCCGCACTTAAGCGACTGCAGCTATCGAGCTTGGTCAGAATATCAGTGGATTGTATAATATCCTGATAATGACGATATAAAGACGTTAAGTTATTTTGCATGTAAGAATTGTATTTTAAATGTATAACTGAAATATTATTCCCTCAGGCATTTCTATACCTATGATGATGATGATGATTATTATTATTATTATTATTATTATTATTATTATTATTATTATTATTATTATTAAACCAAAAAACCAAACCCCGAGGCACTACAGCCCTTGAAGGGCCTTGGCCTACCAAGCGACCGCTGCTCAGCCTGAAGGCCTGCAGATTGCGAGGTGTCGTGTGGTCAGCACGACGAATCCTCTCGACCGTTATTCTTGGCTTTCTAGACCGGGGCCGCTATCCCACCGTCAATTCTAATCTCAATTCTAATCACGTAGGCTGAGTGGACCTCGAACCAGCCCTCAGGTCCAGGCAAAAATCCCTGACCTGGCCGGGAATCGAACCCGGGGCCTCCGGGTAAGAGACAGGCACGCTACCCCTACACCACGGGGACGGCCATTATTATTATTATTATTATTATTATTATTATTATTATTATTGGTATTATTTGTTCGTATCGTCCCACTAAGGACCACGCCATTTCATCTGTTTTATCTGAGCTTTGATCTTTGCCAGTGCTTCTTGATTCGTTACCGGTGTTGCTCTTTTCTTTCCGATGAGACTGTAAATTAAGGCCACAGCCGCTTCCTTCTCACTCCTAGGCTTTTCCTATCCCGTCGTCAACATAGGCCCTAATCTGTGTCTGTCGGTGAGACTGCCTTTTCTTTCCTCAGTCCACGGCTTTCCTGTCTTCAACTCTGGTCTTTCTTGAAAACCCTGGTGGTCCTGATTACCATTATTATTATTATTATTATTACAGGGCTGACGGCAGTGGGGTTCGAACCCACTATCCCTCGAATACTGGATACTGGCTGCACTTAAGCGACTGCAGCTATCGAGCTAGGTTTTGTAACGTGGGACGAATTTTCCCATCTCAATTCATTTTCCCAAGGACAATATTTCGACACTGAATGTCGCAAAACGTATGGTTTATTACGTTTTATTTTCGTGTTTTTGTGATATGTGAAGACTTCTATTTGCAGTTGCGACTGAGTTAATTTTTAACTGTTACGTTCTTCAGTCTGCAAAAACTAATTTTGAGTAATAACACAAAATGTAAATATTTATAAAAAGAAACATGTTAAAAAGTTCATCCACTTAATTTAATTACGTTGCTTTCAAGTATAAGAATTTACCATATGTTTATCTTATCAGATAGTATATAAATTTATCACTGAAAATTAGTTTCGGCTGACGGAAGCACCTAACAGTTATATATTGTTTTCGATTAGATTTTAATATTAATTATTTAGTTTTGCTATTTGTTTTATGTCGCACCGACACAGATATGTCTTATGGCGACGATATGACTGGAAAGGCCTAGGAATGGGTAGGAAGCGTCCGTGGTCTTAGTTAAGCTAAGCCCCAGCATTTGCCTGGTGTGAAAATGGGAAACCACGGAAAACCATCTTTAGGGCTGGCGACATTGGGGTTCGAACCCACTATCTCCCGAATACTGGATACTGGCCGCACTTAAGCGACTGCAGCTATCGAGCTCGGTATTGATTATTCATTAATTCAAACAACTTATGTTGACCATCCCATGAAACAAATAGCTCTAAATACTTGATTCGACTTGGCAATAGAGGCCTGGTGTTTTAATCCCCACCATACTTATCTTGTTCCTTCTTAAGAATATCGCACTGTGTTAACGTGCATAATAACCATCTTGAAACGTGGATAACAATTCTGTTTCTCTAGGGAAGAAACACAACCTGTCTCATAACGGAATTAAGAGAATTTACAAACTTTGGTGGTTCCCAGTGCGAGCAACTTCGCAGCACAGCTAATTGGCAAAGAGCGCTATTGCGGCTTCCTCACAAAATACAAGCAGAGAAGGAAGGCGAAGGAAGGAAAGCAAATAAAACTTTACGAACTACTTGATTTTGGTCCTCAAAATATGATTACAGGTACAAATTCCATTACTTGGTCCAGCTCACCCGTAACTTTCTGCCCAATGAGGAAGAATCTTGCAGGAAGATAATAACTTTTGACTCAGTTCAATAATATTTATCAAAGAAACGTATTCAAATACGTTTTATAACAGTGAGAATAACTTTGAGCATATGATCAATTCACTGATAATTTGAGAGTCAGGAACAGAGTGCTACCATTCTTGAGCTATATTTAGCAACTAACGACTCTTGAGTGCTTCGCTGCCCGTACTTACAGATTGCAATGAGCTTTAAGAAGAATTAAAATATTACTATCAATAGAATCGGCTACGTTACGTAACAATCTCAAAAATTTCCCTCTATACTTTCTCAAATTTCTAGAGTAAACATCAGTTTGTACTTCAAGGAAACATTAAAGCCCTAAAAAATAAGGTTCATTGCTTGGGAAAAATGGATATCCGACTTCGTGAAAAACTATTTGCTTCTTAGCTTTAATTTCAATGCCCCTCTAGTTCTAAATTCTTTGGTAAGTTCGAGAGTTTACGATTTGTGGGATGTCAGTTCACTGACCAAAAATTTTAAGTTTCTAGGCTTCCTGAACTTGCATCATCAATTCATGTTTATTGTCATGTGTATATTTACCTTTATATATCACTACACTTCGACATCCTTTATCCATAATATATATTACCTTCTTGACATGTGGAAAATTATCCTCAACTCTATCTCCTGGTTTAATGTTAAAAATCAATTCGAACTTTAGATTTTAAGCCAAAAAATTCTATTTGTCATCGCTTTGGGTAAAAGGTTTCCCACAGAATGAAAAACTGCTTATACTTGCGGACATACTCTGTTTTGCTTCCGATATCCAAATAAAACCACCTCAAGCTCAGCCTTCTCGATGGGCAGTACATTTTTAGATTCTTCTGGGGATTAAGGAAATATCGGATTACTTAGATCAAGATTTATGTTTCTGCGGGACCTAAAATTGCCTCATGAATTCCCGTGTACTTTCATTGTCATACCGTACCGATCTTTATACTTCGTCACCTGTCGACTTTCATTTATCAGTTCAGATTGCACGGCTTCAGCTTCCGGGTGAAGATATTCTGATTTGATGACACTTAATAACAACCACTGCAATATTAATGTATCATGATAATTCGAGTTATGTTTGTGGTATCCCTACCCAGATATTCTGTACAATCTACAGCAAATGTATGCTGTAAATAAGGACCCCATGCCTGGAAACAGTTCACGCATGTTAGTATGTCTATGGAAGATCGATTACTTTTCTCAGGAGGGGTGCAAATGTCATTCCATTCATAACACATGCGTGGTGTTCGTGCCAGTCTCCCGCAATTGTACGTCGACATATTTTGACAAGGCGAAATTAAGCTATGTCTACAGGCCGCACTATTCTTTTTGCATAGCGAAAAAAGGCTTTCACTTCCTCAGTGTTTTATGGGGAATACTCCTGTGATATGTGACATGGGATTTGTGGTCGTAACAAGCAATATTGTAGAGAATATGTCTTGAAAGTAAGAAGTGTATCCTTTCATGGCTCATTAGCCCTCATGGCTCTTAGCCTACCAAGTGGCCGCTGTTCAGCCCGAAGACCTGCAGATTACGAGGTGACCCATAGTCATTGCAAACTCAGCATCTGGCGGCTCCTCAATTGTATACACGTAGACTGAGTGGACCTCGAACGAACCCCCAAATTCAGGAAAAATTCCCGGCTCTCTGTGGAAATCTAACCCTGGGCCTCTGGGTGAGATGCAGGCACGCTACCAACAGACCACAGGGCTGGAAAAGAACTGTATAAAGCACGTGAAATAAGTACTATAATGTGTTCACAATATATCCTCATCTAGTTACGGCAATTTTCTACTATCTAAGACTATTTTGTCTATTGTTTCCAGAAGGTCGTTCGGGATCTCTGGGGACGATGTTTGAAGGGAAATTAGCTTATGGAAAGCCACGTCTCCACCAACGATCATGATCAATTGAAAATCCAGCATTTCTAGCTATACCCCGATAACGCAATTTCCATTGCAGCAGACGTTTTTGCAGAGCTGGCATGTCTATCTTATCCTGCTTCTCCTGACAGGCTTTTCAGAGGCCACTGATGCTCCGTGGACTTCTACTTTCTAAGGGCCTTTTAAGGAGTTCAAATACATAGAAGTCCATGGATGACCCATCGGGTGCTATCATCGGACTTTCAGTAAAAAGAATTGTACGGATTCCAGTTTCTACCTCCATTTTCCCTAAGAACGGACGAATCGAACGAGAGGTGTAGCTGGATGCTTTATCCTGATGTACCTGAATTTTTGCCCTCCCATACAGTGCTGGTATATCTGTGTTGTAAATGTCTGTTACAATCTCTTGTTCACCTTCACATTATTATCGACACAACGACTGGTTAACTTGCCATTGTGGTAGTATCCAGTGATGATCATGAACCCCCTTGGAAAACATTCCTGGCATCCTTTATCAAATGTTTGATAAATATTTTTGCCTCTCAGCCGGCAGTAAATAGAGTGAGTTTTGATAAAATCACTAAGGTACACATATACTTCGTCTATTGCCATCACAGTTTTCCATCTGTCCCCTGCTAGATAACCCTCATAAATATTTCTTGCGTTAGTGCCACGTTCCAAAATGTGACGAGGCTACAGCTTGTGAACTCGGAGCTAATGCCGCTTTTTTAGTTGCAGGTATTTGTTGATTATGATGTTAGCTGTTGAAACGGACATTGCCAACTTACGTGCGCTAGTACTTTGAGTGGCAGCGTTACCACCTGAGATAAGTGCTTTCAGTTTCCTCAGCAGTTCTGGTGTACGGCTGATGGATGGTTGTGGATTTGTCTGCTTTTTCCGCTGTGGAATTAAACCCAGTGGGCTTTTTCCTTCTTTTATTCAATACAGTACTAATACCGTTATTTAATATCAAGAAATAACGCTTCTTGCACATTCTTGGATTGCATAATAGCTATATTTAGCATCGGAAAGGGCTGTTATGTAGCCCTCCCAGTAAGGGTCATTCCACTTGGACGTCGTTCCAGCTAATATCACAAAACTCTGCACGCAATGTTCGGAGTACTGACGTGAATTGATTTGATTTGATTCGATTATATATTCAACATTGTTGTCCTTGTAGTCAATGATATCGATATTTCAAGTGCTTCCATTCTCTGCCAAATTATGGATCTCTTCATGGACAGTGAATCCGGTTCTTCTGAGGGCCTCAGCGATGGTGGTTGTTATTTGATGATGCCTAGCGATGCGCAACGTTTCATCGTGCTGGCAGGAACCAAGGACGTGTGCAACTGTTTCAGTCTAGGTGAGGAATCGTCTACAACGGTTACTGTCCATGGACCTACCGGACACAGAAAGAACTGCTGCTACATTCCCCATAATGTTGAGGTCGTCTCTGCATTTGCTGTGTGATAATTCTTCGTGGTGACAGTCACATTTACTGGAAGCTGGATGCTCCTTAAAAGGTCGAACTCCTTTACCTCTGTAAGGGAGAATGTGAATTTTGATATTTGCTCTCTTAACCCCTTAAAAGTGCAATGCATTCTTTCTTTCAAATATTATTTGTTTCATTCCATCCATAATGCATAAATAACATAAAATAATTTTGCGGTACTTGTTAAGTCGAAGTCAAAATATGATGCGTTTTACTACTACTACTAAAGTGTTTTCTTCCTCCCCTGAAGGGGGGGGGGGTGGGCTTCTTAGACGGTGACGCCGTCTCTCAGGCCAGGGGATTTGTACGGTGAAGGAGATGTGCGGATAAGGTGAGAGGGTTGGCGGCCGTGGCCTATAATAGGAACTGTCCTGGCATTCGCCTTAGTGCAGAAGACTGAAAAACCGCGGAAAACCATTCTCGGGACAGCCGACGGTGAGGACCAGCCCATCTCCCTATCCCGAATGTAGAAGCGTAGAGCCACGGTAGGGCCGCGGCCACCCCTTCTGTGCTCGGTAGGTCTGTTGGAGTGCAGAGCCGTCGGACCAGCCGAAGCCCATTTTGCAACCGCCGACCCTAAAATGTTCCCTGGTTACCTGTATGTGCCACCTTTCAGTGTTTTGCGTACTCTACATATAAAGCTGGGTACTTATGTACGGGGGCTGCTGTTTCACTTCAATCACATGGAATGGCCACGCTCATGAATACTCCAGGATACACCACATTTTACTTCTGATTTTACCTTTACTGTTCAACGTATAAGTTACGCTTCAGTCCAGATAATTAGCATGAAAAGTTTTGAAAGAAAATGTTTCTCATTTATCAATCAATCAATCAATCAATCAATCAATCAATCAATCAATCAATCAATCAATCAATCAATCAATCAATCAATGCTGATCTGCATTTAGGGCCGTCGCCCAGGTCTCAGATTCCCTGTCTGTTGTTTTCCTAGACTTTCCTTAAATGATTCCGAAGAAATTGGAATTGATTGAACGTCACCCTTGGTAAGTTATTCCAATCCCTAACTCCTCTTCCTACAACCAAATATTTGCCCCAATTTGTCTTCTTGAATTCCAACTTTATCTTCATATTGTGATCTTTCCTAAATTTAAACACACTACTCAAACGTATTCGTCTACTAATGTCATTCCACGCCATCTCTCCGCTGACACCTCGGATCATACCAATTAGTCGAGCAGCTCGTCCCCTTTCTCCCACGTCTTCCCAGCCCAAATTTTGCAACATTTTTGTAACGCTACTCTTTAGTCGGAAATCACCCAGAACAAATCGAGCTGCTTTTAATATTTTCCAGTTCTTGAATCAAGTAATCCTTTTGAGGGTCCCATACACTGGAACCATACTCTAGCTACCAGATATTAATATGCCCTCTTCTTTACATCCTTACTATAACCCCTAAACCTCCTCATGACCATGTGCAGAAATCTGTACCCTTTAATTACAATCCCATTTATGTGATTACCCCAACGAAGTTGTGTTCTTATATTCATACCTTATTTATATACAATTCAGAAGCAAATGCACACTTTTGCAAACTCACAACTGAGAAATAACAATACCTGGGCGAGTGCTCTAACTGCAGATCAGTGGTGATTGATTGATTACTCAACTGTCTAAGATTACATATAGCAAAGCAAATAAATTCTGCTTTGCACATGTTCAATGCTACACGTTAAGAGCTAATTGAAGGGATTTAGAAGCAGAACAGGGAATGTCCAATGAACCCAATTTTACAGGAGAAACTGATTTATTAGAACTTTTTAATTAGAGGAGATACATGCATGATTTTGTTTGCAGAATATAAACCTTCTACAGTAACCTACTCTTAAATATTTTAAAATGCAGCATAACCGAATATGTACGATAAACTTTGAACAATGGCGTTATAAAAATTGGAGACTGACAATTTACAACTAACAGGGGGATATTTCCACTTCTGCATCCAACATTCTTAGAAAATTGAAATAATTGCAAGTTAAATAGTAGAAAATCACGATAAAATATAAGTTCAGTGTACATTAACTGTGTTTAATCGCATAGATAGAATATTTAAACCACAATACCACCAGTTTCTAAAAAACTTCCTCACCCTCAATGACTTCATCATTCCCTGTCATATCACTTCCTATTGTTTCCAGCGATTTATTTTGTAAACCTGGAGGCTGCCAAACGTATTACACTGATTGCCATAATCATTAGTAAAGAATTTGTCGACGTCTCGCAATGTCAATAGTCGGATTAATCATTCGAATATTTTTGCCCTTTTACGAATACTTCTAGCCATCCCTATATCACTTCGATAATGAGGTTTTCCTCGTACTAGTAGATTCTTCATTGGATTACAAAACGCTTGGTAACATTCATTTTGAAACAATAAATTACGTGACATCTGGCTCACTTGTGATTGGCCAACACGGAAATTATCCGGCCAGCGGTGTAGGGGGCAATGCATCCGCCTGTCACTCGGAGGCCCCGGGTTCGACTCTCGGCCGGGTCAGGGGATTTTAGTTGTAAATGATTAATATCCCTGGCCATGGGACTGGATGTTTGTGTCGTCCTTAACGTTCCTTTCCTCACATTCAACACTTTACACTTCCGCTATTTACAAAATACACGCAGGTTCGCCACGTATGGCACAAGTAGGAGCAAAAGATCTTTCCAGGTCGACGCCCCGAACAAATGGCATTTAAAAAGAAAAACAACGTTATTTTTTAAGGAGGACTTACGTCTGTTACGCAATTTGTCATAGGTGGCATTTACCTCGGAGAATCTTATCCATATTTTAACTTATTTCTGCCCGAAAGTGGAGATTGCCATTTTTTATTCTAGAACGCTCAAGTCTCCTATCCTCATCCTATGCTTTCTTTCTCCTCCTTCTTCTTCCTCTACCGGTTCCTTCAGAATTTTTTAGCGATCACCACGGACAAATTCTTCGTAATTCGCTCTTCCCGTACCTGGGTTGCCTTAACGAGGTTGTCGAATTTCTGTCGTAGGTCCTGTTCGAACTATAATATTGTACAGGGTGTCTCTTATAAATGCAGACCGAGCGTACGGTGTTTTTACTCTGGGCTACAGCAGCTACCTCAGCCCATTTTACATCGCGCGCGGCCGCTCTGCTTTAAGAGCGTATACAATCTTATATGAATTCTCACTTTATAAATGATGCTGGAATTGTCATCATTCATATTAATGGATTTCATAAACACCATTAGGATTTTTCCATACTGTACCGGGCGGTACACCTCCGCTCCGCTAATTCAAACTTTGCGCCAGTTGAAACTCCTCTACTGGAGGAAGCCTGAACTCTAACAATCATGTTAATTCTAAAGTTTATCAGAAGATGCCATTACTATAAATTTTGAAGTGTTCTGAACTGTGTTTTTTTCGATTTATATTTGTTTTCTCTGTAGCAAGAAGTGTGAACATTCTCTTCTAGATGGCACCACTTAAGAACTACAATTGTGCACCCTAGTGCAAAGTGAAGGAACTTTTCTTTGAAGAAATTTTGTAGTCATAAGTTTGCTCTTTGTTAAATTTCTTTCTGTCATTGTTTGAGTTGGCAATGTTAACCCGTTCGTTCCGCCAGTTTTGAAATTAGCCAATCCCGAATTTCTTAAATTAATTTTCAACCAATCGGGGCTTTCTTCCCCAACCTACTCTGTAACTGTGCTCGGTAACCAATAAAAGCTCGTGGGCGGGTGTTATCATTCATGAAAGGTCTCGAATGTTCCACGAGGGTATATAAACTGCTGATTTTCGGGTCTCCGGGCCACTTCAGTAACATCTCTCAAAGTGTAATTATGTAGCAGGGGGCGGGGAGCGCCTCTTTCGTCGGGCAGCAGTTCATCAATAAGGTAATGGCCTTTTAATAACTTCTTTTCTTGCTAGCTCAGCAGTTTAACTCTCGGGGCAGGTTCGATACCTTTTACCATGTAACTTTCCTCTAAAATGTAAAAGACTCTTGGTATAAATTCTGCCTCTTTAAACTACAAATTGGGATAGAGAGTGCCTAACCCTCTCGAGCGCCCATTCATTTTGTTCTGAGGTGACTACGTTTTTCATAACTGTTTCCCTTCTACTCGTAATGTCATAAAGTTTTCTATCGTGTCACCTCCGTAGAATGGGATTAGCCCTTGCATAAGCGGCCTAGGGCCAAATTAGGTTTTAATAAAGTGTATTAGGAGTGCAAGTACGCCTCCACTCAAGTTGGTATTTTGGAGGCCATGTAATTGTCCTGTTACTTTATTGAGTAGGCCTCAGTAGGTTGGGTATTTTTACCCCTGTTTTCATGTGCTTGGAGGTCAGCTTGAAGGTGGAGTTTGGTGTGGCCTTTGATAGGCTTGAACTTTGAGAGCGGGTTGCTCTTTCTTAATGTTGGTTTATGTGTGCCTCGAGCAGGCTTTACTGAGTAATAGGGAGCAAGTGCTCCTGGGCATGTTTGGGGTTTTTTGCCCCTTTGTCAAACCTGGTATTTGGCTAATGTTGTGCTAATTGCTCAAGAATTGTGTGTCTGGCTCTCGGAGCCCAAATCCTGTAACAACTGTAATTGTACATTCTCGATTTATTGCTAGGCTACTAAGTACCTGTTATATTTGTTATTTCTTGATCGTGAAAAGAAAATATAACCTTGTTGAATTTTAAATTAACTTTAATTGCGTAAGTTGAGACCTGTTCATCCCAGCACCTTCTTTCACCTCTAACTACCACGGAGAACTCCGTAACACATACAAATGGCGAGAATTATGGCTGTTCACACAACCATTGAGATGAAACCAGGTCTCATAAACCATCGTTCAATGATGCAAGCTATCACTCTCAATATCTCACTCTTGTGGCTGGATCGTCAAGGTGTGATGCGTAACAGCTTTGTAGCTCCGTGTGGAGAAGAAACTGAATTCCCTATTTGTTGTGCTCATTTTGTGAGTGATTTATTCGGTGACTGTTCAAAATTCGCACCAATGTCACCTAGCTTACCTTCTGTTAAAACTGCTCGTGTGCTCGCATGTTTTTTTTTTACTGAACACAGAGTCAGTTGTTTCAAATTTATTTACATATACGTGAATCTGTGCTAGTGAAGGTGGTACTTCACCAGGTAATTGCTTAACAAATGCGACGCAAACCCGTCGAGCCGACTCGTACTTAAAATAACTTTTACACAAGAAAACACGGTGTTGCAATAATAGGTGTCTCACCATGTTAACAGCTGAGGTTTTAGAGTAGCTACTGATGCTAGGTCAAACACGTGGGCGCTCCTTGCAAGGACAACAACTATGCGCGCGCCTCCCGTACTGCTGCTTAGGTCTCGGAGAGTAGAAACGCCGCTGGACGGTCCGGTATATATGAGGGACCCTATATACTCTTACCTTCTTTGACAACGGGTGCATGGAAAGAAAAATACGCCTTTAGTTTTCGGGTTGAACGCGTATATAACCGACAGTATTTAACTTACGGTAATGTTTAATGTCTCAATTGACAGATAAAACAGGAGGCTGCGTGTTGCAAAAAAAAAAAAAAAAAAAAAAAAAAAAGAAATAAAAAGAAACGAAAGAAAGTATGATTATGAAATAGCACCTCAAAGTAAGGCAACATTTGTACTAAATATGTGACATCACACACACACACACACACTGTTATAAAATGGCGTTGTGTTTACTCGCGCGCTAATTTGGTGGTTGAAGCTGCAGTTGTGAATACGTCGTGGTCAGTTGTATAAAGCAACAAATTTAACAATGCGAAAGCAAGATTTGAATAGAATTAGGCAAAAACGTGTGTACCCGTAAAAATGTGTTCATATCTTTAAGGCGCTTGATATTAGATTAACGAGCATGATTCTTAACCTAGGGAGTGGCTTTATCATTGGAGCTGGTACAGAGAGAGGTATAGTTATCAATTTTAGAGATTCTTTTGATAAATTGAGTTTATTGATCATCAAAAGCAAGTTCATATCACCTTCATACAGCAGCGTGGAAGTGTCGTGGCTGGTTGGTACCTCCAAGTCCTGGGATGGTGCTGGACATCGACTGGGCAGGGACCACACCTGCTCGGATGAGGAGTTCTGGAAATGTCTCGACGTTCTGGAAGTCTCGACGTTCTGGAATGTCTCGAAGATTGACACACGTTCCTGGGTTCGATTCGAGACGTAATTCACACTTGAATTTCCTACACGGCACTCCACACATTCATGGCACTGTCTGAACAGATATGAACCTTTAATTATGGCTACTGCACTCTAGATATTAAATCAAAACGTTCTGGAATAATCACTCGAAGAACAAGTACTGGTAGAAATGCAAGTTCATAATGCAAGCTCATTATAAGCCAGAATGTTCTAGAGGATTACTGTCACTGCAGTCCTAAACGCATAGTTCTGAAGATTTAAACATATTGGCAATGAACTGAATAAGTAGCACTCGGAAACTGTCCTGTTCCGTCAATAGGCGAAGTGAATAGCCATTAAAGAATATAATATTTGAAAGAAAAAGTCTGACTTCATAAATTATTGATCACTCATAATACTGGAAAGTTCTAGGCTTTCTGGGAACGCGATATGCGTATTCTGAATTGTCACAGTCTTTAAGAATCAAAACATAAGTCCCTGTGCAGCACTTGGAAAGTATTGCATATTTCACAATTAGACGTAATGTTGAACGTCCCCTAAGTTTCATAGTCTTTACAAGGCGTAAATTCAATGGGGCACTCGAGAAAACACGTCATATCGTTCACACGAAAGTTTATGTTGGTAGGGCACAAGTTCATCCTACACGCTCGGAAAATTTCAATGTTCCAGAAATTGATTCAAAAAATACAAGTTCGAATAAGTTCGAAACGTAAGTTCAATAAGGTACACAACACTCGTGAAAATTCAAAGTCCTTTCAATCGTCGTCGAATAAGTAAGTCTCTATGTGGCACTTCAAAAAAATAACAAACTTCCAATGTGTAGAAATAACAAAGTTCCGATATGTCAAAATATTAAAGTCCCAACACGAAACTCGAAGAAAATAAAGTTCCAACGTGTCGAAATATTAAAGTCCCAACACGACACTCGAAGAAAATAAAGTTCCGATGATAATGTTCCAATATGTCACCTTAAGAAAATTATAAAGTCTTATCGCGACACTTGGCGAAAATAACAAAGTTCCAATGAAACGCTTCCGAAAAAAATAACGAAGTTCATATATGGCACTTTAAGAAAATATCAAAGTCCAATCACGACACACGAAAAATAACAAAGTTCCAATGTGTGAATATGACAAAGTTCCAATACGATGCTCGCAGAAAATAACAAAGTCCCATTCAGGCACTTCAAGAATATGATAAAGTCCCGATACAAGATACAACACTTAGAGAAAATACCGAAGTTCCAATACTTGGATTTCACAGACTGTCAACCAGAAGTTCGACACACACAATACTTCTCCTGTCACCCGTCTCACAGAGACGGCGGAGTGACAGACACTGAATTCGTAGGTCGGGCGGTCCTCCTTTTATACACGTTCGCATGGAAGTGTCTAGAACTCGGGTATTATAAAATAATAGTTTTATTGCAGCCAAATGGCCATGTAAGTAAGTACATTAATTCTAACATTTCCACATAGGTCTCATTCTTCTGAACAGAATTTAGTCAATGATTTCCCTCTATTAGGACATGTTAAGACGTGGTATCTATCACATTCACGATCGCACAATTTACACATGCATCCGAATTCAGGTTCATGAAATGTTTTGGTTTTGCAAAGCTTAAAGTGAAAGCCATGAACAGCCAATCTAATTACAATATGTCTTAATTCGTAGTTCGCTTCCATCCATCCCCGCGTTGTCATAGCATCTGTCGCATAGAAATCTAACCAAATGTCTTCTCTTTTCTGCTTCAGTTCCGTAAGTAGTCGATCGTAATTTGTCGTTGATGGTAGTGACATCTTGAAGCGTAGCTCTTCGATCAGGAAAGATTCCCTTGTCAGAACATACACAAGTCGAGATAGTGTATACTTCGAAAGCCCCAGAGCTCTCTTTAAGTATGCGGCTTTGACTTTCTCTATTCGTCGTAGACTATTAATATTTAGGTATTCCCAGACGAGTTGTAGACCATAGGTGATTATAGGCACAACTTTAATATTGAAGAGCTGTATCGCTGCTTTAACTGACATCTTACATAAATCTTTGATTTCATTCACTGCTTTAAATGCCAAGATAGTCCTATTCTCTATGTGTTTTGTGAAAACATCACCTCTGGATTGGAATATGACTCCCAGGTATTTGAAGTGACTAACCCTTGTTAGTTCTTTACCATTGTAATGGACTCTGTCAGTCACTGCTGGTCTTCCCCCTTTTCTGAAAATCATGTGGACAGTCTTTTGGTCATTTATGCTGAGATCAATTTCATGTGTCCATGCTGCCAGAAGATCAAAGGACTCTTGTAGGTCCTCCAGCCGTTAGAACTCGGGTATTATCTACCCTTATAACTTCTATAATAATAGGTGGATTTTCTTGAACCCTTGACAGAGGACGTCCATTGTAAAAGTTTTTAAGATGGCAGTGTCAAAATAGCGATAAAGTAGCTCAAAATGTACTTTTGAGGGTGAGCTGGAACATTACCATATATGGCACGAATAGCTGGCTTACTGCGGCCACGTCACTCGCTGGGTACGTCACTGCGTTCGGCGGGCTGCCTACCTTTCTCCTCGCGCGAAGTTCAACAAACATACTTCGGACTTCTCTCGTAGCGGCGTTCCCGGTACACGTGCAAAGGAAAGAATTTAAACGAGAAAGGTGAATGATGAAGGAATAAAAGGAATAAAATAGAGCGTAATAGGCGCTGTAATGAGAAACTGAAACACTAAAAACAGTACGATAAATAACTTTAAAATTTTGACTCGTATTTCTCATACCGCCGGCCCCGTAGTGCAGGGGTAGCGTGCCTTGCTCTTATCCGGAGGCCCCGGGTTCGATTCTCGGCCAGGTGAGGCATATTTACCTGCGTCTGAAGGCTGGTTCGAGGTCCACTCAGCTTACGTAATTACAATTGAGGAGCTATCTGACAGTGAGGTAGCGGCTCCGGTCTAGAAACCCAATAATAAAAGGCCGAGAAAATTCATGGTGCTGACCACACGACATCTCGTAATCTGCGGGCCTTCGGACTGGGCAGGGGTCGCTTGGTAGGCCAAAGCCCTTCAAGGGCTGTAGTGCCATGGGGAAATTTCTCATATTACTGACCCATAATACACAGAGTTACTACACCCATGTTCTATCGAAAAAATGTATTATCCTCATAATATATGTCTTTTATTTCTAATTACTAAGTCTAGGAGACCCTCAAACCCCCGCAGCCGTTATAATCGTTACAGCATACTGTCCCGTACCTAGGGGTAAATACCCTCTAGGACGATGCCTCCATTCCTGTATGAACATCCGACTAACTCAGGGTTGGGCAGAGTGTGGGTTGGTTGTCGGTTGGGTCAGGATAAAAGTCGAAGTTCTACCCTAAAATATCTATCAATGACAGGAAATGGAGGTATAACACGAATGAGAAACAATCATAGGGGGTAAGATGGATTTATTGATAAATATCTCCGATCATATTACGAGAAAACAATTAATTCAAGAACAAATAAGATGTCAAATGAATTCAAAATATGGAAAATAAAGGGAAATTAAAACATTACTAGAATGATAATACAAAATTTAAAATCAAAAATCTCAAGTTCAATAAAGAACACTTATATACATCAAGACTGAGTTTCTTCTTATAGTCCAATGTTTATATTGTGTGGCAACAAGTGTACGCAAACGCTGACATGTGGTATTTCCGAATGGAGTTACACACTATCGCATCACAACGATACGGTTTCCAAATTTAAGTTAAATCCGAGAGTCGCCGAAATACAACTGTTAAATAGAAATTACATAATAAAGAAAAGTTACGACGAAAAGGAAAATAATTAAGACGCAACGGACGCTATGTAAGTTATGCAAAATACTAGGGGCATATCCTACACTATATTTACAACAATTCAAATAATCAAACTAAACACATCTATTCATCGGATATCGAGTAAAGTCTTAAATGCTACACAGATTCTAATGTGAAAGCCGGTTCACCGCAAAAGATCTAGACAGAACTAGATAGACCATCAATACTTCAGCACTCGAGCTGTTCCCTTTTAAAACAACGAGACAAGGTATACAATCACAAATAAAAATGTAAAAACATCAACCTATAAGGGAAAAGACATATAAATAACCCGTGATATCATGAAGAAAGCAATGGGCAACATTGCCTCCTTCTACTGCATTTGAGCGCTCAACTGCGCGGTCATCCGTCATGTACTTCCGGGTAGATTACGAGCTGAAAAGAAATGTTGAACTCAACACTATGCTAAAGTTTTGATTCTGTCTCCCGCGGCTGTCACAGGGAAGTCTCGTCTCCTTCACGCCTACAGATAAACACAGGCCAGAAATCAGCTTGCCATGAGATAACGCCTTTTGCCGGCTACACGGAAACTCACGTATATTCATACCCTCTTAGCATGCTTTTACCATTGAATATCATCAGACTCAATAGTCTGGAATTAATACTGTCCATTCTGATCACAATATACACTCAGAAGACACTTAGCTGGCACACACATCTGCACAATATTCTTTCTCTTGACAGGCATACAATCATCCTGCATCAATACATTATAATTCAGCATGCAATCCTTATCTCATTATTTCTCATAAATCCCATTGGCCTTTCACAGTATGAGACTCAGTTCGTGTCCTTTACAGACCATCAGGTAAAACAGAATCTAACTTAACTCAAAGATCTCATTTTAACAACGACGTTCTGCAGCTCCTTCAGTCAGCTTCCATGAAATCATGCGTCATGCAGAAATATCTATACCTGTCTCTCTGAATAACCGAAATGAAATGAACTAACACGTATTGAACGTTGTATAAAGATGAACCTGTCAATCTAGCCCTTCTAGCATATAAATATAAGGAAAACTCGGAATATCCTATACTAAGTAACATATGTAAATAAACAACAACTAATCCTATCAATCCCTCATTTTCCTAACCATAAAGCAAAATGAAAATAAATAAACATGCATTATTCTCGTATCCGAATCTATCATAGTAACAAAATTAAACAAACACATGTCGTCAGGCTTACTTTACATGAAATTAAAAATCCTATCTACACTGCCCTAGTACCTTAACATAATTTATATATCATGCCATAAATAACACATGCGCCTTAACTGAATCGACGACTCTCAGGATACCAGGATAGCAGCTTACATCCCCACTGATTTAGGGATCTACACCATGTTAATCACAGCATTAACATGTGGGAATGCACTTCCTCTGCAGGCGTATCCATCATCTTGCTGGAAAATAATTCACTGGAACACAAAAGACTTTGGTTAACAATATCTTCCTTGCGCAACGCGCCCGTCGCGAAATAGTGAAACAATATCAGGTCTCCTATACACTTGCTACACAGCGGTCAGTTTACACCGTCTTTATATATTGAAAGTAAACTCTGCCAGATTATACCTTTCCATTAACTCAGGAATAATTATATATTCCGACTGCACACTTTAAAATATTATTTAGAACCAGATACTGTTACTGGAATAACACTCCGTTAATCACGATCACCAATCAGAGTTTGTGCTTCCGCACTATCCAAGCATTTAACACAGAGTGACGCTCTCCAGAGCTTGGGTTACTGAGGAGGCTTTGGTGACGCCATATCAATAATGGGGTTCCCGGGTGTCTGAACCAACCACCAATCACAAAATTCGTCGTATATGATGACACAATATTTATTGTGATATATTTATATATTTACAAAACACAGCTCAAACACTAGCAAATCGCTTCCACCAATTTTTATATTACGTTTTCAAATATATCTGACTTCTGAAACTGTGGAAAACCGATTACTGATATAAACTGACTTTAGCAACTGAGCACGTTGGTCATTCTGGAATTAAGATTTGGCGCGGTGTAGCCTCCATGTTTCCCAAGTCCTTAATTTCCATTGGCTGAAATATATTGCTTGGTCAGCATCTAATACACGTGTCGATCCTTGCCAGCGCTTGATTACGCCACCCTTTCTCATGGTCATACGGAAATATGAAGCAATGTCCAGCGACTCACTGTCTTGCTCAACATCCGGTATCAACTATCTTGTGATACGATGCTTTAACATGTTAGACTGTAACTTTTATGAATAAATTTTACATATTGGGTCAAATAATACTCTAATTATTATTATGGGCCGGCATGATACGGCTCACTACCGCCATTTTTTGAGATGATGCTTGTTGTTTTAAAGGGCCTAACATCGAAGGTCATCGGGCCACCGCCATTTTTTTAACAACTTGCTTTAAGTTGCTTTACGTCACACCGACAATGATAGCTTTTACGGCGACGATAGGATAGGAGAGGGCTAGGAGTGGGAATGAGTCAGTAATTGTCTTAATTGAGCTTAAGTCCAGCATTTGTCTGGCGTGAAAATGGGAAATCACGGAAAACCATCTTCAGGGCTGCCGACAGTGGGGTTCGAACCCACCACTTCCTGAACACTGGATACTGGCCCCAGTTATGCGACTGCGTTTAGCAAGCTCGGTTGCCCATCTTTCCTTTCTGCCTTGCGTTCTAAGGTCAATTTTAACAGGCTGTGTTCGTCATTTCGGCTGCTTTTCTGTGTTTTATGAGGGCTACGTTTTCGTACAATTTCCCGGTGGACGGTGTACCTCCTCGTAGGCAACACCGTATACCCATTTACATCTCGAAACTGAATCTCTTCGTCATTAAATAAAATATGGATAAAATAAGTCATTTATTTCCAACCAGCCAAACTTGTAGTAAATTTCTACTTAACCCTACATGGACCAAGGGGGTGGGGGAGGGTGTTCCTCCTAGGCCCACAGTCAGATTAAGTTGCTTCTTGTAATGGAATGTAATACTCTTTGCTATGGTTGTAAATAAATCTTATTATGATTTTATTCATAAGGTAACTACCATAATACATTAAATAATTTGGAAGTTTTCTTCTTACCTTAGAATGGTAACCAAACCCACTACAGGCCTGTGAGGTCCTCCCTTGCTCCATGTGAAGACCAATTTGTCTACTTAAAAATACATTTGATTTTCACATGAGCATTGCCCAGGTAGGTTCCAACAATGCAAAACAAGTTATAACAACGGTATAAAAAGAAAGAATGACAACAACCAGAATATTGAAGCAACAAGACTGGTTATGATTGGATTAGCAATTAGTGTGTGCTTGTAATGTACAGGTGAAATATTCTGTTTACGTATTGTTCCTTGGGTAATATATATGTAAGTTTTGAGTCAACCTGTGTCAAAATATATTTAGGATCGAAGGAATGAACAAAATGTTGGAATACGAGGATGATGTGGATTAAAATGTATTTTTTTCAGACGAAGAAGTGTGTGTGATTTGTGATTGTGACCAATATTTGTATGAATTTAATTTTGGAGTCAAATAAATCTAATGATGAATATTGTTATGAAAATTTGAGACATTCCTTGACAGACAGGAGCAATTATACTGTAATGTGATTGAAATATAAGCTCATATATAACGCTGACGGACAAGAAAGATATTCGTGATTGATTTTTTTTGTAACCAGTATATGTGCGAATTGAATATCATTTTATTTTATACTCATGCTTTCTTACAAATAATTAATTAAGTGCTGTTTCATAATTTGTGTCAGTGGAATCGAAGTTTATTACGTACTTTTTAGAGTGGGCCTCATAAGACTCGTTTGCTCCTCTGTATAAAAAACAAACTTTTGACCTTGAAGGGTTATTTGTGTCTCCTTTAACGCAAGTATTATTATTTATACGAGGCAATCCATTGCCGTTGTTGCTTCAGACCTTATTAATTTCTGAGCTTGGAGGTAAAATTTTCGTGTTGGAAAATTTTATAATAGATGCGAAGCAATTTCGTGTAATTAAAATTTTCCAATTCTAACGCTTCAATTATTGTTAATTTTCTCATTCCTAAATAGAACGATGTAATGAGAAAATTCTGTCCCATATTATGACGTCTTTTAGTACATGAAAATGTTATCAGTGAAAACGACTCAACGAATGTCAACACGCACACGATATACAGTCGTCAAAGGAAACTACAGAAGCTCGCTCCCGTTTATAAATTCACGCTAATTATTGTCCTCTTTTCCCCAGTCCCTCACCTTTACGTCTGATGTATTTTATTACAAATTATTCCATTCAGTTAATTCTGAACTACTTTCCAAAGCAGACTCCCCTCTCTCCCCACTCACTAACTCAGTTCCTGTTTAATGTCGTCCTCAACTTAAAATTGTTCCTTCCTACTTCAAAGCATTTCATTTTTACCCGGACTTTGCCCATTATGTTTATTGTACATAGCAGGGTGGTCTCGATTCTACTCAAACTCCGTAGTTGGGCTGCATAGTACACATATACCATTTGTCTTCAATGGCTCTTTGTCGGTGTTCCTCTCGAAGCGAAGCATTTACTTGATTTCCATGGCATACCGAGCACGCATACAAATAACAGAGAAGGACTGGAACGCAGACGGAAAGGAAGGAGAGGGAGGAGAAAAAGAGAAATGCGAATGTTTTCCTAAATAAGCTACGCTTGGATGAGAAAGGATGTAGGGAAAAGGAAAGAAATAGAAAGAGCTGTTTCTTTTGACTTGTGAGTCCACTCTGTTTGAAGTAATTGCTCCCACATTTATAGATGGACTTTACAACTTGATCCTTATTTTTCTCCTCTAGTCACGTGAGAGGGGAGAAATTAAATGCAAGGAAGTTTGCACGTGGAATTTGTTAGAGGTAAAAATAATAATTGCTCTCTTGACGTCTGGTATACGTTAGACAACCTTGCTATGTTTATTTATACCGCTCACAGAAATGAGAGACATTGCGTGATGTGCACAACATTTTGTATAAAATTTTCTGTGTAAGCAACATCTCGAAATTATGGGGTATAAATTGTCTTTAATTCGGGTCTACACGCAGATACCATACAGTTGTTAATGTCCCATAGACGGCAATATGGGAGACTTCCAAGGAAAGCTACTGACGAGACATCCGTTAGTGATGACTGGACCTCAGGTTTTTAGGTGTTGAAAATGCTACTTTGGGTGTCTGTAATGGGCTCTCAAGTAAGAAAAAGTAGGTTCTGAAAATATACTTTTAGGAGCTTCAATTTTGAGCATTTGAATAAGCATTTATCAAGTGAAATGTCCTACTCATTAGCTGAATGGTCAGCGTACTGGCCTTCGGTTCAGAGGGCCCCGGGTTCGATTCCCGGGAGGGTCGGGGAGTTTAACCTTAATTGGTTAATTCCAATCGCCCGGGGGCTAGGTGTTTGTGCTGCCCTCAACATCACTGCAAAACACACACCACACATAACACTATCCTCCACCCCAGTTACCTACAAATTGCAGATAACGCCCCCTCTTATCGGAGGGTCTGCCATAACAAGGGCTGCACTCGGCTAGAAATAGCCACACGAAATGAAATGAAATGGCGTATGGCTTTTAGTGCCGGGAGTGTCCGAGGACATGTTCGGCTCGCCAAGTGCAGGTCTTTTGATTGGACGACCTTAGGCGACCTGCGCGTCGTAATGAGGATGAAATGATGATGAAGACGACACATACACCCAGCCCCCATGCCAGCGAAATTAACCAATGATGGTTAAAATTCCCGACCCTGCCGGGAATCGAACCCGGGACCCCTGTGACCAAAGGACAGCACGCTAACCATTTAGCCATGGAGCCGGACACCACACGAAATTATTATTATAAATTAAAATGCCATCTTTATTTTACTAAATTGATACTAACTCGTTAGGTAGAAATGGTAAACATATGACTGACCTCTTTGCTGCAAACGTCACAGAATACGAGGCGTACCCAAAACTAACCGGAATAACACTTCCGTGGGCGAAACTTGTGTAGTACGTATCTCTGCCGCTAGGCGTGTATAGCGCAGCTCATTGGCAGTTCAGTGCCGCCTGTGTTGTGGACCTGACTTGTTCTGTTCATGTGCAATGATTGTTTTTGTTAGCGCTGTTTTGTTCTTGTTTCGTTTGTTATGATGGCAAGTTTAAGTGAACAACGTGAAGCTGTTAAATGTTGTTTTATAATCGGTAAAAAGACTCGATTTGTGGCAGACAGGAGACTGGTTCTCCCACCTCGACAACGCACCTGCATATACAGCTATCACTGTTAGACAATTTTTGGCTAAAGTAGCGACTTTTTCTTCTTTCTAAGCATGAAAAGGGGCTTGGAAGGACAACGATTTGACAACAGTGAAGAGGTGAAGAAGGAAACGAGGGAGGAGCTGTCAGCCATTTCTAAGGAACACTACAAAAAATGTTTCTCACAGTGGAAGCACCTGAAGGACAAATGCATTAGTTGTAATAGAGAATATATAAGGTGTGATCAAAAAAGTTTCGTTTGAGGGCGTTGCTGAAGTCAAATCAAATCAAAATAAAATCAAAATCTCTTTATTTGCAAATGAGGTGTCTACCTCGGTGGCAAATGGTACACTAAAATACATTATTGTCAAGCACTAAATTTTAAATTAACAGGAGACGAAGAAAATTTTCCTAGAATACAATATTATACAATTTATGCTAATAATTTTTTCTATTAAACACACACATCATCCTTAATAAATTTATATTGTTTACAAAATTCTACTTATAATATCTTACAAACATAGTCAACCCATATACAGTACGGTATGTGAAATTACTTCTAATAATACTATACAACTGGTATAAGATTAAAATTAACACTGAATTTATTTACATATTTATATTTTACCCATTTTGGAACCTAAGTAGCATAACGACCTGCTGCGTCTTAACCAGAGCCCCTTTTGCCACCACTTTTCAAAGTTCCTGAAGGGCTTTCACAGCTACCGTAGCGGTCCCAGGGCCCTCGAAGTCCCCACTGTACTTCACCCCTACAGGCAGTCCCCTACTTGGGCTGTCCAAACTCCTTAGACCAGGGGATGGAATTAATTTAATCACACACATTTATTATTTACAATATCCTGCACTGGTCGAATGCCCTCTAACATTTAATTTATTATCTCTATTGTTGTTTATTCTCTTCTTGAATATCTGTACAGATTTTGGAAAAGGATCAAACACTACCCCTGGTAAACTGTTCCACTCCTTCACGCCCTTCCCAATGAAAGAAAATTTACCCCAATCACTTCTGCTAAAATTCCTCCTAATTTTGTACTTGTGGTCAGTTCTACCAATATAATTATTTTCCAACCGAAGCCTCTCACGGATATCTCCCCATGTTTCTTCTCCTGTATAGGCTCTATATAATCCTATAAGTCTAGTTTTCTCCCTTCTCTTACTTAAAGTTTCCCACCCAAGTTCCTTTAACATTTCTGATACACTACTCTTTCTCCTGAAATCCCCTGTTGCAAACCTTGCTGCTTTCCTCTGCACACCATCTAGTTCATTTATTAGGTATTCTTGGTGAGGATCCCAAACACTGTTTGCATATTCCAATAATGGACGAACCATACTTAAGTAACTTTTTTCTTTTAATTCTTTGTTGCATCCTTTAAGTAGTCTCATTATGACATGTAACGATCTGTATGCTTTCCCAACAATGTCATCAACATGACCCTTCCAGTGCAAATTACTTTCAAATCTCACACCTAAGTATTTGCACTTGCCATCTTTTGGGATAACTACCTCATCCAAAGTATATTCAAATTCAGTTTTAAAGCTCCTGTTTGTAAATGTTGTAACAGTTGATTTGCCTCCATTAATCTTCATATTATTTTTTTCAACCCATTCTTGGATACTGTCAAGGTCCCTTTGTAATTCTGAACAATCCTCAATGTTATTTATTTCCCTATAAACAATTATGTCATCTGCATACAATCTTATTTTCGATGTTATATTGTTCCCTAAATCATTTGCGTATATTAAGAAAAGTAACGGACCGATTATACTACCCTGTGCAATTCCCTACCAGACTTTCTCTTCCTGTGATATATTATTTCCTACTTTGACTTTCTGAACCCTTGAATTTAGAAATGTTCTTATCCAACGTATAACCCTTACATCCAATCCTATTCCCTCCAATTTCTTTAATAATATTCCATGTTCCACCCTATCAAAGGCTTTGGAAAGATCTATGGCTATGCAATCTAACTGGCCTCCTGAATCTAACTGATCTGATATGTCCTGCTGAAATCCCACCAGTTGTGCCTCGCAAGAAAATTTCTTTCTAAATCCATACTGGCTCCTCATGAACCAATTTTTATCATCACATATCCCTCTGATGTACTTTGCTATTAAACTCTCCAGTATTTTACAAACTATACTGGTCAGGCTGATTGGTCTGTAGTTCTCTGGTTTCCTTTTATCACCCTTTCCTTTATAAATTGGTATTATTATAGATTCCTTCCATTCCTTTGGTATCACACTATTCTTTATGACATAGTCAAAGAGAAATTTTAAATAAGGCACTATATACCACCCCATTGTCTTTAATACCTCCCCAGTAATTTGATCACTTCCTGCTGCTTTTCCTTGCTGAAGCAGTTGGATTTCTCTGAAAATATCTTCATTTGTGAATGAGAAGCTTCTTGTTTCCCTCTGTGTCTCTCCCTCTCTATCTTCTGTTACGGTTTCCAAGTCCTGACAATCTTCTACTGAATCTTGGAATTCCCTACTAAAGAGGTTTGCTTTCTCAGTATCTGTTAAATAGTGTTCACCCCCTTCTCCCACCATTGTAGGAATTTGGATTCCTTTTCCTTTTTGATTCCTAATATATGAATACAGCTTTTTCCATTTCCCTTTGTGGTCATTACCCTCTTGAAGAATGCCATTCATATAATTCTCTTTTGCTTCCTTTTTCACTCTATTCAGTTCCCTCATTAGCTGTTTTCTACTTTCTCTACTCTCCCTACCTTCTTTGATTTTCCTGTTTACTATTCTACATTTTCTTTTTAATTTTCTTATTTCCCTTGTGTAATAAACAGGGTCTGAGGTCATTTTACCCTTCTTAACGGGTACAAATCTCTTCTCTCCTTCCCAAATGATTCCTTTAAATTTAGCCCTAAGTGTATCCACATTATTCCCTTCACTTATCCAACAACTGAATTGTGATTTAAGGTAAGTCCCAAATTCATCAACTTTAGTTTTTCTGTATAATTTCTTGTCTTTTGTGACCCTCTTATTAAGCATTTTTGGTACAAGTCCTACATCCATTATTACAGCCTTATGGTCACCTATTCCTTCAATTACCTCAGTTTTATCAACAATTTCCCATGGTTTAACCAAGAATACATCTAGCAAGTTATTGAGACGAGTTGGTTCTTGTACTACTTGTGTAAATCCTCCCTCCCAAATTAACTTATTTGCCAGTTTCTGTTCATGGGCTTCACTTGCAGCTCCATTCCATTCAACTTCAGGCAAGTTTAGATCTCCCCCAATTATTACTGTATCATTATTGTTTTTATGAGTATAATCTATTATTTTCTCAAATATTTCCATGTCTCTTTCCTCTCTTCCAGGCCTATATGTTCCTATAATTCCCACCTCCTTCATATTATCACAAACTAATTTTATCCCTAATATTTCATCCCTTTCATCAGTAAACCATTCATGCGAACAATAATTTTCCTTCACCAGAATAAATACCCCTCCTCCTTTTTTATCTCCTCGGTCTCTACGATAGACTGTATACCCTTCTGGAAATACTTCTGTATTACCCACGCCTTCTCTCAACCACGATTCCACTCCTATCACCACATCCGTCTCATAAGATTCCATCAATGTACCGAATTTTAATTGTTTATTTACTACACTCTGACAGTTTACCAAGAGCAATCTCAGACCTCCTTCCTCCCTAAAACTTCACTGTTGCAATTGGGTAACGTTTGACTCATGAGTTGAGAACTTCCCTGGAACCCAGATCCTTGTACATAGATCTTGATTTAAGGGTCTGGGTTTTCTGGCAAGTTTCCCTGTATGTGCCAGTTTAGTGGTATGGGTTTTCATAAGTACAGATTAGTTCGCAAATCTCTGTTGATAATTGTAGCAATTTGTCTACAGAGAGTTGCTTTTCCATTACCATTTAGATGTAACCCATGTCTAGTGAACATTTGCCTGCCAAGACCTAAAGTATCTACTACATAGACATTTCTAAAACTCCTACTTAATCTCTTGATTTTTATATTTACATCATGTACAGCTTTGTTCACACATGAGTCCTCTAAAAGGTCAAACCTGGGTGGCACATTTACTACAATTACTTTTGAGTCAGGTAGTTTAGAAATCTTACCTCTGAGAGTCGTAATTAATTCCTCACCTTCATTTGCAGCAATGTCATTTGTACCACTCACAATCACCACATAATTGTCCTTCTCTAACACAGGATCACAACTTGAAAGGACGTCTTCAGTTTTGGCACCTGGTTTTATTAGTCCTAAAACCTCAGTCTCTGGATTCTGCAGCTCATCCTTGATGCCTTCTGCCATACCCCGCCCTTTACTGTCTGCGTAGAGATGAATCTTTGGCGATCTTGACTTTCGGTTGGTTTTATTCTTCTGTAGCTTACCTCCACTGGATTTAAATTTATTTGGAAAACTTGGTGTGTCTTCCGGAACTTGCTGCAATAACTGAAATCTATTTTGGCACTGCAAAGAGTTTTTTCCCGGTTTTAAGTTGTACGTAGTTTCTCCCATATGTTTAACATTAGGCCTAAAATGGCCACGCGTCACTTCCGTCCACGGCGATCTTTCTTCTCCAACGACTTCTTTATCTTCCAGTTTCTTTATTCTGTCCTTTAAGCTTTCATTTTCATGTTTCAGACATGCAACGTAGGGCGACTCCGATGCGGGTCTGTAAGCACGGATATGATGTAGCAGTCGTGTCGTGCTGAGATACGCACGTTAAATGCGACTACGTATTTAATGGCGGATGGCTTTTAGTGCCGGGAGTGTCCGAGTTGAACGAAATTACTTTAATTTTCTACGTACTTCAACCTAATTTATTTAGTTTATTTTCTTAATTTTATTCGGAGTGGATTTCTACCATGTGAGTTCAAACACTCGGGCTGTGTGACAGTTTTCTTTTTTTTTTTTTTTTTTTTTTGCTAGGGGCTTTACGTCGCACCGACACAGATAGACAGTTTTCTAACTTGTGCACTGTGAACGGTTGGATTACCTTTTTATTAATAAGCTGCAATACTAATGCAAGTAACCATACATTTTTAAATTTTCGGAGGACTTTTCCTCTTATTCATCAAAGAAAACCGTTATTGAATCTAAGTTCTTTATGTCGCCACAGGACATTGTTAACATGTATCTACCTAAAGAGACATTTCGGCAACGATTCTCCGCACTTGACTGTATTGGAAAATTCTTCACCGACCAAAAAGTTGCTTAGTATGGACTAATTAATTAAATTAATTGTTAAAACGTATTGTGAAACCATGTCATGTGAAAGTAATTATATTTGTCGTGTTACTGAGGTACTTTGGAATCGCGGAATATATCCCTATGAGTGTTAAAGTCATCCTATAAGTTTTATTTAGTCGGGATCTTTGTTTGAGTTTAATTTCTACTCCTATTTTGGGGGATTTCTTCTTCTCATCATTATTATTTTTATGGTGTATTTTATTCTATCAATAATTTCCTATGATCGTAATTTGATCTCTATTTGTACCGTAATTTATTGTGAGATGCCCTGTTTTATTGATTTCTCGTAATGGGATCGTTTTTCCTATTCTGCCTCTTCGAGTTTAAATTCTACCGAATATGTCATTATGCCGCTTCCAAAGTCACCTCACGTTAAAGTCAATAACAACAATTTTGCGCTCTGTTAGATCTTTTGTTTATGTGCAATGAAATTTAAATCATACCATATGCGGTAATGTAAGTATTATTATTATTAATATTATTTTCTGTAACACCACGGCTAGTAGAGAGTTGAAATTTGATTATCCTAATTCTTAAATTTTATTTCGGTAAAAGTTCACCCGAACTATCCATCTCCGTGTTTTGTTTTATTCCTTTATTTATTAGTTGCGTAATGTATCTTTTTGTGTACTCCTTAATTTTGCAGGCCTTGCCGGATGTTAATGGAAGTTTGGCTTGCAAGCTGCATTTATTTCGCGTGAAATTTCTTCTGTAATTTTGGTGGAACATTCATATATTTTCTCTTTTACTTTTGTAATTGTTTCTTGGAATATTTACTACAGTTTATTATTTAATCATTTAATTTGATTATTTAAATTGTTTGATATTTATTTCAATTCCGGTCACATTTTGAGTTGCTGAAGTAATGTGACCGTGTCACCATGATTGTTCTTTAAACATTCACGTAAAAGTCAATTAGGTTGAGAGAAATTTCATTTTAAGAAGGTTTATTGTAATAATGATTGTATTAATTATCAAAAGCAAACTATTACTGTCCAGTAATTTATGTTTATTTATGAATTGTTTATATTATCCATTAATTATTAATTTCTTTAATCTTTGATAAAACGTAAAGTTTTTCAATTTTCTTCCAGTTCTAATTCATTGTAATTGTTTGTTAATTAAATATTTCAGTTCCACCTTTCGGTTGTGTTGTCATTTTGTATTATTAGTCCCATTAGCCTAGTAACTTGTCAAGAGTAAACTTGTTTTCGATCCTGGTCTATTTACCTTTAATTAATTTTGGGCCCCATCCACATATTATTTTTATAGCTTGCTGCACCCAAGGTAAGTGGCATTGTTCCTTGTTCTTGTATTTAGTTGATAGGACCGTGTTCGTTTTCTGTGTCCTTAGGCTGTTGCAGTAAGTTCTCGTAGCACCGCTGTGGTCGTTGTTTCATATGTTGTTGTTGTTGATTGAAATTGTACTGATGAACCTGACAAGCTGCTTAAGTGAATGTTACTAGTTACCAAATGAGATAAGCCTTGTATACCTAAAGATTGTAAAACTGAATTGTATCCAAGTAATTTGTTTTTACTACTTGTTTCATGGGTTGTCAAGAGTACCGTTATTATTATCATCTCGACTTTGGAGTATTTTATGGTAGTGTTCACCATCTGTGCACTTGAAGCTTGTTATGGTTTTGCCGATCCTTTATGGTATTCATGGAATCTATTTAATTTTTGATCTACTTATAATGTACCAACCATCACGGGGTGAGTCGATGATCGTTATTTCATACTAGCGAATGTACCCGTGCTTCGCTACGGTATTCTACATTGTATTCGAATATTGAAGTAAATACTGTACATGCAGTAAATAAGATTGTTTTAAAATTGCGTGTCTAGCGTTATCCGAGAAAGAGCATGGGGAGGTCCCCGTACGTTGTTTCCAATGTAAAGTGTTTGTTACGGATTTGTGATATAACGGCAGGCTCACTTGCCTACTGCCATTCACAATCGAGTTGGGAAGTTTACATTATAATTGCAGGCCCCATTGCCTACTACGCGGACAGAATCGATTTGGGGAGTTTTCGTTAAAATGGCAGCCCCCTTTCCTACTTCCAGAGAGATTACAGTTGAGGAGTTTCTATTATAATGGCAGGCAATTACCCTTTTATCACTCGAAATTGAGTTGTGCAGTTATCATTATAATGCCAGGCCCATTTTCCTACTGCCAGCCAGCTTACTGCCAGTCACACCAAGTTGGTGAGTTTCCATCAAAATAACAGGCCACTATGCCTAATGCCAGTCACATGTTAGATGAGGACATTTCTTTATAACGGCGGGCACCCTTGCCTACTGCCAAACACAATCGGGTAGGGGAGTTTTAAACAAAACTGCATGCTCACTTGCCTTCTGCAAGTCAAATCGAGAAGGGAACTATTCATTACAATTATAGGCCTTCCTTACTAATGACAGTTACACAGGAGTTGGAGAAGGAACCCTTTCCTACTGCCAGTCAAAGTCGGTGTGGGGAGTACTGATTACAATAGCAGACACACCCTTTCTCGATCGCTAAAAATCGATATCAGTGAATATATATAGATCGACATACGAAAGTATATGCGTGTTTACAATATTGAAGACCTTCATTTACAGATTAACTGCTACTAAACGTACGTCATATCGACAAAGGATTATACCATAAGACACGCCGGATTTAGTGGCCTAAATGGCTGGTCCTATGATATGTCATCTATTCATGGGTCAGATTGAGTTAGAAACGTGGAACAGGGTAAAGGTTTTGTAAGATTATCTCACATTACATTACTTTTCGGATAATTATGTGACAGCTACATACATAGCATTTGGCTCACATATGGCTACTGGGTGGGCCAATTTTCGTGAAGAGTTTGATGATTCTATATTTCCTATAAGTGACTGAAAGTATGAGTTATGCATGTGAAAATTCCAAATTTACTTAACATCGATTAATAGAGAAAAACCAAACGTAAAAGGGATACAGATACAGCAAAAAGTCATAAGACCAAGGTTGTAGATCATTCCAAATTGAGCGGAGATTTTGAAATCCGTTATGTGATAGGAATTTCCGAAGGGCTGCACCATCATTAAAATTGCCTGCATATTTCAATATTCTTCGCGGATAAAAAGTGAAAAATTTAATGATCTAGGATGTTTTCCGTTCGTTACAGCCTAAAACGTATAATTTTGTCAAATTTCAATTATCTTCTTTTTCTTCTGGCAGATTATGCCGCAATCTGGATTTTGGGCGAGGCTGCTAAAAATTAGGACTTTCAGGAAACTAAACCAAAAATTATGGAAATGGTCATTATTACCCCTTAAACGAAAAGCTGTACGAAAATTTCGCCAAAATAGTCAGTGTAGAGGCACACAGTCGTTACGATTTAATATATATAGATAAGGAATCTGCTCCATGTAAAACACTTTTATGGCTGTGTCCGCTGGACTTAACCTGCAAAAGTGACCATTCATTATATCTCCCTTATTAATCCTCCTGACGAAAAAATGCACATGAAAAAAAGGTTTAGAGGTGGAATTCCATCACGTTTGGTCGATTTCCAGTCAGGTTGGTCTTGTTCTGTATATATTGTGGAAGAGTAAAATCACCATTTCGGTTCCCTATAAACCACCAGTCCATTCCGGAACATGAAATGTTATTTACGTTTAAAACCTACCTTTGGACACGTGGATGCTAAATATAAATTTTGGTTCGAATGTCTTCAGTAGTTTTCAAGTTGTAAGGAATACGCTTTACACGCACCCGCTCGTGAGATAAGTCCGATGGGACTTGTACAGATAAACGATCCGTTAATGATATCTCCCTTATTAATCCTCGTATCGAAATGATGCACACGAGAAAAAAGGTTTAGAAATTAATTTATACCAAGGTAGGTAGATTTCCATTAAGTTTGGTTGTGTATATTTTGTGGAAGTGCAAAATCACTGTTTCGGTTTCGTATAAACCCCCAGTCAGTTCAGGGATTTAGAAACAATATTTTCCCAAAAACCTATCAAGGACAGGTGTATTCTAAATATGAGTCTTGGTGGAAATACATCCAGTAGTTTGTAGCACTCGCGTACATACGACGTAATTAAGGAAGAAAATAATACAGTTAAGAAAGTTGAAAGTACTAGAAAATGAATTATAACTGAGGACAGCCGGATGACGACAAATATGTAAATGCCAAGTGAATGTATTGGAAAATCAAATGCCCCTCAATAAATTATGTTAGTGTGAGTTATGGATATAATAAAGCGGTAACAGGGGAGAAATTTAGGTCCAGTGATTCTTAGATAAACAAATAATAAGAAGATGACTAATGGTGTTATTACTTAATCTATTCGAGGGCGGTTATAACATCCAACGATATTCCGCCAATATCCCGCAGATAGGCCGATTGACGCCTCTCTTGCCTTCTACCCAAGGAACAACCACGAATTTAAAAGCATGATGAGGAAAATGGCAATGCGTTACTTCCCTGCTGTCATGCAGTCAGAGACGTTGCCATGGTAACCTGTAGGTTCGTTGTCGGTCTATCGGTCACTCAATGGAGAGCATGATACCAGCGGAAAATTGTAAATTTCTCCGTCATGTGAAGAGTAAGGTAAATTATGAACATAACGAAAGTTGTTTATAATGAAGAGACGTTTCACGTTTATTTGATGTGTCCATGTCAGGTAGTTCTTTCAATTCTCTTATGGGATTAATAATTTCTGCTGCTAATGTTAATCATGACTTATCCTGACTTCCTTTCTTCTCATTTATCCCCTTGTGCATTTTGCATGTGCTTCGCTTATGTGGTCAAGTTGTAATAAGGTGAGGTCTTAATTTCATGGTTAAGTTTTTCTTCTCAACACCTATGGTTTCCTTGAACTTGCTAATTGCATTCATCTGTTAGTAAGCTTCTTCCCCCTTACGTATGTTCTCCTGGGTATCTGTGTACTGAATTTTTTCTCTCGGATGTTATTATCTGCTACATATGACGGGTGTTCTGGTTAATGGATGTCAGTTTTGGTCATTTGCTTGAATATTCTTCCTGATTTTTCACTGCTAACGCTGGTTGGTCCCCGCCTGTACTGATTCTTGGTTATTCTTACCTGTTATTGTAATATCTGTACGCTGTTGCTGATGCTTCCTGGTTGTTGTGTGGGCTCAATTCTGAATTCTAGTATGGAGCACGGCTGGCTTAATGGTGAAACGATCCTCCGTTTTTACTGCGTTTTCCTCCTGGGATATTGTTGTGGGTCTCATCATTGTCAGGTAGTCTTCAGTGCACTTAATTATCTAATAATTGTGGTATTTTCCCGTTACGAAATTTTCAAGTTCTGCCGCTGACATTCAACTATCCTTCTGCTTATACTGCATGCACTGCTGGGGCTAGCGATGAACTGTCACGGCAACACTAGACGGCCAGTCCACGAACTTAATGACTCTACTACGCATGCGCTATGATGACGTTACACATGTTTAACAAAACTCCACTGGAAATGTTTATCTTCTTGTTGTCGCTGTAATAATAAACTGTGTATTGTGTCGTTGAACGATACAACGAGTATTCCTCATTTCACGATCGTGCTGCCGCGCGACACAAGTAGATACGAATGCCAGTAACCTAAATCTAAATTTGGAGGAAAAGTGCGGAGATGGTATCGCATATTTCGCTTCTGGCCATCAGTTCTAAGGACCTGCACCAAGTCTATCCAGAGGCGATACGCTATTCTTCCTCTTTACTTCTTCTACCGAAGTGTATAATCCTGTGTCTGCGAGGACACATACACCACACACATTCTCTCTCTCTCTCCCTCAACCCCAAACACACCTCTCTCTCTCACACACACACTCACATACTGTCTTTCTCTTCCCCCCACTTCTCTCTCTCTCTCTCACACACACATACATACACACACATACACACACACTCTCTCTCTCTCTCTCTTCCCACACTTCTCTCTCTCTCACACACACACACTCTCTCCCTCTCTCTCTCCCCACGCACTTATCTCTCTCCCTCTCTCCCTTCCCACACTTCTCTCTGTCTCTCACACACTCTCCCTCTCTCTCCCCACGCACTTATCTCTCTCTCTCTCTCTCTCTCACACACACACACACACATACTCTCTTTCTCTTCCCCAATTCTCTCTCTCTCTCTCCCTCTCACACACACATTCAGCCACCACGTCACAAACATTAACTAAGGTTAAAATCCCCGACCCGGCCAGGAATCGAACCTCGGAACCTTTGGATCAGAAGCGGAAATGTTACCAACGTATAGGTACACATGATTTATTGTACAAGTTTTAAAATCACTCAGTGAAATGAGCTGTATATTGGTTGCAATGAAATTCGTAGATGTCAGCGTCTTCTAGATTTTCTACTCGATGCGCTCAGAAATCAGAACTCGTTTTTCCTACTCTTATCTACTACACTTCTAAGATATTTAATGATAAAACGTAAAGAAAAGGATGTGGAAGAAATTATGTGGATGAGCAGTGATTCCATTTAAGTTATGTGAACACAGCAGTGTATGAAATTGTGGAGATTGTCCTTGACCATATTTTCACGTTCATCATTTGTCTTCTCTTCCCACAGTGACTGGTCATTATATTTGTCCTATTGTATTTGCTATTCATATTCCAATAAAATAATCTAATTTTTTAAAAGTAAGAATAGTTCTAACTCTTCCCGTTGCTGATGATCAAATCAAATCAAATCAAATCAAATCAAATCAAATCAAATCAAATCAAATCAAATCAAATCAAATCAAATCAAATCAAATCAAATCAAATCAAATCAAATCAAATCAAATCAAATCAAATCAAATCAAATCATACATACATGCATTATCATTATAGACTGTTATGCATTTCAGCGTTCAGTCTGCAAGCCTCTGTGAATTTACTAAACGTCGCCACAATCCTCGATTTGTCACTAGTGTTGTGGCCTCATTTAGTTCTATACCTCTTATCTTTAAATCGTTAGAAACCGAGTCTAACCATCGTCGTCTTGGTCTACCTCTATTTCTCTTACCCTCCATAGCAGAGTCCATTATTCTCATAGGTAACCTATCCTCCTCCATTCGCCTCACATGACCCTACCACCGAAGCCGGTTCCTGCGTACAGCTTCATCCATCGAGTTCATTCCTAAAATAGCCTTTATCTCCTCATTCCGAGTACCCTCCTGCCACTCTTCCCACCTGTTTATACCAGCAATCATTCTTGCTACTTTCATGTCTGTTACTTCTAACTTATGAATAAGATATCCTGAGTCCACCCAGCTTTCGCTCCCGTAAAGCAAAGTTGGTCTGAAAACAGACCGATGTAAAGATTGTTTCGTCTGTTAGCTCACTTCCTTCTTACAGAATACTGCTGATCGCAGCTGCGAGCTCACTGCATTAGCTTTACTACACCTTGATTCAATCTCACTTACTATATTACCATCCTGGGAGAACACACAACCTAAATACTTGAAATTATCGACCTGTTCTAGCTTTGTATCACCCATCTGACATTCAATTCTGTTGAATTTCTTACCTACTGCCATCAATTTAGTCTTCGAGGGGCTAATTTTCATACCATACTCATTGCACCTATTTTCTAGTTCCAAGATATTAGACTGCAGGCTTTCGGCACAGTCTGCCATTAAGACCAAATCGTCAGCATAGGCCAGACTGCTTACTACATTTCCACAGAATTGAATCCCTCCCTGCCATTTTATACCTTTCAGCAGATGATCCATGTAAACTACGAACAGCAAAGGTGAAAGATTACAGCCTTGTCTAACCCCTGTAAGTACCCTGAACCAAAAACTCATTCTACCATCAATTCTCACTGAAACCTAATTGTCGACATAAATGCCTTCGATTGCTTTTAATAATCTGCCTTTAATTCCATAGTCCCCCAGTATGGTGAACATCTTTTCCCTCGGTACCCTGTCTTAAGCTTTCTCTAGATCTACAAAACATAAACACAACTGCCTATTCATCTCGTAGCATTTTTCAATTACCTGGCGCATACTGAAAATCTGATCCTGACAGTCTCTCTGTGGTCTGAAACCACACTGGTTTTCATCCAACTTCCTCTCAACGACTGATCGCACCCTCCCTTCCAAGATGCCAGTGAATACTTTGCCTGGTATACTAATCAATGAGATACCTCGATAGTTGTTGCAATCTTTCCTGTTCCCTTGTTTATAGATAGGTGCAATTACTGCTTTTGCCCAATCTGAAGGTACCTTACCAACACTCCATGCTAATTTTACTACTTTATGAAGCCATTTCATCCCTGCCTTCCCACTATACTTCACCATTTCAGGTCGAATTTCATCTATTCCTGCTGCCTTAAGACAATGGAGTTTATTTACCATCCTTTCCACTTCCTCAAGCATAATTTCACCAACATCATTTTCCTCCTCCCCATTTGCTTGGCTGTTCACAACACCACCAGGATGATTTCCTTTTACATTGAGAAGATGTTCAAAATATTCCCTCCACCTCTTCAGTGATTCCCTGGGATCTATTATGAGTTCACCTGAATTACTCGAAACACTGTTCATTTCCTTTTTCCCTCCCTTCCTAAGATTCTTTATTACTGTCCAGAAAGGTTTCCCTGCTGCTTGACCTAGCCTTTCCAAGTTGTTACCAAAATCTTCCCAGGACTTCTTTTTGGATTCAACAATTATTTGTTTCGCTCTGTTTCTTTCATCTACGTACAACTCGCTGTCTGCCTCAGCCCTTGTTTGGAGCCATTTTTGATAAGCCTTCTTTTTACGTTTACAAGCTGCTCTCACTTCATCATTCCACCAAGATGTTCGCCTTTTCCCATCTTTACACACAGCTGTTCCTAGGCATTCCCTTGCTGTTTCTACTACAGCATCCCTGTATGCCACCCATTCGTTTTCTATACCCTGAACCTGCTTACTGTCTACTGTTTGAAACTTCTCACTAATCATATTCATGTACTTTCGTCTAATTTTCTCGTCTTGGAGATTTTCTACCCTTATTCGTTTGAAGACAGATTTCACTTTCCCTACCCTAGGCCTAGAGATACTTAGTTCACTACAGATCAGATAGTGGTCTGTATCATCGAAAAATCCCCGGAAAACTCGTACATTCCTAACAGATTTCCTGAATTCGAAGTCTGTCAAGATATAGTCTATTATGGATCTGGTACCCCTAGCCTCCCATGTGTAGCGGTGAATAGCCTTATGCTTGAAGAATGTATTCGTAACAGCTAAACCCATACTAGCACAGAAGTCCAGAAAAAGCTTCCCATTCCCATTAGCATCCATATCTTCCCCACATTTACCAATCACCCTTTCGTATCCCTCAGTTCTGTTCCCAACTCTCGCATTGAAATCGCCCATTAGCACTATTCTATCCTTGCTGTTGACCCTGACCACGATGTCACTCAATGCTTCATAAAACTTGTCAACTTCATCCTCATTCGCACCCTCACATGGTGAATACACGGACACAATTCTAGTCCTAATTCCTCCAACTGACAAATCTACCCACATCATTCGCTCATTTACGTGCCTAACAGAAACTATGTTGCGTGCAATGGTATTCCTGATAAAGAGCCCTACCCCAGACTCTGCCCTTCCCTTTCTAACACCCGTCAAGCACACTTTATAATGTCCTATATCTTCCTCGTTATCTCCCCTTACCCGAATAACACTTACTCCTAGCACATCCAGATGCATCCTCTTTGCTGACTCAGCCAGTTCTACTTTCTTTCTTCCATAAGCCCCATTAATATTGATAGCTCCCCATCGAATTCCATTTCGTTCGCCAAGTTGTTTCCAAGGAGTCCCTCGCCTATCAAATGGGAGTGGGACTCCGTTACTCCCATAGATCCGAGGCTTGCTTAAAATGTTCTGAGCTCGGTAGATTCATGAAGCAGGATGCTACCGTACTTACACATAGTCCAAGTGAGGATCTCTCCTCTAACGGGTTATGGACCACCGGTGGATTGTATAGTCCTAGCCGCCTGAGCACAAGGAGGGCCAGGACTCAGAATATGTCCGAGATGCCCACTCCCATTCCATAGTAACTGGTATCCCAACTCTCAGGACCACTTACTGGGCCACTCAGCCGTTGCCCATGGTTCACGAACTAGGACGTGACTACAGTAACCCACAAACATGAACCAAATCAAATCAAATCAAATCAAATCAAATCAAATCAAATCAAATCAAATCAAATCAAATCAAATCAAATCAAATCAAATCAAATCAAATCAAATCAAATCAAATCAAATCAAATCAAATCAAATCAAATCAAATCAAATCAAATCAAATCAAATCAAATCAAATCAAATCAAATCAAATCAAATCAAATCAAATCAAATCAAATCAAATCAAATCAAATCAAATCAAATCAAATCAAATCAAATCAAATCAAATCAAATCAAATCAAATCAAATCAAATCAAATCAAATCAAATCAAATCAAATCAAATCAAATCAAATCAAATCAAATCAAATCAAATCAAATCAAATCAAATCAAATCAAATCAAATCAAATCAAATCAAATCAAATCAAATCAAATCAAATCAAATCAAATCAAATCAAATCAAATCAAATCAAATCAAATCAAATCAAATCAAATCAAATCAAATCAAATCAAATCAAATCAAATCAAATCAAATCAAATCAAATCAAATCAAATCAAATCAAATCAAATCAAATCAAATCAAATCAAATCAAATCAAATCAAATCAAATCAAATCAAATCAAATCAAATCAAATCAAATCAAATCAAATCAAATCAAATCAAATCAAATCAAATCAAATCAAATCAAATCAAATCAAATCAAATCAAATCAAATCAAATCAAATCAAATCAAATCAAATCAAATCAAATCAAATCAATATTAATTTTTCAATTTATCTATTTTTATCACTTACAACAATATATGACGTGTTACGGTCCTGTCCTTGTAAGCTATAAAGCTTAGAATCTTGGCGCAATCGTTCTGATGAAGTTCCGTATCACAGACAAGGCGAGCCGTGCACTCCTTCTCCAGCATTTGTATTGCTTTTATAGTGGACTTATATCATGCTATGGAGTCTCCATCCCCCGTGTCATCCCTTGAGTACACACGGCCCTTCTTTCTTGCTCAAAGGAACGTTTGATGTTCCCCGGAACAAGGAGTTGATGCGAGAGTGGTCAGCAAGGAACAGAGACGACAAGACTCTTATCACTTCAGTCCAGCAACCGAGGAATATCCAAGGCATCCAATTTTCAAAGAGCAAATCTCAGCTTACCGTCTCCTATGGATTGTGCAACATTTACATTAGAAGCGAAATCACGGGAACGAAATTATTTGAATGAAATAACATCAATGTAAAGGATCGCTAGTTGTAAGAACTCGGACCCATATCTATATGTAGACAAACTGTAAAAGAAAAAGTACTGATGTCGTACGTTGTATAATACAGTTCTCCCACCGGTTAGTGGAAGGAAGAGCGGCGGTCTACGGATCCCAACATTGCATTCGGAATATTGAGGTAGCCTAGCAGGAACATTTTCAATCCGAATATATCCCGGTCGACACTGAAAATCATGCGACGACAGCATTTTAGTTATCTCTGATGACGCATTTTGTATTTACCAGACAAACTTAGTTAAAATTCAGCGATGGGTCGCCCAATTATGTTCCAAGTTTTCTTCCATCTTCTTAAGTAAATCAAAACGTAATAACTGACACCCAGATAGCGTAAATTACGTCAAATAATGCGTGCATACTGTAGCCGAGGCAAAATATTTATTAGTAATACATACTCGTATATTATTAGTTATGTTGTCAACACACAGCGAACCGGGCGAGTTGGCCGTGCGCGTAGCGGCACGCGGCTGTGAGCTTGCATCCGGGAGATAGTAGGTTCGAATCCCACTATCCGCAGCCCTGAAGATGGTTTTCCGTGGTTTCCCATTTTCACACCAGGCAAATGCTGGGGATGTACCTTAATTAAGGCCACGGCCGCTTCCTTCCAACTCCTAGGCCTTTCCTATCCCATCGTCGCCATAAGACCTATCTGTGTCGGTGCGATGTTAAGCCCCTAGCAAAGAAAAAACACACAGCGATGAATAAGATGTCAGTCGATAGGATTTTTTTACCGTATTCTAACCTAGTATGCTCAGTTTACGTTAAAATACGTTTGTTTAAGGAAAAATGTTATTAAATCGATGCGACATTCAGCATTTCTGCATGGGTGAATAAAGAACACTTTGCTTTGTCTTTGTTTCTCAGTTGGTTGCAGTTGTATATAGGTGCACATAAGAGTGAATGTAAATGTACTGACATTTAGAGACTTTCAAGATTATGTTACCGGACCAGTTGACCCTGCCGATAGGGGTGCGCAGCTGTGAGCTTGCATTCGGGTGATAGTGTGTTCGAACCCCACTGTTAGCATCCCTGAGGATGGATTTCGGTGGTTTCCCATTTTCACACCAGGCAAATGCTTGGACTGTATCTTAATCAAGGCCACTCCCGATTCCTTTCCGATCCTCGGACTTTCCTATCCCATCGCCAGTTAGACGTAAAACAAATTGTAAACTAATGGTTTCAGGAAACATCACCAATGGGACATTAGTGTAAAGCATGGATATATTATTTGTACGTTGTATTCATCGATTGATAAAATAATGCGTTTTACGATGATCTATAAATTTGTCAATATTTAACATAATAGTATCTTTGGCATAAGTATGTCTTATGACTGTGGGTCATATGAACATATGCGTTATGGAAGTTAGTGTAACGGGAGTGTAACCCTAGCAAACATGCAGGCAGTGAAGGTACGGATGGATGGTCAGATAATGTTACGTAGCAACCGTGCAGGCTATGACCTATGGCTGTTGTTCTTCTGAAATTAGCAGCCGTTGATTTATGGTCACGACCGATGAATATATTAATGATTATTTGATTTTCACAAATGGAAAAGTGGTTTATTTTTTATCACAGTGTATTTATCATCCACGCATTCTAGTGTAAGTCTCTTGTGTACATCTCTTTTTTCATATAATTTAAAGAATTCAGCGGTAAGACAGGAACTTTTTAGGAGTTCTGGCACGTCATTACAAAACATTGTTTGTTTAACACTTTCGTGGAGGAAATATATATTTTTTTCTTTCTTTTGTGGAGAAATGTCTGTGTGGTAGAAAAAAAGAAAATAATAACACCTCATCATACAATTTTGGGGATTACACACCTAATTTCCACACTTATGGTATTTGTATGGATTTAAAAAAATTCAGAGCGGAATTATTAACATAAAATCCCTGATAAGGTTAAAATTTAAGTTGTTCAATATCTGAAATCACGCCGACGAAAAGAAGTCTTAAAGGAGTGAGTAATAATATAATTTCGTATAGCTATTTCTAGCCGGATGCAGCCCTTGTAAGGCAGACCCACCGATGAGTGTGGGCGGCATCTGCCATGTGTAGGTAACTGCGTATTATTGTGGTTGAGGATAGTGTTATGTGTGGTGTGTGAGTTGCAGGGGTGTTGGGGACAGCACAAACACCCAGCCCCCGAGCCATTGGAATTAACCAATGAAGGTTAAAGTCGCCGTCCCGGCCGGGAATCGAACCCGGGACCCTCTGAACCGAAGGCCAGTACGCTGACCATTCAGCCAACGAGTCGAAGGAGTGAGTGAGAGACGTCGTTCTAATAATAGTTCTTGTATTCGGTTACAGAAAATGAGAAAAAATCAATATGTTTGGAATCTGTTATAGCCTATCACTGCTATTTTGTGTATACACTTCGCTGAGTATTTCATTTCAACAGACCGACAAGAGACTAAATTCATTTTTTGGAGCAGTGAAAGGTTCAGTGTGCGAAATTTTTTCACGTACTTACTGGGTATTATTCATATTATTATTATTATTATTATTATTATTATTATTATTATTATTATTATTATTATTATTATTATTATTATTATTATTATTATTATTATTATTATTATTATTATTATTATTATTATTATTATTAGCCTATTATTATTTTTATTTTGATTATTATTATTACTGCTCCTTGACTGAAAGATCAGCGTTGAGGCCTTCAGTTAAGTTCAGTTCAGAAGGTCCCAGGATCAATTCCAGGCCGGGTAGAAGATTGAAATCGCGTCTGATTAATTCCTCTGAATCGGGGACGGATAGATGCTTACCATTCGCTTCAAGAAAGCATCATGTTGATTGCATCTAAACAGAAATAGCTGCTGGGCATGTGCTGAATCATATCCTATTCACTCACTTCAGGTGGTACCCAAATACGTGGGTTCCTGACATTGCGAGGTGATGTAATCAGTTTTTGTGTTCAATTAACTCGTTCAGGCTTTCTACATCAGTACTCATAAGTGTCCCGATCTATTATAGGATAATTTCCAGACCAAAATCTTGAAAATCATTTCCGGCATGACCGATCTCTTACGGCATCTTCGCCATAAACAGCACAAATATTCGTCTGGGTTCGTACAGTGGTTCGACCAGTACAATATTAAAAGAAGGAAAAGTATCTGAAATGCTCCTGTAAACTTTCCATATTGAAAGTTACTAAACAATCCAGAATGTAATGGATGCTTGTGGTTTCACAGACATAAACCGAATCAACAGTTGACTATGTCTTTTTTCATCCGTTATATCTATGGTTAGATCGTGGGTGTTTTGCCAGTAACAGTTTAGATTGCAAACTAATTTGTCGAGGAGGATGTGTCGGCTATCCAGCTCTTCCGTATTGTAACGGGAGTAACATATCTTTTAGGGGTTCTCAGACACCGAGCCCCTAATGTTTATGTAAATCTAGGACTGTTGACCGTGCCAGAATATACTTGTTTTTCGTTTTAGTTCGCACTTTAAATTACTAATGCCTAAATATCCGGTGAATTTGGCAGCTTATCACATTCGACTGATTAGCGGGTTTGTAGCTTTCTCAGGCGAATGTTTGTGGTTCCCCCAGAGATAAAATATTTACACATCCAGTATCAGCAAATTAAGGCAAAACGAGAATCGCATGAAACAGTATGAGAGACTGAAAAAGATGGCTTCAGTTAATGCGTCCAGAAGATTTCTCAACGTTGGATAAAGTGTGCTGTCATACAAGGAGCTTGCAGTGAGGGTACTTGTGCACATATACGTCGAAGTGTTTAAGCTTATTATTCTTTTTCCTACTTTGTGAACGTTCGGATTCTATACCATATGTTTCTTTACTGATGGCTTTATAGAACTACACATAGATGGAAAATTGCATGAATGCCACACTTAAGCTTGAAAATTAAAATTTAATGTGACAGCCGGTCCTTGCTATGAATGGTGTGAAAATGTCGCTCATAGGGTCGGTTGGTGCATGCATTTCAGTGGGCTTGGCAGACTGATGTGCAATGGCAACTTCTTGCTCAGTGAGGAAAGCAACGGGAAACTACCTCACTCCTCATTTCCCTAGTACGACTCTTCAGTGACACCTAGGCCATCTATGACAGCTAATGGTGAACCTGTTGAGGATTCAACCAGCTTTCAGGCTGAATACCCAAAAAACAGTTTCCATTGTAAATATTAATACTTCAATACATTTCTGGAGCGAAAAGTAGGGTTGGATATTATTAGACACCTTTGATATAAATTTAAACGGATAATTTGTACCAGTCAGTGAAATACATACTGGACACTCATTTCTTATCATAAGATAAAAACATTTATTCGCGTTAAATGCAGCATAAATTTAAAGAAGTCCACACATATCTTGAAAACACCTTCTTCATTAAATATTCTCCCCACAATCATCAATCAATCAATACTGATCTGCATTTAGGGCAGTCACCCAGGTGGCAGATCCCCTATCTGTTGCTTTCCTAGCCTTTTCAGAAATGATTTCAAAGAAAATGGAAATTTATTGAACATCTCCCTTGGTAAGTTATTCCAATCCCTAACTCCCCTTCCTATAAATGAATATTTGCCCCAGTTTGTCCTCTTGAATTCCAACTTTATCTTCATATTGTGATCTTTCCTACTTTTATAGACGCCATTCAAACCTATTCGTCTACTAATGTCATTCCACGCCATCTCTCCGCTGACAGCTCGGAACATACCACTTAGTCGAGCAGCTCTTCTTCTTTCTCTCAATTCTTCCCAACCCAAACATTGCAACATTTTTGTAACGCTACTCTTTTGTCGGAAATCACCCAGAACAAATCGAGCTGCTTTTCTTTGGATTTTTTCCAGTTCTTGAATCAGGTAATCCTGGTGAGGGTCCCATACACTGGAACCATACTCTAGTTGGGGTCTTACCAGAGACTTATATGCACTCTCCTTTACATCCTTACTACAACCCCTAAACACCCTCATAACCATGTGCAGAGATCGGTACCCTTTATTTACAATCCCATTTATGTGATTACCCCAGTGAATATATTTCCTTATATTAACACCTAGATACTTACAATGATCCCCAAAAGGAACTTTCACCCCATCAACGCAGTAATTAAAACTGAGAGGACTTTTCCTATTTGTAAAACTCACAACCTGACTTTTAGCCCCGTTTATCAACATACCATTGCCTGCTGTCCATCTCACAATATTTTCGAGGTCACGTTGCAGTTGCTCACAATCTTGTAACTTATTTATCACTCTATAGAGAATAACATCATCCGCAAAAAGCCTTACCTCCGATTCCACTCCTTTACTCATATCATTTATATATATAAGAAAACATAAAGGTCCGATAACACTGCCCTGAGGAACTCCCCTCTCAACTATTACAGGGTCAGACAAAGCTTCACCTACTCTAACTCTCTGAGATCTATTTTCTAGAAATATAGCAACCCATTCAGTCACACTTTTGTCCCCACGTTCACCTCCATACTTGCACTGTCAGCTTCACCACCTGTCATCCAATCACAATTTCGGAAGACGGTCAGAAACTGATACACACTTATTGACAATACTTCGTCGCACTGCAAGGAACACAAGTTTGTTATATCTTCAGCATGGCAGTGGAATACACTAACTGAGTTTGAGGCAAATACCTACTAGGTAATAGATTAAGTTGCTATTGTTCGAATATTGAAGATTAGCCTTTGTTTACGATATACACCGTATGTAAACAAACTGTTATTATTAGGACTAATTATTAAGGATTTTTAGAGGTGAAAATCAGCTATTTTTACATGTAAATACTATTGTCATGCAATATTGTATACATCACCATTTATTATTCTCCTCATATTTCATATCATTATACTGTATTGTATATTAGCTGTTAGATGATACAGTTTTAGTTTGTTTCTTTTAATTATGTTATGTAAATGTCATATTTTCTGGTTAGATGGAAGCGAGAGCCTAATGGCCTTATCTTGCCAGACGAAATATATCTACTTTATTCTGTCTCAAACACCAGAATTGATCTACGTTATTTTTGTTTTGCATTGCGTAGATGAATGAGGATATGAATAAAGGTTTCCAGTTCGAACCTGGCTTCTGGAAAATTGCCTAACCAATGTTAACATTGATTCCTTCACGGCCCATACTGGTAGACATGATAAAGGATTTTGGGCTTGTACTGTGTCAAGAAAACAAGATCAATTTTTTGCGTTTCGCAGAGATTTTGGCTCCGAGTCTTCATAAGAAAATCTCAACTCTTCACGATTAAGACTTCTCCAATAATGACGATTTGAAATGCTACGCAGATTTGTCACCAGATGGCTCCGTATGCTGGCAAAGCGCCAGCATTCCAAGCAGAAGTTGATGACACCATCTAAGCTCCAATTTAAAAGTTCCCAGCTCCACTGTGTGTACGTGCAAAGTAACAGAAAGGTCAGCAGATGAATCAGGGACGAATGTGGTAGAGGAAATTGATATAATTCTTTGTGAAACGTAAAGACTTTCACCTTCTTTTCTTGACATGGCACAATCCTAAAAGCCTGTATCACGTCCACTTCTTAACCAATTTTCGAAAACAAATTCTTTAAGATATCAAATTCTTTAAGATATCTTCCTCTTTATTCTTATTGTTGACAGTCAGTGTTCATACCCTTTGTTTTCGGGCATGTTGTAGTCCTGTGAGCCATATCTCCTAGGAAAATTTTACACCTTTTGAGGCTTAAGTTTAGATTTTCAGTTTATCTATATTTCTCGGATTCCATGTGATCAGTTTCGTTTGAATATATTTGAAGACATAGCGTAAGTCAGGTTGCGTCGTTATTGGGTAAATTGCATATACACATTTCCTGGTGTCTGGTCAATATACAACCTACATCGCTTCGTGGTAGTGGTGGTGACAACAGAAGGCATGTGATGTGCTATATTGTGTTGCGCTGTTCTTCTGAATATTGCTCGTACCTGAGCTAGGCGAGCAAGCACTCATCAGAAGCGAAATGGTTGACTCAGGAGTAGTATCGGGAGGAGAATCATCTGATATTTCGGCAGATGGATACAGGTTTACAAGTTAAGGGAAGAGATCAAAATAAAGGTGTTAAAAAAGAGACTGTTCCTAGATTTAAGAAAACAGTGGAAGAAAATATGTCGTATGTCAACACAGCTGGTAACAAAGTAAGGTTGTTTCTTGTATTGTGTATCTTTTCTGTATTAATGACAAATCACTCAAGTTGCAGTCATGTAGATACCGGTATTACAATTAATTTTATTTAAAATTCGCCATTGACATTTTCATTACTATTCTCGTGTGTTAGACTAATATCGGCAGGTTTATCCCTTCTTATCCTTTATCTACCATAACGCAAGATGAGTAAATTCGTTGTGATATATATTCAGATGTCGTTAACAAGAGCCCCATAGATGTAAGTAAGTCACACGTTGTTAAGTAATTAATTTCTACACGGTCTACTTTACACCATAACATTTGCATTGAATGATGATACATATTGCCAAATATACTATATTGTAAATTTTCCGTTTACAGATAAAGAAGAAAGTCATTAAGGATATTGAGATGTTTTGCTCCTGAAAGTGTTATAACCATGTTTCACTTGAAGATCAAAGGAAGCTCTACTGTGCATTCTGGAACATTGGAAACAAGGAAACTCAAGACACATTACTTATCTTCAGAAGAACGACATCAAGCAAAAAGAGATGGTAACGGAAACAAATCGTGATTGTTCCTGGTCTTATTCTAAAACTTTGGATAAAACATCTCATCAGGTGTGTAAATCTTACATTTTAAAATTATTTCAAGTATCTGAAGAACGGCTCAGGACTGTACAAAATAAACTGAAAGACATAAATATTGTCATGGAAGATATGAGAGGGAAGCGTGGTAATAGGCTACATAAAATACCTAAAAAAATTCTTTAAACTGCCTTGATGCATTTGTTGTCAATACCACACAGATCATCACACTATTCCAGTAGAAGCAGAACATATTTTGATAATCCATATCCAACTGTGAAGAAACTGTACTATTCATTTCAGCAATACTATTTTAAACAATCAAGGAGTGTTTTGAGCATGAAATATTGTACTTACCATATTTTTTTTAGGGAACGTAGTCCATTTTCCCTTAAACACCCACGCAGTGATGTGTGAGACTTTTATGACGAGTGTACCCTTAAACTCAAGGAGAATCCCAGTGACCAGTGTAGGGAGAGCATTAACTACATTTGAAGAAGTATGCAAAATGCAAACAACTGAAGGAGGAGTTACTATCCAACTGCAAGACAAATAAATCAGTGTAGGTTTTTGAATTTTACTTTGCCCAAAATTTGTCCCTAACCAAACTAATTGTTACCTCTCTGTTTTACGAGAGATTACTTTGGATGTTTGTTTTTAATGAGCTCTGTCATAACGACGGTAATAGCGCATTTTATTGGTTTCTAGAACATGTGTCCAAAAAATCCGAACACTGTAGTCTCATTTCTGATTAATTTTTTATTGCATTAGTTACCTAACGAAGTGTTACAAAGGTTTTATTGTTTTCAGACTCATGTAGAGGGCAGAACAAGAACATTAAAGTTGTTAAGTATCGTGCATGACTTGCTTCCAAATATAACATTCAGGCTGAGCATATTTTCCCAGTGCATGGGCTTTCTTTCAATATTTGTCACAGAAACTTTGGTTTGTATGGCGGAATGCTGAAACGTGTAAAAAGAAATCACACTTCTGATGAGTACGTTCGTATTTTCAAGAGCTGTAGGCGTAACCCTTCCCCCAACCCTTTTTATTGTTGCTGGAAAATCCTTGCTATCCGACTGCTCTGCCGTTCATAGCCCAGTGTCATTTGCAACACCACAAGCAAAAGGAATTATGATTTCAATTTAAAATGTATGTCATATTATGTTACTCACCTGAAGGAACTGTATCAGGAAGCCAGACTTATAAATTATATTTCATGACAAGCTTCAGTTACTGAAGGATATAACGTCTGCAGATACTTCGGGTAACATCCCAGTCCCACATGCAGGTATTAAACCTGGGAAATTAAAAAATGTTAAAGATTTACTTAGATTTTTAAGCACAGATTCACGCGCATAGTATGAAAATATCCTCCGGGAAGCTGAATCTGTGGGAGAAGGAAATTCTGGAGATAGTGACTTCCCTAATGACGTGTTGTCAAATGTTCTAACTTGTAAAACTTGTCTACATGCTTCCAACATTGAAAAAAAAAATTAAATGGAAATACTTCTCGAAAATGGAATTAGGGCGTAACTCCAAAATAAAAAAAAACTGACGATAAATGCCAAACATTTGTAAATATTTTTGATGTACATATTATGGAATAATCAAGATCGTAGTTAAGTATAATATTCCAAAATTCTGTATTTCTGAGAAAAGTGTTTGATGTTATAATTCTTTAAACTCATTTATCTCAAAAGTATGTGTTTTGAGTTACGCCCTTCTTCCATCCATGTCTTCAATTCGAGAGACTGTCTATCATATTGAGATATGTATATTATTCAGGTGGTTCAGAACGTTTATTCAGAGTAATATGAGCATGAATGTCTGGATTACACAGTTGTAAATTGGATAATAGGTGTCATAATAGTTATTTAACGAGCGGAAATACGAGTATTACACTCTAGTAAATTAAATGCTGTCAGAGTATATAAATCTCATATTCATGAAACTATGAGAGGTAGCACTACAATAAGAGGTTGGGGGAAGTTTCAGTGCGGTGAACGTGCCTGGCTCAGTATTCATGTCGGTCCAGGACGAGGTTCAATAAGATTTGACACCCGCACGCTACAGCTGGGCGGTGGAGAACAGAAAGGGAAAGCGAAGGCCATGGAGCTGGATAAATAAATAATGACCGAGTCGGGAAGATGTAAAAATTGTTTCCGCAAAAGCGGTGCTGTTGTTTTAAATGGGATCCCAGGGGGCAGGCTAGCGGGTAAATCCCACGCCAGTGCAGAGCAAGGCCGCTCCTGAAGCAGGATGATAAAGTGCTCATGCAGTCCAACCAAATCAGCTTCATGTGTGTCCGGAGACTCGCTTCGGGTTTCTTTACATCATTACTAGTCCTCACTTCCTGGCACTTGTTGCGAAGTTACCAAGATACGTCACAATTTTGAGATCAAGGTCCACGAGGACAAGTTGAATTCTATTATCTTCAGAATAACATTCCTTGGTTCGATTTCCAATTTCGCCATTCAAACTTCTTTGTTAAGGCTATACTCGCCTCAAGTAATGTGATTGAAAACATGAGTATTCTCCCGTTGGTTTCCGACCTCTGCAAAAGATGAATGGTGAGATAATAACTGTGCCACATTTTGTGGTAAACAAAATCAATCCGGGTCTAATAAACAATTTTCACCATCATCACCACCAACTCGATCAACATAAGGAACTAAAGACTTTGTTAGTTTTCATCACGCTGTGTTCTTAGTCCAAAGGCTGGTAGATTCCCAATGTCCCACAAATCGTTGTCAGAGAATGCCTTCACCTCGCTGAAGAAGTGCACTGGAGAAGTGGGGTGCGAGATCGTTCCTTGTTGGTCACTTTAATGAATCATATCATATCAACACGTCCAATTTTGGCGTTGCCATCTTTTATTTTTTCTTAGTTTCCCTCTAACAGCATAACCTTTGGTGTTCTGTTTATGGATCCAACCCGCCTTCGGGTTGATGATCTACCAGGCAGACAACATATCAGTCAGTCAAAGTGTGAAAAAGAGGACTCTTGAAGAGTTACAAATGTCATAATGCCAGGGTCGGAAGAGTATTAGAACTGACCAAGAAAGGTCAGATAGGAAAGGAGAAAGTGGGGACTATGACTCTAGTATGTGGAAGCAGTGCCATGAACAGCTAAGTGTCTTGTGGTCATTAAAACAGTACCCAAATTGACAGCTTCTGTGCTTCACCTCTTTCAGTGCAAGAGGTAGGATGTAGCGTTGATGTAACGCAGGGCCTCTCAGACGCCTAAAATAATACGCGTCGAAACTGAGGCGCAGAAGTCCTGTGCACAGTGAGTAGGTCCGACTCTGCCCGGCTAGGACCAGCGCGTCGTCCCGGGGCGACTCGGCTAAGCTCGTTTCAGTTCGTCTCCGATTTAGAGTGCTACGGAGCAAGTGAGGAAGAGGGAGACAGGCGGAGTGAGCGAGAGAGGAGTGGGGAAAGAGAGGAGCGCTATTGCTGCAAATCGAGGAGTGGGGGTCTGCACTCTGGCCAACCAAGCGAAGTCGTCTTTTGCACCGTGCACAGTGCAATGCACTGGTGCATGCACCCTGAAAGGCCCTGATGTAACATAAGAGCTTAGGTCTATACGGCCGGTTTCTCGATGTCTATACCATGCAATTACCAGCTAATGACTTCTGCAAGAAAAAAAAAGTGCTGAAAGAGACGAACATAGTGAGACTCATGTGTTAAGCAGCAAAGCAAAGTCATCTCCGTACAGGCCTTGAACGTCCTTGGAGGGGTAGAAGGTAAAGACTTCCACAATTGGTAATCTCAGCACTTGGTGGTGTAGAGTGATTAGCTCTACACCCAGCGGCCTATGGCCCAAGAATCAATCTGGTACTCATTTTTGGCGTAGGCTGAATTAATCTCAGGGCCACATTAACCTAGGGAAGTGGAAATCTCGTTTCTTAAATTTGTCCATGTCTTGACGGGGAATCGAACCAACGTCCTTTCGTGTTAACCGAACACGTCTTTATCGTCTCAGCCATACAGCCCCTTGAGGTAAGTATATGTTAAGTGAGACGTCCGGATTACACGTTCATATATGTTGCACAAAGACATTTACTTTCCTTCTCTGCCTCTTTCTCTCTGCCTTAAGTTTGCAGTTCTCGGTCTTCGTATTGAAGAGCTTAGGCAAGAAGAATGCTTTTTAAGTGAGTAGTAGTAACTATCACCGTCTGTCACCTCGGTTTGTTAACTATTCTTTGGGCCCATTTCCTGTATTCTTGTCTGCGGGTCTCGACTCCAGTATTTAATAGTAGACGACATTATTTTCTGAGCTTCTAGGAAATGTTGCCGTCGTCTTCATACAAAATCGGGACAACGTTCTGTATGAAACTGGGATTTCGAAACCAAAGTTGCAACCATATACAATGTAAAATATTTACCTTTAAAAATTACGTCCTGCCGCTTTCTGAAGTCAAACTAGAGAGTAGGAGGCGAATGTGAATTACGTATCACCTTCGAGTCGCCCCAGAAAATATTTTATTGCGAGCACGGCCTTCATACCGTAGTAAACTACGGAATGTATGCAGCCTTTTAGTTTAAAACACATTTTCCTCAAGGAAAATTAAAAGCAGAGACTAAATTATGTGAAATATTTCCTACTTTTGAGAAGTCGATATTTTTATCAATCACGCCTGACTTTAATCTTGAGTGAAGTTTTCATTAGGAAAATCGCACCGATTTACACGGGATACATGGTAACAGTGCTAGCAAGCTGTGGTCGAATCGGGTTTGTAGTTCTTAACGTTTCACCGAGAACTCCGCTCGGCATTTTCAAGGGGTCTACACTCTCCGAAAATATGTAGAGGACTATTTCGTGCGAAACGTAGGGAGATACTATCCCAACATCCAACAGCCCCTTAACGTATCTTTTCTACAGTATATTCACCATAAGGTTGATTTATTCTTCACCATTTTCCCCCAGGGATCATAGCCCTGCTATCGCCACCCATGCTCTGTAAGTTGAGAGCCATTGATGTTTTTAAATAGCCATTTTGGTGAAAATGTTTAATATATGCTTTTTTATACAGAAACAATATTTTGAATTTTCTGATTAATTTGGTGTACAATTTATTAATTTTGGTTAAGTGGAAGTATATGTAATTAATTTAATTCGAATTAGTTGCACAGGGCATTTTTAGGATTACATAAACCATTGGTCAGTTATTAATACTTCAAGACATATAAGGTATACAATGAAATGGTTTGATTTATATTATAGTGAAAACTTTGCTGCATAAGTTTGTGGGTCTGGTGTAACAGTTCTAATTCCTTCATGTGATATTCTTTGTATAAATAATGTATTCTTTTCATTCCTTGTGCTATCGTGCTAGTGTTCTATTGATCTTGTGTCTTAATGTTTCCTTTTCAGACAAATAATCTGTTTTCTCAGGAACTATAAGAAATACACTCTTGGATTATTCGGAATTCATTTATAATACTATTTTGATACCATACCTCTAAAATGGTAGCGATAGCTTGTATATATGCAGTTAAATACACTATAAGATTAAGTAAAAATGAATTTAACCCTCTCCAGGTCTATGAATTTGGTTGAAATTACTAACTTTTTTGTTTTCTGTGAATTTCCTAAGCAGCTCTTTCATATTCCAATCACTGTTCTATTTTCTTTACTTTTCCAAAAATTGTATGGATTTTTGCACATAAATTTTATTCACAACTATTTGGAGATTTTCAAGACGTTTTTTGTGTGTCAAATAAATTTGGGCTCTAGAGGGTTAAAAATTCAACTGAAAATTGCTATCTTAATTCTTAGAATATGTACTTCAATAAAACTAGAAGTGTAAGTACATGAATCATGTATAACTAACCTGCAATATTTGTATTAAGTTGCATTAAACAGTTCTCGAGCAGATTGGCCATGAAGTTAACAAATTTAACATTAATGGGATAGGCCTTTCATATTACACTTAAATCTCTTAGCATAATACAGTAGACGCACTTTTAGAGTACATATTCAATATCTACATGAAAGCAACGCTACAGTATTTGACTGATGAGTACGTGCCAGCGAGTTGGGTGTGGAAAGGTAATATTCAAGAGTTATTGGCTGAAATACAGCGGCGAAAGTTATGAATATGATAACGAATGTAGTTTTAGAAGTTACTATGGTATCTTGTCAGACAATAAATCCCAAGCTACATTGCTATACAGATAAGTGATGAAACATGAGGTAGTCTAGCTTTCATGATATTTGAAGAGGACTGGAACTTGCTTGTTTGTTAAAAGTTGATACAAATACAAACAAAGAAACAATTACAGAACAGTACGGAGTTATCTGGAATCACGACGAGAATATTGTATCCAAGCTTTACTGAAATTTTGCAAGAAGTAAATTTTCAGAACTTTCTTGTCTCATGAGTCGTTAATTCAGTGAAAACAAAACTGGGTCTACAACATGAATTTTGGAAAGCTCTTTCATCTTCACTTCCCTCACATATGAAAACAGCGCCCTATACAAATAAACTACATAGGCTTACATACTAGAAGTTCGGGATTTTCCTAACCGAGATAGTGAATGGGTGCTCGATTCACTTGAAAGGATGCCGATTCAGTTCTCAATTAGGAAGTCCCTATCTGCAGGAACGGGGATCACGACCCAGAGGCTCACATACTACAACGGATACGAGCGCCAGATTAATATCTGGGAGCAGACCTGTGTACAAATCTTGGACACTCCGTTAGAACTGTTATAGAATATTGAAAAGAAACCTTAATGGCTAGTTTCAATGAGTTACTTTCATTGGAAGAGCTGTGAGTATTTACGGCTCACGATAATATCGCTAATTTTCATACATTCTGCAGGACCCTTCCACTGACAATATTTGTCGAGCAACTTGAGTACTAAGCTTTCATTCGGGGAATGAGTATTACTACTTTCACATCCAGAGAATTCCAGAATTGTATATTTATTTACACTTCGGGCGCTATGTCTGACTCCTGGTTTTGCCTTGTTTCACTGTTGTCGTAATCTAAGCTGTGTTAGTGCTATACGTTAAATTTGGCAGTTTGTTGAGACGATAGCAAAATTTCTCCACTCTACAAGGAAGATGACTTCTTGTACGCTGACTGAAGTATAATATGCTCTATTATATTTTATAAATGGCATTTCATTGACATAAACGCTATCATCGAGCACGAAATGTGCTTAACTTTATCTGAATATTCGCCCCCGGCCAGAGAGTACACAGAAGCATCGCGTATTTCTTTCTTGGGTTTATTACTGTCATCTATTGATAGCATTTCCAGACTAAACATCAGATAGCTGTATACTTTTCATGACTTGAATCACTTTCGCATCACTTGGAAATGACGGACTGACCGTATCAAGAAGACAGTCTTTCACACATTCTGAGCTGACAAGTAAATTTGTTGTACTACCTAAATGAAGGATATTTAAAAACCTTCTCGGAATAAGGATGTAACCAACAAATTAGTCATTTTTCACAAAAGAGGAAAATTCATTGTGGGGTTTATTTCACGGTGTATGCTACTTGTATCAAAGACACCTATGCAAGTGAACAAATTAGTTCATTCATTAAAAGCAATATTTTATTGTTGTAACTTGAGGTTTAAAAATAATGTATGAATTGGAGGTGATGTAATGGAAAATAATCTGCAAGTATGTCTTATATTTGTATATAACAGAAGAGAAATCTTTTACATGAACTTTGAACACACATGATAGCAAACAATATTAGTGTAATAGTAAAACTAACAACATTAGGAAGGTAGAGAGTTTCAAGTACCTAGGAAGTATAATGGAGGAAAGTGGGACAAATGATCAGGAAATAATCGAGCGTGGAAGGCAGGCAGGAGCGTTCCTGAAAAGTGTCATAAGCATGGTTTGTAGCAAGGATGTCTCACAAAAAAGCAAACTTGTGTTATACAGGACGTACTATATACTTATTCTGACGTATGCTGCAGAAACTTGGGTAATGAGGCAGAGAGCCATGACTAGGATACTGACAAGGGATAGAAGCAGGATAGGAGTGACAAGAATGGATAAGGTGAGAAATGAGAAGGTTAGAGATATAGTAAGAGCCGATACAGAACAGGATAGAGGGATCTAGACGAAGATGGTATGGACACATGAACAGAATGACAGAGGAAGTTGTAACCAGAATGATGCACGAAATGGACATAATAGGAAAACAACCAAGAGGAAGACTGGGCAAGAGTGAAAAGCGAGAAGGGGTGGGAAGACAAGAGGAGATAGAGAGGCTTATGTTTCAAGTAGACCTGGCCAACAGCAGCAAACTGAATATTAATAATAATAATAATAATAATAATAATAATAATAATAATAATAATAATAATAATAATAATAATAATAATAATAGAAATATGCAATAAACAAGACATTTAATGCCTAGATTTTTAAAAATGTTTGAATGCTTTTAGAAAATATCTTTCCACCAGCCTAATAAAAGTACAAGGGTTGTACTCTATGGAGCAGTATTTCCCAATACATGTTTGTAGGCAAGGCTAGCTGTGGTACAAGGGAACGTCAAACATTATGGTGCGAATTGATCCACGAGGGTGGGGGCAGGACAGACAGGCCGTATGACATACGAGGAGACTAAGTGCTGCAGCTGGGTAGTGGAGGGACATTCATCAGCATCACCTATCCTCTTACCGTACATCAGCGTGCGTCCGCGTGACGTCCTTCCGACAGATCGACAGACCGGCCCCAAACCATGAGATAAATAACGCCGCTAGTAATAAAAATGCACCTTCCGATGTCAGTAGAGGGAGTATTGTACCAAACGGGGATAAATGATAAACTGCACTTGATGGCATTCATTATTATTATTATTATTATTATTATTATTATTATTATTATTATTATTATTATTATTATTATTATTATTGTACCGGGCGGTACACCTCTACACCGTTTATTTAAAAGTTGCGCCAGTTGAAACTCCTCTTCTGGAGGAAGGTTGAACTTTATCTACTCTATTAATTCTCTACTTTCTCAGAAGATGTCACCACGTGGAAAATTTTGAGTTTTTGAACTGTGTCACTTTTGATGTGTTTTTGTTTAGCTTGAAGTAAGAAGTGTGAACTTTCTCTTCTAGAGGACACTACTGAAGATCAACAATAGTGCAACCTGTGCGGAGTCAAAGAACTATTTTGCTGAAGAAATTTTTATTTCAAATGTTTGTTCTTTGCTAAATTTATTTCTGTTATTGTTTAAGTTGGCTGTATACCCCTCTCTTTCCCCTTGTTTTGCATGTAGCCAATCCCGAATTTCTTAAATTAATTTCTATCCAATCAGATGTACCTTCCCCCAACTTGAATCGTTTGCGGGGCCCTAGCCAATAAAATAATTGTGGGCGGGTGTTTTCATTCCCCTAACGCCTAGAACCTTCCACGAGAGGTTATAAACTGCTGATTTTTGGGTCTCCGTGCCACTTCTGTTCCATCTTTCAGTGTATTAAGTACATCGCAGGAGGCGGGTAGCGCCTCTTTCTTCTGCAGCGGTCAACAATAAGGTAATGGCCGATTAATAAATTCTTTCTTTGCTAGCTCAGCAGTTTAACTTTCGGGGCGGGTTCTAAGCGTTCAACCATGTAACCTTTTCCTAAAATGTAACTACTCTTTTCATATATTCTCTTTTAAAGCTTCATACTGGGATAGAGAGTGCTAACCCTCTCGAGCTCCCACTCATATTGTTGTGAGGTGAACTTAGTTTTCTCAATCTATTCTTCGTTAACGTAAAACAAATTGTTCTCTTCTTAAGTCACCTCTTTAGTATGGGATTAGCCCTTGTATTAACGGCCTAGCGCCAAGTAGGTCTTAATCAAAGTGTATTAGGAGTGCAAGTTCGCCTCCTCTCAAATTGTTTTAGAGGTCATTTAATTAACCTTCTTGTCATTTAATAGACCTCAGTAGGTTGGGTATTTTACCCCTGTGTATATGTCCTTTGAGGACAGCTTAAAGGTGGGGTTTGGTGTGGCCTGGGAGAGGCTTAAAATTGAGAGCGAGTGGCTCTTTTGAAAATGGTATATTGTATGCCTCGAGGAGGCTTTTCAGTGTAATTTGGAGCAAGGGCTCCTAGGTATGAATGGGGTTTTCTGCCCCTCTGTTAAAATTGTGTTTGGGGTAAAACTGAGCTGATTGCCCAAGAATTATGTTTCTGACTTTTGAAGCCCCAAATGGGGTACCTATGTAAATGTATTTTTCAATTGTGTTTCGGCTACTAAGTACCTGTTCTATTTGTTGTTACCTAATTTTGAAAAGAAAATATAACCTTGTTAAATTTTAAAATTAATTTCACTTTAGTAGCTTGAGATCTATTCACCACCCAGCACCTTCTTTCACGCATAACTACCACCAAAAACACGGTAACAAGTGGTAGCAGAGCGTGGTTGAATGGGTCTCAATTTAGCCCCTTTTGACGGCTAAACACTGTTTTGATCCGAACTCTAACCATTTTCTCAGTTGCTGGAAATTTTTTATTGAGGTTGTTCAAAATTTTTCCGTCATCATGCCCGGCCCTCGCGATGTTCTCCTCCTTAACTATTTGCGCAAAGAGGAGTTGATCTACGAATTAACTATTAGAAACGTGCAATCTGGAAGCACGGTTGCTATCGACACTAACAAACTTAGAGAGTCCCTTGATTTGCCCATTTCCATCCCCAATTTGGGAGAGAAAGAAATTGACGACTCTCTTTCCACGATCGTCGAGAATATTTCTGGGCTAGCATCGGTAGTTAGTTTTTTTGATGAAAATGATCCGTCTCCTAATCAAATTAAGCGTGTGCAAGGCAGACTATATCACTTTTCAAATAGAGTTAATGATCTGTTTTCTCTAAAGGTGAATGACGTTCAGAGGAAGGAAGCTAATACGCTCCTTGAAACTATTTCTGAATTGTCTAGTAAAGTCACTCAATTGTTAACTGGGGAAGTTCCTCCCAAATCTGATCAGCCCACCATAGTGAATGCAGGTAGTGAGGAAGCGCCTCCCAAGGGAGAAGTCAATAGGATAACCGTTGCTGCTCAAACTATCCCGGCCCCATTGGACACCGAATCTGAACGCCGTGCATCGTTGAGTAACATCCGTTCTGAATTAACTTCCTTACCATTGAAACCTTTACCTACTATGTCACCCGGGTTTAGCAGCTTGCCTCATCCATTGGCAATGTTGCTCAGAGGTATTTCTAAGTTTTCTGTTAACACCACCAGTGATGTAATTTCATTTTTAAGATTTCTAGTTGAATTTCAGGATCACGCCCTTGTGTTTTCTCTTTCCCCTTGTCAAATTTTGCAAATTATCTATCCTTATGCTATTGGTGTTCTCTCAGATAAAATAGTAAGAGCTATTGCTGAACAGTCATCTATTGAAGATTTTCACGCACACTTGCTTGCAAATTTCATTCCTGCCCGCGCGAGGTCATCTCTGATTCAGAAATACTATTATCGGGTACAGCGCTTGGATGAAAACTTGGCTGATTTCATACAGGACATTAAGTTTTATACTAGGGTGTTTGCTCTCCACTTCCCTGAGGATCAGATCGTGCAAGCTATTGTTGAAGGGATCTCCCCACCCTACAGGTCATATTTGTGTTTCGCGGCATGCCCGCAAACTTTCTCGGAACTTGAAGCATTGGCCGTCTCAGCGGAAGGAGTTAGATACGCCGATTCCTTGCGTGTTGCGAAAGAACCTCCGCCTTCCTTTAGTAACACTCGGCCTCCACCTCGCCGATCAGTCACCCCTCGTAAATGTTATGCTTGCGGGTCGCCTGACCATCTGCGCAATAAGTGTCCTCTGATCAAGTCTAGTAGGGCAAATAATGGAGCTGGTTCATCACAGGGCTGTTTTAAATGTGGGGCTTTCTCACATATCGCCAAGAATTGTCCCAATTCGAATAGCACCCCCTCCTGCTCAACTTCTGGGGTAACTTCCAACAACAGTGAAAAGTGACTAGTGGCTTCGGCTGAGTCAACTAATCCATCTTCCCAAGGCTCAGCCCCTGGCAAAAAGGTCGAGAATTCAGGGAACGATAAGTCTTCGAATACATCTTTTGAATGCCCCAAAGAGTGTCTTAGAATTGCGGCGGATATCCCCGCACCTGTTCCTTTTCTTAAGATTGAGATAAATAACGAACCTATAACAGCTCTATTAGATTCAGGTAGTGTTTGTTCCATTATTTCGGCTGAATGGTACTCCAAATTGAAATCTGTTTGTAAACTACCTGTCTATGACTCTTCTCCTGTTAAATATGTTTCGGCTAATACATCTCCATTAGAAATTCTAGGTTCTTTACTGGTCAAAATTCGTATTTTTAAGTTTACATGGAAAATCAAACTGTTTGTGGCTAAGCACTTGTCTTGCCCCATCATACTGGGAGCGGACTTTATTTCTCACACTGGTCTTGTGCTCGATCTCCAGTCTAGGTCGTGCACATTCAAATTTGCTTCTAGTTGTAAAATCCCACTATTAACGTGTAATTCTGTGTCATGTTTCTCTATTTCGCCTACCCAGGATGAGATGTTGTTAGACCTTAGACATCTACCTGAGGAGCAGACTAATAGTATTCGTAAATTAGGTCAGTCATTTCCAGAGGTATTCACTGATACTCTTGGTGTTACTGATCTTATTGAATACAAAATTGAGGTCACGGATTCGATTCCTGTCCGTTTTCCACCTTATAGGCTATCTCCACCTAAAATGAAGGCTCTGAAAGAAATCATCGATCAGATGTTGAAGGATGGTATTATTAGGCCCTCTAAGTCGGCGTATTCATCGCCTATTTTTCTAGTCCCGAAACCCCAAGGAGGCTTCAGGCCTGTCATTGATTACAGGGCTCTCAATCGGAAGGTGGTGTTGCAATCTGTGCCCCTTCCTGACCTTCATTCTTGTTTTTCATGGTTTCGTAAGGCCAAGTTCTTCACTATCTTGGACTTGAATCAGGCCTATAATCAAATTCCCTTGCCGAAGAGTCTAAACACCTTACAGCGTTTGCCACGGACTGGAATTTATACGAATACAACCGCGTGCCTTTCGGGCTCCCCACGGGGGCAGCTGTGCTCACTAGGCTACTAGATAGGGTCTTCTCCGACATCAAATTTGAATACTTATATCACTACTTGGATGATGTCGTCGTGTTTTCGGAGACCTTCGAAGAACATCTAGATCATCTGCGAGAAGTTCTGAATCGCCTTCGTAAGGCTGGGTTAACTGTTAAGTTGTCCAAGGTTGCCTTTGCTAAGCCCTCTATGTCTTTCCTAGGGCATATTGTGTCACCTGATGGTGTAGCAGTCGATCATTCTAGAACACAGGCCATCCGTGATTTTAAACCTCCCAAGGACATTAAAGGCATCGCCAGGTTCATTGGTATGGTGAATTTCTTCAGAAAGTTCATTCCTAACTTTGCTAATAGAGCGGCGCCCTTAAACCTTCTTCGTAGGAAAGGCATCAAATTCGAGTGGGGACCTTCTCAACAAGCCGCTTTTGAAGATCTGAAATTAGCTCTCTGTAATGCCCCTGTCCTTGCTATGCCTGATTTCTCAAAGAAATTCATCGTCCAAACGGACGCGTCGTCGTCAGCTGTAGCTGCAGTCCTTCTTCAAGAGACTGAACTAGGGAGGCGACCCATCGCCTATGCATCTAGGACTTTGTCGGCTCAAGAAGCCAATTATTCCATCTATGAGCTCGAAGGTTTGGCAGTCTTATTCGCCTTAGAGAAGTTCCGTCTCTATCTGGAACATGTCAAATTCGACCTGGAAACAGATAATCAAGCCTTAAGCTGGGTCTTAGGTAGGCCGCGTCGTACTGGTCGTATAGCCCGTTGGGCCATTCGTATTTCTGCCTTCCAATTCGATGTCAGGCATATCAGAGGTACTGAAAATGTTGTTGCTGATGGACTCAGCCGTATGTTTTCAAACGAGGTCGAGACCCACGAACCGGTCGACAGTTCATCACCTTCCGAGTCCATACTATCCGAGGTTAATGCCATCCTAACAGATGCTCCCATGCTTTTTAGAGATATTGAGAAATACCAACGTGAAGATCCGACGCTGGCTCCGATAATGGAAACCCTTTCTTCTGGGGAACAGGTTGTCCCTTATGTTCTGAGGAATGGTGTTCTATGTTGCCCATCGAGGCATGATAAGATGATGAAAGTTGTCGTTCCAGCCGTTCTGGTACCTATGATCTTCAAGTATTATCATGAGACCCCATTAGGAGGGCATCTTGGAATCTTTAAAACCCGTGAAAAGATTCGTGAAATGTTCATCTGGAAAGGTATGGACGGTGAAATCCGTGAACTTGTAAAAGCTTGTAAATCATGTTTGCTGAGTAAACCCACCATGTCCACCAAGGTAGGCCTTTTGTCTTCGCATCAAGCGTCGCGCCCCATGGAACGCCTGTATATTGATTATGTAGGACCCTCCCCCAGTCAAAGGGTAATGCCAACAAGTTCATCTTTGTATGTGTAGATGGTTTTACCAGATTTTCTTGGTTATTTCCGACTAAGCTGGCTACCGCTCAGTCCACCATTACCTGTCTAAATTCCATTTTTGCTTCTTTTGGTCCGTGCCAATATATTGTATCTGATAATGCTAAGGCGTTCACATCAAATCTTTTTCGTAAATTCTGTTTTGACTTGTCCATCTCTCATGTAACTACTTCTGCTTATTACCCTCAACCATCTCTGGCTGAACGGGTTAACCGTAATCTCAGGTCTGCACTTATTGCCTATCATCATGAAGATCATTCCAGGTGGGACACGTCCCTGCATTGGATAGCTTTTGCTTTGAATTCGGCGGTTCATGAATCTCACAAGTTTACTCCAGCTTCTTTGATGTTCAAGTTTGTTCCCAACTCGCCGCTCTCTAACCTCTGGTCTCTGAATGACATTCTACCCGAGACAATAGATCCGGATAACATTAAAGATCTTTGGAAGAAGGCTAAAGCCAATCTTAAAGTGTCTCATGAAAAGGTTAGGGAAAGGTATGATCGTGGACGGAGATCCACCCCTTTGAAGGTAGGTGACCAGGTTATGGTCAAAAATTTTGTTCCCGCGGGCAAGCTTGCCCCCAGATTCCATGGGCCATGCATCATTCTCGATTTTCTCACACCGGTTACATTGTTAGTAAGCAATCCAGCCACCGAGAGGATATTTAGGGTTCACCTGTCCCAGGTGAAACCGGTGTAAATTTTGTGTCAACTTGCTTCATATAATTTGATAGGAATATGATGGTTATATTTTTTTTGAGTTCCACTTTTAAGGCATTCTGCTCCTTCTATTTTATTTTATATGTAAGCATTTCTGTAAACCTCCCCCGATTGTTTAACTGCCATCCTGTCCTTGTCACGGCCATTACCACGCTCCCGTCTCCTGCTCCACTAAATACAGTGGCTGGCTTAGATGAAATGCCATGGATATCGCCACGCCGCTGGCCCCTCAATCTACATGCCTGTGCCCTCAAAAAAAAAAGATGATGGTCCAACACAATTTTGCCGCCGAGCTTTTATGTTTCAGTGCCCCCGCAGCCGCGCAGCGCCGTGCAGCAACTGGGGAGGGGGATGGGCCCCCTCCTCTCCAGCGAGGACGACATGTGTACGGCGAGCCGGAGCTCTCCTCCCGGCCAAGGCTGATGTGCGGCGCACGACCTGCTACTGGCCCGCAGCCTGTATATGTTCACCGCGGGCGCGGCGTATTTCAACACCTCTGCTCCCCTCATAGTGCGGGCGAGCGGTATCTCAGGGTACTTGAGGGGTCCGAGCGGCCTCCTTTCGACGCAAGCTGCAACGGCCGGTCTGGCCATCCAACTTAATCTACATCAACTACATGGACAGTCACCATAAGCAATAACTACACTTGGGAATTCAACAACAATATTTGGTGGACATTGCAAAATTTTCTTCACTTTTAAGTAGTAAAAGTTTATCTTCAGAAATTCAAATTCTACAAACATAAAGACTTTCATTCACCTGCAACAACAACATTTTGAAACTGAATTAAGAAATCTTGTAAATGCTCCTCCTATCTATCTTCATATCAACATCATTACTTGGACTTTGTTTCAAACTGATCTCATGCGTCACCCCTGGAGGAACTTTTGGGGGGGGGAGGTCTGTACCGGGCGGTACACCTCTACACCGTTTATTTAAAAGTTGCGCCAGTTGAAACTCCTCTTCTGGAGGAAGGTTGAACTTTATCTACTCTATTAATTCTCTACTTTCTCAGAAGATGTCACCACGTGGAAAATTTTGAGTTTTTGAACTGTGTCACTTTTGATGTGTTTTTGTTTAGCTTGAAGTAAGAAGTGTGAACATTCTCTTCTAGAGGACACTACTGAAGATCAACAATAGTGCAACCTAGTGCGGAGTCAAAGAACTATTTTGCTGAAGAAATTTTTATTTCAAATGTTTGTTCTTTGCTAAATTTCTTTCTGTTATTGTTTAAGTTGGCTGTATACCCCTCTCTTTCCCCTTGTTTTGCATGTAGCCAATCCCGAATTTCTTAAATTAATTTCTATCCAATCAGATGTACCTTCCCCCAACTTGAATCGTTTGCGGGGCCCTAGCCAATAAAATAATTGTGGGCGGGTGTTTTCATTCCCCTAACGCCTAGAACCTTCAACGAGAGGTTATAAACTGCTGATTTTTGGGTCTCCGTGCCACTTCTGTTCCATCTTTCAGTGTATTAAGTACATCGCAGGAGGCGGGTAGCGCCTCTTTCTTCTGCAGCGGTCAACAATAAGGTAATGGCCGATTAATAAATTCTTTCTTTGCTAGCTCAGCAGTTTAACTTTCGGGGCGGGTTCTAAGCGTTCAACCATGTAACCTTTTCCTAAAATGTAACTACTCTTTTCATATATTCTCTTTTAAAGCTTCATACTGGGATAGAGAGTGCTAACCCTCTCGAGCTCCCACTCATATTGTTGTGAGGTGAACTTAGTTTTCTCAATCTATTCTTCGTTAACGTAAAACAAATTGTTCTCTTCTTAAGTCACCTCTTTAGTATGGGATTAGCCCTTGTATTAACGGCCTAGCGCCAAGTAGGTCTTAATCAAAGTGTATTAGGAGTGCAAGTTCGCCTCCTCTCAAATTGTTTTAGAGGTCATTTAATTAACCTTCTTGTCATTTAATAGACCTCAGTAGGTTGGGTATTTTACCCCTGTGTATATGTCCTTTGAGGACAGCTTAAAGGTGGAGTTTGGTGTGGCCTGGGAGAGGCTTAAAATTGAGAGCGAGTGGCTCTTTTGAAAATGGTATATTGTATGCCTCGAGGAGGCTTTTCAGTGTAATTTGGAGCAAGGGCTCCTAGGTATGAATGGGGTTTTCTGCCCCTCTGTTAAAATTGTGTTTGGGGTAAAACTGAGCTGATTGCCCAAGAATTATGTTTCTGACTTTTGAAGCCCCAAATGGGGTACCTATGTAAATGTATTTTTCAATTGTGTTTCGGCTACTAAGTACCTGTTCTATTTGTTGTTACCTAATTTTGAAAAGAAAATATAACCTTGTTAAATTTTAAAATTAATTTCACTTTAGTAGCTTGAGATCTATTCACCACCCAGCACCTTCTTTCACGCATAACTACCACCAAAAACACGGTAACAATTATTATTATTATTATTATTATTATTAGTTTCGTTGAGCTATGAACCATTTTATTTCAACTACTTTCTTCACTGAGCTTCAACGTTTGCCCAGTATTCTTGAGTGCATTTTCAGTAGGCATTTTTCAGGGTTGCAGGATTGCACAACTCCCTACAATTTTTCACTTCATTTGTCGTCTTTTCTTCTAATGTTTTAGTTTAATAAACCTAATATGTGTTCGAAAACATGTTAAAATCAACCATCTTCGATCGTTCGCTGTACTAATGCTTCGTAATGGACCATCAAACGCTGCTGGCTTCGAATCAAAGTCAGGTTGTTTGCTTTCCTACGGCAACTCCCTAGCGGACAGCGCGGCGCAATGTACCTCAGCAGGGAGCATCAGGTAGCATGCTTGCCAGTAGCGGTCTCAGGGAGTTGCACGAGACTAGCAAGTCCCCTACCGAGAAAAAGTTCCTAATGTACCTGTTAGATTGCGCCACTCTGCGGAGGTTACTTCATTCCTACTTTCTTTCCTCTCGCAAAGGTAGGTAATTCATTTCCAATTTGTTAATTTACAAATTTCATTTTCGTTGCACCGACGCAGATAGGTCTTACGGCGACGATGGGACAAGAAAGGGCTAGGAGTTGGAAGGAAGCGACCGTGGCTTTAATTAAGGTGTGAAAATGGGAAAGAGTGGAAAACCATCTTAATGACTTCCGAGAGTGGTGTTCCAACCAACTGTACCCCGAACGCAAGCTCACAGCTTCGCGACCCTAACCGCACGGCCAACTTGCTGGGTAATTTCCTTTTGCACGCCATACAGGACCACCCACAATATTGCCAACATCTTGCTTCAATGAAAAACAGGACAGCAATTTTTCAATTCAAGTGAGGTAAAAGTAACTGCGCCAGGCTGAGTGGCTCAGATGGTTGAGGCCTTCTGGCCTTCTGACCCCAACGTGGCAGGTTCGATCCTGGCTCAGTCCGGTGGTATTTGAAGGTGGTCAAACTCGTCAGCCTCGTGTCAGTAGATTTACTGGCATATAAAGGAACTCCGCCAATTCGGCGTTTCCGTAAACCGTAAACCCAATAACATTATCATTAAGAGTAACTGTAGTTACAGGGTATAATTAGAATCTTATTTCCTGGGTTGTAATTACTAGTAGGAATGTAATTAATTATTTAATGATAATAGAGTTTCTTCTTATTTCTGTAAGCTATAAAAATGTAACACTGAAAATGTTGGTGCAACACCCATCTTCAGATACCACCAGACGCCACTGGCATTTTACACTCTTTAGTCCATGACATGAACATTTTTAGCTCAGGATTTTCATGATAATGATGATGATGATGATGATGATGATGATGATGATGATGATGATGATGATGATGTTTGCAGTTTAAAGGGGCGTAACATTTAGGCTTTTACTGGAACGCTTGGTGTACTCCAGGTTTCTCTCTGAGAGGTCTACGTTCCCGGATGTCTTTATTTTTACACCACCTCTACATACACTTCCGCATTTCGAAGATCCAAACATCTTCATTTTCTTGTTAAGAAAGTAGGAAAAAATGCAGTTGGTCCCTCTCTCCGAGTTCATTTACATTATGTGCCCATATTATTATTATGGCTCGAAATACCCCGAGCAAGGCTCTCACGGTGACTGCAAATACGAGTCTGGCACCTAGGTTTTCTGATGTTGGCATTTCCATTTTTTACCTACCAGTAGATCTACTGTCTATGTGAATGGGTGGATTAAATATAAATTATATTAAATTCTAGGTATTCTTACTGTAGATCTGAGAAAATAACAATAAATAAATAAATAAATAAAATAAATAAATATTAAATTCGTTAGCAGATAAAGTTCAAATTTTCAGATTTACGATGAGTATTAAATAATTCCATTGAGTTACGAGTATGCAACATCAAGAGTAGATTTGTAGTACCATTTATTCTTTAAGAGCTGACAAAGAAGATTTAGTGCAAGACAAAACAAAACTACTAGATAAAAGGTTTCTCAGAACCGAATAAAGCACTGAAATGTGCCCTAGAGTATTTGAAACTGTCACCTGGTCAGAAGGATAGAAACTAGAGAATTATGGAGAAAAGGAGATTGAATCATTGGCGCACCAGGCGAGTTGGCGGTGCGGTCAGGATTGGTCAGCTGTGAGCTTGTATCCGGGAGATTGTGGGTTCAAACCCCACTGTCGGCAGCTCTGAAGATGGTTTTCCGTGGTATCTCATTTTCACACCAGGCAAATGTTGCGGCTGTACTGTAAGATTCCTAACTCTCTTACTAACTTTTGAAACATATATATCTGAATTTAACATGAAAATCTGAATATCTGCATTTAATATGGAAAATCTGAAAATTAATATTCATTAAATAAAATACACAATCGTCGGACCTTGTACTCACATTTACTACTAACAATTAATTCTTTCATTTTACTACTAAGAGAGTTAATCTGTTTATTACAATTTTCATTATTAGTACTAATTAATTCTTTCATCTCTTCCTTACTATTTTCGTTACTACTAATTATTTGTTCCATTTTATTCCTTAGACAGTTAATCTGTTTATTACAATTTTCATTATTAGTACTAATTAATTCTTTTATCTCTTTATTATTTTCACTACTACTACTACTAAATAATTCTTTCATCTCTTTCCTCTCTTTCTTATTTTCATTACTGATCTTGGTAAATTTGGCCATCATCAAATTCATAAAATCTTGGTTCATTCCCCCCGCGGTTTCCTTTTGAGTTTCAGTATGCCTATCAATTTCTGCACTTTCCTGAATTACCTCACAAGCTTCCATCGTATTCACCTGCTCCCTACTCTGAATTTCACTTTGGATGTCCGCCGAAGCAATGACCTCATCGTCACATGACTTGTTACTGTCTTCCGTGTCCATCTTTGGTTCACTAGTAATAGTCCGCGATCTCAAATTAATTTCCCTCTTCAAATCCCTTGACATATCCCCGAAATACAAATATATATCACAAAGTTACACTCCTGACATTTACCGGTAATAATTTCCGTTGGCTTAAATGCGTACACTCTTCCCAAAATGAACATATGATATGCTGTCATTCAGACCAAATTCTGAATTTATTCGTGCCCCACGTTGGGCGCCAAATTGTAAGATTCCTAACTCTCTTACTAACTTTTGAAACATATATATCTCAATTTAACATGAAAATCTGAATATCTGCATTTAATATGGAAAATCTGAAAATTAATATTCATTAAATAAAATACACAATCGTCGGACCTTGTACTCACACTTACTTGTTACGTGCTTACTTACACATACGTTATTTGAAGGGCGCCAGCTACCACTCAGTGCAGCAATAATAGAATGAGACTCTTGACTATCTCTAGGGTGTGGGGTAATAACCTTACTTTTGACAACATACCATATAAGGTCTGGGAAAAGGAGATTGGCGTTCGGTTTCCCTATTAATTTTGAGGTTAAGATATTTTACTTTCAATGAAATAAAACTATGAATTCGTTTGATAGAACAATATATATTCTTTAGATAATATATTAAATAATAGTGAGTCTTGTTGCGATAAAAACAGATGAGAATATGATATTATGACATTGCAACTGAAAGAAACTAGGCATGAATTTGAATTCTTCTTGACCGAACATTTAACAATTTATACGGAATATTTCCCTCACTGATTCACTTGACTGTACCTTCAACACTTTTTAGTGTAATTACGACGTATTCCTTTGATCTGGTGTTTACTGTAGATGTGTCACGCCTAACTTGGTGATACATCATTGTGACTGCTTCTTCTCCATATCATCTGACTTCTTTGTAAGTCAATATGGTATTACCTCTTGGCAGGTCCAGGGTTGCCCTCTCTGACTCCATGGTAAGCCCTTGCGTCCGTGTCTTCAACTGAGTGAGCGACCAACCTTTTGGTCTCACTCTCTCAATGACCAATAATTAATGGCTCACTGAGTCTTCACCATCTCTCGTTCACACTCGTTGACTGACCAACTAAGGCCTCTTGATCTAGTAGACTTCTTCACTGTACTGCTTCCGTTTAAGTAATGACTGACGCTACAATATGCATCCACCTTATATAGACGTTGGTTGACACAGCTACGTAATCTCCAGAAATAACAATGACATACTCCCACCTACGCGACAAATATTACATACAGTGGTGAAATAGCCCGAGGCGGCCGACTCTCTGAGCGCATTGCTAAATAAATACGATGACGTAGCCATGGCGTGGGAATGACTTGGCAGAATCGCCACCAATCTTGCACAATGTACCAACGTCACATCCATTCTCTGATATATACAACAATTCTCACTGTACAGGTATTGAGTGTTATTCTACACATACGTATATATGCATACATCTAAGTTCAATCTTGCAAGCAACAGGCATTGCAAAATCGAATTGAATCAAACTGATAATTACAATAATAGTAACAATATCACAGATAACAGAATAATAATACTGACATAATAATAATAATAATAATAATAATAATAATAATCATAATACAGATAAAATAATAAAAATACAGATATCATCTTGTAACGGGATTTGAACCGTTTCAATTCGCCTCCCTCATAAATAAATCGAAGAACAAAGAATCGATTGATTTATGAACAAAATTATATATATATATATATATATATATATATATATATATATATATAAAACACTGGCACATATAAACACTTCAAATGAGTATACAACAATAATTTTCTTTTTCAACATCCATACATTTTATAATACATCACATATGAGAATTTTTCTCGCACATTGCCATCGTAGATAACTGTTCAGTGTCCCATTCTCTTTTTCTCTCATTCAAATCACAAGAGTACAGCACTCAATTTAACACATACAAATAATTTTAAATGATTACACTACATTCTTCTATTTTTTTAACATAACAAAACTTTCCTCCTCTGCGAACCATGTGACCTTGCCGCGGTGGGGAGGCTTGCGTGTCCCAATGATGCAGATAGCCGAGCCGCAGGTGCAACCATATCGGATGGGTATCTGTTGAGAGACGAGACTAACGAATGGTTCATCGAAAGGGGGGTAGCAGCCTTTCGATAGTTGCAAGGGCGGCAGTCTAGAGATTGACTGATACGGCCTTGTAATAATACTCAACATGGCTTAGCTGTGTTGATACTGCTACACGGCTGAAAGCAATGGGAAACTACAGCCGTAACTACCTCCCGAGGACATGCAGCTCTCTCTGTATGAATGATGTACTGATGATGGCTTCCTCCCGGGTAAAATATTCCGGAGGTAAACTAGTCCCCCATTCGGATCTCCGGGTGGGGACTACACGAGAGGGGGCGATCATCAGGAAGATGGATACTGACATTCTGCGAGTCGGAGCGTGGAATGTTAGAAGTTTGAATCGTTGTGGTAGGTTAGAGAATCTGAAAAGGGAGATGGATAGGTTAATTTAGATGTAGTTGGTATAAGTGAAGTACGTTGGCAGGAAGAACAAGATTTTTGGTCAGGCGACTACCGAATTATCAACACAAAATCAAACAGGGGAAATGCAGAAGTTGGTTTAATAATCAATAAGAAAATAGGGCAGCGGGTAAGCTACTACGACCAGCATAGTGAAAGAATTATTGTCGTCAAGATAGACACCAAACCAATGCCCACCACAATAGTGCAGGTCTATATGCTTACTAGTTCAGCGGATGATGAAGAAATCGAAAGAATATATGAGGAGATAGAAGGTTTAATACAGTATGTAAAAGATGACGAGAATCTAATTGTGATGGGAGACTGGAATGCAGTGGTAGGCCAAGGAAGAGAAGGTAATACAGTAGGAGAATTTGGATTGGGACAAAGGAACGAAAGAGGAAGTCGTCTGGTTGAATTCTGCACTGATCATAATTTATTCCTTGCCAATACTTGGTTCTAACACCACAAACGACGGCCGTATACGTGGACGAGACCCGGAGATACTGGAAGGTATCAAATATACTTCATTATGATTAGGCAGAGATTCAGAAACCAGGTGTTGGATTGCAAAACCTTCCCAGGAGCAGACGTGGACTCTGACCACAACTTGTTGGTCATGAAATGCCATCTGAAGTTGAAGAAATTGAAGAAAGGAAAGAATGCAAAATGATGGGATCTAGACAAGTTGAAAGAAAAGAGTGTGAGGGATTGTTTGAAGGAACATGTTGCACAAGGACTAAATGAAAAGGCTGAAGGAAACACTATAGAGGAAGGGTGGAGGGTCATGAAAAATGAAGTCAGTAGGACTGCTGAAGAAATGTTAGGAAGGAAGAAAAGATCAACTAAGAATCAGTGGATAACTCAGGAGATACTAGACCTGATTGATGAACGACGAAAATACAAGAACGCTAGAAATGAAGAGGGTAGAAAAGAATACAGGCGATTAAAGAATCAAGTGGATAGAAAGTGCAAGGTAGCTAAGGAAGAATGGCTGAAGGAGAAGTGCAAGGATGTCGAAGGCTGTATGGTCCTGGGTAAGGTAGATGCTGCATACAGGAAAATCAAGGAAACCTTTGGAGAAAGGAAATCTAGGTGTATGAATATTAAGAGCTCAGATGGAAAGCCACTTCTAGGGAAAGATGACAAAGCAGAAAGATGGCAGGAGTATATCCAACAGTTGTATCAAGGTAAAGATGTAAATAATTTGGTTCTGGAACATGAAGAGGCTGTTGATGCTGATGAAATGGGAGACCCAATTTTGAGGTCAGAGTTTGACAGAGCTGTGAGTGACCTCAATAGGAACAAGGCACCTGGAATTGATGACATTCCCTCTGAATTACTGATTGCCTTAGGAGGAACCAGCATGGCAAGGTTATTTCATTTAGTGTGCAAGATGTATGAGACAGGAGAAGTCCCATCCGATTTTCGGAAGAATGTTGTTAAACCTATTCCCAAGAAAGACGGTGCTGACAGGTGTGAAAAACCGCACCATTAGTTTAGTATCTCATGCCTGCAAAATTTTAACACGTATTATTTACAGAAGAATGGAAAAACAAGTTGAAGCTGAGTTGGGAAAGATCAATTTGGCTTCAGAAGAAATGTAGGCACACGTAAAGCAATACTGACTTTACGTCTGATCTTAGAGGATCGAATCAAGAAGGACAAGCCCACGTACATGGCATTCGTAGATCTAGAAAAGGCATTCGATAATGTTGATTGGACCAAGCTATTTATGATTCTGAAGATGATAGGGATCAGATACCGAGAACGAAGAATTATCTACAATCTGTATAAAAATCAGTCTGCAGTGATAAGAATCGAGGGCTTTGAAAAAGAAGCAGCAATCCAGAAAGGAGTGAGGCAAGGCTGCAGTTTGTCCCCTCTCCTTTTCAATGTTTACATAGAACAGGCAGTAAAGGAAATCAAAGAGAAATTTGGAAAGGGAATCACAGTCCAAGGAGAGGAAATCCAAACCTTGAGATTTGCCGATGATATTGTTATTTTATCTGAGACTGCAGGAGATCTCGAGAAGTTGCTGAATGGTATGGATGAAGTCTTGGGTAAGGAGTACAAGATGAAAATAAATAAGTCTAAAACAAAAGTAATGGAGTGCAGTCGAACGAAGGCAGGTGATGTAGGAAATATTAGATTAGGAAATGAAGTCTTAAAGGAAGTAGATGAATATTGTTACTTGGGTAGTAAAATAACTAATGATGGCAGAAGTAAGGAGGACATAAAATGCAGACTAGCACAAGCAAGGAAGAGCTTTCTTAAGAAAAGAAATTTGCTCACTTCAAACATTGATATCGGAATTACAAAGATGTTTTTGAAGACTTTCGTGTGGAGCGTGGCATTGTATGGAAGTGAAACATGGACGATAACTAGCTCAGAAAGAAAGAAACTAGAAGCTTTTGAAATGTGGTGTTACAGAAGAATGCTGAAGGTGAAATGGATAGATCGAATGACGAATGAAGAGATACTGAATCGAGTTGGTGAGAGGAGATCGATTTGGCTAAATTTGACGAAAAGAAGAGATAGAATGATAGGACACATCTTAAGACACCCAGGACTTGTGCAGTTGGTTTTTGAAGGAAGTATATCTGGTAGACGAAGGTATGAATGTGAGAAGCAGATTAGAGCAGATGTAGGATGCAATAGTTACGTAGAAATGAAAAGGTTAGCACAGGATAGAGTGGCATGGAGAGCTGCATCAAACCAGTCTATGGACTGATGTCTCATTCAACAACAACAACATCAAAACTTTTGTGAAATATCACTTATATGAGAACTTTTCTCGCATATTGTTATCGCAGATAGCTGTCCAATGTCCTGTTCTCCGTTTTGTCACACAGAACATGACAATGTAGCACTTATTCTTCCAATACACCAATACGACACTTGCTTCACACGCAAATCGCAGACGTTAATTTACTTTGCCAGTTTCTCACAAAATTAATCATATTATTACCCCAACAAATCTCACGTGAAGTACTTCTTTACATATACGTATAATACTATAAATAGTGACAATATCCCCTTCCTGAATTTATAGGAATATGCACACTCCCCGATACGGTTCACAATAGTGAAATACCCCTGATACAAAAGAAAGAATTTAGACATATTTCCCGCCTCTGCAGATGATGAAAATGGAACTCTGAGTAGCACTCTGTCGCTCAAACTGAATTAATTTTGCCCTTATTAACTTACATCTCTCAATAAATCACATCCTCCTTGGCAACAATAATTAAAGAATCAATACTATGGCTACAAGATGGTTCAATTATTCCGTAATCCAACATGATGTTTATTTGTTCTTAGACTTCACTAGCATTTTTAAGTTGAATGGGGTACTTACCTCCCACAATGATGAATGGTCATGTACTACAAATTTATGTACATATACGTGTTCTTCCTCACTTACCACTAAATACATCTCGATGCTTATCTAACATCGAACACAATTACTCCTCCTGTAATTCACTCAAATTACCTCACGTCACTGCCTCATACCAACTATCCCGCGGGTACTGGTCGTACAGGCACGTAACACACCCAACACATTTCCTCTCACTAGGAACACCTTCATCTTACCTCTCATATATCTTCAAAGAACACACGTTACCCAAACACTTACCTCAGACCATCATAATTAATACGTACTTCTTTGCTAGTTTTTTTCCCAGAACAAACACACACTACCTAAATCAAAGTCTACTCTACTTCCATGATTTGCAACCACGTCAGCCCCTAAAATAACTGAATACACAAGATCTGGTACAACAAGGCATAGTTGAAACTTACAATCATCTTCTACCGTGATTACTACCGCTATCATCTTATTTGCTCACTGTGACTTACCCAACGGCTGTTATAAGATCTGATAGTACCTTCTTCATATCACAATTTCCATCATCGACTACCTCACTGCTTACAGTATATTCTCAGCATTACAAGTACTTACATCACTTACCAGAACACTTCTTACGTCTAACGTACTGCTACCATTCATTACATCATTATCTACGACTACGTCATTACTTAAATATCTCACTTAACACTACTTAGGTCACAATCACACTACCCTTAAATCTACTTTCACTATATAACTAATTATACTAAATACCTGTTCATCTACTACCTTCAGCCTGTCTACTTAACTTACCCGATTCCCTGTGAATCTGAAATACTCTGGCTCGATAACGACACCTTGATAACCTTCATATTAAGACTATCATAGTCTCTCTGATAACTCAAATCCGTACGCCTCCCATCTTCCGATTCTCTCTGATTACTCTTCTGACCTTCTCTCTCATAATTCAAATACATACGCCTCCCATCTTCCGATTCTCTCTGATTACTCTTCTGACCACTATCACCATCAAAACAGCTATTAATCTTCTGCGGATCATGATCACCCCTTCTCCTCTGATACACGGCTAACATTTTCCCCCTTCTCTCTACAATATTACTTTCCCTAGACATCATGCGCTCTCTCTCTCTCTCTCTCTCTCTCGCGCACTTGCACACATTCTTTCCAAAGCCTATCAATGAATTTGCCTTTAATCTCTCCTAAATTAGACACATTATTCCAGTACACTCGAAACCATATTTTACTTTCACCGATAAAAACATTCGACAAGATTTCCACCACGTATTCCCATTCAATAATATTATTCCTCAACTTACTTGCAAATCTTTTCTCAACTGCTTTTACAAATTCTATTGAATTAAACTGTTTTCCAGAAAACTTGGTTAAATCACAATCCCTACTGAACAAACCACTCGCTATTACCACTTCTCTCGCCGTATTACCTGTACATTCTTGCCGTATCACTTCCTGGCAACTCAACATTTCTTCTTCTGCTCCTCTCTCAGCATTTTCTTCCACTATTCTCACTTCTTCCTGCAATTCTTCCTCTTTCTCTCTCACCTGCTGTGATAGCGTTTCCTGTTCGTTCCGTAGTTCACTGACTTCCACAAGTTTGCTCTCAATTTGTTCAATTCTACTAATCTGTTCCCTCGTATCTTCCCTAACTGCATTGCAAATCCTGTCCAATCCTTCCTCGACTACGTCATGAATTTCTTCCCGATTACCAGAAATTGTATTACTTAACAGTACGATATTGTTACTGTCCTCTGTGTATATTTCCTTGACTTGCTCCGTTTGAGTATGAAGATTGCTCCGATCCAACTCCCTTTGACTTTCAATTTCAACACACTCTTTGTTTGACTTACCTTCTAACTTAGATGTTTGATTATTTATCTTTATTATCTTAGAATCTATTTTACTAATGATTGCATTACAATTTTCGTTACTACTAACAATTAATTCTTTCATTTTACTACTAAGAGAGTTAATCTGTTTATTACAATTTTCATTATTAGTACTAATTAATTCTTTCATCTCTTCCTTACTATTTTCGTTACTACTAATTATTTGTTCCATTTTATTCCTTAGAGAGTTAATCTGTTTATTACAATTTTCATTATTAGTACTAATTAATTCTTTTATCTCTTTATTATTTTCACTACTACTACTACTACTAAATAATTCTTTCATCTCTTTCCTCTCTTTCTTATTTTCATTACTGATCTTGGTAAATTTGGCCATCATCAAATTTATCAAATCTTGGTTCATTCCCCCGCGATTTCCTTTTGAGTTTCAGTATGCCTCTCAATTTCTGCACTTTCCAGAATTACCTCACAAGCTTCCATCGTATTCACCTGCTCCCTACTCTGAATTTCACCTTGGATGTCCGCCGAAGCAATGACCTCGTCGTCACATGACTTGTTACTGTCTTCCGTGTCCATCTTTAGTTCACTAGTAATAGTCCGCGATCTCAAATTAATTTCCCTCTTCAAATCCCTTGACATATCCCCAAAATACAAATATATATCACAAAGTTACACTCCTGACATTTACCGGTAATAATTTCCGTTGGCTTAAATGCGTACACTCTTCCCAAAATGAACATATGATATGCTGTCATTCAGACCAAATTCTGAATTTATTCGTGCCCCACGTTGGGCGCCAAATTGTAAGATTCCTAACTCTCTTACTAACTTTTGAAACATATATATCTCAATTTAACATGAAAATCTGAATATCTGCATTTAATATGGAAAATCTGAAAATTAATATTCATTAAATAAAATACACAATCGTCGGACCTTGTACTCACACTTACTTGTTACGTGCTTACTTACACATACGTTATTTGAAGGGCGCCAGCTACCACTCAGTGCAGCAATAATAGAATGAGACTCTTGACTATCTCTAGGGTGTGCGGTAATAAGCTTACTTTTGACAACATACCATATAAGTTCTGGGAAAAGGAGATTGGCGTTCGATTTCCCTATTAATTTTGAGGTTAAGGTATTTTACTTTCAATGAAATAAAACTATGAATTCGTTTGATAGAACAATATATATTCTTTAAATAATATATTAAAAATAGTGAGTCTTGTTGCGATAAAAACAGATGAGAATATGAAATTATGACATTGCAACTGAAAGAAACTAGGCATGAATTTGAATTCTTCTTGACCGGACATTTAACAATTTATACGAAATATTTCCCTCACTGATTCACTTGACTGTACCTTCAACACTTTTTAGTGTAATTACGACGTATTCCTTTGATCTGGTGTTTACTGTAGATGTGTCACGCCTAACTTGGTGATACATCATTGTGACTGCTTCTTCTCCATATCATCTGACTTCTTTGTAAGTCAATATGGTATTACCTCTTGTCAGGTCCAGGGTTGCCCTCTCTGACTCCATGGTAAGCCCTTGCGTCCGTGTCTTCAACTGAGTGAGCGACCAACCTTTTGGTCTCACTCTCTCAATGACCAATAATTAATGGCTCACTGAGTCTTCACCATCTCTCGTTCACACTCGTTGACTGACCAACTAAGGCCTCTTGATCTAGTAGACTTCTTCACTGTACTGCTTCCGTTTAAGTAATGACTGACGCTACAATATGCATCCACCTTATATAGACGTTGGTTGACACAGCTACGTAATCTCCAGAAATAACAATGACATACTCCCACCTACGCGACAAATATTACATACAGTGGTGAAATAGCCCGGGGCGGCCGACTCTCTGAGCGCATTGCTAAATAAATACGATGACATAGCCATGGCGTGGGAATGACTTGGCAGAATCGCCACCAATCTTGCACAATGTACCAACGTCACATCCATTCTCTGATATATACAACAATTCTCACTGTACAGGTATTGAGTGTTATTCTACACATACGTATATATGCATACATCTAAGTTCAATCTTGCAAGCAACAGGCATTGCAAAATCGAATTGAATAAAACTGATAATTACAATAATAGTAACAATATCACAGATAACAGAATAATAATACTGACATGATAATAATACAGATAAAATAATAAAAATACAGATATCATCTTGTAACGGGATTTGAACCGTTACAGTACCTTAATTAAGGCCACGGCTGCTTCCTTCCCACTCCTTGGTCTTTGCTATCCCATCGTCACCATAAGACCTATCTGTGTCGGTGCGACGTAAAGCAGATAGTCGGTGAGGTTGGGACTCTACATGTGATTAAAATTTAATTGTGAAGACAGCGCACACACCAAGCCCCGAGCCATTTGAGTTAATCAATCAAGTTAAAATCCCCGATCCGGGCGGGGATCAAGCGCGGGACCGCTTGGACCAAAGTGCTTAAACGTTTTGTTTAAAAGCCATTATTGCCCCACATTACATAAATATATCACAAGGCATGACTGGAGTCCGCCTGTTCTGGTGCGTTAACATCGACATTGCTTAACTCATTAATCCCTTAATGAAAACATATCCATTCATTTCACTGTTAGCAGTTGTGAGGTGATTGCACTGGAGGTCGTTTCAGTGTGTACCTTTAGATCTACAACAATGTTTTCTAAGACGACCTTGAAGCTATAACTAATTTTTAAAATAGAACAAACATCTGGTTTCCTTGTTCATATTGTTTATTAAATCGACGAGGATACTCGTAGCTGATGTTCGCTGCTACATGTATGTAACGCTAATGAAAGCGCATGTACTTACATTACTGTTCATGTATCTTTCATTATGTTGCTAGTCATTACATTGTTATCCTACTTTGTTACTCTAAAGTACACAGGCTTATGTTATTTTAGAGAATTGGCTTCGGTTTGGAGAACCATTATCGCGTTTCAAGAAGATCTACTTAACCTCTTCAAAAGTACTTTTTTTAATAAAACTATTCTTCAGCCTGCCGAAACTAATTTTGAGTAATAAATTTATAATCTACCTACAAGAAAACATATGGTGAAAGTACTATACCTGAAAAGAAAACAACTTAATTAAAATAAAATTACTCAAAATTAGTTATGGCAGACTAAAGAATCTAAGAGTTATAAAATAACTGAGTAGACACTGAAAAGAAACGGCCTCAGAGAATCCAAAAGGAACTCTTCATAAATTTCCATTCTTCTTCGAAAACAAGGGTCCAGGGGCTCTCGAACTGTATGAGAAAACCATATTCTACAAAATAATCCTGTTTCAAGAAGAAAAGAAAGAGATTGAAAAAGTAAAAGAGGTCATAAATTTTATGGCGCTGATAGGTTAGGAAAGGCTTTGGAGTGGGAAAGAAGAGGCCGTGGCTTAATTAGGGTTCATCCCCGGCATTTTTCTGGTGTGAAAATGGGAAACCAAGGAAAACCATCTTAAGAGCTGCCGACAGTGAGATACGAACCCACCATCTTCCGGATGCAAGCTCACAGCCGCACCCTTTTAACAGCACGGTCAACTAGCCCGTAAAAAGAAAACTTTTCTCTATTTAAGGTGGATTCCTTAAAGGACCCAGACACGATATTATTTTCAAGTTGGATATGCAGTCCATCAGAACAACTTTTATTGTGTTCATTTTCATATGCTAGTGTGTAAAGGAAAATGAACCTTACTGTACCGTAATGGGGAATGCATACTTGCATGGCGTAGTTATTCAATGCTACAGTATAATGTATTTAATGTTCAATTTCCTTTATATATTAGCATAGGAAAATGAACGCAACGAATATTGTTCTGATGGACTCCATGTTCGTAAGTGGCTGGGAAGCGTGACAAGTCTTAACGAAAATAATGGATAGGAAGAGCATTTTCATATACGTGATATTAGACCTACGGCAAGAATATACCGGTGGTAATTACTATTGTTTGAAGGGGATGTAAAATAAATAAATAAATAAATAAATAAATACATAAATAAATAAATAAAATAATTAACTAATTAAACAATGAATTAATCGATCGCCATTGATCTGAATTTAAGGCCCTGGTGTTAGAGTAGATGATCTACGAGCTGTTCACCTAGTCTTTTCCTAAATGAATTCAAAGAAGTTGGAAATTATCGGACGTCTCTCGTGGTAAATGTACCGCTATCACTAACTCCTGTTTCGATAAACGAACATTTGCCCCGGTGTGTGCTCTTGAACTTCGGATTCATCTCCATATTCTGATCTTTCCTGCTTTTAAAAATATCACTCATCCTTATTAACCATTTCAAGTCATTTCTCCACACACACCTCGGAAAATGCTGCCTAGGCGTCCAGCTCGTCTCCCCAAGTCCTCCCAGCCCAAAATTTGCGACATTTTTGTAACAATACTCTTTTGTCGGAAATCATCCAGAACTAATCGTGCTGCTTTTATTTCGATTTCTCCAGTTCTCGTACCAAGTAATTCTGCTGACGGTCAAATACACAGGTACCATACTCGAATTGTGGTCTTACCAGTCCTCTCCTTTACATACTTACTACATCTCCTAAGTACCCTCATAACCATATGAAGAGATAAGTAACCTCTAATTAGAATCTCGTCAACTTGATTACCCAAGGAGATCTTAAGTTATATTAGCACATAGGTCCATTCACCCCATCAGCACATTAATAATAATAATAATAATAATAATAATAATAATAATAATAATAATAATAATAATAATTGAAATTCTATGGTCACATCTTTAGAATGGACGACACCAGACATGCAAAAATAAACTGCTTGGTAGCCTATATTAATTCAAAGAAGGTCGAAATCAGCTGGTTAGAGTAAATAAAGCAGGACTTAAAAAATGAACCTCACAGAAGATACCATCAGAGATCCCAATGCTTTTAGAACTCTGGTTGCAAAGCACACGTTCGCGGAAAAGACTAAGAGAACCACAGCGAAACAATGGACGGAAGAACGCAAGAAACAGCACAGCGTGTTCATGAAGAGAATTTGGGAGGGGAAGAAGAAAGGAAAACCATCATCAAGCTAACAAGTTCTAACGCGCTCTGTAAACGGGCATAACGAAGAAATAATAATAATAATAATAATAATAATAATAATAATAATAATAATAATAATAATAATAATAATAATAATAATAATCGTATGGCCTCTGCTACCGTGCGCAAGCATTTAAATTTTATGCCATCTGGTTGCTTGCTCCTCAATTTCGACGTTCTGTTTCAAAAACTGGATCGATAGAAGGCAGTTTGGGATTAGGGAAGGTTATTCCACTGATGCTCAACGTATAGGATTCCAGCATGAAAAAGCAGATATCCTAGATTTGGCTGGTCAAAAGGACTATGTGTCGATTGACTTATCCAAGGCATTTGACAGGATAGGTCATGGGAGGTCCACCTCTGTGGTGTAGTAGATAGCATGATTAGCTGCTACCCCTCGGAGGCCCGGATTCGATTCCGGCTCTGCCACGAAATTTGAAAAGTGGTACGAAGGCTGGAAGGGGGTCAGCTCAACGTCCGGAGATAAACTGAGCAGAGGATGGGGGGGGGGGGGGGGCGTCCGATTCCCTTCTCAGCCATCCTTGAATGGAGTTTCCGTGGTTTCGCACTTCTCCTCCAGACAAATGCCGAGATGGTACCTAATTTAAGTCCACGGCCGCCTTCCTTCCATCTTCCTTGTCTATCCCTTCCAATGTTCACATCGACACTCACAAGGTCCTTGTTCAACATAGCAGGTGAGCCCGCCTGGTCGAGGTACTGGTCCAGCTCCTTAGTTGTATCCCCAACCCAATGTCTGACGCTCTAGGACACTGCCCTTGAACTTGGAGTACGAAGGAAAAACCAACACTAGAGGGTAAACCGATTAAGAAAGAAAGAAGAAAGGTCATGAGAGACAACTGGCAAAAATGAGTGCGATTGGACTAGACAAAAGAGTGACTGAATGCATGGCTGTATTTCTAGATAATAGAACTCAGAGAAATAGAGAAGGTGAACAATTATATGATCCTGTAACCATTAAGAGCAGAATTCCTCAAGGCAGTATTATTGGACCTTTATGTTTTCTTATATAAATGATATGAGTAAATAATTGGAATAAGGGGTAAGAACTCGAAAATGTTGTGAGATGGACAGCAGGCAATGGCATGATGATAAACGGGATTAAAAGTCAGGTTTTGAGTTTCACTAAGAAGGGAAAGTCCTCTCAGTTTTAATTACTACGTTGATGGGGTGAAAATTCCTTATGGAGTTTCACTATGTAGGTGTTAATATAAGAACAATCTTACTTTGGATAATGAAATAAATGGTATTGTAAATAAATCATACAGATTTCTGCACATGGTTATGAGGGTATTTAGGGGTTGTAGCAAGGATGTAAACGATAGGGCATATACCTCTCTAGTAAGACCCCAATTATAGATTTGCCGGGCTGAGTGGGTAAGATGGTTAAGGTGCTGGCCTTCTCACCCCAGCTTTGCAGGTTCGATCCTGGCTCAGTCCGTAGTATTTGAAGATGCTCAAATACGTTAGCTTCGTGTCAGTGCATTTACTAGCACGTAAAATAACTCCTATGGGGTTAAATTCCGGCACCCCGACGTCTCCGAAAACCGTAAAAGTAGTTAGTGGGACGTAAAGCAAATAACATTATTGTTATTATCAGAGTATGGAAAGAATCCAGAGAAAGGCGTCTCGATTTGTTCTGGGTGATTTCCGCACAAGATTAGCGCTACGAAAATGTAGCCAAGTTTGAGTTGGGAAGATTTGTTAGAAAGGAGACAAGCTGCTCGACTAATTGGTATGTTCTAAGCTGTCAGTGGAGAAATGGCGTGGAATAGCGTTAGTAGACGAATAAGTTTGAATGGTGCTTTTAAAAGTAGGAAAGATCACAATCTATATATATAAAATAACATGTCCTGACTGACTGACTGACTGACTCATCATCGCCGAGCCAAAACTACTGAACATAAAGAAATGAAATGTTTAGGATACATTTATATTACAATGTAGGTGCTCACCAAGGGAGGATTTTGGGATATTCCTTCGCTAAGTGGGTGAAAAGGGGAGTTAATTTTTAAAATTAGTGTATCTATACCTCAAAAGTATCCGTCTCTTGGCACAGGCCAGAGCAAAGTGTAGCTTCCCCCGAAGTCCCAGTCTCATCCATGGCTGTGACAATATGGAAGCTGCTGGGGGTATGGGTGGTGCTGAGTAATGGCATTCGGAGCACGACTAGTGTCTGAGTGTTATGAAAGGTGTTGCTCATAGGGTCAGTCGTGCTGCAGTAGCAACTTCTGGTCCAGTGAGGAAAGCAATGGCAAACTACATCACTCCTCATCTTGCCTAGTACGCCTCATTTGGGCTCTGGCATTGGTTTTTGCGGTCTCCTTATAACTGCATAGCCTTTGGTGGGGCTATTTGAGGTTCCAACCAGCCTCTGGGCTGATGACCTAACACACATATCTCAAAAACTTAACAGTTTAAAGACGTGAAAATTGGTATTTGGAATATTCTTTAAAAATAAGGAAACACATTTTTTTTCGGAAAATCCCCTTGAGGGGTTTGAAGAAAGGTGAAAATGGGTTGAGTACCTTTTATGAGGATACTTATATCTCAAAAATTGAAGATGTTACCGTCTTGAAAATTGTTATTTGAAATCGTCTTTAAAAATAAAGAAACGCATATTTCTTTTGTTTCTGGAAGATGTTCTTAAGAGGGGTAAAATGAGTCACAGATGGGATGAATTTTTAAAATGAGTATATCTAGAATATATCTCAAAAACATACCATGTTACAGACGTGAAAATTGGTATTTGGAATCCCCTGAAAAAGTAAAGGAACACGAATAATTTGTTTCCTGAAAATCCACTTAAGGGGAAGTGTTAAGGGGTGTGAATTTTTAAAATGAGCAATCTGTAGTATATCTCAAGAACTTAACACATTACAGAAGTGAAAAGTAGTATTTTTAATCTCTTTTACAGGTAAAGTAACTCGTATTCTTTGTGTTCTGAAAAAAAAAACATACTGAAGGATGGGTGGGTAAAATAACTGAAAAAGGTAGAATTATTTCTATTAGGAAGCAGATACCTCCAAAACTGATGATATTACAGACGTGAAAATTGGTATTTGGAATATACTTTTTAAAAGAAAGAAAAGCGTATTTTTATTTCGGAAAATTCATTTAAGAGGGTGGGGGTGTTAAAATGACTGAAAAAGGGGTTGAATTATATTTACTAGGATACTGGATTCCCCATCAATGAAGATATTAAAGACGTGAAAATTTGTATTTGGATTCTCCTTTAAAAATAATGAAACACATATTTCTGTCCTCGGAAAATTCACTTAATAGAGTTATAAGATTGAAATAAAGTGAGTTGAACTCTTTTTATGAGGATACTTATTTCTCAAAAACTGAAGGTGTTGTTACAGACATGAAAGTTTCTATTTGGAATCTTCTTTAAAAATAAAGAAATACGTATTATTTTGTTTTCGGAAAATCCACTTAAGGGGGTGGGGTGGGTGAAAAGAACTGAGGAATGTATTGCATTATTTTTATGAGGATACTTATATATCAAATACTGAAGATGTTACAGACGTGAAAATTGGTATTTGAATCTCCTGTAAAAGTACAGGAACACGCATAATTTGTTTCTAAAAATCTACTTAAGGTGAAGTGTTAAAGGGGTGAATACTTAAAATGACCATATCTACAGTATATCAAAAGAACTTACCACACATTAAAGACGTAAAAATTGGTATTTTTATTCTCATTTAAAAATAAAGTAAGACGTATTTTTTGTTTTCTGGAAAAACACTTGGTGGAAGGGGGGGGGGGGAAATGACTGAAAATGGGTTGAATTATTTTTATTAGGATGATGGTAACTCCAAAACTGAAGATGTTACAGACGTGAAAATCGGTATTAGGAATCTCCTTTAAAAACAATGATGCGTGTATTTTTTGTTTCCGGAAAATCCAATTAAACGGGAGAGATAAGTGAATTGCAAAATGAGTTGAACTCTTTGTTTGAGGGTACTTATATCTGGAAAAGGAAGGATATTACGGACGGGAAATCGGTAGTTGGAATCTCTTATAAAAATAAAGACATACATATTTTGCGGCGGGGGATTGGGTTGGTACCGAGTTCGATAGCTGCAGTCGCTTAAATGCGGCCAGTATCCTGTATTCGGGAGACAGTAGGTTCGAACCCCACTGTCGGCAGCCCTGAAGATGATTTCCGTGGTTTACCATTTTCACACCATAAGATCTATCTGTGTCAGTGCGACGTAAAGCAACTAGCAAAAAAAAAGATTGGGTTGGTATCAACTTAAGGGGGTGTAAAATGAGCTGAATTTTTTTTATGAGGATACAAGTTAGACGTGGACTTAAAAACATACACCCCTAAGGGGTTTTGTGTCCGGGTGAGGAATTATGACAGAAATATGCATTCTTATTAAACCGTTTGAATTATGAAGTTATAATTTCAAATGATATCCTAGGCGTTAAATAACAGAAGGTTTGAAACAAATTTAACCGCTCAGACAGTTAAATGGGGGTTAAGATCCGAAAACAAATATATCCATTCCTTCCTCCGAAACGGTTTAACATACAAAGACAAAATGCCAATTCAAAATCCTAGGTGTGAAGTAGGAAACATGTTTTAACGTTCCAACCCCAAAGTGTTACACGAGGTTAGCTCGGTAAACAAAACTATTCATCCCTCCTAAACTGTTCGACGTACAAAGTTGTAATTTTACGAGAAAGGTGTTCATTTGTGTCCTATGTGTAAAATATCGTATACTTCAAAATCTTTCTCCCGTAGGGGGTTTGGATGGTGGTTGACCCTCAAAAAATAAGAACCAATATCCATTCTTCCGACGCCCTTTCAGGCACTAACTTATTTTCTATGAAGGTTGGTCTTCTATACTCTAGATGTTAATAAATATTTATAAATATTCACCCCCTAAGAAGTATTCATTCCTCCATTACTATTCGATGTACAAAATCAAAATTTCACAGGTTGGTCGCTTTACATCCGAGATTTTAAATAAGGTAGGGTTTTAAACATTCAAATTCTTCCGTATGAGGTTCAAATGAGTGTTAGATCAGACAATAAATAATCATTCCTCCCAAAAAGTTTAACGTACGAACTGATGGTGTATTTTACAGGCTTAGCTGACAGTGGACTCTCCAAAATGTAAAACTTTCAATAATAGTTTTCAGTTTAAAGGCGTAGCAAAGCACGGGTATCTTGCTGGTATGAAGATAAAGTTGGAATTCAAGAGGACAAATTGTGCCAAATTTTCATTTATAGGAAGGGGAGTTAGGGAGATGTTCAATAAATTTCCAAATTCTTTGCAATTATTTAAGACAAGACTACGTAATCAACAGATAGCGAATCTGCCATCTGAGCGACTGCCCTAACTGTAGATCGGTGGTGATTGATTGATTGATTGATTGATTGATTGATTGATTGATTGATTGATTGATTGATTGATTGATTGATTGATTGACTGCAGAGAACACCGAATTTTTCTTGACCATCTAGGGGTAAATTTTAATTAATTTTGTCAGGTAAACACGAAAAGTATCGCCAGAGATTTTTTACATGCCGATATCTTACGAAGTGGGGTTTCGAATTAACTTTCTTGCGCCCTTCAAACTCCGACTACCTCTGTCGGGTTGGAACCTGTAATCTTGGGATCCGGACCCCGGCACTTTACCACTGATCCAGGGCGAGATCTACCCTAGAGGAGTTCAGGGGAACACAATCTCATGCTGTTGCCATAATGGGCTTTTTCTGTCATTAACCAGATTCCATTTAATACACGTCTGTCTGCATGGTACTTCCTAACAATAAATATGCTTTTAACGACTCCCGGGGGCAGGCAACATTCATTATCGGAATTAGGGGAGACTAAGCACTCATATTCACTGCTCTGTTGGAGTTACGTTATCTGTCACGTACAATAAACTCAGGAACTGAAATGTGCCTCGTCGACCTCTCAGTGCTGAATTCTCTAGTGTCATAAATGTACCCAGAGTTGACGGCGCTCATGAAGGAATGAGGAAAATAACGAAGACAGGCGTGAGAAAAAAACAGACGATGAAAGTGTAATTTAGGGAAAGAGAGAAAGATGGTAGCACAGTTATTTAACTTGGAAATAAATAAATACGGAAGGAGAGGCATTAAGACGAAATACATATGTAACGTATGGAAAGTTTGAAAAGAAATAATGCGAAGTTAAATTTGGAATGATCGTGAGAAGGAACAAGTAAAGGAGAGCATGAAAATTTTGAGTGACAGAAGGAATAAGTTAGGAATAAAGAAGGGAGTAGATAAAAAGGTGAAAAATAATTAAACAGGAAAAAAGAAAGAAAGAAAGAAAGAAAGAAAGAAAGAAAGAAAGAACGAAAGGAAGAAAGAAAGAAATGAATGGACAAATATTTGGGAAGTTGGAGAGAAGGAATTAAATAGTGAAATAGGGGTAAAATGAAGAATGATTCACGTAGTAAAGGAATTTAGGAAAGAAAAAAATCAAACTAAGAATCATGGTAGGATAAAATTACTTTTAAGAAAAGAATTATATGTTTGAGGAACAGATCAATGAAAGGAAACTGAATACTAAATGTTGGGAAAAATTAAGAAATTAACGTGGCAAATGATCTTAGGAAATAAGAAAGAACTAGGAAAATAAATCTAAGAAATATGGTTGGAAAAAGCGAACAGTTTATGAAAATCATTACACAGGTGAGAAACAGATCAGTAAAAGGACATTGAAGAGTAAAAGTAAAGGAACTGATGGTGAAGATGGTGACCAATATTTAAACATGGGTTACAACCAGATTGTCATCGTGGGAGTGGAGAAGTGTTGAATAGAATACAAAAGTGGTGAAAATTTAACGTAGAAATAACACGTCGAATGTATTCGACGAAGCAAGGATGGAAAATGATAATACCGGGATTGTAACGTCCATGGTCTTAATGTAGTCACAGTCTCGGCATTTTCTTCGTGTCAAAATGGGCATAATCGGTCTGCAGTACCTACTGTACTGAGAGGATTGAGTAGCTCGGTAGTTGCTGTTGCTGATCCCAAGCCCAGATAAAGGAACAGGGTTGGATTAAAGCCGAAAGAATATCGGCCAGAAAACATCTTAAGACAGTAAAGAGCACGAGGTTTCCTCATGTCAGTGGCGGTACCCCAACAGCGTCTGTTTCAGATCAGTGGCGTGTGCTGAGTCCAAGACGTGGGCTATCACTTGACTTAGGTTATCCCGTTTCGATAAACTTAGTTAGTTTAGTGAATGCCAAGCCCTAAGCATTCTGAGCTGCAGCCAATAACCAACGGCGTAGCCTGCTGTGTTGTCAAGGCTGCTTCACAAGATACTGCCCTGGTCTCTGCAACTGTTAATAATCAACACCTGATCAGTGGAAGTCGTAGCCTAAGGTTTAGCAAAGTAAAGTCCGGCGTTGTGGCTAAATGGATAGAATACTTGCCTTTGGTGCGATGACCCCGGTTCAGTTCTCAGAACCAACTTCCTCGTAGTGTTAATTCCCTTCGCTTGAGGATTGGGTGTTCAAGACGTCTTTGCCATTCATTTCATCCTCATTAGGTCACCACCAAACGTATACAGTTGTCATGCACCATTATCACTTTTATTATTAAGAAATACAAATTTTGAATTGTACAGCATTGCCAGAGGTCGTAAGCATCGTTCACTGGTTTATTTGCTTCTTCGGGAGATCAGTGGTGGTATCCGACCCGTGATCGCAGGTCCGATTTCAACCAACAAAAGAGAATACTAAACCTGAAAGATTGCATTTCATTTTAGCAGATCTACCAATAAAAATTAAACTACATTACTCCTATAACAATAGCCCTGCAGTGTCTTCCTACAAGGATGTAGAAGTAAACGTGAGTGAAATACCAGCACTCTGTTATATATGAGTATGAGGTGAGGAGGTATATACGATGTTAGCGGTAGAACCGAAGCAAATAGCTTAATATGATAATAGTGGAAACCCCTGCAAGAAACTAGCGACAACGCTTCTGCGAGCCATCTAGCGGTTCGAGGGGCTAAGTACTCTTCCTATTGCTGTCAGCTGTGTATGTTAGAAGCCTCTTATTTGTACTTCAGATAGTTTTGTGCTTGTTATGTAGCACCATATTGGAAATGGCAGGAAGAGGAATTATTTGTGCTATGTATGGGTGTTTTAATTACAAAAGACAAAGTGATTGCAAGTCATTTTACAGTTTTCCTAACAACAAAGTGCTGTGAGTATAGGCCTACCTGTTAATGTGTACGTGCTTGAGAACATACTTTCTTTAAAACAATTGTTACGTATACGTGGTATTAGATCTAGGCCATGGCTATATTAGTGGTGATGACTATTGTTTGAAGTGGACATAAAATCAATCAATCAATCAATCAATCAATCAATCAATCAATCAATCAATCAATCAATCAATCAATCAATCAATCAATCAATCAATCAATCAATCAATCAATCAATCAATCAATCAATCAATCAATCAATCAATCAATCAATCAATCAATCAATCAATCAATCAATCAATCAATCAATCAATCAATCAATCAATCAATCAATCAATCAATCAATCAATCAATCACCTGCACTTAGGACAGTCGCCCTGGTGGCAGATCCCCTATCTGTTTCTTATTTAATAATTTCAAAGATTTTTTAAATTGTTCGAACTCGCTTGGTAAGCTATTTTTATCGCAAACTCCTCTTCCTATAAACGAATATTTGCTCCAGTTTGTCCTCTTTCCAACGTTATCTTCATATACTGATTTTTGCTATTTTTAAAATACTGAAACATTTTCGTCTTCTAATGTCTTTCCACGCCATCTCTCCATTGGCAGCTCGGAACATATCACATACACTGACTGGCAGAGCAAATGCAACACCAAGAAGGAGTGGTCAGAACTTTATGCCAATTGCAGGGTAGACTGACGTCACTGAGGTATGCTCATGATGTGAAATGCGCCGCTGTGCTGCGCACGTAGCGAACGATAAATGGGACACGGCGCTGGCGAATGGCCCACTTCGTACCGTGATTTCTCAGCCGACAGTCATTGAAGAACGTGTTGTCGTGTGCCACAGGACACGTGTATAGCTAAGAATGCCAGGCCGCCGTCAACGGAGGCATTTCCAGCAGACAGACAACTTTACGAGGGGTATGGTGATCGGGCTGAGAAGGGCAGGTTGGTCGCTTCGTCAAATCGCAGCCGATACCCATAGGGATGTGTCCACGGTGCAGCGCCTGTGGCGAAGATGGTTGGCGCAGGGACATGTGGCACGTGCGAGGGGTCCAGGCGCAGCCCGAGTGACGTCAGCACGCGAGGATCGGCGCATCCGCCGCCAAGCGGTGGCAGCCCCGCACGCCACGTCAACCGCCATTCTTCAGCATGTGCAAGACACCCTGACTGTTCCAATATCGACCAGAACAATTTCCCGTCGATTGGTTGAAGGAGGCCTGCACTCCCGGCGTCCGCTCAGAAGACTACCATTGACTCCACAGCATAGACGTGCACGCCTGGCATGGTGCCGGCCTAGAGCGACTTGGATGAGGGAATGGCGGAATGGCGGAACGTCGTCACGCTTCTGTTCTGTCAGTGATAGTCACCGCAGACGAGTGTGGCGTCGGCGTGGAGAAAGGTCAAATCTGGCAGTAACTGTGGAGCGCCCTACCGCTAGACAACGCGGCATCATGGTTTGGGGCGCTATTGCGTATGATTCCACGTCACCTCTAGTGCATATTCAAGGCACGTTAAATGCCCACCGCTACGTGCAGCATGTGCTGCGGTCGGTGGCACTCCCGTACCTTCAGGGGCTGCCCAATGCTCTGTTTCAGCAGGATAATGCCCGCCCACACACTGCTCGCATCTCCCAACAGGCTCCACGAGGTGTACAGATGCTTCCGTGGCCAGCGTACTCTCCGGATCTCTCACCAATCGAACACGTGTGGGATCTCATTGGACGCCGTTTGCAAACTCTGCCCCAGCCTCGTACGGACGACCAACTGTGGCAAATGGTTGACAGAGAATGGAGAACCATCCCTCAGGACACCATCCGCACTCTTATTGACTCTGTACCTCGACGTGTTTCTGCGTGTATCGCCGCTCGCGGTGGTCCTACATCCTACTGAGTCGATGCCGTGCGCATTGTGTAACCTGCATATCGGTTTGAAATAAACATCAATTATTCGTCCGTGCCGTCTCTGTTTTTTCCCCAACTTTCATCCCTTTCGAACCACTCCTTCTTGGTGTTGCATTTGCTCTGTCAGTCAGTGTATATTCGAGCAGCTCGTCTCCTTTGTCTTATGTCTTCCCAGCACAAACTTTTTTAAAAGTAGAAGAGATCACTATATGAAGATAAAGTTGAAATTCAAGATGAAAAACTGGGGCAAAACTTCGTTTATAGGAACGTGAGTTAGGGATTCGAATAGTTTACAAAGAGTGATGTTCAATAAATTTTCAAATTCTTTGCAATTATTTAAGAAAGGGATATACAAACAACAGATAGGAAATTCGACACCTGGGTGCCTGCACTACATGCAGATTAGTGGTGATTGATTGAGGCTTTAACGCCATTCTCTTTCCGTTCATGGCTGTTCTGAACCCACTTGAGTGAATTTCTGAAGAAATAACCACCCATTTTACTTCTTTGCTTGAGAACGTGGTACCGTTTATGATACCCTGAATCATTCAGAGCATTGCGTACATACCTGTAACTAAGAAAATTTTTACGGAAAATATTTTCGTTGTGCTATACATTCATTTCCTGGACACAATGGATGTTTTCCTAGCTTAGTTGTCTTATGTTGATGTAACGTTTGCTGCTTGTGTGTAAACCTTTTAGTGAATTTACTTGTTGTAGCGCGGCTTCCCATGTACAGTAGTTCCGAAAATTTCAAGACCGAATTTAATATGGCTGCAGAGTATTGCGTCCGTGTGTCGGATGGCAAGCAAACTTCCAAATGAAACCAGCACGGTTTGTTTTGGCTGATTTCCGACAAAAGAGCAGTGTTATGAAATAGTTGTTAACTTTGTGCTGGGAAGACTTGGGAGTAAAGAGACGAGCTGCTCCACTAAGCAGCGTGTCCATGCTGTCAGTGGCGTAGATTCACACTAGTAGGACGAATAAGCTTGAGTGCAGCTTTTAAAAGTGGGGAAGATCACAGCATTAAGATAAATTTGTATTTAAGAGGACACATTTGGGCTAAAATTCTTTCTTAGAACAAGGAATAGGGGATTGGAATAATTTATAAAGGAAAATGTTCGATAAATTCCAATGTTCTTTAAACACATTTAAGAAATTACTTAGTTAAACAATTGACACGGAATTTGTCATCTAGGTGACAGCCCTAAATTCATGTCATTGATGATTGAATGATTTAATTATTGTATCTGATTCGTCTAAGATTGTTTTGTGATATTTAGTTGGTCATTAATGTATTGAAGGAACATGCAAAAGTTGGGCAAACTGAGGCACTTAGTATCCAGAACTTCAGGTCCAGTTGAAGGAGTTAAGAGGGTACGGGTGATACGGTGTAGAAGAATGATTGTTGTAATTTTCCATATTACGTAAATACAATTCTAAATACAAGTAGGTATTCCGGTTTCTACGATGTTCTAATGAGCAACGAGAACGTTTTAAATTCGTACATAAAACGAAGTTGTAACATTTCAATTGCATCACCTAACTTAATAGTCGTAATCAAAAAAATTCAATTTTTTTTCCAAACATTGTATATTTAAGTAGAATCTCACTTAATGCACGGAAACAATAAAGGTAAGTGGCAATGGAAGTGCGAGAAGAAAGTACCCGGTGTACTTCTTGTTAAACTGAGATAAGTTGCTCTCTATCCAGCAGAATGTGGGTCGGAATTTAAAGTTAGAACATTTAAAGAAGTCACTTGCTAGATAAATGTACGAGGCCAGAGAAAAACATTTCCGAAATTAATATCTTTCTAGAGCAAAGTAACAGCATGACGGCGATCAGCAGTTCGATATATCTGTTAAGGAGACAGATGCATTGTTTAAAGTTAGTGGAATAAAATATGGAAGACATGTTGTTCCAGAATGAGAAAGTCAGAAAGCATCACAAATCTAACCTAAAATAATCTACTGTATAGTGTTGTTCTTGTTTTGGCCACCGGTTACAAAGCGGTTTGATGCAGCACACTATATCACCCTATCTTTCACTTCTTTTCTACTATTTCATACTACGTCTACTCTGTTGGCATATTAATATCTTCACATATTAGCACAATTGTGTTCTAATACACTTCAATCCTAAACCAACCGAACAGGTATCGGATTCCTCAAGGAGTGTCCTATCACTCTATCTCCTCCTCTGATGGAATTTACCGAGCAAATTGGCTGCGTGGTACGAGCCACTTAACTATGAGCTTGCATTTCGGATGTTGAGTTGGAAACTTTGGACTAAGTGCTCAATTTCTGCATCCAATTGTGGCAGCCGTATTAAGTATTAAATGGGTCGATACCCATCACTAGAAACCACACCTGTGGACCATGCCGTGCTGAGTGGCTCAGACTGTTAAGGCACTGGCCTTCTGATCCCAACCTGCCAAGTAATCTACTGTATAGTGTTGTTCGTGTTTGGGCTACAGGTCACAGAATTCTTTGATGCAGCCTTCCATGTCACCCTATCCTCCACTTCTTTTCTACTATTTCATACTACGTCTACTCTATTGGCATATGAATGTCTTCACATCTTCCGGGTCCACCCGATGGTATTTGGTGCTCTAATACGTCAGCCTCGTGGCAGGAGATTTGTTGGCATATAAAAGAGCTCCTGCAGGACAAAATTCCGGCACCTCGGCGTCTCCTAAAACCGTAATAGTAGTTAGAGGGACGTAAATACAATAGTATTATTAAAACCACATTGAAGCTGACCTGTTTTAATTTAAGTATTCAACAATTTTTTTTGAAATATTGGTTAGTTACTCTTTGTCCTTCTGGCAGCTTAAATGTAAATAAATAAATTAATTAATTAATAAAATAGGTAATTAAAAAATAAATAAACAAATAAATAAATCGGCTTTCATGAAGATGATTTGCCGTGGTTTCCCATTTTCATATCAGGTAAATCTGGCACTGTACCTTAATTAAGACCACGGCGGCTTTCTTCCCTTTGCTGGCCTGTCGTCGCTGTAAACCTACCTGAATTAGTGCCGCATTTCACCACTGGCAATAGAAAAAGTCTTCCTCTATATCCCTATTGAGCACCCGTTCATTGGTTATCCAATCTACCCACCTCAGCTTTAAAACTCTTCGGTAAATTCACACTTCATAAACTCTTCTATACCATTTATTCTCTCTAGGGAACCTGAAAATCCTAGAGAGTGCATTGCCAGCGGGTGGCTAGATGTGCTCCAACCAGCATGGGATTGCCTCACTGGCGGGCTAGAGGGAAGTAAAATATCTCCCGTAGATGAACAGTTTTATGAAAGGTGGCAGGTTGATCCTCAGTATTGTGCCCTACAATGCTGTTGGTTCCTGTCAAGCGAATGCTGAGCTCGAACCAAGAGCACCATAGTGAACAAAACTCCCACAAGTGTGGGCTCGTGCACATCTCTTACCTGCATTACATATCCAACCACAGCAACTCAGTCGCGCATGTCTCAGGAAAAAAAAAGGGTCAAGATAATAGAGGGCCAAAATATGATTAAACAATCAAAAGTAAAGAAATTACAGGAAACAAAGCTGCATTCACAGTGAACATAAATGAATTTATTACAAAATTAAGAAAATATCAAAGTCTTTACAATACTTTAAAATCTCAAATAAAACTTCTATTATGTCAACCGTTTGTCGCAGATGCCTTCCATGTCAGAAGGTTATCAAACCGCCAAGCTGGAACAAACATGAATCAAGGAATGAGTCAAAAATAATGAGAAGGAATCCCTATCTGTACAAAAGCACGTCAGAAGTGCCATCTCCTCAACATAAAAATTATACTCACAGGACCTCGAACCCCCGGTCATCTAACTACAAACAAAAGGATACATAGCTTGGAATAAATGAAGGTGCACAGTCCAGCGTACTTAAGGCCCCAAGACTCGTCAACAAAATCACGTAAATTTACGCTAGCCCAGCAAGTAGTTAAATAATCAAGTAGCAAGACAAAACAGAGCCATGCAGACAAAAATGTGATCCCTTGCTGGCAACACAAGGTCGCAGCCGGGGAAGGCTCTCTCTGCTAACACTTGAGCTCGTGCAGACAGCAATATTACTCAGCCTCGCCGGTGACGTAACTTGACTTCCTCAAGTCCACAAAAAACAACGGGATGTGTGATGGCCCTGCTATCCTTCGGGAGCGGTCAGCTGATCCTATAACAGCATACCTGCCGCCTTCCTCAAATCACTTCAATAAACACATGACGGGCCATTCTTCGCCGAAATTATTCAACCACTATAATATATCTGCCTCCATTGGGCGTTTCTCTAAATCACATTCTCTGATATCAGCCTCCACGGGCTCATCCATAAATACACAATATCTCATTTCCCTGGCGCTACAACAGGCAGACGAATGCGGAACATTCCCCTAACCATGTTCATTATTTCTCTGCGCTTGGCATAACTAAAACAAACGAGTGATCAGCTAGAATTTGAGGTAAAGATATTTCAAGCAATCGGGCACACACAACTATCCCCGTTAACCCCTGTGAGTCAAGAAATGAGTCACGATCTCCTCTGAATTACGAACAATAAGTATAGGCTACGCTGCACTAACGATAGTGTCTGGTTAACAGACCTAGCAAGCCTGACCACAACGGAACAGAAAACCCAAGTAAAAGAAATAAAAACATCAAACTAATACGAGTGGGAATATACAACCTACTGCCTATTCTACGATCCTGAGTTCGAGGTCTGTACATGATTACTCTAACCAAAACGTTATTTACATCTGACAACTATTGTTGTGGCTGACGGCCATACTGAATCTACTTACAATAAATGACATGCTTAGAACCAAATTGGAGCGATCTAACCTGGACGTATCGATGGCATTGCGAGGCGCCCCTCTGTGGACTCCTGGAGTTTACAGCATGTTGATAACTGTCATCGCCGGTGTCACAGGTGTGCGGATAACTGGATCCATGATATCTGATGAAAGCTTCTACTGCAGTCTCCTCGAAAGTTGTGAGGTGCCTCCTTCGGTGTCGTGGTGAGCACGCCTTCCTGATGTCCCCACGTCGATGCTCTGGGTCTTGCCAGCTCTCGTCTCCTCCATCTGGCCGGACTTCTTCTCGTTCTCAGCGTGTCGTTTCTCCCGCTAGCCGTTGAAGGGAAAATTATTTTCCCAACTAGATCGTGCCTGGTGATTACGGCTCGCAGCTCAGATGCTAGTCTCGGAATTAGCTCGTCGTCTTATCACAGAGTCCTGACAGCAAGACAGTCAAAGAATGAATCTCAAGCGCCCTGCGGCTCTATATTTATAATGAGGCTGGCGTACCCACGCCAAGGGGTTAGCGGCGATTTTCTCCCGCTCGCGGCACTATGCGTGCACACACAATGCGCGCCAAGTACCTCTCTTAACTTATGCATTTCTAATTGCAATCGTGCAGCATATCAAAATTTTACAAAATTTACACAGGTTGCAATTTTCTCATCAAATCAAATGCATCTCTTCTGTCTTCACAGATATCAATTAATTTCTTTCTTCGCTCCAAAACCTTTGTTGGCACGCTACATAGGTGACGTGTTTGGCGTCCTCTGCCTACAGTTAAGAGCTTAGCTTGGGGTAATAAATCTATCTTATGAGATTCCAGAGACTTCATAATTATATAGCTGTTTTCTTCCCACGAGAACTGGTCACATTCCACTTCACTCATGTAATAAATCAGTAGACGAGTATTTTCTGACCGAGCTCGATAGCTGCAGTCGCTTAAATGCGGCCAGTATCCAGTATTCGGGAGATAGTAGGTTCGAACCCCACTGTCGGCAGCCCTGAAAATGGTTTTCCGTGGTTTCCCATTTTCACACCAGGCAAATGCTGGGGCTGTACCTTAATTAAGGCCACGGCCGCTTCCTTCCCACTCCTAGCCCTTTCCTGTCCCATTGTCGCCATAAGACCTATCTGTGTCGGGGCGACGTAAAACAACTAGCAAAAAAAAAAGTATTTTCTGTGTGGTCTCGAATATTCCAAATATCGCAGGCTAAAATCCTGACTATAAGACAATGAACGGAATGGTTCAGTATGGACTGAAAGCGGAGGCCGGGTAGTTCGGAATGGCTCCAGGAGAGGAGCACACAGAATAGTGGGAACCACTTTAAGCAGCGGGTCCACGGCGAGGTGGGAAACAAAGCAGAGACTACTACACTACAATGTCCAGAAAAATCATCGTAATGTCATCATCAACACATTCTGAAAGCTAAGTCTTGTCGCCGCAGCCATAGATGGCTATCTTGAGTCAGTTCTTTCAACTCAGCGTAGGTCTTGCAATTGATCCTAAGAAACAGGTTCTTGAAATAAGACACCCTGGGTCAGCCTCTTCCTCTTTTCCCGAAAAATTCTTCCTTCAGTGACGTTACGAAGGAACTCCTCATGCCACAGAATATGACCAATGAATTTTATTTTCAGTTTTTTCAACTTCAGATACCAGACTCCATTTTTCCCCTACCTCTCTAAGGACTTTCAGTCCAACTTATCCTCTGCATCCTCCATGTCCACATTTGAATTCCCTCTAGTCTTGTCTTTTGCTGCTCTCCTAATGTCCTGCTTTCGCAACCGTGAAGAAGCACGCTCCATACAAAGGTTTTTGGAAAGTCCCTGGAGGAGTTTATTACTTCTATTGGCGCTCTTAAGCCAGTCATAACCACGTGAAGATTTAGCAACACCGCCTCGCAAAGCCCATCTGAGGTCGCTGACGAGTCGATCTGATTGGCTAACTTCATCGTAAATGTTTCAAATTATATATCAGTATGACCAACGTTCCAACGCTCATTTACCCGTTTCACGTTGTTTCCGACCACCCTCTATATCTCCTTGTGTGCATCATGTAGATGACGTTCTCTTCATTTTGTTCATTAGTTCTCAATAAGACGACCACCTGACCCTGGACTTGAATGTATAGGAATACAATTAAATAAGTGAGTTTTATATTACAAAAAGTAGACATTTTGGGCTTGCCCTCAAAAACCACTTAAGGTAGATAAGACTAGTTTTGGAACGGGTCGACTCAATTTCATGATATAATAAGCGTATATCGATGGCGTAGAATGAATACCTCGTATCTCACAAAGTTCTTCCGATCCATTATTTCCCTTAAGATTGGTGACGCCTTCCAGCCACATTTGGGTATGCAGTCCATCATAACAATGTTCGTTGGGCTTATTTTCCTATGCGTGCGAGTAAAGGAAAATGAACCTTATAACAATTATACTCTAGGAGTTAGTTAATATGTCACTCTATGTGTAGCTGAGAGGCGTAACCAGTCTTAAGGGAAATAATGGATAGGAATAACTTTGTGAGACACGAAGTATTCACTCCAGGCCATCGATATGCTGATTTTCTGTCACCCTTATTAACTCTTTGAGCGCAAGGGATGATTTTTCATTTCTCGGTGAATTCGCCGAAAGTGCCAGAATTTATATTTCAACCCTCATGCAGACTCGTTTATAAACCGTCATAGTTCTTTCTTTTCCGTTAGATGGTAGCACATATCAGTACATTCATATCAAAGAATATGTCAAGTCTCCAAATTTACCTCTAGGAGCCGTTTAAAATTATTTGTTTTCGTGTGACGAACATATGAAAATGTGAGGAGTATGTCCGCACATCTTGTGCACATGTGAGCAGTTATAGCGGACTTAAGGAACGACGTATTTGGAAATAATGATGATCTAGCTGACTACATACATAGTTTAGGGTATGACGATGATTATGCCTAGTCAGAGAGTGAACTGTACTTCATAATAGTGTTTAAAACACTTCAAGTGTGGTTATAGTCAGTGAGAGTGATTCTGAAAACGATTTTGGGAATACCGCCAATTGCCGAGGTTAGAAATAATTCGGAATGTAACGATGATTTCCACGGTCATATTGGTATTAACAATATCACACATTGCCATTATTCAGTGAAGTTACCCGTAATCATAACGATGATGATAATAATAATAATAATAATAATAATAATAATAATAATAATAATAATAATAATAATAATAATAATAATAATAATAATAATAATAATAATAATAATAATAATAATAATAATAATAATAATAATCGTATGGCCTCGGCTACCGTGTGCAGACATTTCGATTTGACGCCATCTGGCTGTCTGCTCGTCAATTTCGACGTTCCGTTTTTCTCTAGGCCCACTAGATGGCAGAGAGAGTAAACCGGATCTCTTTTGGGCGTCTATGGCTGAGATTTAATAGTGAAGTAACCCGTGATAGTCATTTACCATACCAACCACCTCAAACTTTCCTCGAGTTACCCGGACCGAAACATGCCCCTTCACATGATGCTGTACCTGTACCTTATATTTTGATTTTTAAGACATATTATTACTCAAAATAACATAATTTTATCCAAAACGACAGTCAAGAGTCTGTGCTACACAAACCATCGGTTAGTGTGCCATACTGATTTTTAGAACTATATATTTGCTTTAAAATTTGGATTTTCATTCATTGTGTTTTAAATTAATGATTTATTTTATTTTTAATTATAAATGATTTTAGGTATAAAGTGCCACTAATTCAAAGGAACATACCTTTTACATAATAGAAAAACGTTTCACTGAGAATGGGTGTAAATTGAGAGAGTGATGAATTTTTCTAGAGAGTTGCAAATCAGACAAAACGTACTACTCTTGGCTAGTACCTAACAAATAAGCGAGGCACTGAGAGGGTTGAAGAATTAGGTACAGCTCTAAATATTCCCCATTTCCACGACTCTCCTTAATCCTTACAATCGCATACCACCTTATTTGCTCCCTCTACGCCAATTTACCGTGGATGTTTATTCTATGCATCCCCCTTTGCTCAGAGGTGAACGTCGTTTTCTGCTTTGCTTGGCTTGATATGGTAAGCTGCACAATTCTTATAGCAAACCCTTCAAGTGTCGGTCTGACACCCTACTGCTTGTTAGGCAGTCTGGGGAGGGATTGGATTATATCCCTCTCTTACTTGTTAACCCCCTCCCCCGTCAGCTCCACTGGGGCCTATTTGTCTCCTCTCCATGTACCGACGCAAGTACACTATTTGTTTGGCTTTGTGTCAAGATTCTATGACAAACAATGACACTCTTCCGAACAAATCTTTATCTGTGCTACCTACTTTCACTGATTTGATTTGATTTTATATTACATGTGATTGTTAAGTGGTCCACCACTTCGCCTGACAACATCAACAGCAGGGCATCGTGGATACTTATTTATGAAGATATGTATGATTTTATCACATGAGTGACACAATCTCAGCCAAGTGTACTGCTTCCAGCACTTATTGATCGGTATCCGCCATAACATATGCCGCAAGTAAACAGTAGTGCCTTCACATCAAAAATATTTCACTAAATACTGTACCAGAATATTTTAAACCACACAACATCATAAAAGTGGCAAATTATTTTAATTTGTACTGTACTAACGAGGTTTTTATTGGGTATTTTTATTCATAACATATACGTTTTTAAGTGATAAAATAAATCCTGTTTTTAGCTGAAGATGGCCACAAAAAGGCCGAAACATGCCCCAGATGTTTAGTACGATTTTAATATAATTATTAATATAATCAAGGAGTGAATATGTGCAACTTTAAAATAGGTTCTTTGTAAGAATTGATTTCATCAACGTTATACGTCAAGATGGAACCCAAAATGAAATATATAAACTGCGATGTTATAATTAATGTTTATGATGAAGACGTGGATGTAATGTTCATATTAAGGTTCTTTATTTCATTTTTGAGCGTAGGTAGTAGTTGTACAATGTTTCACCTTTGAAGAATTCCTTTATCGAAACTGAAGTCTATTTATTTATTTATTTATTTATTTATTTATTTATTTATTTATTTATTTATTTATTTATTTATTTATTTATTTATTTATTTATTTATTTATTTATTTATTTATTTCGTATGACGTACAGAGGGCACAGAGAAACTATATATATAATACATTAAATACCATATACACTTAAAGTAGATAGAACAACAATCGGACAAAAGATCAGTGGATGGTAATATAACATAAAATTTAATATCCAGAGAATTTAGCCAATTCACTGCCGCATGAAGTTCGTGGCATCCTCCCTGGAAGCTCCGAAGTGGGCACATCATTACAACATAGTTGACTGTCTGAGCCACGTCACGGCAGTCACAATGAGGGCTGGAAATTTTTCCTCACTTGTGGAACCAGAAGTTGAATCTTCCAAGACTGGTCCTCACTCTGTTCAACGAAGCCCAGATTCTTCTTGGCAAGTTGAAGCTAGCAAGTTTCCTACAAGGGTCAGATATCAGCCCTAGCTGGTCAGGGTTTGAAACTGTCCACTCTTCCCTCCAGGCATTATTCATGTTGTACTATGATTCAACCAGCCTCTTTCCTAGTTGCCATGATGGATGTTGAGATTTTAATCTTCCATGCTTCTGGCAATAATACAACTAAATGTTGAAGGCATAAGCAAGGCTGTGAGCGGTATACTTACAAGAGTGCTGAATGGTCAGTGATTCAATTTTAATTAAGTTTATTTTATAATTTAATTAATTCTGTAGGCGCTGATGACCTTGATGTCTGACCCCTTAAAATAAAAACGTCATAATTTTCATTCTTCTTCACAGTTTTTAATTACAGAATCCAGGCCATCAACAAATGCTGAGATGGATACTGCTGCCTAATGGTCAAATCTACCCCTACAACATGTACAGTATTTTCTTACGTGTCGGTGAAGAGAATAGTCCGTCAATTATTTGATATTAACAATGATAAATGTTGATATTCATCAAAGGCTATCCTATTTATTTTTAATTCCTTCCATACTTCTTACCCAATTTATTTAGAACGATTAACTATAATTTAAAGATGAAATTGACCGGGTCAGGGATGTAATGAATGAAGCAGATATAGGTTGTTAGTAGGATGGGGTCGCCACTCCCAAAGTGATTATTAATGACTGATAGATGCTATGAAATGATAATGGAGAGTGTTGCTGGAATGAAATATGACAGGGAAAACCGGAGTACCCGGAGAAAAACCTGTCCCACCTCCGCTTTGTCCAGCACAAATCTCACATGGAGTGACCGGGATTTGAACCACGGTATCCAGCGGTGAGAGGCCGACGCGCTGCCGTCTGAGCCACGGAGGCTTAATTTAAAGATATCTGTAAGAATATACGCTGCACCCCCGTTTCCATTACTTCGACTAGTTTGAGCACCAGTGGGTTTGCTAGATTAGAGACTACGTTAAGCAACTTCTTCGCATTTTGAAAGTCTTTTTTTGCTACCGAAATCAAATGCAACCATACTTGTTTTCTGTAACATTATCGCTTTCATCTGATATTTAAAAATTGGTTCCGTCAATCGCTCTTCATCCCTTCTGAGCATTCATTTATGTCCATAGAAATTTTGTCCCAGTTCTTTATCCACTCTGCCAATCTTAGTTTTCCTGGTTCAAGATTTCCATTCCTCGCATTCTACACAGCCCATCCAGTCTTCAACATCTCCTAATAAAGCTCTTCTGGTCACTCGAAAGCATTCCACTTGTGCATGTACACTTAGTTGCAATGACTGTGTTGTAGTACTGGACTCGACACTGTCTTTTTTCATGTGTGTGCTGCTTAAAATGTAGCAGCCAGCCCTTCCCTCCTTCTTCCGTTAGCTTCGTGTTTTCATCTGCTCAACCTCAACGAGGTATTTGAAGCTGTTTGGTCGTTAAATCCTCCGGTCTTTAGGTGATGATAATCTGGTTTGGTATTACTCAGGTACTTTGCTTTTCAATAGGAAGTATAGAACCCAGTTCACTTGTCTCTTTAATACATTTCTCTCTTCTTTATCTGCGCGTGTTTCTGAATAGAGTAACCAGATTATACGTGAACGCAATGCTATTGATCTTGACAACGCTATTTGATCCTCTAACGTGTGCGTGGTTCATAATCTAACCATGGCTATTTTATTCTCCCATGCGTGGATGAGTTTCCCAATACACAACTCCAGAAAACTAGCGGTAGTCTATTATTATGTCTCATACCAGTTTGAATTTTAAATTCATTTGTTTATTGTTATTATTATTATTATTATTATTTCAAACAGCAGCAGCCATCCTTTCTCTCCGTCTGCGGTTCGAAGCTGTTCGGTCGTTAAATCCTCCGGTCTTTACATGATGACAATCTGGTTCGGTATTGCTCAGGCATTTTGTTTTTATTGTCCTACATAAGAGGCTTGTAGTGGTGTCTCAACGGCGCACTAGCTGCCAGCGTCTTGGGAAGGTGTAGCAATCCAACGCTGGTAATTTCACGATTGAAAAAGCCTAAATAGCTTAAAAAAATATTATTACCAAAATAAATGGTCCGTTATTGGATATTATAAATTTTCCAGCTAACTCATTCCTGCTTGCCAGCGTTTCGCCCCCGTGTGCTAAGCAGAGCTCATCAGTTGGTATCTAGCACACCTATCAAGACGCATGGCTAGTAGTGCATACCGTGGAGGCCACTGCCTAGGCTAATTGTAGCCACCGGCAGTGCCAATGCACTATGAGAGACTTTGTCTCATTACCAAAAATTGATGCCTGCTTGGCCATCAGATGATATAGATGTTTATTCCCATAGAGGATCTGAAATATTTTTTCCGAATGAGTAAATTTATAATATCAGTATAAATGGTCCGTTATTGTACATTATAAATTTTCCAGCTAATTCAATCCAGGTTGCCAGCGTTTCGCCCCCGTGTGCTAGAGTGGGCTCATCAGTTGGTACCTAGCACACCTAGGTGTCCAATAACGGACCATTTATATTGGTATTATAAATTTACTCATTCAGAACAAATATTTCAGATTCCCTATTGGAATCAACATCTATATTATTCTTATTCTTATTCTTATTCTTATTCTTATTCTTATTCTTATTCTTATTCTTATTCTTATTCTTATTCTTATTCTTATTCTTATTCTTATTCTTATTCTTATTCTTATTCTTATTCTTATTCTTATTCTTATTCTTATTCTTATTCTTATTCTTATTCTTATTCTTATTCTTCTTCTTATTAATCTTCTTTCGAATGGGCCACCAGAGGACCACGTGCCAATTTCAATTCCTTCTTCTTTGTTCTTTCCTTTTCTTCCAGTACGCTTTCATCTGTTCACTATGTTTCTTCTTTCTGTCTTCAGACCACTTTGAACCAGTCTTTTTTACTTTCCTACCTTGGAATCCTTCTATTTTCAATACTTTTTCACGAAAGCCTTCTCTATTATTTATTTCTTCTGTTGTTATATTGTTTGTTTCTAAATCTTTTCTTACTTCATTGACCCAGCTTGTCGTTGATTTCTTACTCCACAAACATCTGAAAATCTTACTGGTTAATCTACTATGTTGCATTTGATATAAATGTCCAAAAAACATAAGTCTCCTTTTCCTCATTACATCTGATATATTTTCTATTTTTTTGATATATTTCAGCATTACATCGTAATTTCCAACCTTCTGCTGTGTTTTGTGGGCCTAATATTTTCCTCATGATTCGCCTTTCTAGTATTTCTAGTTTATCTAAATTATTATTATTATTATTATTATTATTATTATTATTATTATTATTATTACTACATGAACTAAGAGGCAATAAAACAGTAGAGCATCGTCAAGAAGGAATAAAAAAGGCTACTGTTAGTAAAACGCAAAGGGCACCTGTAAAAGGAGGCGATAAGAATAGTAGAAGAAGCTCTCAATAACCCACTTGTAGCACTGAACCCAAACACAAATTGGTGGAAAAATCGACATTTGGGAAGAGTACTCCAAGAACATACTAAATATAGATAAGGAATGCTGCAATCTTGATGTAGCAGTATCAGGTACATATCAAGAAGAGACAGACCCGTTCACAACGGAGGAGGTATGTGAAGCCATCATGTCCCTAAAACGTAATAAGTCCATAGGGTCAGACGAGATTACAACGAACACGTGAAAGACTCAACAGAGACATTACTTTCAGCAATCTCAGCCCTAATGAACTTTTATCTCCTACTGCGTGACATCCCCACAGCATGGAGAATTTCGGCTATTAAAGTAATGTTCAAAGGGAAAGGCGAACTATCAGATACAAATTCCTAGAGAGGGCAGATTTAGAAAATAACACGCTGAAGATTTTGACAAAGCTTATCACAAAAAGGATCACAGAAGTAGTTGATCATAAACTCCCAGATGGTATCGTCGTCTCTTAGGCCAGGGAGATTTATGCAGTGGTGTGATATTCGGGGAAGGCAAGTTGAGTACGGCCATAGTCTAAAATAGAAATTTCCTGGCATTCGCCTTAATGCAGGGGGTTGGAAAAGCACGGAAAACCATTCTCAGGTCAGCCCATCCGCATACCGAATGTGCAGCCGCAGGTCTAGCTAAAGCTACCTCCCATTAAAGGGAGGCATGGCTGAAGTTTGGACCTTCTACAACTTACCACTCATCACAACCAAATTCAAAACACAAGCATGTACTAATAGGATATAGCACCATACAATATTTGAAGTTGATAAGTTAACTTGTTGCAAACTTATTAACAAGTAATATTTATTTATATGTTGCATGCAAAATTCTCTTTGCGGCACAGTTTTCATTATTAACCTCTGAGTTTTGCGGTATAGTATAAACTATTGGGGATGTAAGTTTTTCAAATTTTTATTATTCGTACAATCTAGTTTGGTGCTACTTTAGGAACAAACGTATGATAGTATATTCTATGGATAATAAAATGCAGAAATAGTTTTAATTTATATATGTATATGTCGAAAGATTATCAGAAAAAAATAGGTGAATCTGATAAGAACTTCGCCGTAAGGAGCATTTTATACATGGCAATGAGGAGAGAATGAAGAAAGCCATATTTATATATGGTGTGGAGGAAAGTGAGAGGGAAGGCAAGATCGATCTAATCTCCAAGGTGGTAGAGGTCATACGGGATAGGATGAAGATAAACTTCAGTGAAGTGGACATAGACGATGTGGAGAGAGTGGGAAAAACTTAAGGACGGAGCCCAATTAGGGTAAAATTTTCTCTACCCTAATGGCTGAAAATGTGATAAGAAACGGTTTTTTTTAAATTTCGTGTGGCTATTTCTAGCCGAGTGTAGCCCTTGTAGGGCAGATCCTCCGATGAGGGTGGGCGGCATCTGCCATGTGTAGGTAACTGCCTGTAATTGTGGTGGAAGATAGTGTTATGTTTGGTGCGTGAGTTGCAGAGAAGTTGGGGACAGCACAAACACCCAGCTCCCGAGTCATTAGAATTAACCAATGAAGGTTAAAATTCCCAACTCGGCCGAGAATCGACCCCGGGACTCTTTGAACCGAAGGCCAGTTTACCATTCAGCCAACGAGTCGACATAAGGAACGGTAATAATTTGCAGGTCCAGAAAGTAGGGGTGAAAAGACATGGGAAAAGAAGGCGGTGAAATTATGAATATTCTGAACAGACATTTGTGGAGAGCGAGACAGCAGGGCTTAAAGGCCCGAATAAGAGGACAGAGGCTAGTGGTGAAGAATGGAAGATGGGTTAGAGAGCACTCAGCGGTGAAGCTGAAAGAGATGGACGAACACGTTAGTTCCGAGGGGGCAGTGACGGCAGTGCAAGATGGAAGGAAGGAAGAAGAAACAACGAGGGGTGGAGCGGAGGAAGGAGAGGAGATCAACCCAGGTGGAATTGGACAATGCCGTGTGGATACAGATCAGAGCAGTGAAGGGGTGAGTGAGGGTGAGCAGCAAGAAACGGCGGGAGCAGAGTGCAGTGGTTTAGTAAGCAAGAAAGAACATGAGATGAGTGATCGACAGGAAGGTAAAGATGTTATGAGCAAAGGAAGAAGTAGGAGTCTAAAAGACTTGTGGGGTAAAGTATGTAAGGGGATGGAGGATACGGAGGGCATGGAACGGCAACGGTTGCTAAAAAAGGAGGAATTGAGATAGGGGATGAGGGGGCGAGAGCCACAAGGAGTAAGAATAGGGGAGGAAATTTAGAAGGGAGGGAGGGAAAGTTATAAATATATTGGAAAATAGGATGTGTGAATATTGAGGGACTAATAAGCAAACTAGGAAATAAAAAGGTTCGGGAAATAGTAGAAAGTTTCGACGTTGTGGCACTCTTTGTGACGTGGCTGGAAACAGGGAAAGAGATTTGATGGTAGGGGTCTGTGATTAAATATAAATATAGAAGAAAGGAGAGGACTAAGGGACGTGCCCCAGGAGGGATAGTAGTATTAGTTAGGGGAGAAGTTAGTGAACTAGTGGAGGATATCGAGACAGATATGAATGAAACCATATGGTTGAGGTTTAATATGGGGTGGGTAGAGGGAAGGATGAATAAAATAAATTTAGCTTTCGGATATTATCATCCTGGCAGTTCAGCATATGCAAATAAGCATCTCTTTGAAGAGTAATTGGTGGATATTAGTATGATAAGAGAGACGTTTGCAGAAGAAGCGGATATGTTGCTATTCGGAGATTGGAACGCGAGAATAGGGGAACAGAGCCCAGTATATATTAAGGAAGATGGGAGGTGTTTGTTGAAAAGTAGAAGAAGTGAGGATAAAATTATAAACAGTTATAGAGAGAAGCCCCTAGAGATGTGCGCTGCGGGAAATGTGTATATTCTGAATGGATGGAAGGAGGGTGACAGTACGGGGAAGTTGATCTATGTTACAGAGAAGAGAGGTAGCGTGATAGATATGGTTTTAAGCACGGAAGGGGTGTTGGAGGATACTGTAAGGATGGAAGTAGGAGACCGGATTGAATCACAACATTTCCCAGTGTCGGTTATGTTAAAAAGGGGAGAAGAGAAGCATATAAGGAAGAAGTTAAGATGAAGGATGAACTAGGGAGTGGATATATTAAGTACAAATGGTCAGAGAAAGTGGAACGGGACTGGGATAGGGTAGCAAAAGAGGAATTACAATTTCTGAAATATGGATGTGAAGGAGCGTTAGAGGAGAATAATATTGATAAAGCCTTGCAAAAGCTGCAACATCCCATAAAGATGATAGCAGAGAAGGTAAAATGTAGGAGGAAAAAGAACGAGAATGAAGAATGGTTTAATAGAGAGTGTGAAGGAACGCGAAAGAGGGTGTTGGGAGCGTTAGGAGAGTATAGAAAAAAAGGTGGCAGTGCAGAAAGGAACGTCCTCTGTAAATTGAGGAAAGAGTATAAAAAGAAAATTTGTGAGGTAAGAAGGCGTCGTTAGAGGAACAAACTGAAGCCATAAATAGAGAATGTAAGTCTAACAGCATTGAAAAAGTTAGGGAAAGGATTTCTAGAATAATTATGGGCGGAAGGAGTCTAGAGATAACGAGCATTGAGGATGTACATTGGGTGAGCTACTTTGGTGAATTACTAGGGTGGGAAGGGGGGAGAATGGTGGAGAAAGACGGGGGAAGAAGTAATTTGGAGTAATAGAAGAGTGGCAAATTATGAAGTGGACAAGGAAATTACAAGCGAACAAACCTTGGGAGTGATAAGAAGGGGCAGGTCGGCGGGGATTTGTAATGGGATCAATAATAAGTTTGGGAAAGAAATTAGCAAAAATGTGACAATGATAGACGGCATAATTAAACTATTCAATAAGAGCTTTGTTGTGTGGAAGTACCCGAAGGAATGGGAAACAGGAATTGTATGTCCAATATATAAGAGAAAAGGTAGTAAAAACAGTATGCATAATTATAGAGGAATATCTCTGTTAGATTCCTTAAGTAAAATTTACACGGGGGTGTTGGCGAACAGGTTAAGTGAATGGGCCGAAAGAAATGAAGTGTTGACAGATTACCAAGGGGGATTTAGAGAAAAGGAAAGAACAGTGGATAATATAATGATAGTGAAGGCTGTTTTGGAGAGGTATAGGAGCCTGTCAAGAAGTAAGGTGTATGTGGCGGCAATTGATTTTGACAAGGCGTTCGATAAGGTGAATAGAGGGGCTCTATTAGAGAAATTGGGTAGGTTGGGTGTTACGGAAAAGATGATGAGGGCAGTGGAGGGTATATATAGGCTGGTTAGGTTCTGTGCAATATTGGTAGACGATAGGTTGAACAGACCCTTATAGTCTAGGGTGGGTTTAAAGCAAGAGTGCGAATTATCACCAATATTGTTCTTTTGTTTATTAACGACATTTTGGATGGGCATGCGGGAAGCAACTGAGCCGCGACGGTAATTAATGGATTGCAGGTACCGGCATTGATGTTTGCTGATGATGTGATATTGATGACTCTAACTTCAGGTGGGATGCAGAAAGCCTTAAATGCAGTGTCGGATTTCACGAAGAAATGGGCCATGAAAATTAATGGGAATAAATCTAAAATGCTAGCAACCCAGGTACACAAAGAAAGAAAGGAGGACGGGAAATGGATCGTGCAGGGAGAAAGGTTGAAACGAGTAAGTAAGTTGGAATATTTAGGAGCCATTATTAACAGTAAAGGAACTTGGAACGATCATATTAGAAGAGCGAGAAGCAGAGGTCTGGCTGCCCTAGCCTCAGTCAAAAACTTGCTCGCTAAATTTCCGGGTATCAGTTATAAAACCTTGAGGTTAGTTTTAAGATCGGTGATTTTTGGTGGGGTATTGTATGGCGCTGTAGTATGGGGGTTGGATGAGAAAAGAGTGGAATTAAGACGGATTATTAGTAATTTAGGTAAGATGGTTATGAGGCTCCCGCTGTGCACAGCGAATGCAGGGGCGGAATTAATGTGTGGGGAGGATTTGGAAATTGAGTGGGTGAAAAGAATAGTTAGATATTGGATGCCTTTAAAAAGGCAGGAAGGTGGGAGCGTATTGCAAGCCGCATACGAACAACAACGGAAGACCATGTATAAGGGAAGCTGGCTAGAAAAATTAAGGGATACTTTGAAATGATAGGCTTGGGGTATATGTGGGAAGAGGTGTGGACGAAGATAGAAGCTAGAGGGATGGAAGTGCTGTCAAGGACGATTAGAGATATGCATAGGCAGAAATTATTGGCAGAAAGTAGATTAAGTTCTCTTAGTGGTTATAATAATGTAAAGGAAGTAACGGGGATAAATATTAGATACATTGATAGGCTAAACAGGGGAGGGTTGGTATGGTGGCTGATGGCACTACGTAAAAATAAGGGTTGGTTAAAAGGTAGAGGTAAATCAGTAAGTATAACTTGTGGGGCAGAGAACGATGATTTTCACTCGTTAGGTAATTGTGAAGAAACATGTAAGATTAGAAATAGTTTATTGAGTGTCAAACATCGGAAAATATTAGGAAAAGGGGATGAGCGGAGTATTATAAGATGGATTATTAAGGCATGGGAAGGCGGAGGGGAAATGAACAGGTATCTATGTGCGGTAAAAGATTCACGTGTGAGAAAGATGGAAGAAGGAGAGTTATAGGGCGATTGTGGTAAGTGAAGGAAGGTATGTGCAGTGAATTCGAGGAGGGAGAACAGCTTAGAGGGAATATAGGGGTAGGTGTTTGGAATGGGGATGCTTGTTTATGTATGTTTATGGGGATCTTGTTTTACAGTGGGTGAGTGAAGGGTAAGTGGAATACTGGAGATGTGTAAAGTGTTGGAACTTCATAAGAAAAGGGCTGGTTAATAGGGAGAGATGAGCCAGGATGTAAGGGAGGCTTAGTTAATAGTATGATGATAGTCAGTGGATGGAGTGTGTATGATAAATTTAACATTAAGTGAAGTGCTGATGATGTGTACAGAGTGAAGAAGGTAGAATTCGAGCCTGAAAGTTAAGTAAGTCCAAGTGATAACAAAAAACATTGAGTTAGCAAGTTAGCTGAGTAGGTAAATGATGTGGCATGTTGAAAATATAGAGGCATTACTGATTCCAATATTGCAGGATAGTATGCAATTGTTGTCATTTGGTGTACTTGAATCCAGTGTAAGTGGGTCAGGGAACAAGATATGCGAAGTAAGCAGCTGTGTTAACAAGGACATGAGCTGAATCTGTTGTAACGCGAAGTCAGCTATTCTGGCAGCAACTAACTGTTGTGACGGACATGTGGTGCATACAAGGATAGGGTGGAGCTAGATTAGTCTTTTTGTATCAAATTAGTATATTGATTCTTTTCATTATTATTTTGAAGATTATTATTATTATTAATGCATTGTTAACGTGTATTTGGGCTGAAATCCTGTTATGTTCATTACCAATAAATAAACAGCAGTGATCAACATGGCAATGAGCTGAAAATATTTTAAGTTAGAAAAATTGAATTTGAAATCTTTGAGAAACATACTTCATTAAACCCGCTCTGGACTGTAAGTTACTCCCTCAGATTTCTGTCTCATCTTATGCACAGCGTAGGCCTGCTACAAAGTAAATATATTCCAGCGGTGTTATTGAAATGGTGGACCGAAAGAACTTTGAAGCCAATATTGTCGGACAACGTGAGATAAAGGGGTGTATGCTCACTGTGCCACCACTCTTTAAATCCGAAATTCAGGGCTTTGAAAATGGCGCTAGTGCAAAACTGATAACAGGATTTTAAAGCAGAAAAATTGGGGGTTTTTAAGGTTAAAAAGAAAAATTATATATTTTGGCCAAAAATCCCAACAATTCAGCCGTGACTCCCCTTAAGCCTAAGTCTACACGGTGCTTTTCTTCTATACGGGGATGGAACAATATGAAATTATTAAGACATACATTTCGAAGTGATAACGCAATACTTACCATCACCAATGCCCACACACACAGAGATTTAATATTTAACATTGCCTTGATGCCATTTGTTCGCGTTGACGTCGTTCATTCCACTCCCATACGAAAATCAGAGTCCTGCTTAACAGAATACAACTGCACTCCTGCTCTTTCGTGTGACACTTCCGTATCAAATTTGTAAACAAGAGATCTCCATGCTTTCTGCGTGAGAAGGATGTATTATATTAATTTTTATTATATTTTAGTCAGTTCTTACAATTAACTATAACAATGTAATGAATTATTAGCATTATTTTCCCGAGAAATGAAATTTTTCTGTTGATTTCCAATCTACAAGTATTAATAGGCTCATGAAATTCACTTTTAAATTCTGCAATCACGTTTGTTATTGTTGGAATTATATGAATACTTACCTGAGTTTGAGCTTAAGTTTGTTAGACATGCATTCATTTACATTCGAGCAGCCTAAATTACTTGTCTATTGTCCTTGTTACTGACTACAACGTAGAAAGCGTATCTTTATTTACTGGTAGCGTATATTCATTTTATGTATCATTTTAAAATAAAATAGAGTAGGTAATACCGCACGTAGGCCTAATTTCAAAATGTAATTCAATATATTATAAACCTTTCAGATAAAATAAAATTGCTGGAAAATCTTCTAGATGGCCTGCAGTGTATTTAAAATGTATCAGACAAGTAAGATATTGAGGGCATTGACGAAAGTGATGATCAGTCAGCACGGACATAAGAACCCTTTTCTGATGGTTCTAGTTCATAATCTGAAATAGATATGCCATTGAATTGGGTTCTTTACACAAGTGTCTCCTGACCTAAGAAGGTCTTTAAGTGTAAGTCTGGTCTTGATGTTATTTCCATAGAAGGAGAGACTCCAGTTTCGTTCAGTTAAAATGAGTATATAAGGGGCGATCAGAAAGCTTCTGCCGGACGGCCGTACAGTTCTGAATCGGGATACCAATCAGGCAAAATTACCATGAGCATTGAGGCAATCATCCCACCCACGAACCAGGTTGAAGATCCCTATGTATTAAAACACCGTGTCTGCAATTGAAGAAGTCCGTAATCGACGGGAAGCGTGGACCCTACAAGACCTAAGGCGTGATAATACCATGAGAAGGGATTGATTCATCCACCGCCCGCTTGTTGTTATCAGTAATGGATGAGGCTGGCCTCCCAGATCGAACGGCGTCTTGTGTCGAAACGCGACCCGTATTGGAACTTGGTGCAACATTCCACAACGGTAGTTTTTCACTGACATGCTGCCTCCTGACACAATCTTCTCATATAGACGTCCACCGGTGATTGTCCTTCGGCATCCAAGAAAAGAAAAACAGCACGTTGGTCCTGTTTGGACGCATTTGTTAATAACGTCGCCATAGTTCACGCAGCCGCATTTAACGCACGCACCTCGGCACTGCACGACTGCCACACTAATCCCTTTACCTACACGACCGTGCTTATATACCCGCATCGGAGTCGCTCTACGTTGTATGTCCGCTGCAGCAACGCCCTCAAACCGAAACTTTTTGATCACGCATTATAATTTTCGATTCAAGTTGTTACTGAAATTACAATTAATTTCTCTATTGGATAACGTGAGCTTACTTCAATCTCATTGATCAGCTTGTTAATGGCGTGGAGGGTACTCCGACCTTTGCGGAATCCAAACTGTTCATCTGGGAGTTTATGGTCAACTTTTTCTGCAATCCTTATCGTGAGAAGCTTTGTCAAAATTTTCAATGTGTTTTCTTAAGAACTCCCTCTGTAGCAGTGTGGATCTGTTTGATCACCATTTCCTTTGAATATTACTTTGATAGTCGAAATTCTACATTCTATTGGGATGTTACACACTCGGGTACAAAAGTTCATAAGGGCTGAGATCGCTTAAAATACTTCTCTGCTGAGTCTTTCACGTTTTCATTGCAAATCCCGTAAGGCCCTGTAGGTATGCCCAGCCATGACAGACGACTTGATGATTCCAAACATTTACCAGTAGTGGTTATTCTGACAGCTCATCTATGTTCCAGACTTTATGGTTGCCAATGGAGATCTTGCACTCGATGCACGAGATTAAACGATAGTAAAGTTCAGCCACTGGTGGACTGTAGAAATTCCTTAAATAAAACAGATTTGTATGTGATATTTTACTTGCTCACATTGAAGTGTATTGCGATATAATGTTTTGTATTCCCTATTGCACCAGATAAACACTTATCTGAGTGAAGCTAATAGAATAGAATAGAATAGAATAGAATAGAATAGAATAGAATAGAATAGAATAGAATAGAATAGCAGAATTTTTTTTCATTAAACAATGTACATTTTAATAGACACAAATTCAAAATTCCATAAGAAATAAGTTCTTAAAAATCATGTCTATACATAGACTAATAAACATCATTCATTTGATTAGAATATATACTGTACTAACTATTTTATGCAATACTACAAGTAATACATCCACATATTTATATATTTATACAAATATTTACCCACATATTTACTCATCATTACTAATGTGTATGGAGGTGCACGAATTTATTTTCCAAATTCCTGTATACTGTAAATTCTGTTTCTCCTCATCCAAAATCCGAGTCCTTTGAATGGATTTCAACGACATATCTGTTAATTCAAATGGGAGCTTGTTAAAGATTACCATTCCTGTGGAGTTGCGAAAATTTTGCGTTTTTAATCTAACATGATGACTGTCTAAGTAATTCCTTCTCCTTCTTCTTCTTCTTCTTCTTCTTCTTCTTGCATTCCTTCATGGGTAATTAATCAGGTTTTCTTTGATGTCCATTATGAATTGGTAAGTATATATTTTGGTAAGTATATATTTGGTAAGTATATATTTTGGGTAAGTATACATTTTGTAAGTATATGTTGTAATATGATATTACGCTGTTTGGGTGTTTACTATCAGATAGTTCAGTGGTATAATTTAGAACATACCAGTTGGCTTCGAAGTACCGATTTATGTAAACCAACCCCCTCTCTCAGGACTGACCTCTGATGAACCGAATGGAAGGGCCCAGCTTGTATAAATAAGATTGACCTGAACGAATACATCAGATACTACCAGACAATAAAGACTTTCAGATAACGTGGACAGAGATGACAGTCGTTACGCGCCGCATTTAAGTTGTTTATTGTGAACGCAAAGACGATCAGTTATATTCGTCATAATACGTGCTAGTACAATTTATCTTTACGATGAATCTTTTATACCATTAGAAGTGCCAGTGAATTAATATCAATTATCGGCAAGTGCCGGTAGCATTTTAGAAGACATTGTGCCTAGCCTGCAATTATAAAATTTAATGTGAGACAGTAGAATTCGTCATGTGCAGAAAACCGAGTGAGCGCTGCGAAAATTAGAATGCCTAGGTAACATTTCGGGAGTGCAGTATTTGTCAATCACGGATCGCGTCGAGTCTCATGAGACGATACTTCGTCGTGAGTTTCAAGGTTCCGTGGTTCGAACAGGAATGGCGAAATAATAGTGAATGTTTTAACAGGTCTTAGTAACCTTGAATCAAAATGATGTGTAATTTCTTGTAAAATATTAATTAAGATGTGTATTATGGGTAAGCGCCCAGAAGTAATTGAAATCCATTTCTTGACCGCCAGCAGGATGACCGACTAAGACAGATGTGGGCCAGACGCTCTCTCATTTGTCAAACACAGGGATTCTACCCAGTGATGAATAATAAATTTTGATTTATTACGTGGGAATATCATCGCGATAAAATGGGGAAATAAGTAAATTAATAATGGTTACTTAACGTAACTCTTGGACCGATTCTTGGATCCATGATTTATTTAATATAAGAGGGATGGACAAAATTTAAATTAACGTAAGCATGGGTTAGATTAAATAATTATTACTTGTTTGTTGTACATAATGAAAATATTGGTTATATCATTCAATTCAATTGCTTGTTGAACATACAATTGATCTGAGTTCATTTAAGTTGTTCAGTGTTGTTTGGATGCTAACCCAGTTTAATTTGCATGAATATTTCGATCATCTGGGTGATAGTTGGACTGTGATATTGGGATGGAGGCACATTGTTACGAGAAATCCAGGTACATGAAAGTTCCAGCGTATTTAAAAGCGTGTTTTACGTGCGAAAGTTCGAGTGATAATAATCATAATACCTAAATGCCGAGATTCTGCTGGTTGTGTTTTCAGTGGATTAAATTATCGGATTTAAAGTGCATTATTAAAATGGGAATGGTGTTAATTTTGAACCTTAAATGAATAAATTAATAACATGATTATGTGTCACTAGTGAAGGGCTAGAGTTTTCATAGGGTCCCAAATAAGATTAATTTAAAATTTGAATTAGTTAATGACTGCTAAATAATGATCTATACTTATTGTGAAAATCATGGTGATAAGAAATGTTAAATATGTTATAAATTATATTGTGCTAAATAGTGGTTTGGGACCACGTAAATATTACGAGTCCAGGATTGTTTAAATTTAAGGGAATATAAATAAACACGTCGACGTTAATTCGTGGAGGATGACCTCAAACGAACAGTCAAGTGTAAATGGGGAAATGAGAAATAACACGCAGTTAAAGAATAAATGGGATCGTACGAAGCGGTGATAATTAGTTGTGAACTCAGTGAATGATAAATGTGTAATATTACCCTGAGTTCTGAGGATAGAGAGATGTCCATGTCAAGGGTAGTGACGAGGAAGCTACGATGAAGTATTAGAATGAATCTACGATGTGGTATTAGAATGAACCTACGAGATACACAGAGAGTTATTAGTGTACGGGTAGTGGAAAATTGTATTATAGCCCGTGGGGCGGAGGCAGAGTAAGACTGAGTTGCGGAGTGTCCGGGATCGCACACCGTTGAAATACGTACAATAGAGATAAAACTGCATGTTCACTTGTTGAAGCATTACGTCCTCAGAGATCATAAAGGTAATGTCCACACGAACATACGTATGGTGCAATAATAAATCATGACAGATGAAATAATATAAATGGAACCCATAATAGTAATAATAATAATAATAATAATAATAATAATAATAATAATAATAATAATAATAATAATAATAATAATAATAATAATAACAGACGTAGTCGCCGTGAGACGAGCTGTTTCTGACCCACAACTTAGTTTTCCCTTGGAGACTTACGAAACAACGAACGGTAAATGTTAGAATTTTAAGAGATTAGGCGATAAATATTCCGATACTGTTATTGTTGCCTTAACAGTTGTAAATATTAAGTTAAGCTTTAATTTGCCAAGCTGTTCCTGGCATGCTCGTGCATCTGGATGTGTAGGCTATGGTTTGTCCGTCTAAATTAGTCTCCGTTTTCGATACGATAACATTTTCAAGATAGGAATCCGGACTATCTGAAATGTAAATACCCGGAGGTGACTCATCAAATGGAACATGGAGACGACTGTAATTCAAGCCCACGTCTTGTCATTTTTTTAAGTTATGCATATCCAATCATACGGATACTGGCGTGATCCCCATGGATCAGCTGTTCGACCTCAGATAATGGTATCCACACCATCAGTGTGATGAGGTGGAACAAAACCTTGTAGTATATTTCTTTTCAGGATTGATATTGTGATATGTGAAATATTGTCATTAATTGAACACTGCCAAATGACATTAAAAATTGCTCCTTGTTGCCATTACAAAAGGAAACCGTTACCATATCTTTGTGTTGTAGATAGTCAGTTATGCCCAATTTCGTCACTTCCCAGTCCTATTGTGGAGTCCTTTATTTGTATATCTACCGGAGACTCTTCCCTAATTAAGCTAACATCCTCCTTGTTGCCATTTCAAAAGGAAACAGTTACCTTATATTTTTATTGTAGATTGTTAGTTACGCCCATGGAAATCAATTCCGTCACTTCTCAGTCCTATTGTGGAGTCCTTTATTTGTATATCTACGCATGAATCTTCCCCTACATAAATTAGCATGCTCCGTTCATCCCTGTGTTTACTTGAGCGCCCTATTTTGTACACTGATTTTTTAATTAGGTATTTATTTAAGAACCGATTACCCGTGAGATAGTCTGGGACTTAGAGGATGAGCGGGTACAATACTGCAGATGTGAATGAAAGAAAACATAGTAAGCGGATATTATTTGAGGTTCGCTAACACACATCTTCAGTTTTCGCAATAAAAAGTACAATTTTGGACAGTTTCTTACTGTACATAGTTGTGTATGAACGTTCCAGTTCAGTTTTGAGTCTAAACCTAATACTAATATTTTCACTGACTTGTTGCTGTCTTCTTTGATGGATGTAATGCTTAGATAAAAGAAAATGTACTCATTTCCTCTTTTTTTTTTTGCAATTTAGGACCAATTTATTTCCCTTGGACCATGCCAATGACTTCTGAAAGCTCTCTCTGTTTTTAGTACTTTTATGTTCTAGTTCCTTATCTGATGTTATAAAAGTAATGCCATCTTCAAAGACTTGCCTGATAAGTTCTCAGGAAAGTTATAAATATATACAAGAAAAAGGACTGGCACGACTACTGACCGTTGGATTACTTCTGTTATTACTTTGCATAGTTCCGAGTGTTGATTATCAACAATTACCTTTTGGCTTCTATTTGTGAGGAAGAATTTAATTAATGATAGTCCAAGACTCTCAACACCATAGTACATAAATTAAGAAATGTGTAAACTAGTATTTCACGTGGTACTGTGTCAAATGCTTTGCTAAAATCAATAAATGTGGCACCAGTGATTGTGTGGAACTCGAAATTATTTATTATTTCAGAGATAACCCATTCTATAGCTTTAGTGGTTGATGTACAACGTTTATTTCACTCATACAACCCATTTTTTGTATGACAAATGCCAGATTTCTGTCATTTTTATTGCTCTAATGAATCTGAAACTCGCGGTCGTGAGTTTAATAGAATACAACTGACCCTTACGATTGCAAGGGTTCAAAATATATCTTAGTAGTGCTTGTTAAGTCGAAAAGTACATTTTGAGTATCATCGAGTAACCATTTAAGAAATGGCAATTGCTCAGTCGTTTTCACACAGAATACGAGCCGGGAGGGAAAGAGATAAAAAACATCAAAAACAAAATCAACATCAGTCAATATCACGGCAATGACTATTTTTAAAATGTTCCTAAAAATTAGCACAAAACTAATACAACTTCAGAGTAACTTAAAAGAAGCTAATTGCACTTATTTTATCACAAGGAATATTTCACCTGGTTATCTTAATAATTCTTCATCAATATAAATTAGTCTAATATCACCGGGCGAGTTGGTCGTGCGGTTAGAGGCGTGTAGCTGTGAGGTAGCATCCGGGAGATAGTGGGTTCGAGCCCCACTATCGGCAGGTCTGAAGATGGTTTTTCGTGGTTTCCCCTTTTCACACTACGCAAATGCTGGGTCTGTACTTTAATTAAGGCCACTGCCGCTTCCTTCCAACTATTAGGCCTTTTCTATCCCATCACCATCATAAGACCCACCTGTGTCGGCGCGACGTAAAACAAAATGTAAGGAAAAAGTTATAATTTCTTGGAACTTGAAATTAGGTGCAATGAGTATGGTATGAAAATTAGCTTTTCCAAGCCTAAAGTGATGTCAGTAGGTAAAGGACTTAAGAGAACTGAATGTCATGTTAGGGATACAAAGGTGGTAGATTATTTGAAGTATTTTGGATGTGTTTTGAAGTACAGTAAGTGAGATTGAATCATAGGGCAACCAGCCTAATGCAGCGAGCTCGCAGTTGCTATCAACTATTCTGTAAGAAATAAATTAGCTCCCGTACGGAACTACCTTTACACCTGCCTGTTTTCAGGCAAACTTTGCTTTTCATAAGTTAGATGTAAGAGGCATGAAGGTAACGAAAATTCTTCAAACTGATGTACTAATCGGTAAAACACCTCCCCATCTACAATTTCATAAAATAATTTCTTAACCTTATGATTGAAACTATGCGATCTTAATTCCTAAAAAAGTCATGGCACGTATGCAGCCTTGTTTTATCTGTAAGTATGTGGTTGTACAGTCATTTAATACTCTTACATCCTTTAGCTACTTCGTATTACTAGATGTGTTGTCCGGTGATATGCAGGCTGGGTAACATTTTAAAATATGAACAAAATCTTAAAATGGTGCTACGCAATGTACTGTTGAGCATAGACAAGGACAGCACTGACAATCAAGTTCTAATTCCCATAAAATCAAAACAATTGAAGATTTTTTTGCTAGTTGCTTTACGCTCACCGACACAGATAGGTCTTATGGCAACGATGGGACAGGAAGGGCCTAGGAATGGGAAGAAAGCGGCCGTTGCCTTAATTAAGGTACAGCCCCAACATTTGCCTGGTGTGAAAATGGGAAACCACTGAAAACCATCTTCAGGGCTGTCGACAGTGGGGTTCGAGCTCACTATCTCCCGGATGCGGGCTCACAACTGCGCGCTCCTAACCGCACGGCCAACTCGCCCGTATAATTGAAGATTAAGGCAAATCTAAATAACAGGTCGATGATCAAAATTACACATATAAGGCATAGAAAACTATTAATAACACAAGGGAGTTATTGCAATGTATTTATTTGCAATATGGGTGTTTGTTTGGTGTTTGTTTGTTCTAGAACTTTTTCTAATCAATATTACAATTCTGCATGTACACAGCAAATAACTATTACTTAAATATATATATTACATTACTACTTCTGTTCGTACCAATGGTAAAATATGACCTAACATTTTTAAAAAGCATTACATTAATATCCCTATTTTTGCCTGTGGTACAATATGACCTTTTTTACTCTATTTCTTTTATATTTCATCAGTGTTTCCTGCAGGCACGCTAATAAACACACACGCTCTCAGGTGCGTGATTATATTTTATGAAAGTAGGACTGCTGTTGATATATTTTCCCTGTGGAAAGTAAAATTAGTATTTTACCTGAATCTGTTTATGGCCTCAACGAGGTGCTGAAGCCAATTAGATACTTTATGACAAGAAACCACCAAACCATAAAAAGTATCCTAATTAATTATAGCCGTGGAAAAGTTTATTTTATTTTCCATCATACAGACCTGCAGCTATACCCTCACAGTAAACAGAATTGAGTAGTGAAAATATCACCGAGTATTTATGAAATTCTTCCTGAGAGGTTGTAAAAAGAAGCGGCCTGGATGTCTATACTTACTTTGCCGCAATGATATACGTTGTTTCAAAAGACTACAATGTATCCATTTCTATTATTATTTTTTTTTTTTTTTTTTTTGCTATTTGCTTTACGTCGCACTGACACAGATAGGTCTTATGGCGACGATGGGATAGGAAAGGCCTAGGAGTTGGAAGGAAGCAGCCATGGCCTTAATTATGGTACAGCCCCGGCATTTGCCTGGTGTGAAAATGGGAAACCACGGAAAACCATCTTCAAGGCTGCCGACAGTGGGACTCGAACCCGCTATCTCCCGATTACTGGATACTGGCCGCACTTAAGCGACTGCAGCTATCGAGCTCGGTCATTTCTATTCTTAAATCGAAGTTGACACAAATAAGGTAACCAAACTACGTTTAAGCATAACATCACTTGAATTTTTATTTCGGCAATTCTATGTGTGTAAAGCTAGTTCAACAAACAGACAACGACAGTTGAATCCAACATTCGCTTTTCAAAGAAGACTTCTGTCCATAGAAATGGTGTAATAAGCTCACCGGACAAAAAATAGTCACCTGGAGCGCACGCACTGATTAATAGGTGGCGCAGGAACGAGACGCGAGCTGCCTCTACGTGAGCATAAGGCAGTAGCGATCAGTGTGACATTGATGTTTCAAATGGACAGTGCACGTCAACATGGCTAGATGTAAGGATGTGACAGTGTGGCATAAACGGGTAATGGTGTTTGGCCATGCCCATGCCCATACGGTGCGTTAAGTTGGTGATTTGCAGCGAACATTTTATCGGTTCTACAAGCAGTGATGTACTACACGTGGCCACGAAATATGACATTAGAAATTTTTTTGGAAAAAGATCCTGACTGAGAGGGACCGGAGACGCGTTTCACGGCTTTTGAATCAAAATCGCTTCCAAACTCGACAGCAGTTGCTGCATTCAAGAACGAAGGTCCATCCCAACCTGTTAGCGAGAGAACGTTGCGCCGAGAACTGCATGCAATGAAAATTTGGTGTCAGTCACCTCGCAAGAGGTCATAGCTCACACGGGCACATAAAGATGAGCGTCTTTAATGAGCTAGAAATCACCGAACGTGGACAGTAGCTGACTGGCGGAACGTCATGTGGTCTGACGAATTATGTGTTTTCTTGTATTCTGATAACACACGTAGCTGAGTGCACGAAGGGCCAAATGAAACATTTCGTCCTGGATGTGTGCAAGGCCAAGTTCAAGCCGGAGGTGGGTCTGCGTTATGAGCAAGATTGTATTAAACTGTATAGCTCTTAACACAAGGAATGTTAATCGAAGATAATAAAATAGTGTCACGAGGTTTATAATTACCATATTGATTACGATAAATTAATAATTTAAGTCAGTTAAGGTTTGAATAATCAATCATTTAGGTAAGAATCCTAGAAAGGGTGGTAACCCACCGTCTAGAAACGGGACGGAGAAGTCACGAAACGTCTTTTCTCTTATGAAGACTGAGTTAAAGAATTTTCATTGTATTGGTAGGCCAGCTTGCCTACCATCAGTCACAATCAGGTTGGGGAGTTTTCATTATAATGGCAGACACTCAATCTCCACTTGCCTTTTTACATCCTCAGGAAGACTGTCTTCGTGGTTTTCCCAACTAAAATAAACATAGGCCATTACAGTGACGTCAGTAGAAATGGCCCGATCAAAAGTCATGCTTTCATATGACATACACGATCAAATGTGAAACCACACATTTTCTCACTTTTAACGCACTGTACTACACTGCCGATCTAACAGTCCAACGTTCCAGAACTGGAATGTCCAAGGCGCAGACAGCCGTGATACGTGAACATTCTTCTTTTTTCTCGATAGGGGGAGGGGGTCGAATAGTGGAGAGTCCTAAAGTACTCTGTTTCCTAGGAGTACCCGATGAGTCGGAAAAACTCAATTCACTACACTGGCGGCAGAAGACAGCTATCTGACTTAGTGGCAATTTTTTCCTCCAAGCCAGAGGAGAGATCTCCTCGTCACTGCTAATTTGGAATAAAATGAGTGTAGAATTTAATAAAAGTGAAGAGTAAGAAGCTTTCCTTATGAAACTGCTTTATTCAGGGTTGAAATTTGAGTATTTAATGAATTGTGGTGCCATAATTTGGAATAGGCCTAGATTTTAATTCTAGACCAGGTCATAGGCCTACTACCACTACTACTACTGCTACTGAGTCTCAGCCTTAAGTGTGCACACTGCACATTCAAAACAGTGCGTCAGAATAGGGATCGAATAACTGGAAAACTACGATGATACAAGCAGTATCAGAAAATGTATGAACCAGAGGAATGATATGCTAAAGAAGAAAGTTTTCTAACTCCTCAGCTATTTCCTGCCAATATTCAGTCAGGCTGTTTTACTCGGAACGCAGCAGTAATCCCATCTATCTTAGATGACTGGCAGCATAAGAGACAACGAACATCAACACTAACAATGTAATATTATTGTTGATAAATTTTATGAGCTTTCTATATTGTCGACCTTCACATTTAGTTTCCTTTCGACTCTGTGATAGGGTGTCTCATAAAAATTATTTATAGCGTGGAATGTAGTTCCTTATTCTCCGACTTTACATACCGATTTTCATTAAATCCTGTTTACCCATTTTTTCGTGACTCGGCGCTGATATGGACTTAATAACAAAAAATTCAAATTGCGATCATAGCCGGTACGGTAACAATGTATAAAACATAAATGATTGGAAATGTAATACTGTAAAACTTCAGTTATATAGCATTAATCGACACGACCACTAATAACATAATTATTTGGGAATTACATTTTAGGTCTTCCCTTAAACCACTATTTCATTCAGCGTGAATAAAATTATTTGTAGCCTAAATTATGGCGATTTTTCCCCGACTTTGCATACCGATTTTAATTAAGATAGGACCACTAATAACATAAATACTTGGGAATTCCATTTTAGACCTTCCCCTAAACTTTTTTTTCTCAGCGTAAATACAGCTATTTATGGCCTAGATTGTAGCGACATATTCCCTGACTTCACCTACGATTTTCGTTAACATACGACCATTAATAACAAATATTGAAGAATTAAATTTTAGCCCTTCCCCTAAACTACCATTTCACTCAGTGTGAATCGCTTTATTTATGGCCTAAATTATAGTTACTCATTTTCCGACTTTGTATACCGATTTTCATTAAGATACAACCACTAATAACGTAAATATTTGAGAATTAAATTTTAGGCCTTCCCCTAAACTACTATTTCAGTCAGTGTTAACAAAATTATTTATGGTCTAGATTGTAGTGACTTATTCCCCGACTTTGCATACCGATTTTCATTAAATTCTCTTCAGCCGTTTTCTCGTGATGCGTGTACAGACAGACAGACAGACAGACAGACAGACAGACAGACAGACAGACAGACAGACAGACAGACAGACAGACAGACAGACAGACAGACAGACAGACAGACAGACAGACATTACGCAAAAGTAAAAAGTGCATTACCTTGTTACTGCGGACACGACTGATGCATAAATACAATCCTTTTCAACTTCTGTGCAATGTACAGTAAAAACTTTTATATATATATACTAGCTGATGCACCCGCGCTGCGCTACGGGATTCTCAGAAAGACTGACTTCGTGGTTTTCCTAACTAAAGTCAACATAGCTCATTACAAAGACGTCAGTAGGAATGCAGCGATTAAAAGCAATGTTATCATATAAAATACTCGATCAAATGAAAAACCGCACACTTTCTCACTTTTAACGAACAGAACTACGGTGCCGATCTAACAGTCCAAAGTTCCAGAGCTGAAATAACCAGGCCACAGACAGTCGTGAACACTCATCTGCCATTATTTCGTTAAATATGCACACTGATCATTCCAATCAGTGCTTCAGAGTAGGGATTGAATAGCTCGAATGCTATGATGAACCAGTGTGTTACGTATCAGTAGTATCGGAAAATGTATGAACCTGAGGAATGGAATGCTAAAGAAGAAAGTTATCTAACTCCCAGTTACTTTCCGCCAATATTCAGGCATGCTGTTACATTCGGTACGACTGGGGAGTTGGCCACGTAGTTAGGGGCGCGCACCTGTGAGCTTGCATCCAGAAGATAGTGGATTCGAACCTCACTGTCAGCAGCCCTGGAGATGGTATTCCTTGGTTTCCCATTTTCACACCAGGCAAATGCTGGGGCTATACCTTAATTAAGGCCAAGGCCGCTTCCTTCACACTCCATCCCTTTCCTATCCAATCGTCGCAATAAGACATCTGTTTCGGTGCGACGTAAAGAAAATTAAAAAATACTTGGTACGCAGCAGTAATCCTATCTATGGAGATGACTCGCAACAGAATACACAAAGCATATCACTAAAAACAATGGTCAATGTCATTGTTGATCAATTTTATCAGCTTTCTATATTGTAGGCCTTCGCATTTAGTTTTCTTTCGACTCTGTGATATTAGGGCATCTTATAAAATTACTTATAGCGTAGACTGTAGTTCTTTATTCTCCGATTTTACATACCGATTTTCATTAAATTCTGTTTACCAATTTTCTCGTGACTCGGCGCTGATATGGACTTTCTGTGTGATCATAGCCAGTATGGTAACAATGTATAAGAGATGAATGATCGGAAATTTAATATTACCGGTATATAACTTTAGTTATGTGGTAATATTTATCGAGACGACCACTTATAACACATATTTCAGTATTAAATTTTAGGCCTTCCCCTAAACTACCATTTTACTCAAGATTAGTAAAATTATTTACGGCCTAGATTATAGCGACTTATTCCCCGATTTTGCATACAGATTTTCATTAAGATAGGTCCACTAATAACGTAAATATTTGAGAATAAAGTCTCAGGCCTTCCCTAAACTACATTTCACTCACCGTGAATAAAATTATTTATAGCCTAGTTTGTAGCGATTTTTTCTCCCACTTTGTATACCGATTTTCATTAAATTCTCTTCAACCGTTTTCTCGTGATGCGTGTACATACATACAGACAGACAGAAATTACGGAAAATTAAAAAGTGCATTTCCTTGTTACTTTGGACACGACTGATGCAGAAAAACCATCCTTTTTAAATTCTGAGCAATGTACAGACTAAAGTCTTATTATATATATATATATATATATATGAGACACCCTGTATATGTTTACATTTTGTACATTCCGGTAACAAAAGCCATATTATGTTTTGTGGAAACCACAGAATATCCAGAAGAATCGGACGTGTGTCTTTACCCTGGCTTCCTATTTTTTAAACATGCAAGAAATTCCTCTAAACGGACAATTTTGATTCCCTTTCAACTGCTACGTAGACCGACCATGCAATACCGGCTTTGAACTATTTCTAAACATTTTTTTGCTCAATAGATATTAAATTCTTCATAGACATCCATTTGTAAGGTTTTTCTACGCCGTGTTAAGAGATACTCTTATGCCACAATGGGGTAAGATTTTCTAATGTTCAAATTCTTGATCCGGAGTTAGTTTCTATATTTTTTTTACATTGGGTTCTTCGTCATTTACTAGGTTATTAGCCGCTGTAGACTTCTTTGCTTACATGCCTGAAACGTTGTAAAAGCATATTTGGATTTTACTTTCATATATTGGCTGTTAAACGCTACCAAGCGGAATATAATTGAATGTGTATCTTTACCCTGGTTTTCTATTTTTGAAGACATGCAATAAATTCGTCTACAAGGACGATTTTGATACCGTTTTAACTCCCACATAGACCGAACATCCAGTACCGGCTTTCAACTATGTCTAATTAAAATTTTTTTTTTTTGCTCAATATTTCCGTAAAATTTCATCATGCATTTCGTCTTCATTTATCTTTATTTAATCAATCCTTCACTTTTATATTTTGCAGCATTTTTATTCTCCCACCAAAAGGTTTCGATCCTTCAAAAAATTTCTCTTAGATTGTTTATGGCCTAACAGACATCTAAATACCAAATTTCTCTCTCATCAATTTGGTCGTTCCGTTGATGTCATGAGTGGTGTAAGTTGACTTTTTTACAATTTGCTTTTCGCCGCACCGACACAGACAGGTCTTATCGTGACGATGGTATAGGCCTAAGAGTGGGAAGGAAGTGGCTGTGGCCTTAAGGTACAGCCCCAGCATTTACCTGGTGTAAAAGTTGGAAACCAAGGAAAACCCTCTTCAGGGTTGCCGACATTGAGGGTCGAAACCAGCATCTTCCGGATGCAAGCGCACACCTGCGCGCCTCTAACGGCACTGCCAACTCGCTCGGAAAGTGGAATTTCATATATGGATGTATATACACTGTTAGAAATGTATCATATCATGAATTAAAATATTAAAACAAGACTTTTTTCTTGGAATAAACATTTGACAATAAGTTATCGAAGGATTTTGATGTAAACCATGTAATGAGTTGGACGCTAAATGGTTGAATTGTCATTTTGAATTATCGTTCTAAGATTAAATTTGGATTATGTAGAGAATATCTGCAATGCCACAGAACTCCATTAAATTCGAACATTGCATTAGGAGAGTAGGATGAAGTACACAGCCGGTGAAGAGGGATCTACTTGCATTGATTATTTTATTGATGAATGGGAACGGCTAACGACAGGTCGTGTTACCGTCACTTAAATTTATAGCCGTCACTGGCTGATGCATAGATACAATGACAGTTCACTTAGATCGTACATAGTACCAATCTTGGCCAACATGTTCATAAATGCCTTATGTCAATATGCGGGGTAAGTGCAGCGGGGGTTAAATATATATATCACTTTGTCGGAATACGGTAATAGCATACCACTTTACTGAAATTGTAACACTTGTAATGATTATTATAATTGTTTGTATGTTTATAATATTATTCTGTACGGATGTTGAATCCTCTGCCCGAAATCTGCACGTTTCTGATTCTTTCCTGGTATAAATTTGCCTGATTATTTTCTAAATTGACTTCGCGCACTGTGTTTTGAAATACTGGATACACCACACGACTCTGTGCTAAGCTCTCCTTCTATCTTACTTACTTATTGCTATTGATAGTTACAACAACCACAATTATACACTTAAATTATTGAATACAATCAGATTGCACTGACAATGACCAATTCTGAGTGAAGGTTCTGCCTCTTGCTCCATTTTTGTTACATAGAATACTGACTGCACTTACAACACCTTAGTTTCATGTTCCACAGGTCGTAGTTTCTGTCACTGCCTTAAGATTTCCCGTATTATACCACCCTTTTAATCTTCCCTTCTTTTTATTTAATTAGTCCCTCATAAACAAATGCAATGTAATGTACGCAATAGCGATAAATACATTGTAATAAGATTACGATATATATTTTTACAATCTATAGCAATAATAAAGTGTAATTTATTGCGACAAGCAATGTTTTTCTTACAACTCCCACCCATTGCAGTGTGTGTTTGTGTGACGGGTAGTTTCTGTAGTGGTCTATATCTACGTCCACTATAAAACGCAAGATGCTCCGCCTATGTCCTTATATAACGATTAAACTCTGGAAGAAGGAACACATACGAATTCTAGGCGTCACTTAAGAAGTGTTTTAGACAAATTAGAAGTAACGTAGATTTTCGTAGCTTCTTCCATCAAGTCAAATTGTGTTATTATCTAATGCCAGTCTGCTGTTAAAACAAATGAGTTCAGTTGGTTTCTTTTAGGGTACCACGGAGTTGTATTAGTTTCCTGCTCTGTTTAAGGAACTTTGGTTTCATAGTCTTTGACCTGATGTTAGCTGATGTTGATGTCGCTTTTGATGCTTATTTTTCTCTTTACCTCCCGGCTCATATTCTATGTGAAGACGCCGTAGCAATTGCCATTTCCTAGATGATCACTTGATCAGACTCAAAATGTATTTTTCGAATTAACAAGTATTACTAACGTAATTTATCAGCTTCATTAGCTCATATTGATAGTTACAACAATCACAATTATACACTTGGATTTTCCACCTAATCAATACTTGATTTATTTCTGATGTATTTAAATTACAAACACATTTAGTAGTACCGGTCTTGGTTTACATCAGAGGCCATCTTAAGCTGACGAAGAACCTTATTTAATAAAAATACATACACAATAATATTAAAGAGCTAGTTATTTCTAAGTCTATACTATACAGTTAGTAATCATTTTGCATCTAATTAGATTTATGAAATCTCAGATCTAAAATTACGTCTAAAAGTTCATTTTCACTGCTCTCGAATACATTAGATCTATTCTTTCGAATAACGGATATATCGATCGTGATATCCAGTATGATAGCATGAAGTGTCACTGGTATGGCCTTGATGGTCTATATACAAAACACTTGATAAATTATACAGTTCTACAATAAAATCTTCTTCATAAGTATTTTTAACTTATTTTACGAAGGTTTAAAACATTCAAAAACACAGACCTGTTTTAAAAATGTTTCCTGCATATCGTCTTAGAAGGTAGGAGGGGTGGAAGGATTCGTGGTCAGATTATTCCTTCTTGGTCCTGAAATAATTCCCCAATCGCTATTTCGGGAGTCTATCGAGAATTCTCCTTACTGCTAGTGGTAGAAATGAGAAAATAATACTCTCGACCACACTAGCTGGAAAGTAATGCGTTGGAAAGAAAGGGAATTGTTTAAAAAGCTACAAAGGACCTTAAACAGACAGTACTACTCCAAATACGCACGAACCCCTGACTAGGCATTTATAGGCACAATAAAACCAACGAATTCTTGTTAAACGGAGCCTAAAAATAGGTTTATATCTTGAAAGCCGACGTTTCTGTATACGGAAATAAAATAGGCAAATAGGCAAATCCTCATCCCTAGTCATGACCAAACCGAGCTCGATAGCTGCAGCCGCTTAAATGCGGCCAGTATCCAGTATTCGGGAGATAGTAGGTTCAAACCCCACTGTCGGCAGCCCTGAAGATGGTTTTCCGTGGTTTCCCATTTTTACACCAGGCAAATGCTGGGGCTGTACCTTAATAAAGGCCACGGCCGCTTCCTTCCCACTTCTAGCCCTTCCCTGTCCCATCGTCGCCATAAGACCTATCTGTGTCGGTGAGACGTAAAGCAACTAGCAAAAAAAAAAAAAAAGTCATGACCAATCCATGTGCGATCTTCGAATTGATAAACTGAACATCTTAGAATATAAAGTTCTCTACCTCGTAAAGTATATCGTGTTTTTAAAACACGTTCACTCAAGAAAATAATGAGCGCATGGCAATTTATGAGTTCCTCGCAACTACACTTCTGTTCAGAAACAACTCGGCTCTGGCTCAACAGTGAAACAGTGTAACACATCGTACACTACCAGGAGTGATAGTCCGTGCCGTTTATTACGGTCTGGGTTACAGGCGCGTCGTCTATTTCTCCGCCTACCTTTGACTAATGTGCATAATATATAAGTAATAATAATAATAATGTAAATGTTTCCACCTTTTCAATACAATATATTCACAAAATTACAAAATTATACGGTACTAGTTTCGACCCATCCAGGGGTCATCATCAGCCGTATTGGAGCAAAGATCATTTGTGGTGAAATCCTAAGACAATATTATTTTAAAGAATAACAAGTGAAATGAGATGTTATGGTAATAGTTAATAATACAAGGAATATACATACTAAGAGGTTTTTAACAAAGAATAAAGTATAAATGGGGTGTTGTAAAAATTATAATCATGGAAATCAGTAAGTTCTTGTATTGAAATGAAATATGGCTTAGGAAGAGGGCTTAAGGTGGGGCTGAAGGGTGCGGGAGAAAGTGTAATTGTCTTGGAAAAGTACCTTTGATTAAATTTAGGATTGAGTTTAGGTTGGCTGCATTATTGTTTCTGAGGAAAGTGATAAATAGATCGAAGAGTATGTTGGGTTTCTCTGAGATTTCATTGAGATTGTGACTGGCATTAAAGTATTGGTCTAGGTGTATGTAGTAATTTTCCATTATGTTCAGTAAAGGGCCCTTGTTTGCTAATACGAGGATGTCCATGTCTTGTTCAATATTGGTGAAATTATGGTTATAATCTTGCATGTGTTGGCCGATGGCTGAAAACTTGTTGTATTTTATTGCGTTAGTGTGCTCGTGGTATCTGATAATGAAGTTTCTCCCGGTTTGCCCGATGTAGGTTTTTTTACAGGTGGTACATTTGATCCTATAAACTCCTGATTTTAAAAAACTGCTGGTCTTGTTGATGTGTGAAGTATTGTATAAAACATTCATGTTCTTATTGTTGGTTTTGAAGGCTATTTTAACGCCTTGTTTCTTAAAGATGTTGGTTAACTTGTAGATATCATTGTTGAACGTGAAGGTGGAAAATGTTAGAGGTTTGGTTATTTCTTTTTTGAGGGTAGTTTTTGGGCGATGTTTGTGTTTATTGATTATCCTTTCTATAAAATGATTGCTGAAGCCGTTGAATTTTGCGATTCCGCGGATTGTGTTGAGTTCGTTTTTTAGATCTTTATTGGACATAGGTATGCTGAAGGCTCGGTGAACTAGGCTGTTGTATGTGGCTCGTTTGTGGGACTGGGGGTGCACTGAATCTTGGCGAATGGTGGAGGCTGTTTGAGTGGGTTTTCTGAAAATTTTATAACTGAAAGAATCTGAGTTTCTAGTGATGGTTAAATCTAGAAAGTTGATTTTTTGAATTGATTCGGATTCTAGTGTGAATTTGATATGAGGATCAATATTGTTGAGTCTTAAGAGGGTGGTGGGTGCGTTAATTGATTTCTCATTCATGATTACAAAGACATCGTCGACATATCTGGCCCAAAAGAGAATGTTTTCGAATTCGTTGTCAATTTTGAGGAAGTCCAGGTATATTTCTGCTAAGATACCTGAGGCCGGTGACCCCATTGCCAAACCATTTTGTTGATATATGACATTGTCAAAAGTGAAGAAGTTATTGTCGATGATAAGTTTTAATATTGTGATAAAGTCTTGTATCTCTAGTTTGCTTAAGTGGCTGTTTTTGTTTAAATTGTTTATAATTATCGGAATTAATTTTGATACTTGTATGCTTGGGTACATGTTTACAATATCGAAAGAGTGGATGGAGTGATCCGGTTGCAAATTGAACTTGTTTAGTTTTTCTACTAGCTCAGATGTGTTTTTAATAGACTTTTTGGATAAGAATTGATAATTTTTTCTTAAGAAACATTGGATGAATTGTGATATTCTGTATAAGGGGCTCGGTCTATAGTTGATAATTGGCCGGATGGGAATTCCGGTTTTGTGAATTTTGGGAAGAGCTTTAGCAGTGGGGAGTCCTGGGTTCATATGTATGAGTTTGGATTTTTCTGTTCGGTAAATAAAAATGAAGTGTTTTTAAGAGTTTGTTTAAGTAGTTTTTGAATTTTTTGGGTGGGGTCTTTTTTGATTATGGAAAATGAGCTGTCTGTGAAAAAGTTTTTTGTTTTTTCAATATATACTTTTTTATCCATGATAACTGTTGCATTGCCTTTGTCAGCTTTGGTTACGATGAGTTCGTTGTCTTTAATTTTCTTCTTGAGGGCGTATATGCGCTTTTGTTCAGCAATTTTTTCTTTATTATTGAGGTTATTTGCGGGGTTGGTTAAATTGTGGAGGATATCAGTCAGTTTCCTTTTAACATCGGTTCTAACCTCATTTTGCGTGTCTTCCGGCATTTTGCTGATGGCTAGCTCTGATTCTGTGATCATAGTAGCGGCTATGTTGAGGCTGTTCAAGTTTGGCCAGTTGTGTTTCGGTCCTTTGGATAAAGTTAAGTGTTCACTTTCACTTAAGGGCGTGTTAGATAGATTTACAACAGCTGGATGAAACTGCGTACGATCGAACGTGTTACTATTGGAGTTTCTAGTTTGTTGGTTATGTAGTTGGCAGTTTTTTAGCCTGTTGAGTTTATTCTCCAAATTTGACTGTTTTTTGGCCCTCAAGAAGAAAATTAAAGACAACGAACTCATCGTAACCAAAGCTGACAAAGGCAATGCAACAGTTATCATGGATAAAAAAAGTATATATTGAAAAAACAAAAAACTTTTTCACAGACAGCTCATTTTCCATAATCAAAAAAGACCCCACCCAAAAAATTCAAAAACTACTTAAACAAACTCTTAAAAACACTTCATTTTTATTTACCGAACAGGAAAAATCCAAACTCATACATATGAACCCAGGACTCCCCACTGCTAAAGCTCTTCCCAAAATTCACAAAACCGGAATTCCCATCCGGCCAATTATCAACTATAGACCGAGCCCCTTATACAGAATATCACAATTCATCCAATGTTTCTTAAGAAAAAATTATCAATTCTTATCCAAAAAGTCTATTAAAAACACATCTGAGCTAGTAGAAAAACTAAACAAGTTCAATTTGCAACCGGATCACTCCATCCACTCTTTCGATATTGTAAACATGTACCCAAGCATACAAGTATCAAAATTAATTCCGATAATTATAAACAATTTAAACAAAAACAGCCACTTAAGCAAACTAGAGATACAAGACTTTATCACAATATTAAAACTTATCATCGACAATAACTTCTTCACTTTTGACAATGTCATATATCAACAAAATGGTTTGGCAATGGGGTCACCGGCCTCAGGTATCTTAGCAGAAATATACCTGGACTTCCTCAAAATTGACAACGAATTCGAAAACATTCTCTTTTGGGCCAGATATGTCGACGATGTCTTTGTAATCATGAATGAGAAATCAATTAACGCACCCACCACCCTCTTAAGACTCAACAATATTGATCCTCATATCAAATTCACACTAGAATCCGAATCAATTCAAAAAATCAACTTTCTAGATTTAACCATCACTAGAAACTCAGATTCTTTCAGTTATAAAATTTTCAGAAAACCCACTCAAACAGCCTCCACCATTCGCCAAGATTCAGTGCACCCCCAGTCCCACAAACGAGCCACATACAACAGCCTAGTTCACCGAGCCTTCAGCATACCTATGTCCAATAAAGATCTAAAAAACGAACTCAACACAATCCGCGGAATCGCAAAATTCAACGGCTTCAGCAATCATTTTATAGAAAGGATAATCAATAAACACAAACATCGCCCAAAAACTACCCTCAAAAAAGAAATAACCAAACCTCTAACATTTTCCACCTTCACGTTCAACAATGATATCTACAAGTTAACCAACATCTTTAAGAAACAAGGCGTTAAAATAGCCTTCAAAACCAACAATAAGAACATGAATGTTTTATACAATACTTCACACATCAACAAGACCAGCAGTTTTTTAAAATCAGGAGTTTATAGGATCAAATGTACCACCTGCAAAAAAAACCTACATCGGGCAAACCGGGAGAAACTTCATTATCAGGTACCACGAGCACACTAACGCAATAAAATACAACAAGTTTTCAGCCATCGGCCAACACATGCAAGATTATAACCATAATTTCACCAATATTGAACAAGACATGGACATCCTCGTATTAGCAAACAAGGGCCCTTTACTGAACATAATGGAAAATTACTACATACACCTAGACCAATACTTTAATGCCAGACACAATCTCAATGAAATCTCAGAGAAACCCAACATACTCTTCGATCTATTTATCACTTTCCTCAGAAACAATAATGCAGCCAACCTAAACTCAATCCTAAATTTAATCAAAGGTACTTTTCCAAGACAATTACACTTTCTCCCGCACCCTTCAGCCCCACCTTAAGCCCTCTTCCTAAGCCATATTTCATTTCAATACAAGAACTTACTGATTTCCATGATTATAATTTTTACAACACCCCATTTATACTTTATTCTTTGTTAAAAACCTCTTAGTATGTATATTCCTTGTATTATTAACTATTACCATAACATCCCATTTCACTTGTTATTCTTTAAAATAATATTGTCTTAGGATTTCACCACAAATGATCTTTGCTCCAATACGGCTGATGATGACCCCTGGATGGGTCGAAACTAGTACCGTATAATTTTGTAATTTTGTGAATATATTGTATTGAAAAGGTGGAAACATTTACATTATTATTATTATTACTTATATATTATTCTCAGTTCAATACGGACCAAAAACATGAAATTCATAACCATCAATAATGTGCATAAACTTACTAGAGTGCAATCATGTATGGAACGACGTCACTGAGGACAGGAATGGCAGCAGATATTGTTTTCGGGCGAATCCAGGCTCTGTTTGTTTGAAAATGATGACCGGATTTTGGTTCGCCGCAGATAGGGGGAGAGGCATCACATTGACTGCATTCGTACAAGACATACAGTGCCGACTCAAGGCCTAATGGTATTGGGTGCTATTGAGTACAACCATCAATAAAAGTTAGTGGGTGTCCAGGGCACTGTGACCATTTTGACCTACGTGAATAACATCCTGCGACCCGTAGCCATTACCCTTTCTGCACGACACCCCACGCGCCTTATTTTAACAGCACAATACGCGACCACATGTTGCTGCACGAAAACGTACCTTCTTATTGTTACAGCATGTCAGAATGTTGCCCTGGCCCGCCCGATCACCGGACTTGTCACCAATCGAAACTGTGAGGGATATGGTGGAATGACGGGTGCTGTGATGTGACCCTATGCCAACCACCAAAGAGGATCTGTGGAACCAGGTGAATGCAGAATGGATGGATATACCCCAGGACTCCATTCGAGCCTTATACGCGTCGATGTCATCACTCACGGAACACGTTATTAGTGCCCATGGAGGACTCAGTGCTTAGTAGGCAACAGGACACAAATACATCGCAATTGGGAAGTATCCCGGTGACAATGATCACTAACAGTAGTTAAAGCATAATTAGGCAACAATAAGAACAATACAACAACAAGAGTATATTGCATGAAGTTATTACAAGAAATACTACTGGTTTAATATTCTAAATCTAGCATCTTCTATATACAAATTCACAAAAACTTAAGTATTTCTAACACTGCGGTTTACGACACTGTGGGTTGAGCTTACTACGAGCTTAACGTTACAAGTAAGGTAAGGGTTATTCTGCCCGAAGGCAGGTCCGAACCTCCGCAGAGGTGTTCCTGAGCCGGAGTTTACGTGCGGTAGGGTGGCCAGTTCCTTTCCGCTGCTCCATTCCCTTACCCCCCACCAACAGCGCGTGGCAACCCACCCAACTCCTGACCACGCCCAATGTTGCTTAACTTCGGAGATCTCGCGGGATCCGGTGTTTCAACACGGCTACGGCCGTTGGCAACGTTACAAGTGGTAATAAAGTATAGTTAAAACATAATTATCCAACAACAACTACAAACAATAAGAGCACAACAAGCAATTCCATGGAAAGAAAATATTACAAAACATACTGCATTATAAATACACTCTAAACATTCTAAAACATATCAAGATCACTCCGGTCCTCGCGCGGATTATTACCGTCCTGGGGTAGAATTTTCTAAGTATTGTATATGTTTTAAAAATGTCATTTGAGTATTTTATATAATCCTCAATAAACAATAGCTAAATATGTATCTGAATTTTAAGGTTAGTTTCTCCAGATATTTCCGTTATTATGACATTTGAAATGCAAATGCACGACAATAGTCATCCATGCAAGAACTGGCGTTACAGTTTTGTTGTTTAACTTACCTACAACTTGTATCATCTTCACGAAGTGTTCCAGAGTGATTATATTATGCCGTAACATGGGGCATTACCTACGCAGTGGGAGTTAAGCACTTGATCTGTCTTCTCTATGAAACATAAACTTTCCCACCCGACTCCACCAACAAAGAGGTTACGAGATGCATGCATTTTTATGGCATGAACGGAAGGCAGTAGACAAGCCTACACCGATCAGGGAGACATTTGACATGTTTGTGAGGAAGTGCCAAAAGTGTTTCAATGGGCAACTGACTGCATTCCTTTGAAACTGCCCTTTCAGGTAATTTGTAAGAAGAAAAATTATTTTTAACATATTTTGAGAAGAAAATTCCTGTACGACCTGTCATTGGATCTCATCAGACCCCATATCTTCATAAGGATAGGCCTACAAAAAGAAATTATCCCAAGGAACTGAAAAGGAGGTGCAAGATTCTTATGGGAATTGGACATGATGAGATACCTGCATCAGTCGTTGGTCGACAACGCTGTTATATGTGCGTAAGAAGTCGCAAAAACACCACTCGGAAATTCCGCAGTACACGTTTCAGTTGGATTTGCTCTGATCACGCAGATGCTGTCTGCCTGCGTTGTTCTTGTGTAACACGTGTGGAGGCAACAGACAACGAAAGTGGTTGAGTACACGCAGAAATGAAAGCAGTTGAAAATGTCTTGAAAATTTTGTCATATTCCTTAACAGGTTATTTGTAACATGTGATACTAAGTTATAAAAAGTATTCATTTCTGAATAAATAAGGTCATTATTTAGTAGATAAAACGACCTATATAAACATATAGTAATACCTAAAGTAGAGAACAGATGATTTTACTACCGCATTATACTGCCAGAGTTTGAGGTTCTTGGAGAGGTACTTTGATGCGTAAATGCTTCTGCAGGATTGATGGCCCTCTCAAACTTCCTGCACCTGGTGTCTAGGTTCTGAGTGTCTCGTGGTGACCTAGAAAGGCCCTCTTAGGAAACTAGAACTCAAAGAGAGGAATATCCCGGGGAGAATATTGGGACCCGTAAGAGGAGGGGAAGGCACCAAGAGCGTTCGGCACAACAAAGAGCTATACAAACATCAGTAAGACATTCTTACTCTTACAAGAAAAAGGCGCCTGGTCTTATACGGGCACTTAACCCGCATGAAACACTGCAAACATATCAACAAGCTCTGGCAGGTAGAGGAGAAAGTTGATCACGTCAGTAGGATCTGGTACAAATGGGAATCCTGGAAGAGTCCATACATGATCGCCTAGAGTTTCGGCAAGCCATCCTGGGGGGAATTTTGCCAACGTCACTTACGAGTAGGAAGAACATAGGGACCAGCAGACTTATCTGAATGGAGGAAAGAAAGCTGGCTCACAGCCATAAAATGAAGGAATACTGGAAGGGGAGAAAAGAGAAGGCCCAAGTTACGATAAGGCACGAGTCCCTTGGTCCTCAATAGGCTCAAACGACAAGGAAGAAGACGATAAATACTTGGTAGAACGACAGAATGAAAATGACATGTGTCATCCACGCGAGTACTTGCGTTAGAATCCACAGCACGAGCAGCGCAGTGATAAGTAACATTGCATCTGCGTGACGAGGGAGCTAAAGTAGTTACCTACCCTAGTAGAACAGCCTGCCTGAATATTGGTGGGAAGTAGCTGGGGAGTTAAATGACTTTCCTTTCTTAGCATGCCATTTCACTAGTTCATACATGTCCTGATAACTAGTGGTACGTGACGCACTGGTTCATCGAAGTATACTAGATATTCGACCCCTGCTCTGAGAAGTTAATGGGAATGAGGGGGTGTATACTTAACGGAAAACGGCAGAGCAGTGTGTTCACCGCTGTCTGTGTCTGGGCCATTCCAGCTTTGGATCTTGGCACTGACAGAACGCCAGCGTAGTACTGTTCGAGAAAAGTGTGAAACTGTGCATTACTTCATTTGATCGAACATTTCATGTGATAGCATTGCTTTTAACCATGATCCTCCAGTCGGTTATCTCGGTATTTTGGCAAGAATACAGACATCATTGTAAGGACCTACGTAGAGTTCAGTTTAATATTTGTCTGTGTCTGTTACATCATTACGGGACAGTGATAGATCGATATTAATGAAACTTGCTATTTGAATTTAGAATGAGGTCGAATAGGATATAAGCTATAAGTTGTTCAAAAAATTTCAGCAGGAGGTGGTGTTTTACTGTTGGTTTTAAGCGAAAATAGCTCACGGAGTATTTTTATCAGTACTTAAGCCGGCAACTTCCGATATTAGTCCATGCGCAGTGGCTGTCTATTCTTTCCTTCTCGTGGCCTTCTCGCGGAAGACGTGATCGGGGCGGTGGACAAGGTTGCCAACCTCTCTAGTTAAGTACTAAGACAGGACAAGCCACCAGGTTAGAGCGGCCTTAGGCCTCTAATTTCCCCTGTGTAAACACCATTGGTCTGTGCAGGTTAGGGTACAGGTGCATAAGAACATTGTTGTGAATTGGTTAGGGTAGGGAAAAGGAGAAGCAAAGGGGGTCTGGGAGCGTAGAGCTTAGAATCAGATCGACGAGGGGCGATCAAAACGCATTTCGTAAGGTCCAGTTGTGGAAAGCTAAATCACAACTGCTCTGAGTAGGGTCTACTCCAGGCCGATAACAACTGGTTAGGGTATGGTTTAACACTTTTCAGTACTTTTTTAAAACACATATTTATTCCAGATAAGAACGGAATTCTGTATTCAGCATTCTTGTTGATTTTATTCTGCGTGGATTGGTATTACAATCTGATTATTGCTATTGACGACAATGGCGCCACATTCAGCTTTATGGTGGCCAATAGGAATGCAAGATCGTACTTCAGGCATACATAATGGCATCTGTTGCTTTCCATTTCGTTATAAATATGAATTTACTTCTGGGGCGGAATGGTGGGTTCCAGGACATCGCAATGAACACATTTCTCTTCTAAAATAATATCCAAGTAAGATTTCCATAAATTCTAATTCCTGTCAATGTTACCAATGATGGAAGTTGCCGACTAAAGTTTTACTGACTTTTTGTTCTCCACCGCATTTCGATACGGTGACGAATAAGGTTAATATCAGAGGCAATCACGTGGAAGTTTAAGTCCAAAGGCCAGTAACTAACTTTATGGGCTGTATAAAGTTGCTATGTACACTGACTGACAGAGCAAATGCAACACCAAGAAGGAGTGGTCAGAACTTTATGCCAATTGCAGGGTAGACTGACGTCACTGAGGTATGCTCATGATGTGAAATGCGCCGCTGTGCTGCGCACGTAGCGAACAATAAATGGGACACGGCGTTGGCGAATGGCCCACTTCGTACCGTGATTTCTCAGCCGACAGTCATTGTAGAACGTGTTGTCGTGTGCCACAGGACACGTGTATAGCTACGAATGCCAGGCCGCCGTCAACGGAGGCATTTCCAGCAGACAGACGACTTTACGAGGGGTATGGTGATCGGGCTGAGAAGGGCAGGTTGGTCGCTTCGTCAAATCGCAGCCGATACCCATAGGGATGTGTCCACGGTGCAGCGCCTGTGGCGAAGATGGTTGGCGCAGGGACATGTGGCACGTGCGAGGGGTCCAGGCGCAGCCCGAGTGACGTCAGCACGTGAGGATCGGTGCATCCGCCGCCAAGCGGTGGCAGCCCCGCACGCCACGTCAACCGCCATTCTTCAGCATGTGCAAGACACCCTGGCTGTTCCAATATCGACTAGAACAATTTCCCGTCGATTGGTTGAAGGAGGCCTGCACTCCCGGCGTCCGCTCAGAAGACTACCATTGACTCCACAGCATAGACGTGCACGCCTGACATGGTGCCGGGCTAGAGCGACTTGGATGAGGGAATGGCGGAACGTCGTGTTCTCCGATGAGTCACGCTTCTGTTCTGTCAGTGATAGTCACCGCAGACGAGTGTGGCGTCGGCGTGGAGAAAGGTCAAATCCGGCAGTAACTGTGGAGCGCCCTACCGCTAGACAACGCGGCATCATGATTTGGGGCGCTATTGCGTATGATTCCACGTCACCTCTAGTGCGTATTCAAGGCACGTTAAATGCCCACCGCTACGTGCAGCATGTGTTGCGGTCGGTGGCACTCCCGTACCTTCAGGGGCTGCCCAATGCTCTGTTTCAGCAGGATAATGCCCGCCCACACACTGCTCGCATCTCCCAACAGGCTCTACGAGGTGTACAGATGCTTCCGTGGCCAGCGTACTCTCCGGATCTCTCACCAATCGAACACGTGTGGGATCTCATTGGACGTCGTTTGCAAACTCTGCCCCAGCCTCGTACGGACGATCAACTGTGGCAAATGGTTGACAGAGAATGGAGAACCATCCCTCAGGACACCATCCGCACTCTTATTGACTCTGTACCTCGACGTGTTTCTGCGTGCATCGCCGCTCGCGGTGGTCCTACATCCTACTGAGTCGATACCGTGCGCATTGTATAACCTGTATATCGGTAAACATCAATTATTCTTCCGTGCCGATTCTGTTTTTTCCCCAACTTTCATCCCTTTCGAACCACTCCTCCTTGGTGTTGCATTTGCTCTGTCAGTCAGTGTAGATTGTTCCGGTAACATTTGAGCAAATATGTTTATCATTCAGTATTTTTTAAATTTTAACTCGATACTTGGCTTTATTTTATACCCGAAAGAATGGATCAAATAAAGGTCAGCAATGAAATGAAATGGCATGTGGTTTTTAGTGCCGGGAGTTTCCAACGACAAGTACGGCTCCCCAGATGCAGGTCTTTCGATTTGACGCCGGTAGCTGAGCTGCACGCCGTGATGAGGAAGAAATGATGAAGAAGACAGCACACACACCTAGTCCCCGTGCCAGCGCAATTAACCAATGATGGTAAAAATTTCCGACCCTGCCAGGAATTGGACCCGGGACCCCTGTGACCAAAGGCCAGTGCGTTAATGATTTAGCCATGGAGCCGGACAATAATACAATACAATATGGAACTGGGGAGGGCCGGAGTGAACGAGGAAGCAAGTACGTTACAAGCCCCTGACTGGAAGAGGCATGCCCACTTATGTGTTTCAGAATCTGCTGAACAATAACAGGGGTGGACAAAAGTGTAATCATGCACCTGCTAACTGTCACATCAATGATGGATACTACAGGTTCTAATAGTAATAAAGTATTTTTTCTGGTTATATTAGTCTTTTCTGGGAGCATGTTGGCTAATTCTATGTTTAAAACAGAATAGATTTCATGACGCCATTATATATTTACAGTGAACATTACAACCTGGAATCCAGCGGAATTCAAACTTTGGACGTCCAGGAAGTAAACGAACAGGTGAGTCACCATCCCCATCACTACTCAATCATTTTCTTATTCTGATTGATATTATTGTCTGTTTCTTTGGATGTGCGGTCAGGGTCGAGGCCTGGTTGTAAGGATCCGTGGTTCGTGTCGTGGATTTCCATAGTATCTGATTGCTTTTCCTTACTTGGAAATTTAATGTTTGTGATGGTTTCAACATACCTTTATATACACACAACAACCGCACTACTAAACACGTGAACATGTCCCTCCACAAAGAGTAGGGTCAGGAATGGCATCCAACTGTAAAACAGGGACAAATCCTCATGTGTGTGACAGTTTTTCTCATCCACGACCCCACCAGAGTGCGAGGGAGGCGCTGGAGAATTATTATTTACGATGGCGTCTGCTATGCCAATTTCAATTCATCCTTCCTCGTTGTTTCCTTTTCCCTTCCTTCCAGAATTTCTTCATAATTGCACTATGCTTTATTCTATATTCCTCAGACCACTTTGGACCGAGGTTCCTTTTCATACTTCCTTGGAATACTTCCATTATTACTGTTTTTTTAATCGCTCTTGCTATAGTTTCTTCTTCTCTTACTTTACTCCTCTCTAAATTTTCCTTGACCTCTTGTATCCAGCGTATTCCAAAGGTAATTGAATATTTCTTTTGTCAATCTGGTATTACCCATTCAGATACGTATAAAATAGAAACCCTTTTTTATTGTTTCTGTTATATTTTCTATGCGCTGGTATATTTCCTTATTATATCCTAATTTATATTGTTCTGTTTTTTTTTTTTAAAAGTTTATTTATTGTCGCTTTATCTTAGAAAGTCATATCGCGACATTCACAATTATACATACAGGATTATTACATTGATTACATAGTTACAATTTTAAAAATAACAACAGTACATTTTGATCAGATAGTAATTATATGTCATTGAATAGATTTGTTTGTCTAAAAAACTTAATTATGTTTTTACATTCAGTATCTTTGTTGAAGATGTCACATACTCTATTATTCTGGTTTAAATTACACAACTGTCTTTGTTGATCGTATAGATGACATTCTAGTAAAATGTGGTCAACAGTCTTTCTTTTTTGACAGGTGTCACATATTGGTGGAGGTTTCTTAGAGAAGATATGAGCATGAGTCAGTTTGCTATGGCCTATACGTATTCTAGTAATGAGCACTTGTTCTCAACGCTGAAGGAATGAAACATCAAATTTATCTGTAGATCCACGCCTGATATCATGGAGTCTTGTGGGTTGTTCCCTTGTGCACTCAGTTAACCACTGTTTTCGGATCTTTGTAGTAAGAAAAGGAGCAACGTCGGTGTAGGGGATTAGAAAGTTTGGATCATGTACAGGAAGATGAGTTGCTTCTTTAGCTGATATATCAGCTTGTTCATTGCCTTTTATTCCCTTATGTGAGGGAATCCATATTATGGTAACTTGCTGTCCTTTATTTTTTACGGTATTGTAAGTTTGCAGTATGTCTTGTGCTAATGTATTTGAGGATGATGCATTTTGAATGAGTTTTACTATTGATAAAGAATCACTAAGGATTAGAAAAGGTTCTTTTTTGGGGGAACTCTTTATGGATTCCATAGCTTTTAGGATAGCATACAGTTCACATGTGAATATGGAGCATGAAGCTGGGAGTGCATACGTCATTGTATGATCGGGGTGGACAACAGCACAGCCGCTACCATATTCGGTTTTTGAGCCATATAGGAGTGTGTCTGGGCAGACTTTCACACTTTTCAGATAACATTTGTTTAAATACGGTACTATCTGTTGTTTCTTTATTGAATTCACTTAAATCTAATATTGTTGGTGGTGGTTCAGCTATCCAGGGGGGGAATGTGATGTCTTTTTTAGTTCTTGAAGCAATCGGGGGAACTGAAGAATTAATTTCCTGTAAGTATTGCGTAAACCTAACGTGGGAGGGTATATGTCTCTTTTGTTGCGAGGAATAGCGTTGAGGCTGATAGCGTGGAAAAACATACTCGTGTGCTCTGGAGTGAGGAGAGGCCGCTATCTTCACTGCGTAGTTGATAATCAGTTGTTTTCTACGAGTCCGAAGCGGGGGTTCATTAGCTTCTATTAATAAACTTGAGATCGGGCTAGTTTTGAATGCTCCCAGGACAATCCTGAGAGACGTGTTTTGAATCGGGTCAAGCATTTTCAATGAGGATGCTGTAGCTGAATTATATATAATAGAACCATAATCCAGTTTGGTGCGAATTATAGATTTGTAAGTGCACATTAATACATGAAGGTCTGCTCCCCAGTTGTTAGCTGCCAATGATTTGAGTACATTAATTCGATGTAGGCAATCTTTTTTTTACAGTTTTTAGATGGGAGTTCCATGTTAATTTTCTGTCAAAGGTCATTCGTAGTATTTTTATTTCATTTACTATCTCAATTTTATTTCCCTTGAGGTACAATTCTGGGCAGTTACTATCACTCTTTTGTTTGGAAAATAAGATGCATTTGGTTTTGGTTGAAGAAAAGGTAAAGCCTGTGTGTTTTCCCCATTTGGCAATATCTTCAAGGGAATTTTGTATTATTGTTTGGGTGGTTGACAGGTTGCGACCTCTGCAAAAAATAGTCATGTCATCAGCAAAGAGGCAAGTTTTTACAGGAGGGTTAACGCATGACGTGATGCCATTTATAGCTACTAAGAATAGTGTTACACTCAGAACTGAGCCTTGTGGGACACCATTTTCTAAACTGACTTCTTGGGACAGGACACCATTAGCTCGAACTTGAATGCGTCGGTCTTGCAGGAAGTTATAGATAAAACTGATCATATTTCCCTTAATATTATGTTGCAGTAGAGTTTTAATAACGTGAGGTTTGCACACCATATCATATGCTTTATGAATATCCAGGCAGACAGCAAGGAGATGTTGTCCATAATGAAAGGCATCCAGGATTTCTGACTCCAATACTACTAAGGTGTTAGCTGTTGAGTGAAACTGTAGGAAGCCACACTGTTCTGCAGTGAAGAAATTCAGTTGTTCTAGAACCCATTTTAGTCTTTTATTTATTATTTTTTGCATAAATTTGCACATAGTGCAGGTTAGAGCTATTGGTCGATAGTTATCGGGTAACATGTGGTCGCAGCCAGGTTTAGGTATTGGAATTACTATAGCTTTCCTCCAAGCTACAGGAAAGACTTTCTGTGCCCAAATGAAATTAAATATTTCAATGAGGAATGCTAGGCCTTCAGGTGGAAGTTCTTTCAAGAAGTCATATATAATATCGTCAGGACCTGGGCTTGTACTTCGACAGCTACTAAGTTCAAATAGTACTTCATTAATACTGATATTATCGTTGTAGCATTGGTCAGCACTTAAGTGGATGAATGACTGTAAATCAGGACAATCTTCACGAGAGGATAAAAATTCTTGTTCATAGTTGGAATCATTGTTCTGTTGTTTTCATTGAACCTAATATTTTTCTCACGATTCTTCTTTCCATTAATTCCAGTTTATCTAAATTGTAGTTCAAAACTGTACATTCACTAGCGTAAAGGCATTTTGGTTTCACCATTGTACTGTAGTGCCTTATTTCAATATTTCTAGATAAGCATTTCTTGTAAAATTCGTTAGTGATGCTATACACTCTTGCCATCTTGTGTAGACTTTATTTTATAGTAGATTTTTCTAAACCACCTTCTTGAATTATTTCTCCCAGGTATTTGAATTTATTTACTTTATCTATTCGACCAAAATGTGCTGTCAAATATTTTGGAACGTTTTTATGTTTAAAATACATTTTTGTTTTCTTTCGTAATGAGATTCTGAAACCTGTTTTTATCTGTGTCGTAGCACTGTGAGGATCTATGATTACTATTCTTCTTCTTCTTCTTCTTCTTCTTCTTCTTCTCCTTCTTCTTTGTTTAGGCCTATGGGGGCCACGTGGTTCTTAATACTGGTGAGCTTTTTTCTTGTAAGCCCAGTATTCCTTCATTCTAGCGCTATGGATGTCTTTTTTTTCTTGAGTCCATTTCACTCCTACTCCTGGACGCAGTGATTTAGATGTTAGTGACCAGCCACACAGAGGCTAAAATCTAGGAAAAGTTTTCTCCGCACATCAGTCAACCTTGAGGGGAAAGCAGAGAATGCTAGAGTCACAATGTGGAAAGAAAGAATCCACCACCTTTCCAACTGGATAGAGCCAAAGGAAAGTCTTCCATGTGGACACCAGGAGAAGTGGACAGTATGGAAAGCCCTTAACAGACTCCGTACAGAAGTCGGCAGAACCAAAGTAAACTTGCGGAAGTGGGGCTTCTCAAGTGATTCATCACTTTGTGATTGCGGAGAGCAGCAGACGATCCAACATCTATGTCAGTGTGTTTTATGTCCTTCAATGTGCACTATGAAAGACTTGATTGCAGCCTCCCCGAACGCTATTGACGTCGCCCAATACTGGGCAAGCATTATCTAGCTCTTGAATATTGTTGCTCTATCTGTGATTGTATAATAGACTTGTATATTTGTATAGTAGAAATGTAGATGTTGCTTTTTGTTAAATATCTATAAGTTGATACTTCTGACACGAATAAAGAAAGACTGGAGGGAGTCAGATTTCTTGATTAACTTTCTGAATTTATCGCGGTTGTAAATGTCAATGTGATCATTGTTCATGTATTGCAGGCATTTCCGAGCTAAATTCGTCCATTTGGCATTTGTTGCTTTACTATTATTATCATTATGTTTTTTTTTCGTGTGGATATTTCTAGCCGGGTGCAGCCCTTATGAGGCAAACCCTCCGATGAGGGTGGGCGACATCTGCCATGTGTAGGTAACTGCGTGTTATTGTGGCGGAGGATAGTGTTATGTGTGGTGTGTGAGTTGCAGGGATGTTGGGGACAGCACAAATACCCACCTCCCGGGCCATTGGAATTAACCAATGAAGGTTAAAATCCCCGACCCGGCCGGGAATCGAACTCGGGACCCTCTGAACCGAAGGCCAGTACGCTGACCATTCAGCCAACGACTCGGGCATTATTATTATTATTAACATTGCTATTTTTTAATTCTTACATTACATTTGTGATTCTGCATGAGTTCCTGTGCTAAAACACGCATAGAACAACATCCACATGCTCATACTCTTATTTCAAAAGCCATCAAACTCCTCACGAAGTGCACTGTAAATGTAGGATATTCAATCTGAAAATGAAATTAGATCTCATTTATGAACGTGAATCTCGTTTGCATGCCGGTGCGCGTTATCTGAGCAGTCCACTTCAAAACATCCCTCCCCTAACATAAACTTGATATTAACTGCGACATCCACCGTGTACAGTTCAGCATGCATGATGCATCAGGCAAAGGCCAGTGACTATTGACAGGGGTAATTAGCGAGCTACACCAAGCTGCTCTTCTTTTCCAACAATCAGCTTAACTCAACACCAGTCCCCATTAAAACGGTTCCAAGGCTTTAATGAGGCCGATAGTATAGGCGTTTGTATGACCTCTGTATTGAAATACTCGTGTGGATGGAGTTGGCAATAATAATTATTATTTTAATAATAATAATAATAATAATAATAATAATAATAATAATAATAATAATAATAATAATAAGTGTCAATAATTACCGCGGCATCTCCTGTTACTTATACAATCCTCTCCAAAGCCTTACTCACTAGAAACGTAGAACAACTTGACTTAGGCCTAAAAGTTGGTGAAAACAAAGCCGAAAATCCAGATCCTTTGCAGAACTGATCCAAAATCTAAAAATGACTATCACTTACCTGAAACTCAGAGTCAGAGCATTCGTCATCACTTTTGTAGATTTCCAGAAGGCGTATGACTCGATTATCCGCACAGCCCTCTTTCAAGTTCTTCAACAATTTGGCCTAGACAGCAAAACCCGACAGTTCATCCAAAATACACTCACTGGTACGTCTTCCAAAGTGAAATTCAGATCTGAGATTTCTGAAGCCTATCAAATCCAAACACGAGTTCGGCATGGAGACGGACTATCACCACTACTTTCTAACTGTGCCCACGAGAGCGTCATCCTGGAATGGAGACGTGTTCTGCAATCTAAAGGAACTCCTAATTGAGTTCAAATAGGCTGAACACATAATGGTAACAATATTGATTGCGTTTCTTTTGCAGATAACCTCGCTCTTCTTACTTCCTCTCCTGAACTAGCTACTCAACAAATCAATTACCTGCATGAAAGTGCAGTTAAGATTGGCCTCAAAATCTCCTATTCCAAAACCAACTTCATTTCTACATAGTGTACATGCTCCATCATACTTTCTAACTACCCACGATAGGATCTTGAATGTGGAAAGATTCAAGTACCTTGGTGAATGGGTAAAATCCAACGATTGTGAGAAGTTCGCCTTCTTAACACCTGTCAACAAGTTTGAAACAGTCTTTCGAATCACTCAAAACATAATACAACATATACAACAAAAAGTCCTTCTCTCGAAATGCAAATTTCGACATTGTGAGGCTGTAATTAGATCTGAAAGAGAGGAGGATTTTCAGAATAATGCTTGGTCACAACCTCAAAGATGGTGTATACAGACTTTGGAACAACTTATAAAGATACCCACACCTAAGAGATATCAAGCGTAATCCTGAAAACAAGGATACCATTTTAGGCCCCCCTCTTCAGATTGTTTTTTTTTTTTTTTTGGCTATGGGCTTTACGTCGCACCGACACAGATAGGTCTTATGGCGACGATGGGATAGGAAAGGCTTAGGAGTTGGAAGGAAGCGGCCGTGGCCTTAATTAAGGTACAGCCCCAGCATTTGCCTGATGTGAAAATGGGAAACCACGGAAAACCATTTTCAGGGCTGCCGATAGTGGGATTCGAACCTACTATCTCCCGGATGCAAGCTCACAGCCGCGCGCCTCTACGCGCACGGCCAACTCGCCCGGTTTCAGATTGCTAGCTGAAAGAATCAGTAAACGTTCGTTATCCTACTTATCCTACGATTCCTCCTTGGTTGGTGGATATAGATACGATCTTATAGAGTATGAAACCTCAGAAAGAGTCCGGCTCCATGGCTAAATGGTTAGCGTGCTGGCCTTTGGTCACAGGGGTCTCGGGTTCGATTCCCGGCAGGGTCGGGAATTTTAACCATAATTGGTTAATTTCCCTGGCATGGGGGTCTGGGTGTATGTGCTGTCAAAATCATCATTTCATCCTCATCAGGACGCGCAGGTCGCCTACGGGAGTCAAATCAAAAGACCTGCATCTGGCGAGCCGAACTTGTCCTCGGACACTCCCGGCACTAAAAGTCATACGCCATCTTTTTTCTCAGAGAGAGATATTCAACCTTCAATCCAACTCAACTACTCAAATACACACTTAAAGACCGGTTCACCAAGAAGAAGTTCCAACTTGACTGAAGCTTGTCCATTTTGATGCATGGAAGAAAGCACACTCCGAAGGGGCTGGCGGGCTGGCAGTGAAACAAACAGTTGAGATCTCGCGGTCTTCATTCGTCCTACCGATAAATGATAATAATAATAATAATAATAATAATAATAATAATAATAATAATAATAATAATAATGCTATTTGTTTTACGTCCCACTAACTACTCCTTTACGGTTTTCGGAGACGCCTAGGTGCCGGAATTTAGTCCCGCAGGAGTTCTTTTACGTGCCAGTAAATCTACCGACACGAGGCTGACGTATTTGAGCACCTTCAAATACCACCGGACTGAGCCAGGATCGAACCTGCCAAGTTGGGGTCAGAAGGCCAGCGCCTTAACCGTCTGAGCCACTCAGCCCGGCAGGTAATAATAATAATAATAATAATAATAATAATAATAATAATAATAATAATAATAATAATAATAATAATAATAATAATAGTGGCTTTACATCCAACTAACTACTTTTACGGTTTTGGGAGACGCCGAGGTGTCGGAATTTAGTCCCACAGTTCTTTTAGGTTACAGTAAATCTACCGACACGAGAGTGACGTATATGAGTACCTTCAAATACAACTGGACTGAGCTAGGATCAAACCTGCCAAGTTTGGGTCAGAAGGCCAGGTTCTCAACCGCCTGAGCCACTGAGTCCGGTAATATTCCTATCCAATGTGTCACAACCCATGAAACAGCGCGGATTTGGCTGAATGAAATGGATCGATTTTATTAATTTCGCCTTATTACCAGGACAGGACTTTGATAACATAAAAATGTTTAAAAAGTGACTGAAAAAAAAACAGTAAGATGACCGAAAACTTAAAAAAGGCACAACATTTTTAAGTGGAATTTTACAATGAATTTACTAATCGAGTTAGTATAGGTCCGCCTCTGTTGTGTAGTGGTTAGCGTGATTAACTGCCCCCCCTCGGAAGCCGGGGCTCGATTCCCGGCTATGCCTTGAAATTTGAAAATTGGTACGAGGGCTGGAACGGATTTCGCTCATTTTCGGGACGTCATCTGAGTAGAAGAGGTTCGATTCCCACCTCAGCCATCCTCGAAGTGGTTTTCCGTGGTTTTTCACTTCACCAGGCAGATACCGGGATGGTACCTATCGTAAGGCCACGACCGCTTCCTTCCCTCTTCCTTGTATATCCTTTCCGATCTTCACAATCCCCCACAAGGCCCCTGTTCAGCATAGCAGATGAGGCCTCCTGGGCGAGGTACTTGTCCTTCTCCCCAGTTGTATTCCTCGACCCAGAATCCCACGCTCCACCCTTGTTGTGGTAGAACTTTGCTGAATCCGAGGGAGAAACCAACTCTGGAGGGTAAATGGATTAATAAAGGTAGAAAGAAAGAAAGAAAGAAAGAAAGAAAGAAAGAAAGAAAGAGAGTTGGTATAGCCTATGTTTATGTTATAAACATTATAATAAGCTTTTGGGCTTTTTCCGTGCCTGGAAAACAAAATAAAATCCTTCTCGTTCCGCAGAGAAATTTGCTCCAAGTCTTCAGAAGAAAATGTGGACTGTTCACGAGGAATACTTCTCCAACTGGTGGTGTCTATCTTGGAATGTGGACATCTCCAAGAAGTAAATGGTGAACAGAGTTTTTTAGTCCCCCGATTAACAAAGCGTTCTGAAGATTTTCATGTCTCCGTAGTCATCCTCGTTTAAATTCGCGATAATATCCAATTACACACGTGTAAATGGTTCAAAATCCTCAAACATGTAAGAAAATGACTAAAAAATATAAAATAGTGTAATAAATTGTATAAAATTACCAAATAATGACGTATAATTTTAGAAAATGACCTAGAATACAAAATGACAAAAAATTACCTAATAAATTATTTATGCAATGTGGGGGCTGTGATCACGATTTCTGTACAAGTTAACAATGTCAGTTATGAACTAATTAAAGATGACATGCCATCAACATTATTACGTTTCGACAGATTAAGTGGTCAGCCTAGAATACAAGCCTACACACATGACATTCGTAGATTTAGAAAACGCATTCGATAATGTCGATCGGACCACGTATTTGAGTGATAAGGGATCAGATACAGAGAAAGGAAACTTATCTACAATATATATATATATATAAACATCAGTCTGCAGTGATAAGAATCGAGGGCTTTGAAAAAGAAGCAGCAATCCAGAAAGAAGTGACGTAAGGCTGTAGTGTCTCCCCACTCCTTTTCACTGTTTGTGTAGAACGGGTGGTAAAGGTAATCAAAGAGGAATATGGAAGGCAATCCTTAGATTTGCCGATGATATTGTTTTTCTTACCTGAGCCTGCTAAAGATCTGGAGAAATTGCTGAGTGGTAAGGACAAAGTCTCGGGGAGGGAGTTCAAGATGAAAATAAGTAAGTTCCAGAACAAAAGTAATGGAGTGCAGTCGAACTCGATGCAGGAAATATTAGATTAGGGAATGATGTCTTGAAGGAAGTAGATGAATATTGTTATTAGGGTAGTAAAATAACTAACAACGGTAGAAGTAAGGAGGACATAAAACGCCGGCTAACACAAGTAAGGAAGGCCTCTCTTATGAAAATAAATTTGCTCACTTCGAACATTATATTTTGAAGACTTTCGCCTGGAGCTTGGCATTGTATGAAAGTGAAATACGGACGATAACGATAACTAGCTCAGAAAGAATAGAAGCTTATGAAATCTGGTATTACAGAATAATGCTGAAAGTGAGATGAGTAGATCGAATCACTTTTTTTTTTTTTTTTGTTATTTGCTTTACGTTGCTCCAACACAGATAGGTCTTATGGCGACGATGAGGGAGGGAGGGGTTAGGAGTGAGAAGGAAGCGGCCGTGGCCTTAATTAAGGTACAGCCCCAGCATTTGCCTGGTGTGAAAATGGGAAACCACGGAAAACAATCTTCAGGGCTGCCGACAGTGGGGTTCGAACCCACGATCTCCCGAATACTGGATACTGGCCGCACTTAAGCGACTGCAGCTATCGAGCTCGGTGAATCACAAATTAAGAGATACTGAATAGAATTGGTGAGAGGAAATCGATTTGGCTAAATTTGACGAGAAGAAGTGGTAGATTGAAAGGGCACATTTTAAGACACTCAGGACTTATTCAGTTAGTTTTTGTAGGATGTTTAGGCGGTAAGAACGGTAGGGTAGACCAAGGTATGAATATGAAGAGGAGATTAGAGCAGATGTGGGTTGCAGTAGTTACGTAGGAATGAAAACGTTAGCATGGGATAGGGTCGCATGGAGAGTTGCATCGAGCCAGTGTATGGACATATGATTGTAAAACTATTATTATTAATAATAATAATAATAATAATAATAATAATAATAATAATAATAATAATAATAATAATAATAATAATAATAATAATAATATAATACCTTTCCTCCACATTAAAAGAAAAGCGACGAGATGTTTATTTCTGTATGTCTTCTTGAATGCTTCCAAAATTCCCTGGTCCGTTGATTGACACAGCGAAGTCACTTTAGGAGGGTGAAACATGGCTCTTATATAGTGCGCGAAACTATTAGTGATAGTTCTATTTTCGGAGGTGAGGAGTAAGGAGGGAGCGGCCCCGGTTCCGGTAATACTGCCAACTGAATGGAAATGAAATCTGAATTGATTCGACAGTATGATCGATCGATAGGAATTTTCTACACCGTCGTTTCCGTGTAGGACTTCTAGCTTGTTCCTGTGTTGTACCTTGATTTTCCTCAGTCATGTTCAAGCTTAACCTACTGTATATTTTGACTTTGCTGTGTGAATAACAACAGTATTTAAAATGTTGCAATTATACCTCCAAATGTCTCACGGCGATGAACAATGGTTTCATATTTTTGTGTCAAAGGTTGCCAATACGAATCTCGAAGATAACCGAGGTCTACGAATTCAGCACTAGGGAGCCGAAGTATCACTAAAAGTTTCGCGTACTATATCTTCACCAGCGAAAATCATGTAGTGTTTAAAAGAGAAGTTATTGCTCGTTAACTTGTTGAGTTAGGCCTATACGAAATTTCGAGTTATTGGGTGTCGATTTAAAGGGATTCTACTCTATTAATAATAATAATAATAATAATAATAATAATAATAATAATAATAATAATAATAATAATAATAATATTTGCCTGGTGTGAAAATGAGAATCCACGGAATACCATGTTCAGAGCTGCAGACAGTGGGTTTCGAACCCACCATCTCTCTAATGCAAGCTGATAGCTACGTGACGCAAACCGTGCAACAACTTGCTCGGTCAAAAGATTATACAATTCCTGAAGTGAGTATGTATGATCACTTCAAGTACAAGTGAATATTCACAGTGAAGTGACTTCTTAGAGCACTGTGAGTCTTAAAGTAATTAACTAGAACTGAGTGCAGCTTGTTCCAGCCCCTTAACAGTCTCAAACTCAATTTTAATTTATTTATACACGTGGGGTAATAGTTGACAAAATTCGTAGTGGAAATTTTTTAGCCCTAGTTATGTTGTATCTCCTATCATTCATCAATATCTCTGTCTGAACTGACCCGCTTTGTCCAATAAGGGACACAGCAGTGCCTGATTGCCTAGTTAGTACATATCATTGATCAAGTACTGCAGGTTATTAAATTTGACATGCTACCCACGCATTTTCGGAAATATCATCCCATGTCACAGATTATTACATTTTTTCAGAAATCTGCGCTCCATTGTCTTTCAGTCGCACGCCCTGCGAATCAATAACAATTAACGTGTTCGGGAAAGCCCTTCAGGATGAGGTGAACTCTGCCTCAAGCGTGGATATTTAACAAGCAGCTCCGCTACCGTGATGTTTTGTAACTTTGTTGATACGAGAGAAAGAGAGAGAAAGTCCACCAGGAATTATTAGTTACAGAGTGTGTACGTATATGTCATCAACAAGAGGCAATAATATACAGAAAATTCAGGACACATAGCTTGGCAGCGAATAAAATTCCTGCGTATCTCGTTAGTAAATTATTTTAAAACGAGAACGCGATACTGTTGTCTGATGATAACTTTGTCATGTGTTAATTGTATTTGTGTAAACTGAGATGTACTTGTGAGGAGACTCGCTATTACAGCAGCAATGCTCGGTATCAGGAGTGAATTGTACTTGTTTATATTATATTGGTATAGTTTTATTTGTAAAGGCCTATAAGGAATGAAAATTAATGTATACTCTTAACTATAACAAAATCGAACAATACTGTGTTTGTCTATCACAGTTAGTAAAAGAAAAAATACTCACCTTTTTTGTGGCTCCTTTTTTCAATTACTTAACTTTAAGACTGGCTACGGCATGGCAGTAATGCTCCCGAAGTACAACGTTTTTATACCTCAGCCACCATTTCCGATTTGTTCTCCCAAAATGGTTATATGGAAGAGTGTGTTGCTCCGTAGCTAACTGGCTGTCATGCCATCCTTTGGTACAAATGTTTTCGAGTTTGATTCGTGGCCACGATAGGGATTTTGAACTTGATTGTTTTCCTTCTCCGAATTTGTGAATGGGCTTACGTGCTGTTTTCGACATTAGATTTCATGCTAGGTAGGGCCCCTTCCTCAAAGATTTGCAGGTTTCCCGTGGGCATCAACTGGAAATACTATTCGCTGGAGACGAAATGCTATTATTATTATTATTATTATTATTATTATTATTATTATTATTATTATTATTATTATTATTATTATTCTTTCATTTTGGACGACTATGGACCACGTTAATTCGAATTTAATCAGCTAAATCTGCTTCTGGAGTTTAATCCTCATTCAGTACTCCTTCAACCTTTCACTCTGTAATTTTCTCCTTTCTTTTGTACATGGCGCTTGGGTATGGGATCTAACTTTTCCTTGGAACCTCTTCGAGGCGTTGATCCTTGACTTGTAGGCATCCCTGTTGCTGATTTCCGTTCATTGTGTTCCCATTTCTTCCAGTTCCTTCTTCACCTCCTGAAATGAAATGTCGTATGGCTTTTAGTGCCGGGATATCCCAGGACGGGTTAAGCTCACCAGTTGCAGGTCTTTCTATTTGACTCCCGTAGGTGACCTGGGCGTCGTGATGAGGATGAAATGATGATGAAGACAATACATACACCCAGCCCCATGCCATTGGAATTAACCAATTAAGGTTAAAATCCCCGACACGGCCGGTAATCGAACCCGGGACCCTGTGAACCAAAGGCCAGTACGCTAACCTTTCAGCCAACGAGTCGGACTTCACCTCCTGATACCAGCGCACTGTAGTTTTCCTGATCTCAAAAGATCTTATTACCTGATTGGTCAGTCTTTCCGGGTTCATTCCATTGATGTGTACGAAGAACATGGCTTCTCTCTTCCGGATGGTATCTGAGATCTTTTCCATCTTGAGATGTAATTATTCGTTTCTTTTCTTCCTCTATGATCTTTGTTCTGTTCTTTTGGGTCCCAGTATCTTCCTCAGAATATTTCTCTCCACTAGTTCCAACTTCTTGAACCATCCTGTTCTTATCAGGTTCAGACATTCAGCTGTATATAAAGCATCTAGGCAGATCACTGTCTGGTAGTGTCCGAGTTTTGCATTGATGGGGATATTCGTCTTGTTGTAAGTGTCCATATTTAGTTTATATGAGAAGTTCGTCTTGCTGATTCTCGATAACAATGCCTCTCTTTCCGACAGGTTATTGTCTGTCCACACTCCCAGATATTTGAATTGTTCCACTTTATGAATCCTTTCTCCTTCTTCTTCTTCCACTTAGGCCTATTATTATTATTATTATTATTATTATTATTATTATTATTATTATTATTATTATTATTATTATTATATGAAGAATTAAATCCTACAGAAGCAGTATTCACACCTTTCCTTATCAAATAATACCTGGGGCACAGTCACTTGAAGCGAAGGTTGTAACCCAGGTTTGGAAGCATATTAATAACTTATAATTATCATCACATCAACATCGTCAACATCATTTTCCAGCTCCAGTTTCTTGGGTGTGGTGTACAAGCGATTGCCACTTCTCCTTGTCGAAGTATAGTTTGGGTTCCTCTATGTCCTCCTGCTTGACATTCCTCTTGCAGACCTCCGGTTTCACTATTCTATTCCTTGGTCTCCCTACAAGCCTCTCCGCTTTCACTTCTCTGTCAAAGTAATTCCTCGCTGTTCTCGTTTTGACAATCCTCATGTCATGTCCAAACCATTGTAGCTTGCGTATTCCTAAAAGTTCGGTAACAGGTATTTTGATGCCAGCCTCCTTCCTGCTTGCTTCATTTCTTTCCTGGTTTTTGGGTTCGTTCTGATGAATTTCATTTCTCTTGACTGGATTTTACTATTAACCTTTATGTAGGGTACTTGTTTGGAGTCCATAGGTGAGAGCTGGAATGAAGTAGGTATGAAATATGGTCACTTTTGCTTTCTGGGTTATTTCAGCATCCCAGAGTACGTTTCTCACTTGAAAATAAAATTAAGGAGTTTTCCGAGTCTTATTATTTCTTGATTTATTGTTTGTCTTTTGAAATGATACATCCAAGGTATGTGAAGTTAGAGAAGTTAATAACTGTGGCAGTAAGATGTGTTCTATTGCAACACCTATTTATAGAGACTAAGCGAGAAGACTGCTCGAGTCGAGCCGTTTAAGTCTTAGCTTGCATAAGGGAGATACTGTGTTTTCACACCACTCTCGGTAACTTTAAAGGTGGTTTCCATATTTTCACACCAGGCAAATACTGAGGCTGTACCTTAGTAAATGCGATCACTTCCCCTCCGGTCCTCTTTGCTCGTTGCCAAAATTCTGCCTGCGTAGGTGCGACATTGACTTACAAACAGAGGAAACCTACTCGTAGACTAATCATAGTAAATACATGTTTCTTTCAATTTAGCAAACTAGTCTAATGTGAGCCATTAATATTTTAAACTACAACACTACTTTGCCTGAATACTCTAAATAGCACTCTATGTTGCACAAATGGTGGATGAGAATTTGTAAGTATTAAGAAGACTCTCGGAATTAAGTATGGGCTCGTTTGTAATGATCCATTGTGAATTGCGGAACGCACAGTAAACCCTCAAAATTTCGGACTTCAATAATTCCGAATTTGTGATAATTCGTACTGCCTTTCATTGCATTGTCAACTACCACATTTTCAGCTAGACCAATAGCTGTAAGTGAAATTAATATTATGACACTTCGGAACGCATGGAATAAACTGTTCTATAATAAAGAAACGTAGTTTGGTCTTGAAGGAACGGAAGATTCACATTTCCCGAACGCATTTAAAGCTACAATCATAGAAGATGTTCGCGACTAGTTGTAAAAAGAAGAAGAAGAGTTTCACTACCGGTACTATTTCCTGAATGAGGAGTAAGTAAGAACCAAGCATAAGGTTTTTTTTTTGCGAACAAGAGTAAAACTCTAAGAAATAGAATAAAATTTAAACTGCCAAACGTTAGGAAAAGTTTCGATATTCTTTTCCGTTTCATTCATACTAATCCGAAGAACCAAAAGTATTGCCAATCAATCAATCAATCAATCAATCAATCAATCAATCAATCAATCAATCAATCAATCAATCAATCAATCAATCAATCAATCAATCAATCAATCAATCAATCAATCAATCAATCAATCAATCAATCAATCAATCAATCAATCAATCAATCAATCAATCAATCAATCAATCAATCAATCAATCAATCAATCAATCAATCAATCAATCAATCAATCAATCAATCAATCAATCAATCAATCACAACTCTAACTCAAACGGTAGATTCCCTATCGTTTGTTAACCTAGTTCAATTTCAAAGAATTTGTAAATTTGTTGAACATCTCCCTTGGTGAATTATATCAGTCCCCAATTCCTCTGCCTATAAACGAATATTTTTCCAAGTTCTTTTTGAATTATAGCTTTACCTTCTTATCATGTTCTTTCCTAATTTTAAAAGCTCCGCTCAATCTTATTCGTCTACTAATGTCATTCCATGCCTTCTCTCGACTGGTAGCTCGAAACATTCCGCGTAGTCGATCAGCTTGTCTCCTTACCCTCCGAAGTCTCCCAGGCCGAGATTTGCAACATCTTCTTAACACTACTCATTTGTATGAAATCGCCCTGAACAGATCATGCTTCTTTCCCTTGGATCTTTTCCAATTCTCGAATCAAGTAACCATACACTAAAAGAGATGTGACAACATGTGATTAAAACAACAGTGTAGGAAAGAATCTCAACCAAGAATACTGTTCTTCTTAAGCCATTATCAGCAGTTGTTGTTAGCTATGGCTTTAGCATCAGGCAGAGGCAGCCCTTTATCTTTAGGGCATGGCATTGTGGATTCAGGGGAAGGGCGCAAATAATCGGTTAAAATAATCTAGTCTGAAAAGTTTCAGTACACAGTTTTGATTAATTTTATGACGTACATATGCAGCGTTGTATTATCTCGCCTCTTCTATGTACCTTTGAATATTGTAACTCTAGTTTGTTTAATCCTGCCGTATTGTGATAACATTTGTTTTATTAATTAATCTACCGGACTACCGAGTAAGTGGCTGCGTGATTTGCGTCATGTAGCTATCACCTTGGATTCGAGAGATAGTTTGTTTGAACCTAAATGATGGCAACCCTGAAGATGGTTTTCCGTGGTTTTCGACTTTTAAACCGGGCAAATGTCGGCTCTGTACCTTAATTAAGGCCACAATCGTTTACTTCCCACTCCCAGCGACATAAATCAAATTGTAAGGAAAAAACTACGCTTCAGAACGGCTTTACCTCACCTTACAATGTGTGGGTGAGAATAAGTGAGCGAGAGAGTGAAGGAACACAAAATAATATATTCTACTATTTATGCAATTACTGTCAAAACTAAACTGAATAGTACAGAGAATATACATGCAATGTTTCCAGTTCCCATCTCATCGAGAAATTAGTGAAAGTTCTTAAACAGATACACATTATCACCTCTTACGGATTTGATGCAGGTATTACTGTGTCATATCGAGCTATTTTGCACATCATTTTGTACAGGCTAATTGTGAACTCTCACTTGGTCTTGGTTGTAATGGTGAATACCGTTTGTTGAGTATTCAGTCGGAAGGCTGGTTCGGTCCTCAGTAGTTCAACCAACAGCTGTGTAGATGGCCTAGGTGTTACTGAAGAGCTATACTTATGACATGAGGAGTGAAGTAGCTTACCGTTGTTTTCTCCACCGAGCCAGAATTTGCTATTAGATATCATTCTCCTAGCCCACTGAAATGCATGCACCAACCTACCCTATGAGTAACATTTTCACACCATTCATACCAGGGACTGTGTGAAGGCAAAGGCATTACTAGCATCTTCAAGGGTGACAATGGGACTGAAAGTAACAAACTGGATCAAGCCCACAACAAAATACTTATTGCACTGTAAACATTTTGTTTCACCAGCAATGATGTGTTTATTTTTATGATATTTGTTCATGGCGTCGACCTCTGCAGACCTTTTTCCACTACTTTCAACATATGAGAGGAACCTGCGTGTAAGTGGAAAGTGAGGAAATGTAAAGTGTTGAATGTGAGGAGAGGAACGGTAAGGACGACACAAACACCCAGTCTCCAGGCCATTGATATTAATCACTTACAATTAAAAACCCCTGACCTGGCCGGCAATCAAAAACCCGGGGCCGCCGGGTGACAGGCGGATGCATGCATATCCCTACACCGCGGGGCCAGACAAGGATGTGGTTAATACTGAGTGAAGTTTTATTACAATCGATTTGGAACGTTGAGGAAACAGATAAAAATTGATAAGAATTGAGGAAATAAGAAAGCCAAAGTTATATCAGTCTACGAATGAAATATGCCAGCAGTAAAATTGAAGATGTTGGTACGAAACCAGATGTGTGAATGTTGTAATTACACTATAAAGTGCGAAAAATCCAATCTCGAATGGTGTATGAAAATCAAACGTTCATCTATGATTAAAATAGTGTGATGAGACTGGCAATTACGTAGGCAGGGTGATGTGATGGATTGCAGGTTACTTACTAATCTTGAGAAGAGGTGTCTGGAAATATCCCAGGAGTCAGAGCAGCAACAGCAACGCCTGAAACAGTAGATATATTCAATATATTTCCCACGTATAGCTAATAACCCTTAGGGATCACTGAACCAATCACTCCTTCCCTACACAGAAACAACACTGTTTACCGTTGCCCGTTCTTGTCTGATTCCTTCTTGTTTTGTCGTTGTCCACCTGCGTACACGCAAACCGGAACTAGTGCTGCTGCAATGCGCCACCATTGGAAAGCAGCAGCACCATCTGGTTACGGTAGACAGTATCTTCACGCATAAATCGCCACACATGTCAAACTGCTACTTTGTAAGAGTTACAGTGGGACTGCCAAATCAATATTGAATGTATTAAGTACTTAATCGTGTCAGAAACATAAAGTAAAATACGAGTACGTCCAAAAATTGGTACTACAAGCCTATTATCATTTATAGAAACAAGATATAACCATGTCGCATGGGCCTACCCCACAAAAATACAATTTAAATCTAGTGTGACCAGTATCTAGCAAATGAGCACTTTTCTTTGGTGGCATCAATCAGGTTCTGAGGACAGCATGTAGTTGGTCACAACGTGCAGACAAGGCATTCGTACAGTGTGGAGTCCATAGTATCGAAGAATCAGTTGATAAGCATAATTAAACTGCATATCTTTGCGTGCTCCATTCAAATTCAAATTTAGTGCGGTATTCAGATCATTCCAAAAGGATTTTGAAAAATTGAAGCCTGTGCCACAAACAGCCATGACTGAAATGTGGTACTTCTACAATTTATCAAGCATCACAACTAAATTTTTAACATAAGAACGTAATAATAGAACAAACATATTACAAACAAAATATGGAGTTGATTAGTTCATTTGTTGCAAATTTGTTCATAAAAAAGTTTTTGTAAATTTTGAATGCAAAATGCTCCTTGCGACGCAGTGCTATAATTTTGGAAGATTCGTCAGAAATGCTCTTATATAAAAATTAACTATGGCTTTCACAGTCAGGTATAAACTATTGGAGATATAAGGTTACAATTTTTCATTATTCATACGATGAAGAAAAATCTAGGCGCGTGTTATTTTAGGAGCAATTATATGAAGGTGACAATAAAATAAAAAACTACTTTTAATTCCTCTACATTTTCAAACATTCTCTCAAAATTTCAGATGAATCTTGTAAGAACTCTGTCACAAAAGGCATTTTATACACGACCAAGAGCTGAAAATGTTTTAAACTAGAAAAAAAAAGCATTTTAAAGTTTTAAGAAACACGCTTGCTTTAAAACTGCTGTGGGCTGTAAGTTATTCTGTCAGACTTATTTCTCCTCTTACGCACAGCATAGGCCTACTAGAAGGTAAATACATTCCAGCGAGAACTTTGAAGCCAATGTTGTCTAGCCGCGTGACAGAAAGTGGCATTGACTTTTTTTGTATTATACTGTGCCGCTACCCTTTAAATCCGGTAATTAGAGCTTTAAGCTTTGTGAGAACATTCTGTCTGATTATATCAGTCATTTTTGTGAAATTAATAATTGGTTTGATGGAAGATAGTTTGGGTTTAGGGAAGGTTATTCCAGTGAAGCTCAACTTGTAGGATTCCAGCAAGATATAGCAGATATGGACGGTATCACGATTGACCTATATAAGGCACTTGATAGGGTGGATCATGGGAGAAAGAGACATCCCAATTGAACAAGGAGGTTTCAGAAAGAATCGCAGTTGTTTTGATCAGGTGTTAACACTGACAACACAGATTGAAGCAGGATTCCAGAAAAGACTGAAGACTGCTGCAGCTTTTGTCGACCTTACATCAACCTATGACACGGTCTGGAGAGAGGGACTGTTGCTCAAGTTTGTTCAAATCATCCCTTGTCAGAATCTAGCATGCTTGATAAGCAACATGTTATCCAACCGTCGATTTGCTGTATTTCTGAACGGTGAAAGAAGAAGGTGGAGATCTCCAAATCATGGTTTACCTCAAGGGTCAGTATTGTCTCCCATTTTATACAATATTTACATCCATGGACTGTCAAGAAAAACTTCAAAGAAGATATAGTTTGCAGACGATCTAGCTTTAATTACTCAGAGCACGGATTTGGCATACTGTGGGGATATAGTTACAGAGGACCTAGCTACCATGTGTGATTATTTTCACAAATGGAAAGTCCATCCAAATCCTAGTAAAAAGGAAATAACTGCATTCCACTTGTATAACATTGAAGATAATCGGAAGCTACATGTGCTTTTAACGAACGGAAGTCTCCCACAACTTCTTCCCAAAATATCTGGGTGTCATGCTGGTTCGATCCTTGTAGTTGAAACAGCATTGCCTGAATCTATCAAAGAAGCTGAGTAAAAAAAGTAAATCATCTGCATAAATTAGCGGGCAGCACCTTGGGCGCAGATGCAAACATTCTTCGCACTGCTTCACTTTCCCTAGCATACTCGGCTGGTGAGAACTGCGCTCCTGTGTGGGTAAACAGCGTACATTCGAGCAAGATTGATGTACAGCTCAATGAAACCACGAGAGTTGTTACTTTTACAGTGAGGTTCACTCCTACTCAGTGGCTGCCTGTTTTTACAAACATTGCTCCTCCAAATCCGACTAGAAAAGCAGCGAAAGTACAGTTGCTCAAGAAGACCTTAGCACATAGGAACTCACTCTTGTTCAATGCCTTACGGGATCCACCGGTGATGAGGTTAAAATCCCGGAATCCACTCTGGACTGATCTACACTCCCAAGAATTCAATGTAACGGAAGAATGGAGACAGCGATGGGAACGATGTCCACCCACCAACGCCTTTCTGATTAAAGACCAAACGAAGAAAGTGCCAGGTTTCGATCTTCCTCGACATGAGTGGTCTAAACTCATCCGTTTCAGAACAGGCCACGGCAGTTGCCGATATATGATGAAAAAGTGAGGATGTTGTGAAAGTGCTGCGTGTGAGTGTGGTGCTGAGAAGCAGACATTGCTTCATGTTGTTGAGAGCTGTCCACTGTCAGCATTTAAGGACGGTTTACGGGCTCTGCATGAATTGACACCAAGTGCAGTGGACTGGTTGTCGAAGCTGGACATTCTCGTTTAATTCTATATTTTAATTTATATGTTCATTGTATTTTTTTACACATTATGTTTGTAAATGTCATGCGGAAATAATATTAATAATAGTAATAATAATGGGAGACTACTGGCAAAATTGAGTGCAATTGGACTAGACAAAAGAGTGACTGAATGGGTCGCTATATTTCTAGAAAATAGAACTTGGAGAATTAGAGCAGACAAAGCTTTACCTGTCCCTGTAATAATTAAGAGGGGAGTTCCTCGATCCAGTATTATTGGACCTGTATGTTTTCTTATATATATCAATGGTATGTGTAAAGAAGTGGAGTCAGAGATAAGGCTTTATGTAGATGATGTTACTCTGTATATAGTAGTAAATAAGTAACAAGATTGTGAGAAACTGCAAAATGACCTCGATAATGTTTGGGGATGGACGGTAAGCAATGGTATGATGATAAACGGGGTTAAAGGTAAGGTTGTGAGTTTCACAAATAGGAAAAGTCCTCTCAGTATTAATTACTGCGCTGATGGGGTGAAAGTTCCTTTTGGGAATCATTGTAAGTACCTAGGTGGTAATATAAGGAAAGATCTCCATTTTGGTAATCACATACATATGATTGTAATTAAAGGATACAGATCTCTGCACATGGTTTTGAGGGTGTTTAGGGGTCGTAGTAAGGATGTAGAGGAGAGAGCATATAAGTATCTGGTAGGACCCCCACTAGAGTATGATTCCAGTCAGTGGCGTATGCTGGGATCAAGGCGTGGGCTACCACTAGACTTAGGTTACCCCTTTTTGATAGCTGATTTAGTGAACGTGAAGCCTTCAGCGTTTAGAGCTGCAGCCAATAGCCAACGGAAAAACCTGTTGTGCTGTGGATGTCGTTTCACAAGCTACTGCCCTGGCCTCTGCTACCGCCAATGCTCAACCCCTGATCAGTGGAGATGGTAGTCTATGGTTTAGCAAAAAAAAAAAAAGAATTAACCCCATCATACTGTTTATTCCCCTGGCTTGGAGAAGTGGTGTTTACGACGTTCTCGCCATTCATTTTATCCTCATCAGGACACCACAAATTCTATACAGATGGCATGCACCATTATTATTATTATTATTGTTAAATTAAAAAGTTGAATTTTACAGCGGTCGTACTGATCGTTCACTGGTTTATTAGCTTCCTCGGAAGATCAGTACTGTTGTCCGACCCATGACCACGGGTTCGATTCCAACCAACAAAAGAGAACACTACACCTGAAAGATTGCATTCCATTTTAGCAGATCTACTTATAACTATATTACTCCTATAGCAGCAGCCCTGCAGTGTCTTCCTACAAGGATGTAGAAGTAAACGGGAGTGAAATACCAGCACTGTTTTATCTATATGTTTAAGTCAGAAGTGTGAGGTGAGGAAGTATATACGATGAGTAACGCATGGTTGATAGCAGTGGCGATCTGACAGAATGAAGCCTAGCACACTTATTCCCACCGGTTCAGCTCCTATTCGATATACAGCAGCAAGCCGCGAGGGAGAATAGAGGGGAGAGGGACGAGAGCCTGGGCTGCGATGTCGGTCTCCGATGTCTTGCTCTCAGATATACGTGCGGCATGTTTTCCCACTGCTTACAAGTTTTGTGAATGGAACACTGAACACTGTGTCAGATGCTTATATTATAATGTGCTTTAGACTTCCATCATTCTCAATTGAGGTTTGGGCTTCACCCATAGTCTTGGTAGCCCTCAGTATACGCCACTGGTTCCAGTGTATGGGACCCTCACCAGGAATACTTGACCCAAGAAATCCAACAAATCCAAAGAAAAGCAGCTCGATTTGTTCTGGGTGATTTCCGGCAAATGTGTCGCAAAGTTTGAGCTGGGAAGACTTGGGAGTGAGAAGACGAGCTGTTCGACTAAGTTGTATGTTCCGAGCTGTCAGTGGAGAGACGGAGTGGAATGGCATCCGCAGACGAATAAATCTGAGTGGTGTCTTTAAAAGTAGGAAAGAACACAATGTGAAGATAAAGTTTGAATTCAAGAGGAAAAATTGGGGCAAATATTTGTTTATAGGAAGGGGAGTTAGGGATTGGAATAACTTACCAAGGGAGATGTTCAATAAATTTCCAATTTCCTTGCAATCAATTAAGAAAAGGCTAGAAATACAGATAGAGAATCTGCCACCTGGGCGACTGCCCTAAATCCTGATCAGTAGTTATTGATTAATTGAACTGACGTTAGAAAAAACTGATAGCGGGATTTGAAAGAGGGACTTTTAAGATAAAAATTGAAAGTTCTATTCTTTGGTCAAATATCGTAATATTTCAGCCAAAATTTTCCTTATTAACCACACAATTGCTACCTATCCAGACGGCCGAGTCTATTGTTATAAACTACTAGTAATGTAATAAACAGCCTTGTTGAGAACACAAGACCACGCTAAGTACTTCAACAATTGAGGATTTACCTTCACTGCCACTTTTTTTCGCAAGGTTGTCATAAAATTGCATCTTATCTTGTAGAGCCTACTATCTTAGGAGACAACTCAAGTCATTCAAAATTCATCGTTCTCACTTAGCCTGTGTCTCCGTGATAAACCGCGCACTCCGGCAGCACCATTAGCCTGGCGGTACATGGGCTGTAAAGCGCACATCGTAATAGCCAGCCTTCGTCGTAATGGCACGGACAGGAGCCTGTCACCTGATTTTTCTGTTGAACGTTCATTATTCTTACTAACAATGTGTTCTCTCCTTTCCCTGCGAAAATATTATTATTAGTATTATTATTAAATATTAAAGCGAGTTTATTGTGGCGAAGTTGGATTCCCGGCCTTTCTTTCACTTAACCACTTCATGTATATAAATTAGTACTAACTTACAATATATTTTTTACAATTTTACAATGTAAGAAGTTCAACAATATACGCTTTAATATAAAGTAACAGTATAAAAATGAAATGACCTCATTTAAATATATTAAATTATAGGGTGAGTTGGCGTGCGGTTAGGGGCGCAGCTGTGAGCTTGCATCCGGGAGATAATGTGTTCGAATCCCACTGTCGGCAGCCCTGAAGATGGTTTTCCGTGGTCTCCCATTTTCACACCAAGCAAATAGTGGGGCTGTACCTTAATTAAGGCCACGACCACTTCCTTCCCATTGCTAGTCCTTTCTTGTCCTATCGTCACCGTAAGACCTATCTGTGTTTGTGCGACGTAAAGCAACTAGCTAAAATATATACATACAGTAGAACCCCGCTTAACCGAACTTCGCTTAACCGAAATGCTCTGGAAAAATTGTATTTTAATATTTCGTTTTTACGCTCTCGTTCTTAGCCGTCGATATAAGTAATTCTCTTGCTATACGTGCTGAGAGCTACTAGGCAAAACCTATTTTTATATTTTGACTAATGCCAGAATGCACGTGTAGCATAAAACAAAACAGTTTCTTTCCATCTAGTTCGTTCCATGATACATTTTTTCTTGAACAAGCAGGAATGATTATTGTTATTATTATTACTGTAAAAATTAAATGGCGTATGGCTGTTAGTACGGGGATTGTCCGAGGACAAGATTAGCTTGCCAGATGCAGGTCTTTTGATTTGACTCCCGCAGGCAACCTGCGCGTAGTGATGAGGATAAAATTATGATGAAGACGACACAAACACCCAGCCCCCGTGGCAGCGAAATTAATAAGTTATGGTTAAAATTCCCGACTTCGCCGGGAATCGAACCCGGGACCCCTGTGGCCAAAGCCCAGCACGCTAACCATTTAGCCATGGAGCCAGATATTATTATTATTATTATTATTATTATTATTATTATTATTATTATTATTATTATTATTATTATTATTATTATTATTATTATTATTATTATTATTATTATTATTAGAGCCTCCGTGGCTCAGACGGCAGCGCGTCAGCCTCTCACCGCTAGATACCGTGGTTCAAATCCCGGTCACTCCATGTGAGATTTGTGCTGGACAAAGCGGAGGCGGGACAGGTTTTTCTCCGGGTACTCCGGTTTTCCCTGTCATCTTTCATTCCAGCAACACTCTCCATTCTCATTTCATAGCATCTATCATTCATTAATAAATCACTTTGGGAGTGGCGACCCCATCGTACTAACAGCCTATATCTGCTTCATTCATTACATCCCTGACCCGGTCAATGACTGGAAAACAGGTTGTAGGTTTTCATTTTCATTATTATTATTATGATTATTATTATTATTATTATTATTATTATTATTATTATTATTATTATTATTATTATTATTATTATTATTATTATTATTATTATTATTATTATTATTATTATTATTATTATTATTATTATTATTGCTGTTTTATTCGTCATGAATATTATGCAGACGACTCCGACTTTGAAAATACCATTTCTGAGAATCGAGTTACAGCAGCATTGGAGGTAAGATTTATTTCGAATTTTTTATTAAAATACAGTACCACACGCTTTAATTACAGGACTGTAATAAAATTACTGTATACAGTGTTCAGTTCAGAAGTAACAAAATTTTTTTTTCATTATTTCAGATCGCTTCGCGCTTTGTTGAATAAAGGAATTAATACACACCAGCTGATGTATTGTTGATTAAACGGTGGCGTTATATAGCTGCACGACAGCGCTGCACCAAGAAAATTCAGAAGAAAGTCATTGACATTATGTAAACATTTTTATGTTAATATACAGTATGCACCTTTGCTTGACAGAGTTTATGCATTTTCGTTTCGACATTTAACTTCGCGAAAAAAACGCGACAACTGAAGTGGCTCCGCCCCCTTTATTTATTATAAAAGGGGTTCTACTGTATATATATAATAAATCTTTACAAACTAAAGTACAAAATAAACTAACTAAAGTAAGTATAAACTAAACTAACGAAAGTAAGTAAAGTATAACTAATGTATAAAGTATAAACTGGAGCACATTACAATAAACAGCCATATTCACTCTCATTCATGCATTCTATTAATACTCAAGAAAATCTGGAAGTGCTTACAAGATGACTCTGGCAGAGTATTTTAAACTTTGTCCTAGATTTAGCTTCACTGGTGTCATTTGGGAGTTCATTTCACCAGCTCGTGGCGGTGATCATGAACGATCTGTTGTAGATTGCGGTTCGATGTACAGGGATTTTTAGCGTACAGCCTGACCGGGAACGGGACAGATGTAGTGAACTAAGGTAGCGAAATCTGGTGGATAGGCAAGGAAGAGTGTTTTGAGAAAGCACTTGATATACCAAAGTAGTTCATGGAGTCTACATCTGTCATTCAGTCATGTATCCTAGGAAGGCTAGTTGAATTAGTATACTGGTTACCCCTCCATGGTCCCTTCAAATCTAGTACAGTGTACAGAATATTCCAGAATAATTATGAAGAACTGAAACCTGTGGTACAAAACAGTAAATTAATAGCTCAACACAAACGCTATATTGTAATATAAACAGTTCAGTGGGACGAATCCCTAGGGGCACATGGTTTAAGTTTCTAAACGGAATACAGCGGTAATATGTTGATTTGCTTCTCCAGATGGAAATGTTATTAAAGTACACTCCTTACTGCATAGGAAAGACATGCATTTCCTTTTATAGCCGGTTGGAAAGATTATTTATTATTTATGGCTTTCCTGTTCGGAGAGAAGTGTTTATATTGGCTTCCTTAACTATGTAGGAAGTTGTGTATTACCTTTTCCGACCAGCTAGAAATAACGTATATTGATTTTTCGGATCAGGTAGAAAAATTAATATGTTCTGACTTTCCTGGTCAGATAGATGGTAATACAGGGTGCCCGGTAATTGGTAGCGCAGTCCGGCCCCGCGGTGTAGAGGGCAACGCGTCCGCCTGTCATCGGTGGCACCGGGTTCAATTTCCGGCCGGGTCAGGTATTTTTAAATTGTAAATGATTAACATCCCTGACCTGGGGACTGGCTGTTTTTGTGTCGTCCTTAACGTTCCTTTCCTCACATTCAACACTATACACTTCCGCAATTCCAATTACATGCAGGTTCATATCATATGGTGCAGTCCGGCTCCATAGCTTATCGGTTAGCATGCTGGCCTTTGGTTACAAGGGTCCCGGATTCGATTCCCGGCAGCGTAGGTAATTTTAACCATCATTGGTTAATTTCTCTGGCACGAGGGCTGGGGGTATGTGTCGTCTTCATCATCATTTCATCCTCATCACGACGCGCAGGACGCCTACGGGTATCAAATGAATGGAGCTGCACCTGTGGGCCGAACTTGTCCTCGGACACTCCCTTCATTAAAAGCCATACGCCATTTCATTTCATTATACAGTGCAAGTAGGGACAAAAGATCTATATAGGTCGACTCCCCGAACAAATAGCATTGAAAAAAAAATGTGGTAAAGCAAGCTGAAATAGTGTGAATATTATCTGAAGGTGCAACAAAAACTCTTTATTTGAACGTCTTTTAAGATGTAATTCCGAAGTTGTAGCACGATGCAATTTTAGTAAAACGTGATTAGGGAATGATTGTGGTTGGGTCATGAAATAGGCGCGGTGTGGTATGTGTTCGGCAGCCAGTATCTGCGCTTCTGTTGCTTGTCCGTTGTGTATACTGGAAACGCCAGCGGATGATTCATGCAGCACACGAGTTTCTTTCCCAGGACTGTGTAGTGCGATATAAACTGCGATGTTTGCTAGCTCGTTAAATGTTCTCAAACTGCACTCAATTAGAAGAGTCTAATATAAAGAAATAAATGAACTGGATTAAGGCCACTATATATACATATATTTATTCAATAATAAATCCAGGCTTTCAACCAAATTACATTGGCCTTCATCAGGGCATGTGAAGATTTGCCTCCGACAGTGAGCAAAGAAATTCTCCCAAGGAACGTGGAAGTCATGCCCGTACTATCCACGGCCTACCCCACTAACTGGACTCAAGGATCGTCGCGCTGTGCTATCTAATGTTAGCATCCTTTCACACCTGGCATTCTTCTGAGTTCAGTTAACTCTTTTCCTTAACGGAAATGCTGTATAGTGGGTTACTCGATCAAATAGAATGATTATATATTGGTTTTCCTATCAGAAAGGAAGGTTATTTATTTCCTTCCTTGAATAGATAAAAATGCTACGTTAGGTTCTCAAAGAGCATTACCCCCATGCTTTAATATAAACCAAACCAAACCTATAAGTTTTCAGTTGGGTTCAGGCACGGGAACCTGCTAGCCATAGGACACAGCTCGATACCTACAATACGGGTTATATTTCTGAGAGAGTATTGCCCTTCTGTCCTTATACTACGCTTCAGTGACAATATGACGATTTAGCCGGTCACTGATATACCACTGTGTAATGACCGGATGACACCAGTTCGTTCCAGAGTATGTCTTTTACTTCTGACGTTAAATTTATGAAGTTTGAATATTTCTACAATGAGGGAAGGATACTCCTGCTTTCTAAATTTCTGAAATGTATCACCTAAAGGTAATTCTTAAGTTTCACTTCATTTAGCCAAAAACACTTTGTGTAGGCCATAGCTTTTTTAATTAAGCATGAATCTATAAAAGATGTTATGCCAGTAGCTTTTACTATTGTTCGTTAAGATACTTTCAACACCTTGCAAATTGGAAACGTTCGACCAAGCGAAGTTTGGGTGAGGTAGGTGTCAGCTAGCATTAAGGAGGTGGTATGTACGAAGATAGTTTACCGTGGTTTCCCATTTTCACACCAGACAAATTCTGGGGAGTACCTTAATTAAGTTCACGGTCGATTCCTTCGCGTTCCTAGCCATTTCCTCTCGCATCGTCGCCATATTACCTGTCTGTGTCGATGCGTCGTAAAGTTAACCGTAATAAATAATAATAATAATACGAAACTTTCGAAGAGAGTTCCTATGTACGGTTTGAAAATTTTGATCACTACATGACAGAGGTAGAATAAGAATAAGAATAGAATAAGAAGTTGTAACCATTTATTGAATGAAATTTAGGTTTATGATAATGCCAAGCGTAGGCTCTTTAGCAGGTGACAAAAACTATAATCTAATCGGTCATGTGGAATGCCATATGGTACTATGGCAAGCACTAGGGGTGAAAGCATCATTTCCAGCCAAACAAAGTTTAGTCTGAACATTACTACTGTAAGCATTCCACAAAATCTTAATATATTGATATTTAAAAAAAACCCTCTCCCAGACTTAGCCTACTTGGTATGAACGCTGAGAACCATAAAGCACTCACGATGCATTTCTGATTCTTATATGAACTAATTTTGGAAACCATAGAGGCAGAGGTGATTAATGGGATATTTTAATATGAGATAATACGTTCAGTTCTCGAAGCCAATTTTTAAAACCTTTTAAGAATACTCATTTTGTCCTTCGTATCTTCATCCCATATCATTTTCTTCCGCCAACTTCCCTGTAACAGCAAGTAAGGTACTAGACAGACAGGACAGGTGAAACCTATATGGTCGATGATGCTCAAGGTAGCTGTTATAGAACAATCAGAAAATTAATAGAAATAATTTTCAGTGTTTTGGAGGGATTTCTTCTCCTTTCCGTAGGACAAAATAATCAATGTATTATATCTACTTAGAAATGAAATGACGTATGGCTTTTAGTGCCGGAAGTGTCCGAGGACATGTTCGGCTCGCCAGGTGCAGGTCTTTTGATTTGACTCCCATAGGCGACCTGCTCGTCGTGATGAGGATGAAATTATGATGAAGAGGACACAAACACCCAGCCCCCGTGCCAGGGATATTAACCAATGATAGTTAAAATTCCCGACCCTGCCCGGAATCGAACCCAGGACCCCTGTGACCAAAGGCAAGCACGCTAACCATTTAGCCATGGATCCGGAGTTTACTAATGGCAGATGTATACTCATGTATTCCAATTAAACCTGTGGCACAATGGTTCGGAAAGGAATGCTGTGAAAGTACTCTATCAAGTCGGATGCGATAGCTTATTTTGAATTTACTTTCTGAATGATATGATTCACTTTGAAGCTGAAATACAAGCAATACAAACTGATTAAAACTGTCTAATAATATATTTAACACTGTAACAGACAATCTACTACATATCATGTTTGAATATTATAGTTCTTGTTCTTGGGTACTTGTTCAGACCATTTGAGTCGAAGATGTTAAGATATATTTTAAATGATATGAAATAAGGTACAATGTTTTCGTAGAAAACAAAGTAATTTATTCTTCCCCTGTAAACACTTCACAGAGTTAACATAAAGTTCATTAACTAGAAAGAGTTTTCCTATTCTTCTCCAAAATTTTTCTCTATGACTCAGGCGGTTTTGCAAATGACCTTTTCAATCTATGTGATTACTACACCAAGTTTCATGTAACACGTTTTTCTTTCTGAATGAATTCTCATCAACTTCCCTTTTATAAAATACATCGTAAATCATATCGTCGTTCCGTCTTCGAAAGCAGCTATGTGAAACATTTCAGGTTAGAACTTTGGTGGGTAAGGTTCAGTTATTTAAAGTTCAAAACTGTGCGAAGAGTGTCAATTCTCGTTTTTCAAGATATTTGTACTGCGGGCAAGTATTTCTCCTACAAATTTATTATCACATAGCTGTTCCTGCAGGCGCTACGACATTATACCTTTCAGTATTCTCCATTAGCCCAGTATATAATAATTGTTTTGACAACTGGTTGAATAATTTGTGTGATGTAATAATATTTCTGAATTCGTGTAAAGATTGTAATAATAATAATAATAATAATAATAATAATAATAATAATAATAATAATAATAATAATAATAATAATAATAATAATAATAATAATAATAATAATAATAATAATAATAATAATAATAATAATAATAATAATAATAATAATTTCATATCGTATCGGCCAACATTGGGCCATATCACTTAAAATGCCTACTTCTGACTTTAATGTCTGCCCAGTTCTTCCGCATGCGTTCTCGGCGTCGTTCTTCTCCTGCGTCCATGTCTTTCCTGTTTTTAATTTTGGCTTGTCTCGGAAATCCTGGAACGCTTTAAGCTTTTTCTTAAGTGGGACACACTCCTGGATGTCATTATGTGTGATTACCACTTCTTCATGGTCTCAATCCACCTCAATAAACCAACCCCCTTTGGTTGTCTTTTGCTGAAAGAAGGTAGTTAAGCAGTTGGTCAGACATGATTGGTGCTTTCGTGTCACATTCCCATAAAAGGTATTTCTTATTTTCCTGGTGGTATCCGTAATATTCTCTGTGTGGGTGTATAGTTCGTCCTTATGTCATCTTCTGTACCACCCCCCCTCCCCCCGAAATTGTCTCTGAAGGGGCTTAAGATCCTTCTCAAAATCTTCCTTTCTTTCGACTCCAGTTTCTCTATCAGGCCTTTCTAGTTCATTGCAAGACATTCTGAAGCGTATAAGACCTCTTGACGGATGACACTGCAGTAATGCCTCACCTTTGCTTTGAAAGATAGGGACCTTCTGTTGTAGATGACCTTGGTTAAATAGTTTAATAATAATAATAATAATAATAATAATAATAATAATAATAATAATAATAATAATAGTCTCCAAAGTTATTTGTAGCTGACGTCATTGGCGACGTGTATTTCTGTGACTACGCGTCCTACCTAGAAGAACCCTAACGTTGAAGATGACACAAACATCCAGTCCACGAGGCAGAGAAATGATTCTATGAAGATTAAATTCTCCTACACAGCCGAGAATCGAACCCTGGACCTCTTGGACAAGGTCTTTTTTCCTCAGTTCCATGGATCGGCACGTTATGTGGATGTGGACGGATTTACGGACGTATACCCCTCCTCACGCCAAACCTACAGTGAGGGAGGTAGGCTAATCACTACTCATTGTTCCTATGGTGACTAGTGTTGTAGTGTGTTGTGTAATTGAAGAGATGTGTATTGAGATGAACACAAACACCCAGTCCCTGAGCCAGAGAGAAATTTACTATAAGCAATTCCCGAGCTGGGAGTCACTTTGAGAGCGTTTTGAATCCTATCGCTTAACATATTCGTAAAATTAGCTATTCTCCCCATCATCGTTATAATCACAATTTTCTCAAACTATAGAGAGAGAATCTACAAGAGATAGCTGCCCTAGAACAAGGGGTATCGTACGGTAACAGCATCTAATAGATAATAATTTTCGCACTATTTACCTTAGGATAAAATGAGCTTATATATTTTTGAATTTTAAAATTCCCCTATTTTACAGCTATCCCTGATCAGGAAAACATTTTTCTTTACACATACCGTACAAACGATGATTTACCATTAACAATGAATCGCGAAAAGCAGGTAAACAAATATCTTTTGGAAACAGGAGTACCAAAATGAAGGAAGAAATTAACTGAAAAGTTTGTGCCAGATCCTTGCGGACCGAAGAATAACCCAATCACCTCCCAGTAACTGGCGGGTATGTGATACTGTTCTTCAAAGTACTTAAAACAGGGGTCGTAGTGTCTCTTCTTTTCAGAATCAACTTTTTGGCCTGTGAACTGTTATTCTCAAACCTTATTACTGGATCAATAACAACGCCGATGATTTTCTTTCTGTCAATGGCGACAATGACTGCACGATTACTGTATCCATCGCTAGAGGTACAGTGCATTTCATTAAAGACTTCATATTTGCCAGATTTTTTGAGAAGTTCTGCAATACTGCCCCTGACCCTACGGTGCCCGTTATTTCTCAATAGTTTCTCTTTCGAGCAGAAACGAAGGAAATGACGGAGGGTTTCTATCTCGTTGCAGTCGCGGCAACGGTTTTCTTCGCTCCTGCCAAGAACGCTTCGGATTGCTATCACATTGCAGTTAATTTTATTGACTTTAGTCCATTGGGAAGTTGAAAGTCCTTTGTTCGTTGTAATCCAGATGTTTTGATTGTGTCCATTCTGAAAAGTGCGAGACACCTTTTCCGCGGTGTGGTAGTTTCTTCTGTGTTTCAAAATTCAGATCTCTTAAATTCTTCCGAAGTGTCTGTACCTTACGTTGTTCATCGGGAGCGAAGCCAAGGCTTCTCAGACTATCCTTTATTTCTTGTTGAAAATTTCTTGTTTGTACCAGAAGTGAGTCAACAACAGAGTCCAGTCTGTTACAGATGTTAATGTGTTGAAGGAGAGCTTCCCACGACGCTCCCATAATGCCCAATCCACGAACATTTTTTTTTTTGAGCTTTAGAGCATACTGTCTGGACAATCCGCTGGTAAACCAGTTATTTCCTTTACTGTACTTCTGATTAATTTATCGGCATCACTAAAAACCCGCGTCTGAGTTTCGATAAGGGTGCACACTGTAAAGCATAAGTCATACTCGGCCAAATATATTGATTTATAATATTAATATTCTGGTCTGGTTTAAGAAAATTTGAGTTCACAAGTCTCGATAAATTATCGTTTAGTTTACTTATAATGTTCCTTTCATCTAATATTATTTCGTTGTTGTATGTAGCACCATATATTTAAGGTTTTCTTGCTTGTCAATGGATGACACCTGAAGTCCACGGATAGTCCTGATAACAACGTTCATCAATTGCCCATTCTCAATAACTATAGCTTTTGATTTATGAGTATTCAGCGTGAGCCCTACTTTGGAAAGGCATTGGATTTCTGTGTCAATCATAAGCGCTGCTGATCTTTTATCTTTAGATATTAACGTAATAATATCAACAAACCCTAGCGCTGCCACGTTGTCGATATCTTGCTCAAGATTCTAGCCGAATTGAGAAGCATGTTCTAAGTCGCTTAACTCCTTTAATATGAAATTAATTGCCAAATTAAACAGAAGAGGCGATTTAGGCGATCCTTGAACTACTCCCCCCATGAACTTCAATTTCCTTAATTCGAGTGGTCGCATCTATTTCCACATGAAGCGAGTTATTCCTAAAAAGAGATATTATTAAGGAATTCGGCTTCTTGGAAACAGATGTTGAATTTAGTGCACCTTTCAAATGATTATGACCAATATTATCGAACGCTTTGGATACATATAGGAAAGTGATGCAAGAATTCTTCATTTTTTACTTTCACGTCTTCAAGACAACTGTTGACCAAAGATGAATTTATAAATGTACCTGGTGTAGACACAAAACCTCTTGGCTGGGTTGAACAATCAATTAATGGTCTAATTTCCTTACCAGACTTCTTTCAACGATCCTCCTTAAAACAGAATAAATTGTTTGTGGACACCAATTACTAATTACGTTTCGATCTCCGTATTTAAATAAAAGGATAGTGCAACATCTTCCAAAACTTCTCGCAAGAATCATAAGATTTCATTGTATTGGCTGTAATACTGATGATTTTCTAACATTCGATTTCCTTAATAACCTTAAGAAATACTCGATCAGAGCCAGGAGCAGTATCAAGATTTATTCCCTTCATTAGTTGTTGAAACTCCTCGTTTGTCACGGAACAGTCATATTCATTATCCTCATCATCAGAAGAAGTACAGTTACTTAGAAGAGCAGGATTTTCTCTGACTATGGAATTTGAACTGACGTCATATACGTTCGAAGCAGGGAGTATATATTGTTTACCTTCAGTGTTTGTCATAATATTTTGAAGGACCTTCTTTCTTCTATAATAGTAATGTTGAATGAGGTCATATTTATACTGATTTCGTCTCTTATCCCTGAACCGTTTATCACGGCGCTGAGTATTGCTACAAGTAGAATATGTTGAAGGTTCACGTTTAATTTGCCTAACTTTTCGAGCTCTGAAATATTTTACTGCTGGATGTACAGGACCTTTGCATTTAGATGTTGCCCTACGCAAAATTTCAGTGAACTTCTGTATTACACTGTCAAAATTTCCTTCGTTTTAACTCTATTTTTAACTTCTAAGAACTGTTGTTCCCAAAATATCAAATTAATATAATCGGAATTCGCGTCCGAATTATAAGTATCGGATCATCCTGCACCCCATATCACTGGGCAATGTTTTGGCTGTGTATATCGGGATTAGCTCGAACTATATGAGTATTGGCACAACGAAATATTTTACCACTACAAGGACAAGTATCATGTTCATTCAATTCAGGATTACTCTGTTTCCGTTCACCGTTATGGTGTTCCTCGCCGTTGCTGTTATTTTAAAATAAATATATGATAGTATAATTTAAACTAGCATATGATTCTGAATCACATTCTCTATAATTAGGGGGATAAAATCTACCGAGGTTAGAATTGACTCCTGTGTCCAAAGATCATGTTGATGATGGGTCTAACGTCAATGATGGCGGTAATGAATCAGTATGGCTAGCAACATAAACTACATTTTCAGATATTAATATGTCTCTATGCGACTTTGATAAGTGTACACACAGACCAGTAGTATTCTAAAAATGCATTTTACACATTGTGAAATTAGCTTGCGACAGCTCAGTATCTCTTTTGTCCATTCTTGGTGTAAGGTTATGTACCAAACAGTCATATAAACAGCATTCGAAATTTAAACAGAGTCCATAAAAAACTACTAGCCTTCAAAAATTAACGGAATAAAAACCTCGAAACGAAGCAAACTAAAAGATAAAACCAATAAGAATAACCAATTAATGTAATAGTAATTTTACGAATCTCAACTTCTTTGTTTCGCAGCAACGATGTAAACATAATTAAGCCGTGCAAAATAAATTCACATAACTAAAAAAGTAACGAGCAGAAGAGACTTCTATAAAACATGAAATATATTTTATCTAAAGTTACAGGAAACTCATTAATGATGTAAAAATATCATAAGGAACCACATTAATGGTTATAAATAGAGCTAGTATGTAAACAAATCACCAGTCAGTTCACAGCGTTCTCAATCATCCAAAAATCTGCTGTTACTTTCTTTGGGTCCGAATTTTTTCTGAAAAGCTCATTCTCGTTCTTTGTGATTTCCAACAGTCTACTTTTGGATGTGTCTTTCTAAAGATTAAGAATATTCCACTTCGAACAAAACTGTGTTTGCCCTGAAGAGATAAGGAGTTTGACTTGTTACTCTCCAGGCAAGGTGTGAATGCCTGCTCCATGTTTCTCGTCCGTGCTTCAATTGGTATCTTTTTCATTCATATTCGGGTTCATAATTTCATCAAGGTACATAAGATTGTCGATTTATTTACACGCTTCTCAGTATCCAGTTGTGATTTTCCTGGAAGGTATAACTATTGAGTAAATTAACAGATGGTGCACCCACTCTAGGTAAGTCAATATTCAAGCTGCTTTGACCTCTATGTTGAAGTGGAAGTGGAAATTGTCTAGTCGCTCCTTTGCTATGAAGCGAATGCACTTCATTGATTACGATTCCTTTCGACTCGAGGGGAACACTCAGCTTTGGGAGGAGATTAAATGGGCAACTTAGCGAACACTAGAGAGCTGTGGGTTGCGTATTCTGGAGAATGTAGGCGTACAGCTTCTCCACGGAAACCTTGCAAGATCGATGGTTGGAAAATCAAACAAAACATTCCACACCAGTCACTTGACTTCCTTTCGCATATACAGGTGAGTTTCAATATCAGCTGAAAGTATGTGTAAATAAAGATAAAATTACTATAAAGGAGATATCACAGCAGGAAATAGCAATAATAATAATAATAATAATAATAATAATAATAATAATAATAATAATAATAATAATAATAATAATAATAATAATAATAATTGTTACCGTGTTTTTGTGGTAGTTATGCGTGAAAGAAGGTGCGGGGTGGTGAATAGGTCTCAGGCTACGAAATTAAAGTGAATTTAAAATTTAACATGGTTATATTTTCTTTTCAAAATCAAGAAATAACAAACATGGCAGGTTCAGAGTAGCAAGGCAACAAAAGTACAATTACAGTATTTACAGGATTTGGGCTTCGAGCCCCGCGATCACAATCCTTGAGCAATTAGCTCAGTTTTACCCCAAACACAAGTGTCAACAGAGGGGCAGAGAACCCCGTTCATGCCTAGGAGCACTTGCTCCAAAATACACAGTAAGGCCTCCTTGAGGCGCGCAGAAAACAAAATTTTCAGAAAAAGAGCAACTTGCTCTCAAAATTCAGGCCTGTCAAAGGCCCCACCTAATTCCACTTTCAAGCTGTCCTTTCAGGACATATACACAGGGGTAAAATACCCAACCTACTGAGGTCTGTTAAATGACAAGAAGGTTAATTACATGACCTCTAAAATAACAATTTGAGAGGAGGCGATCTGCACTCCTAATACACTTGTTTTTAAAACATAATCTGGCTCTAGGCCACTAATGCAAGGGCTAACCCCATACTACGGAGGTGACTTTAGAAAAGAACAATTTGCTTTACGTTAACGAAGAATAGGTTGAGAAAAATAATTTCACCTCAAAACAATATGATTGGGAGCTCGAGAGGGTTAAGCACTCTCTATCCCGATATGCAGTTTAAAAGATGGAATAGATACACGTTTCTTTACATTTTAAGGAAGGTTACATAATGGAAAAACTTCGGACCCGCCCCGAGAGTTAAACTGCTGAGCAAGCAAGAAAAGAAGTAATTAATCGGCCATTACCTGGTTGTTGACTGCCGCCGAAGAAAGAGGCGCTTCCCGCCCCCTGCTATATACTTTACACACGAAAAGATGGAACAGAAGTGGCCCGGAGACCCTAAAATCAGCAGTTTATATACTCTCGCGGAAAGTTCGAGGCGTTAGGGGAATGAGAACACCCTCCCACAAACTCTTTATTGGGTAGGATACAGCAACATATTCAAGTTGGGGGAAGATACATCCGATTGGTCAGAAATTAATGAAAGAAATTCGGGATTGGCTAAATTTAAAACAAGGGGAAAGAAAGGGTTAATATTGCCAACTTAAACAATGACAGAAGGAAATTTAGCAAAGAACAAACTTTTGAAATTAAATTTTCTCCAAAAGAACAGTTCTTTTTCTTCGCACTAGGGTGCACTATTGTAGTTCTTCAGTAGTGTCCTCTAGAAGAGAAAGTTCACACTTCTTACTACCGGTAAAACAAAAATACATCAAAAGTGGCACAGTTCAAAAACTCCAAACTTTCCAAGTAGTGACATCTTCCGAGAAACTTGAAAATTAATACCGTCGATAAAGTTCAGACTTCCTCCAGCAGAGGAGTTTCAATTGGCGCACATTTTAAATTAGCGGCGTGGAGGTGTACCGCCCGGTACAGACCTCCCCCCCTCCAAAAGTTCCTCCAGGGGTGACACATGAAATTTGTTTGAAAACAAGGTCCAAGTTTTGATGTTGATACGGAGATTAATTGCCGAAAAATTTATCGAAATGGCTGAAATTTAGTTTGATTCAGTATCAAAATTTCTTTTAGTAACAGCGGAAGTACTGTCTTAATGTTTGTAGAAGGTTGAATTGAGAAGGAAAACTTTAGTTTTAAAGTTGAGGAAAATTTTCTAAGTCCACCAAATATTGCAGTAGAATACCCAAGAAAAGGTAGTAAGGTTGATCTGGAATGTCCATATAGTTGATGTTGATTAAGTTGGATGGCCATACCGGCCGTTGCAGCTTGCGTCCAAAGGCGGCCGCTCGGACCCCACAAGTACCCTGAGATACCGCTCGCCCGCACAATGAGGGGAGCAGAGCTGTTGAAGCACGCCGCGCCCGCGGTGAACATATACAGGCTGCGGGCAAGTAGCAGGTCGTGCGCCGCACATCAGCCTTGGCCGGGAGGAGAGCTCCGGCTCGCCGTGCACATGTGGTCCTCGCTGGGGAAGAGGGGGCCCATCCTCTAACCCAGTCGCAGCACGGCGCCGCGCGGCTGCGGGGGCACTGAAACATTAAAACTAGGCGGCAGAATTTGTTGGACCATCAACTTTTTTGAGGGCACAGGCTTTGTGGAGAGGTTGAGGGGCCAGCGGCGTGCAGAAATACATTGCATTAATTAAGCCACTGTGTAGAGTGGAGCAGGAGACGGGAGCATGGTAATGGCCGTGGCAAGGACAGGATGGCAGTTTAATGGTTCGGGGCAGGTTTCACAAAAATGCTTACATATAAAACAAAATACTATGGAAGGGGCAGAAAGCCTTAAAAGTGAAAGCTCAAAAAAAAGAATATATATATAACCTTCATATTCCTTTCACGATTATATGAAGCAAGTTAACACAGAAATTACACCGGTTTCACCTGTGACAGGTGAACCCTAAATATCCTCTCGGTGGCTGGATTACTTAATAACAACGTAACCGGCGTAAGGAAATCTAAAATAGTACACGGCCCATGAAATCTGGGGGCAAGCTTGCCCGCGGGAACGAAATTCTTGACCATCACTTGGTCACCTACCTTCAAAGGGGTGGGTCTCCGTCCACGATCACATCTTTCCCTAACCTTTTCATGAGAGACTTTAAGATTGGCTTTAGCTTTCTTCCAAAGATCTTTAATGTTGTCCGGATCTATTGTCTCGGGTAGAATGTCACTCAGAGACCAGAGGTTAGAGAGCGGCGTGTTGGGAACGAACTTGAACATCAAAGAAGCTGGAGTAAACTTGTGAGATTCATGAACCGCCGAATTCAAAGCAAAAGCTAACCAATGCAAGGACGTGTCCCACCTGGAATGGTCTTCATGATGATAGGCAATAAGTGCGGACCTGAGATTACGGTTAACCCGTTCAGCCAGAGATGGTTGAGGGTAATAAGCAGAAGTAGTTACATGAGAGATGGACAAGTCAAAACAGAATTTACGAAAAAGATTTGATGTGAACGCCTTAGCATTATCAGACACAATATATTGGCACGGACCAAAAGAAGCAAAAATAGAATTTAGGCAAGTAATGGTGGACTGAGCGGTAGCCAGCTTAGTCGGAAATAACCAGGAAAATCTTGTAAAACCATCTACGCATACAAAGATGAACTTGTTGGCATATCCCTTTGACTGGGGGAAGGGTCCTACATAATCAATATACAGGCGTTCCATGGGGCGCGACGCTTGATGCGAAGACAGAAGGCCTACCTTGGTGGACATGGTTGGTTTACTAAGCAAACAAGATTTACAAGCCTTTACTAGTTCACGGATTTCACCGTCCATACCTTTCCAGATGAACATTTCACGAATCTTCTCACGAGTTTAAAAGATACCAAGATGCCCCCCTAATGGGGTCTCATGATAGTACTTGAAGATCATAGGCACAAGAACAGCTGGAACGACAACCTTCATCATCTTATCATGCCTCGAAGGGCAACATAAAACACCATTCCTCAGAACATAAGGGACAACATGTTCCCCAGAAGAAAGGGTTTCCATTATCGGAGCCAGCGTCGGATCTTCACGTTGGTATTTCTCGATATCCCTAAAGAGCATGGGAGCATCTGTTAAGATGGCATTAACCTCAGATAGCATGGACTCGCGAGGTGAAGAACTATCGACCGGATTATGGGTCTCGACATCGTTGGAAAACATACGGCTGAGTCCATCAGCAACAACATTTTCGGTACCTCGGATATGCCTGACATCGAATTGGAAGGCAGAAATACGGATGGCCCAACGGGCTATACAACCAGTACGACGCGGCCTACCTAAGACCCAGCTCAAGGCTTGATTATCTGTCTCCAGGTCGAATTTGACATGTTCCAGATAGAGACGGAACTTCTCTAAGGCAAATAAGACTGCCAACCCTTCGAGCTCATATATAGAATACTTGGCTTCTTGAGCCGATAGAGTCCTAGATGCATAGGCGATGGGTCGCCTCCCTAGTTCAGTCTCTTGAAGAAGGACTGCAGCTACTGCTGACGACGACGCGTCGGTTTGGACAATGAATTTCTTCGAGAAATCAGGCATAGCAAGTACAGGGGCATTACAGAGAGCTAATTTAAGATCTTCAAAAGCGGCTTGTTGAGAAGGGCCCCACTCGAATTTGATGCCTTTCCTACGAAGAAGGTTCAAGGGCGCCGCTCTATTAGCGAAGTTAGGAATGAACTTCCTGAAGAAATTCACCATACCAATGAACCTGGCGATACCTTTAATGTCCTTGGGAGGTTTAAAATCACGGATGGCCTGTGTTCTAGAATGATCGACTGCTACACCATCAGGTGACACAATATGCCCTAGGAATCACATACAGGGCTTAGCAAAGGCAACCTTGGACAACTTGACATTTAACCCAGCCTTACGAAGGCGATTGAGAACTTCTCGCAGATGATCTAGATGTTCTTCAAAGGTCTCCGAAAATACGACGACATCATCCAAATAGTGATACAAATACTCAAATTTGATGTCAGAGAAGACCCTATCTAGCAGCCTAGTGAGTACAGCTGCTCCCGTGGGGAGCCCGAAAGGCACGCGGTTGTATTCGTATAAATTCCAGTCCGTGGCAAACGCTGTAAGTTGTTTAGACTCTTCCGCCAGGGGAATTTGATTGTAGGCTTGATTCAAGTCCAAGATAGTAAAGAACTTGGCCTTACGAAACCATGAAAAACAAGAATGAAGGTCGGGAAGGGGCACAGATTGCAACACCACCTTCCGATTGAGAGCCCTATAATCAATGACAGGCCTGAAGCCTCCTTGGGGTTTCGGGACTAGAAAAATAGGCGAAGAATACGCCGACTTAGAGGGCCTAATAATACCGTCCTTCAACATCTGATCGATGATTTCTTTCAGAGCCTTCATTTTAGGTGGAGATAGCCTATAAGGTGGAAAACGGACAGGAATCGAATCCGTGACCTCAATTTTGTATTCAATAAGGTCAGTAACAACAAGAGTATCAGAGAACATCTCTGGAAACGACTGACACAACTTACGAATACTATCAGCCTGCTCCTCAGGTAGATGTCTAAGGTCTAACAACATCTCATCCTGGGTAGGCGAAATAGATGAACATGATACAGAATTACACTTTAACAAGGGAATTTTACAATTGGACGCAAATTTGAATGTGCACGACCTACTCTGGAGATCGAGCACAAGACCAGTGTAAGAAATGAAGTCAGCTCCCAATATAATGGGGCAAGACAAGTGCTTAGCCACAAACAATTTGATTTTCCATGTAAATTTAAAAATACGAATTTTGACATTTACAGCACCTAGGATTTCCAATGAAGATGAATTAGCCGAAACATATTGAACAGGAGAAGAGACATAGTCAGGTAGTTTACAAACAGACTTCAATTTTGAATAGCATTCAGCCGAAATAATCGAACAAACACTGCCTGAATCTAAGAGAGCTGTTACAGGTTCATTATTTAACTCAATCTTAAGAAAAGGAACAGGCGCGGGGGAACCCGCCGCAATCCTAAGACACTCTTTAGATCATTCAAAAGACGAATTTGAAGACTGATCGTTCCCTGAATTTACAACCTGTTTACCCGGGGCTGAGTCTCGGGAAGATGGATTAGTTGACTCAGCCGAAGCCACTAGTCACTTTTGATTGTTGTTGGAAGTTGCACCAGAAGTTGAGCAGGAGGGGGTGCTATTTGAATTTGGGCAATTTTTGGCGATATGTGAGAAAGCCCCACATTTAAAACAGCCTTGTGATGAACCAGCCCCATTCCTTGTCACACTCGACTTGATCAGTGGACACTTATTGCGCAGATGGTCGGGCGACCCGCAAGCATAACATTTACGGGGTGTGACTGGTCGGCGAGGTGGAGGCCGAGTATTACTAAAGGAAGGTGGGGGTTCTTTCGCGACACGCAAGGAATCGGCGTACCTCACTCCTTCCGCTGAGACGACCAACGCTTCAAGTTCAGAGAAAGTTTGCGGGCACGCCGCGAAACACAAATATGACCTATAGGGTGGTGAAATTCCTTCTACAATAGCCTGTACAATCTGATCTTCAGGAAAATGAAGGGCAAACACCCTAGTATAAAACTTAATGTCTTGTATGAAATCAGCCAGATTTTCATCCAATCTCTGTACTCGATAATAGTACTTCTGAATCAGAGATGACCTCGCGCGGGCGGGAATAAAATTTGCAAGCAAGTGTGCATGAAAATCTTCAATAGATGACTGTTCGGCTATGGCTCTTACTATTTTGTCAGAGAGAATACCAATTGCATAAGGATAGATGATTTGCAAAATTTGGCATGGAGAAAGAGAAAACACAAGGGCATGGTCCTGAAATTCAACTAAAAATCTTAAGAATGAAATTACGTCACTGGTGGTATTAACGGAAAACTTAGAGATACCTCTGAGCAACATTGCCAATGGATGAGGCAAGCTGCTAAACCCGGGTGACATAGTAGGTAAAGGTTTCAATGGCAAGGAAGTTAATTCCGAACGTATATTATTCAACGATGCACGGCGTCCAGACTCGTTGTCCAATGGGGCAGAGATGGTTTGAGCAGCAACGGTTATCCTATTAACTTCTCCCTTAGGAGGCTCTTCCTCGGAACCTGCATTCATCGTGGTGGGTTGATCAATTTAGGGAGGAATTTCCCCAGTTAACAATTGAGTGACCTTGCTAGATAACTCAGAAATATTTTCAAGTAGCGTACTAGCTTCCTTCTTCTGAACGTCATTCAACTTTAGAGACAACAGATCGTTAACTCTATTTGAAAAATGAAACCGCCTGGCTTGCACACGCTTAATTTGACTAGGAGAAGGATCATTTTCATCAAAAAAACTAACTACAGATGCTAGCCCAGTAATATTCTCGACGATCGTGGAAAGAGAGTCGTCAATTTCTTTCTCTCCCAAGGTGGGGATGGAAATAGGCAAATCAAGGGACTCTCTAAGCTTGTTTGTGTCTACCGCAACCGTGCCTCCAGATTGCACATTTCTAATAGTCAATTCATAGATCAACTCCTCCTTGCGCAAATAGTTAAGATAGAGAACATCGCGAGGACCGGGCATGATGACAGAACAATTTTGAAAAACTCAAAAAATTCCAGCAACTGAGAAAATGGTTAGAGTTCGGATCAAAACAATGTTTAGCCGTCAAAATGGGCTAAAATGAGACCCATTCAACCACGCTCTGCTACCACTTGTTACCGTGTTTTTGTGGTAGTTATGCGTGAAAGAAGGTGCGGGGTGGTGAATAGGTCTCAGGCTACGAAATTAAAGTGAATTTAAAATTTAACAAGGTTATATTTTCTTTTCAAAATCAAGAAATAACAAACATGGCAGGTACAGAGTAGCAAGGCAACAAAAGTACAATTACAGTATTTACAGGATTTGGGCTTCGAGCCCCGCGATCACAATCCTTGAGCAATTAGCTCAGTTTTACCCCAAACACAAGTGTCAACAGAGGGGCAGAGAACCCCGTTCATGCCTAGGAGCACTTGCTCCAAAATACACAGTAAGGCCTCCTTGAGGCGCGCAGAAAACAAAATTTTCAGAAAAAGAGCAACTTGCTCTCAAAATTCAGGCCTGTCAAAGGCCCCACCTAATTCCACTTTCAAGCTGTCCTTTCAGGACATATACACAGGGGTAAAATACCCAACCTACTGAGGTCTGTTAAATGACAAGAAGGTTAATTACATGACCTCTAAAATAACAATTTGAGAGGAGGCGATCTGCACTCCTAATACACTTGTTTTTAAAACATAATCTGGCTCTAGGCCACTAATGCAAGGGCTAATCCCATACTACGGAGGTGACTTTAGAAAAGAACAATTTGCTTTACGTTAACGAAGAATAGGTTGAGAAAAATAATTTCACCTCAAAACAATATGATTGGGAGCTCGAGAGGGTTAAGCACTCTCTATCCCGATATGCAGTTTAAAAGATGGAATAGATACAAGTTTCTTTACATTTTAAGGAAGGTTACATAATGGAAAAACTTCGGACCCGCCCCGAGAGTTAAACTGCTGAGCAAGCAAGAAAAGAAGTAATTAATCGGCCATTACCTGGTTGTTGACTGCCGCCGAAGAAAGAGGCGCTTCCCGCCCCCTGCTATGTACTTTACACACGAAAAGATGGAACAGAAGTGGCCCGGAGACCCTAAAATCAGCAGTTTATATACTCTCGCGGAAAGTTCGAGGCGTTAGGGGAATGAGAACACCCTCCCACAAACTCTTTATTGGGTAGGATACAGCAACATATTCAAGTTGGGGGAAGATACATCCGATTGGTCAGAAATTAATGAAAGAAATTCGGGATTGGCTAAATTTAAAACAAGGGGAAAGAAAGGGTTAATATTGCCAACTTAAACAATGACAGAAGGAAATTTAACAAAGAACAAACTTTTGAAATTAAATTTTCTCCAAAAGAACAGTTCTTTTTCTTCGCACTAGGGTGCACTATTGTAGTTCTTCAGTAGTGTCCTCTAGAAGAGAAAGTTCACACTTCTTACTACCGGTAAAACAAAAATACATCAAAAGTGGCACAGTTCAAAAACTCCAAACTTTCCAAGTAGTGACATCTTCCGAGAAACTTGAAAATTAATACCGTCGATAAAGTTCAGACTTCCTCCAGCAGAGGAGTTTCAATTGGCGCACATTTTAAATTAGCGGCGTGGAGGTGTACCGCCCGGTACAATAATAATAATAATATAAATAACTAACGATGGCAGAATTAAGGAGGACATAAAATGCAGACTAGCACAAGCAAGGAAGAGCTTTCTTAAGAAAAGAAATTTGCTCACTTCAAACATTGATATAGGAATTAGAAAGATGTTTTTGAAGACTTTCATGTGGAGGGTGGCATTGTTTGGAAGTGAAACATGGACGATAACTAACTCAGAAAGAAAGAGAACAGAAGCTTTTGAAATGTGGTGTTACAGAAAAATTCTGAAGGTGATATGGATAGATCGAATCACGAACGAAGAGATACTGAATCAAATTGGTGAGAGGAGATCGATTTGGCTAAATTTTACGAGAAGAAGAGATAGAATGATAGGACACATCTTAAGACACCCAAGACTTGTTTAGTTGGTTTTTAAGGAAATGTAGGTGGTAAGAACGGTAGGGGTAGACCAAGGTATGAATATGACAAGCAGATTAGAGCAGATATAGGATGCAATAGTTACGTAGAAATGAAAATGTTAGCACAGGATAGGGTAGCATGGAGGGCTGCATCAAACCAGTCTACGGACTGATGACTCAAACACACATATTATATTATATTATATTATATTATATTATATTATATTATATTATATTATATTATATTATATTATATTATATTATATTGAACCCATGACATTTGTGCCCTAAGAACATTATGCATAAATTAACAATTAAACTAAATGTTGGATTCTTGATAGCATGGATTTGACACGTGACGAGGGGGTGATTACCTTCGGTCCCACGCTCTGGGATACGTGACGTCAGCCACACGTGTCGACGGCGGAAGAATCTCAAGTCATTTTTGTGAACTATTTCAAAGCGCGTGTACATGGCGTGACCCATGCCAAGTCAAAAAAATATAGTGCCTATCAAAAGGGGGTCAATCATCTCACAAATCGAACCCGTATAAATTTTAAATGTCCATGAACACTACCGCCAGAAATGTAGCAAGCATGTAGTCACTTTCAAAACTCTTGAAATTACAGTTTAGTTAAGTCAGAAAATTTATAGAAATTTTCTTGGCGGCAAAGGGAGATATACGAAGAGAGGGGGTAACTGCTATAAATATGAAGGGACGCCATGACGAAGTCTCCTTCTCCGGCATTTGTGATACAAAGCGGACGAAAATTTGTTGAGCTGCTCTACGAAATCAAACAACAAAAGTAGACTGAGTTCAACTGCAGATTTTAGCCAGTGTGGCTAGGTCTTGACTCCATGAGGAGATAGTTTTCTTGAGTGAAATAATTGTACCAGATAGGACGGTCAAAGTACTGAATAAATTCTAATGTGATTAAGTAATTCGTGTGCGGAAATAATTATAGTCCATCGTGTGCGCTCAGCAAACAAGTGAAGGGTATTTTCTTTTTTTTATGCTTTATTCCAGGAAATCTGAAGAAATATAAAAATGGTTTGTAAAGCCATGAATGTAAAAATGGCTAAATAAAATGCCAGGGTCGCAGGTGAGCCCTATGACGAACAATGGTGTGACTACATGAGGTAGGTGACTTTCCATCTTACTACCTCTTATATCTTGTCTCATGATCTCTAAAAGTGTATTTGAATGGGGATATACGACGCAGTGGTCACCCCTACTAAGTTTTGTAAATGTGGGAATACGACTAAAAGAGTCATTTGTTTTATTTTCCACTTGGATACATTTTTGAAGTCTGGCGAGGGCCGTATAATGTAGTAAAAGTTATTGAATAGGGTTTCGAAGAGATATCACGTCCAATGTAGATCGTCATCCGTGTGAGTGTACTGCCTATATTTTGTGATGTCAAATTAAGATGTTCAGTCGACGTAAAATTTTCCTGGCTGCAATTTGACGTTAATAATAATAATCCATGGTTACTCATTTTCAATCGAGTGGAAGCGCGCTGTCGGGTGAGAATCCAGGGTGATGAATTTGGTCACGGAGACAAACGTTTTTCTAGGCCCATTTTAAACTGTGTCTGACTGACAATAAAATGATCTAGTAGAATGTTTCAGTCATTTTTCGTAAAAATCAAGTTATTAAATACGATATCCTTTATGCGAAGTTATTCATGATTAATGCATTGTGCCATATTAGACGTCGAGATTTCTAGTAAGGATTTTATTCCAGTTCTTTGTCGATGATAATTGTGGAACTGTGAAACAGAGGTTAGTTTGGTTGATATGAGATTTGTGAATCAGGTTGGACCTGTCATTGAAGCCGGGACACGGAAGCCCGAGGAATGTTTTATATGAGTTGAGATGAGATGTGCGAATCAGGTTAGAGTCCTGTCATTGAAGCCGGGACACGATAGCCCGAGGTATATTTTATAATGTTGGGAATGGAAAGTAATTCATAGAAATCCATAGCGGTATTAATTGGCGACGCATATAATTAGTGTGGGCATCTTGAAGCTTAATCTGTGCATTTTGTTGGTTAGAATATCGTATTTGTTTAATTTTGTCGGCAGAGTTTATATAGAGCATTTGAGAAGCCAGTCGACTGGAATAAACCAGGTGTTTCATGTTACTGCCAAGCGAACTTGGGGACGAGAGGCCTCAGCTGTGATAACGGGACAGGCGTGGAATTGAGATTGTACTGTATTCTCGGCCGGGGAAAACGTTAAAATGCTGGATTTAGTTGAAATTCATAGCCGGTAATGATCTGAGTGTTGTGAAATACTGTAAAATTTGTTTAATTGGGACGTAATGAACATTTGAAATCACGAACTTTGAGTATAAGGAACAGAGTAACCAAATTCAGGGTTGTCCAAAATATAGAGCGATGGTTGTGATGACTGGTTTGTCTGTGAGGGGTGTGCAAAATTCATAAATGGTATGACGAGAGATGACATCGTAATTATATGGCGAGTTGTTTGGTTTGTACGTAGATTATTAGGATATCCAAGCGTTAATAACGGTTAGGACTAGATTAGATTTTAAAAGTGTGAGATCAGGAGACAAGATATATAACTGGACATGAATTATGTAACAATTCTTTTCCAGCCAGATAAACATCACAAGATTGAATTCACATCACAGCTGCGTAGAAATTTGTGAAGAAACCAGAGTCCGCGGAGATAAAATTTACTGTTCTTTAACATTTCGCTAAATCATTTAAATTTATTTAATTATTAAATTCAGTGAAAAACGCATTTTGAAATAACTTTAATCAAGCGAATAACTTGGAGATGCATTCTGGAAATTTTAGTTTGTTTTCTGGGGAATATTAAAATGTAAAGTAACGATTAAGGGGACATATCCGAAGGAAATGGATTTTACTGCCACAAAGTTTGTGAGCATTGCTATTGTTGTAATTATTGAACTTTGATTGATTGAGCAGTGAATGTGCTGGGGATAGTAAAATGGAAACCTTGGTCATCAACCGATGTAACTTAATTGTGTTTAGCCTTCAGCCTAGAAACTTGGATGGTCAGGGGGTCATCAACCTCAATGACTTGGATTAGGGCCATATGCCATTGTAGCATCATTTCCTTGCGGTCATCATCCACAATGACTCTAAAGTAACTTAGAAGATTAGATGTCGGTCCATGACATAGACGCAGGTCACATCGATTCAATTAAGGGTCCATGCCGTAGAACCACTGTGTGGCACACACCAATTGGACTGCCTTAATTATACCCAGAGTCCAGAGTTCGTGTTACGAGTGCTGGACCATAACGAATCACTATGATGGTACATGTGGTCTCACATGGAAGCCGAATTTAAGGATTTCCAGACTTTCCTTTCTTAAATGATTAATAATTGAGACAATGGTTTCTAGTATGAATGCCCGTCAGGCAGTTACGTTAAAGTCTCACACCAGTGTTCTGACGTTTATGTAAAAATGATTGTGGTGTCCAGTGGACACAATTGACTTCTATGATACCGTTGACATATCAGATGGCTTCAGAATTTTCCTGAATAAATAGGAATCTTTTAAACAGACCTTTCATTCCAGTAGATAGATTAGAATTACTGAACCCCACCTTTACCTCAGCAAGTGACGAAGAACCCGATACGACCCAAGAGACAGATCTCATGAACTTTGCTGATAGGTAAGAAAGGTAGGTATCCCTCAATATGGACCAAAGGGTTCAATATTATATTATATTATATTATATTATATTATATTATATTATATTATATTATATTATATTATATTATATTATATTATATTATATTACTAGCAAGAAACCCGTGCTTCGCTACGGTATTATACTGAAATTTATAATTGAATGCTTATTGTTTTATATATATAACCCGCCGAAATTCACGATCTGACTCGTTTTCTGCGAGAAACCGCCAAAATTCACGATCTGACTCGTTTTCTAATAGCTTACGGCAAGTTTCCACCAATTTTTCAATCTTTCTTTCCAGCAATCGATTTCGTACTTCCCGGGCTAGGTCCAGGTATTCTACCCGGTAAGTTGGGTCACTAAATCTTTGCCATCTTTTCCTATAAGCATTTTTAATATGGATCAAATCATTCAGGAGATCTGGCGTGGTGTCGTGTTGGGTACCTTGGCGGTACTGAACCCGCGGCCGGACTGCATTCTTAGTCATTACCCGGCCAGGGCCCGTTTCCAGCGCGGTCGGCACATTTGACGACGGTCCAGAACATTATTATTATTATTATTATTATTATTATTATTATTATTATTATTATTATTATTATAGATGTTCTGGACCCCACAGCAAGATGAAGACCGATACTTGGCGGTAAATTACATCTGCTGCCATTGACATTGGTAACAATGTGACGGGCACCATTGTCGCGCGTAGGCAAGTGTGCGGGATTTCTGGCGATACGAATGACATACTTCCGTGCATTATTGACCTTATTATAGAGGTGAACAATTTGACGGTCAATCTCATTCCTATCGTTTATTTCAAATGTGTTTAATTTTTTGTTTATATGCCAGGAGAATCTACTGTAATCTAAGAACGTTCGCCGAAGGAAAAGATGGCTCTTGTAAACGAACCCAGGAAAGATTAAAAATGATCGGTTTATGATCAGAATAAGTACATCGAAAATATACAGCCTGTTTCCAGTCATTCGACAGGGTCAGGTATGGAATGAATAAAGCCCCATCTAGCGGCGACAATAGGAATTGTGCCGCCTGCCGAAGCCTGTCGCAATCCTCTGGGGCAATGATCGATGAATGAGAAATGAAATGAAATATTGGACAGTGTTGCTGGAATGAATGATCACAGGGAAAACCGGAGTGTCCGGAGAAAAACCTGTCCCGCCTCCGTTTTGTCCAGCACGAATGTCACATGGAGTGACCGGGATTTGAACCACGGAACCCAGCTGTGAGAGTCAGGCGCACTGCCGCCTGAGCAACGGAGGCTCCTTATAAGTACATTATGAACAGTAAAATCAATTGGTCTCACCTCCTTTTACACCCCACCACCGATAAGTTTATTTACCGCCACACCCCACCCAAAAAAATAATTAAAGGAAGGCGTGTTTCTTTATGTTGAAAGGGGATTCCAAACAACAATGTTCACGTCTATTACCTTCAGTTTTGAGATGTAAATATCCCCATGAAAATAATTCACTTTCTTTCACTTCTTTTCACACTCCCCCCCCCCCAAGTGAATTTTCCGGCAAAACTTGCGTGTTTCCTTAAGAGTAAAGGATCTTCTAAATACCAATTATCACGACTCTAAATTCTTCAGGTTTTGATTTATGTGTCCTCATGAAAGGAATTCAACTCATTTTCACTCCCGCCCGCCAAGATGGTTTCCCCCCCAAAACGTGTTTTTCTTTGTTTAAAAAGGAGATCCATATACCAATTTTCACGTCTGTATCAACTTTACTTTTTATTAGATGTATGTATTTTTCTACAATTAAGTCAATTACTTTTTCAATTCTCCCCCCCCCCTTCAATGGATTTACTTTACTTTTAAAGCAGAATCCAAATAACAAATTTCACGTCTGTAACATCTTCATTTTTGAGATATCAGTAGCCTATTTAAAAGAATTCAAAACCATTTCCCAAGTGGTATTTCCGAAAACTAAAAATACACGTTTCTTTATTTTTAATAGAGATAAAAATACAATTTTTCACTTCTGTAACATGTTATGTTTTTTGAGATATGCTGTAGAAATTCTCATTTTAAAATTTCACCCCTTTTTAGTTCCCCTTAACTGGAGTTTCCAAAAACAAATCACCTATGTTTCTTTATAATTACAGGAGATTCCAAATACCCACTTTTTACGTCTGTAACATGTTACGTTTCTCAGATATTCTGTAGATATTGTCCTTCAAAAATTTCACCCCAATTTGTCACTCCTGTTTTACCGCCATTCATTCGATAAAAAAAAACGTGTTTCTTATTTTTAAAGGAGATCCCATATACAAATTTTCAGTTCTGTAATATCTTCAGTTTCTGAAATATATTTATCCTCATTAAAGACATTCAACGCATTATTCACCCTTTTACACCCCTCCTATTGGGATTTACAGAAAACCAAAAAATACGTGTTCCTTAATTTTTAAAGGAGATTCTAAATAACAATTTTTTCATCTCTAAACTTTTAAAGTTTTAAGATATAGACACACTCATTTCAAAATTTCAGCCCCATTTCACCCCCTCCCCATTATATGGATTTTCGAAAAAAACAAAAAGTACCTGTTTCTTTATTTTTAAAGTAGATCCCAAATACCAATTTTCAGGTCTGTAATATCTTCAGGTTCTGAAGTATAAGTAGCCTCATTAAAGGTATTCAACCACTTTTTCACCCTTTTCCACATTTCCTGTTGGGATTTTCCGAAAACAAATATAACGTGTTTCTTTATTTTTAAAGGAAGTTCTAAATACCAATTTTTACATCTATAAACTTTAGAAGTTTTCAGATATAGATACACTCATTTTAAAAATTCACACCCTTTTCACCTCTCCTATTTGGATTTTCCTAAAATAAAAAATACGTGTTTATTTTTAATGAAGATTCTAAATACCAATTTTTACATCTGTAAACTTTAAAAGTTTTGAGATATAGATGCACTCATTTAAAAAATTCACCTCCCTTTTCACCCTCCCGTTAATTGGATTTTCCAAGAACGAAAAAAATACGTGTTTCTTTATTTTTAAAAGAGATCAAAAGTACCAATTTTCAGGTCTGTAATATCTTCAGTTTCTGAGATATAAGTTCCGGTATCGTGATTAAAGGCATTCAACTCCTTTTTCACCCTTTTTCACCCCTCCTATTGGGATTTTCTGAAAACAAAATATACGTGTTTCCTTATTTTTAAAGAAGATTCTAAATACCAATTTTTACATCTGTAAACTTTTAAAGTTTTGAGATATAGATACACTCATTTTAAAATTTCAACCCCCTTTTCACCCCCTTAGAGAAGGAATATCCAAAAATCCTCTCTTAGCGAGCACCTACATCTTAATATGAATCTATGCCCAAAATTTTATTTCTTTATGTCCAGTAGTTTTGGCTCGGCGATGATGAATCAGTCTGTCAGTCAGTCAGTCAGTCAGTCAGTCAGTCAGTCAGTCAGTCAGTCAGTCAGTCAGTCAGTCAGTCAGGACAAGTTACTTTATATATATAGATATTATATTATATTATATTATATTATATTATATTATATTATATTATATTATATTATATTATAAATTTCTCCTTCTTAGTCCTGTTTCCTAATACAGGGTCGTGTATGTGGTGAGAGGAAATTATGTATCATGTTTTGTATGCCGGATGCCTTTCCTAGCGCCAACCTCAGTTTAGGTCCTGGTGAAAATGAAATGAATTACCTAAAAAGGAATTGACTATGCGAGTAGAAGGAATAGACTATGACCTATCACTACGAACTGTGACCTGTGGTTTTGAAAACTGAAAGTGACTTACTAATGAGTAGTGCTAATAACACTATTCCTTGCGTAACCAATCCCAATGGTGAATGGTGTGAAGGTGTGGCTTATTGTATGCATTTCTGTGGACTTGGAAAACTGATGTGTACTTGCAACTTCTGGATGGGAAACTCATTGACTTATCACGCCCCAGCGGACTTCTTCTGTGACACCTGGATTTCCTACTACACCTCACGACAGGAAACTTGTGGATCTTTTTTTGTTTTTTTTTGTTTTTTGGTATTTGCTTTACGTCGCACCGACACAGATATGTCTTATGGCGACGATGGCACGGGGAAAGATCTAGGAATGGGAAGGAAGCGGCCGTGGCCTTAATTAAGGTACAGCCCCAGCATTTGGCTGGTGTGAAAATGGGAAACCATGGAAAACCATCTGCAGGACTGCCGGCAGTGGGGTTCGAACCCACTATCTCCCAATTACTGGATACTGGCCGCACTTAAGCGACTGCAGCTATCGAGCTCGGTGCTTGTGGATCTAAGTAGCTTTCGGACTGAGGAATCAAAATACGTAAGTAAAATAAAGTCATCTCCGTACAGGCCATGAAGGCCCTTGGAGGGGTGGAAGGTAAAGGCTTCCACTATCCGTAACCTCGGCTCTTGGTGGGGTAGAGTGGTTAGCCCTACGCCCGGCCGCCTTTGCCCCCAGGAATTAACCCGGTACTAATTTTTGGTGTAGGCTGAGTGAACCTCAGGGCCATGTGCACCTCCGGAAGTGGAAGTCTCGTTTCTTAAATTTTTCGACTTTCTGACGGAGAATCGAACCCACGCCCTTCCGGGTGAACCGAGCACCGCCTCGGCCAGGCAGCTCCTAATCAAAATACATACACAGGGTATGTAGATGAAAACATTGTGAATTCATATCACTTTACTAATGGTAACAATGTTTGCCGATTTATTAAATTTAAAAATTCAGTGGCGTTGACGGTCGTGGGGAAGACGTAGAAACAGACTTCCTCAACTTGTAATCTGTTTCTATAAGTCGAATAGAATGGATAACTGTACGTTTTTACCCGTAGGACCAAACATAATACCCAGTTTCAGTTCTATGTTTATTGGAATCTAGAAAAAGTGTTTTCGTGCAACCGGTAATTGCATTCTTAAATTTCTCGGCTCTTTAAAATGGAAAATCATATGCCATCAAAATATATTAAAATTGATAAATTACGTCTTTAAAACAATACATGTTTCTGACTACCTACCGTTATGATGATGATTATCTCCAGGTTAAACTTTTCAGAAATTAAAAATAAATCAGTCCGACAAAGCTAATAAAAAAGCAGTCAAATGGGATGTATTACATGGAAATTCCCTCTCTACTAAACTAACAAATAAATTATATTCATTAGTGTACAATGCCCGGTGGTCCAGCCATAGAAACATGCCATATAAATTCACCTCACCTGATACCCGACCCCACATCAAAAACTGAACTAAGTGGTTGATATAAAAAAAAACTATTCTACAGTGTCTGATGCAATTATTTTAATACATTCCCTTCTTCGTGTTAAATTGAATCATACATGGTAAGGGTGAAATGAATTCGAAAGGAATAAAACATGAAATAAACACTTGCTCGTAACCAATAACCACCAAAACGTTAACTTGTTAATTTAGAAATTTGACTCCTTCGACCGTTGAGGTAAATTCTTCTCCTGTATAATAATTTGTCTTCTTCGAGGAAACATTATTAGTATCTGTAATTGTGACTGAATTTATCTCCATGAAAACTAAACAATTTTGTCAGTCTAAAGATCTCCTTTTCACCTTGTTTTATTTCTAGATATTGATTGAAACAAAACCTGATGTGCATGATCTTCGGCCATACTTACTGTTTTCGTCTCTTCTATCTTGGCCTCATGGTGTTTTAGGTGGTCCTGTGAATCTTCAGACATTTGCCACGTTTGGAAGCAAGTCTTTTTCTCTTTAACTGGATGTTGGAATTCTGAATTGCACCACTAACTTTACTATTTATGAATTATTTCCGTTTCTTTGACTCAGAAGTTTCTCTGAAATTTCCCTGATCACTGAAGACACATTGCACAAATCTTGGAAGATATTGCCTTTGTAAGAAAAACCCTTTAAGACATCGATTTATCGAAGTTCTTCTGTGAGGGTTTCCATCAGTTCCCCCTGAACTCCATCACTTAGTTCCCATAGGCACATTTTAACCACTCGAACGTTGAAGTAGCTGAATGACAGCAACAAGTTGCCGATGTTAGAATCAAAGATTTCTCCTGGGATAATTTTACAATTCTTGACATTCCGAATAGTTCCTCTCTGTGATAAAAAGTAACCGATTTGCGATTTTACACCACCACATACGTTATAAGGTGTCCATCTTTTTTCTCAAAAAAATATTGAGCAAGGCTAGATCAAAAACCTCACCTGTAAGGAGAATTCTTTCACACCCTTCGTTCATTTTATCAATGATATCTCTCAAACCCAAATCTTTCAGCGAGTATAATATGAAAAGTAGCCTTTCCGAGACTAAAGTGATGCCAGAAGGAAATAAACCGAAGAGAGTTGAATGTCAGACTGGGAATACAGAACTGAAACAGGTAGATCATTTCAAGTAGGAAATGTATTCCCCCAGGATGGTAGTATAGTAGGTCAGATTAAAACAAGGTGCAGCAAAGATAATGCAGTGAGCATGGTCATTGAGAGTAAGAGAAGTAGAGGAAGATGAAGACGTTGACAATTAGACTCAGTTTTTAATGACTGAAATCTAAGAGGTATGTAACTATACGAGTCACCAGAGCTGGTTGCAAATAGAGGATTAAGGAGGTGTTTAAAAAAATTGGAATAAGCTTTCAGACTGAATGACGAAACGCATAACATCCTATAATGAAGCTGTAAAGTATTAATTATTTCTCCGTTAGGGTCTGCTAGGGACCTCGAGACAATTTCAATACCTCATCCTTTTTTTGTTCCTTCTTCCTCCTCCAAGACTCCTACATCTGCTCACTATGACTAATTTTCCTCTCCTCAGACCATGTTGAGCCTGTTTTCTTTCCCTTGCGACATAGGAATCTTTCCATTTTTAACAATTTATTTATAAAAACCTCTTTCTCTGTGGCTTCTTCTTCCCTTACGCTGTTTATTACCAAATCTTTCCTGACTTCGTGGATCCAGGTTGTTGTTGATTTCTTGTTCCAAATATATTTGAAGATCAGTTTGGTTAACCTGTTATCATCCATTCTGTATAAACGTCCAAAAATTACCAATCGCCTCTTCCTCATTTTTTCTGTTATGTTTTCTATGTTCCGATAACTTATATTTCGTCATTACTTCTGGATTTCCAGAGTGATGTGGCTCTTAACGGGCCGAGTTTTTTCCGTATAATGTTTCTTTTCGGAACTTCTAATGTATTCAGCTTGTAATTAAGTACTAGACATTCACTCGTTTGACTGCTGTGTTGTAGCGTTGTATTTTGAGGTTTTTAGATACATACATTTTGTTGTAGATATTCCTAGTTATACTGTGTGTTCTTTCCATCTTGCGTATCCTTTTTTCTAAAGCGGTTTTTCCAAACCGTTTTCTTGAACTGTTTCTCCCAAACATTTGAATTTCTTCACCTTCTTTATTCGACTAATTTCTGTTACTAGAAATTCTGGAGCATTATTATTATTATTATTATTATTATTATTATTATTATTATTATTATTATTATTGTTTTCGAATAGGTCTACTATGGACCACGTTAAGCATCATTCATTTACGGTTCTTCCTCTTTCGATCGGCCCAGTACTTCTTCATCCTTTCGGAGTGGGCTTCTTTACGTTCTCGTGACCAGTTGTTGCCGGTCCGTTTTTTGCTACTTTGATCTTCGAATCCCTTAATTTTGTTGATGATTTTTCTGTATTCCTGTCTGTTGTATACTGCCTGCTGTGATATATTATTTTCCTCCATATCCCCCTTGACCCCTTTAAGCCAGCTAGTTTGTGTCTTCCTGTTCTCCATGTATTCCAGAATTCGCTTGGCTGTTCTCTCTGGTGGCATTCTTTTAATGTGTCCGTAGAAGCAGAGTCTTATCTTCTTGAAGGATGTTGTGATTTTTTCGGTCCTTTTGTATAGTTCCTCATTTGGTCGCAGTCTAAATTCTTGACCCACTTTCCTGGGCCCTAGTATCTTCCTCAAGATCTTCCTTTCTGTCTTTTCAATGTTTTCTAGTAAGCCCTTCCTGTTCAGTGGAATACATTCGATCGCATATAGACTTTCTGGTTTGATGACAGTGTTGTAATGTCTGATTTTTGCAGTGAATGAAACTGATTTTTTTATTGTAGACATTTCGACATAACTGGTATGCTGCTTCCATCTTTCTTGCCCTTTCCTGTGATGCTATTCCTGGTAGTCCTGTTGGGGTTATCCATTCCCCTAGATATTTAAACTTCTGTACTCTTTTAATTGTTCCATATTTGGTGACAATATTTTGTGTCGGATCCTTTTTGTCCTGAATCATTAGTTCCGTCTTTTCGAAGGATATCTGAAGTCCCGTCTTTACAGCAGTCTCTTGAAGTGTTTCAATTTGTACCTTGGCTATTTCAGTGTCTTCTGCCAGTATTGCCATATCATCTGCGAATGCTAGACAGTCAATTTTGACTCCAGATCTTCCCAGTGATATTCCATTTTTCACCCCTAATTCCATCGGTCTCTTCCTCCACTCTCTGATCACTTTTTCAAGTATAACATTATCATTATTATTATTATTATTATTATTATTATTATTATTATTATTATTATTATTATTATTATTAAGTACGGCCTTTTCCTGAGATAGGCAAACATCTTCTAATAGAGAAGTGTCATGGAGACATGTTGAACTGAACTTTCACCACATCATTTACTGGTGTATCACATGATGTCACTACTATTGTCTCTTCTAAGTTGAGTATTATATCTCTGTTAGGACAGACCACACTTCTTGACGGATTTTATCCGTCCGACCCATTGGATTTCTTGAGTGAAGTTGTGAACATGGTAGTAAAGGGACAGCATAGATGGCAAACAGTGGAACTGTTAGCTAGAAAGGAATCGAGCTGACCAGAGTATCGTCTACACCCGGTGGGTGGTTTAGTCTGATATAACTTCGGTTCTTTTGTAGAGTATGCCTTCGGTTTCATAGTTACCCAGGGAAGAGATTAGGACGTTCTGATTGTGTGGCAAGCTGGAGTAGAATGTTCAGGCACTCTATCTGATCCTGGTGTACTTATATTCAATTCGGAGATTATTATGGATGTCTCGATTCCGTTCACACCATTCGGCTCCTGAGATAAGGTGCAGCGCGCGGTTCTGTAGGCGCTAGGCCGTACCCAGATATGTCTTAGTTGCAATTCCCCAGACAAGACTGGCATTTTCTAGGACTGGACTTAATGAGGACTGGTACAAGGTGAACCTTTTTTCTGTATTTAGCCCATTGTCGGCTTTCATGGGTGGTATAATTTCTGAAATGCGATGCATCGCCTGGGCCGGTATACGTTTGACGTGACCTTTAAACATCAGTCATCTGTCCAAGGTAATTCCCAGGTATTCAGTAGAATTTTCCCCCGAATCACCTCGCCAAATAAGATCGGGGGCTGGGGGGCGTCACGAATTTCTTAGAAAACAGAGTTGCGCTTGTTTTACTGACATTAATTTTGATTCTCCACTTTTGAAGCCAAGGTTCTAAGGTTAGACACCTTCGCTTGTGTTGGACGGGGTATATCAAATATGTATATTTTTAATAATATAGGTAAAATAACTCAACCCTGAGGGCCTCCCGCAGCAATGAGGGTTTAGAAAGGGTTTTGTTAACTTCGACTTGAATTTTCTGTCAGATAAGAAGGTGGAGAGAAGCTTAACCGTATAGAGGGGGATGTCTATCTGAATGAGTTTATATACAAAGTCTTGATGGCATACCCTATCATACGCACCTCAAATTGTCCAGAAAACGGACTCCCGTCTTCCTCCGTTGGTTGAAGTTTTTTGTTATTTCCTCAGTGAGGCTGGTGAGTTGGTAGACTGTACTGTGCTCACCGCGGAATCCAAATTCCTCTTCGTTGAGGGGATTCTTATTGTCGACAGTGAGTCGGCAGAGAAGACCCAGACTGGGCGAATGCCTTGTGCTTCTAAGTTTCAACTGCTGACATTTTCAACAAATCAGGTTACTGACTTATGATGCCATTGGGATGAAAATTCGGATGATCTCTAGTACGTCGCGATGAAATATACTTTCAGTGAGAATCAGAAATAAATTCAAATATGTCTTAAGATATAATCGTGTTTAAGAATCAGAGAAACCTCAGAACATAGTCTCGGGATATCATTCGAAAATTAGAACAAGTACCACGACCGCATGGTATTGGGAATATCACTCAAAAAGACTTCACAACTATAAAAATTTCACTACAGTTTGATCTAGATGAGATTATATTACGTGTATCTCAAATATTACGACCGCATAGCCGAGAAAATTTCACACGAAACGTATCACAAATAAGATTTGATGTCAGAGTTCGGCATAATAGTTAACATAAATCACTGTCGCTTAAAAAAATGTACTATGTTAATCCTCAAAGTAGTAAGTCTCAGATTACTTCGCAGATTGACCCGAAAAGTTCCATGAATAACCCGAATGCACGGGGATGATTTTGGGTCACACACGTCACAACATGTATAACTTAACCACTTAGCACTTCCGCTTTGTCACTGTTGAAGAAAGTTATTGCCTTTCTCCTTTCCATCACTCCGTACATAGAAAACCGAGACCTTGATTTCCTTTCACTCTGTTTTTGTTTAGCGCATTTTTTACAAGTTGCTTTACGTCGCACCGACACAGATAGGTCTTATGGCGACGAAGTACAGGAAGGGGCTAGGAGTGGGAAGGAAGCGGCCGTGGCCTTAATTGAGGTACAGCTCCAGCATTTTCCAGGTGTGAAGATGGGAAACCACGGAAAACCATCTTCAGAGCTGCTGGCAGTGGGGTTCTAACCCACTATCTCACGAATACTGGATACTGGCCGCACTTAAGCGACTGCACATATTGAGTTCGGTAGTGCTTTATGAATATCCATGAGACAATTCTGAATCTGAACGTCTGGTATATGCGTTAGGTAAATTTTATATGTGCTAAATTTCTGGAATTTACGCAGCGTTATCGCCACTTAAGGCGTTTTAGTATTTATTATTTATAATTAAAATCATGTCTTACAAGATACACCTTAATACATTTCCGCACTTTTATCTCATCAAAATCAGTATCATGCAATTACTCTCCAACACAACCAGAAAATATGAAATGACCAAGCAGCACTTTTCCTCCCCTCTTCGATGAGCCGAGTTACTGCCTACAGCATTCACCTCACGCCCCTACATAGCAGTCACGACCTGAGTAATGGAACTGCCTTCAGTCCAAACTTTGTCTTTGGAGGCAACGGATGGTTATCACCTTAAGTTAAGTTTAGAATACTTCCTTAAGTTACTAAGGTGACGGTCGTAATCTCCTCACTTGTTCATAAAATCATCATTTCGCTATAACTGACAGTTTTACGCAAGCTAAACTATTTTTTCCATGTTTTTTATGTTTTTTTCAAATAATTATTTTATTTTCTAGAGCAAAGTAAAGGATACATAATTAATTACAGTGCTGCGTAAATTAGACATACTGCTACAGATAAACTTCAAATACAAAATCAACAAAAATAAAACACCAAACAAATCTTGAGAGATATCACGACCATTAAGATATCTTGTTTTTGTTAAAAAAAATATAATTAACACACGTGATCCATCACTTTACTGAGGAACGGGAAGGCGATCCACTTTCGTCGGTGACCGATACACTATACAATTACATCGTTAATTTAGATTATTAAATGAAGAAACAAATAAATGCAAACAGAAACAAAGTATTATTTACACAATCTGTATCATCACAAGTTAAGAACAGAAAGTTCATTGAATTTCTCCTGACCTCCAGAAGCACTATACACTTTCAGTTTTGTCTCGCTGTCTTGAGAAACTGCCTAAAACCTTGTACAGAGCATTTCTCGTTGGTCTGCGCATAATGAAGAAAGCCCATTGCTAGCCATACTAGGGCAAACTTGTTGTTCCTGTTGGGTATGTCCAAAGCTAACAAGATACGATATATATCGTTAGGGTTATTGGAAGATGTTAACTGCTGCACCAGAGTCAGTGTCCATCGCCAAACGTCCATCATACCATCACATCGAGTTAGTCTGTGGAGTTGTGTATAAAGAGTTGGAATCTCACATTTGTGGCACAAGGGTGATTGGACCAAGTTGTGGCGAAATTTTTTCTCCTCGGTTGGTATGGCATCTTGGATGGCTATGTATGCTGAACTTTTCCAGTCTGTTGGGATCTCTTGTGTTGTGAACTGCTTCCAGATATTTTTCCAATTTCTGTTGGGGAATTTTTCCATGATCTGTGGGGTAACAAGTTGACGGTTTAAAAGACGACGGTAGATGATTTGCGTGGGTGGAATGCACTGTTGATTCACATGAGGATAGAAAGATTCAATAGTATGCAGTATTCGTTTAAAGCTTCCAGTTCGAGGTGATGTCCAAAAATGCATATCATTAATATCCCCGAGTCCGTTATTTGCCAGTAGAATTGACCTCAGAAGCAGAGCCTGGCATTTAGCGGAGACGGCGATGAGACCTAGGCCCCCTTGATCAACTGGCCTTCTGAGCTGATTTCTTGATATGCGATATATGTATCCTCTCCATAGATAGTAACTAATTCCAAGTTCTACTCTTTGTGCATGTTTCTCTGAAATGGGGAAGACCTGAGCCGCGTACCATATCTTGGACAGAGCGAATGAGTTAATGTGCCATACTTTCTGTATTAGATTAAGATTTCTGCTGAGATCCTTCGTCATTGTGTTCCGGACAGTGTTGATGACTGCAGTCCAATTCTTTTCGACTGTCTCCTGAAATTTGCCTGTAAATTTCAAACCGAGAATTGTTATTTCTTCTTTGACAGGGATTCCAGCAATTGTGATGTGGTTTGGCCAGGCACCGAGAGGTAACAAGACAGATTTCTGATAATTCACTTTCGCGTTGGCGGCTCTTTCGTACACAGATATTATGCCAATCAGCTGATCCGCTTGGGCTCGGTTCCGTAATAAAAGTGTTACGTCGTCAGCATACGCTCGGACGGTAAACATCTTGTGCGGATTTGGTACATCCTTTAGGAGGTGATGGACAGCTCGAATGAAGGGTTCTATACTTAAGGCGAAGAGGATCATAGATAGAGGACATCCTTGTAGCACTGAATTTCGTATTGGAATAGGCTTGGAGAAATGACCATTGAGGAGAATTCGGGAATGAGCATGAGTGTATAGAGATCTAATGATACTACATGTTGACTGTGGAATACCAAACTTATCGAGAATCGTAAACAAATAACCATGGTGAACTCGATCAAAAGCCTTTTCAAAGTCAAGATTAAGTATTGCTGCGTCATTGTGAGGGTAGTGTTCACATAATAATATAACATCTCTAATTGCTTGGAGATTAAAAGTGATTTTCTTGTTCGGAATGCCACACGTCTGCCCTAGCTGAATGATGGTTGCCAGAAACGGCCGTAACCTGTTGGCCAGAATTTTCATAAATAATTTGTAGTCTGCATTTAGTAAGGTTATAGGACGATAGTCTGATAAAGTTCGGGGAATTGACACTTTTGGAATAAGAATGATTATGCCTTCGCTGAATCCAGTTGATTCTTCGGAGTTGTTTAATAGAATGTTCATCAATTCTACGAGCGTATGTTTAATGACTGGCCAGTACTTTTTGTAGAAGGTGAAGCTGAGACCGTCTGGGCCAGGAGCTGATCTGTCACTTGCAGTGCGCAGGGCCTTTAGAACTTCCTCCTCGGTGATCTCACGAGTCATCTGCTGTTTTCCTTCCTCAGGCAAACGTTGATCTAAGTAGGAGAGTATTTTGTTTTGGTCGGGTATCGATATCTCACTTTCACTACATGTTCTCTGGAAGAATTTTTCGGCTTCAGTAATGTAGTCTCTTGTAGTGGTAAGACTCCTATTGTCATCTGTAATTAACGAGTGAATGTATTTATTTTTCGCTTTATTCTTTTCGGAGGCAAGGTGGTACAACTGTGCTTTCTCTTCGTGTATGACTGATGTTGCACGGGAGCGAATGATTGCTCCTCGGAGAATAGTTTCCTGTATTGACTTGATTCGGCGTTTAACAGCGGTCAAATGATTGGATACGTCATTTCCGGCTTGCTGACGGGTGACAAGATCGTGAAGAATCACGTAATAAGAATGCAGCGTACGGCGTCTGTTGATGGCCTTTTCTACTCCCTTTCGTTTGAAAAAGCTCTGAATAGCTGGATTAAACTTGTATAGCCAAGATTTGATCGAAAGTTGTCCACCTCTTCGCACTCGAGTTTCCAGATCATTCCACAGGAGTGAAAATTCATTTTGTATATCGTCGTCAGACAGTAAGGAGCTGTTTATTTTCCGGTAACCCCTTCCCATCTGTGCCGCCGGTCTATGCTCCGCAGTCTTCATCACTACTGCATGATGATCGCTGAATGGTGCAACATTAACAGTTACTGCTCGGATATTATTCTCTGATTCTTTATTTACATAAAAGCGGTCGATACGTGAAGCAGCCGTACCTCGGAAGAAAGTATATTCGACTCTGTTACCATGAAGAACTTCCCACACATCACAAAGCCGAAGTTCGCGATATACTCTCCCTAATGCCAGGGAGGGATGGAATTCACCTGTCTGATCTTTTGCATTTAATACACAGTTGAAATCACCTCCGAGAATAATATTATCATAATTGTGACGCAGAAAATAAGGCAGTTCCTTCTGAATGAAATCTTCCCGTTCTTGGCGTCTGTGTGTTCCTGAGTGTAGATATATATTAATCATCAGTGTATTATCTTCGGTAAGTATGCATGAAATTCTTCCACTCGGGTGACATTCACTAAGTTTTATATTTATCCCAGCTCTATAGACGATGGCAGTTCCTCTTAAATTTTCCCCGGCATTGATTATATAACTGTATTGAGATCCAAGGAAAGCTAAGTTCGTGACGTTAACCTCTTGCAAGAAAACTACGTCTAAATCATAATCTTTAATAAATTCTTTTAGCAAGACCTGCTTGCTCTGACTTCGGAGGCAGTTCACATTCAGAGTACCGTAGCAGCTAACTACTGACGTCACAGCTAAGATTACCAAGAAAAAAACATTAGCAGCTTCCATACTCGTTTGGCGTTACCCAACGGCACGTAAATATTCTTCAGATTAGGTTTGTGAAAGACATTTACTTAATTTTATTACTTTCTTCCTATCATTCCCCTCAACCGATCTTTTTAATCTTGGATCCCTGTGACTAACTGCTTGGTTGGATTTTGAATTGGTGGTTTCCGTTTCCATTAAACTACCTTCGTCATCGCCTACTTTGTTTGTGCACTGTGCGGAATGCGTCTGCACAGACTGTGTGGTGGTGTCATTTTTTAAGCCATTCATGTCACTGGTAGGTGTCGGGGACGGTTCGCTGACAGGTTCACAAAGTTGTGTCTGGTGCTGTGAGGGTGGTTCTGATAGTACCGGTACATCATTTAACTGGGTATTATTTTGGTAGGTTGATAAGCTGAGCGACTGTTCCACTGGGGAATTTCTATCGCAAACAGGTTCTGTTGTCTCCTCAAGGTGGTTGTGAGCTGGCTGCACTACTTGTGTCTCTTCCTCTTCTGTGGTTATTTCTGCCTGTTGTGCGGACGGTGTGTTTACACGTGAGTCTGGTGTATCAGCTGATCGCGTGTCCACCTCTGGAAAATCTGGGGTGAGTTGTGTTGTTGTGAGAGGTATACGTTGCGTCGGTAGCTTCCCCAAGGCTGAAGTCAAGGTCGCCCAGGTTGGCTTGTCGGGTGTAGCAGGTGTTTGAACTGGTAAACGGCGCGTTGGGCACTCACTACGGTAATGACCTATCTTACTGTAGCTGGCACAGGTTGGTGGTTGGTTATCATAACTTACTAAAGCCTTATTTCCTGCTATGTCTACGTAGGAAGGGATATGTTTTTTAAGCATGATGCGTACTGCACGTATGCCATTGTGCACCTTATATCGAAAATTGGAACTCCACGTTTCATCACTTACTGAAAGTACAGTCCCGTACTGACGCAAAACGTCTGAAATGTGTCCATGAGATGTTTCGGTGGGGAGGTTAAAAACTCTCACAAGTTTAATCCCTAGGCCGGCCGAATCAACAGTTATTTTACTACGATAGCCATTGCTATGAACAAAATATTGCTCACCTGCATAGTGCTTGAGAAGATGATCAACTGTCTCTTGCCTCCTGCACTTAATGAAGACTTGTCGGGAAATTCCGTTGAGCTGTAATGTTTCGATGTCGGCTTCATCAAGTTTCAAATTTTCAAAAATCCACTCGTGGATTTCGTAGGGGGCTGGTCGTGGTATATCTCGTTCTGTGAAAGTGATGACGATTGTATTTTTCCTTTCAACTATCATCGTTCAGTAATGTCGTTAGTTCCCTAAGCGTATAATACGCAAAACACTGAAACCAAACGGGCTTTCCCCACTTCACTGTACGGCTCCACACTTGTACACACTTGCTCGAGATACGTGTTGCTCGGGCTAAGGCTAAAGCGGAACTCGATGTATTCGCACGGTTTAAATTTATTTTATAGGATCTGAGGGTGTTCCTAAAAGAACGAAACATGCCATTGTTTCTTTACTAATGTGTATTTTTTAAATATATTACATTTTTTCATTAGTATTTTCGATAGATTTAAAAGCTACATTAACTGAAAAGTTACATTAACTAAAGTCGACCCTGGAAAGTATGGCTTCTTTATTAACATATATAAAACAATGGACACTGTGTCCTCTTCTGCTTCATCACGGGATGATTTTAAACAGTTTTTTTTTACAATGTTTCTTAACAATTATGGTCTAAATAACTCAGACTTATCGTTAGGGAATTAATTCATCAACAAATTTGGTATAGACGCTGCGTATACAGTATGTGTACTGGACGTACAAATACAATAATTTGAAGTGTATTATTGAAACAGTCTGCCTCTGTGGTGTAGTAGGGGTTATCGTGATTAGCTGCCACTCCCGGAGGCCAGGGGTCGATTCTCGGCTCTGCCACGAAATTTCAAAAGTGGTACGAGGGCTGGAACGCGGTCCACTCAGCCTCGGGAGGTCAGCAGTTCGCTGTGAGACGTGCTGTTCTGTTGTGTCCTGTGAGGTAGAGTGTTTCGAGTGGTATTAGTACAAAGTGCAAGACAATGGCAAGCTTAAATATTAGGAAGAATACAGTAAAATGTGCATTTCCTGATAAACTAAACAAACCCGGACCGGCAGAAATTCATGAGTGGATTGAAACAGTTTTAAAATTAAATGTTGATCAAGTGGAAGCAATACAACTGGACAATTTGGAAACAGCAGTGTACATAAAATTAACCAGCAAACTTCTGATGGAGCGCATTCTCACTTCAACAGCAGGAAAATCTCAGGTAAAGAAATTCAATGGTTCACTTTCGGAGGTAATTATCACATGTGCTGATGTGGACACGAAACTAGTACGGATAATGAATCTTCCTATTGAAATGGCCAATGAACGCGTGGCAACTTATTTCAGTAAATATGGGAAAGTTAGGGACATACGTAATGAAAAATGGTCTTCTACATACACATGTAATGCATTTAGTGGCATTAGAGCTATGCGTATCGAATTACAAAGTGCTATCCCGACAATAGTGACAATTGACGGATATCGAGCTCAGGTACTATATGAAGGACAACCAAAAACATGCTATTATTGTCGTGGTAGTGACCATCTCCGACAAGACTGCCCGGTAAGGCGAGGAGCAACTTCGACAGGTGAAACAGGTAGTAGGCTTATGAGTCAAGTAGTTGCAGGGCAATCCACTGCCCCATCTCTCGCGAGCGACAAAGTTGTAAATACAGGCAGGAGCGACAAGCTGGACTCACAACAGGTTATCGGTCTTGAGTCACAACAAGAACAGACCAGCCGGGGACATAAACAAGATACACTACACGAAGTTCAAGTTACCACAACGGAAGCAGAGATACATCCCCTTCCAAATAACCTTCTAACACATGGACAAGGCAACTCAGTCGATGTGCACGGACCAAAGATGGCGTCCATAAGTCAGTACAACCTTATATCAGCCCAAAGGATCCTCGAAGACAAGGAGGGAGGATAGGTGAGAGACGGTAGTTTGGCAATGTCTGTCAGAACCAAGGGCTCGACAGTTCAGTTTGGTATCCAGATGAATGTTACATTCCTCATGCTATTGACGTACACTATAATGACCTTAAACATTAACTGTATCCAGATAGACAGCAAGCAGCAGCTTCTTAGGAAATTACTTCGTGACCAAGATGTTGATATAGCATTGTTACAGGAGGTTGCTACAGATGATTTACTTCATATATTTGGGTATGAAAGAATAGTAAATATCAACGAGACCAAACGAGGTACAGCTATATATATATAAGATACAATTCCCCATACAGCTCACGTTTTTCTTCCCAGTTCCCGTGGTATCAGTTTCAACATAAAAGGACTTCTAATTGTAAATATTTATGCACCTTCTGGTTCTCAGGCGAGAGCCGAACGAAATGAGTTCTATAAAAGTGATATCATACATCTAATTAAAAATCATAGAGATCGCATGGTTATTGGCGGCGATTTTAATGCAGTTATCAATGCTAGAGATCAGAGCGGGAGTTTTCAGAATTGTATAGCCTTGTCAACTCTAGTGAAAGGGCTCAAACTGATAGACACCTGGGAATTACAAGCATCATCCGACCCAGGCTATACATATTTTCGCGCTAAAGGAGCATTAGACCGAATATATGTCAGTCAAAGTCTGCAAGAGCATGCTGGGAATGCTGATGTGTGCCCCGTCGAATTTTCGGGCCATGCAGCATATGTAAATTAAAGCAATCAGAGCTGGGAGTAACTCGGGGAAGGGGTGTATGGAAACTAAATACGAATATTCTCAACAGTGAAGAACTGCAGGAACAGTTTTCTGTGCAGTGGCAACTATGGAGGAAACATCATTCACGTTATACAACGAGACTTGAGTGGTGGTTATCCTATGCAAAAACCAAACCAAACCCCATGGCACTACAGCCCTTGAAGGGCCTTGGCCTACCAAGCAACCGCTGCTCATCCCGAAGGCCTGCAGATTACGAGGTGTCGTGTGGTCAGCACGACGAATCCCCTCGGCCGTTATTGTTGGCTTTCTTGACCGGGTATCCTATGCAAAGCCCAATGTAATCAAATTCCTGAAACGGTTTAGTGCTCAGTATACTCAACAGATCAATCAAAAATCCGAATTCTTTTACAAGTGTTTACGTCAGCTTTATAGGGAAGATCCCAGGAACCCATTAACATATCTCCGTATCAAGAAAACAAGAGCACTTCTCCTCAAACTACACATAGAAATGAATGAAGGACTTAGAATACGAGCACGAGATCATCGGAATACTACCGATGAAATGTCATCATTGTACCATCTCATTCGTGAGAGTAAACGAGGCAAACCGAAATATATTTCGAAACTGGTATCGTCAAGTGGTGAGCCTTCTGGGGATGTCAATATCATTAAGAACACAATTGAGCATTTCTTTACACAATTGTATGAACAAACGAATGATGTTCTTCTTGACAGCAACAGCGCCTTTTTTGATTCTGTTCGAGGAAGACTGACACATGTGCAACAAGACTATCTTATTGAGGAATTGCGGGAGGAAGACATTTATGAAGCCATACAGCGCAGTCTGCCTAACAAATCCCCTGCATTAGATGGCCTTGGACGAGAATTCTACCTGACATTTTGGCCAGTTATCAAGGAAGACCTTACGATAGCTTTAAATGATGTGTTATATTCAAGACCAAATATAAGTCGCCTTAAAGAGGGATTGATTGTACTGGTACCAAAAAAGCCTAATCCTAAGAGTATAGATGATTACAGACCAATTACTCTGCTGAATTTCGAATACAAGTTACTCACCCGATGTCTTAAACAGCAACTGACCTTCCTTATGTCCGATGCTTTAGGGGCACACCAATCGTGCGGAGCTCCCGGTAGGAGCATTATACACTCAGTATGTGCAATAAGAGACATTATCAGTGATTGTATGGTAAGAAGGCAGTGTAAACAACTAATATCTTTAGATTTCGATCACGCGTTTGACAGAGTGAATCATACCTATTTACTTGCTGTTCTACGTGCAATGGGACTAGACAACCGATTTATTGCTATCCTACAACATGTTCTTCAGGGAGGTTCTACGAAGGTTCAATTTAATGGTTTTTTTTACTAAGGCAATTAACATAAAAACAGGAGTACAACAAGGATGTCCGTTATCTATGTTATTATTTGTGCTATCTCTTGAACCACTATTGAGTAATTTAGCATGTTTACGCGACCGAGATATGATGGAAATCCTTGCCTTTGCTGATGATGTCACTATCATTGCGGACCGCAGAACAAACGCACAAGATCTTCAAAAAACTATCAGTGACTACTGCAATATATCTGGTGCACAGCTGAACGTTAATATACCGTGTTTGTTATAACTAGGAGCAAGCCATATACGTGATAAACCTTTGTTAAACTGGGCAACAGTTCAGAACGAGGTAAAAATCTTAGGCCTTCGTTGTTTTAACAGTATTCCCCAAATGATCCAGCGTAACTGGGGCAAAACAGTGAATGTGATACGCGGACTGTTACAGCGAGAAAAATACAGGAATTTATCATTACTGCAAAGAATTCAGTACATCAATACATACATAATCAGTAAACTGGGTTACATGGGTTAAATATCCTACCTCTGCCTCGGGTATCCGGTATTAAGATAATGTCTGCTGTAGGATGGTACATATGGCAAGGTTCAATCCTAGGGGTGAATCGTGATACTTTAACTCTGTCAAGATCTACTGGTGGATTAGGACTCAAGAATATCCAGAATCATGTGACAGCCTTATTCCTCAATCGACACATAAAATTCCTTATTGGTGAAGGTCATCCGTATTCTCAAAATTTTCTCCAACAGTGGTGCAGTTTACAGCAGATGCCTAACCCTCCCCCTTTCTATGATGTAGATAAATTCGCCCCTCATGCGCGATATTTGAAATATGAAATGAGCTATCTACCACAAACGTTTATGAACAATAACGTGACCTCGAAAAGCATCTATATGTTTCTGCAGCGTAGCCAATATGTCGGGGTCCCAGGATTCAGCAGTCTACTTTGGTATGCAACTGGAATCGCATCTGGAGGAATATTACGCATCGGATTCTTCCTCTTGAACTTCAAGCAAAGTGGTATATAGTTGTTCATGATATTGTGCCGACAAATAGTAAACTGTATAATATACGTATGGCAGAAAGTTCACTGTGTACCGTGTATCGCAGAGGAGAAGACACTCTTCTCCACCGTCTGCATGATTGTGCCCGTGTTACGCAAGCTTGGCGATATGTGACGTACATCATCAAACGGACTGCTCGATCCCAACATTTTGAAGTACCACCGGAATGGATTGTCCGCCCCACCTTTGGGACAACTTCAGCTCATTTTACATCTGTGCTCGTGTTAGTGATTGCAGTGTACGTGCATACAGTGTTAAAAACTCCTGGAACTTGGAACTCTCGACACAATAGTTTGTGCCCAGATATTCAAGATGGTATTGGTCAAGTTTTATTGTCACCAAGAGCTAAATATGTGGGGGAATATAGTCCGTTATTGTACTCAATCATGGAAGACTTCTATACTGAAAACAACATGAATAATTAAGCAACTTATTTATTTTTAATATCTTTTGTAATTCTCCGAAACTTGTGCTACTGTTTCAGCTTGGTAAAGCTAACAAGAGTGTGTTGCTATTTTATTTATTTTATTATTTGTATTTATTTTCATCCTAACGCTTACATAATAATGCTTTCTAACAAACTTCAATAGTGCCAAGTTATCAAAGCAAAAAGAGACCTTTTACTTTTTTTACTCTCTATATTTCTACCAAGACACTGTTTGTTAAATTTGCAATGTCATCTATGTCATTATTGGTGTTGTATTCTGTATGAGTACCAACTGCGTCGAAGGATTAGGCACAAGAACTATTCATTGTTTTTACCCAAGACCAGGTCGTTAATGGTCATCAATTAATGTCATAGCAATGTAAGAATGTTCAAGAACTGATAAGTGGTAGTGGAAGTGGAACGGACTTACTGTAGACGAGGGGACATGTAAACCTACCAACTGTAAAACTTGTAAGCATGTATTTGTATCAATAAAAAGTTGTTTAAAAAAACTGAGTAGAGTTGGGTTCTATTCCCACCTTAGGCATCCTCGAAGTGGTTTTCGGTGGTTTCCTCCACTTCTCCTCCAGGCAAATGCTGGGATGGTACCTAACATAAGGCCACGGCCACTTCCTTCCCTCTTCCGTGTCTATCCCTTTCAATCTTCCCATCCCCCCACTAGTCCCCTGTTCAGCATAGCAGGTGAGGCCGCCTGGGCGAGGTACTGGTAATCCTCCCAAGTTGTATCCCCCGACCCGATGTATGACACTCCAGGACACTGTCCTTGAGGGGATAGAGATGGGATCCCTCCCCGAGTCCGTGGGAAAAATCAACCCTGGAGGGTAAACAGATTAAAAAGAAGCCTATTATTGAAACAATTGTGTAATGAATGTAGCCATCAAACAGGAAGGTGTGAGAATAACGTACTTCAATGTCACAACAATATTAACACAGTTCGTCTCTATTTGACATCATGATACCACTGAATATTCTCCTCCATAATGACTTTATTCTGGAATAAACAGACATTGGTTCAGATTTCACGAACTCAGTGAATCACAAATGTTCACAATTTACGTGGCATAAACTGACACTGATTATATAATTATGAAATAGAGCTGTCCATTTCTGTAAATGTGGTCTGTAGACGGTATTGTAAAACTTCACATAAATTTTATTCATTTCCATTTTTTTACGAGCTGCTTTACGTCGCACAGGCTCAGATACATCTTATGATGACAATGGGATAGGAAAGAGCTAGGAGTGGGAAGGAAGCGGCTGTGGCCTGAATTAAGGTACAGCCCCGGCATTTGCCTGGTGTGAAAAAGAGAAACTATCTTCAAGGCTGCTGACAGTGGGGTTCGAACACACTACCCCCCCAAGGCAAGCTCACAGGTGTGAGTCCCTAACCGGACGGCCGACTGGCTCCGTACTTCGTAGAGAACAAGTATCGTGTTCTGATGTCCATGATTATAGGCACCACAACTATTTTTTCGTTTATCTATGTCACATGTGCATCATTGTACGAGAAAATCTTGACAGTACGGAAATGATTTTGTGTAGGTATAAAAAATGAGTGATTAATCCATTTATTTTAAATTTCCTTGCCTTCTTATCTTGATTATGTTAGACTCAAATTTTGTTCTAATTGTAGTATTGTTTTAGCAGCTCGAATTACGTTATTAGCTACTACAATTTCTTCGCCGAAATTGGGCTAAGATTCGTAAAGACAGGGATTCAATATAACAATTAGAGCAACGTTCAAGGCTTGTGATTCGATATGTTAATACACTCTCGCAGATAGAGTGATGAACCAAATAACCCTTCATTATCGTATTATATTTCACCCATATTTTTAACTCATCTTCCCTTTAGAGGGGTAAAATATGTAGTGAAATGAAATGACGTAAGGCTTTTAGTGCCGGGAGTGTCCGAGGACAAGTTCGGCTCGCTAGATGCAGGTGTTTCTATTTAACTCCCGTGGGCGACCTGCGCGTCTTGATGAGGATGAAATGATGATGAAGACGACACATACACCCAGCCCCCATGCAAGCGAAATTAACCAATTAAGGTGAAATTTCCTGATCCTGCCGGGAGTCGAACCCGGGACCCCTGTGGCCAAAGGCGAACCATTTAGCCATGGAACAGGACGTGAACTGAAACTCTATAAACTAAAGGTGGTGTGAGAAGATCTGGACAGAATTCATGTAGTGTGTACCGTGAAGTCAGACGTTGTAACAACCATATCGTGAAGACTACCTCAGTAGACATAACTGCAATGTTTTTCATATGATGGTCTGGCTCTTTGGGTGATTGGTCAGCATAGTGACTTTCAACTCAGGGGTATCAGAGTTCGATTTTTGGCCAAGCCGGGGTTTTGAAAAGCGAGTTCTATTCTTGGCTAATTCGGGGATTTGAAAAGCGTACCATCCTCCAGATCCAGGACTGGTCGTTTTTGTTTGCTTCAATACACATCTCATTTACACACAACACAACACAACACAACACAACACAACACAACACAACACAACACAACACAACACAACACAACACAACACAACACAACACAACACAACACAACACAACACAACACAACACAACACAACACAACACAACACAACACACACACACACACACACACGCACGCACGCACGCACGCACGCACTAGCTACTACCGCTGAAAAGCGCTGTAGAGACTGCATCCCTCCACCCAGAGTGGACGTCACGGCGGGCATTCAGCAAAATCCACTGAAAGTGCTAACCTCAAAATTAGTTAAATGACCAGAAAAAGAAGAGGGAGATGCTATAGGATGTTTAAGAAAAAATTATACGCAGTATTCCGGAGACTTATTGAAAAATATTCCGTCAGAATGGATGTTTGTAAATGTAGTGTACCTACACGTACTGTGTGATTTACGTGTTGATATTCGTATCGTTGTCCGCCTCCGTGGTGTAGTGGTTATTGTGATTAGGTGCCACCTCCGGAGGCCCGGGATCGATTGCCGGCTCTGCCACGAAATTTGAATAGTGGTACGAGGGCTGGAACGGGGTCCACTCAGCCTCCGAAGGTCAACTCAGTGGAGATGGGTTCGATTCCCATCTCAGGCATCCTAGAAGTGGTTTTCCGTGGTTTACATTTTCCTCCGGGCAAATGCCGGGATGGTACCTACCTTAAGGCCACGGCCGCTTCCTTCCCTCTCCTTTGTCTATCCCTTCCAATCTTCCTATCCCCCCGCAAGGCCCCTGTTCAGCTTGGCATGTGAGGACGCCTGGGTGAGGCACTGGTCATCCTCCGACCCAGTGTCTGAAACTCCAGGACACTGCCATTGGGGTGGTAGAGGTGGGATCCCTCGCTGAGTCCGAGGGAAAACCCACCGTGGAGTTTAAACAGATGATGATAAGTATGGTTAATGCTCCCAAAGATCGTCATGTATAATAGAATGCATAAACCATCTGACTAAAAAACTAGAAGTACCGGGCGAGTTAGCCTTGTGGTTAGGGGCGCGCAGCTGTGAGCATGCATCCGGTGGATAGTAGTTTGGAATCCCACTGTCGGCTGAGCTGAAAAGTGTTTTAAGTGGTTTCCCATTTTCACACCAGGGAGCTGCCGGGGATGTACCTTAATTAAGTCCATGGCCACTTCCTTCCAACTTCTAGCCCTTTCCAATACCATCGTCGCCATAAGACCTATCTGTGCCGGTGCAACGTAAAGCCACTAGAAAGAAAAACGGAGAGGTTTCTTGAATGGAAGAATCAGCGAGAGGCTTTGTGTACCTTGTACCGTGCTATGGCTCCCTGTAATGAAATATACAGAGTGGTCAGAAACAATGTGAACCGGGTATATGAGCGTTAGAGCGTATTGGTAGATAATTTAACAAAATAATACAGTATCTCACGTTTTATCAGCTGCTGAAATGAACCAAATTCAAATGGGCTTTACGAGGTGGTGTTGCTAAATCTGCGCCTTGCTAAGGACTGGATTGAGAACTATACACAAACACAGGGTGCGTTTCAGCCAGTATTATCGTAGCATACTTGCTACGGTGCGATTTCATTACCTCGGAGATCCGTGTTCAAATCTCTCCCTGGCGAAAACTTTTTCCTCCATTGGTGGCAATAAGCCACGTACACATTCAGTACACATCATCAAATAGAGCCTCATTTTCCGAGCCATCTAGCAGAGTAAAACGAAACGTTGACATTGGCACGCAGGCAGCATAGATGGCATGAAATTAATCAATCAGTCAGTCACTACTGCTCTGCATTTAGGGCAGTCGCCCAGGTGGCAGATTCCCTATCCGTTGTTTTTAGAGCCTTTTCTTAAATGATTGCAAAGAAATTGTAAATTTACTGAACATCTCCCTTGATAAGTTATTCCAAACCCTAACCTCCCTTATTATAAACGAATATTTGCCCCAATTTGTCCCCTTGAATTCAAACTTTATCTTCATATTGTGATCTTCCGTATTTTTAAAGACACCACTCGAACTTATTCACCTGCTACTGTAATTCCACGCCATTCTTCCACTCACAGCTCGATACATACCACTTAGTTGAGCAACTCGTCTCCTTTTTCCCAAGTCTTCCCAGCCCAAACTTTGCAATATTTTTGAAACGGTATTCTTTTGTCGGAAATCACCCAGAACAAATCGAGCTGCTTTTGTTCGTATTTTTTCCAGTATTGAATCAAGAAATACAGGTGAGGATACAGGTGAGGGTCCCATATACTAGAAACATACTCGAGTTGGGGGTCTTAAATTAGACTTACATGCCCTCTCCTTTACATGGTTACTACAACCGCTAAACAGACTCATAACCGTGTGCAAAGATCTGTACCCTTCATTTACAATAGCATTTTGATAATTACCCCAATGTTGATCGTTCCCTATATTAACACCTAGATATATACAATAATCCCCAAAACGAACTTTCACCCCATCAACGCAGTAATTAAAACTGAGAGAACGTTTCCGACTTGTGAAACTAACAACCTGTCTTTTAACCCCGTTATCAACATGCCGTTGCATACTGTCCATCTCACAACATTATCGAGGTCATTTTGTAGTTGCTCACAATCTTGTAACTTATGTATTACTCTATATAGAATAACATCATCTCTGATTCCACTTATTTACCCATATCACTTATACCAGGTTGCTCCCGAATGCCGCACTTTCTACTCATAAATCTCCCCCATGCATAAATGATTAATGGGATGTCTACCAACAGGTTTTTACAGGGGCACTATTGTCAGCGGGCAGGTTACTTCAGAATATGAAGAGATAAGATCCGGACTGGCTCTCGCAGCATGTTACTCAGCGCTACAGGTCTAATGCACCCCTTGCATTAGTAAACTTCGTTTTCCACCGCGCGGTTCTAGGCTGGTGTATGGTACACCCGCGCTATATTTGCTATCTGCATATCGGCAATGGCTAGTGTGTTCAGCAGCGACGAATGCTGTATAATAAAATTTTCACCAGGTGTCACAAACAAACCACAGGACAGGACAACACAAAAGAAATAATTTAGCCCTGTGAAACGAACGTTGGTATTACCTCCCGCTGAAATTACAATTACAATTTAATATTCTTTTCAAATGGCTTTACGTCACACAGGCAAAAACGACGATGAGACAGGAAAGGGCTACGCGTGGAAAGGAAGTGCTTTTATTTCAATTAAGGTACAGCTTGGAAAGAAAGTGGGGAACCACGGAAAACCATGTTAAGGGCTGCTGACAGTGGGATTCAAAACCACTATCTGACAGGTGCAAGCTCACAGCTGCGCGCCCCAAACCCCACGTCCAGCTCGCCCGGTACAGTAAAATAGAAGTACGGCATCATTATGCAATTGAAAATCATTTAGTATTTGAATACACACTAAGAAACTAACAGACACAAAAAAAGAGACTGCCAGACCGACGAATGCGCGCGGTCCATGACCTTGGCAAAAACATGTGTATCCCTACTACCCTTCCTCACAGCACATGTAAGGTCTCCACTACTTGCCGTAGCGCTATACAAATCGGTTAGCCGCGACGAACGGCATTTTGTGCTTATTTCCGCCAATAATTATGTTAATAATTAAAGAAAATAAAGGAAAGAATTCGCAGATAAGACAACAAGGCTTGTACAAATAGCGTTTTTTTAAATAATTCTAGTTCCAGCTGGCTAAAGTGGAATAAAAATGTAACGTTTACTCCACAAAGTGGGGTGGGGGAGTGACTGTCCATCCTCACCCCACCCCCTAATCACCGCTACTGTTTGTAAACACGCCAAAGATACAGAAAATGAAATTAAATAACTTATTATTTTATACACGTGTAGACATTCCACTCGATAAAAGAGTTGCTTGTATGAAACAAGTACTAATACTGTTCGGCGAAATACGTGTGTAGAAGGCATACGTCTGTTTGGAGTTTCGGATTCATTCCGATCAGGTTGTCCAGATTAAAATAATGTCTGTGTATTCGTCGCTGCTCAACACACTAGCCATGTCGAAATGCAAACAGCGAATAATATAGTGCGGCTGTACATTACACCAGCCTAGAACTATGCGATGGAAAACGAAGTTTACTAATGCAAGGGGTGCATTAGACCGGTAGCGCTGAATAACATAATGCGAGCGACAGGCCGATACTTATATCTTCATATTCTGACGTAACCTGCCCGCTGGCAATAGTGGCCCTGGGAAAATCAGTTGGTAGATTTCCCGTTCACCATTCGTGCATGCGGGACGTTTATAAGTAGAAAGTTCGGCATTCGGGAGCCACCGAAGAAAACATAAAGGTCCAATAATACTGCCTTGATGAAACCCACTCTTTATTATTACAGGGTCAGATAAAGCTTCGCCTACTCTAATTCTCTGAGATCTATTTTCTAGTAATATTGTCACCCATTCAGTCACTCTTTTGTAAAGTCCTATTGCACTCAGGAATTCCCCTCTTAATTATTCAAGGTCAGATAAAACTTCGCCTACTCCAATTCTGTGTGATGTATTTTCTTGAAATGAAGCCACCCATTCAGTCACTCTTTTGTGAAGTCCTAATGTACTCATATCCCTGTGTAGATTAATGGTAGATTGTCAGCCTCCATATTCGAAGATCGTGAGTTAAATACTGGCAGAGGTACCGTTGATCAGATGTTTTATGTTTTGTTGTCTGTACAATATAACTGAGGCCATACAGTAATATTTAGAGGCCAGGTGTTTGGCCAACAAGTGGTTGAACTGCCATTTAATTTTGCTAGAAGGATTTGTTGTCTAGTCTAGTTCAGTCCTCCGAACTGTAGCGAGGGTAGCGTAACTTACAGGGGTTATCATACTCTGGGCCCCTAGTGCTTATGCAAACCTCATAGCTGAACTGTTTTCACATCTACGGTATACATCTAGCTCGCTTCAGTAATTTCGAATTCTAATGTATACGTATTTCGACATCTGGGCTCTAACTATTATTGTCTGTGTTCAATGCGCACTTTATTAATGAACTTGCGTTGTTACATTATTTTACATCCCTGACAATCAAAGTTTAAGACAGTTTCTAATTAATGCCACCATTTCAACATAATCTAAAATAATTGAAATTACCACACTTCTTTGGTGAAATGCAAATAAGTCTCCGTGCATTATCTAGCCAAGATATCACTAACAAGGAGACATTGCCAATATGACCTCACCGATTTGATTCATGTTCAATATATATATCATGATAAGAACTTCCACCAGTTCAAATTGCAAAGCGTGGTTTTCGTCCAATTTTGAGGAAATGGAATTTGAATATTTGATAAGACCAGTACGTGACAGATTCTCACGACGAATACGTAGCTCGGCAAAGAAATTCTATGCTTTCGAAGCTCGTGAGCCTCTGATCGACTCCCGTCTGAGCAGTGTTCTTATTACAAACTATCTGTCGTACCCGGCTTCACCCCGTCTAACGATTACAAAGCCTCCAAATTCAAGTTACTTGTTACATAGTCATATTACCTACACTCTCCTAGGGATTTCCAGTCAATAAATTTCCGGAAATGTAATACTGTGCGCCCCACTTCGTTTCCATTCTAATGATAGGCATAGCATCCTCGCAGTAAGTACGCAGTATTTATACTCTCGATGTCCAAAGAACATCAGTGAAATAACAACATCACCAGAGCACTACCTGGATTTCACGTCAATAAAATCGAGGGCTGCCTTTGTGCCAAGGATAAAAAATGTTTTTCTGGTTTGACTTACTATAGTAGTATCATTGACATACAAGTCATCCATGTATTGTCAATTTTGAAGATTAGCGTAAGACAAGTCAGGCTACGCCAATTTACTTTTATCTTTATTGAAGTTTCTATTTCTATTGTCACTTGAATGATTCTGGTGTAAAATAGTAATGATCAAACAGAGAGAAGATTATCAATACCGGCTGAGGCAATGAACTGCAACAACCCAGAGGAATGATTCTACACATACATGTATATGTATCGCGAATTAAAGGTAGTTAAATGAACAGTATGAAGCTGTCTATTAGAACGCAGAAGCACATCTGATCGTATTTCAGTAAATGAGACCAATGCGGCTTCCTCTATCAAGGCAATGGACTGCAACAAACAGAATGAAGCTCCTGTGTATAATTTCATGTGTATTAATTCTTCAGAAGGAATTTATAAAATTCACTTCAGTTTAATTAACTGTGGTGATGTTTGATGTACGATGATATATTATATTACAATATGAAGAGGACCGTGGTATAGGGGCGAAATTTACTGACATTGGCGCTAAAATTATTATAACGTCCTTGGAAGAAATAGAGCAAACTAGTAGGCTAAATATTGTGACATAGTTAATTGTGGTAATTTTGTCCAGGGACTGAAAATGTACATTTTCCTCTAAAGAGTGCTGAATTGTATTATTTACTACGTTGTTATACACATAGAAGCTTTCCCTCATATGGTGGGATGAATGGAATCCCTTGAGCTGACATTGCCATGGTTACGGACGGTCATTTCTTGATCCGATTCATGGAGTGGTGGTAATGTGGTGCCATTATCTCGAAAGATGTTGAATCTAGGGCTTTCAAATATCGTTCCTGGGTCCTTTCGAGACCTACCGAATTTTATTTCTCGCGTCGTGAGCCTAGAAATGGGCTTCGTCTTGTTGTACGACAAATTCTATATCTCGCCTGTTTTAGCCATTACTAACGTGCCAAAGGGCCTAAATATGGGATTAGAGAGGGCTGTATAAATGTCTTGTAAGCAGTGTTACTAGCAGGGCCCTAAAAAGGCATGTATACAAAATTCGGTTCTGATTGGTAAAACGGTACAGATTTTTATAACGAATAGACAGACTGACACACCGACAGAGAAACACACAGACATACAGATAGCTAGTTAGATAGAGAGAAGACCTACTTTATTATTTATATAGATACACAGATAGATAAATAGACAGATAGACAGACAATACCATCCTATTTAATGTAGCAAGCCGTAGTCGCAACAGAGCATTTACAAATGTGTGAGAAGTATATCGGCGAAGATGTGTGAAAAGTATTTTATGAATGCGTTGGTCCCAATCGTTTGCCAAACAACAAAACGGCTCAATTGCTGGGTATTCCGTTGTGGTTCATATAATCATCTAGCAGTTCTTAGAACAATCTAGGTTTAACAACATATTATTAATATTTGATGTAGATAACATCTGATTTCCCACAGAGAATAATGTTCTCATTAGTCAGCCAATATTGTTAAACCCATGTTATTGCGTATATTTTGAAGATGCCTGTTATACAAACAACGTACACACTGAATCTTACAACAAACCCACGAATATATCACAGATGCGATATACGATTGGTGAATCACGAGATTGGGAATTACAGAGCTGCGTGTTCATTGTGAAAGTGTGCCACGTGCTAGTACTGTGAAGCACTCCCAAAATATTAAAATTGTGTTTTCTTGGAATTGTTTGTGAGTTGCACATTAGACTCTAAACTGGTGATTTAACTCGCCATAGCCTTCACGCACATTGAGTATTGATCAAATCTGTAGGAACATTTTGCAAGATCTCCTTGTAATGTAAGATGTTCCTTCCTGCCGGTCGAGCTAGTACTCGAGAACTTAAAAATTATCCAGATGAACTGCTTTTGTGCCAGGAACTGCAAAAATTCCTTCACTATAATCAAAACAGCTCACTCTACCATTGGATAATTATTTATGTCATTGTTAGTTAAAATAAACACAGATCCCGTCTTGATGGATATTACAAATACATTGGAACGCAATGGCCACGGGTGGTTTCAAAATACGGTGGTGTACAATGGATATCAAAGGAGGGTTATTTGAACTGGAACCCTGCATGATCGAGTATGAAGACAATAGGTTGAATGACATAGTCTGAAGCCTGGTTGTATCGGCAACCCTCCAAACGTTTCTGTGAAGCAGTATTGTATACTACAACGGAGTATGAAATATCCACCCGAGTATGTTTATGTTCGGCCTTTTACGTTAATGTAAAATCTCTCCCTTCCGGCAATTGCCTGGTTTGCTATAGAATCGTACCACCTCCACCAACATAAACAACAACATAGTTACACGTTCTGATGTTTTCCTGTTTTAATTTCTATTGTGAATGAGAGGGCATTTTTTGAATTATCATACATTAGTCATTAGTTAATAAAATAACTTGTGAGAACACAATGAGCATGGATAAGAACAGGCTCACAAAGAAAATTTAAAACTTAGCCTTATAAATGAAAAATCATAATAATTGGCTAAAAGAAATCAGTGAAGACCTAAATAAATTGGCATTAATGAAGACACTATTCAAGATAGAATAAAATTCAGAATCTTAATTCACAAACACAAATTTTTTTGTAAAGCCTACCCGACTAAATACATGATGGACTGAACAACGTAAAACGGGACACACCGAGCGGATAAAGAGATATTGGGAAGAGGAGAGGAAAAACCAAACACGTGCTAATAAGTTCAGCGCGCTATGCAGTTGGGCACAACGAATCAGCAAGAAGAATGAGCATACAACAAGGTCATTATTTAAATTATTTAAAACTTGAATTGATTCCCTGAATATGATATTAATCCTACAGTGATGAGATACGAGTGGACACACTCAGTATTTAATTATGACCGAGCTCGATAGCTGCAGTCGCTTAAGTTCGGCCAGTATCCACTCTCGACAGCCCTGAATATGGTTTTACGTGGTTTTCCATTTTCACACCAGGTAAATGCTGGGGCTGTACCTAAATTAACGCCATGGTCACTTCCTTCCCAATCCTAACCCTTCCCTGTCCTATCGTCGCCATAAGACCTGTCTGTGTCGGTGCGACATAAAACAAATTGTAAAAAAAATATAACTATTAGCGAAGCATTATCACCCACGACAACAGGTGTGCCACAGAAATAAGGACGGACATTGCTCTGGCTAAACAAGCATTCACTAACAAGGAACAGCTTCTGGAAAGCAGGAACATAAATATTTAAAGTAGGAAAGAATCTGTCATATTGTTTTTGTGGAGTGTATTGTTGTATGGCTGCGAAACATGGGTCTTAGCAAAACAGGATTTAAATCGCCTGGAAGCAATGGAAATCTGGTTATGGAGAAGGATGCTAATAATAAGAGCCATAGCCAAGCGGAAGGGGCTCTTATGGAAGTAGTTGAAACACGGGAGTTGATGGTCATTATAAAAAAGAGGAAAAGCAAATTCCTTGGCCACACACTAAGTCACACAAAAATTGACTGTAGGTTGTAACTATTGTAACTGCCGCAGGGTTTCATAGACTTACTTGTTAGAAATTACAGGTTATGCTCTTTTCGTTTCATTTATTTTATTCCTTTATCATTCACTTTCCTTGTTTCAGGTCTTTCTTTTGCACGTTTGTTCCCGAATCCTAATCAAATCTCATTTCCGTTATTATATTTGTAATTCCATACAACTGAACACCATGTATTCACAACGACAGCTAACCTCTAACTAAGCGCGCGAGTCAACACAGCGCCATCTTATAACAGAGAATGCGTGTGACGTCACACATTTTGCCTTACGTTGAAGCACTGTTTCATGAAAACTACTAAGTTTCAGATTTCCAAAGTTTGCAACAGGTATTCTCCTCTTTTATGTATAAATGAGGCATTAAACATAATCGCATGTTAAATACTTTTGGCGATATACGCATTCAAACCAAACACTAAAAGCGTCTTATAATTTTTCTTTCTACGTACTCATTGTCGAGGAACGTAAGTCTTCGTTAAAGTTCCTCATTACCTTGTTGGAAGGAAAAGTTCTGGGGAAGAACGGAATAGGAAGACCGAGATACAAGTATCTGGATTCCGTGAGGAACAGATTGGATTTCAAGAAACTTGTTGACTTGAAACTTGCCTTTCGAATATGAATGAAGTTTTAAAATATTGTTATATTGCAGCACATTATTGGAATTAATAAAAAATAATGATATAAAATAAGTGGCATATTTAAATAGGGTAAAGAAATCATGCAGTACGCAATAAATACATGTGAAATAATAAATAAATAAATAAATAAATAAATAAATAAATAAATAAATAAATAAATGTTCGTCGCTTAAGGACCAGTTCCATGGACGAACAAATTTCTAAGTGTACATCAGAAGGAAAGAAGTACTTATACCGAGCTTGACAGCTGCAGTTGCTTAAGTGCGGCCAGAACCCAGTATTCGGGAGGTAGTGGGTTTGAACCCCACTGTCGGCAGCCCTGAAGATGTTTTTCCGTGGTTTCCCATTTTCGCACCAGGCAAATCCTGGGGTTGTACCTTAATTAAGGCCATGGGCGCTCCCATCCTATTCCTAGGCCTTTCCTATAAAACTTACCTCTGTCGGTGCGATGTAAAACAAATAGAAAAAAGAAGTACTTATAACTCAAAAAATAATCCAGAAATTTTAGAAATTGGTCAGTTATAATGTAATAACTAATTTGGAAGTAAGGAAAAACTTTTACGTGTTTGTCCTTGCGATATTAAACCACTTCGTTTGGCTGTATTCTGTTAATAAATAATAAATTACAGGCAGACATTCTCTGATCTAACAAGTTCTTTCCAGTTGATCTGAACTATTCACAACATCCTGACCAGATTTGTAGCTAAACTACGAAATCAATTATCCACCCTCTACAGTAATTATTTTGTTATCAGTACAATTCGAACATGAAATTCGTTGCCCATTCATCTAAGTGACACCCTCTCTGAATGAAATGTTGGCAGTGGCACTTGGACGGATCAAGTCGAGGGTAAATGCATGAATTACATTTTCCTCTTATGTTATCTCATTCCCTGTGACACTAAGTTTGAGTAAATTTGTTTTTATTGATGCATTAGGGCATTTTTTAAATTATTTTAAACTATGTGTAAAGTTTAGCATTTTAGTGTGTGCGTGTGTGTAATACATTGTGTATAAAATATTGTTAAACTGTATGCACATTTAAAGACATGGTTCGGCAGAATAGCAGGCCTTATAGCCTGAGTCATGCCATCTAAATAAAGGCATCATAAGAATAAAGGGAAGACCGGTCAGCTATGAAATATTTGACCGAGTAAACCGTTGCATTATGTTCACTGACTGCTCCAGTTCTAACAGAGCGTAAACCAGGTTATGCAGGACTACAGTTTGGATATATTTTGAACAGTGATAGTAGTGGTAATTATAAAAACATAGTAAGAATTATGTGTTATTACAATTTAAAACTGTTAGGTGCTTTATATAAGTTCTTTAATTAGCAGGTATAATTCTACTATCATATGTGTTCATCGTCAGGTAATTTCTAAATTGGCTGAGACGAAGCTGAAAAGAAATGGCCTCAAATATTAAAAATGATTAAAATAACCTCCGACCTTAACCCCTTGTTAGTTGATACCTACTTGAGAAAGGCCCTATATGAAAATTCCTCTAAAGGGTGAGTGAACCGTCGGATTATAAAACATTGTAGAAAGAAACATTTATTTTTCTTGCTTGTACCAATTCACTGTTATAACGTAAACGTATTCTATGCATGTTTTCATGGAAGGTACTGAAATTGTAATTTTTTAGTATCCTTTACTTTTGCAACATGTTATTGCCAAACAAATCTCAACTATTGTGGTGCGGATCAGATTGCTGCAGTGCGCTGATTTTCCGCACTATATCTTCAAATTTTCCAGCCAAACCAAAAACCAAACCTCATGGCGCAACAGGCCCGAATGTCCATGGACTACCAAGCAACCCCTGCTCAGTCCGACGGCCTGCAGATTATGAGGTGTCGTGAGGTCAGCACGACGAATCCTCTCGTCCGTTATTCTTGGATTCCTAGATCGGGGCTACCATCTTACCGTCAGATAGCTTTTCAACACTTAGGATGAGTGTATCTCGAACCAGCCCTCAGGTCCAGGTAATAATCCCTGTCGTGTCCAGGAATCGAACCCGGGGCCTCCGAGTATGAGGCAGAAATGCTACCCTTACACCGCGGGGCCGGAACTTTTCTTGCCAGATAGCCCAATTTTCTAATAGCTGCCTGCCCTTTTCCCTTCTCTCAAGGTCAGTTGATAGGCTATCGCTGTGCAACACGGTTGTTCGTCCGTAGTATGAGTTGATTATTTCGACCTGTACCACACCAACTATGTATCTTGTTCTGTTCATCACTTCCTTTTGTTCTGATTACTGTAACTGGAACATTTATGACCTCTTTTCTTTCTATATAATTTGCTTACATTATATTATTTGGTTTAACTGGCATGGGCTGAGTTTTTAGGGGAAAAAATGTGAAAGTTGAAGGCGAAGTACGCGACTAGAGGACGATGAAAAGTGATCCTCTAGAAGCTGATGAACTAACCAGAAGATATCGATACTGAAAGTGATTGTGTCGATGTGGAAGATAGAGAAGAGGAACCACTGCTATATCTGCCCACTAAAGATGGAATTGTTGAAACTGCACTTGAGATTTTACATAAAGAGTGACCAGAATTCAGCATTATTGTACAGGAAAGAGCTTCGCTTTTCGGAAAATCCGTCAGTTATAGTTCATTTGACCACTTGTTTCCAATTTATGTTTGGAAGAGTGAGATGCTTTCTGTAATTGTGATTACCTCAGAAACATACAGCTGTTTTATAATAAAAGAAACTAAAATACATATTTTGTGCATTTCTTACGGATACCTTTATGGAGTACATTTTGTCATTGATCATTATGAGTAAATGAAGAGTTAAATACCTCTTTTATACCGACCGTAGAAATAAAACGGCAAATATTTTGAGGGTCATTTTGACCCTACAACACCATTTTCGTTACCCGCATACACTAACTGATTTAAGCGTTAAAAAGACGTGAACGCGTTTTGTCCTTTGTAGATTTTTAAGTTTCCGTTTTTAGCTCGTTAGATTCTTTATAAAGTTTACATAATATACGAGTGTTGTGGTTACCTTGTTGTAACATTACCTGTTACAGAAATTATCGTCTAAGATCCCTAAGTATGTGCATGTACACTGACTGAGAATAGCGGAGCACTGATGCGCAGGTGTGTTGTCTGCGCACCACACGCCCCCTGTGCGAGCGGCAGTTGTATAGGGGAACTTGTGAGCAGTGGCTGTGCATGTGACAGGTATAACATGGGAACGCCGTCGTGAACTGACACCGTTCGAACGGGGTATGGTGGCCGGTGCCCGACGGATGGGAAGTGCGATTTCGGAAGTGGTGCGGGAATTCGGCCTCACACGATCAACCGTGTCCAGGATTTATCGTGAATGGTTGAATGCGGATGTCACCGTCCACAACAGGCGAACGACCAGCCGTCCAGCCACCCTCGATGACCGTGACCGGCGACATCTGTGACGGATGTTCAATAGTGACAGGCGGGCAACCGTGCAAGAAATCACAGCTCAATTCAACACAGGCCGTGCTAGGCACGTCTCCTAGCGGACAATCTGTAGGAACATGGGTTCTATGGGGTATGGGAGCCGGCGCCGCACACGGGTGCCACTATTAACCCAACGTCATCGGGCACAACGACGCGCTTTTGTCGCCAGTCACCAGGGATGGACACTGGAACAATGGCGTAACGTGATATGGTCGGACGAATCACGATTTCAACTGCACCTTGCCGATGGGAGGCACCGTGTATGGCGCAGACCACATGAAGCGATGGATCCCACCTGCCTCGAAGGTGTGATCCAGGGCGCTGGCGTCTCTGTTATGGTCTGGGATGCGTTTTGCTGGTATGGAATGGGACCCCTAGTTGTTCTGGAAGAGCCTTTGAATGGTACGCGGTGTGTTGAGCTGCTCGGAGACCATCTCCACCCATTTTTGGCCTTCCAGCGTCCAGACGGTTCTGCGGTGTTTCAAGATGATAACGCGCCGCCACATCGCTCCCACGTCGCCCGGGAATGATTCCAGGAACATGCAGCGGAGGTACAACCATTGCCATGCCCACCCAGGAGCCCCGATATGAACGCTATCGAGCATACCTGGGATGTCTTGGAACGCAGGCTCCGTGTCATGCATCCTGCACCCACGAACAGACCAGCATTGGCAGCCGCTCTGCAAACGATTTGGTGTCAGCTGCGTCCAGAAGACTACCAGGGACTTGTCGACTCAATTCCACGGCGTCTCACGCCAGTTCGCAGGGCCAGAGGCGGTCCCACACGCTATTAGGTGACTATCCCATGACATTCCCTGTTACAGAAATTATCGTCGAAGATCCCTAAGTTTATGCATGTATACGTCGTCATGAACTAGAATTTGTACTAAGATGCATTGGCATAAGTGGACATAGAATTCAGTTATTGAACATTATGTTGGGATCCTTCTGGATGAGGAAAATGGAAACGGTGATAACCTTTATCCATAAATGATTTTTCGGTACAGTTATATAACTTCTCACTTCATTAGAAACACTGTTACAGAAATTATATTTTATTAACTTTTTGAAATAAATTCAATTCTTAGAAATACTGTAGGTGAAGTGTAAGCTGTTATTTCATTCCTTGTTTCTTAAGGAACATTGGTAGAGTATCTAGTAACCTTGAAAATAGTTTGTCATGGATATTTTAAGGAGGAAAACAGTGAGATCACTAAAATATTGTATATTTATAGACGATAATGGTGGTATCGGATAAACTAAGGTCAGGGTCGTGAAAGGCAGTAAATGCAAGTAATATCTGTCAGTCATGGCCGTCCATCAATACTTCAAATCACAGCCTGCACGGTTGCTAGGTAACATAGCGTCTCCTACTTGTAACGCTAATTTCGTGACCACATTTTACCTATCATAACACATATTTACGCAGTAAAGTCGGTAAGTTCGCGAACTGCCCGTCTAGTGTCGCTGTGGTGCTTTACAGCAGAGAGTTTGCACCCCAGGATGTTGTCGTGACAGTTCTTCGCTGATTCCAGAAATAAGCAGTTGCGTGCATACAGTATAATCAGAACTACTGCCTCTGTTTTGAAGAGTAGTTGAATGTCATTGGCGGAACTTGAGAAGTCGTATTTCGAGCAACGGGCAAATTTCAAGTTCTGATAAAAATTCGACAAATCCATCAGGGAAAAGTTTTATATGATCAAGTAGAAATCGCCAGGGTGACCACGACGGGAAAAAGATGCGACAAGACAGGTCCAAAGACTATTACGATCCTTGATATTTTAGCGTCAGTCAACGTACGCATTGACTGTATTACGTACACAGGTGTAAATTATGTTGCCTACACTGTAAGCGCTAGTCCAAGACTGTGATATGAGTGTACCCCGTGTTGCCTGCATTGTAGGCGCCAGTCCAAGACTATAATATGAGTGTACCCCGTGTTGCCTACACTGTAAGCGCTAGCCCAAGACTATAATATGAGCGTACCCCGTGTTGCCTGCACTGTAGGCGCCAGTCCAAGAACTTTCGTCCGACAGGGGGCGTTGACACCTCAAAAACATTTTGAGAGGAGCGAAGGCTTGATACTCGCATGGGGGGAGATCAGTAGTACTCGAATGTCCCCCACCGGCCGCTTGTTGTCAGTAATGGAGAAGGCTTGCTTCTCAGATAGACCGGCGTCTTGTGTCGAAAGGCGACACGCACGAAACATGGTGCATCACAAAGGTGGTTTTCGACAATCATGCTGCCCCATGCACAGTTTTCATTCTCCAATGGATTTCCACCGGTGTTTGTCCTTCGGCAGCCAAGAATAGAATAACAGCATGATGGTCCTGTTGGGACGCATTTAGAGGAAACTTCGCCATAGTTCACTTGGCCGCATTGAAGGCACGCGCCTCGGCACGACACGACAGCCACACTAAGTAAGCCTTTTGCCTCCATGTCTGTTATTATATACCCACATCGGAGTCGCGCTACGTTACATGTCCTCTGCAGCAACGCCCTCAAAGGGAAACTTTTTGATCACTCCTTACAGTATGTCAGCAAACGCCAGAACCTCTTCTTAAAATTCAGTTGCCTACAGAGGGTACATTGAGTCTAATAAGACTATCTCCAGTGGCAGACAGTTTTGAAATAAATGAATCATATTAATTTCCTTTTAAACTCTAATATTTATACAGGACTCTACGTATTAAAGTTCACATTCAAATGCGCCGAAAACTAATCAGTTACAACACTTCCCCGACTGGTTGTTGTTAGCTGAAGTGTGCTCCGTGTTTTCTACCTGTCACTCCTCCCCACTAGATGACAGTACTGTTCCAATCGTACAAGACTAACCTGTCAAGGACGTGTACAGAGGCTAATTTCCAATAGAACTGTGAAGATAGACGAAGTGGAGACAATTATTTTGCGATTAATCTTTTAGGGGGATAGAGCCTCGGTGGCTTCAAGTGGCAGCGCGCCGGCATCTCAGCGCTGGGTCTCTTGTTTCAAATCGCGGTTACTCCATGTGAAATTTGTGCTGGACAAAGTGGGTGCGGACAGGAATTTCTCCGTGTACTCCGGGTTTTCCCGCAGTTATTCATACTAGAAACACTCTCCAGTGTAATTTCAACTTCTTCTTTTTTTCCGCTTTTCCCACACCTGTGGGGTGGCGGGTGAGAACTGTGTCGCTCATGAGAATTTGGCTCTGTTTTACGACCGGATGCCCTCCCTGACGCCAACCGTATATGGAGGGATGTAATCACTGTTGCGTGTTTCTGTGGTGGTTGGTAGTGTGGTGTGTTTTGTGAATATGTAGGGGAATGTGTTGGGTCAAACACAAACGCCCAGTCCCCGGACCGGAAGGATTAATCAGAGGCGAATAAAATCCCTGACCTACCGAGCTCGAGAGCTGCAGTCGCTTAAGTGCGGCCAGTATCCAGTAATCGGGAGATAGTGGGTTCGAGCCCCACTGTCGGCAGCCCTGAAGATGGTTTTCCGTGGTTTCCCATTTTCACACCAGGCAAATGCCGGGGCTGTACCTTAATTAAGGCCACGACCGATTCTTTCCAATTCCTAGGCCTTTCTTATCCCATCGTCGCCGTAAGACATATCTGTGTCGGTGCGACGTAAAGCAAATGGCAAAAAAAATCCCTGACCCAGCCGGAAATCGAACCCGGGAGCCTTTCAACCGAAGGTCTCAACGCTGACCATGCAGCCAGTGAGTCAGACCTCCAGTATCATTTCATCTGTTATTCATTAATAATTGCCCCAGAGGAGTGTGACAGGCTTCGGCGGCCGGCACCATTCTTATCCTTGCCGCTAGATGGGAGCATTCCCGACCCGCTCAAAAGACTGATTTTTTAGAAGGAAGTTTGTTATATTTACCCTCTGTTAATTAATTAATATTGTTAGCAAGGTCACTTTTATAACTTTATTAGTGACATCGAACTAATCATTTCCAGTTAGATTAATTCGCAGAATAAAACGTTTTACAACCGACTGAAAGTGTAGTTACATACGAAAAGGAAGCTAAAGTATATCCTGAAGAAATTAGGAAGCAGAAAGTAATAGATCTTCAGAAACTCTAAACTGTTTTTTGAGGAGGGAGTATACATATTTGAAGACGGAAGTTTATGAAGGGATAAATGTTGTCCTTTTTGTTTTTCAATGTCAGTTTTTTTGCCACTCTTTCCAGTGCTCGGTTCCCCAATGCTAATCAGCCACTGTGTTTACAATATGTTATATATTCCTATCCATGTTTCTCTCTATCAATGCATAACTTAAAATACTGTTCATAACAAGATGAGATACACAGCGTATAATTGGAAAATGGTACACGCCTTTGTTTTTGCTTTTTGTTTTGTTTTTTGAGCTCTCCGATTTCCTAATGATCAGAAAATACATTCAGTATATCCAAATGAAACTCTGTTGATAGTATATGACACGTTGTTCAGCAAATCAGGCCTGGATAAACAACGACCAAATGTCAGTCAGACCACTCGCTCCAGGAAATATCAATTCTACTGTTCATTGTGTACTTTTTCAAAGCCATTCCCTTTTATTTTTCCGTCCGCGTGTTCATTGTCTGTTATTTTTCATGTGACTCTTTTCTCCCTAACCTTAATTTATTATTTGTCTGTGCATCATCCCTCCATTGTACATAGTTATGTAAAGTGCTTGAGATAAGGCTATAGATTATGTAGGCCAGGGATGGCGAACCTTTTCCAACTAGTGTGCCATTTTAAGTCTGGTTTATTATTCTCCAATGTTGACTGTGCCACTTGTTATTTCCCTTTAAGAAATTGATACAACCTACAACCCCACCAACCGCGACGTCCTTTCCAAATTCCAAATATGTTTCATAACATTTATTTATTTATTTATGTACTGACTTATTTACTTTATATATATATATGCATTTGATTGCACGTTCCGTGGTCGTATTTTGCAAATACTGCAAAAAATACATTTTAGAACATGTAAGTTTTTAGAATACCTAATATTATTTGTAAAAATATAAATAATGAGCTCCCACGGTAACACACTTCGTCAATAAATATGATTACCGAGTGAATTGGCCGCGTGGTTAGGGTGCGCAGCTGTGAGCTTACATCCGGGAAATAGTGGGTTCGAGACCCACTGTCGGCAGCCCTGCATATGGTTTCCGCGGTTTCCAATTTTCACACCAGGAAAATGGTGGAACTGTACCTCAATTAAGGCCACGGCGGTTTCCTTCCTAATCGTAAGCCTTTCCTCTCCTATCGTCAGCATAAGACCTATCTATGTCGGTGCGAGGTAAAACAAATTGTAAGAAAATAAACATTAGACTTCAATGGACTTCACTCCCCCCTTTAGCTTCATTATCTTTCCATGTTGTCATAGTTCGTCTGCTCAACAATTTTACTTATTTCTCCCTCATCATATCTCCACAAGAAAATCGGAAGAAAACAGCTATCCTCGCTTGTAAGGTCACATCCATGCTTTCATCAAAACATACTGCATACATCTGGGAGTTATCCAAATTGGCTTTCCATTGCTCAGAAACTTATTCACTCATTCTTATTATTCTATCCTTGACAGCAGTTCAGCTGGCTGGCATTCCTTTAATTCTGTTAATTATTTGTTGTTTGTTAGGCAAGTTCTCAAATAATGTGTCGGACATCAATAAGAAAGGTTTTTTCAAGAACTCACTGTCAGAAAGCGGTTTCCAATGCATGCTGTACTATGCAGTGAGACAGACATAACAGCCGCACTGATATTATTCCTAGGGTGGAAATATGATACAAAAGAACTATTAGTTTCTTTCTATTTTTTGAAACGGACACTCTTTTTTATTCATTTGGCATGGAACAAACATTTGAATGATTAGTCTCCAAATGGTACTTTACATTGAATGTGGGGAATACAATAGCTTTCGAACGCAGGCAATACATCTTTCTATCAGTCCGAATTCCCTTGTCCACTGTTCTTGAAAAATCCGGTCCCTACCTTTGTTAAGTTTCTGTTCTTTTCGGAATAAAGAAATGATTGCAAGGTCCGTGTACAAAACCACCAGAAAACGACATTTATCTCACTTCACTTTCAGACCGATCAGTGTAGCAGTGTTGCATATTGCACGTCCGAATGGAACAAGTACTTAGATTTTCAAAATTTATTTCTTATTACGCGTGAAACACTACAAGATATTTATTGTCTGTAGTACAAGACGTATATAAAAACAATATTATGTTCATGTGGCGTGCCACCGAAATCATGTTCGCGTGTCACGTAGTGACACGCGTGGCATAGGTTCGCCATCCCTGATGTAGGCAGACCTAGCTGTTAGCTATGCAAGCAACATTTTGGTTTTTATCTGAAAACTTGGTCTTGAAAATGTCTTATTTGATAAAGGAATTTTTAAGCAGTATGCCTAGAATACACTGTAATGACAATCAATCAATCAATCAATCAATCAATCAATCAATCAATCAATCAATCAATCAATCAATCAATCAATCAATCAATCAATCAATCAATCAATCAATCAATCAATCAATCAATCAATCAATCAATCAATCAATCAATCAATCAATCAATCAATCAATCAATCAATCAATCAATCAATCAATCAATCAATCAATCAATCAATCAATCAATCAATCAATCAATTAATTAATTAATCAATCAATCAATCAATCAATCGATCGATCGATCGATCGATCAATCAATCAATCAATCAATCAATCAATCACCCAGGTGGCAGTTGTCTCACTATTTGTTTACCTCGTCTTCCTAAATAATTTCAAGGAGTTGAAAATGTATTGACTATCTCCTTCGTTAAATTATTCCAATCACTAACTCCCCTTCCTAGAAACGAACATTTGCCCCACCTTGCCCTCACGAATTGTAAATTTATCTTCATGCTAGCAAGATATCCGTGCTTCGCTACGGTATTATACTGAAATATATAATTGAATGCTTAACGTTTCATACATAATCCGCCGAAATTCGCGATCTGACTCGTTTTCTGAGAGATTGCGGCTATGTTCCTCCCATTTTAAAATCTTTCTTTCCAGCAATCGATTTCGTACTTCCCGGGCTAGGTCCAGGTATTCCACCCGGTCAGTTGGGTCTCTAAATCTTTGCCATCTTTTCCTGTAAGCAATTTTAATATGGATGAAATCCTTGAGGAGATCCGGCGTTGTGTCGCCTTGGGTGCCTTGGCGGTACTGAACCCGCGGCCGGACTGCATTCGTAGTCATTACCTGGCCAGCACCCGTTTCCAGCGCGGTCCGCGCATTTTGACGTCGGTCCAGACATTAATATTATTAGGGTGGGTGATATTAGTTGAATTTAGATTATTATTATTATTATTACTATTATTATTATTATTATTATTATTATTATTATTATTATTATTATTATTATTATTATTATTATTATTATTATTATTATTATTATTATTATTATTAGCAAATGTACCCGTGCTTCGCTACGGTATTCTACATTGTACTCGAATATCGAAGTTAATGCTGTACAAGGAGTAAATAAGATTGTTTTAAAATTGCATGTCTCTGCGTTATCCGAGAAACAGATTGGGGAGGTCGCCATACGCTGTTTCCCATGTAAAGTATTTGTTACGGATTTGTGATATAACGGCAGACTCACTTGCCTACTGCCATTCACAATCGAGTTGTGAAGTTTACATTATAATTGCAGGCCCCATTGCCTACTGCGCTGTCACAATCGATTTGGGGAGTTTCCGTTACAATGGCAGCCCCATTTCCTACTTCCAGACACATTACAAATTGAGGAGTTTTTATTATAATGGCAGGAAACTTCCCTACAACCAGTCAAAATTGAGTTGTGCAGTTATCATTATAATGACAGGCCCCTTTTCCAACTGCCAGCCAGATTACTGCCAGTCACATTTTAGAGGAGGACATTTGTTTATAATGACGGGCACCCTTGCCTGCTGCCAAACACAATCGGGTAGTGGAGTTTGAAAAAAAACTGCATTCTCCCTTACCTTCTGCAAGTCAAATCGAGAAGTGAACTATTCATTACACTGGTAGGCCTTCCTTAATAATTCCAGTTACACCGGAGTTAAGCGAAGGACCCAATTCCTACTGCCAGTCAAAGTGGGTGTGGGGAGCACTGATTACAATAGCAGATGCACCCTTTCTCGATCGCTAAAAATTGAATATATATAGGTCGACATACGAAAGTATATGCGTGTTTAGAATATTGCAGACCTTCATTTACAAATTAACTGCTGCTAAACGTACGTCATATCGACAAAGGATTATACCATAAGACGCCGGATTTAGTAGCCTAAATGGCGAGTCCTATGATATCTCATCTATTCTTGGGTCAACTTGACTTAGAAACGTTGAAAAGAGTAAAGTATTTGTTAGGTTATCTCACATTGCATTACTTTTCGGATAATTATGTGACAGCTACATACATAGCATTTGGCTCACATGTGGCTACTGGGTGGGCCAATTTTCGTGAAGAGTTTGGTGATTCTATATTTCCTATAAGTGACTGAAAGTATGAGTTATGCATGTGAAAAGTCCAAATTTACTTAACATCGATTAATAGAAGTGAATCAAATGTAATAGTGATACAGATACAACATAAACATAAGACCAATGTTGTAGATCATTCCAAATTGAACGGAGATTGTGCAATCCGTTATGTGATAGGACTTCCCGAAGGTCTGCACCATCATTAAAATGGCCTCCATATTTCGATATTCTTCGGGGATAAAAAGTGATAAATTTAAATATCTTGGAAGTTTTCCGTCCGTTACAGGCTAAAACGTATAATTTTGTTAAATTTCAATTTTCTTTTTCGTCTGGCAGATTATGCCGCAATCTGGATTTTGGGCGAGGAGGGTAAAAATTAGAACTTTCAGGAAACTAAACCCCCCCCCCCCCAAAAATGCAGATGGTCATTATTACCCCTTAAACGGAAATCTGTACGAAAATTTCGCCAAAATATTCAATGTAGAGGCACACAGTTGTTACGATTTTATTTATATAGATAGATAACGAATCTGCTCCACGTACAACACCTTTTGGGCTATATCCGCTGGACTTAACCTGCAAAACTGACCATTCAATATCTCCCGTATTAATCCTCCTGACGAACAAATGCACATAAAAAATGTTTTAGGGATGGAATTCCATCACGTTTGGTCGATTTCCAGTCAGGTTGGTCTTGTACTGCATATATTGTGTAAGAGTAAAATCACCATATCGGTTCCCTATAAACCGCCAGTCCATTCCGGAAATATGAAATATTATTGACCTTTAAAACCTACCTTTGGACAGATGGATACTAAATATAAAGTTTGGTTCGATTATCTTCAGTAGTTTTCAAGTTGTAAGAAATACGCTTTGCACGCACCCGCTCTTGAGTTGAGTTCGATGGGACTTGTACCGAAAATCGGCCCGTTAATGATATCTCCCTTATTAATCCTCGTATCGAAATGATGCAAATGAGAAAAGAGGTATAGAAATTAATTTCCATTAAGGCAGGTGGATTTCCATTAAGTTTGGTTGTGTATATTTTGTGGGAGTGAAAATCACTGTTTCGGTTTCGTATAAAACCCCAGTCAGTTCAGGGATTTAGAAACAATATTTGCCCTAAAACCTACCCAAGGGCAAGTGGATTCTAGATATGAAGTTTGGTGGAAATATATCCAGTAGATTCTAGCACTCGCGTACATACGGAGTAATTTATGAAGAAAATAATACAGTTAGGAAAGTTGAAATTAATGGAAAATGGATTATAACTGAGTACTGGCGGATAACGACAAATATGCAATGCCAAGTGAATGTATCGGAACATCAAATGGCCCTCAGCAAATTATGCTGGTGTGAGTTATGGATATAATAAAGCGGTAACAGGGGAGAAATTTAGGCGCCGTGATTCTTAGGTAAACAGATAAGAAGATGACTAATGGTGTTATAACACAATCTATTTGAGAACGGTTATAACCTCCAACGTTATTCCGCCATTATCCCGCAGATAGGCCGATTGACGCCTCTCTTGCCTTCTACCCAAGGAACAACCACGAATTTAAAAGCATGATGTGGAAAATGGCAATATGTTACTCCCCTGCTGACAAGCAGTCAGAGACGTTGCCATGGTAACCTGTAGGTTCGTTGTCGGTCTGTCGGTCACACAATGCAGAGCATGATACCCGCAGAAAATAGTAAATTTCTCCTTTATGTAAATAGTAGGATAAATTATGAACATAACGAAAGTTGTTTATAATGAAGAGACATTTCCCGTACGGTCCGCGGAGTTTACAGAAAATCAATAGTATAAGAGAAAATAGAGGAAAACCAGAATGGTTTTCCTATAAACCCTCCGTCTATTCAAAGATTTTAAAATGATATGCATATCGAAACCTTCCCGGGGATGAGTATACTCTAAATATGAATTTTGGTCTAGATGTATCCAGCCTTTTCGACGTGATGGCGGAACAGTCAAACAGACAAACAGACAAACAAATAGACAAACAGACAAGAAAAGTAAAAACCACCGTTTCGGTCTTGAGTTGACTTAAAACTGATAAATATCTGAAAAATTGGCAAAACAAAAGCAATTACAGACAGCGAACCCCGTACAACTTTATTTATATAGATATTATTATTATTATTATTATTATTATTATTATTATTATTATTATTATTATTATTATTATTATTATTATTGATGTTCTGGACCCCATAGCAAGATGCGAGACCGCTACTTGGTGGTAAATTACATCTGCTGCCATTGTCGTTGACAATGTGACCAGCACCATTGTCGCTCGTAGGCAAGTGCGCGGGATTTCTGGTGATACGAATGATATACTTCCGTTCATTATTGACCTTATTATAGAGGTGAACAATGAACGGTCAATATCATTGCTATCGTTTATTTCAAATATGTTTCATTTTTTATTTATATGCCAGGAGAATCTACTTTAATCTAAATTTAAGGTCTCCAAAGGTAAAGATGGTTCTTGAAAACGAACCCAGGAAAAATTAAAAATGATCGGTTTATGATCGAAATAAGTACATTATGAACTGTAAAATCAATTGGTCTTAACTCATTTCTCACCCCACCGCCGTTTTTTGATTTACCCTCTCCACCACAAAAAATACGGCGTATTTCTTTATGTTTAGAGGAGATTCCAAATACCGATGTTCACGTCTATTACCTTCAGTTTTGAGATAAAAGTATGCCCGTAAAAAGAATTCAATTTTTTCACTTCCTTCCACACTCCCCCAAACATAAGTGAATTTTCCAGCAAAAAATACGATTCCTTAATAGTAAATGACCTTCTAAATACCAATTATCACAACTCTAACATATTCAGTTTTTGTGATATTTGTCCTCATAAAAGGAATTCAACTCCTTTTCACCCCCGCCCCCAAGATGATTTCCCTCCAAACCGCTTTTTTATTTTTTTCAAAGGAGATACAAATACCAATTTTCACGTCAGTAACAACTTTAGTTTTTGTAAGTATCCTCATACAATTAATTCAATCAGTTTTTCAATTCTTTCACCTGCCCCCTTCATTGGATTTTCCGAGAATACGTGTTTCTTTACTTTTAAAGCAGATTCCAAATACCAATATTCACATCTGCAAAATCTTTCGTTTCTGAGATAATATCTTCATACAAATAATCCAAGTAATTTTTCAATCCCCCCCCCCCCACCTTTAAGTGGATTTCCAAAAACAACAAATTCTTATTTCACTTCTGTAACATTTTTTAAGTTTTCGAGATATACTATAGAAATGATAATTTTAAAATTTCACCCCTTTTCACTTCCTCTTACGTGGTGTCTCCAAAAACAAATCACCTATAATTCTTTAATTTTAGAGGAGATTCCAAATACCATATTTTACGTCTGTAACATTTTACATTTCTGAGATATACTGTAGATATATTCTTTCTAAAAATTCACCCCAATTTGTCACTCCTGTTTAACCCCCATTAACTGCATTTTCCAAAACCAAAAAATCATGTTTCTTGATTTTTAAAGGAGATCCCAAATACCAATTTTCAGGTCTGCAATATATTCCCTTTCTGAGATATAAGTATCCTCATTAAAGGCGTTCAACCCCTTTTTCAACCTTTCTCACTCCCCCTATTGGGATTTTCCAAAAACCAAAAAAAAAAATTCTTATTTTTAAAGGAGATTCTAAATATTAATTTTTACGTCTTTAAACTTTTAAAGTTTTGAGATATAGATACACTCATTTTAAACATTTACCCCCCTTTTCACCCCCTTAGCGAAGGAATATCCAAAAAATCCTCCCTTAGCGAGCACCTAGACTGTAATATAAATGTATCCTCGAAATTTCATTTCTACTGTATATGTCCAGTAGTTTTGGCTCGGCGATGATGAATCAGTCAGTCAGGACATATTATTGTATATATAGATTGTGATCTTTCGCTTCAAAAGAACACCACTCGAAGTAATTCCGCTACCAACGTCCTTACACGCCATATCTCTGTTGACGGCTTGAAACATACCGCTTAGTCGAGCAGCTCGTGTTATGTCTCCTAAGTCTTACCAGAGGAACTTTCGCTTATCCTAAGTATCAATTAGCAAGGTACTAAGCTCGTACGTTACTATGTTATTAATATTACGTAATTGTTAACAACGAGTTTATAATAATTATTGCCCTTAGCATATTAGTATAATAGAATAACAGTCCTTAAAATTCAGAAATTACACAGGCTGAATCACATAATATTACCACCAGTAAGGAATTCTAAAGAACAACGTTTAACAGACAGAACGTCATGATAGGGGCTCATGAAATATATTCATTTATAAACAAGTAAAACAAAAGAATCCGAACTCTAAAAGCAAAAACGAAAATAATAAAACATAATAAAAACAAGTAAAATACAAACTGAAAATTTATAAGCCAGTGCATAAAGCCAATAAAATACATGACAAAGTAACAGAAGAAACAAATATGGAAATATATACTGTTCTATGTACACGTGCTGAAATCTAAATATTACGTATATTTATACTATAACAATAAAACAAAATTAACCTTATATTAATTATAAGGAACAACAGTGGTCATCAGTTGTACAGTAACATCGCTATGTTACTGTCTTACACACCACAATAACACAAACTATCATAGTGGATTCAATTAATTAAGCATGTACGGAAGAAAAAATTTCATAAAAGGATACGTATTTTAAAATGTGAAAGTTTTATTTAACATAAATGAATGCTGGTAAAAGAATATTAATCAGGAAGTTTGTTACAATTTAATAGGATATTTCAACCCCGAGTAATTTTTAATGTGAATTTGATGTTTGAAAATACCCCATTCGCTTATTGTAACAAACAATTTCCATGCCCAGAGAGCAACACACGAGTGCAGTGTTTCCATATTAAGAACAAATAAAACAAACTTACAAAATATTACGGCCAAAATCTGGAATATTCTTATCCTCTTACACATAACCGTGTGCTGTCTATGTTTGTTACAACACGGGAACGAACTTCTTAGGTATTTTGAAATCTCGGCTTCACATTACATTTAAGCATGATTGAACTAACATATGGCATTTTAATTAACAAACACCATTAATAGTCCATTTTTTCTGATTTAAATTATGTTAAATATAATATGGCTTTTATATTTAAAAATCAATTTGTGTCGAAAATTATACTTCACTACATTTTAAATTAATTGTATCCACTAATTTCATGACCCCCTCTCGTAACGTTCCATCTGTGGAAGTTGTTTCTCAAAGTACATCGTTGTTTAAGAAATATTTCCGGTGACCCAACCAGTATACACGGAATATACCATAGATGTGTCGTCATAAACAACATTAGATATGCAGATGACGCCCTAATTATATACGACACAATTGAAGGTCGTCAACGACTAGTTAGCAGAATTCATCTCAGTTGATTGATATATGGTCTCAACATCAGTACCACAAAAATCCCGTTCATTGTATTTAGCAGAAGCAACCTTGAAGGTGAGGGGCTGCCTGGCCGATGCGGTAAAGGCGTGCTCGTTTCGCCCGGAAGGTTGAGGGTTCGAATCCCTGTTAGGAAGTCGTAAAAAAATTAAGAAACGAGATTTCCACTTCCGAAGGTGCATATGGCCCTGAGGTTCATTCAGCCTACACCAAAAATAAGTACCAGGCTAATTCCTGGGGGCAAAGGCGGCCGGGCGTAGAGCTAACCAATCTACCCCATCACGTGCCGAGGTTACGAATGGTGGAAGACTTTACCTTCCACCGCTTCAAGGGCCTCCATGGGCTGTACGGAGATGACAAAAACCATGAAGGTACCTTTATTTCATAAAATAATGAAAACATCAAAGGGTAAGTCAGTTCACATACCTAGGGAGCACCATAACAGACAATATGGACACTGAAAAGGATCATCCTTCCAAAATACGAGGTTGTTCTTTTGTGACGATAATCATAACTTCTCAAACTCAGGCAAAGGCAAAAGCTTCACATTACAATTACAAAGGATTGAACAAACATATTACATTTTAATTAATTCATTTCAATTATGTTAAATATAATATGGCTTTTATATTTAGGAGTAAATTTGTTTGAAAATTATATTTCACTACATTTTATATTAATTGTATTGACTAAATTTATGAGCACCTCTCATAACGTCCTGGACAGTAACAGTAACAGTCCTGGACTGTCAAAGCTCCCTCCATGAACAGATTAGAGGCTTTTGAAATGTGGTTACATAGGATAATGCTCAGGATAGCCTGGACAGGTTTTGTAGCCAATAACGAAGTTTTAAGGATAGCAAGAGCAGAGCGTGAGTTAGCAAACAACATGAGAGCAGTAAAACAGATTACACAGGCCATGTTCTACGAGGTAGAAGGTACAGGGTTCCACACACCATATTAAAAGGCAAGACAGGAGTCAAGCAAGGAGCTGGTACACCACCGAAGTTGAAGTTCCAAAACATCAATGACTGGACTTTCATCAACAACACAAAACAACCCTTCAAATTAGCCAAGGAAAGAGTTGCATTCTGAAGCGTGATCGCCAATGTCTGGGGGACCGGATATGGCACTTGAAGGAGAAGAAGAACGTCATAGATCAATATGCTTATTTCTCATACTCTGAAGTTACGTGGTTCATAGTTACTATGACGGCAAGACGAAGAAAACACATTCGGTGTACAGCTGCTGATAAATCTGTCTGTGTGTGCATCTTCATCAACGAACGCGTATTGTGCTTTAACATTTTCTACTTCAAATAAATGATAGTTTGTATTAAATACGATTCGAAGCAACTTCAGGCACCAATTGACAATAATCTTTTACCAGGCAAGTAGAACTTCACGAAGTTCTTTAGCCGAATTTCATAAACAATGTGAACTGGAGAATTTGCTATGCTGTAACAGAAATAAGTCACCTCAAAATTGTTATTTATTGAGTATTGACAAGAAATATATGTAAAGGTTAATATTTTCAAATTTATCAAGATTTTTCTTCTTTTAATGGGGGTGTTGGATAAATCCATTGTATCCCCTGTCGTCAGAGGGGTAAAGATAAGAATATCCAAGGGTCTCTTATTAAGTGCGTGGTTTGAAGACATATAGCCTGTAGCTGAGTCCCAATGGGATCTGTTTCGCTGATATTTGTTTCCTTTCAGTAACATGCAGCTGAAAGGCATGTGTGGGACGAAATATCATGAAGTGCAGGACCTAATGAAATTACCACTTTTGAGTATTGAAACTGTCGTTAATGAAGCGATTGAACAATCATTTTTTACACAGGTAATTGTGTAGGCCGACAGAAAGGTCGTTATCTTGTGAAATATACATCTTCTCCGTGCATAATCTAAACATCCCTTCAATGATGCAACATTTCCTCGTAAAAGGTCACACACAAAAGGAAGGAAACTCACTGCGTGGTACTGCATTAAAAATCAGAAGCAACATAGTCAGAAAAGTGAGCCAATTGAAGTGCCTTGCCAGTGAGTACCAGTAATAGAACGAAGTAAAAATCAAGATAATCCTGCAGGGTAAAATGAATTAGCGGCAATGATTTTTTGATTTCCGAAGATGAATGAGAAATGGAAAAAGAATTACAATGAGTTTTCCTCATCGGTTGGCCGGAAGGCGCGCCCAGTTTATCTGCCTCCCGTTGATTCATCACTCCCCGCTCCGTGGCATAGCAACGAGGAAGCACTTTGCTCACTTTATCCGTGCGAGACGTGAGATGACAATTTATTAAGGAAATAAAAATTAAGAAAATAATAATTAAGAAAATTAGTAATTAACCCAGATCTGCCCAAAAAAATTTTTGCTTGAATTTTAAGATTGATGGTATATAACTGACCTATAGATTGTATGATGATCCCAAAGTTAAGTATTTCAGGACCAGGTACGTTGAATGGACAGGAGGGGGTGTCCTATAAAAAGGACAGTGGGCAAAAGGGGTATGATAATAAGAAAAATGTGCATGTCATTCTAATGTTTGTTGTTGTTGAGTCATCAGTCCAAAGACTGGTTTGATGCAGCTCTCCATGCCACCCTATCCTGTGCTAACCTTTTCATTTCTACGTAACTATTGCATCCTACATCTGCTCTAATCTGCTTGTCATATTCATACCTTGGTCTACCCCTACCGTTCTTGCCACCTACACTTCCTTCAAAAACCAACTGAACAAGTCCTGGGTGTCTTAAGATGTGTCCTATCATTCTATCTCTTCTTCTCGTCAAATGTAGCCAAATCGATCTCCTCTCACCAATTCGATTCAGTATCTCTTCATTCGTGATACGATCTATCCATCTCACCTTCAGCATTCTTCTGTAACACCATATTTCAAAAGCTTCTATTCTCTTTCTTTCTGAGCTAGTTATCGTCCATGTTTCACTTCCATACAATGCCACGCTCCACACAAAAGTCTTCAAAAACATCTTTCTAATTCCGATATCAATGTTTGAAGTGAGCAAATTTCTTTTCTTAAGAAAGCTCTTCCTTGCTTGTGCTAGTCTGCATTTTATGTCCTCCTTACTTCTGCCATCGCTAGTTATTTTACTACCCAAGTAACAATATTCATATACTTCCTTTAAGACTTCGTTTCCTAATCTAATATTTCCTACATCACCTGCCTTCGTTCGACTGCACTCCATTACTTTTGTTTTGGACTTATTTATTTTCATCTTGTACTCCTTACCTAAGACTTCATCCATACCATTCAGCAACTTCTCGAGATCTTCTGCAGTCTCAGATAAAATAACAATATCATCGGCAAATCTCAAGGTTTTGATTTCCTCTCCTTGGACTGTGATTCCCTTTCCAAATTTCTCTTTGATTTCCTTTACTGCCTGTTCTATGTAAACATTGAAAAGGAGAGGGGACAAACTGCAGCCTTGCCTCACTCCTTTCTGGATTGCTGCTTCTTTTTCAAAGCCCTCGATTCTTATCACTGCAGACTGATTTTTATACAGGTTGTAGATAATTCTTCGTTCTCGGTATCTGATCCCTATCATCTTCAGAATCATAAATAGCCTGGTCCAATCAACATTATCGAATGCCTTTTCTAGATCTACGAATGCCATGTACGTGGGCTTGTCCTTCTTGATTCGATCCTCTAAGATCAGACGTAAGGTCAGGATTGCTTCACGTGTTCCTACATTTCTTCTGAAGCCAAATTGATCTTCCCCCAACTCAGCTTCAACTTGTTTTCCATTCTTCTGTAAATAATACGTGTTAAAATTTTGCAGGCATGAGATACTAAACTAATGGTGCGGTAGTTTTCACACCTGTCAGCACCGGCTTTCTTGGGAATAGGTATAACAACATTCTGCCGAAAATCGGATGGGACTTCTCCTGTCTCATACATCTTGCACACTAATGTTATATTATTCTTATTTCGAATCTAATACAAGCAGTCTGATTACAGAATGAATTGTTAGAGTTTGAACTGAAGAGAATACAGTAAAATGTAAAACTTCAGAGGACCGGCATAGTGGTACTTCTCAAAACCCTTCACATGTAGCGTTATGTTTCACTTCTTGCAGCTCATAGACGCTTTTTTGTGGCATACCCTGCACCTTGTTTGCTTCCCTTGGGATTCAATCATATGATCTACGTGGTTATATCGGGAATCAGCATTTTCTAGAGGCGATGGATGACTGCGCTTCTTTTCCGTTTCAGGTTCTAAGTCATGTGTTGTCCACACGTATGCGGTTTTAGAAGACATGGCCAATTTCGGGTGGTTTTCCTCAGTAATATCACAGTTGGAACTGTTATTTACAACTTCTTCATCTACTACATCGTCTTGTTTATGGTAAATCATTTCAGCATCAGCACGTAACTATGAGCCAGGAAAATGATTCACGTTCAAATCGTCCTCTTCACCGGATTCCTCTTCAGTAACGATGTCATCCATGGAACTAGGTGGTAACACAGCAACAGATGCCACATTGCAGTCTGGCTCTTCCTCCAGAATTGACAAAATCCCATTCAGAGACATGCTGGTATGGAGGAGAAACAAACTATGTGATAGTACCCCTTATGCCCACTGTCCTATAAACAGGACACTCAAATATAAATGAAAATCACACAGTCAATTATTCGCCACCAAGAATGGAGAGTTCATATAATCATTACTTGTACCTTGACCAACATATCACACCAATTGGATTACAAATATCAACAAAAGGTACTGCGTAACTTACCTTTTATTCTTCCGGGGCAGGAGCTATTCCATGATGCCAAAGTCGTGTTATAAAGCTATCAACAATGTACAGAAACTTCTTTAAAATGCTTGAAACCAAAACAAATGACAGGTTATATCTTTTGTCTGCTACCAACATAACAATTAGCACCAATTTTTGCCTGACGGCTTAGGCAGTAGTAACAGATGGTGGGTATGTCTTCTGTCCTTAAAATAGGACAGTGGGCAGATCTGGGTTAAGAATTACGAAAGTAAGTACGTACCTTACGACAGGGGATGTTGGAAATGTTCTTCTCCTCCATTCACACATTTCTGGTATAGTCTTAAGAAACTCCTATACACACGCATAAGTTCGTCTTCCGTAATTGAGACTGTTTCTCTCCGGATATGTTCCTGAGCTCCTCGAAAGCCCGCTTTCTTCTCCAAGTCGTCTTAGGGATTTTGTAGGCGTATGTTCTAATCTTCCTGCGATTTCATTTACTTTCTCCTCATTAACTACACGTTTTTTAACACTTCGCTTCTTATCGAGTAAAGAACCTGTTCCTTTCAATTTGTTTGCGACTTCCCGCACGGTCTTTCTATGTGGAGGGCGAACAGCTGGAAATTGTGTTACGAATCGCCTAAAGACTTCCCTGCAAGACCCTGTTCTCACATAATTATCGTACATAAATACCCTTTCTTCTACCGTGAACACATGTTGAGGGATTATGAGAATTATACCCCGAAGTAACATTTCGCAACTCGAGAACAGTTGGAGCGATAGATCAACACTTAATACACGTTCTAAGCACGGACCTGAACTGTGAAGTGCCGGCTTTTCTCGTGCTGTTGCTACGCTGTGTAACGGGAAGTGATGAGTCAACGGGAGGCAGATAAGCTGAGCGCGCCTGCCGGCCAACCAATGAGAGAAACCCTCTACATAGTGACTTGCATGTGCCCGCGGCATCACCCACGTTTGTTAATTCAACCGCGTTAGATATTTCTAAACCCTAAAAGTTGCTTGCTGATGACGATGAGAGCTTCATTTCTTGCATCAAAAATCGCTCCTTGAAACAGCCTTGAGTGGTCGGTAAAATGTTGTGCCCACGTATGTTAAAAATTTCAGTTCTCTACATCCCGTGGGAATTGCACACATACACACAGACAAACAATTCAGGATATCACGGACTGAACGAAGATAACTTCCTATGCCATTGACTTAAAATGGCATCTTGATTGACATATGTATTACTACCTATTCCGTTTTTGTCTTTACGTCTTTACGTCGCACCGACACAGGTATTATGGCTACAATGGGATAGGGAATGGTTAGGCGTTCGAAAGAATCGGCCGTGGCCTTAATTAAGGTACAATCCGAGCATTTTTCTGGTGTTAAATTGGTAAATCATGGAAAGCCATCTTCGAATAATAGGCCTATATTAAACATTTCAGATATCTGCGTGCGTAGACTTGGGTGAGCATCGCACGCACGCACGCACACACACACACACGCACACACACACACACACACACACACACAGACACAGACAGACACTTCCGGGTGTTTCGGACTGAATGTGGCTCTTCGTGTCTGAGACAGAAATTGGTTTCTTACACCATGGACTTAAAATGGCTCCTTGACTGGTATTAGCTATCTTATGTACGTTGTCTAGTGACAGTGAATCTATGCATTTAATCTCGGTGACAGCACGTTGGATTGTCATATCCCAACACAGATTTTTTGGCGATTCTTTGTTCATAACTCACCAACGAAAGCTAGAACGAAAAATCCGGCTTCGAGGTGAATTCGGACCCCCTTCCATCCACCTATGTTCAAAACTTCAGATCTGTGCGTGCAGTAGATTTGGTTAGCCATTGACATATACTTAGAAGCAAAGCTATCAGCACTGAAGAAAAAAGGACATGGTGATACTTTGTGATTGATATCTAATATTTTCCCACTATCATTATTATTATAAAATGTAAAAGAAATAAACGATATTCATTCAGTTTATAATGATTCGGACGAATATGTCATTGGCTTTGCTCATTATACGATTATACTCGAGTTTATGAAATTAATTAAATAGGTTGTTCGTTAGAAACATCTCCTTTCCTTCGAAAATCATTTTTCACTTTTGTATTGTTTATAAATTGGGCTATGTTGTAAAAATACTGAGTTGTTTCAATAACTGAAGATATAGCAAAATATGTAAGGTACTGTATTTTGCACTAAGACACAACATAAAACAGTATTAAGTATAAGAGCGTTGTATTTGCAACCCCTTCCTTCATACATTTTCAGGAGGAAACAGTCGTGACTTCAAAACAACAAAAATTTAATGAAAATTAAAAATTATTCTGAGTAAAATACCTTAAACAAAATGACACAGCCCACATCGTTCCCCAAGCTAAGGGAAGATCGGTGGAAAATCCAATCTATGCCTTGATGTGGGGTTTTCAAACTTTACAACGCTCTGTTGGAAACTTTCATGAGTTACGACAAGTTCCTTCTGAGAGTAGGAAGGGCTTACTAGAAAACATTGAAAAGACAGTAAGGAAGATCTTGAGGAAGATACTAGGGCCCAGGAAAGTGGGTCAAGAATTTAGACTGCGACCAAATGAGGAACTATACAAAAGGACCGAAAAAATTACAACATCCTTCAAGAAGAGAAGACTCTGCTCCTACGGACATTTTAAAAGAATGCCATCAGAGAGAACAGCCAAGCGAATTCTGGAATACATGGAGAACAGGAAGACACAAACTAGCTGGCTTAAAAGGGGTCAAGGAGGATATCGAGGAAAATAATATATCACAGCAGGTAGTATACAACAGACAGGAATACAGAAAAATCATCAACAAAATTAAGGGATTCCAAGATCAAAGTAGCAAAAAACGGACCGGAAACAACTGGTCACGAGAACGTAAAGAAGCCCACTCCGAAAGGATGAAGAAGTACTGGGCCGATCGAAAGAGGAAGAACCGTAAATGAATGATGCTTAACGTGGTCCATAGTAGACCCATTCGAAAACAATAATAATAATAATAATAATAATAATAATAATAATAATAATATATTATATTATTAGGAAGGTCCAGGGACAGGATATTTGAATTGACGTCTATAGGCAACCTACACATCTGTGAGGATGATGCTCGGTTTATGATGATATTGAAGACGGCACACAAAGAAATTAGCCAATTGGGTTTAATATACCCACTCGGTTGGGAATCGAACTTATTACCTTCTTAACAAAACGCCAGTACGCTAACCATTTAACGAGAGAATCGGACTTACAATCAATTCAAATTACTTCTATCTGCCTTGGATGATGTATTACCTTGGATCGAGTAGGAGTACTTCAGTCTCCTCTTTAATGAATAATGTATTAGAAACGTGTACAAATCGTTCATAAAGTACAGATCAAACCTGAACGAAGAACGTAATAGAACAATTAGAGTTGAGTTTAAAATGAAAGTTCACAATGCTTCACACACACACTACCGTGCTCTGCTTCTGTCACTGAGTATACGTAAAGTGTGTGGAGTATATCCAGCCTTATCATCAATCATAAACGATCGTCTGTCTGGGGAAGAATGACTAGCATTTTGAGGTCACTTACAGGCAAAGTATTAGGTCTATCCAGTTGGAAACACGAGTTCATAGGACAAAGGATGTAAAATAGTGACGTTGATATAAAGACTTGGTCTCTTTTATTTTTCCATTTTAACTTTATATCAAAGCACGGAGATCCCTTACACATAGGTACAAAACGATTATAAAGCGTTCGGGCGTAGCAGCGGCCAAATTACTCTCCGGCAGAGAACTGCAAGAGGCTCGTTAAATGACGGGCAGCGGCTTTCTCTATTTAACAGTCGTTTTCCAGACTTTACTTTAATATCTTATAGCCTAGCGCTCTACGTACTAAAAATTACTGATGTAAATAATCAACAGTTCTAGCCCTTCAGGCAAGCAACTCATTGCTGACAACATTCTTGAGATCTGAGCTACGAATTTGAGGAAAATAAAATAAAATAAAGAATGAGAATAAATTCTTTTTTTATTCCTGAAAAGACAATTATTTTCTCAATCATCGTTATCCAGTCGATTAAATTAGCAGTTTGCCCTTTTCTACAACTGCGAGCGTTAATGTGAGTAAATGCAATGTTTCACTTGAGCATCACTACGAGTGCTAATGTGAGTCTATGCAGAGTTTCACTTAAGGGAGGCTGGGACTATGGTTTTGGTGAAAAAAGTAAAAATTATCGATTTTTCAGATTGTGAATATTATTGTACGCCGGACTGCTGCGGATCATTTGGCGGTGGTATTTATCGGGTTCCGCCATTTTTAAAGTACTAACGTGACACTTAAATGTCCGGTGAGTCCCCATCCACTAGCTTCTACTTACGATAATGTGTTTTTTTCATATCTACATTTTCAGGTATTTAAAATGTTCCAGCTGAAAATATTTGGTTTCAAATTCCATGAGAATTTCATGGGTTGTTAACACCTGTATTGTCTTGATATTAACAGAATGAATTTTTATAATGTTGATACTTTAAAAGACAGTAGCCTTCAAAGTGGTACTTTTTTAGCATAATTTGAGAAAAACATAAACACATAAAACACAGCTTTTCCTTACATTCATGAACTACATATGCAGACTTTCTCTCTGTTAAAATTCTTTCCATACCTTGATGTGCCTGTACACCAGTTTTGAATGTGATATTTGAAGAAACTGTTCAGCTGGAGCATTTTTGTAGCTTATGGATTTTTAAAAACGTTTGATTGTAAGTGTTAATTTCTGAGAAAGTTCTGTTGCTATTGGTATATGGCCTTATTTCACCATTAGGAGACCACAAACCAAATTTCATTGAATTCTATCAATAATCACTATTTTTTATAAATTCAGTCCTAACTTCCCTTAAGCCATTATAAATATATTCGGTTTTTTCAAAAAATGAGAAAACGCCTGAGTGTATTGAACCAAGGAACACATTAAGGAAATAATTATGTAAATAAGTTAATTTGGCTAGTTTTTTATTCAAATAGAAAACATGTAAAGAAACAAGTGGTTTTAGGCTCTTTTTACTGAAATGAATTTAGGCTGAAAGTGATAATCGAAATTTGCTGTTTAGTTTGATAGAGATATCCAAGACTCGTAATTTGAAACCTTCCTGGGCCCATTTTCCTTTCAACTTTCGGCACCATTGAGGATATTGCTTAATTTTACGTTTTTCGTAGTGTGGGGACCTCCTACTTTGTCTGATAAAAAATGTTCTCAACATTAAAAATATAGGCATCTTACATATATCAAGTGTGTAAGTAATAACAACCGTACAATAGAATGAAAAACTTACCACTACCTTCGTAATTATATCAGAATTTTAGCTCTATTTAAATGTAAAGTAGAATTTGGATCAAATATCGAACTGAAGACCTCTATAGTTACGCAGATATTTTTACCAATACTGTACGGAGGAGACGTTTGAAATTTCTTGGACCCATTTTCAGGATGGATTATAAAAGACTCACAAAAAATATCATTCAATGTAATGAATTCCCTAAGCAGAAAAATAAATTGGCTAGAGGAAACAAGAGCGGACCTGAATAAATTGAACATCGGGGAAGACATCATATAAAACCACAAAGTCTTTAGGGCCTCAGTAAATAAACACACATTTGTGGGGGTTGACGCTTGTACAGCCTATAATAACCAAGAGACTTCCCTCTATCAAAATTCGTATACAGCCGGTTCTCGGCGTGTCAGAGGCAAAATAGTGCAACAATCAGGTGACGAGTAATCTTATAATATAAATAAGACATACCCGTGAAAAATCCGATCGTGTAATGTCAGGTAATAAATAAATACCTTTCTCCAACTTCCCCTTCGCTCACAGGATTCCCCTTGTCAAGTGAGTGTCAAGAGATAAACCACATATCCCCAGTAAATTTCCATTGTTACGTAACCAACTATTACTTCTTTTATCAGAGGCTTATTACCAAGAAAGGACGTCAAACGGTCTAAATAAAATACCAAATCACAACCAGCTCATTTGAATCATAATGCGGTGCCGTATTATAAATTTCGATAATTCTTTCATTCTAGAGGACGAAGTTGGTCATGCTGATTTAAAGATTGCTCCCATATTTCGATGCTAAAAATGTACCTCTCCCACTCGGGAACAACCCGAGGTGGGGATGACTCCTACTTATATTCAGCTTCGGGATTCCCTTGCTCAACCACACTCGTGGCATTCCAAGCTATGAGTTCCCGCAAACTCGCTGCTGGACAATGAAATGCGCGTGCCCATAATTACCAGTCCTTGGTTCATGTCCCTGTCAGGTACACTACAACCACACCTGATGCTACGAAAACTGTCAATTTGCTCACTCAACAGGTGGGTTTCCAAATCATACGAATAGATAGATACAGCGATAGATAGATAGATAGATAGATAGATAGATAGATAGATAGATAGATAGATAGATAGATAGATAGATAAATAAAGAGGAAGATAGACAGGTAAGTAGATAGACAGTTAAATAGATAGACAGACAAATAGATAGACTGAATAATATGCGGTGAATAGATCAAGGTTGTAATGTGCTACGATACTTTTGCAGAATAGTTGAAGTATGGGACCTAGTTATGTTGCACGTGATTGGTGCATCAGTAATTCATCAGCCAGGGCTATTACCAACCTTCTCAAGTTCTCCGAGTCGATTTGGATCGTGAAGTGAAAACGGGAAGACCTGATTGAAATAAAACCATCAATAGGTAGGCCATTTGTATTGAACAATAGATACTGTCGAGCATTGAAGAAGATGCATTGCGAGGAAATGGCATAATATGATCACCCGTGAGTTCTGTTCTGCCACTAATTGTGTAGCTAGGACCATGTCTGTGTGGTGGGAGATATGAAGACGAAGACGCATGATTTGAAACGATGAATCACGCAGTCGCTGTCAGATGGGAGGGGTGTGCGTGGCAAATGCTAAGCGAACGACATGAAGTGCCCACTGGGAAATTTGGCGTACGTGTGGTGATAGCACGTGTTTCTTATGGAAGGTATTTGTGACTCTCGTAACACAACAAAGCACGTTTAAGGCATAAGTATAAAATAAGACTATTCTCAGCATTGGTGTGTTGTCTCCGGTAGAAGACCAGTCCGGAGATGACCACAGTCTGTTTCAGCACGATAAAATTCTCTGCCATAATTCTGGGTCGTTTCGTGTGTTGTTCACCGACAAGAATGTACCGGAAATGCGCTGCCCAACTCAGAGTCCAGATGTCAATTCCTTCGAACACTTCTAGGGTGATCCACAGCGATGCGAGTATTCCAGACCACAACGAACCACATCTCTAACTAATATTTCTGCAGCAGTGTCCGAACTGTAATAAAGACGAAGTGTGCGCTCACCCTATTTTAATGTCCGCTATCGTGTAGTACATCCGCATAATTTTAATGAAAGGTTTTTCCGTCACTCGCATGGTTTGGAGTTTGTGGTGTAACATGAAACCGAACCAAACTAAAACCCATGGCGCAACAGCCCCGAAGGGCCATGGCCTACCAACGACCGGTGCTTCGCCCGAAGGCATGCAGATTATGAGGTGTCGTGTGGTCAGCACAACGAATCCTCTCGGCCATCTCACCGTCAGATAGCTCCTCAATTGTAACCAAAGTGTTTGGTGGACCTCTAACCAGCCTTCACATCCAGATAAAACTCCCTAGATGACCGGGAATCGAACACGGTGCGTCCGGGTATGAGGCGGGTACGCTACCCCAACACCGCGGGGCCAGCTCGGTGTAACATAAAATTGTACAAAACTGATTAATATTTACTGGATGATATAATGGGTATTTACATCAATGAAATAATTAACAAGAACAGTGTCATTACTCATAATAATGTTTCAGCGAATAAATTGTCATTCAAAACGTAAGATATTGCTATACCGTAATTTATATAATAAGCGGCAATTACAGTTAATGAAATGTGCTTGTCTTCACTTACTTTATATTTCGTCATGAAGTACCCATGCTACTGTTAGTTCCATTGCTTGCTTGGTTAGCCACTTTGCAGGAAGAGTCACCTAAGTGCATCTCACCGCCTTTCACAATTCAGTCGGAGGAAATTCCAGAAAACGTCTGCAAACGACCCAGTCCGTTTGCTCACGCTCATTCGAACCTCATACGGTTGACAGTATCTCGGTCAGCTTTGAGCAGGTTGGCTAGCAACACGTGGCCTGTGGTAAGGCGACTGATGGGCTTACGGACCATATCAACGAAGTTACGACAGACTTACAAAGAGCGAGGAAAGAAGCGTTGTTTACTGTAAATGTCTGGACACCATGCAAATATTTTAACGAAATATGCACTGAAGTAATGTAATTACAAACGTACTATAAACACTGTGAGATCAAGTTGTCACGTTAATAGACACGGAACATTAACTTTTACTGTCTTTCGCATCGTCACAAACACTCATCATTATTGTGTCCTACTCGTTGGCTGAACGGTCAGCGTACTGGCCTTCGGATCAGACGGTCCCGGGTTCGATTCCCGGCTGGGTCGGGTATTTTAACCTTAATTGGTTAATTCCAATGGCACGGGGGCTGGGTGTATGTGTTGTCTTCATCATCATTTCTTCCTCATCACGACGCGCAGGTCGCCTACGGGAGTCAACTAGAAAGGCCTGCTCCTGGCGAGCCGAACCCATCCTGGTATATCCCGGCACTAAAAGCCATACGACAATATTCATTTTTCATCATTATTGTGTTGTCTGTCTTAGTACCTAATGAATCAAGATAGCATCATTTACTATATCTTGGTCCTTTTGTCACTAATAAAGCTACCAGCTGAACTGAAATTTATTTCACTAGCCTCATTTGAGGCTGGAATAGACAATAATTTCTTCGTTAGCAGAACATGTCTGGGGTATTCTGTGCTGTTATTTTTCCACCATGCAAGGGGCTCCTCATCAGAAAGGCGATCTTTTAATAAATAAATTGTTGTAGTAAGAATATCACCAACATTAACTCTTTTTTGACATAGATCTGGGAACCTATTGCCGAAACAACCGCAAACGGACAAAGATCTGTTGCACACATTTTGATGCACTCCTGTGTAATGTTTTATTATTATTATTATTATTATTATTATTATTATTATTATTATTATTATTATTATTATTATGTCCGACTAGTTGGATGAACGGTCAGCGTACTGGCCTTCGGTTCAGAGGGTCCCGGGTTCGATTCCCGGCCGGGCCGGGGATTTTAACCTTAATTGGTTAATTCCAATGGCACGGGGGCTGGGTGTATGTGTTGTCTTCATCATTTCATCCTCATCACGACGCGCAGGTCGCCTACGGGAGTCAAATAGAAAAACCTGCATTATTATTATTATTATTATTATTACTATTATTTTTATTATTATTATTATTATTACTGATATCATGGCCTCAGCTACCATGTGCAGGCATTTTAATTTCACATATTTCAGGCTGCGTGTCTATTTAGTCGGTCTGTTTTATTCTGCGAGATGGTAGAGCAAGGAATCTTTTTTGTACGGCCTATGAGTGAGTTTGTTATAAATTTTGCCGGTGATCACCGAATGTTTTAACAAAGATGGATTACATGTCGACCTTACACGATATACGTATTTTGCTGAATGGACATTTTTCGTCTTTCAAAAGTCTGCCTACGTCCGCCAGGATTGAACTCGCGATCCGGTGGCAAACACTGCGCATTGATACATTGAGAAAGCTTAGAAAAGGGAATGATGCTAGCAGACAAAGCCTTCTCAAGCAAGATGAAATTGCTTTCGGCTTAACATCAAATACATAAAATGCTAATCGGTTTGCATGAGCTCTGTTCCTTTACGAGAGTGAGGGGTGAATTCGAGATGAACGACAAGAATATCTTAATGATACAGAAATATTATGGATTAGGAGATGAACGATGAAAAGAGAGAGGACTTACAGGTATCTAAAATGGAAATATTAAGTATGACTTAGAGAAATGAGCAACAATTAGTCCACCCTAAAATAGGAAACTTGAAATTTTAGGTTCATGGAATAATTGAATCGGTTATTTGAGAAACCACTCATGTCCATTTTCAGACAAAATAAGTTTAATGCATCTATGTTAAAATTATATGAATTCCAATCCTTCAGAGAGAAAGCATACATGTCCGACTCATTATAAGTGTTTTATTTGGACCTTGAATGTTTTCTTCCGGGCTGCTCTTTATACGCAGAATATGTCAGAGAAACTCGAATAACAGGCACGACAAGGCATTTTCTTGGCGTTATTGCTAACAGGGTGGTTGTCTATGAGTAACCGTAATATGTGATATTGTTAAGACGGACACTACTGAAAAAGTTTTGAATTTTGACTTTAATGTTGTTGTATGAAGGGAAATTTACGGAGGAAACTTAATTAGATAATTATAGTGTGATTAAAAGTTTGTAAGCATTAAATAACATCATTTTGTAATGTTTTCTTGCTATAAAGAGTTTATTTATTTGAAAAATCACAAATTTCCAGTAGCTTTCAGCCCTCAAATCACTCTTTTTGGAAAACTTGCTTTTTCCAAAAATGATCAGAATTTTTGCAAAAGATCTGCTAAATAATTGGTGTAAGAACCAAACACAAATTCCAGGCATTAGAAGCTATATACAGTATTTTCCACTTTTCTCAGGACTAGTTGTAGTGGGCACGTGTGCTTTCTCAAATGACCAATTCAATTTCTTCGGAAATTTTAATGTAAAATTTCTGGTAGAAGATGCGACATTTTTGTAAATTTTAGAGAATACTACAAAGTATTCCAAAAATATTTTTGAAGATGTAGGAAAAATCTAATAGCAGTCATCAAACCCAAGAAGTCTTGGGCACTGTCAATAATGTCCCACTCAGATAATTGCTATAGAAGTGAGAGCCAATTCCAAGGAACTCAATAATCCCATCCTCGTTATTGTACGAGGGCTGCAAAAAAGGTAGAATCAATGTAGTCCAGACACTCACAGGAAATCGGACATGCGCAAATAGGATATGGGAGCGGTCAGATGGCGATAGCGCTGTTGTCCATGTGGTGGTGCTGGTGACTTACATTTAAGAGGAAGTAAAAATAGGTAATCATCCTCTCTGAACAAATGAAGTGGGATTACGTGAAGGCTGTGGCTATAATGGTTTACAGTATAGGACGGTTGCTCGATAGGTCAAGGATAGGAATGAGACTGCGGATTTGTACCGCACAAGTGGGACATCCATTCCTCAAGTTCGGATTGACATCATGAATGGTCTCGTTTCCGCAGACCATCGATAAACTGTTCGGGAATTATCCGTAGAGGTAGTTCTCAAGTAGAGGAGCTGTGGAGATTCTGGACACTCCTCTTCTTGGCTGTGATCTGTCAAGATAAGGCTAGGATCGTTTCCTTAAATTCCACGTCTGCACATCAGAGGAGGAGGAAGAGGAGGAGACTTCGGTAGGGAGAAGGTAATACTTTTTACTTCTATTCATATTTTTCGTTTGATAAACATGTAGGAGGAGGATGCGGTAATACATAGATCATGACGTCACGGGGTAAATAACCTTGGCCGGGGTCAATGAGCTCGGGTGCTGACTCAGCAGGAAAATGCTGACGCTCGTGTCCAGAAACACCACAGTCATTAAAGAGTGTGGCACATACTGACGAAATCTCTTAACGTGAGGGAAACTACGACCCGTAGGGTTCCACATCAACTCACCGAGGTACAGAAATAGCAGCGGTAAGTACTGTGGCTGGCATCCACCTGAATAGATGCCGCAACGAAGAGGACGCATTTCTGCAGCGTATTGTCGCCGTTGAGGGGACGTGGGCACGAGCCTACCAGCTGAATCAAAGCGTCAAGCGAATGAATGGCGTCACCCAGGTTCACCACGTTCACAGAAATTTCGACAGGTGTGAAGCTTATCCTGATTGTGGCATACGAGTAGGAGGGTGTTATTCTTACGCACGCTGTGCCTGAGGGACAAACTGTCTACTGTGACTACTATTGCCGATATCTGGAGCGATATCTGTGCCCGGCTACGCGGCGCAAACGTCCTTGTTCATTGCGAGACGATCGCCCTATCCTGTTGCGTGATACGCACGTTGTCATGTCACAAACAATGTCAAGCTCTTATTGAAACGGTGGCAATGGGAGGTCTCGGAACACCAGACACGAGTCCATGTGACTTCTACCTGTTTCCGAAGGTGAAGGACCCTCCCCCTCTCCCAAAACATAAAGTTATAGACCTTGTGGGTGACAACATTGAAGGAACGTGGTACATTTGTACTTCTTAGTTCATTAAATATTACGTTCCATCAATACTGCCACTACTCTATTTTCAGCCCTTTTATCTCCGGGCTTTGGATTATGTTCTTCACTATTTATCCAACTCTTGGTCCTACGATATGTTAATAAAGTTGAAACGACGCTGCTTAGGAGAATAATGGTATCTTAATCTGCACAGTCATGTAAATCATATTTTCTCATTTACTGACAATGATATATAGCGGGCTTAAAATAGGCGAATACATTTGCTCTGATTGTTCATTACAACCACGGAATGATCTATTCCCAAGCCCCCACTCCCCTCCTCACTACTAGGGATCTGAAAGGTCGAGATAACGGGTAGGAAATGAAGAGGGGGAAATACCGAAGTGTTGGATATGATACTGTGTTGCTACCCCAATAAAATTATTAATTATACATTCATTGCCAGTGTGAAATGGAGGGGGAGTTTTATTATTGGTGAAAGACAAAGCTACCCTTTTAAGCTGAAATGCCATTCACATTCCAACTTCTAAATGCTAACATTTCGTAAATATCAAGGTACTATTGTAATATTCAATTGCAGAAGCTTTGGATGGAGAAGTCTAAATTAGACTAGCAGTACCAATGCACTTTGCTAGAGAAAAAAATTCATGTTACAAAAATGAAAACGGACCGTGTTACATACACTACTACTACTACTACTACTACTACTACTACTACTACTACTACTACTACTAATAATAATAATAATAATAATAATAATAATAATAATAATAATAATAATAATAATATGAGTGCTGCCTTATTTATTTATGCATTGTTAAAGCAATTCCTGCATTTCCCCTGTTTAATTTTTTGTTCATAATTTAGTCGACTTACAAAAATTCCTCTTTTCCTACCAACGTAATTCACTTATAAACCAAACCAAAACCCATGGTGCCACAGCCCCGATACGCCATGGCCTATTGAGCGACCCCTGCTCTGCCCAAAGGCCTGCAGATTATGAGGTGTCATGTGGTTAGCACGACGAATCATCTCGGCTGTTATTCTTGGCTTCCAAGACCGGTGTCAATTATATTAACTAAATATAATTTTTGTCTATCCATTTATCCTTCCTGATTCTCTAACCTACCACAGCCTTCTAACATTCAACGCTCCGGCTTACACAATGTCAGTATTCATCTTCCTGATTACTTCCCCCTCCCGTGTAGGAATTACCCGTAGAACCAAAAGGAAGCCATCATCACTGCATCATTCATTAATAAAATATATAATGGGAGACGGAAGGAGAGCAGATGAGATTCTAATTGTGATGGAGACTGAAAGAAGACAAGGCAGAAAGACGACAGGAAAATCTTCAACAATTGCATCAAGGGAAAGATTTAGATTATAAGGTTCTGGAACGACAAGAGGCCGTTGACAACGGTGAAATGGGAGACCCAATTTTGAGGTAATAATTATCGAAAGCTTTGAGGTACTTAGATATAAATCAAGCGCCTGGAATTGATGATATACCTTGAGAATTACTGACTGACTTAAGAAAAACTGGCATGGCGAGGTTACTTAATTTAATAATGTATGTTACACGAGAAATCACATTAGTATTTAAATAGATTTTCAAGAAAAGACGGTGCTGACAAATGTTAAATCGTTTTACTTACAGAAGAATGGCAAAAGAAGTTGAAGCTGAGTTGGGAGAAGATGGGTTCAGCTTCAGAAGAAATATAGAAACACGTGGAGTCATCCTGACATTATGTTTTATATTAGAGGATCAAATTATGAAAAGGCAAGCCCACGTATATGGCATTCGTAGGTCTATAAAAGGTGTTCGATAATTTTGATTGGACTAAGCTATTTGAGACTTGAAGAATGACCTCGATGCCAATTTTACATTCCAAAGTCATATTGAAATTACGGCTAACAGCACTAAAAAAGTGATATAATTTGCCATGCGTAATGTGAAACCATTTAATGTTAGTAATAATATTAGTTAAATCGTTATGCAATATGAACAAAAATATTACGTCGTAGATACGAATAATAGAAGTTCCTCTGAAAAAGTGGGTAAATTCGGTTACTAAATAATCAGTAATCAATAATCGATAATAATAATAATAATAATAATAATAATAATAATAATAATAATAATAATATTTTACTCGCTTATCGATATACGAAAAAAGAATCCTCTCCATGGTGTTTCTATGAAAATTCTTCAAATACAATTTTTAGTTTTATATGTCGTAAGTTTATACGTCTCTGAATTACACTGACTGACAGAGCAAATGCAACACCAAGGAGGAGTGGTTCGAAAGGGATGAAAGTTGGGGAAAAAACAGAGTCGGCACGGAAGAATAATTGATGTTTCTTTCAAACCGATATGCAGGTTACACAATGCGCACGGCATCGACTCAGTAGGATGTAGGACAACCGCGAGCGGCGATGCACGCAGAAACACGTCGAGGTACAGAGTCAGTAAGAGTGCGGATGGTGTCCTGAGGGATGGTTCTCCATTTTCTGTCAACCATTTGCTACAGTTGGTCGTCCGTACGAGGCTGGGCAGAGTTTGCAAACGGCGTCCAATGAGATCCCACACGTGTTCGATTGGTGAGAGATCCGGAGAGTACGCTGGCCACGGAAGCATCTGTACACCTCGTAGAGCCTGTTGGGAGATGCGAGCAGTGTGTGGGCGGGCATTATCCTGCTGAAACAGAGCATTGGGCAGCCCCTGAAGGTACGGGAGTGCCACCGGCCGCAGCACATGCTGCACGTAGCGGTGGGCATTTAACGTGCCTTGAATACGCACTAGAGGTGACGTGGAATCATACGCAATAGCGCCCCAAACCATGATGCCGCGTTGTCTAGCGGTAGGGCGCTCCACAGTTATTGCCGGATTTGACCTTTCTCCACGCCGACGCCACACTCGTCTGCGGTGACTATCACTGACAGAACAGAAGCGTGACTCATCGGAGAACACGACGTTCCGCCATTCCCTCATCCAAGTCGCTCTAGCCCGGCACCATGCCAGGCGTGCACGTCTATGCTGTGGAGTCAATGGTAGTCTTCTGAGCGGACGCCGGGAGTGCAGGCCTCCTTCAACCAATCGACGGGAAATTGTTCTGGTCGATATTGGAACAGCCAGGGTGTCTTGCACATGCTGAAGAATGGCGGTTGACGTGGCGTGCGGGGCTGCCACCGCTTGGCGGCGGATGCGCCGATCCTCGCGTGCTGACGTCACTCGGGCTGCGCCTGGACCCCTCGCACGTGCCACATGTCCCTGCGCCAAGAATCTTCGCCACAGGCGCTGCACCGTGGACACATCCCTATGGGTATCGGCTGCGATTTGACGAAGCGACCAACCTGCCCTTCTCAGCCCGATCACCATACCCCTCGTAAAGTCGTCTGTCTGCTGGAAATGCCTCCGTTGACGGCGGCCTGGCATTCTTAGCTATACACGTGTCCCGTGGCACACGACAACACGTTCTACAATGACTGTCGGCTGAGAAATCACGGTACGAAGTGGGCCATTCGCCAAGGCCGTGTCCCATTTATCGTCTGCTACGTGCGCAGCACAGCGGCGCATTTCACATCATGAGCATACCTCAGTGACGTCAGTCTACCCTGCAATTGGCATAAAGTTCTGACCACTCCTTCTTGGTGTTGCATTTGCTCTGTCAGTCAGTGTATATACAGTACTACAAGTTCCTTCAAATATTCCACCTATAATAGGAAATCATCTCATTCAAATCATAAAAGTAACTTCATTGGGTTTTGAGGCTGAGACTGCCACTCCGAGTTCATGTAAACGCCGACTCCCTACCACCACACTCTGGTTTGTTCGTGAACGTGTGTTCTGTTCTCGCTAATGAAATTAGATGTCGTGTCCATCGCTGATGGATATTTTTTGTGAGCTGGGGAAACATATACCATGAAATTACTCCTGTATTCAATCCTTATCGGTGATTTTCTCTAAAGGATTCAAAAATATTCAAGTAAAAACATTAAATGGCGTATGGCTTTTAGTGCCGGGAGTGTCCGAGGACAAGTTCTCCCGTAGGTGACCTGCGCGTCATGATGAGGATGAAATGATTATGAAGACGACACATACACCCAGCCCTCGTGACAACGAAATTAACCAATTATGGTTAAAATTCCCGACCCTGCCGGGAATCGAACCCGTGACCCCTGTGGCCAAAGGCCAACACGCAAACCATTTAGCCATGGAGCCGGACAAATATTCAGGTGAGGTTAGGGGATAAATTGATTCCTCGCTACCATTAATGTTCGCCTGATTAATTCGTAACCTACCAGTAGAGCTATCCTGCGAAACTTAGCGAAATACAGCGGAATTCACGACAAGCATAATTATATTACACGAGTTTCGGAGGCTCATAGTCATCACCACTGAAGCACGTGATTCCTACCTCAAAGTGAAAGCACAGTCAAACTAACCTCAAAGGACAAAACAATTAGACACCCTGAAGAAATCATTACAAGCATCATTTAATACCGCGCAACTCCGCTTCTGGACTTGATAACCTCCTGGATTCGGTTAGGAAGTAAGTCGACAAGATTGTGCAGGTAAGATGCGCAGAAGTTAAGCCATTCACTGATCGCGCAATTCCATGAAATTACGGGGGGTGCTGATGTCGGCGCTTTAACTGCTGTTCCAATCTGTCACACAGCTTTTCAATGGGGTCCATGTCAGGTGATAGGCAAATCGAGATGTAATAGCGTTTGAGATTGTTCATAAATTCAGTCACATGCCCAATAAAATTTGCTGTTGTCATCTTAAAAAGTGATAGTATCAGTAGCATACACTGAAAGGCAACACCTGTTCATCCAGAATATTTAAATAAACATGCTGGTTCAAGTTAGTGGTCACCTCAATGAGCAGACCAAATTCGTGATACAAAAACACCCCCAAAAATCACAGACGCACCTCCGGCTTCAACCTGATCTTGCACACGTTCGGCATTGCATGGGTCATTTGGCCCTCATTGCACTCGACGAAGTGCGTCATTAGTATACTGGCAAAAACATGATTCGTCAAACCACATTACGTTCCGCCAGCCAGCTACTGTCTGCCTTCGATGATTTCTAGCCCATTGAAGACGCGCAGCTTTGTGCCTGTGTGAGCAATGGCCTCTTGTGAGGGGACAGACTCCAAATGTTCAATGCATGCAGTTCCCGTCGCAATGTTCCCTCGCTAACAAGTTAGGATGGACCTTCATTCACTGATTTCAGCAATTCCCGTCGAATTTTGAAGCGATTTTGATTCACAAACCGTGAAAAGCGCCTCCGCTCCCTCTCAAGTCAGGATCTTCTTCCGACCACAATTCTGACGTCGTGTTTCGTGGCCACGTGTAATACACCAGTGCCTATAATACACCAACAAATCCATGAACTTCATGCACCGTATGGCTATGGGAACGACCAAACACGATTGCCTCCCTTTTCCACTCTGTCACATCCTTACATCTACTCATTTAGAGGCAGTGCGCGTGCGGTTGAGCGCGGGTTTTGTTTGCTGTGCCATCTTTACAGGCTTAAGATCCATCTGTGTTTGTGCACTACGGTGACTAGTGTTTTGTCCGGAGAGCTTAATTCAAACCTTCAGTGGTGTGGTAGCGTCTGGTCTGGTCTTTTACATTTTGAACGAACACCGTCAAGCAAGTAACTGGGATATCGCACTTAAAGGCTTTTCTTCTGGCTCAGAACCGGTAACGATGGAGAAATATGCAGACCGGTATGATTTTTACCCTCACGGAGAGTGCTGTTATATTCTGCAAAAGCTTGAAGGTGTATAAAGCTGTCAATGTGCACAACCGGTGAGTCATAGTTCCTTAAAAACCTGAATATCTTGAGTGATGAATTCTGTGACCAGAACTGAGAGGTATTTTCAATTATATCTGGAGGAATATGCTCAAATAAGAAAAAAAGCAAAGCAAAGCAAAGCAAAGTCATCTCTGTACAGGCCATGAAGGCCCTTGGAGGGGTGGAAGGTTAAGGCTTTCCACCATTCGTAACCTCGGCACGTGATGGGGTAGAGTGGTTGGCCCTCCCGGCCGCCTTTGCCGCCAGGAATTAACCTGGTACTCAGTTTTGTTGTAGGCTGAGTGAAACTCAGGGCCATATGCACCTCCGGAAGTGGAACTCTCGTTTCTTAAATTTTACGACTTCCTGACGGGGATTCGAAACCACGTCCTCCCGGGCGAACCGAACACGCCTTTACCGCCTCGGCCAGGCAGCCCCTGGTAATATTTACACGTTATCTTATTTGAGCAGGGGCTGCCTGGCCGAGGCGGTAAAGGCGTGCTTGGTTCTCCCGGAAGAATGTGGGTTCGAATCCCCATCAGGAAGTCGTAAAATTTAAGAAACGAGATTTCTACTTCCGGGGGTGCATGTGGCCCTGAGGTTCACTCAGCCTACAGCAAAAAATGAGTACCAGGTTATTTCCTGGAGGCAAAGGCGGCCGGGTGTAGAGCTAACCACTCTACCCCATCACGTGCCGAGGTTAACAATGTGGAAGCCTTTAACTTACACTCCTCCAAGGGCCTTCGTGGGCTGTACGGAGGTGACTTTGCTTTGCTTTGCTTTTGTAAATATTACCATAAAATAAATACTTCAAAATTTTGAACGCACTCTCTAGTTTGAAAAGGAAAACTACACATTATTTCATCTTTTAAAACATCAAATTGTCAAAAGTTCAAATTCCCGGCAAATGGCAAACGTTGGATATATATTTGATTTTCAGTCAAGTGATGTTATTTTCACTTCAATCTCCTATCTGAACACAGATTGATAGGTACGAACAACATTGATCCATCATAATTTATGTTTTCCTACATGGAGCACAAAGGTTAGTTTACCTGAATTATTAAATGACAGAAATAATACCTCGAAGTGTTCGTAAAAAGTACATTCATGTAATGTCATCCGTAATACCAGTTCAGGAAACGTAGTACCATTGCGAATAATCAGACTTCTATTTTACTGGCCTCATTTCCAGTTATCTTGTGTCGGCATTAAGCCTAGTTCTACGACGTGATACCCTTCACGATGCTAACCCTTTGTGGAGAGATATACAGGATGGTCGGAAACAACGTGAACCGGGTTTATAAGCGTTAGAGGATTGATCGTACTGATAGATAATTTGAATAACCTAACTCACTCCGTTCTCACTTTATCAGGTACTGAATTTAGCCAGTCGGATGGTTTCGCGGGCGATTTGCGAGGCGGCGTTGCTAAATCTGCACTTGACTTGAGACCGGTTTGAGAGTACCAGTCGAAGAATGAAACTTCGCAGGGGGAGGGGTTTGAATACGGGCCTCCGATATGGAAGGATCACGCAATAGTATGTGCGATACGGTGACACCAGATGTGTTAGTGTCTGAAGCTAATTTCTCGACACGGCACTCAAGCTGTTCTTACACCACATGCAGATTTAGCAACTCTGCCGCGCGAAGCCATTTTAATTCGCCGCGAAGTGATCTTATTTGCTATCTTCAGCAGCTGATAAAATGACTGCGCCGTGAGATATCTAATTTTTCACATTATTTATCAGTATGAAAACCTTATAATTCTCATATACCCGGTTTATGTAATTTCAGACCATCCTGTATACTATAATGTGTGTTTCTTTGGTATTTGGAAGGTGAGATACAGTGCGTGAGAATGAGGATGCGTATTGAGATGATCACAAACACCCGCCCACCGAGCTAGAGGAGTTAATGAAACGTGGTTAAAATCCCGGCCTGACCGGGAATCGAAGCCCGGGCTCTATTACACTCACCATTCAGGCAAGGAACCTGACATCGTGGAAATTAAATGAGTACTTTTAAGTGTACTGTGCCTGTACACGGTTTGAGAAAAGTTAAAGGACAGAGAGCTCCTTTCCAATATTTTTGAGGAATAGTGCACAATTTTTCAAAAAGCAGATTCTCTTTCATAGGAGTATATCCCCCCAAAAAAGCCCAGGGTTTAGGAGGGAATTTTGAAATGTTGATAAACATTTTTAGCTCTGAAATAAAAATAAAGCTGTATCGCTGCTTGGGGAATGAGGAGAGCTGGCTGAGAGGGAACGTAACCAAGAAGCAGACTCATTCAAATGATAAGAGAGAGACCCCGCTGTTCACTTGTAATGTGATACTTTTGTACTGCAAGCGAGTGGTAATAATAGACGCTAATGGACGTATATTAAAGAGGAAGAACGTACATGATGTATGGTCTCCCAAAAACCTTATAACGACCTAACAAAAGAAAAGAAAAGCGATCTCATTATGGAGTACATCTTTGATCTACAAAACAGCTTCATAACTATATTTACAACGTTAAGCTGGGTTGGTAATTTCTTTACAAGCGGACAGGAGCAGACGATCTCGTTTTCTTGTCCTCAAATTGAGTTAAAATCCACGAATTTTCAAGTCAGTAAAGGGAATTTTTGCGGTGAATTCAGCTTTCTTTCAAGTTTAAGTAGCATACACTCGTTGCGCCTGGAAATCCCGCTATGTGACAACGTTGAGTGGAAATATACTGACCCGCAGTACATGTTTCACATACAAGGGTAGTTTTCCAGCTCTAAGTTTCCAATCTGATTGAGATTTTGTACAACGACTTCAGTAGGAATGCTTTATTCACCCATATCAAAATGAGATTCCCAATCGTACATTTAGCACACGTTTCTATATGTAAAAGTTTGTTCATTTAAGCACGGCTTAGACACCAGTGAGCTGCGGGAAGCCGATAGATGCGGGGAAGTTATGTCTGTGCGAGAGGGAAAGAGTAAGATTGTGACACATGAACTGGCCGGCCGCCCGCCTCTACCAGTTTCCCGTATCTGTCTGTCTGTCTGTTAAGTCATCAGCCCAGAGGCTGGTTGGATCCTCAGATAGCACCACCAAAGGCTATGCAATTATAGGAAAACCACAAAAACCAATGGCAGAGCCCAAATGAGGCGTACTAGGCAAGATGAGGAGTGATGTAGTTTGCCATTGCTTTTCTCACTGAACCAGAAGGTGCCACTGCAGCACGACTGATACTATGAGCAACACCTTTCATAATACTTCCCGTATATATAGTGCTTAAATAAGAAATCTTTGACACCCAGAAACGTATGCTAAATATACGACTGGGCATCTAATTTTGATGTGGATGAATAAAGCATTCCTACTGAAGTAGTTGTACAAAATCTCAATCAGATTGGAGACTTACTCATAAGAGGGTTTCCTTGTTAGAACGAAATTTTGTTGATATGTATATGTATTGCTGAACCCTAGATGACCGAACCTTTCTGACCAGAGTTCTAAGCTAAAATGCTATCACATAGCGGTTCTCCTTCGCGGATTGAAAATATCCAAGATATTAAGTAAATTTCTAATCCTTTTTCTGCTGACGAGTCAGCAGTGTACCTGACGAGTCGGAAACATAACTGATCGCCACCCGCGCAAGAGTTCGCCTTGTTGAATACACTGCTTTGTGTTCTTTCCTTCGTAGATGTGCACAATTTTATTTTGTGGAATTATTGGAAGAAATCGTGAAAGCTATTCAATATAAACGACAAATTCACATCCTGGATGTTTTGTCAGTAATACGGGAATCAAGTTTTCAATTGTCAACACAAACCCATAGTTGTCTTCATTGCTTCCTCAGTATCGTATCATGCTCACTAACGTGCAACTCGCTTCTCTGTGAAACTGATCCTTGGGTAAAAGATGCTTCCGTAGTATTCCACGTAGGAAATGTCTGTGTGGCGTACGTGGCCCAGTCTACATGAGTACATTTATTAAAAGATATTTCATCCTCACAATCACTGTTCATGAGCATGTCTCTCACTTCGCCCGAAGTGTAAACGTGTCGACTTATTTCTCTTTCACTCAACATGAAACTAAACACATATTCAGCTATAATTATCACTTTCCCTGATGTGATAAATAATCATTGTATTCGTTTTGCAATTCGCTTACTACTTTTACGGTTTCCGGAGACGGCTAGATGCCAGAATTTTGTTCCACAAGTATAATAAATAAATAATGTTATTTGCTTTACGACCCACTAACTATTTTTACGGTCTTCGGAGACGCTGAGGTGCCGGAATTTAGTCCCGCAGGAGTTCTTTTACATGCCAGTAAATCTACTGACACGAGGCTGTCGTATTTGAGCATCTTCAAATACCACCGGACTAAGCCAGGATCGAACCTGCCAAGTTGGGGTTAGAAGGCCAGCGCCTTAACCGTCCGAGCCACTCAGCCCAGCTCACAAGTTTTATTCTACAAGTGTGTCCTCAGATCCAGGAAAGACAGACACGGGGCTTAACTGCACGGTAGATCTTATAGTAGCAGCTATTGGACTGAAACTGTGCTTGTTAATTTATTTCAATGTGGCCTGCAAGTCACCCTTCCTCAATTTAAGAAATAAATGACTCTTCTATGTAAGATGTGCCAGAGAAAAGTGCACACCAAAAAGGCTGCTGCCAAGAATACTACTGTGTTACGTTTGCCGAAAAAAACGCTACCTCCGACTATCATATCAATGCTTGGAAAGATTTTCGGCGCTGTAAGTGTTCAAACGATATATTTATAAGGCTGTACTATCCTTAAAATAGTCATATATAAAACAAGGCAAGCCAAAAAATAAACTAAAACAACTTGACTACCACGACCTCAGTTCAAAACAACCAACTTGAAATACTCCCATCCTCTACCTGAAAAGAAACAAGATCCTAACAAACAAACAACAATTGCTCAACCCCCAGATATTATTTGGCAACAACGACCCAAGCGGACATCCGTCACTCAACTTTCAAACAACAAAGAAGTGGCTAGACAGAAGATCAGTACCGATGCTATCTGACTAAGTTCACGCAACAACCATAGCAACGCAAATTAATGGAATTATGTTTAACTTCTTAGATCCAATGGAAAGCCGCGCTAGCACACAAGTAGCTCTGGAATACACATTGTTAAATCATGGTAGCCAGTACAAAACAAACCCCTCACCCAACCTATCCCCTTCATGTACTAAACTGGAATACTGACAGAGCAATATCCAGAAAAGTAGAATTCGTGTGACTAATACAAGAATACAATTTTGACCTCTCTCTTCGTCAAGAGCCTAATCTAAAAGAAAACATAATTTTAGAATAGAATAGATAAGTGAAACAACGGACTCGGTGAAAAATGAGCCACTGCCGTTTTAATATGACATAATATCAAACACTGCCAAATTATAACACCAAAAATTAAAACTTTAGAGACAGCTGAAGTGCGATTACACACTCAGATAAGTCAAATCATCTTCATCGTGCTACAAAAAATCACCTGGAAAAATTATCTCCTTGGATTGAGACCTCCTACTTTGGTATGGCCTCTCAAAAGTAACTGGGAATCTAAGAAATGCCTAATGGTCCAGACTCGTAGAAGGGAGTATCATGACATTCACCTCCCCGTGGTAGGGAGTGGGAAACGTTTGGTGGAGCAGCAAGTGGCTAACGGATGCAGGAACCGAGAAAAGGAGATCCTCTTTTACCAAGAATCAACAACCTCCTAAGAGGTTGGACGAGCGGGTAGAAGAAAGGGCACTGTCTTGTCCGTGGGATGAGAAATTATCCGAAAAGACGGATGAGCTGGATGAGTTATAGGTTAGCCAACGGCATGAAGATGCTGAAAGCAACGAGGAACTACTGCATTTCCGATCACGCACAGGTCGCCTACTGGCGTCAAATCAAAAGAACATATCCTCGACTAGAGATAAATTAGCCAGGTGTCTACCAACGGCCAATCATTTTCATCTGTCAACTGAGAAGTGTCCTTTCAAAAGGCAGTACTGTAGGCCCCCTTCTCTACCTACTATTCGTTCGCTTCATTGATTACACTGAGGGCACAGAAATCGCAATGCATGCAGACAATACCGTTATCACAGCAGACTCGTTTAACGTAGACATAGCTTTCGCTAAAATTGAAAAGGCACTAAACACACTTCAACAATGGCTTGACAACTCTCGAATAAAATTCAATCGAAACAAAACAGTTGCTGGAATGACAAACAAACCGGATTTATCCAAGGCTATGTCTCAGTAATCCCTTGGTCAGACGAAACCAAGCACCTTGGTGTAATTCTTGATAAAAGGCTAAAATTCCGCTAACACATCAATAACATTTCAGAAAACCTGGAAAGGCAACTTATAGCGTATACTGTTTAAAATCAAGAAGATAAAAACTCAAAAGGTTATAAAAATAAACCCTTCATAAGGAACTAATTAAGACAATCATTGGGGTGCAGCCGCGGACTGTTATATTGAACGACTCCAAATGTACCAGAACAAAGAATTAAGAGTAATTATTGCCAACGTCCCAAGAAACGTTCACAACATCTACATTCGTCGTCAGCTCAAATTTCCAACCACGCCAAACGTGTCATCAGTCCACCTCTGGGATTAACAATCCCATCGTCATAAACGGTCTTATTTAAGAGTTAACATCCGAAAAATCTAATCCTGAATTTAAGAAAAGCCGTTGTACACCGGAAGTGTAGACCGCAAAAACACGGTAAATAACATATTGTATATAATTGTAAATAAAACGAAATGGTAATTATAAAATCTCGCCATCATAACTGTTCATTATTTTGTAAATATGGAAATATCAGACTCTATATTCAACTGTAATCCCATAAGTTTAATTCTAATACAATATGTATATACAGTATCACAAGACACAGTCTTTTTAAATACCATTAGTTTTAATGGAAGATCTTAGTTCCAGATGTGGGCAGCAATTCCATTGTATGCAGTTATCAGATTGTGCCTCTACTAGTGGGCTTCTGATAATTTCAGCTGCGTACACCCGAGCGTCAGTGGGTAGGGCGTGACGCAGCCCACTCTGATGAGTCTAATGTCAAGCCTGAGACGAAACGATGGTTTATAGTGCAACTGCCTGAAAAGCCTTGCGCCTTACTTCTCATTACAATCATTTACCTCTGATTATTATCTTCTTCAAATATTAGATAGAAGAAAAGAACCTACTGCCCCACTAAATGCACAAGCCCTGGGTTGCTCACCTTGAAAAAGCCTACTCCAATAAATTGCAGGTGAAGGCATGCTACTAGTCCGCAAAACATACTGTACTTCGCGGGTAACATGCCATAGGGTATCGGAATCTGTATCTGTATCGGAGAAACTACGGGCGATTAAGAATAACAGGCGACTGTAGGCAAAACCCGTAGCACAAACTAAGCAGGTTGCCTACCCAGCCATTACACAAATTAAACGTACAGAACGAACAACCCACAAGAAGTATTTTTTTACAAGTTGCTTTACGTCGCACCGACACATACTTCTTATGGTGATGATGGGACAGGAAGGGGCTAGGAGTGGGAAGGAAGCAGACGTAGCCTTATTAAAGGTACAGTCCCAGCATTTGCCTGGTGTGAAAATGGGAAACACCGGGCGAGTTGGCCGTGCGCGTAGAGGCGCGCGGCTGTGAGCTTGCATCCGGGAGATAGTAGGTTCGAATCCCACTATCGGCAGCCCTGAAGATGGTTTTCCGTGGTTTCCCATTTTCACACCAGGCAAATGCTGGGGCTGTACCTTAATTAAGGCCACGGCCGCTTCCTTCCAACTCCTAGGCCTTTCCTATCCCATCGTCGCCATAAGACCTATCTGTGTCGGTGCGACGTAAAGCCCCTAGCAAAAAAATGGGAAACCACGGAAATTCATCTTCAGAGCTGCCGACAGTGGGGTTCTAACCCACTATCTCCCGAATACTGGACACTTAAGTGACTGCAGCTATCGATCAGCAAACACGCATGTCCCCAACACTTATTTCTTGACTTGTTAGTCATAAATGCAGAATAATAATGAACCACTTGCAGCAGGAAAAATTTCCCCGTTGTCATGGGACTCAACGCTTCCATACCTTAAATAAGTTACAAGTTTAGGGAAGAGGAAAAACGTAGGAAAATGACGTGAAGTGATACTGTACCTGCAGTAGCAAAGAAGAGGGATTCATCATTTATCCTTGTCAGAAACCCACAGACCTGCCACAGGAAATATTCTAAATTATAAAGAATTACTAAATCCGAGACAGTTTCAATCTTCTGATTGAGACCATTTTCTGTTTGTTACTAGGCGGCTGTGAGAAGGAAAATTTGCTATTGTCTCCGGTACAGCTCGCATTACGTCCGGCCACAGAACTGCCACAGTCAATCAGAATCAGAAATCTACATAGTTTGAAACAGTCATGGCATGTGCCCGATGAGACTGCTCTATTCTTTCAGTCACTTGTGTCACTCTGAAGGAGGGTGGTGAGGGTGGTGGTGATTACTGTTTTCCTATTTATTGATTAATATATTTTTGCCAGGGGTTTTACGTCGCACCGACACAGTTAGGTCTTATGGCGATGATGGGATAGGAAAGGTCTATGAGTTGGAAGGAAGCGGCCGTGGCCTTAATTAAGGTACAGCCCCAGCATTTGCCTCGTGTGAATGGGAAACCAAGCAAAACCATTCTCAGGGCTGCCGACAGTGGGATTCGAACCCACGATCTCCCGGATGCAACCTCACAGCCGTGCACGGTCAACTAACCCGGTGATTAATATTTTAAGAGGAAGTAGATCTATGTAACCATCATTTATTAACACTAATCGGAAGGAAAAGTGGAAGAGGCCTGACACGTCAAAGAATGGACATATAGGGAAAAAAAAGACAATTGTCACGAAGGTCGTGAAAATGAAAGACTCTTTAGACCTCGAAAATAATGCTGTCAAGGTCGAGAAGAAACAAGAGAGGACCAAATGAGGTTGGATAGGATAGACGAATGTGAGAAGCCTGGCACAAGTAAGTTAAAGCAATGCCAGGACTCGGGTAAGGACACTGGGTACCCTTTTAGTATACTCCTATAACAGGTATTGGATGCTGTAGATGGCCCAAGGCCAATTTCTGCTCTGCTGTGCCCTGTCACAGCTTAATATGCCGATATTACCATTTCTTTTTATTGCATTGTGACGTCATCTGAGCCATCTATGTTGGACCTCTAACCCATCTTTGGCGTATAGGATGCGGAAGCAATAACACTCACAGCATTGGGTGTTGGAAGATGCTGAACCACCACGTGGCTTACATCAGTGAAGAGGATGACATTATGACAGAGGAGTTCTCAGAACTGGCAGAAAATATATTCGTACTTTCTTCTCCCACCTTATGACAACACCGCTGTCCATTCCTCTTAATATAAATAGAACTATAATATCTAATAAACTGGTTGTTGATACTTGCGTTTCTCCATAAGTTATACGATGAACAGCCATACTCTACGATCAAGAAGGCGCTGAAATTCATACCGGCAATAACAGCTGCGTACGAATAACATTGTTTAATTGAACGAACAAACCTCTAGGAAAGTAAAGATCATCTTCATGGAATGCGGATTAGTTTTTCAAACAGTGGGTTATTTACAGAATTGTCAAAATCATCAGTGTCGACTACTAAGTTATACAGTGAACAGCTAATGTAGAGCAATACACTGCACTGATTAATAAAGTACACTCCATGTGAATTAAAAGTGAACACGATCAGAGTAGGAGCCAACTTGCAATCAAAGTTCACGACGTAGAAGTGTGATTAAAAGCGCACGTTCCTCTCCTACCAAAGATCGATAAAGAATTGGAAAAAATGTGTATTTGTTTTACTAATCCCGTATAGAGAACAAGTTCGTCAAACCTTCCCACGAGCAGAGCATATAAATTCAAAGAGCATCATAACAGTGACAAAAAGTGTGTTAATTTTTGTATGGTTCCCCACGATTAAATAATTCAGGTTAAAACAGTTCTCAAGCAAATAATTCAGTGTGTTTTTGAAAGAGGAGAAGATTTATGAGAACTGCGAGTGCTTCTAATTATTTCAACAATATGAAATCCCTTTCTACCTAAATTTTCAGCACAGGAAGAAAAGCTTGTGTTCCGTAAAATTTACCCTCCCAGATGGACACTGAATGAGCACTACTCTTCAAATCAAAACTTAATTTTAAATTTTAATCGACACTATTTACCACTTTTCCATTTCAAAAACAGAGAAAATTTTATTTTTTCCTCCCTTTATCCATTCTTTCTCTTTCCTATTAATTTTTCGATATTTTTATTTCTTTTTTTCAGTATTTTCTTCTGTTCCTTATCCTTTTCTTCTTCCCTATTTCATTCCTGCACTTCCATCTTCCTTCTTTCTATTAATGAAATATTTCCCTCTTCTTCATTTCATCCTTCTTTAGTTTCTCTATTCCTTTCTTTAATTCATTCTTCCTTACTTTCTTACGTATTTCTTCATTCCATCCTCCGTACCTTTCACATTCTTTCATCCTTCCTTGTTTTCTTTCTTCCTTCTTCCCTTACCTTGTAGGCCTATTCTCTCTCCATTTTTAATGGTCCTTTTCTTTCCTTTTTTAATTTTTAATTCTTTCCTTCCTTCCTTTCTTCAGCTTATCTCTTATAATTTTGTGTTATCGGTTGGCCCACTTTCGCTCATTTTGTGACTTTCCCCTGGGGTTTTGAAATAAAATTCCCCTTTCGATGTTGAATAACAAAACCTCTTAAACTTCTCATGCAGCACAACTTGAATTAATAAAACTGATAACAGTGTCGATGAGATTATAAGAACTTTCCTGTCTATTAATGATATTACAAATGTAAACGGTATATCGAATTGCTAGGCAGACTACGTACAAGTGAATAATTTAAAAAAGCTGCACTAATCATGATTTTCCTCTTATCAAAGTGTCTGTATTTGGTCATTTTGGAGTGTTGTGTAGGGCAATGAATGTACTGTACAGGAAATACCACAATTCAGCGCAGATAATGTCTTTGAGAGTAACAGAAAGGAGCAAGTTACCTGATCATTAGAGGCAGTAACTTCTTGTTTAAGTTACCTATCAATGGCCGCGTTGACGGGTGGTAAGTTCAAACTACCGCTATTCCAATATAATACTAGACACGTAGTCTCTGTTTGCTTCGCATGTGAGTTTCCATCTATAGTTCAAGTTCAAGTTTTCTAACGAAAATTCCTTTCATTATCTTACGAAAATTAAAGCTAAAGGATATTAGCACTTGAAAATTCATGGAATTCCACTGGTAAACAGACTGGAAAATCTTAGGAGATTTTCTGTAATAGTGTCGATCATAAGGCTAAATAAAAGACTAAACGTTCATAATAATCAGGGTCAGGATATTAATGACCTAGAAAGTTTAAAAATGTATCTGTAAAATGACGGCAAAAATTCAGCAAAATTGTGCGAACACTTAAAAAACCGACATAAATTTTAGATGAAAGTTTACAATCAATTTACTAATCGAGTTGGTACAACCTATATTTATGTTATAGACATTATAAAAAGCATTTGGGTTTTCTCCGTGTCAAGAAAACAAGGTGCATTTCTTTACGTTTCGCACTGAAATTCGCTCTGCGCCTTCAGAAGAACATCTCGACTCTTCACGAGGAAGACTTCTCCAATTGCAGGTGTCTCTCCTGCAGTGTGCACGTTTCCAAGAAGTAAGTGGTGAGCAAAGATTCTTTAGTCCTCATGTTGACGAAGCGTTGTGAAGATTCTCAAGTCTCCGTATTCATCCTCTCTTGTAGTTGCGATACTATCCAATATTACAAGCATAAATACTTCAATGTCATGTATTAAAATTATTCAAAAAGTGTAAAAATTGTCTAATAAATTCCATAAAATGACCAAATAATGACGTATAATTTTAGTAAATGATCTAAATACAAAATGGCAAAAATGACAAAAAATGACCTAATAAGTGAGCAATTCCACAAGATGGGAACTACGACCAGGATTTCTGTACATGCTATCAATGTTATCAATTAAAATTTGGCATGTATTCAAAATCCTGAATTTTTGCCGTCGTTTAGAGATACATTTTTAAACATTTTTAGGTCATTAATATCCTGACCCTGATTATTATGAATGTTTAGTTTCTTATTTAGCCTTATGATCGACACTATTGTAGAAAATCTCCTAAGATCTTCTGCTAATCAAAATTATGTTACTAAGAATTTTTTCAAGAAATGTTTATCTAAAAATCTTAAAATGAGGCACTGAAGTACTCTGGTGAATCCAAAATGTTTTTACGCAAGTGAATGTCTAGTTTTGAAGTATAGTTTAGATAAACTCGAAGTAGTGGACAGAAGGATCATTAAAAAATTTCAGCTCGAATGAAAACAACACACCAGTGGAAATTAAGATGTAACAAGAAATTATAGCAGATCAAAGCAAATATAACTGAAACAATTAGAAAATTGAGGTTGTTACCTTTTGCACATAACTACAGAATGGATGATAACAGATATTCAAGTTTATGTGGGAGAAAAGGTAAAGAAACAAGCTGGATACAAGAGGTCAAGAAAGATTTAGAACGAAATAAAATAAAAGAGAAGGGAACGAGAGATTTAAGAAAGAAAGTTTTAAGAATGGAAGGTTTCCAAAAAAATGAAAAGGAAACCCAGTGTTAAGTGGTTTGGAGAGAGGAGAATAGTGCAATGATGAAGAAATACTGGACATAACGGGAAGCAACACGCAATGATGAATTGACATTTACACATGGTCCCTGGCAGGCCTCGTCTTAAGAAATAATAAGAATAAGAAGAAAATTCATCATCAACACCATCATCACCTTCCCTCAGCTTAGTGTGGTCGCAAGTGCAGTGTGTCACACATGTGTACTTGGCACTGTTTTACGATAGCATTATCTTCCTAATGCCAGTTGTTGTTTCTATCATGGCATGTTGGTGAATACAAATATCGGTCTTGGACATTTGGGTCTTTGCATATCGATCCCTGCATTTTATTTGTTGACCAAATGGCATGACATCACTCTGTAACACGAGGTACGAGAAGATGGCCACTTTCTATGTTCTTCACCTTAATAGATATTGCTTCTATAAATGCCTGCACCATATTCATAAAAATAACCCCGACTGGAATAAGAAGAAGCCAAATCTCAGGAGGTTGTATATATTAGAGTAACAGCTTTTAAGACCACTTGCAGAAGACAGGGCAAAGAACATGCTTGGTTTGAAGAAACCTATCATTTCAGCTATGGAAAGTGTTTTTTGAAGGTCATTATCCAGTGCTACTTCAACAACTGCTTCTGCTCCATCATACACAAGAGGAAGATGTCATCAGTGTTTAAAATCCATTCACACTAATAAGGACAAAGACAAGATGACCAAAGTGGCAATGGTTTGCTGCAGATGTTCCAAATACGTCTGCAAGGCTCATTCTACGAAAGCTATTATATGTACCAACTGTGAGAGTGAAAGTGAATGAAAGAACATTCGTAATGTTCCTATGATTTATGGCTTAACTGTTGATATTTGTTGTTTTTGTTGCTGTTTGTCAGTGCAGTCATTAGTCCGACTCGTTGGCTGAACGGTCAGCGTACTGGCCTTCGGTTCAGAGGGTCCCGGGTTCAATTCCCCGGCCGGGTCGGGGTTTTTAACCTTAATTGGTTAATTCCAATGGCACGGGGGCTGGGTGTATGTGTTGTCTTCATCATTATTTCATCCTCATCACGACGCACAGGTCGCCTCCGGGCCTAAAATGGAAAGACCTGCACCTGGCGAGCCGAACCCGTCCTGGGATATCCCGGCACTAAAAGCCATACGACATTTCATTTCATTTCAGTGCAGGCATTGTTAAGTTATCTCAATACTGTAATATTGCAGGAATTGTACACTGACTGACAGAGCAAATGCAACACCAAGAAGGAGTGGTTCGAAAGGGATGAAAGTTGGGGAAAAAACAGAGACGGCACGGACGAATAATTGATGTTTATTTCAAACCGATATGCAGGTTACACAATGCGCACGGCATCGACTCAGTAGGATGTAGGACCACCGCGAGCGGCGATGCACGCAGAAACACGTCGAGGTACAGAGTCAATAAGAGTGCGGATGGTGTCCTGAGGGATGGTTCTCCATTCTCTGTCAACCATTTGCCACAGTTGGTCGTCCGTACGAGGCTGGGGCAGAGTTTGCAAACGGCGTCCAATGAGATCCCACACGTGTTCGATTGGTGAGAGATCCGGAGAGTACGCTGGCCACGGAAGCATCTGTACACCTCGTAGAACCTGTTGGGAGATGCGAGCAGTGTGTGGGCGGGCATTATCCTGCTGAAACAGAGCATTGGGCAGCCCCTGAAGGTACGGGAGTGCCACCGGCCGCAGCACATGCTGCACGTAGCGGTGGGCATTTAACGTGCCTTGAATACGCACTAGAGGTGACGTGGAATCATACGCAATAGCGCCCCAAACCATGATGCCGCGTTGCCTAGCGGTAGGGCGCTCCACAGTTACTGCCGGATTTGACCTTTCTCCACGCCGACGCCACACTCGTCTGCGGTGACTATCACTGACAGAACAGAAGCGTGACTCATCGGAGAACACGACGTTCCGCCATTCCCTCATCCAAGTCGCTCTAGCCCGCCACCATGCCAGGCGTGCACGTCTATGCTGTGGAGTCAATGGTAGTCTTCTGAGCGGACGCCGGGAGTGCAGGCCTCCTTCAACCAATCGACGGGAAATTGTTCTGGTCGATATTGGAACAGCCAGGGTGTCTTGCACATGCTGAAGAATGGCGGTTGACGTGGCGTGCGGGGCTGCCACCGCTTGGCGGCGGATGCGCCGATCCTCGCGTGCTGACGTCACTCGGGCTGCGCCTGGACCCCTCGCACGTGCCACATGTCCCTGCGCCAACCATCTTCGCCACAGGCGCTGCACCGTGGACACATCCCTATGGGTATCGGCTGCGATTTGACGAAGCGACCAACCTGCCCTTCTCAGCCCGATCACCATACCCCTCGTAAAGTCGTCTGTCTGCTGGAAATGCCTCCGTTGACGGCGGCCTGGCATTCTTAGCTATACACGTGTCCTGTGGCACACGACAACACGTTCTACAATGACTGTCGGCTGAGAAATCACGGTACGAAGTGGGCCATTCGCCAACGCCGTGTCCCATTTATCGTTCGCTACGTGCGCAGCACAGCGGCGCATTTCACATCATGAGCATACCTCAGTGACGTCAGTCTACCCTGCAATTGGCATAAAGTTCTCACCACTCCTTCTTGGTGTTGCATTTGCTCTGTCAGTCAGTGTATATTCAAAACTTCATTAGCGATGAAAATAATAGCGGGTAAATTTTACCCCTCCCCCCGCCCCTAGATATCCAAGTGACAGATTTTACCTTGGTAGTGCTAGGGTTAATATATTATCTTTCCTTGAAGACAGAATGATTTTTTTCCAAGTTGTTTTACGTCGCACAGACACAGATAGGTTTTATGGGGACGATGGGACAGGAAAGGGCTAGGAGTAGGAAGGAAGCGGCCGTGGACTTAATGAACGTACAGCCTCAGCATTTGCCTAGTGTGAAAAAGGAAACCACGGAAAACCATTTTCAGAGATTCCGACAGTGGGGTTCGAACCCACTCTCTCCCGAATACTGGATACTGGTCGCACTTAAGTGACTGCAGCTATCGAGCATAAACCTAAAATAAATAATAATTTTAATAGAAAATCATGGTAATTTTATGATTCTACAATGACGATCATAAATGTGTATTACACTCTTTTGTTTATTCACATTATTCGCTTTTATCCTCACATGGATCCATTTTTCAGTTTATTCGCTACGGCCCGTTGGTAAATATCACTTTGGTCGTTGTTTCTGTATTGCCGGTACGCGTTCAGCTGGCTTCCATGTTGTCGTATTATGTCTTGTTCATTGCCATGTTGAACTACAGTAATTTCAATTTGTGTATAAAGTTCTAAATAGAAGGGTGACAAGAATGGAGGCAGTTTAAAAAAAAATGTTATGCCAAGCATCGACCGAGTTATGTGCACGCTTTTGGCCAATGATACATGCAGTATACCTATCTGTCTGTTAGGTCATCAGCCCAGAGGCTGGTTGGATCCTCAAATAGTTCCACCAAAGGATATGCGGTTATAAGGAAACCCCAAAAACCAATGGCAGCACCAAAGTAAGGCATACTAGGCAAGATGAGAAGTGAGGTAGTTTGCCATTGCATTCCTCACTGGGTCAGAAATTACTATTGCAGCACGACTGACCCTATGAGCAGCACCTTTCATAACACTCAGATGCACTAGTCATGCTCTGAATGTCATTACTCAGCACTACCCATTCCCCACCAACTTCCATATTGTCACAGCCATGGATGAGACTGGGACTTCGGTGGAAGCTACACTTTACTCTGGCCTGCGACAAGAGATGGATGCAAAAGTACTGTATCCATCAAGAAATGACAGCAGGCAGAGTATACCTACATGTCACGTTTAATGAATCTAGGAATCTTACAAAATAGACGGTAATTACGTATAATGTTTCTGCATAAAGCAAATTTGAAAATTTGTTTAAAAGGATAAAGTTACGTTTTAATGTTAAAAACGGGTTTCGGAATCAAATTCCATTTTCAGTAACATATATTTACACTTAATATTTCTAAATCAGATGAAATATCCGAAAGTTCATATAAAATGTACTAGAGCGACAGCTGAATCATACTGACATGTTCGACCACACCTAACCGACAAACCAGTAAATTTTTCTGGAGGGAGAAAAGTCTTTGTAGGGTTTATTTCACGATATACACTACTTGAAAGAATTGAATATGTATGTGTACAAATGAGTTCTTCTACTAAATATGCCATTGCTTTAATTTTAGAAAAATAATGTATTAATTGGAAGTGGTACAAAAGTGATAAAATGAAAAATAGTCCGCCTCTATGGTATAGTGGTTAGTGTGATTAGTTGCCAACCTCGGGCGTTGTCGAAGGAAAAACCAAAATGCTTACCTCCCGGCCGGTCCCCGCTTTGTTTACTTCTTCCCTTCCGTCGTCAGCTGACTGAGTGTGTATGTGTGTGGCTATGAGAGGAGCACGAGGGCGAAGGAGGGGAAACGGAGGAGACTCTTCGACGCACCACCACCGTATATTCACAAGATTCTTTCTAAAACACGTTTTCATTCCTGTTGTTACAGACTCCCCTCAGCATCTTAAAGCTTTACAACAAAAACGTAACCTCAACTTCGGTTGTTCTTAAGGAATTTCTGCCGGTCATCTATTTTAAAATTTTACTTTTAACAATTTTTAAGTCCATCCTCAAGATATTTAAAGTACATATTTCTCCAGCATTTTCAAGAAAGAAGATCACTTATATACGTGACTTGTTGAGTGTTTTGGCTCGACATGAAGGAACATTTTATTTCATTACTGTTATCACCATCACCATCATCATAAGTGTTTCTACTTCATTTGCGGCGATTTTTGTACCCTTTTCCTAGCCGAACATTTTCCGTATTAGGAACGAAATATGTCATCATCATCATCATCTGTTTACCCTCCAGGTTCGGTTTTTCCCTCGGACTTAGCGAGGGATCCCACCTCTACCGCCTCAAGGGCAGTGTCCTGGAGCTTCAGACTCTTGGTCGAGGGATACAACTGGGGAGTATGACCAGTACCTCGCCCAGGCGGCCTCATCTGCTATGCTGAACAGGGGCCTTGTGGAGGGATGGGAAGATTGGAAGGGATAGGCAAGGAAGAGGGAAGGAAGCGGCCGTGGCCTTAAGTTAGGTACCATCCCGGCATTCGCCCGGAGGAGAAGTGGGAAACCACGGAAAACCACTTCCAGGATGGCTGAGGTGGGAATCGAACCCACCTCTACTCAGTTGACCTCCCGAGGCTGAGTGGACCCCGTTCCAGCCCTCGTACCAGTTTTCTAATTTCGTGGCAGAGCCGGGAATCGAACCCGGGCCTCCGGGGGTGGCAGCTAATCACGCTAACCACTACACCACAGAGGCGGACAACGAAATATGTACTTTTTAAAATAATATAACAAGGTTTTAAGCTGGAATGTACGTCACTGAAGAGACATACTAGCGAAATGAGGAGTGATGTAGTTTCCCGTTGATTTCCTCACCGAGCCAGAAGTTGCTATTTCATATCAGTCTGCCAAGCCCACTGAAATGCATGCACCAACTGACCCTATGAGCTATATTTTCACATCATTCATAACAGGAACTGGCTGCATAAGGAATGGTATTACTAGCATCGCTCATACCTCGGTCACTTTCATATTGTCAAAGCCAAGGATGAGACTGAGACAGGTCAATGAAAGTAACATATTTATTCTACCCCATACCAGAAGACATAGTGCACTGTAAACACTACATCTCGCCAGTAAAGGCATAGCTGGAATGTGATTTATAATTATATAGACTAGCAGTAAAAACAAATCATATTGGAAGGTCGAATTCTTCCTTCAGACTAACCTTAGTTAAATTGAGTTGATGCCAATACGGGTCAAAAATGAGATTTATAAGGTTGGAGATTGTCAAGTCACCTTTCTTAAAATGTGTCCTGTATGTTTTTCGATTGTGTACGGTAAACTGCCAGTGGGTAAGAGAGGTGATCCATGCGTTACTTCGGGATTAACATTGCCAGCCACAGGACCATCTATTAGAGTGTAGACACGCAAAGAGAAGAGAGAACGACCAAGACTTATACAGGCTGAAGCGTAATTCGCGCACTCGGGCGTCGCAGCGCGACTCCTCACATGCCAGCAATAAAAAAATATCTCTTACAAAATTTCGTCTTGCGAGTATATCCGGTAGAAAACGGACGTTAAAGAGTAGCAATATGGCAACACTGTAACCATATGTAGGGTAACTACCGCTGTCAGCACGTCCACGTCGTGCTGTACAGTTGGTGCAGTGGGTGGAGTTTTTAGTTGGCATGCAGGAGGTCGATGGTTCGATCCTGGGTTGAGGCGCATTTTTTATTTGCTAATTTCCATCTGACATTACCTATTGTGATACAGTAAGACACCGTTTCTGAGGTCACATGTATCCTACATTTACAACATAATAATAATAATAATAATAATAATAATAATAATGATGAAAATGAAATGTCGTATGGCTTTTAGTGCCGGGATATCTCAGGAAGGGTTCGGCTCGCCAGGTGCAGGTCTTTCTATTTGACACCCGTAGGCGTGATGAGGATGAAATGATGATGAAGACAACACATACACCCAGACTCCGTGCCATTGCAATTAACCAATTAAGGTTAAAATCCCCACCCGACCGGGAATCGAACCCGGGACCCTCTGAACCGAAGGCCAGTACGCTGGCCGTTCAGCCAACGATTCGGACGTAATAATAATAATACATTGAGATACGTACTAAACAGCATGCGGTTACCAGACGCAACACGCAATGTGGAAAGGCATGATTATTGTGATCATGGTGATAACACGTACAAATTGTAACCGAGTTTGGACATTATTCGCAGAGCACGTTGCTAGGCCTACTGGTAACGTAAGGCCCTAACGAAATGTAATGGACCTGAACGAGGCAAGAATAATAGTTGATACTAATCTTGGGGTCCGCCTCTGTGGTGTAGTGGTTGGCGTGATTAGCTGCCACCCCCGGAGGCCCGGGTTCGATTCCCGGCTCTGCCACGAAATTTGAAAAGTGGTACGAGGGCTGGAACGGGGTCCACTCAGCCTCGGGAGGTCAACTGAGTAGAGGTGGGTTCGATTCCCACCTCAGCCATCCTGGAAGTGGTTTTCCGTGGTTTCCCACTTCTCCTCCAGGCGAATGCCGGGATGGTACCTAACTTAAGGCCACGGCCGCTTCCTTCCCTCTTCCTTGTCTATCCCTTCCAATCTTCCCATCCCTCCACAAGGCCCCTGTTCAGCATAGCAGGTGAGGCCGCCTGGGTGAGGTACTGGTCATACTCCCCAGTTGTATCCCCCGACCAAGAGTCTGAAGCTCCAGGACACTGCCCTTGAGGTGGTAGAGGTGGGATCCCTCGCTAAGTCCGAGGGAAAAACCGAACCTGGAGGGTAAAGAGATGATGATGATGATGATGACTAATCTATGGGACCATTGGAGGAGGGTACAAAGAAAACAGGTTTCACATCTAGTAGATGAAGTGGTGCGAATAAATTCACGCCCACTACGTGGAAAGGGCGCCTTTCAAAGCTGACCAATGAAAACGATTGTTCGTCCATTTCTAGGATCGTAGTATGTAAGTGCAAATGGTTTCTAGAGGACCCACTTCAATCGCTGTTGACGGTTAAGATGCCAGATACCATACCACCTGAACTACATTTACGAAATAAAAAAACATACGCCTGAACCCAGGATCGACCACTCGACCTCCTGCATGCTAACCCAAAACTCTATCCATTGCACCAACTGTACAATACGAGTAATGTCTGCTGACAGAGGTAGTTACCCTACATGTGGTTGCAGTGTTGCCAGATTGCTAATCTTCAACGTCGTTTTTCTGCAGGATATACTCGCAACATGAAGTTTTGTAAGAGACATTTTTTTTATAGCTGGCATGTGAGGAGTCGCGCTGCGACGCCCGAGTGCGTGAATTACGCTTCATCCTGTATATTACTGACAGCGTGATGAACAGAACGTGGGCCAATGAGAATCAAGATCAAAGACATACAATAACGAGACTCACCATTCACGGTTGACACCATAAGATATATTTTCTCAGATCATTCCACAGCCCAAGTGACAAATGTGTATGTGTATTATGTAACAAAAGGTGTACCAAGATGCATCTAACGATGTGCCACAAAATAACAAAATCTCTTAGTGAATAGAGTAAGAATTAATGCCCATTCGGGCGAACCTTTCTCTTTTGTATCTCAATAACGGATGTATATTATTATTATTATTATTATTATTATTATTATTATTATTATTATTATTATTATTATTATTATTATTATTATTATCATTATTATTATGGCTCATTATCACCTTTATTAAGCAATGATACACAAGTTACATCAGGAAATTCGAAATTAATTTTTCCAAATTGAAAATCTAAAAATTGCAAAATTCCAATTTTTTTGAAGAATTACCGCCACACCTCTCTGTGGCTACATTAATGTCGGATATATCTTATCACTACATATTAACGCTGTGTCAAGGTAGTCTATATTAATTGAGTTCCCGATGTAGAAATAAATGGAAATAAATTAATTACGTCTAGTTGTAACCAGAATAAATTTTAGATTGTAATAATGTACTATGGTGTGTTTAAGAGAGTAATGTTTTTTGGTTGTTTACAGAACACGGTACAAATGTTGGAATACTTCGTTGTTACTGCTTAGAGTTAAGATGTTGACCGAAGCTACTACTGCAGCCAAGCAAGACATCTCCTCCCCACCAAGCAGTGGTGAAATATACTCTCATTAGCTGCGTAAGCTCACACGAGCCAAAGACCAGAGCAGAGTTTGTGCTAGACAGTCTGCCACAAGCTGATATTCAAATTATATGCTAATGAGACTCCGTGTCGAATGCAATCGAGCGAACACCGAGAAATAATCACTGCGTCTGTGAAGACTTTTCTACTCAGTGTTAAGTCACAGATTTATACAGTGTAACCTTTATCAATATTTGTTTTATATTCACAGAGTATTACTCATTTATTATCTTAGCTCAATTCCCACTTTGCTAGGTGAGGAATGACACATTTTATTTGCTTAGCGTGCTGTACTTTTATTAATTACATATTAGTGTATAAAATTGTTTTGACTGATACTCAGAATACCTAAGAATAAATTGATCATTGGATCAGTAGTAGAGTGTCGACCTCCGTACTTCAAGACCGTGGTTTTAAACCCGGGAGGAAACAAGCCCAATTGACACTTCATGACGTACGATGTCGGCATGTAAAAGATCTTTGGTATTTGCCCAAAATTAAACCAAATACCATTGCGAATGAGCCCTGAAGGGCCATGTCTTCCCATGTGACAGCTGCTAAGACCGGAGGCCTGCATATTATGAGGTGTCATGTGGTCAGCACGACGAAGCCTTAAGGCCATTATTCTTTGGCACTTTTGACCGGGTCCACTATGTCATCGTCAGTTAGCTCTCCAAATGTAATGACGTAGGCTGAGTGTGCAACGAACCAGTCCTCAGATGAGGTAAAAATTCTTGAACTGGCCGGGAATCGAACACGGTGTGGTATTTACCCAAAAATTTAATTAAAACTCAGCAGTAAATTGTCAAATAGAGATCCTGTATATATTTAGTCTGGTAGAGTAAAATAGAATGTCGATGCTGCAGATTTCTTTCTATTTTATTTTATTTCATCCTATTGTATTGAACCCATCATTCACAGTCGTCAAAATGGATATCTAAATTTACTAGCCAACCTAGATACGTTGTTGTGAATGAGCATCCATTTGGCATCATTAATTGATGAGCACCCAGTGTCTTCTTCATGTTTCCTGCCCACGAGACAAGAGCACTGAAATTAAAATTGCAATCTCTTGGGGCAGGAAAGGAATACATAATTATAAGATTCTAACGGAGAATTTTGGTTGGATTTAGGCATACTCGTGGCTAATTTCTAAAACACGATATTTACCCAGGGGTAAATTAAAACTTGGATTGGTACAGGGGAGCGCCTAGTAAATTCAAAGGAATTGGCATGTAATCGAATCTCTTCTGGCCAAAAATGGAAAGGCCGGGCTGTTTGGCTCAGACGGTTGAGGGGCTGGCCTTCTGATCCCAACTTGGCAGGTTCGATCTTGGCTCAGTCCGGTGATATTTGAAGGTGCTCAAATATGTCAGCCTCGTGTCGGTAGATTTACTGGCACGTAAAAGAACTCCTGCGGGACAAAATTCCGGCAGCTCGGCGTCACCGGAAACCGTAAAGTAGTTAGTGGGACATAAAGCAAGTAGCATTATTATTAAAAATGGAAAGATTGTGCTAGACCGTGGGAAGATTCAAAGCTACACGTGTATGTTGTCATAGAAGGGGAAAAGTATTTATTCAAAATATGCTCCATTGCTTTAGATCACTTAGAGGCGATTGATACCAATACCCTCACAGCATGATACCGGCCAAGTACAGTATGTGTTGCGGACTAGTAGCATGCCTTCACCTGCAATTTATTGGAGTGGGCTTTTTCAAGGCGAGGAATCCAGCGCTTGTGATTTTAGTGGGGGAGGAGGTTACTTTCTTCTATCTAATATTTGAAGAAGATAATAATGTGAGAAAATAAACGTAATGGGAAACAAGGCAAAAGGCTTTTCATGCGGATGCACTATAAACCAGCGTTTCGTCTCAAGCTTGACATTAGACTCATGGGGGTGGGCTGCGTCAGGCCCTACCCAATGACGTTCGGGTGTACGCAGGTGAATTTATCAGAAGTCCATTAGTAGAGGCACAATATGCTAACTGTATACAATGGAATTGTTGCCCACATCTGTGGACGATGTTCCCATTGCCATATTTTGTTTTCGAATGATATTTGAACAAGGATAATTGGAGACGAGCACTACCGCAGACTTCACGAACGACTGAGAATGAAGGAGGGTGATAAGGTTATTTACAGACTGCGAAGAGGTCAAAGCAATTCACTCCGAGTTACTGAAAACTACAAATATGAAAGATAAGAATAGGCATAGTGTACAAGACAGGAATGCACTTCTGAAACGGAAGTAATAACGCTTCCGTCAGATTTCACAAACTGACTTCCCCCACCAGCCTATCGTTGAAGGACAGAAAACTGCAAATACCATTCCTAAAACAGCAACCAAAGAAGTAGAATCAGCCATTGATGTTATGAATAACTTGAAAGTACCGATGATCTGTCAGATGATTTGTGTATGCTTAAGGAAATTCAGAGAATCACTATTACCTGGAACATATACTTATTTAATGCCATAATTGAGTCGACTCCGGTTCTTATTGACTATATATCGGGTGCAACATTACCCGGACTTTTGTTCAAACCATCGACCTGTTCGCCTCTTGTGTCACACCCCAAAGATATTCAACTGAATTCCTGACCGTCACTTTCGCAGCATTGTTACGTACACCATAGACCAATGCTGAATCGTAAAATTTTCCAGCAGAACAGACAGGACGTTTGCAGCATGGATGCTGATAGAGACACCAGAAGAGAAAGCTATTACATCTAGAGTAGCTTTCCTCGATTTGGAAAAGGTCTTCGACTGAATTCTACAACCACACGGCACTCGGTGTTTCAGAGTTTTTTATCAACTGGAATCAACCGATATACTCAAATACCACCTGCTGTGTGAAATACTGAGTCGAAAACTCCGATGACCTCGGAGCGACAGATTTCGTCCACCTTGGATCTACACTGTCACCGCTCATTTTCATCCTCGAAGAGAATGAAAGAGTTCTAAATGGAATGCTAGAAATCCAGATTGCAACCTGTGAGCAATATGGAATGAAAATTAATAAGAACAAGATATAGAGTTTGGTGATTAGTGCAGGCAGGAACAAGGCAAACGTCAAGATAAATCACAAGGATATTGAACAAGTGTCAAGTTTCATATAACTAGGAAGAATAATAACAGATGATATGAGAACAGTAGGAAGGTAATAATTCGCTCTGCCATCTCTAAAGAAGCCTTCAACAGAACGAAGACACTCCTATGTGGATGCTTGGACTTGAAGTTAAGAAAGCGGCTGGCGAAATGCTTTGTTTGGAGTGTGGCGCCATATGCAGCAGACACGTGGAGGCTTAGGAAGGTCGATGAAACGAGAATAGAACCATTTGAGATATGCTTAAGGAGAAGGATAGAAAGGATATCCAGGGTGGAATGAATACGGGACGACCAGGTACTGGAGAGAGTTGGAGGAAAGGGAAGTTTATACAAACTATCCATACACGGAAGAGGAACTGGCTTGGGCACTGCCTATGAAGAGAGTGTTTTATGATATAAGTTCTAGAAAGATAGGTAAATGGAAGGAGAAGAAGAGGACGGAGAAGGTAAAAGATGCTGGACAGTGTGGAAATAGTGCGAAATTACGAAGGCACTAAAAGGATGGTTGCAGACAGGACTGCATGGAGGGCGGCTGTGTGAAGACCTACCTAAGGGCAGAACACGTTATGTATATATTTCCATTGTGATAGCCTACATTCACTTCTATTTGCTAATGACATCAAACTTTCAGGTAACACTAAGGAGGAGTTCCAGTGAAAGGTGCAGACATGAGCCGATCATGTTTTATAGTTTGGAGTCACGAAGCAAGTATGTCTGATGGTTCCATCCAAGTTGATGGTGTAGATCTGTGGAAAGATAACTTGTTCGTATGCCTCGAATCACACATTTTATATGAAGTTGAAATCAATGGTGATTTTGAATATCAGTTGAAACAACGTGATCAAAGGGCAGGGAGGTTACACGTACCTTGTTCGACAATAGAACACCAATTTACTTGACATCAAAATGTGAAGAACTGTTTCATCAGTCAGCCTTGATACCGTCAAAATAATATGACTTTATATCATACCTGAGTCCATACGGTTGTTATTATCACAAAACACCTCCTCTCATGGAAACTGTGAGTAACCTAAGATGTATTTCCTGAGGCTGATGATGGTAAATGTTCCAACTAATAAAGATAACTTTCTGAAAGGTAGCATTGAAGAAGACCAGATGGAAAGTGATGATGCTTCCTATATTTGAGATGATATAAGGTTAAAGTTGGTTATTTTTTAATATTTTGTCATTTAAGGCGTGCCAGTCATCTGAAGAAAGTTCGTGAGTGTTATCTACATTTTTCTTACCGTGAAACAGGAATTTACATCATTTTATATATATTTTATATTGAAGATTCATCTATTCGACAGTTTTTTGTTATCCTATTTTTGCGTATCCCTTTTTTTCATGGAATGATAAAGCTCAGCTAGGTATAGATCGATACGGAAGAATCGTAAATATATCTGGCGCGGAAATTATACACGTATTTTATATTCTTTTTCTTCAATAGCTGCTAGAACGGAAGTAACATTCAACATAAGATCAGTACAGGATTTATATATACATTTTTTAGGTCTTCCTTCATTTCGCATCAACTCCAATGAGCTTAGGAACGAATATTTGATATAGAAATGACAACTAACCATAAAGCAACACATAACCTCTCATTACCAACAACGCTCGTTGACACATCATTAGTTCCCAGACCTTTAATTTCATCCTGAGTTTTCCGTTATATATAACCATCAATATGACTGATATTACTTGTGACAGTTATAAAGATCAGAAAATTCCTTGTCAGTATTGTGGTAAACAGTACAAAAGACTTAAAATTCATATTATCAAAGCCCATCCAAAAGAATATCGTGATTCACTTGTAAATACGACCTCTTTGACTCCTACACCTGACCCAAATGTAGGGTTGGAAGATGTCGACTCATCTTTATCATCGTTCCATTTACAAGAACCGGATAAACGCGGAGACGTAAATAATACATATGAAGGGGAAATGAAGACTGACATTTCTGTACATTTAAGGTGCACACATCCCGATCACAGCGTGATATCAAGCATGCACATCGTGTCTTACGCAACCGAAGATCATTCGATATTAACACCTAACGAATGCCTTGATACCCAGGAAACCGGGAACGCAAACTCGTACGAAAACAAAAACAATTCACAAGAGCCTCGGGAAGTCAAATGTCAATACTGTAGCCAGTATTTTCGTGGTGAGAGGGGCGTATCCATCCATATTAGTCGCCCTCATCCCGACCGACATCGCGAAAGATTGCTTCAGAATCACACAGCCAAAGTATCTCAAACAGATACATCCGGTCCAGTCCCTAGCGAAGATCCCAATCCTAACGACGACGGGGGTGAATCAGATAATTCATCTCTAAAGTACAAATAAGAAATTCGCGTTTGGAAATCAAAGTTTGAACAATTCAACGACGATCATGGCTATAATAAATTGGTTCAAGATTTCGCAACATTCCTCTTCACATCGATTAACCTCCTGCCTGGCCCCAAACACCCAGCAATCACATTTTATGAGGCTAGGAAGAAACGCCGTCTAGCTCTTAACGAAAAACACCACAGTCACTCGTCAAATCCACAGCGTGCAGACAAACGTGCCCGCGAAGAAAGGCGAAACAAATATAACTACGAACTGACCCAACACCAGTTCTACAATCAGAGACGGAAGGCAGTGAGGCGGGTGTTGGAAAACAAGTCCGAGGTGTGTAAAATCGACCTTGGAAATATCCATAGCTCCTTTTCTGATACATTTTCAAATGAAAATTTACACGAAAGGGAAACTTACCCTTCAAAAATCACTGAAGTGGAGCGTGTGGAAATTAATGAAACGTTCGTGCCCACCGTGTCGAAGGAGGAAATTACCGCTGCCGTCCATCATATCGCAGTGGATACTGCACCGGGCCCGGATCGTGTTTTGATGAGAGCCCTTAAAGACGACGACGTACAGGCTATCATCGCAAAAATAGCAACCAGAATGGTACAAACTGGCGAAATTCCCGAATGTCTGCGAAAGGCACGAAAAATTTTGCTATATAAGAAAGGCGATCCGAAGGCCGTATCGAACTGGCGACCCATCACTATCTGTTCAGTCATTAGGAGGGTAATAGAAAGAGTACTTGACAATCGCCTACGTGAGTACATCCACTATAATGAACACCAACGAGGATTCTGTTCAACTCCAGGCACCATTATAAATACTTCCATTCTCGGCGCATTGTTAAAATCTGCTAAACAGAGTAAAGAAGACATCACGGTAATTTTCTTGGACATTCGAAAGGCATTTGACAATATCGGTCACAGCCACCTTCTAAAAACTCTACAGTCCGAAGGAATACCTTCAAAACTCAGAGACAAAATTTTCAACCTTCAGGCCGGGAACGTCACTCAAATCGAAACGCAGAAGGGTAGAACAAAACCTATCCCGATAAAGAGAGGTGTGATGCAGGGATCTCCATTATCACCAGCCCTCTATAACTTAGCCATAGATCATATCTTAGACGAGCTAAGCGAAGATAGTCTCTCGCGGCATTACGGGGCATCTCTGTCACCCGAACTACCATCCATAACCGTAATGGGCTTTGCCGATGACACCGACATCATCGGGAAGAACAAAGAAGCCGCCTTAGATCTTACTCGACTATCCCGCAGGAGGTTCGAAGAAATTGGTCTTGATATCAATCCACAGAAGTGTACAGGGATATGTGTAATCCGAGGTGAGTTGAAGCAAGGGTCGCTATCCATGGAAGAAGACTGTAGCATTGACTTAATCGGAGACGGCGAACAAATTCGTTACCTTGGAACTACCTTCAGGGATACTCTAGTGTTCGACGAGACTGCTGTAATGAAAGACCTTCACAATAAGCTCCAACTTCTAACATCGTCGCCACTGCTAAAGGAAGACCAAAAGCTCATAGCACTAAATTCCTCAATCTGTCCCACCCTGATATACCCTTTCCTGACATGCAGTTTCAAGAAAATTTCACAGAAATTTTTATCCGATAGCGATAAAATGATTAAAAGTGCAACAAAGGAGATATTGCAGTTGCCGACGGATACCCCAGATGGCATGGTGTACACCGGAAAGAAATACAAAGGACTCGCTCTGTTTAAAACCTCGTGGGAAGTTTACCTACAATGCATTAATGCCTGCAGTATCTTGCTGAAGACTAAACATCCATTTGGTGTCGCTTCGAGGGATTGTCACGCGGAGAGTCGGGAATGTATAGAACGCCTAAAACTAACAAACGCTGATACCCAGAAAATAACCGCCAAGAACGGCCGGTACGATACTAAGAAGATCCGTCAAGAGCTACGAGAACGTGAATTCACCTCCTGGTGTTCACTACGGCAAAAGGGACTCGGAGTACAAATTTACAAAGAGTATACACCAGCAAACTCTTGGGTGCGAGATCATACCGGACTGTCTTGTAATGAGTGGAGAGAGGCTATAAAGATGACTGCTAATGTTTCTGCGGTGCGCTCAGTGCCAGGCAGATCCCTGGACAACAACCTCTGTCGACATTGCCACGGAGAGAAAGAAACTCTTGGTCATGTCCTGGGATTCTGCACACTCGGGGAGCTCCTTAGAAACACGCGGCACCACCAGATCAGATCCTTCATTGCCGCAGAACTGAGAAAGAAGGGATTCAGTGTACATGAGGAGGTACACGGACTGGCCGTAAATGGTAGTTCGCAAAGAATTGACATCATAGTCTTTAAAGAAAACAGCTCTCAAGGATTCATATTAGAACCGACGGTCAGATTCGAGCACCATAGCGGTCAGCCAGAGGAGGTTAATCTAGAAAAGATTAACAAATACAAACCAACTATCCCTTACTACAAATCAAAATACCACCTTCAGGAAATTGAAATAATAGGGATAATGGTCGGAGCTTGCGCTACCATACCTCGTCACTTCGTCGCCACATGGAAGCGCTTCCAACACCCAATGAAGCTCATCCCGGAAATCGCGACCCTCGTCCTCCGAGCCTCCATCAAGATCATGAGGTACCACCTCTACAGCTAATTTTGAATGTTCTTTTATTAATACATATGTACATAAAATTGACATGTTTTACCTTGTTCTTAGCGGCAGCCTGTAAATACAGGAGGTCTTTCCAAAATAAATGGAAATTATATATAACTGATAGCTGTATGGATATATTCTCGCATCTTATAAATCACCTGCTTATTTGTTATTATTAAGGATTCATATGCTCACTTTTCTGTTCATGTATCCGTACTATTTAATTAGTTTGATTATATCTAATCAAAATGGAGGAGTGAGAATGTTCAGGTTTAGTTCTTACGTTTTCTGAGGTTAATTATAGGTGTTTTCTTATAAGAGATCCGGGAGGGCTGCACTTGTGGTAATAAATCATCAAAATTATCCCTATTGGAAGCACTGAGCAGTTCAGTAAGCTACCAGAATCGTAAAACTGAGTAGGCCTATCTTTGAAAAATTAACGAATATCCTTTCCTTATTTTGTACCTGTTCTTGAGAAATGTCCCTGTTTTGAACGTGTTAGTTGAAAATTAATACTAAAGTAGGATATACGCTGTTTGTTAAAAAAGTTCCTATTACTTATTATTCACTTACCTCGGTAGCGTCTGATCACAAGATTGTAGTGTGGATGTCGGATATAGTATTGGCAAAGCCTCAGTTCTTGTGAACTATTTGGTCTCCTCCAACGGTCGACAAAGAGACGGAACTCAAACTTTATAAAAGACCTGTCATACCACCGGCGATTTATGACAGGGAAACGTGGATAATTACATCGCAGACAGCTCGGAATTTAAACGTATTTTATCTACGTTCTTTAAGCAAAAATTTTGAGTTTCACTTTGCGTGACAGAGACAACAGTGAGGACATTTTGTGACAGAGTGGTTTCAGGAAATTACATGTGGCGGAAGTCTAATGCACCTAGCCGGGCACATTTTTCGTTCACCAAACAGTTAGTACATGCAAAACGCTATGCAATGGGAGCGACCAGAAGGCAGATGAATTCCAGACAGACCACTTGAAATATGGCGCGGTACGTTTAACGAAGACCTACGAAAGAAATACATTTATTAGGGAACTGTATACAAAGTAAATGAAGCTGCTTGATTTTGATCAAGCTGCCTCGCGACACAGGATACTCTACAATCCACGTACAATAAGACTTGAAACATTGCACAGTTTTAAATATAAACCTAAACCATCAAGTTTTGTAAATATGGTGGTGTATTCTACCCATACAGTCTGTTATGATACCTTAACTAACTATGCCGAATTCTTGGGGAAAATTTCGCAACATTTTTGTAAATAATATCAGACGGGACGATATCGAGAACGCCTCTTTGAGCAGAACTCGGTGGCGGAACCCAGCTGTCTCGTAAGGGACCAGTGCTTGATGATGATAATGAAAAAAATAATTTCTTATTCTCATTGTCATTTTTATTCTATTTTTTATTTTCCTTACACATTCCATTTCTTTTAATTCATTTCCTTTTTCCTTCTTTATTTTCCTTTTTCTTTTTATTTATTCCTTCCCTTGTGCTTTTCTTCCTCTTTCGTCTTTCTTCCCTTTTCTATTTTGCTTATTCATATTCTTATTCACTTCTGCTTTCACGATGATACAATCAAGGCGTTGGTTGTCATTACGATAATTTTTAGCTTGTCGAACGCGAACGCAGAGTCCAACAGGACAAGTTTCTCAAATTATCTAACCAGGAAATTTATATTCTGCAGAATCCTCTTCACACTTCCACTTACCTTTTTATTACGAATTTTAAAAGCTGATACTTCCGCTAATTCCTCATGACGTACCTGAAATAGTAATTTTTTCATTTTTTAAAATCTTTATCAATAGCTGAAATTGACAGTTCATTCTACGAAATACATCCTCTTTAGTGGGTTTTTTGTTCGTATAGCTGCATATTCGGTTTTGTCCATAAATCAAGCTGAGATCATTAAATAAAAAGTATCACAAATCATATATTCGCTGTAACTCACTGCTACACAACAAAATATCTCTACTTATGAACATAGTAGCATTTGTAAGGGAGGTTAGTTCCATGTATAAATGTTGTATATAGTCGATTAAGATCTCTGTTCTCAGGTCATTCTGCGAAGATTAAAATCAGAAGTGTGCTTTCAAGTATCATTATCCAAATATTAGCTGTGCAGAAACAAGCAGAATAAGTACGAATAGCAGTGAAATTCAAAACATCCCAGTAAACATATTAACGATTCTTCATTTCTCACTTTGCTATTGATAACTCGTGAAGTGTCAAAGTCCGATAGTGAAATGACTAAAAATTATTCAATATGTATGGGCATTTGGTAATTGGTAGTGACTGATTCCTCAAAGTGTTTGTAAGGTACGAGTGAATGGTATGTATCATACTAAGGAGGTAGTTCTTCGTTCAATGAACTGTCGATTTTAGCTAATGATAAAGTTTAGAGAATTGAAAAATTGACTATTTCAGGTACGTTGTGAGGAGATAGGAGACGTATCAGCTTCTAAAATTCGTAAACGAAGGTAAGTAGAAGTCGATATTCTGTGTATTAACTTCGAAAATATTTATAATCAAATATAACTATCTAGCTAGACAGCAGTGCAAATTATCTCATCATAAGCCGCATTTCCTGACTTAAATGTTCAGCTTCATCGAAGGAAATACCTCTGAAGTAAAGTGCTAGGTTTTATGGCCAGTATAGAATGTCTTGTATTGTTATATGGCAAGCCACAGTTAACAACCATTCCAAAACAATTGAACCTCGTGCTTGTAAACCATAAATACCGTCCCTAAAACAATCCTACAATAGAGCCCCATAAAATTTGACTCTCTGTGCAAAAGAAGGAACGTTACAACTCACTTGAGTGCGTGCAGCACGCTTTCTCGTCGATAGCAACGTTTATACTAGCTATAAATTCTTTGTCCACCCCGCAGTACCGGTAAGTTCACCTTGTCTTTATTTTAAGAAACTTTAATGTGTGTAACAAATCTGCCTTCTTCTTTATGGTTACTCAATCTACCAAGATAACATAACTATTTATGTAGTAATAATAGCAGAAGGAATGACAAACGTTGTACGCCCGGTAGTTTGAAACAGGCATTCCAGAGATTATAGAAGAAATACAAGCAAAAGTATTTGAATTCTATCAACGCCATTGGATGCTTGCACAATAAACAGAAACTCTGGTAATTTCTCGGTTAAAAATGCCTAAAGGGCTTAAATTTCGTTAACATTTGCAATTGATGATATTAAATTATGGCTTACTTCTATGGACTTAATTTTTGAGGTCATAATTTGTCGTCTGGGAGTGAAATGTGAAAGGTAAGTATTAGAGTAAACTTACCACGTAGCGATTTTTCGGAGCAACTGTTTTGGGGAATTCGTCGTGAAATAGAGCGAAAATACTAAAATATAGCATCAATACAGTCGTGACATATAATGAGGTGACTTAAGAGGACTTTTCATCCAATTTTAGCCACAATTAAGAGGAATGATCGATATTCTGGGTACCATAGCTAGTCAAAATGTTGTCACTTACATACTTACACCACTTACAGGATAACACTAATCTCATTACATCGGGGTCTCCTTAATTTTCTTGGCTGATAAAACACTTTCATGAATCCCACGATACCGTGACACATTTATTCTTACTACTACTACATATAATATGAATAATAATAATAATAATAATAATAATAATAATAATAATAATAATAATAATAATAATAACAGCAAAGCAAAGTCATATCTGTACTGGCCATGAAGGCCCTGTTAGTGGTGGAAGGCAAAGATTTTCACTATCCTTAATCTGAGCACTTAGCATGGTAGAGTGATTAGCTCCAAGTCCGGCCACCTTTGCCCCTTGGTACTCATTTTTGACTTAGAATGATTGAGTCTAATGGCCATGTGCACCTACGGAGGCTGAAATGTCGTTTCTTAAATTTTTCGAATTCCCGACGGGGAATCGGACCCATGTCCCTTCGGGTGAACCAGGGACCCCTTTACCACCTCAGCCAGGTAGCCTCTAATAATAATAATAATAATAATAATAATAATAATAATAATAATAATAATAATAATAATATTTCTGGCTGAGTGCAGCCCTTGTAGGCAAAACCTCCGATGGGGGTGGGCGGCATCTGCCATGTGTAGGTAACTGCGTGTTATTATGGTGGTGTGTGAGGTGCAGGGAAGTTGGGAGCAGCACTAACATCCAGCCCCCGAGCCACTGGAATTAACCAATGAAGGTTAAATCGGGAATCGAACCCTGGACTTTCCGAACCGAAGGCCAGTACTCTGACCATTCAGACAATGAGTCGGACATAATAATAATAATAATAATAATAATAATAATAATAATAATAATAATAATAATCTATATAAATAAAATAGTAACGACCGTGTGACTGTATACTGATTATTTTGGCGAAATTTTCCTACAGTTATCCGTTTCAGGTGTAATAATGACCATCTGCATGACTTTTGGCTTTGGTTTCTTGAAAGTTCTAATTTTTACCGCTTTCCACCAAAATCAAGAATGCAACAAAATCTGCCAGATGAGCTAGAAAATTGAAATTTGGCAAAATTTTACTTTTTAGCCTGTAACCGATGGAAAACTTCCAAGATCTTTACATTTTTATCCCCGAAGGATATCGAAATATCGAGGTAAATCTAATGCCGCTGCAGACCTTCGTTTCGAGGTATTTCGTGGCTAAACGGTAAGTGGTATCACAAAACGGATGGCACATTTTCAGTTCAATGGAATGATCTATACCTTTGGTCCTATGACTTTTTGTCGTATCTCTCTCCCTTATACGTTCGATTTGGCTTATTTCTCGATCATATGTAAATTTGGTGATTTTTACACGTTTACTTTATTGTTTGACACACTTATAAGAAAAATAGAGCCATTAAATTTAGGGCGCACTTTGGCACGACCAATGGCCATACGTGAGCCAAATTTCATGATTCTAGCTTATACATAAGTATGCAAACAATAATGTACCCACATTTCACACTATTCAAATATTCGAACTCAATCTAACCACAAAATATTGGAGATACGAGAAAATGTTGTGGAACCTAACATGTAGAACAATAAGTAACGCATCTGATGGTGCTAACTGTTTGTTGATATAATGTACCGTTTAGGAGCAGTACATCTCGAAATGATCGTCTGCACTTATAAACGTACCCAAGCTTGTGTCATCTATGTAAATAAAATAGTAACGACCGTGTGTCTGTACTGTGACCGTTCACAACATCACCTATAGTATGTCATGTCACCAAGGAGATGAAATATGCTGTTTTCCGCGTCATTCTACGGTAAAAACTGTCCAAGTTAGGACTTTCCCACCCGCTCCGGGATACGATTGACCGTATGCTGACTCGCGTGACCCAACTCTAGTTGCTGGTAATTAGCAGCGAGGCATTGCAGGAGCGCTTGAACTTGAAGTTTTCTCACTCCAACTACGAGCGAGAGTAAAAGAGACGCGTTATCACGTGACCGTATTTCCCTCATTCATTCGCCACTGTCGACTCGCCGAATTCAATTGTTTTTCTCCAGATAATTAATATTAATCGCGAAATACTCAACGGAGAGCCACAAGCAAACATTCATTTGAATCAGGGAATTTTACACATAATTATGAAGCCGAGAAGTGCTCTACATAATTGAAAGAACGGTAGCTACGCCGTAACAAGGGCGCGTCTTAATGGTTACCAGATGTTGGGTCCCTAACGTGGCCGCCAGCTCAAGGATTCCCCTAAAGCTCGTCATCATCCACCGACAGAGACAAAAGCACGCTTTAAAGATTGCTTGAGAATCCACTAAGCTATTTTAATAATATTCACTCAGTGAAAATGTGAGTACAGGAGCTACAAATAGATATTCCATTCGTTACTCTACGTTACGTATTACCGTAGCACATTTGGAGAAGGAGGTGTGTTTTTCTCCACCGCAAGCTTCAGGGCATCTTGCCTTTATAGTACTGAGCTGGGGAACAGACACCACCATTTCATTTTCAGTTCAACGTCAGTTCATTACCAGTTCGTCGTGATTTGTGTGCGAGTCTTTTATGAAAAAATCGTTCTGAGCAGTGTAATACAGTGATTGATTAAAGTCTGTGAATGTATGTGGAAATAACCACACCCTAAGTAAGCTGTTTGCGCGTACAGTGTGCCGGAAACAAGTATAGTAGGAACGGTACGAAACCGTGATGATCGCTTTCCGTGTGATGAAGAGGTCTCACATCGAGCCTCATATATGCCTAAACTAATACGGCTCAATTAACATAAATAGGCAAGTATTCAACCAAGTACGTGGAGCGAGTGCATTCGATATGAACGTGAAATATTAGGAAATTGAATGAACGGCTCATTGTCGGCATGATTAAAGGCAGTGCCACTTTAGATCAATCCCTAACGCAGTAGAGAGCTCGACTTACGTATGACTAAGTGCAGTAGAGTATGCCTGAATTATTGTTGTGTAATACGAGAGTGCTAGCACATTAGCAGCGTATCCAGTGACGTTTCTAAATGAACCAATGGAGCTTCAGGTCTTAGAGTAGCTGTCAATAAGAGGGATAGGTAGATGAGGAAGGAATGATGTCGAGCTTCAGAGACATAACGGTCATTATGCTGGGGCGCTATTGTCATTGTGCAGATCCAACCATACATTTAATCTGTGATGTGTAATATAAACTAACGCCTTCACATGAAATAACTTCCCCTCATTTAGATAAGGAGTCTACAAGAACGTCGGAGTTTCGCCCTGTGTTGCAGAGAGAACGGGACATCTAGCTGCCTGCCGGAATTTCGCACGGTGTAGCATAGATCGTCCAGAACATCGCACGAGATCAATCCGTCACGTTCGTCACTTGCCAGTTTGTCACCAAAGGACTTCACATCGCTGAAGGCATCATGCAGACCGAGTAAACACATGGGTGTGCCCTCCTGTAAAGCTGTGTTCGTAGTTTCTGAAGGATGAGTATATTTCCAACTATTTGTAGCTTTGGACGTGGACGTCGTACCCTATTGCGAATACAGAGTAAATTTGCATGTAGATGTAACGTAGATCGCCAGTATGCTATTTCACCGGGATAACAACATTTCATTTCATGGCTTTTATAGGAAATATTTCTTCATGGTTTGGGCAACCATATTTCATTTCTGTTTATTTATAAGGGATTGTAGTGCATGACGTAGATTTAAGAAGCCTAGATTAACTAAGTGCGAAGTGTCGTAAAATAACTGGGCGTAAATATTCTGTATAAATGACTCAGATCCTCACCGATTCACTAGATAACAGGAGCCATCACAAGTTTCTCAATATGTTGATTGGACGCTTCACATAATGATATAGAAAAACCCTATTTAGAATTTAAGACATCGGAGGCAACGAATGAGACATGAGAAAGGAATATGCATTGTGTACTTATTTAGCTGGGAAGTGCCTGAAACAACTTGACCCATGTAATAGGGTCATCTGCCATGTGGCATATTTTCAGTGTGTCGAGGGGTAAGAGACAGATTATTGTCCAGGCTGTAGTTTGGACATGGTATTCCGAAATGTAGATGTAGATGAAGCTCCTTTCGACATAAATTGATTAGCACGAGGAATATGCCGCGCCACAGATAAAATAATTAAGGCCAGAGGTAGGTACGAGATGTAATAACAGGAAAGGAATGATGCATTCCGCTGTGAAAGGATAGATTGAAAGGGACCCAGAAAAGGTGACCCGTTGTGTGATTAAAGTGAACCAGGCCGCGGCTGGAGTGATTTATGATGCCCGGCTAAAGGTGACGGAGACGGGCCCGAGTCCTCGCTCTGTCTGTGAAGAGTAGAGAAGTATTGTCTGTCGTATTCCCCTCGAGACAATGACTTAAGCTACTATTTATTATTGACACCGTCGATTGAGCTCCATTATTCTGTGATGAACGATCCCACCAATGTCTTATGTAACCATTTGAAACGTCTACGGTTACAGATTAGCATATTCATGTCTGAGGAGGCCTAGATTCTCTCCTTGAATACAGTGAAAGTTTATGTTCACTGTTACTATCGACAGATTGATTGAACTTGCTGCAATTTTATCTAGTGTATTTAAAGTGCATATGTTTGTATATTTTATTACAGGAAGTGCCAATTATATATTCATGAGATATTAAATGTTGAAGTAGTTCTACGTTTTTTTGTATACAGGTTGCAACTTTGTACATGATGTCATGTGGATATATTTGCTGGAATCCTAATGAAACAAGCGTGTGTATTATATATTGCATATTCAGCAATGTTTAATTTAGGGAAATGACATGATACGACTTTCAAATATTTGGAAATGTAGTCATAGAAACGTACGTTCACTTCAGTTTATAGGATATCGTAACTTGATATAATTTGAATATATTAATTCTCGACAGGTAAACAAAATTATAGCGGGGTTTGCCCATACTAATTAAATGTGTGAGCAAAGTGATAAGTTTAAGTGCAGTGTGCAAATAATTCGAGAGGAAACGCCTCTTTAAGTTTGAAGTAGTGGAAATAATTCAAGAGGAAACGCCTCTCTTAGTTTGAAATAGTGTAAATAGTTCTAGAGGGAATGCTTCTTAAGTTTGAAATAATTGAACGTAAAAAGAAATGTAGAAAGAGACTACCGACATTTATCACGTCAAGACCACCCTAAAGATTATTTGTAAAGTGTTGTATGGCATATCCATGTGAATAAGATGTGTTTCACTATTATATTAAAGTTGTTATATAAGATATAGTTTCTCTTCTCATTACTAATGAACCAGTATTCCTCTCATAATTAATATTCCCCTACTATAGAGATTATTAGAAGATTATCACCGTATCGGACGGTCCAGTCAGACCCGTAATGCTCTCCGGCTAAGCTAGCGAATCATTCTAGTAGGAGAAGATAAGACTTCGATATCCGGGCTGAGTTCGAAGCTCATCGGAGGCGTTCCATTCTAATATCCTGTTTATGAACCACGGTAACTTGCTTATGTACTGAAGCCTTAGACAGGTACAGGTACAGTACATTGACTATTTTGTCAGAATCCGTTTAAAGGGTAATAATGACCAGCTGCATATTTTTAGTTTTAGATTCCTGGAGTCTTAACTTTTACCCAGCTGCTCCAAAATCAAGATTGCGACACAACCTGCGAGACGAGGTAGAAAATTGAAATTTTGCAAATTTTGCGGTTTAGCCTGTATTCGACGGAAAATTTCCAAGATCTGTAAATTTTTCACTTTTATCCTCAAAGAATATCGAAATATCGAGGCAATTCTAATGATGGCGCAGACCTTCGCTTCGAGGTATTTCCTGACTGAACGGTAATTTCTATCACAAAACGGATGAAGCAATCTCCGTTCAAATTGGAGTGATCTACAACATTGGTGCTTTGACTTTTGTCGTATCTCTCAAAGCATAGTATTTATCTGTCATTTTTATCATATTGGTATATGAACTCGTTAAAGATAACTAAATATCCCAATTCATTATAATTTATTTCGCTGAAACGATTTAAATACGTGCATTAAAATTATATTTTTAATGCTTTTGAGATGGCATTGAATTAATGTATGTCAAACATGGAAAAAATTAAGCAATATTTGTAGTTTCATAACTACCCTTATTTACACACAAAAGTGACATAATGGAAATCCAGGATGAAAAGAACATTTCAGTCACGTTTGAACTTCACCATTGCCGGTCCCAAGTCCACGACCTCATTTTGTAAGTGATGAGGAAGTAGGAGGGGGTGGAGAAACATCTCTTTAAAAAACCTGGGTTCATCTGGCTGCGAATGATAGTACCCTGTGAGGGACTATACCTTTGGATGCTAGGTGAAACCTGGTCTACGTTCTCAGAGGTGGAAGAGAAACTTCAGATTTCCAACGGCGGAGCAAGTGGAAGAACTGCCTCCACGACTCACAAACTTTGTTGTATCTTTGTGGTCTTCGGACCACCCCAGAAATAACTTTCATCAGTCAAGGAAGTGTGTGACGTCAAACAACTTACCCCAGGTGGACGATCCACCGTACGCCAGTATGTCAGCAGACATTCGGATTCTGTGGAGTCTGCAACGTTACACAAAGAAAGATAAGTCGCAGTGTCTTGGAATCTCATCCAAATTTCAACATAGACAACCAATGTACTTAGCATTGTTAAAAATTGGAAAACTCAAACATCTAACGGATACACTAAGGAACTACAACATACTCATTACGGCCGTTCAAGAAACAAGAAATATAGGTACAGACACCTTCGATTCTGAAGGTTTTAATATATATAAAGTAGAACAGAGAGTGATGAAACATGCACCATACACTGGAACAGCTTTTATATCTGACAAAAAAAAGATTGAATTCAATAGTTGATTTTGATTCCCAATCTGAAAGTCTCTCATGTCTTACGTTCAAAAGCACAGACAAAATCTGCACAATTAACAATGCACATGCCCCTATAATTGATGATAATAGGAAAAACAAAGAAAAAGTTGATCTTTTGGAATCATCTAGGTAACCTTATTCAGAAAATTCCAGATAGGAATAATATCATCCTTCCTGGAGACTTTAATGCATAGATTGGTAAAAAATATATAAACAATTCGTTGGAGCTTTTTCTGACCACCATAGAACGAATATAAACGGCATAAGGCTAATAGAACTTTGCAAAGCATACAAATTCATTCTTAAATCTACAGCTTTAAAAATTACGTTGAAAAGAAAAGACGTGGGTATCCCCAAATCCAAGTCTAAGGGAATTCCAACTTAATCATGTGGAAATCGAGAAAAGCTTTCACAAAGAAATCATGAATGTTAAGGTATACAGGGGTAACCATTTGGACTCGAGCCACTACCTCTCTAAAATTAAGCACAACGTCATCCCAAACAGAAAATACAAAGTAAAGCAAATAAAGGTTAGGAAGTACAAAACGGAAAGAAATACTAAATTCAGATGACTTCACAAAAGCAAAGGTAACAATTCAGACCCATAGTTGGGAGAATATCAAGGAAAACCTACTTACTAAAGCTGAACAGATAGCACGTCAAATAGAAACTAGAAAGTATGCCTGGTGGTCAATAGAATGTGATGCACACATTGAAACAAGAAAACAGACATGGCAAAATTGGCAATCACAAAAACAGAAGAAAGCAGGCTAAATTTCATTACCATGAGCAAACTGGTATATAAAAGTATTAAAAAGGTTAAAGAGCCACATGAAAATAAAACTCTCTTCCAAACTGATGAAGAATTTACCAAAAACAACTCGAAAAGCTTCTATAGAACTTCCAAGCGAAAGTTATCACGATAGAAAGCACCCACCCTCAAATTTAGGGATGTATATGGGGCCACTGTTCACAATAACACAGAAAATTGCTACATACTAGCAAAATACTTTGAGAAACTCTTGAATTGTGAACCAATCCTCGGAAAATTTCAGTCAATCCAAAATAACTTTAAAAATCCAGGTTCAGAACCATCGACAGCTGAAAAATTGCAAAAGATCACTTCAGTACTAAGAAACAACAACACGTCTGAAGAAAAATCAGTGTCCGAATTGTGAAGAAAGATGACATAAATTTAATTACGTCCCTTCAATCATCCACCCTATTCAAATGAAGGGCTTGAAATCAGGCCCAAAAATATAGAGGCATATCATTGCTAGATGTAACATACGAGATTCTTTCTAAAGTCTTTTTGAACACGGCAGAGCCTGAAAAACATTATGGCATACCAAAAATCAAGGGCAAGGCCGTTTGTAATCTTCTTCATTGATTTCAAAAAGGCATATGATTCAAGTGACAGATAATCCCTTTCATCAGTCTTGGTGGAAATTTTTTTGATAAAAAATAATTTCCTATAAGCTACTCTCATAAATACGTTTTCAAGAATTAAATCCATGAGTGAAGTATGAGATTTCTTCGAAATAAGAATGAGAGTAAGACATATGGATGGGCTCTCACCGTTGTTGTTCAACTGTGCGCTTGAGAAAGTAGTCGGAGAATGGAACAAAAATATAAAGAGTGGAATTAGACCGGGTTGCAAAATGATCAACCTTAAAATCAATTGTGATGCTTTTACAGATGATATGGTCTTGTTTGCTGAAACAATGGAGGAAGCAAGGGAGTAAATTCTTGTACTAGAGGAACAAGGTCATCATATCTCCTTCTAAAAAAACAAAAACAAAATTGTGACAAATAACAAACACCCACATAAATACCTGAAAGTCCAAGTACAAAAGATTGAAATGGTAAACATATTCGAATAACTCGGAGAATGGATTAATTGGAATGCTGTGGAATGCAAAGCAATGGAATGCAGGAAAAATAAACTTGATCTGACCTTCCAGCTAACGAAAGGTACATACAACAAGAAATCCTTTACATGGGGGTCCGAAATTAAACTTTATAAAACAGTGATTAATCCAAAAGCACTATACCCAGCAGAAACACTAAACATAAAACTCAAAGGCCAGATGGAGAAACTCGAGCTAAAAGAAAGGAAAATTTTAAGAAAGATCATAGGACCAAACTTTCAGGATAATAAGAAAGTACATAATAAGAATGAAATACTCTACAAGAAGATTGAAAAACTCTCCGATACTATGCGGAAAGGAAGGATACATTTTTACAGTCATCTTCTTAGAATGAATTCTATGTTTGGACGCTTCCAGGAATACACGCCAGGGAACAAATGGATAAGAGATCACCGAGGCTTATCCTGTGCGGAATCGAGAGAGGCCATCAAGATGACAGCGAATGTGTGCGCCGTTCGCACCGTGCCGGGAAGGTCCCAGGACAACTCCCTCTGTCGACGTTGCCACGGAGCACGAAACTCTTATCCATGTCCTGGGTGCACGTCCTCACGGCGAGGTATTGGGAAATTCCCGCCATCATTCAATACGACACATAATTGCGACCTCGCTGAAGGATCATGGTTTCACGGTGCACGAACAGGTCTCTGGCCTAGCTACCGACGGGAGTAACAGGTGTATTGATATGATAGCCTTTCAACCAGCTAGCAAGCAATGACTAATCTTAGATCCCACAATACGCTTCAAGTCGCACGTTGGTCAGGCCGAAGAAGTGGACGCCGAAAAGAAGTCAATTTACCAGCCAACTGTAAACTACTATAAAGATAAATATCACCTAGACAATATTTCCGTCCATGGACTCATGATCGGAGCTCGAGGCAAAATCCCTAAATTTCTTGTACAGCTATTGGATTCTCTCGTTCTCAAACGGACATGACTTCACGACGTTGCTATCACCACAATACGAGGTCCAGTGGCCATACTCCGCAATCATCTCTATAACATTTGAAGAACCATACATCATGCCATACCACAAATTCATTTCAAATTTATTCCTGGGCATCGTGGTGGTTGCTTCTATCTGGCACACTAGCAAACTCAGCAGTAACTCAGAACTCAAAATACTGTGTAGTCGATATACTTTGTCCTTGTGGCAGCCTACGCTTGGGGGAAGTTGTATTTATAATAATTAGTAATAATAAAATCAAGGAAATAAATCTTTGGCTTCTTCCTTAACCGCAAAACAAAGCCCAGCTGATTTAAAGATATTGAAGAAGACCTAGTTGAACTAAAAATTGCAGAAAATTCACTATTCGATCGAACAGGTTAGGTAATAACTAAAGACGAAAATATAAGATTCCAAGACAAATTCACATTAAAAACCAAACCAATTATCTAGGAAAATGAAAGGAAATAAAGATCAGAAAGAATGAAGAAATACTGATCACTAATAAAAGAACAACACGCAGCGAAACGATTAGTTAAACATACCAAAAAGAGGCTGAAACGAAAGAAGAAGGATTGTTAATTTAATATAGAATACATGGAAAACTGTGCTTAGGAAATAAAGTCCAGGTTCAACCAAGTCAGAAGTGCATTCAATAATATGAGGAGAGTGTTATGGGGAAGATACCTTAGTTTACATCTAAAAATTAGACTTATGAGATGTTACGTCTTCTCCAACTTGTTCTATGGAGTTGAGACCTGGAAAACAGAAATGGACAGATTAGAGGCATTTGAGTTATAGACGTACTGAAGGAAACTGCGGTTGAATTGGACAGATAAGGTCACAAACGATGAGGTAATGAGGTGAATATGAAAGAGAAAGGAAATATTAAATACGGTCAAAATCAGAAAGCTCCAGTATCTCGGTCATGTGATGCGAGGAGTGAAATATCCGGTACTGCAGCTGGACATTCAAGGGCAGATACAAGGCAAGAGAATACCAGGAAGAAGACGCATTTATTGTATTGATAATTCTGGAGGCTTAGTTCAATTGTTCCACTATTGAGTTGTTCTGCGATGCGTCATGTAAAGCTAGAATCTCTATGATAGTAGCCGAACTTTTGAGAGGATATGGCACTTGACGAGGCGGCAGAAGAAGAAAGAGACTTACCTATTATTATTATTATTATTATTATTATTATTATTATTATTATTATTATTATTATTATTATTATTATTATTATTATTATTATTATTATTATTATTATTTATCAACCTCTAACATGCATATTACGTGTGTTACTGAAACCTGGTTGTCCGATAAAATTAGCTCTACCCTTGTAAAACTAGAAGGATATAGTCTCTATCCGTATGATCGTACTGTCAGGCGCGGTAGTGGTGTAGCAGTATATTGTAGAGATGATATTAAATGTAGAATTACTATCAAATCATCATCTGGCATCACTCCAAATACGGAATATATGTTTGCTGAGAACATATTTAACCGTCTAAAAGTATTGATAGGAGTTGTCCATAAACCATCGAATATTACTAACATCTCTGACCTTGAATCTGACCTCAAACTAGTACCAACCTACGAGCATATACTACTTTTTGGAGACTTTAACTCAAACATCTTAGCCCCGACTGGCAAATCAGACCGAATCAGCAACCTATTTACCTCCATCGACATGACGATCTTACCACTAGACGCAACTTATCATGTTCATACACTTAGATATACAAGCCATACTGGAATTGACCTCCTGATTGCAAATAACCAGCATAAAGTTCTTAAGTATGGTCATTTCCTGTACCTGGCCTCTCAACTCATGACTTAATTTACCTGTGCTACTCTCTACATGTACAAAGCTAAATAAATTAGTTACAGGGATCTGAAGAATATCGATCTACAACAACTCCAAAACGATGCGTACACTTTACCTTGGGAAGATATAAAGCAGTTGCATGGCACAGACATGAAAGTGACAAGAGTTAACTCCTTACTCATAGGACTATATGACAAGCATGCTCAAGTTAGGCAAGCTAGAGTCACTCGCTCGCCTGCACCTTGGTTAACAAGCGATATAAAAGCAACAATGACTCGCAATGACGCAATGATTCGCCGATACAAGGAAACAAATAATGAACTAGATTTTGAACAGTATCGTCTTTTACGTAACAGAACAAAGCAATTAATTCGCAATAGCAAATTTAATCACATTAAAATGTAACAAGGAACTTAAATGCACGTGAAACCTGGAACGATCTTCGAGCTATGGGAGTTGGAAAATGCAAAGAGCCACATGTGCCAACTATATCTCTTGATACACTTAACTCTCACTTCGTAACTAACCCAATAAAGGAATCTCAACCTTAAAATCATATTAATAGAAATAAAAGAAACAGTGACCCTATAGAAAACGAACATAATTTCTCTTTTCACCCTGTCAGTGTAAATGATGTAATGCGTATTTTGAATTCAGTTAAGTCACAAGCTAAAGAAGCAGATAACATCCCATTAGCCTTTATAAAAACATTATTGGCGCGGTTCTACCAATTATAACCCACATTGTGAACCACTGTCTCACCACAGGGACGTTTCCAACTGCATGAAATGATGCTCTAGTAACCCCAGTATTAAAGCATACCGGTACCACTGCAAATGCGCCATCTGATTACCGGGCTATTTTGATTCTTCCCCCTTTCTCGAAAGGTCTTGAACGAGTTGTACACGAGTAGCTAGTAGAATTCTTAACCAGACATTCTGTTTTTGACCCATTGCAATCTGGCTTCAGAAAGGGACACAGTAATACGACTGCCTTTCTTCGAGTAACAGATGATATAAGACTAGCAATGGACAAACGGCAGGTGACGATACTGACACTCCTTGACTTTAGTAGTGGGTTCGACACGCTAAATATAGACATACTATCCAAGCTACGCTCTCTGAATATCGGCCCGATAGCTCTAAATGTTTTTAAGTCGTACCTTAGGAATCGTCGCCAGTGCATTGTGGTAAACAATCAAAGATCCCAATGGGCTGTAAAATCATCCGGTGTCCGTCAAGGGTCTGTTCTAGGTCCCTTACTGTTCGTCTTGCATATTAATGACATATCTTCAACACTTCAGTATTGCAACTACCACTTATATGCTGATGATATGCAGATATACAAACACACCACTACAAACAATTTACAAGAAACAGTTCAGCATATTAATTCGGATACTGAAAGGTTTACCGCCTATGCTAAAAACAACCACTTAATCCTAAATCCTCGTAAAACACAAAGTATTATCATAGGAAACTCTAAATTATTACATGTAATAAACAATATCAATCCTCCTCCAATCATAACTAATGACATTGCTGTACCGTACGTAAAAAAATGTAACTAATCTTGAAATCTCCATCAATGAGAATCTGACCTGGAATGAACTTGTAACAAATGTATGTAGAAAGGTTCATGCAGCTCTATATCCCCTGAAACGTCACAAGAATTCTTTTCCTCAAAAACTTAAATTAAAATTAATCCAAGCACTACTATTCCCAATTCTAGACTACTGTGATACGGTACTTGTCAATCTAAATGCTGAACAAGCTTTGAGACTTCAGCGAGCACAAACCTCATGCATACGATATGCCTTCCAACTGCGACATGACGCTCATGTCACACCATATTTCAAAACATTGGTATGGCTACGCATAAATGACCGAAGGAATTTTCAACTAATGACACTTATTTACCAAGTGCTCTCGATGAACACTCCTACTTACCTCTCTTCTAATTTTCGTTTCCTTTCCTCATTCCACGAAATTAGTACCCGTTCTGGTTCCCTGCTTGAAATTCCACTAAGTCGAACGAATTCCTACAATCATTCCTTTTTAGTTACTGCATCGAGACTCTGGAATACACTCCCAATGGACATTCGGCACATTACTTCCTCTCATAAATTCAAATCTGCCTGCCGAAAGTTTTTTCCTGGGAACATAAAACTGAGTTGTGTGAATCATTGTGTATTTGTTTTATGTGAATGGGTTTTCTTCATTTATTATTATTATTATTATTATTATTATTATTATATTAGTATTAGTATTAGTATTAGTATTAGTATTAGTATTAGTATTAGTATTAGTATTAGTATTAGTATTAGTATTAGTATTAGTATTAGTATTAGTATTAGTATTATCACACTAATTGCCATACTGATATGTAGGCCTGACTTAGTCTTAGAATTATCTGTCCGTAATATTATGTCCTTTTAGAATTTCTATATCTTACTTTTGTGTTTACATTTTTAGATTTTATTGTTTATAGTGGTTAAGTGTAAGAGAGGGCGCGAGCCCTAAATAAATAAGGTACAGCACCAGCTTTTTCCTGGGGTGAAAATAGGAAACGACGTAGAAACATCTTCCAGGTTACGACAGTGGGGTTCAAACCCGCTATCTCCCGAATGCAACTTCACACCTGCGCGCCTCTAAACGCACGGCCCACTATTTCGATCAGTAGGTAAGTAAGTAAGTAAGTAAGTAAGTAAGTAAGTAAGTAAGTAAGTAAGTAAGTAAGTAAGTAAGTAAGTAAGTAAGTAAGTAAGTAAGTAAGTAAGAAAGTAAGTAAGTAAGCAATCAAGCAATGAAGCCGGCAAGGAAGTAAGTACTTAGGTAGTTAAATAAGTAAAAAAAATAGTAACCAAAGAAGCTGGCAAGCAAGTAAGCAAGCAAACGATTAAAGAGGAAGCAGGTAAATGAGCAATTAAGCTAGAAAACTAAGTAAGGAAATAAGTAACACGAATAAGTAATTAAGCTGGAAATCAGATAAATGAATAAGTGCAATATGTTAAGGAGTGAACAACCAAATAAGTAATTAATCGAGAAAGCGAGTCAGCAAGAAACAAGCAATGCCGGACTCACATGGCAGCCAGTAGTCCCCAGTCCACATCACCCAGTTTAGAGTCAATGATGGAATTTTGAAGTAGCCTGGAGCTATGGATGCCTATCGCCGTGGTGGAGTAGTTCAAGGCACTTACCATGAAAGACATAAGTAAGCAGTCATCTAAATCATTCGACGTTATGCATATTTTACAGTGTCATATATACTACAATAATAATAACAAAAATAGTGTACATTACAAAACAGTTAGCCTACCGGAAGAAATAAAAAACGTTAACTTTAGGAGGTATTCTAAAATTGCAGATATTGAAAATCAAGAACGTAAAAATTCTTAGAAATACTCTCGGCCACACACAAGAAAATCAAAAGGCAAATTGCAGACCTATATTGTCACACGGATAGTTTCATTGATACAGTACTGTAGGCCCATGGAAGAGACGTTTGAATATTTTGGACACATTTTTAAGATGGATAATAGTAGACTGACAACAAGATAATTCAACGTAATAAATTCCCGAAATAGAAAAATAAAATGGCTGGAGGAAACAAGATGAAACCTGACTGAATTGAAAATCAGGGCAGACATCATTAAAAATCGCGACGTCTTCAGGACCTCAGAAAATAAACATATTTCTGTGGTGAAAACTAGCAGTATGACTTGTACATGGTGGTCAGAAGAACGGAAGAGGCAACACAGTGGGTTCATGAACAGATTTTGGATGAAAAAAATTTGCGAAAGTCATCAAGCCTTTTAATAAGTTCCAACTACCTCTATTAATGAGAATAACGAAACAACAACAACAACAACAATAATAATAATAATAATAATAATAATAATAATAATAATAATAATAATAATAATAATAACAAAGCCGGGCTGACTGGCTCAGACGGTTAAGGCGCTGGCCTTCTGACCCCAACTCGGCAGGTTCGATCCTGGCTCAGTCCGATGGTATTTGAAGGTGCTCAAATACGTCAGCCTCGTGTCGGTAGATTTACGTAAAAGATCTCCTGCGGGACTAAATTCCGGCACCTCGGCATCTCCGAAGACCGTAAAAGAGTAGTTAGTGGGACGTAAAACAAATAACATTATTATTAATAATAAATAATAATAATAATAATAATAATAATAATAATAATAATAATAATAATAATAATAATAATAATAATAATAATAATAATAAAGCACATAGAATTAGGGAAAAAGCAAGTCAACATGTTTGCAAATCATCGCTGCATTACAAACTATCAAACATGAATGAAGTCTACACATGGATAACTTATTCTGTTACTGGCTTTTGCGGTTATTGCGTGCCCTATATGTTCCACTCTACATTGACGCTATTGTCTCGGGAAATATTGGAATGAATATCTAAATAATTCAGTTCAACATAGTTCGTTGATGTTTTGTGCAAGAGTGTTTATTTTCAACTCGGAATTACATACAGTAACTCACTAGTAACGGTGCAATTAGAGGACTTTTTACTACTCACATGCAGGTCTTTGTACATTCCTGTCGTGAGTGGAAATCAGTCAAATACAGTATAGCAATGCATTAATTGTGTAGAACTCATTAACAAGATCATAGCAGAAAGAAACGAAACATGTGTAGAATTAGTACCAAATCCGTATTTACTCCATGTTCGAAATTTGTTCTGATACTATTGCTTCGTAACTGTGCCGGGGACGGTTTCGATATCAGGTAAGGGGTGCTGATTATTGGTTGTAGGGGCAGTATAATTAAGTAACTAGCCATGCCTAAGTCTTATTGGGAGAAGAAGAAAAAGGTCTGAAGATATCGGCAAATGAAAATAATTGCCAAAGGAGGGCATGAAAATGAAGTACAACCTGGGCCTCCCAAAATGAATGCTGTCGGAACTGACAAGTAACATACGTTGGCACAAGTGAGCGAACAAATACCCAGACTCTTTCTTTCTTTCTTAATCTGTTTACCCTCCAGGGTTAGTTTTACCCTCAGACTCAACGAGGGATCCCGCCTCTACGGCCTCAAGAGCAGTGTTCTGAAGAGTGAGACTATGGGTTGGGGATACAACTGGAGAGGAGTACCAGTACCTCCCCAAGCGGCCTCACCTGCTATACTGAACAGGGGCCTTGTGGGGGATGGGAAGATTGGAAGAGATAAGCAAGGAAGAGGAGAAGTGGGAAACCACGTAAAACCACTTCCAGGATGGCTGAGGTGGGAATCGAACCCACTTCTACTCAGTTGACCTCCCGAGGCTGAGTGGACCCTGTTCCAGCCCTCGTACCACTTTTCAAATTTCGTACCAGAGCCGGGAATCGAACCCGGGCCTACGGGGGGTGGCAGCTAATCACGCTAACCACTCCACCACAGAGGCGGTATCTAGACTCTGCTGGGGATATGTACCGGGTGGTTCACAAGCCCCTTATTTTTTGTAGGTAGGTAACGCAATTAATGATAGTCTTTTATGGCCTTAGTACAACTATACTGTCTAAATAACGCTCGCGAATGTGATAGAAATCGTTTGCGGCAGCTTCATTTATTTAATCTACATTGTATGTGTAAAACGATCATACCTGTGAGTATTACTATTTTACGTTTGGACAAGAAGTGTCTATAAGGACTACAACATGCTATTTCCGCACTAAGTCTCGCGATAGGTAAGGTGGCTAAATCACGCAGCTATTGTATCACGCAAGCTGTCTGCTAGTACTGGTTCGATTCACGGACTGGCGCACCTTTCTTTTTCGATTAACGCTGTTTTCAGTTACTGTAATATGACCTCATGTCATCCTGTTCCAAAGAGTGAATTTTTATTTGGTCCTGAAAAGGACCGTTTTTATCCGACTTTACGTAGCCAGGTTGGAATACGACATGATGGTCTGCACGAAGGAAGTAAGGTATCCTGCGTATTCAGTGAAACAAGGGTTCGAAATGTTCACCACCTTGGTTTTAAGTAGATTTCAGCACGTTGTTTTAAAGACATTCTTGCACGTTGTAATATGACAGTTGTAACAGCTTGGCATGCCTCGGTGATCAGTTGCCGAAAGTGACTTACAATCTTCAAGCTCCTGTGCATACACTACCTGCTTTAAGTGACCCCACAGGAAGAAGTCAAGTGGATTTAGATCGGGTTACCTAGCGGGTCAGTGAACGGGTTCGCCACATCCTATCCATTTATTTGGATATGAAGCATGAAGATGGTTCCGGACCACTACTGATTCTTAAGGTGGAGCCCCGTCCTGTTGAAACGACATTCGTAATCGCTCGCGCTGTGGCACGTTCTCCACAAACTGTGGGAGGTCATTTAGCAGCGTAAAAATACATGGATTGCCAAAGTGAAAAAAAAAAATACAAATGAAGAAGGTGAAAGTAGTACCACTTCTTCTTCATATTCTCTCCGGGCCGTATACACACTCACAAAACGGGCTCTCCTGAGTTCACTCAGGCTCGGAGGGGGTATGTCTGAGGTTCTTCCACTAGTTCTAATGACACTTCACTTTTCCTTTAGGCAGCCTGAGCAGTTCGTTTCCAAGTTACCTCTTCGGCTCTTCGATCGCAAGCGCTTTCTGTACTAAACTGCGTTCATTTCTTCTTCTGACGTGACCATACCTGTGGAGCTGTTTCCCTCCATCTTGTCACTGATAGGCACAACTTTAAAAAATCCTCCCACATTTCACACTTTGTCATGCAGAATGATTCCTGCCGATCATCACAACATCCGTATCTATGCGACTTGCATTCGTTGGTCATGATTTTCTTGCCTTGCCTAACATTCGGAGCCGTAAATGTGGGCTGGCCGGACAGTGGTTTTGTAACTTTGCTTATCACACACACCACCTGTAAGACCGTCTTTTCATTCAACCAACACTGGTGCGGTGCTTGACTTCTGCATCGGTATTACCATCAGTTGTGAAAGTAGTGGCGCTGTGTACACTAAAATTTAAAGAAATCTTACTGCTTCATAATGAGGGCTACAATTTCAGACAATACAATGTTTTATTTTTTAATTTGGTAAATACATGATGAAAGGAACCCCTTTAATTAAGGTTTTATTAAAGTTTTGGCAACTATTTCATTTATTGATACATGGTTTTAAGTTCCATAGGCCTTCGATGTAGTCACCAGCGTTGCGCACAACGTGTTTCTAGTGATGCTAAAGCCATTGGATCCCGCTGGCACTGCGCAGTCAGTCGATGGTGTGAAGACAGCGGTCTTCAGTTCTACGAAAGCTCTCCCCGCGTAGTGGCTCTTTCAACTGAGGGATTAGATCAAAAACACAGGGACTTAAATCCGGAAAGTATGTGGTGGGGTGCTGGGGAGGTGACAGAGCACCCCCAGCGATTTAAAAATTCGGACACAACTCCTGTCATGCTGTGTGTGCCATAGCATTGTCATGCGGGACATCTGGGTTATCCACGACGTGTCGTCGTTTTCTTCTCGGAGTTGCTCGCAGATTTTTTTTTTGCAACAATGAAAATTAGTTTAGGCCGCATTAACGGTCTGCCGTGGAGGAACGGCATGCGTTCAGACCCCATCGATACATCTCCACTAATGTGGACACAATCTGTATATATTCATCACTTATTGGTGGGTGACCAAATCGAGACATGCCCATCACACGTTTGCGTCCTTTGTGCGACCTCTAGCAAACTGGATTTTAAACCACATTCTCTGTTCATGCTTGAGAAAGATGGCGACAGTCTCTCGCGAGCGTTTGCTCACAATATTTCTCATCTTCACCTGCCCAGTATAAACCGGCGTGAAAGGTAATGGGTGAGATCCTGTGCCCCGAGGAAGGTGACGGAGGAGGATATTAAACATTGCTTAGAATAACAGAATCCGGCAACGTTGCACGGCTGTGCTGGGTCATGGTTGCCACAACTTAAAAAACAACCGATAGTTTTAATTAATTTCTTTTACAAGTTGTTTTACGTCGCATCGACACACTTGGGTATTACGGCGACGATGGGGTAGGAAAGGGCTATGAGTGGGAAGGAAGCGACCGTGGCCTTAATTAAAGCCTAGGCCAAGCATTTGCCTTGTGTGAACATACGAAACCACAGAAAACCATTTTCAGGGCTGCCGTCAGTGGGGTTCGAACCCACTATCTCCTGAATTCGAGCTCACAGCTGCGCGCCCCTAATTCTTCTTCTTTTACTTTATCTGTTTACCCTTCAGAGTCGGTTTTTCACTCGGACTCAGCGAGGGATCCCACCTCTACCGCTTCAAGGGAAGTGTCTTGGAGCTTCAGACTCTGGGTCGGGGGATATAACTGGGAGGATGACCAGTACCTCGCCCAGGCGGCCTCACCTGCTATGCTGAACAGGGGCCCTGCGGGGGGATGGGAAGATTGGAAGGGATAGACAAGGAAGAGGGAAGGAAGCGGCCGTGGTCTTCAGTTAGGTACCATCCCGGCATTTGCCTGGAGGAGAAGTGGGAAACCACGGAAAAACACTTCCAGAATGGCTGAGGTGGGAATCGAACCCACCTCTACTCAGTTGACCTCCCGAGGCTGAGTGGACACCGTCCCAGGCCTCGTACCACTTTTCAAGTTTCGTGGCAGAGCCGGGAACTGAACCCGGCCCTCCGGGGGTGGCAGCTAATCACACTAACCACTACACCACAGAGGCGGACTTTTGTTTTCTTCTAAAGGAAAATAAAATTGTAAATTTAAGAAAAATGAAGATCTGTACACACTCTACCGAGTCCCTCCTAGATGAGCGCTGAACTGATTCTCCTAGGCCAGTGGCTCCCGACCGCTCTCTAAAAGCCCTTCCACTCCATGTCGTGATCACAAGAAGATTCGAGTGTTATTGGGCATCCACCGTGACATCCTCGCATCTTCGTCCGACGAAGGAACCTTTTTCACCGCTTCTGATAACTACATACTTCTTCATTATAAACTGCTATGCCATTCAGCGTTCAGTCTGCAAGCGCCTATGGATTATTTACTATTCGCCATCATCCTCTGTTTATAACTACAAGTCCGACCAAAATTTTTAGGACTCCTGCAGATTTCATGAACGTGATTCCTGTCTTTATTCGTTTATCGGAACGGGGTTAGGAATTCGAATAACTTACAAAGGGAGATGTTCAATAAATTTCCAAATTCTTTGTAATTATTTAAGAAAAGACTACGTAAACAACAGATAGAGAATCTGCCACCTGGGAGATTGATTGATTGATTGACTGATTGATTGATTGATTGATTGATTGATTGATTGATTGATTGATTGATTTGTTTATTTATTTATTTATTTATTTATTTATTTATTTATTTATTTATTTATTTATTTATTTATTTATTTATTTATTGGTCTCAGGCATACGATTTTTTACATGGAACTAGAACATGTTCAACCCTAGAATAACATTATTCGCTAGTTGCCCAATTCTAACATACGTGAAATTTACTTGCATTCCACATTGGTACCAGAAGTAATATATTATTTAACAATTGCAAAGTATAGTTTCCATTATGTTGTTAATAAGGAATAATTCAAAACACCTAAGTGGATCAGCCTCTACGTTCGATATGATTTATTTTCCTGTGTTTGAATCACTTGTTTTCCATATATGTCCATCCTTAACCAAAGAGTTTATCCACTTAACAGTCAACCAAAATCTGTTCTAGAGGTTGATAGCCTGGATGTGAGCTGTTTGAAGTAGTCACTTCTGTTAGTCTTCCTAGTTCCTTTTTGATACTTCCCTTTGGATGGCTTCGCAATTTGCTGAATTTAAATAGAAGCACGTAAATATGGATCACAGTCGAGATTGTCTTCGGGGCCATCGTCACTGGGTGAATAGTTCGGATCATCATCTGACAGTCTTAGTGCTCAAATTCAGTTCCTAAGGCGTTGCCTTCCACGAACTCATCTTCAACCAGCTCTTCAAGAATACGGCAAATGGACTCTTCCTAATTCACTCTTCGTTTATCCATTGTGTCCTGAAAAACCACATCCCTAATAACTATAAATCAACAGTGCAGAATGTTGCCTGTTACATACTAATAATAAGGTCAGTAAGATTTACGTACCAACGATAATGCATCAATACCAACAATACCTTAAAAAATCGCACTTTCCTAACGTACTAACGAAAATGAACTCTCCCAGCATTCGCTCCTCACACATGCTATGGTGATATCTTCCACATTGATCAGTGGATGAAACCGGGTCAGGAATGGAATGAATGAAGCCCCCAACTTGCGGCGAGGATAGGAATTGTTCCGCCTGCTGAAGCCTGTCGCACTCCCCTGGGGCAATGATTGATGAATGACAGATGAAATGAAATTATATTGGAGAGTGTTGCTCTCATGGCGGTGGTCAGTTGAGGGGTAACGTGGTAAGGAGCAGTGAGCAGTTACACGTTAATTTGACGTATGTTAGTATTCTAGGGTAAAGGAACATAGGCTGAAATGTTCAATAAATATATCAGTATTTGTTTTGAAGTTATTAATTATTTGTTTGTAATAATTGGAAAGAAAATAGCTATTTTGTAATACCTGAGGAGATCTGGACAGTACAATATTGCATTCATAATCTTTATGGCTGAGAAACGCAGATACCTGTAGAATATTTAAAATCGTAATAGAGCAACAGAATATGTTTCCAAGCCTCCGCGGCTCAGGCGGCAGCGCGCCGGCCTCCCACCGCTGGGTTCCTTGGTTCAAATCCCGGTCACTCCATGTGAGATTTGTGCTGGACAAAGCAGAGTTGGGACAAGTATATCTCCGGATACTCCGGTTTTCTCTGCCATCTTTTATTCCAGCAACAATCTCCAGTATCATTTCGTTTCATCTGCCATTCATTAATCATTGCCCCAGGAGAGTGCGACAGGCTTCGGCAGCCGGAACAATTCCTATCCTCACCGTAAGTTGGGGGCTTCATTCACTCCATTCTGACCCGGTTGAATGACTGGAAACGGGCTGTGAATTTTCATTTTCAGTATGTTTCCATTTTTAAAAATCTCCCGTTTTATAGCTCCCAACAGAACCGCAAAAAGAGGTTTTAAAACGAACATTCCCTGACCTTGGCTGATCCTCAAACTACCGACATCCCTTGTATGTAATGTTGTAGTTTGAATATCGTACTGCAACGTAACATAATACAAACGATATCGATAGCTGGAGGAGTCTCCTGACTGTCCAAGGTTAAATAATGTTTGTTTTGTAACTATCGTACTTCTTTCGGTTCTATTGCGTGTTATAAAATGGGGGATTTCTTCATGGAAACATATTTTGTTGGTCTATTACAATTATACATATTTTATAGGTATATGTGTTTCTTCAGAACAAAAAATATTATTGTAATCTCCATGCTGTTCTGCCAGGATCTCCTCAGGTATTACAAAATAGCTATTTTCTTTCCGACTATTATAAAAACAAAATTTATTAACTTGAAAACAAAGAGTGATGTTTAAATGAATACTTCAGCCAATGTTCCTCTTAATATTTACCAGTCCTTTGTAAAATATCGTATGTCTGAGATCAAAAGTTTAAGGACAGGAATCATGTTCTTAAAATATGTAGGTGTCCTGAAAATTTTGGTATGACCTGCAGTTCTGTGACCTCGTTTAGTTCTATAAATATTATCCGTATATCACCGTCCCCTTGGTCTCATACTCTTTCCCTCCACACCAGAGTACAGTATTCACATAGATAACCTATCCTCCTCCATTCGCTTCACATGATCTCACTAGCTAAGCCTGTTTATGAGCACAGCTTCATTCCTAACATAGCCTTTATCTCCTCATTCCTAGTACCCTCCTGCCATTGTTCCTAGCTGGTTGTATCAGCAATAACTCTCACTACTTCCATGCCTCTTACTTCTAACTTATGAATAAGATATCCTGGGTCCACCCAGCTTTCACCCCCGTAAAGCGAAGTTGGTTTGGAAAAGGTTCGTAAAGCCGTGAGCTGTGTAGCCTGCACATTACTCATCCTCCCAGATTCTTTCTTGTTCGACCGTAAGCTGATTCTCTGTCAGGCCCGCGGGTCACATGCTTTCCTCGGCTGTACAATAAAGTCTGTAGCCTGCGATGCTTTGAAAAGTTTTAAATATATGCCTAGATCCAGTAGCTTGTTAAAAACTACGTCTGAAACTGACTGAGGTAGAAATCGTTTCCTCATATATGCTTACTTAAAAAATATTTGTGAAGTGTATGCTGTTTAGAAATAGTTCCGAACTCTTTCTTCATTATATGAAAAGAATATAAGGTGATTAATCAAAATTCACTTAATGGAGGAATTTTATTCCCGTAATAACAAGTTTACAAGCATCTCAAAAAGGGCCCTCTCCTGAGATATCGAAAGCTTTGTGAAACTCCATTTTGTTTGCTTAAAACTGGTGGTGATTACTGTTTAAAGAAGAAATACAACCGGGTAAACATCCTCTATTAACACTAAGTGTTTTTACTTATTTTTACTTGTGTTTCAATTCTGAATTGTGAAAAAATCAAGCTGTCACTAGTATCAGCCAATGGATAATGATTTCTGTGGAGTTCAACCAAACTGAGGTTTTAACAGTAATCTTCATATTTTATTATTTTCGTTGTCACTGGATATTGTAAAAGTGGAATTTATTTTTAATTTACAATTTATTCCTAATCTTTCGGGGTAGCGTGTCTGTCTCTTACCCGAAGGCCCCGGGTTCGATTCCCGGACAGGTCAGGGATTTTTACCTGGACCTGAGGACTGGTTTGAGGTCCACTCAGTCTACGTGATTATAATTCAGGAGCTATCTGACGGTGAGATATCGGCCCCGGTCTAGAAGGCCAAGAATAACGGCCGAGAGTATTCGTCATGCTGACCACACGACACCTCGTAATCTGCAGGCCTTCGGGATGAGCAGCGGTCGCTTGGTAGGCCAAGGCCCCTCAAGGACTGTAGTGCCATGGGGTTTGGATTGGTATATTCCTAATCAATAAAGCACTGCTTTCGCTACGAAGTTGACTTTTCTGATCGTGAACGTACAGTCACCTTGGGATCCAATAAGTCCTGTACGACACACACGATTTTTATGTAACCAGAAGTCAAAACACTAAAATGACAGTCACTGTGTCATAATATTGCTGCAAGTAACATGGAATAATAACATTTAAGTTAATTTTTTTTGCTATGTCTGAGGAGGTTCAATATATGAAATACTAGCTGATGTACCCGTGCTTCGCTACGTAATTCTACATTGTATACAGAATTCTAGGTTAGGTAGTGTACACGTTGTGAGCAAGATTGTATTAAATTGCACAGCACTTAACATTACCCTAGAAACGCGACGGGGGAGTCACCAAACGTACTTTCTCATATGAAGACTGGGTTAGGGAATTTTCATTGTAATGGTAGCCCCACTTGCCTACCATCAGTCACAATCAGTTTGGGGAGTATTCATTATAATGGTAGACACTCACTCTCCACCTGCCATTTTTCATCCTCAGCAAGACTGACTTAGTAGTTTTTCCAACTGAAATGAACATAGGTCATTACAATGGCGTCAGTAGGAATGGCGCGATTAAAAGCTATGCTTTAGTATGAAATACTCGATCAAATGAAAAACCACACATTCTCACTTTTAACAAACAGTACTACGCTACCGATCTAAGAGTCCAAAGTTCCAGAGCTGGAACGACCAAGCCGCAGACAGCCGTGATCCGTGAACACACTTCGTCTTATTTTGGCCGGGTGGGGGTGTCGAATAGTGGAGACTCCCAGGGTAAAAACTATAAAGTTTTACTAATCTGTTTCCTAGGAGTACCCGATGAAAATCTATCTGAATTGGAGGCAATTTTTTTCCTCCAAGCCAGAGGAGAAACCCCCTCTTCACTGCTAATGTGGAATAAAATGCATATAGACTTTAATAAAAGTGAAGAAGAAGAAGAAGAAGAAGAATCTTTTCTTGAGAAACTGCTCTTTTCAGGGTTGAATTTTGAGTTGTTTAGTGAATTGTGTGCTATAATTTGGAATAGGCCTAAATTGTTATTCTAGACCGGGTACTACTACTACTACTACTACTACTAAGTCAGCCTCTGCCTTAAGTATGCACACTGCTCATTCAAAACAGCGAGTCAGAGTATGGATCAAATTGCTGGAATACTATGATGAACCAGTGTGTTGCGTACCAGCAGTACGGTATCAGAAAATGTATGAACCAGAGGAATGCTAAGAATAGTTTTCTACTAACTGCTTTACGTCTCACCGACACAGATAGGTCTTATGGCAACGATAGGACAGGGAAAGGCTAAGAGTGGGCAGGAAGCGGCCGTGGCCTTAATTAAGGTACAGCCCCAGCATTTGCCTGGTGTGTAAATGGGAAACCACGGAAAACCATCTTCAGGGCTGCCGACAGTGGGGTTCGAACCTACACTCTCCCGAATACTGGATACTGGCCGCGCTTAAGCGACTGCAGCTATCGAGCTCGGTAAATAATAGTTTTCTAACTTCCCAGCAATTTCCCGCCAATATTCAGTCAGACTGTTATACCCGGTACGCAACAGTAATCACGTCTATCGGAGTTGAGAGGCAGCATAAGAGACAAAGAACATCACAACAAACACTGGTCAAAGTAATGTTATTGTTGATCAATGTCATGCGCTTTCGATATTGTAGGCCTTCACATTTAGTTTTCTTCAGACTCTGAAATACCACTCTTACCATAGTCGGTACGATAATACTGAATAAAACATAAATGATCGGAAATTGTATTCTCTATAACTTTTGTTATGTAATACTTTTCGATAAGACCAATAACATAGGTATTTATAAATTACAGTTTAGGCGCCTTCCTCTAAACTACAATTTCATCCAGGGTGAATAATTTTTTTTATAGCTTAGACTGTTGTTTCTTATTCCCCAACTCTACATACCGATTTTCATTAAATTCTGTTAAGCCATTTTCTCGTGGCTTGGCGTTGATATGGACTTAGCAACAACATTACAAATTCATGAATATTTGTGTTATCATAGCCGGTACGGTAAAAATGTATAAGACATAAATGATCGGAAATTTAATTTTATATAACTTGAGTTATGTAGTATTTATCGATAGGATCACTAATTATATAAATATTTGAGAATTAAATTTTAGGCCTTCCCCTAAACTACCATTTCACTCAGCGTGTATAAAATGATTTATAGCCTAGATTATAGTGGCTTATTTTCCGACTATGCATACTAATTTTCATTGGGATAAACTCACTCATAAGGTAAATATTCAAGAATTAAATTTTTGACCTTCCCCTAAACTACCATTTCACTCAGCGTGAATAAAATTATTTATAACCTAGATTGTGGCGAGTTTTTCTTCGACTTTGTATACCAATTTTAATTAATATAGGACTACTAATAACATAAATATTTGAAAATTAAATTTTAGGCCTTTCCCTAAACTACCATTTCTATCAGCGTAAATAAATTTTTTTTTTTTTTTTTTTTTTTGCTAGTTGCTTAACGTCGCACCGACACAGATAGGTCTTATGGCGACGATGGGAGAGGAAAGGCCAAGGAGTTGGAAGGAAGCGGCCGTGGCCTTAATTAAGGTACAGCCCCAGCATTTGCCTGGTGTGAAAATGGGAAACCACGGAAAACCATCTTCAGGGCTGCCGACAGTGGGGCTCGAACCCACGATCTCCCGGATGCAAGCTCACAGCCGCGCGCCTCTACGCGCACGGCCAACTCGCCCGGTATAAAATTATTTATGGCCTGTATTGTAGCGACTTATTCCCCGACTTTGCATACCGATTTTCATTAAATTCTCTTTTGCCGTTTTCTAGTGATGCGTGTATGGACAGACAGACAGACAGACAGACAGACAGACAGACAGACAGACAGACAGACAGACAGACAGACAGACAGACAGACAGACAGACAGACAGACAGACAGACAGACAGACATTACGGAAAAGTAAAAGGTGCATTTCCTTGTTACTGTGGACATGACCGATATCGAAATATCATTCTTTTCAAATTCTGAGCAATGTACAGACAAAACTCTTATTTTATATATACAGATTAGCTACCATCCTTTCCCACCCGTTGACTACGATCATTAATAAGCCAAGTCTCTATGGTCTAAAACCGTTCCTAGCCGGTTCGAATCTCGTTGTTGAAAAGAAAATAAGAATACTGGCGGGCAGGGTAGAAAGCTTTGTGATATACCATTCCTCTTCACTTGATTGCGTTCGAATAGCCTGGTTTCAAATGGAAATTTCTCTCGCAGTGGTCAACTGAAGCGATAATTTATGACGCTGTTGATGGTGATTCGTCTGTCAGATGGAGAAGTTAAGTCTTCAAGAAACCCCTTCGTCTTACTCGACAGGAGAAGGTTATGTCCCGAAGCCATGTTTACCCTAACTTTACGGGGGAATCACGATAGTTCTGTTTGATCGTAATGTAAGGTCATACAGTGACCTTTACCTTCTGACCTAACTAACATAGCTTTCACTTCAAATCTCGTTTTCCTATGATTACAATTTACTGAGTGAAAAGTTTTAAAAGAGAGACAGGTTCTACTTTCGAATATAGCTTTGAAGGAGCTGCCTAGCCCAGGCGGTAAAGGCGTGCTCGGTTCACCCGTAAGGACGTTTGTTCGATTCCCCATTAGGAAGTCGAAAAATTTAAGAAGCGAGATTTACACATTCGAAGAGCACATGGCCCTGAGGTTCACTCAGCCTAAAAAATCAGGTAGCCGGGAGTAAAGCTAATTACTCTATCCCATGAAGCGCCGAGTTCACGGATACCTTCCATTCCTTCAAGGGCGTTTAAGGCCTATACGGAGATAACTTTGCTTTTATGTAGCTTTGTGTGTCTACTCGCTCAACCAATGTTGTTATGCCATCTGCTCTGAACTTCCAAGCTTATACTGTATGCATTTCGGCGGCATTTCAGCGTCCCATTATGGAGGTGTTGGTGGTGCGTATTATTTTAAGAAGGTACTTATCCGTTTCAAGTCAACTCAAGACCGAGTCGGTGGTTTTTATTTTTCGTGTCTGTTTGTGTGTTTGTCCGTTTGTCTGTTCCACCATCACGGCGAAACCGCTGGATTGATCTCGGCCAAACGTCATATTTAGTTTATACTCATCCCGGGGAAAGGTTTGATATGCATATCATTTTAAAACCTTTGAATAGACTTTGCCTTATACTATTGAATTTCTGTAAATTACGTGGACTGTATGTGAAACGTCTGTTCATTATAAACAACTTTTGTTACGTTCATAATTTAGTTTACTCTTCAAATGACGGAGAAATTTACTATTTTATGCGGGTATCATGCTCTCTGTTGAGTGACTGACAGACCTACAGGTTCCCATGGCAACGCCTCTGACTGCTTGCCAGCAGGGAAGTAACGTATTGCCATTTTCGTCATCATTCCTATAAATTCGCGGTTGTTCCTAAGGCAGAAAGTAAGAGAGACGTCAATCGGCCATTCGGCGGGATATTGGTGGAATATCTTTGGCGGTTATAACCGTCCGCGAATAACTTAAGTAATAACACAATCAGTCATTTTCTTATGTGTTTACCTAAGAATCCCTGTGCCTAAATTTCTACTCTGTTACCGCTTTCTTATATCCGTAACTCATATCATCATAGTTTATTGAGGGACATTTGATTTTCCTATACGTCCACTTGGTATCTACATATTTGTCCCCATCCGGCTGTCCTCAGTTATAATCCTATTTTCTGTTAATTTCAAGTTTGTTAACTGTATTAATTTATTTCTTAATTACTCCGTATATATGCGAGTGCTAATCCCGAAACCGGGACACACTTTTCTTTGAGGAAATATTCTAAGCTATGCAAATTTGTAACTTTTGGCCCAGGAACATATCAAAATATGGATGCAATTTTAAGGACGGTGCAGACCTTCGTTTCGGGATAATTGATGGCTAAACGGTAAGTCTTATCACAAAACAGAAAGCACAAGTTTCATTTTGGAGAGATCTACAACTTTGGTCCTATGAGTTTTTGACGTATTTCTATCCCTTATACGTTAAACAGAACAGCATTTCTCGATTTAAATATAATTTGGTACTTTTTACACTATATGCTATCGTCTGGCACACTTATATGAAAGACAGAATCATGACATTCGGCACGCACATTGGCATGACCAGTGGTCATATGATAGACGAATTTTATGATTCTAGCTGTCACATGAGTATCAAAAATATAAAGTAATATGTGAAAACTGTACAAAATTTCACCCCATTCGCTGATTTTACTCAATCTAACCCATAAATATAGGAGACACGCGAAGATGTCATAGGACCATTCATGTGGAACACTGAAAGAAACCTCTAAAGGTGAAGTCCATTCGGTGATATGTCGTATATTTTCAAAGCAGTAACTCTCGAAATAAATGTCTGCACCTCTACACGTGTCCGTGCTAATCTATATAAATGAAGTTGTAGGGGGTTCACTGTCTATACTTTTGTTTTGTTTTGCTAATTTATCATATATTTTTCCATTTTAGGTCAACTCAAGACCGAATCAGTGGTTTTTATTTTCTGCGTCTGTCTGTGTGTCAGTTTGTCTGTTCCACTATCACGGCGAAACGGCTGGATAGATCTCAACCAAACGTCATGTTAAGTGTATGCTCATCCCGGGCAAGGTTTTGAAATGCATAACATGTAAAAATCATTGAATAGACGGGGGTTAATAGGAAAACCAGCACAGCGTTCCTCCATTTTCTCTTATACTATTGATTTTCTGTAAATTCCGTGGACCGTATGTGAAATGCCCCTTCATTATAAACAACTTTTGTTATGTTCATAATTTAGTTTCTCTTCAAATTACGGAGAAAATTACTAATTTCTGCCGGTTTCATGCTCTGTACTGAGTGACCGACTGACCTACAGATTACCATGGCATGGTCTCTGACTGCTTGCGAGCAAGGAAGTAACGTATTGCTATTTTCGTCATCATTCCTGTAAATTCGTGGTTGTTCCTTGGGAAGAAAATAAGAGAGACGTCAATCGGCCATTCTGCGGGATATTGGCAGAATATCGTTGGAGGTTATAAACGTCTTCGAATAGATTAAATAATAACACCATTACTCATCTTCTCATCTGTTTACCTAAGAATCCTTGTGCCTAAATTTCTACTCTGTTACGGATAACATTACTCATACCATCATAGTTATAATCCTATTTTCTATTAATTCCAACGTCCTCAACTGTATTACTTTCTTCCTTAATTACTCCATATGTATGCGAGTGCTAATCCCGAAACCTGGACACTCTTTTCTTTGAGGAAATATTCCAAGCTATGGAAATGAATAACTTATGGCCCCGGAAAATTTCGGAATATGGGTACAATTTTAACGACGGTGCAGACCTTCGTTGCGGAATAATTGGTGGCCAAACGGTGAGTCGTATCACAAAAGAGAAAGCAAAATCGCCTTTCGATTTTCAGAGATCCACAATTTTGGGCCTATGACTTTATATCGTATCTCTATCGTTCATACGTTAAGTAGAACTGCATTTCTCGAGTTCAAGTTAATTTTGTACTTTTTAGACGTCGTTTGGCATACTTATAGGAAAGATGCAAACAAGACATATGGCACGTACATTGACATGACGAGTGACCATACGTTCAACAAATTTTATGATTCCAGTGTCACACGAGTTTCAAAACAAAAAAGTAGTATGTGAAAACTGTAACAAATTTCGCCCCATTCAATGACTGACTGAATCTAACCCACAATTATAGGTGATACGAGAAAATGTCATAGGACCAACCGTGTAGAACACTGGATGAAGCGTTTGATGGTGAAGTCCGTTTGTAGATGAAATTTAACCCTTTGTTGCCTGACGGTACTTTAAAGTACCATCTCATATTTCATGGCTTTGAAATTATTCAGTAAATCCTACCCTTATATTTTCCTCATGGTACTTTCAAGTAACTAATTCTTGAAACAGAGATATTTCATTTTTGAGGTTGGTATTGATAACAAACGCGGGAGATCGTTTTTTTCTTAGGAGTGTAGTCATAGTGTTACCACTGTTAACAAATGACAATTTGATTGATTATTTCTTAGCTCCTATTGTTACATTCGACCTGCAAGTGATCTTAGTACATGTAAGTATGTTTCTGTAATGCAATAAAATACTCAAATTGATGAAATTTGCAATTGGTGTAGATCTATGGCTAGTAAATGGCTAGGTACTTAGAAGTACCGTCAGGCCATATGGAGGGTCTCATGTTAATCATATCCAAAACCGACAGTAATGCTTTCCTTCGATGGACATCAGTGTTTTTTCTATGGAAAGACAGTAAAGGTGTGTGCTTAGCATCTAATTTCCACGGAACAGAAGCCACAACTGTTTCTAGGAAACAGAAGGATGGAAGTAATGTTACTGTTGATTGCCCGGTTGTTGTGCAAGACTACAATGCACACATGGGTGGAGTGGACCATGCTGACAGACGTCGAGGCATATATGGTTCAGACCGTCGATCCAAAAATGGTGGCAAAAATTATTTTGGGGAATGATTGAGATAGCATTTGTCAATGCCTACATCATATACTGTAATCGGCATGAAAAAGTCCCTCTAATGGCATTCCGGCGTAATGTGGCCCTAGGACTGATGAACCAGAAAGAAATTCCTCTTCCAGGAAAACTTTCACGTGATGTGAGGTCACCAAAGTCACCAGAGCAAACTTGTCTACCAAAAAGGAGGAAAACAGAATATTCTGTGCCCAGTGATGTCAGACTAAGTAATCGTGGAAATCATTTTGTTGGTTTTGTAAAAAAAAACTGTGGTCGATGTGAGGTGTGTTCGAGAAAGAAGGCGCAGTCAAGACCACATTCAAAGTTTACTACATGTACAATAGTGTTTTTCTTTGCTGCAATGAAAGAAAGAACTGCTTTGCAGAGTATCATAATGTGTCAGCTGTATAGGATGTATACAATATGTTCTACATATGAACAATAATATTAGGAAACTTCACTCTTATTACCCATATTTGCTTTAATTTTGCTTTTACATTTTTGTATTAGTTTTAGGTATGAAAAACATGTTCTACTAATATTTTGAGACAATAAATGTGATATAATTCCAAAATGTGAACATTCTTATCTACCCAAATATGAAGCCTCCTATATGCCTGACGGTACTTAAAAGTACCAGGCCCCAAAAACATACCAAAAACTAAAATTATGATTTGAAAGTATTAGCATTTACTATTTGAACATATTCCATTAGAATAAGGTGAAAAAATCAAGTATAGTTATAATTTTTCACTATTCAGGCAACAAAGGGTTAATATACTTTTACTCACTGACTTTACAGTAATTTACGAAGTAATCTGTATGCATTGTAGAATACCTAGCAAAGCTCGGGTACATTTGCTAGTACATATATAGAATTACAGTATAAAGCTGAGATACGAACTCAATGTTGTAAACTTCGTCGGCGGAGATCGTTAAAAGTGTGTTTGCGGCAGAAAGCTCTGAAATAAATGAATTTGACAAGGATGAAGTAGGCGACTGTATAAACCCTAAGCCAGAACTTAGTGAAATTAAAGACCACCTACACATTGTTATTATATATATGTTAAAGATAACAACGTTGAAAATATATATATTGCATATTACTAACATTTGATCCACCTGCGTGAGTTAATTATTAAATAAGCTGATGCCAAAGTGAAACAGCAAAAGATCAGCAGTTTATTCAAACCAGTAAGCTTGTTAAGTGTGGTCAATGAAGGTGTTCCTTGATTGCCATGTTCTAATTCTGAACTGCACTAATTATTCTGTACCTAGTGGTGCCTCATGCTTTATTGCATTATATCTTGTATACTAATTAACCTCTGTATTTCTTACATTCAAAATACTGTTCTGTAAACGTCCTCTTTACTGAATAGAGGTTTTAAATACGTTTGCATCATTGCTCATTTCGTAAGTTATTTCGTTTAATCCTGTATTTCCTTAATGTGGCCAAACTAGCGCCTCGGTTAATCCGGATTAATTAGGATCTTTTGTACTCAGAAATAAAAGGTAAGCGGGTGGACCGAATGGCATGGAGAGCTGCATCAAAAATTCTTGAAGTGATAAACAACATAAAATAAGAATGAGGAATATCGTATCTCTTGTTTAAATTATCCATTTGGATAGGAGTCGTGATAAAATGTACGTTTACACTGAGGAACGTTGTGATTTTCTACAGATGTGATAGTTAGTTTGAAGTCTTTAAACACGTGATGTATCAAAACAGAAGGAGGGTAAAATCATTACATCACAAGTGACGACGTTACTTTGCTCTCCTGCGAACCATGACTGGTCTTTAATCTTCTGCTCTACTCTCTTTCAGGCTGCAAATAGCCTGCAACTTAATTCGTTTGCCTTCATGCTCGACTGCGCAGACAGTTCCTGTCTTACAGCACTCGGACATGACACTGCAGTAATATGGAACCCGGAATTGATAGGTGCGTAAAATATGTTAATATTTGTGACGCAATGACGTGTGAACCCTTGACATGAACACACACCCGTTGTTCTGGTTGCCTTTGTGGGTCAGTAGTAGGGTGTCAGTTTCAATCAATCAATCAATCAATCAATCAATCAATCAATCAATCAATCAATCAATCAATCAATCAATCAATCAATCAATCAATCAATCAATCAATCAATCAATCAATCAATCAATCAATCAATCAATCAATCAATCAATCAATCAATCAATCAATCAATCAATCAATCAATCAATCAATCAATCAATCAATCAATCAATCAATCAATCAATCAATCAATCAATCAATCAATCAATCAATCAATCAATCAATCAATCACCCAGGTGGCAGATTCCCTATCTGCTGTTTACCTAACCTTTTCCTAAATAATTACAAAGAATTTAGAAATTTATTGAACATTTCCTTTTGTAAATTATTATAATCCCTAGCTCCACTTCCTACAAAAGAATATTTGCCCTAATTTGTTCTCTTGAGTTCCAAGTTTTTCCTCTTATTTTGATATTTCTAATTTTAAAAACACCCCTCAAACTTATTCGTCTTGTAATGCCATTCCATGTCTTCTTTCCACTCAGAAATCGGAACATTCCACTTAGTCGAGTACCTTGTCTCCTTGCTCTCACGTCTTCCAGGCCAAATATTGCAACATTTCCATAACATTACTCTTTTGTTGGAAATCACCCAGAACAAATCGAGCTGCTTTTCTTTGATTTTTTTTTCCAGTTCTCGAATCAAGTTATCCTGGTGAGGGTCCCATATCTTGGAACCATACTCCAGTTCAGTTCTTACCAGAGACATATTTATGAGATTACCCCAATGAAGACCTTTCATTATATTACCACCTAGGTGCTTTCAGTGATCCCCAAAAGGAACTTTGACCCCATCAACGCAGTAATTAAAAGTGAGAGGACTTTTCCCATTTGTGAAACGCACAACCTGACTTTTAACCCCGTTTTGCATCATACCATTGCCTACTGTCCATCTCACAATATTATCGAAGACATTTTGAAGATTTTCACAATCTTGTAACATTTATTACTTTATACCGAGTAACATCGTCCTTAAAATGCCTTATCTCTAGTTCCACTTCTTTACTATTATCATTTATATACATTACGAAACATAAAGGTCCAATAATACTGCCTTGAGGAATTCCCCTCTTATTTATTACAGGGTCAGATAAGGCTTCGCCTACTCTAATTCTCTGAGATCTATTTACCAGAAATACAGTCACCAATTCAGTAATTCTTTTGCGTAGTCCAATTGCACTCATTTTTGTCATTAATCTCCCATGATCTACCCTATCAAATGCCTAATATAAGTTAGTCGCAATGCAGTCTATTTGACCTCCTGAATCTAGGATATCTGCTAGAACTTGCTGGAATACCATGGTTTGAAACTGAGCAGATGTAGTCAGGTTTCCGGAGAACAACATATAATCCTCTCGACACTTCATATCATGCAAATAACAGATCTCTGGAGATACATTCGGAGTTTGCCAGAAAATAAGTATTAAAACTTCGACATAGGTCGCCAGAGAGAGGGCTGGTTTACATCGTAATCTGATGGAGTAAAATGAAGTATGGAAACTGACGAGCAGGCAGTCTAAATGTCAAATTTACGTTCTTTGGTGTAATCGTAATATTTGAGTCATTGGATTATATATTTTTTAACCCCAAAACCAAGTCGAATATTAGCAGCATTTATAGCGATGAACTGGGAGCTGACTGGTTGGTTTGAACCGAACAGACATTAGTGTCAACTTAGAAACAAACGACTTTAGCCCACGAATGCCAGTCCACAAATACGTAAAAGTCCCTAGGTGGCACTGAACATCTGAGGTAGTGACATCTCTTAATAAACATGAGAATCAAGTTCTCTTCATTCGGTTGAGATTTTCTCCTTAACATTTTACTATTTTTGGGCGTTAGAAGTGTTGGCTGCGACTGAGGAAATGCCGTACCACCGTCTGAATTATTATTGTTACTGATTTCTGCAAACTTCGATGTATGTACACTACTTGGTAACATATTATGGTAGTATGATAAAACAAATGTATTGTAGGAAAAGCATCGAGCTCCCATTTGTTGGCTTATCAAGCAACACAAGGCCTGCAGATTACAAGGTGTCTGGCAATTGCTAAACACATTTAGGAGTCATGTCTTCTGTACTTTGTATTCTTGAACTTATAAGGAAGCTTCAGCTTCTTGGATTATACGAAAGATGTTCTTATACCAAAAATTATCTACAAGAATTTTTTTTGTACCAATGATTACGTCAAATACTAGCTAACCTTGATATTTTTATACCAGAGATGATCTATCTACGATGGGTCTAAGTCCGATAAGTCTTGCTGAATGGGATCTCCTTCACACTTGTTAATTATCAAACTGTAAAGCTTTATCATTGAACTTCGTTATTCATTGTACTTTCTAATAGAAGGACATATTGTACCCATCCCCGGCATATCAGGACAACAATTACATAATTTGGCTTCGAAAACAAATACATAAATGGAATTCCTGGATGAGAACCTTAGTAAATTACTTCCCGTGGCTCGAAGTCCCATCCTCCCTACTTTCACTGCGTCATCGGCTGAAGCTCAGAAGCATACGGGTAATTTAATGTTCTAAAAAAGGGCACTACATTAAATACAAAGAAAGTAGGGTTCTCTTTAATGTAAGAGGAATACGCTAATATTATTAAATGAGAAGAGTTTTGTTCCCAACATTTACTAAACATTTTATTAAATTGATAGAACCACACGATAAATACATGAGATAATGCCATATTATTATTACACATAAAACAATAATCAATAGTAAAGCAATTCTTTTTATACAGTATACCTCAACGTCTTTGTCAGTTCGTACACTGTTGTGGTTGTCGCTTGGCATATTTTAAATCACTTTATTAGTTCGCACTAATACTATATACATTTTTCACAAACGCAACTTTATTTATCTCTGAGCAATAATACTCGATGGTATTTATTATTTGAATGGATTGACCACAAGGTAGGGATGTCACTCTCTCATTAAATCACATTATTAGTTAGCTGTCATAGTTGCGGAATTTATGCAGATTAAATTAATACTTTTTTACGCATGAGATTGCATCGTCGTATATCGAACACGTGGTCTATTTGACCACATCAATTATATATTATACTGAACACATACACGTATCCTGGGTTTACCTGACCCCTATTATATTCAAAGCTAATCAACACAACGTTGGTATCCTACCCATAACCATAAACACTTGAGAATAACGGAAATACATAAATACATTACACAGAGAAATATTATACATATAGCAAACAATACATCTTGAAGGTATGGCCTAGTCAAGCCATATGGTATCAGGTTAAATCCATCGTTCTGACGCGGGTCGAACCCACGTTCGAGGTACAAAATCTGAAACTTCTGTCACGAGCTAATTTGATAAATAAAAATGAGGAGGAATACGTCCTTCGCAGAATCATAAAATTATCAACGCTGTTCATAAGATATCATTAGCATAAGATTGATGTTGCAGTGATGAATGGAGACTTACAAAGGCAAATGTTTTGAGAACTTTTGGAGACAACTCGGTCCGCACGGACCGGACAAATCCTTTACATCATAATTCTCTCTCTCGGGTAGTGGTCAGTGTCCTACGTTGCGGCCACAAAGACACTTTCTGTTTCTTTCTTTCTTTCTTTCTTCTCATCTTGGCTCGCTTCCAAGTACACATTTATTTAAGGGCCACCAATTCTTATTTCTTATTATCCTGGCAATATACAGCCTAATTCAATACGTCGCGACAGCCATCATTATTCTAATTCTTTGTCATTCCATCATCTCAAATATTTCACAAGTCTCATCTTCCCCATTGTCACGCTACTGCATCTCAAATACATTTTATTAATTTATACAGAAAACTCTATTCCTACAGGTCGTTTAACTAATTCCATCACACTCGCATATCTATATAATTCACAAATTGCACCTCGGCTTGACATCTTCAATGATCATATATTTATTATATGGGATTTATAAAATACATGCATTACCCTGTGAAGCGAACACATAGTCTATATTCAAATTATTACGAAGATCCTTACCAGTTAGTAACACTAGGAATAAGTTATAAATTTAGCTGCAAGTGTCATTCTCCATTAAAATTAGTGATGATCCTTAAATAACAGAAGAAATACTAATTAGATTAATAAAATAATCTTTCCCAGCCACACACGTATATTGTTCTCTACATTTAATATATTAATTACATAAAATAAACAAGACTTTTATTTTATTTTATTTTATTTTATTTTATTTTATTTTATTTTATTTTATTTTATTTTATTTTATTTTATTTTATTTTATTTTATAAATAAAAGTCGATATTGGCATGCAAATCTCATGATTTAGTATATTAAAATGTACTTATCGATACTGCGTGTGGTTTGCTGCATCTTCAGGGTACATCTGGGATTTTTAGACCTTCATGACGACGGCTTCACTCTTAAATAATCCTTGCTTCCTCTTCCTCATTATATCGTCCATGTCTCGAATTGTGGTCTTCTACTGCTGAAATCTCTAGACGTTCCGAAGTGATGAATGCTAGCACTAGGAGCGACTCTCCTTGATTCCAATCCTGAGTTCGAACATACAGACAAAAGTGGGAAAATTGGTTAATGAAACCTAATTGTTACCACGAGTGTCCATGGAGTATGCAAACGTTTTTCCTATCACGAACACTGTTATTACAATTTACTGAGCGCCACTCACTGTTTAAATGCTTTTAAATCGGCCACTATTAATTACTGAATGTAATCCGCTATGTCACTACTTCTAAACATCCTGATGCGTTTGCCCGTTCTTTGATGATTGCATCATAAGCCATCATTGAAGTCACCAATATTTAAAGGATTAAATGTTGATATAAAACCTATATAAATCACTACTCTAATTCATCTCGTACCACACGGCTTATTTCGCGATATTTACACCGCACTGATATGTTTTTCCCCGACATAGCACTTCACATACTGATATCCATAGTTCATTACTGATACGTAAGTACTGCGGCTGCACAAATTACAATGGGATCCTGCATCTGGGTCCGGGTTTTATTTATAGTGTCTGGGCTGAGTGGTTGGAGAGGTGGTAAACCTCGCCCCTAATCGAAATTGGTCTCCGCTAAACGTAATCTTTCAGCGACATGAAAGTAATCAAATTATAGCTCGTGTCCCCTGTTTTACACTGATCCAATTTTAAATCTATCCGATCAGCGCATCGTTCACAATCTCAAAAGCGTCCTTGTATAAATTCACGCGTCATGGTTCATCTCGTAAGTGCTCCCACTTTTTTCCTCACGTTGCCAAATCTTAGCACTCGGCTTCAGTCTGCGCACCACTATATGACATGCGTCATTACCGATCCACTATTAAAGTATTGCGTTTATATGCATCAACAATTTGCATTAAATACGTCGGTTCGAATGAGACCTGACATAAATTTCCATAGATTATCTCAGACAAAGGTGTTCTTTCACCCCCTTCTTTTTAGTTAAATATGGAGAATTCGCACCAATGAATCGGTGTTGAATCAGTAAGGATTTTCATTTCTTGGGGGTTGACACACCTTAATTTTTTCTGTCTTTTTTTTTGCTAGTTGCTTTACGTCGCAATAACACAGATAGGTCTTACGGCGACGATGGGACAGGGAAGGGCTAGAAGTGGGAAGGAAGCGGCCGTGGCCTTAATTAAGGTACAGCCCCAGCATTTGCCTGGTGTTAAAATGGGAAACCACGGAAAATCATCTTCAGGGCTGCCGGCAGTGAGGTTCGAACCTACTATCTCCCGAATACTGGATACTGTCCGCACTTAAGAGACTGCAGCTATCGAGCTCGGTACACCTTAATGCACCCCACTCTCTGACAAAACACATTTTCACGCGTAGCGTCATCTCTCTTCTTCTCTCGCACCGAGTGAGAGCGCAATTTTATGGTTCCGCGGTTTATACGCTATCCTTCTCTCGATACAGCACAGAAATCTGTTCCGTTCGGGCTTGCGTATCGCAACTCCTGTCCCAGTTCGGAACGTAAACTGCTAATTACGACGTTATATGTCACAGAATGTTGCGGAAAACGGCATATATGATTGACTAAACCTCCTAACATGCCTATGGCATGGTGATGAACGGATACCGTATAATAATGGGAATTAATAAAAATTTAATTTTATATGCAGTCATTCCTCCAGATATCCTTCCCTTCCCGCTTCTTACCCTCTGCTTCCACAGAAAATAATAATAATAATAATAATAATCATAATCATAATAATAATAATAATAATAATAATAATAATGTCAGTTGTTTCACGCTCCCCTAACCCCTTTTGTGGGTTTCACAGACGCCGAAGTGCAGGAATTTTGTATCGCGAGTTCTCTAGCTTGCCAGTAAATCTACTGATACGACGCTGTTGAGCACCTTTAAATATGACTGGTCTGAACAAAAATGGAATATATTAAGTTGGGCTCAGAAGACCAGTGGTCTACTGTGCGAGCTAGTCACTCCGATAGAAATCAGTAAGATACAAGGGAAAGTTAATTTACACTTACAACTTTAAAAATGTTTTTCAGAGCCAAATTACGCCCGTGAAGCTCTTTTAGAGGCCAGTCTGTAAATTCTGATCAACAGAGGTCAGTTATTTCTACAAATTTCCAGCTACCAATAAAAGTCGCCAGTACCTTCGTCAAATGGATGTTTGTCTGTCATTTCTGGTATATTCAAGGAAATCATGGTTGATATTTTAGACTCGATTGTGTACTTTCGATCTCCCGATACAATTATGTTGGATCGTTTTTCATTTAAATCTGTGGCGAAACCTCTAGTGAACATAACGACTCCAACTCACTGTACCTAACGTCCCTCTTCCTATCCAACAAACCCTTAGAGTACTCGAGGATCATATCCGTCCAACAACTTATATTCCGGTACCTAAAATCCAATAAATCTGACGTTCCCACTTACTGTACATCGCCGTCTGGCCAACACCTCGTGTTTCGTAGAATGCCTGGTTGCAATATTAAAATATTTCGTACGTTCCCCTGTAAACAGTTGACTTACAGCCTGGGCGACTGTCGCTCTCTACAATTCCAACATTCCCTCGAACGCCGAACGGTTTGATAAACTCTGCACACCACAAGCCTCTACAAAACCCTCCGCATCCCCAAACTGCTTACCGTACTTACATTGTCGTTTCTTCTGTCTAAGTTACATTGAAAAGTTCCATCGTACCCAGTCTGTTTCAGCTAACTACCAAATTAGTGTTGTTCCTTATCGCTCAAACCATACAGCTGCCACCTTAACAGATCGCTCATCAAGAGGTCCCGGGTTTGATTCCATTCCAAACCAAATCGTATGGCGCAACAGCCCCGAAGAGCCTTGCCCTACTAAGTGACCGATGCTCAGCCCCGAGGCCTGCAGACTCGTGTGGTCGTTACGACGAATATTCTTTACCATTATTCTTGGCTTTGTAGACCGGGGCCGCCATCTCACCGTCAGATGGCTTCTCAATTGTAATCACGTAGGATGAGTGGACCTCGAATCAGCCCTTAGATCCAAGTTAAAATCCCTTCTTCTACACCGTGGGGCCGGCCTTGGTTTCAATCCACGATTTGTAATTCTAGACTGAGGCCTAGAACGAGATTCCTTCAACGCCATGAGGCCAACTGAAAGGCTGTCTGGTAAGAGACGTAGGAAGCCAAGTAATACAGCTGAGGATGTCATCACGTTGACTGCTTGAAACTCCAGAATCTGTGGTTCAGCTGAGAATACAGCGGGAGCCGTGGCAAGCAAAGGGCATCAATGGTCTGATGTGCCACAGGTAGAACATTCATTCACATTTGAACGTGTGCACATCAATTTTTGTCACGCAGATTATACACAAAATTAGTTTTATAAGTAGCCATTAAGGACATGTAATAAATACGTTTATAATATAAAAAGAAAATCCTTAACTACCATTTACTTCGAGCACTAAACTCACAATTACTTTGTATATATTTCTTCAATGATATGTAACATATAACCCATCTCCTGGTTAGAGAATAGGCGTAGGTGATCCGTCCTATCCCTTAAGGTGAGGAAAGAAATCAAGGAACTGTTGGGAACGTTAACATGGAACTTGGATGAGGAAAGATGTAACAGACTTTTGTCTCATATGGTTGTAGTAATGCAGACGTAAGAGGCAATTTTCCATTCATGTAGAAGCTAGCAGTACTCCAAGTCAACCAGTTAAACTCTTGTACGGTATTTTGAATTTCTAGTCCTCTCTTTTGATGTTCTCTGCGTACCTCCACTTTTCTTCAATTACACAACTTACCCGAACGTTTGAAAGGGATGTGCAAGTGAAAAGAAGAGAAAAGGAATCTTACGTTCCTCACTGGAGTTTCTACTGAGAGGAGATTGAATGTACCTGTAGATATTCAGTCTGAGAGACTTACCGAGTATGTTCTCGTTGGGCTCTTCCATTGTACAATAGGCTATTTGTTTCGATCTCCAAGTCCACATATAGTAAAACTTCACATGTTACTCTCTCATTTATTTAACTTATATTTCCTTGACGGAAAAAGTTAAATTCATTTTCACTGTGAAGAAATATTATGAACATAAGCAGCACACGATATATATTACACATAGTCATAGTCATAATATATCGAAATAACATACCATAAGTAGAGTGAAATCATGGAGTACACTCAACCTCGGGAAATCAACTGAGTAGACGGGGTTTGATTCTCACCTCGCCCATACTCGAAGTGGTTTTCCGTGGTTTCCCACTTCTCCTCCAGGCAAATGCCGGGATGGTACCTAACATAAGGCCACGGCCGCTTCTTTCACGCTTTCTTATCTATCCCTTCTTATCCCCCACAAAGCCCATGTTCAGCATAACAGCTGCGGCCTCCTGGGCGAGGTACTGGTCCTCCTCCCAAGTTGTATCACCATGACCCAATGTCTCACGTTCCAGGACACTGCTCCTTAGGCGGTAAAGGTGGGATCCCTCGCATACTCTGAGGGGAAACGGATTAAGGAAGGAAGAAAAGAAAAGTAAAATTATAAGGTTCCCCATGGAAGTCATGTACAAAATTACACAAACGAACTATAAAAGGCCGAGCGAGTTAGGCGTGCGGTTAAGAGCCTTTCGAAGACTAAATTGATGTCAGCAGGTAAGAAATTCAAAAGAATTGAATGTCAGATTTGTGATACAAAACTAGAACAGTTCGATAATACTGACGAAATATTATCAAAAGGCCAAACTCAATTAATTATTTCGTGTTTAGGTTGTGTGTTCTCCCAGGATGGTAATATAGTAAGTGAGATTGAATCAAGGTGTCGTAAATCTAATGCAGTGAGCTCGCAGTTGCGATCAACAGTATTCTGTAAGAAGGAAGTCAGCTTCCAGACGAAACTATCTTTACATCAGTCCGTTTTCAGACCAACTTTGCTTTGCTTTACGGGAGGGAAAGCTGGGTGGACTCAGGATATTTTATTCATAAGTTAGAAGTAACAGGCATGAAAGTAGCGAGAATGAGTGCTGGTACACACTGGTACACACAGGTGAGAACAATGGCAGGCGGGTACTCGGAATGAACTCGATGGTGAAAGAAGAATTTGTAAGCTACGAAAAAGTTAAAGATGAGACACATGAAATTCTAGGTGTAAGGCTCATTTCTTAAGATAATAGGCAACTTGATATATTTGGAGTGTACAGATCGGGAAAGGGTAGCACTGATGCGGATTCGGATAGGATAGTCAGCTATGTGGGAATCGACATGGAAAGAAATGTGATTGTAGCGGGAGATCTGAATTTGCCAGATGTCAATTGGGAAGGAAATGCGAACGATAGGAAGCATGACCAACAAATGGCAAATAAGTTAATATGGGAAGGACAGCTGATTCAGAAAGTGATGGAACCAACCAGAGGGAAAAATATTTTGGATGTGGTGCTGATAAAACCAGATGAGCTCTATAGGGAAACTGAAGTAATAGATGGTATTAGTGATCATGAAGCTGTTTTTGTGATAGTTAAAAATAAATGTGATAGAAAGGAAGGTCTTAAAAGTAGGACTGTTAGGCAGTACCATATGGCTGATAAAGCAGGCATGAGGCAGTTTTAAAAAAGTAACTATGATCGGTGGAAAATGGTAAATAAAAATGTAAACAGACTCTGGGATGGGTTTAAAGAAATTTTTGAGGAATGCGAAAACAGGTTTGTACCTTTAAGGGTGGTAAGGAATGGTAAAGACCCACATTATTATAATAGAGAAATAAAGAGACTAAGAAGGAGGTGCAGACTGGAAAGAAATAGAGTTAGAAATGGCTGTGGAGGTAAGGATAAATTGAAGGAACTTACTAGAAAATTGAATCTAGCAAAGAAGGCAGCTAAGGATAACATGATGGCAAGCATAATTGGCAGTCATACGAATTTTAGTGAAAAATGGAAGGGTATGTATAGGTATTTTAAGGCAGAAACAGGTTCCAAGAAGGACATTCAAGGAATAATTAATGAACAAGGGGAGTGTGTATGTGAGGATCTTCAAAAGGCCGAAGTATTCAGTCAGCAGTATGTAAAGATTGTTGGTTACAAGGATAATGTCGAGATAGAGGAAGAGACTAAGGCCAAAGAAGTAATAAAATTTACATATGATAACAATGACATTTACAATAAGATACAAAAGTTGAAAACTAGAAAAGCGGCTGGAATTGATCAGATTTCTGGGGATATACTAAAGACAATGGGTTGGGATATAGTACCATATCTGAAGTACTTATGTGATTATTGTTTGGTCGTAGGAGCTATACCAGATGAATGGAGAGTTGCTATTGTAGCCCCTGTGTATAAAGGAAAGGGTGATAGACATAAAGCTGAAAATTACAGGCCAGTAAGTTTGACATGCATTGTATATAAGCTTTGGGAAGGCATTCTTTCTGATTATATTAGACATGTTTGTAAAATTAATAACTGGATCGATAGAAGGCAATTCGGTTTTAGGAAAGGTTACTCCACTGAAGCTCAACTTGTAGGATTCCAGCAAGGTATAGCAGATATCTTGGATTCTGGAGGTCAAATGGACTGTATCGCGATTGACATGTGTAAAGCATTTGATAGGGTGGATCATGGGAGACTACTGGCAAAAATGAGTGCAATTGGACTAGACAAAAGAGTGACTGAATGGGTTGCTATATTTCTAGAAAATAGATCTCAGAGAGTTAGAGTAGGTGAAGCTTTGTCTGACCCTGTAATAGTTGAGAGGGGAGTTCCTCAGGGCAGTGTTATCGGACCTTTATGTTTTCTTATATATATAAATGATATGAGTAAAGGAGTGAAATCGGAGGTAAGGCTTTTTGCGGATGATGTTATTCTCTATAGAGTGATAAATAAGTTACAAGATTGTGAGCAACTGCAACGTGACCTCGAAAATGTTGTGAGATGGACAGCAGGCAATGGTATGTTGATAAACGGGGCTAAAAGTCAGGTTGTGAGTTTCACAAATAGTAAAAGTCCTCTCAGTTTTAATTACTGCGTTGATGGGGTGAAAGTTCCTTTTGGGGATCATTGTAAGTATCTAGGTGTTAATATAAGGAAAGATCTTCACTGGGGTAATCACATAAATGGGATTGTAAATAAAGGGTACCGATCTCTGCACATGGTTATGAGGGTGTTTAGGGGTTGTAGTAAGGATGTAAAGGAGAGTGCATATAAGTCTCTGGTAAGACCCCAACTAGAGTATGGTTCCAGTGTATGGGACCCTCACCAGGATTACCTGATTCAAGAACTGGAAAAAATCCAAAGAAAAGCAGCTCGATTTGTTCTGGGTGATTTCCGACAAAAGAGTAGCGTTACAAAAATGTTGCAATGTTTGGGTTGGGAAGAAGTGAGAGAAAGAAGAAGAGCTGCTCGACTAAGTGGTATGTTCCGAGCTGTCAGCGGAGAGATGGCGTGGAATGACATTAGTAGACGAATAGGTTTGAATGGCGTCTATAAAAGTAGGAAAGATCACAATATGAAGATAAAGTTGGAATTCAAGAGGACAAACTGGCGCAAATATTCATTTATAGGAAGGGGAGTTAGGGATTGGAATAACTTACCAAGGGAGATGTTCGATAAATTTCCAATTTCTTTGAAATCATTTCGGAAAAGGCTAGGAAAGCAACAGATAGGGAATCTGCCACCTGGGCGACTGCCCTAAATGCAGATCAGTATTGATTGATATATATTGGATGAAGCTGTAGGCATAAACCGCCTTCGGCGGTGGGGTCCTGTGAGGCGAATGGTGGAGGATAGGTTACCTAGGAGAATGATGGACGCTGTTATGGAGGGTAAGTGAAGTAGAGGGGGACCAAGACGACGATGGTTAGACTCAGTTTCTAAAGATATAAAGATAAGAGGCATAGAACTGAATGGGGGCACAGCACCAATTGCAAATATTGTATTGTGGCGACGTTTAGTAAATTCACAGAGGCATGCAGACTGAACGCTGAAAGTCATAACAGTCTTTAATGGTAATGTATATAGGCTATGTATGTATGTATGTATGTATGTATGTATATTATTATTATTATTATTATTATTATTATTATTATTATTATTATTAATGGCAGAATATCCAAGTTTACAAACAATAATAAAAATTATTCACAACTATATACATATTTGAGAAGTCTTAAAACATATACAAGGAGACTCAGATCGCATGATGTAGTAGTGTCAGAATTGAATGTTGAACATGCTTAACCATTTTATATCTTTCTCAGTAGCCTCATGTATGTCCTGCATTGTTCTGTTGAACTTCCTGAGTGGGCATTGCCGTTGCTTCACGTTCGTCGGTTTAACTTTAAAGTTCCTACACATGATCGCCGGGTGGTGCTAAGATAGCAACAACATTGGCTGCTGGACCTAAAGCTCTGCTTTGGGATATTCCAGCGATTAAAGGATACAATACGAAATAATTAATTGAGTTTGGCATTTTGATAATATTTCGTCAGTATTCGTTGCGGAAACTACTAACACCCTTGTTGGTAGTTTTCTTACGGTTGTATTATCCATGCTACTTGTGTACGTTGAGTGCTCAACCCGGAGACTGTTTTGGACTACAACAGTTCAGCCATCAGCTGATAGGTAGCCCAGGCGTCACTCAAGAGATGTACTAGGGAAATGAGGAGCGCGGTAGTATCTCATTGCTTTACACGCTGAGCCAGAAGTTGCTATTACGCCCTCCAACATGTCAATTGAAATGCCCGCATCAACCGACCCTATAAGCAAAATATTTACACCATTCATAACAGGGACTGGCTGGATAAGGAATGGCGTTACTAGCATCACTCATACAGGTCACTTTCATGTTGTCAAACCCAAGATGGGGCTGAGACAGGTCTATGAAAGAAACAAATTTGTTCTAGCCTACACTAGAAGACATATTGCACTCTAAACATTAGGTCTCCCCAGTAACGACGTCCATTCTCCTTATCCGTATACATCTGTTAAGATGTTTGTTCCTCAAAGTAGGCTGTAATCAGCTGTTCTTTAAAGGCGTATCTCAAAAACTTCACAGAGATAATCATTGACATTAAGTTTTATTCTAAGTTGCTTATCCTTGAAACTTGTTAAGATTGTACCTTGAAAGAGTACTTCGGGATTAACCCTGTATACAGGGAACCAATTATGCCCTATTTCTGTGAAACTTATTGTTCCTGTGAAAATGTAACTAATGTTGTACTTCTTGTATTACCGGTAGTATAAAAAAAGTGTTTAGTGTAATTGTTTGGTAATGTTGGTGGTAAGACCGATATTAGTCAAACCCGACACTTTCTCCCTCTTTCCTTGTTATCCTTGCGATGAAGAACACTTATTACTAGCTACAAAAATATGAATGTTCAATTCTACACTTGCTCTGACTGCTACAACTATATTTAACAGATTTTACATATTACGCATTTTCATAATAAAGGTAGCTTCTCCTTGGCTTCTCTTTTCGAGAAGTATAACGGGTATGGCTATTCAGTTTAATCCTACAAACATTAAGCCAGTATAATTACTATCCCAGCAGATTTGTGCTGGATGTATGACTGTGACAACCGATTACGAATTCCGGTTATAACAGCGGTGCTTACCCAATAATAATATCGCATGAATTAACCCTTAAAGGGACGATAAATTCTGGATATCTTATATCACTTGTCAGTTCTCTGTTGAACTTCATTACTTTATCAGCTCCTTGTAATATCTACGAAAACTGAGGACCAAAGGTGGAAAAGAGTGAAAGTGTCAGAAACCTGTTTTTGAGTAAACGCCAAAAATAGATTTCCCGAGCACAATTGCATTTCACCCTTCTCTACCAAACGGGACCAGGAATTAATGATTACCTACAATATCCAATACATTTATATCACTACATGACAATATTTAGTTTATATAAATTTTATTTCTTTAATTAAGTGGCTCAGAAATTAGAAAATACCTGAGTGATAGCACACTCACACAATGGACAGAACAGAAGAATTGCAGCTCGAGACGCTGGCAAATTCACCCTTCCCCACCATACTCAGCTGGGCACATTGGACTGAGGCTCTACCTGTTGAACTTCCTACTGTGCCATTCCACTGTTTCAGAAACAAAATTCAATCGAGTTGGGATGAACGAAATTAACGATAACGAAGTTAAACTCAATGCATAAATTTATTCAATAAAATGTCAAATAAGTTCAGTATAACATGAAGTCGAATTGTTCAAGATCATAATGACAGTGGTAAAGACAAAATAAGAATTCGAATTGTTAAAATTACATTATTAAAACACACACATAAAGAAGCAATCATAGGAAGCAGACGCGCTACGATCGACTAGCTAATTAAGTCCCATAAAGCTAGTGAGAAAGAAGCAAATCCAAGAGAGAAAGCAAGAAAGAAAGAAAGAAAGAAATAAAGAAAGAAAGAATATTTATAGAGTTTAGACAACAATATAACGAATGAATATGAGAAGATTAATTTAATATACGCGTTATATAATTTAAATATAGCAAGGCTTGATTAGCAGCAATATTTAAGACGGCAAGAACATGGCCTTTACCAGAGAGGAATTAATTCGATATATCGCGGCGTCAAAACAGTTCTATACTACGTAAAAACTGGAATAAGAGCCGACATATTTGATATCTAATAACAATTAAGTCTACACAAAACAATCTGAAAATGAATCTCATTGTAAAATCATGTTAGAAGGCTTTAATAACGTCAATATGTTACAGCTGATTTCATGAAGATGTTTCATCTTTTCAATTGAGCAATTCAAGATCGCCATGGCTCTCTAAGGAAACTTGAGAGAGACTATCTGGATGATACCGAGATGAATTAACACGGCAGAGAGTAACCTGGACCCCAGATGATATCTATGATATATCGATGACAAGCTGAGTAAAATGACCATCACCCAGAGCTGCGGAGGATGAACAAAGGATGATATAATTCGGGAAGCGAAGGAAAAAGATAAGCTCCTTAAAATAAATATATAAAATTGCTAGGTAGAGGGAAGTATAGCACATTTATAGTTAAACTTTAGGTGGTATATCGTCATTGTCTTTATAATGACCTAAATTGTGTTAGATTCCCGCGAGTGATTTATTTATTGTGTCAATACGAGGGAATAGGTAGTCTTCCTAAGAAACAAGATTAACTCCATTTAGGGAATGCAATATAATATCGTGATAATGATATTTCAATGAAATCAAGGAATGCCAGCATGTTTGATCATGTCGTATTGAAGTGATTATGAGTGGAATATTTTAGGAAATTCGATAATATGATAAATAATGTGTCATTATATGGAGGTTATACGTTATCATAACGAGTTCGAATAATGTTATATATGGATAAGATGGCAGGCAGAAGACATTTTAGTGTTAGTTAAGAAAATATTGATCCAGTGATATGAATGGTCGAGAATAAAATGATGTATGCGTCAAAATAAGTTATATCCGCGTAATATTTGAAAGAATAGGAACAGATATGTTATGAAATGGGAAATGAAGAAGATGTTATGAATGAAATGAGGAATGAATTGAAAGAATATATATTGTTACGACGTTATTACTAGATGTAATGGAATATTTGAAGAGAAAGATTAGATTATTGACGCAAACTAGGATCGTATTCGTTTATGATGAAATGACATTTTTTTGGTCGAGAATCCATATGCTATGATAGTGATGACGTATTGCAACTTTTATAAAATATTATGGCAGGAAAAATAATCAAAAGTAATCCTTATGAAAATGTGATGTTTGGGACATCACTGCATGTTTTTAATTATTGAACTATGAAATTAATTGATAAGATGTGTATATTTAATCACTGATAGGTCATGTTTAAATTAATATATATATATATATATATATATATATATATATATATATATATATATATAGGGTTTTTATCATCCATTTCAATCATCATTTCATTTCTTTGTATCGCGGCTATAACGTATTCTGAACGAACAAATTATTCGGTAAAGTATTTCAACATCATGCATATTTATGACTTGCAGTAAATTTTCCAATAGCCGTTGTGAGGTGACTAGAGTCAGCAGGCTAATTTCAGCCCAATTCCAGGAAAAGTACGTTATCTAGGTTACGAGAGACCTTACCCTCTCTACCTCATGAAGAGACAGTTGATACATTATTAACACCCACTTTTCAAACTCCGCTTCCGGACGCGTCATTTCAGCGGGAAAGTTCAGCCTATGTGAATGAACGTAATGAAGCAACGTGATGGATGCACAACTATACATAGGAGAAGGGATGAGACCTCGAATCTTACTGGACCATGTGATATGGCTGATGGAAGGAGACTTTTGAACCGATATATACCACCGACAAGAGCTGGAGAGAACATTCATACTCTTATTCTTACTCGTGAGCAGATTGTCACTTGTATTCGGACATTCTGATTCTGATTCTCACTCTTGGAAGACACTCTTACTAAGATTCTACGTCTGCACATCGGAGAAGATTTAAACTTAGTTCACTTCGCATCTGAGTATATTTTACTCAAAAGTTACTTTCACTGGGACTTGTTATCTCAATGACGAGAGGTAGTCAACAGGAGACCGGTTCTGACTAGTATAGGGGAGGAGAGCTTGTATTATGAATTTAGCTACGCTACTGTTCCGTAATACGAAAGAATACAAGTGTATTCTCTCCATGAACATAACCCATGGTGGTTTTGCATTTAAAATTAGGACTCATTACGACTTTATGTAAGGAGTACAGTAGGAAGTGTTAAGGACAGGAAATGTAGAATTAGTATTGGAATCCAACAACAGAGAAGGCAGCCGGTACGAGATCCACACATCATCAGCTTCAAGACAACAAAATCTACATATGGTGAGCTTATGGCATAAGTTACTGCAAGTCTTCGCGCAACAGTTCATTTTTAAAATTAATTTCATTCAATTTTTATTTTGCTTCCATAAGTTCAGATGTCGTTAAAACGCCGTTACGTCACGTTTTTCATCTTAATAAATAGCTGTTTTAATTTGTATTTTATGAAATGATTATTAATGATCCTTAAATTCCAAGTTAGTGTACTTAATGGTTTGTGTTCCGTTCACCTCACCCCTGGGAGTTTTTTGAGTCTCATTACGTATTATTATTATTATTATTATTATTATTATTATTATTATTATTATTATTATTATTATTATTAATTATCTACTTTTGTTTTCAAGCCATAAGCTTGAAGACTGGCGCCCTTGGGATACTGTTTATGGAGAAACAATGACATATCATTTATTTATTTTAATATTAAAGTGACCCGCCACGTTATAATTTTGTCATACATCTGTGGGCCAAGTGGGTACGTCACAAAATAAGTTGTTCATTAACTTGATCATTTAGACTTGGTATGTCTATTGTAAAATCGCATTTTCTTAAAAATTGATTACGGAATACGTCAGTTAACATGGATAGTTATTACTACTTTCTATAGAGAATATAAATGCGTAGATCTCGCATAATATCATTGAGAATAATATTCCCTACATATTTAATCAATTCGTATGAGGTCACATACTAATTTTTAGACACACTTGAGAATCTAGATGGTAGGTTATATTCAATGAATGACTCATGTTTGAAAATTAGTTAATATATGACGTTATGTTGGTCAATATTATAATTTCAAATGAATAGTAGCACATGTTTGCTATTGAATAAGAAACTTATCGTTTTCCAGAAGCTTAACTTGTGATACTAGAAAATAAGGTGTATAGATATTGTCCTAAGAAAAACTAAAATAATATTGACATTGACAAAAACTAACCTACATAAATATTTGTAATATCATAATTTCACCATTAATTTCCCATGCAGACCTGCATTTATTTTATCAGTTTCTTTTATAAATATTATATGTAAGTGATATAATAGTTCATTTCAATTGTGATATATTCATTTGATGTGCGACAAATAAAACAGTAAACATTAACGATAATTTAAACCTCCAGATCAAATGTTTTTCTGAATTTCTACTCCATAATTTAGTTTTCCTATACGCACATTTTTATATTTTTTGAATAAATGATAGCAGTTGAGATGAAAATGAGATGTTATTTATAATTTCGATGGTAATGTAAGGTAAATTAGAATCGAGGCGTTGGATTATCAATCTTCTTGCAGCCCAACGATATGTCGGATGGAACGCTCATCATGATTAATGATAGATAAAATGATGTTAGCCTATCGGCCTTATCTTCATCCCACGTAAAAACATATTACGAACCCTGAGAGAATGGTCGGGATTTATTTTACGTGACCCAACCTGCTCGCAGGAAGGGCGTACTACCGACTAAACTAATGACCTCTCAGGCACATGCACAAATTACCACCATATGTAGATGGCTAATTCCCTTATTATAACACCCCACATTTTTCATATTTCGGCAATGTCATCCATTTCCTTCTTTGGTCCTCAATTATATTAACATTTTCTGAGTTATATTCCGAATATTGTTTAGAGAGTGATTATCATAGTGCCTTCGCTGCTGGATTTCCGCCTCGATGCCCGAGGTTCGAATCTCGATCAATCACGTGTTTGAATATCCACCTTAAAATCACTTGGCGTCAGGAGGGGCAACAAGATTTAAACACTCGGCCAAAACCAAAATGATCCTGGATGGCTCCTCGGATCCTAGAAATATCTGGGATAATGTGAAGAAAATTGTGTAATTTTAATAGTTTGGTCTCAATGTGAAGATCCCCTTAAACATAACAACCTCTGACAACCTCATGAATAATGATCCCGTATGCATGCAGCGTGCTGTACGCAAACTTTCATAGAAAACTATATATAGTACAAATAAAATAACGACAGTTTCCAGTAACAGAGTTCTGAAAAATTGCATTTTCATTCCATAGAAATATTTATAATTAGATGAATGATATATTTCATGAGTTGTGTATTTATGTACGGTTTTCGATTACATTTTTGGTTGAATAAACCATTTGTTTACATTTGAAATGGAGGAAAAATATTAAAAATGTCATTCTAAAGTGTACACAAGCGCATAGAATTCGTTAATATTCATACTACTGGTATTTTAATGGCTTCAAAAGGCTAAAAATAATAACGGCATTAAATGGAGTATTGAGAATTAAACAGGTAAATGATACAATTTTATGTGCAGGTCTACGGTTTTACCTGATCTGTATACATGCTTTACATATCAATGATGTCTTCTTATTCCATTCCTGATATTTTAGATTGAACAATTTAGTAAGTCACTGTACTACCGGGCGAGTTGGCCGTGCGGGTAAGGGCGCGCAGCTTTGAGCTCGCATCCGGGAGATAGTGGGTTCAAACTCTACTCTCGGCAGCCCTGAAGATGGTTTCCGTGCTTTCCCATTTTCACACCAGGGAAATGCTGGGGCTGCACCTTAATTAAGGCCACGGCCGCTTCCTTCCCACTCCTAGGCCTTTCCTGTCCCATCGTCGTCATAAGATCTATCTGTATCGGTGCTACGTAAAGAAATTGAAAAAAAAAACCTGAAGTCCTGAACACGAACATTAAAAGAAGAATCAAACATACACTGACTGACAGAGCAAATGCAACACCAAGAAGGAGTGGTCAGAACTTTATGCCAATTGCAGGGTAGACTGACGTCACTGAGGTATGCTCATGATGTGAAATGCGCCGCTGTGCTGCGCACGTAGCGAACGATAAATGGGACACGGCGTTGGCGAATGGCCCACTTCGTACCGTGATTTCTCAGCCGACAGTCATTGTAGAACGTGTTGTCGTGTGCCACAGGACACGTGTATAGCTAAGAATGCCAGGCCGCCGTCAACGGAGGCATTTCCAGCAGACAGACGACTTTACGAGGGGTATGGTGATCGGGCTGAGAAGGGCAGGTTGGTCGCTTCGTCAAATCGCAGCCGATACCCATAGGGATGTGTCCACGGTGCAGCGCCTGTGGCGAAGATGGTTGGCGCAGGGACATGTGGCACGTGCGAGGGGTCCAGGCGCAGCCCGAGTGACGTCAGCACGCGAGGATCGGCGCATCCGCCGCCAAGCGGTGGCAGCCCCGCACGCCACGTCAACCGCCATTCTTCAGCATGTGCAAGACACCCTGGCTGTTCCAATATCGACCAGAACAATTTCCCGTCGATTGGCTGAAGGAGGCCTGCACTCCCGGCGTCCGCTCAGAAGACTACCATTGACTCCACAGCATAGACGTGCACGCCTGGCATGGTGCCGGGCTAGAGCGACTTGGATGAGGGAATGGCGGAACGTCGTGTTCTCCGATGAGTCACGCTTCTGTTCTGTCAGTGATAGTCACCGCAGACGAGTGTGGCGTCGGCGTGGAGAAAGGTCAAATCCGGCAGTAACTGTGGAGCGCCCTACCGCTAGACAACGCGGCATCATGGTTTGGGGCGCTATTGCGTATGATTCCACGTCACCTCTAGTGCGTATTCAAGGCACGTTAAATGCCCACCGCTACGTGCAGCATGTGCTGCGGCGGGTGGCACTCCCGTACCTTCAGGGGCTGCCCAATGCTCTGTTTCAGCAGGATAATGCCCGCCCACACACTGCTCGCATCTCCCAACAGGCTCTACGAGGTGTACAGATGCTTCCGTGGCCAGCCTACTCTCCGGATCTCTCACCAATCGAACACGTGTGGGATCTCATTGGACGCCGTTTGCAAACTCTGCGCCAGCCTCGTACGGACGACCAACTGTGGCAAATGGTTGACAGAGAATGGAGAATCATCCCTCAGGACACCATCCGCACTCTTATTGACTCTGTACCTCGACGTGTTTCTGCGTGCATCGCCGCTCGCGGTGGTCCTACATCCTACTGAGTCGATGCCGTGCGCATTGCGTAACCTGCATATCGGTTTGAAATAAACATCAATTATTCGTCCGTGCCGTCTCTGTTTTTTCCCCAACTTTCATCCCTTTCGAACCACTCCTTCTTGGTGTTGCATTTGCTCTGTCAGTCAGTGTATATTAATTGTTCAAATGAGTTTTAGAAATGTGTTCTCACTTCACATCTACCTCCTGTGTAATCCTTGTAATCTTGTAATAAAAATTCCCGTTGTTGAGGAACTTAGTTGTTTTTGTTCAATTTTGGGTGTGATTCGAGTTTTATTAGGGCGATTATTTTATCTATGAGAGTTTCACGCTGAAGAACAAGGAAATACTCCCTATCGACTGGTATACAAACTGGCAGGAGTAGTATTCTACGCGGAAGAACATAGGTTAAAAATGTGTCCGCCAGTCAATACTGCATGTGGAACTTCTGAGAAATTCCGAGTGAAGAATAAAGCAAACATATGGTTCGATAGAAGACAGTTCGGCTTTAGGAAAGGTTATTCCACTGAAGCTCAACTTGTAAGATTTCACTAAGATATAGCAGATATCTTCGATTCAGGAGGTCAAATAGACTCTATCGCGATTTACCTGTATTAAGCTTTTGATAGGGTGGATCATGGGAGACTACTGGCAAAAATGTGTGCAATTGGACTAGACAAAAGAGTGACTGAATGGGTTGCTATCTTTCTAGAAAATAGATCTCAGTAATTTAGAGTAGGTGAAGCTTTATCTGACCCTGCAATAAATAAGAGGAGAATTTCTCAAGGCAGTATTCTTGGACCTTTATGATTTCATATATATATATAAATGATATGAGTAAACAAGTGGAATCAGAGGTGAGGCTTTTTGCGGATGATGTTGTTCTGTATAGAGTAATAAATAAGTTACAAGATTGTGAGCAACTGCAACGTGACCTCGATAATGTTGTGAGATAGACAGCAAGCAATGGTATGTCGATAAACGGGGTTAATAGTCAGGTTGTGAGTTTCACAAATAGGAATAGTCCTCTCAGTTTTAATTACTACGTTGATGGGGTGACAGTTCCTTTTGGGGATCATTGTAAGTAGCCAGTTGTTAACATAAGGAAAGATCTTCATTGGGGTAATCACATAAATGAGATTGTAAATAAAGGGGGCAGATCTCTGTACATGGTTATTAGGGTGTTCAGGGATTGTAGTAAAGATGTAAAGGAGAGGGCATATAAGTGTCTGGTATGATCCCAACTAGAGTATTGTTCCAGTGTATGGGACCATCACCAGGATTACCTGATTCAATAACTGGAAAAAATCCAAAGAAAAGCATCTCGATTTTGTTCTGGGTGATTTCCGACAAAAGAGTAGCGTTACAAAAATATTGCAAAACTTGGGCTGGAAAGATTTGGGAGAAAGAAGACGAGCTGCTCGACTGAGTGGTATGTTCCGAACTGTCAGCGGAGAGATGGCGTGGAATGACATTAGTAGACGAATGAGTTTGAGTGGCGTATTTAAAAGTAGAAGATCGCAATATGAAGATGAAGTTGGAATTCAAGAGGACAAAATGGGGCAATCATTTATTAATACGAAGAGGAATTAGGGACTGGAATAACTTACCAAGGGAGATGTTTAATAAATTTCCAATTTCTTTGAAATCATTTAAGAAAAGACTAGGAAAACAACTGATAGGGAATTTGCCAAATGGGCGACTGCCCTAAATGCAGATCAGTATTGACTGACTAATTGATAGTCATTATTATTAATGAATAATAATTAGTTGATAAATAACAATAACCCCGATTAAGAGAAACGTATATCATTCTTTAGACATCTTATCAGAAAAGCTAACACCTGAATTGGCAGAAGAATTATTGAAATAATCATGGTAGAGCAAGACCAAGTTTAAAACAATTACGGAAATTATGGATGATATTAACGAATTACAAATAACAGTAGATGATATTGAAAACAAAAAAATCAGAAAACTTAAGATATTTCAGGTCACACACCCCAGGCTAAGGACTAAGATCAATAAAAGGTCTAATAGAAGACTGTTTTAGTTTGAAGAAAGGAAGTCAGTTTCTCTCAAAATGAAGAAAGATTGGGCTGATAGGGAATAAACAGATTATTTGTATAATTGACAACTGTGGTCCAAAGTAGTTAAAACAATATATTTATTTGCCACAAATCATATAGGCTTTATGGATGGATAAGTGGAAATGGGCATGTCCCATTAACATTACGTGGTTTACAGAATCTAGCGGCGCCGTAACTGACAGTGAACAGATGTAAAGTGGCCAAGAAAGGATGCATATATTGACAAAGCCCTCTGTGCGTGTAATTCATCACAAACTATGCCAGACTAGATATTTTTTATAAAGTAGGACCTGAATGCATATATACTAGGTTTTGTTTACCCTGTGAGAGGGATCACTTGCAGAATTGTAACCGGCCTACGAAATCTACGAATAAATTTTGTACTGTAGGATGGTATGGATGGCCATTGGGTCAAAACAAAAGCTTTGTTACGAAAAATAATGACAATAGAACCTGCGCGCTGGATAATATCGGGGATATCACCACAAGTAGGCCATTTATAACTGTTAGACTCTTCAGTATACCGAAAGTAACTTTCAGTAAATACATTTATAAACTACATGAAGGAGACAATATTTGAGAAAGTTCCAAATTTCAAGGTTCTAAGTATTTAAATATAAATATTTAAGTGTGGTTTATTAGAATCTGATGATGTTCTTTCAGGAACGAAACGTATCATTCTATTATAATGAAGATGTTTCCTTTACGGGTATAACACTAGGACCGCCGGAACATACTGTATACCTAGAACCGCCGATGCGGTCATTTTGACCGCTGTATTCTAATTATTATTTTTATGCTCAATACGTATAGTAACTCATTATCATCGTTTCAAATATGTATTACTAAGTTTATAAAACATTAATTATGGGATCTAACACGGAAAAGATTCAAAATATTTAATAGTTTTGCAAATGTAGTTTTTTCCTAATTTATTACAAACACAAAAACGTTTCTATAAAACACACTTATCTAAAAACAAACATTGTTTTTACTTCAAATTCTTTTAGTATAAACGGTAAAAATAGTTATTACTCATTATCAGAAAATAGAATTACTGTAACATTCCATTTAGTGCAATTTATGACCTGAAACTTGTTTGCCAAATCCACGTACCACAACATATTTGTCTCCTTCTTATCCTTCAGTGTATTCGCACACGCTGATGCAATCCTGCGTCTTTAGAAGCAGGAACTACATACATTAGTTATTTTGAGCAAGAACCACATACTCGTTGTTTGCACTTTCTGCAGGTAAAACTTGTCTTATTCCTGCATTTCCTCATTTGGCATTGCCTATTCTGTACATTTCCTTCCACAGGCTTCCTAAATTCGGGTTCTGTATCCACAGACTTAGGTTTCGATCCCATGTACCCCACACGAAGCTCCACTGCTAGTTTCAGGATGTCATTTCGGCGACTGATCTTCTTCCTGATCTAGGAGTTGAAATGAAATGGCGTATGGCTTCTGTGCCGGAATGTGACCGAGGACACATGATGAAGACGACACGTATACCCAGTCCCCGTGCCAGGGGAATTAAGCAATTTCGGTCAAAATTCCCGACCCAGCCGGAAATCGAACCCGGGACCCCTGTGACCAAAGGCCAACATGCTAACCTTTTAGCCATGGAGCCAGACATCCAGGAGTTGATAGCTGCCAAGTCAAGAATATTATGAAATACATGAACAGGTCATCTTCGTGTAACGGATCGAATAGTATATTTTCTTCCCATTTGATCTACCGTAGTAGAAGTATTCTGTTGCGGGAATCCTTTTGGGATTCGCTTGAAGTTCAACTTCTGAGTGCAAAGTACTGTATAGAAGGACGTTCTTGTTTCGTTTTCCTTGATAAACAGTAAGTGTGTCATTGGAATGTTTCACGAGAGTTGAGTCGTAAAGACTAGCTTTCATAGCCTTCAGAGCTTTAGGAATTTCTCTCCTTGATCGTCTAATGGTTCCAACAATATTCGAACCATTACTTTTCAACTTCTTACCAAGTTTCACTGTTGCAAAGAAAATTATCTGTAGTCACTTGTCGCCCCTTCTTTTGAAACGGCTCCACCAACTTCATTACTACACTTTCGGGTAGAGCCTCGTCACGTGGTCTGAGATCGTCGTAAGGAAACCCACTGCACGGAAACTTTGAGTCAACGTCCACAAGAAGCCAAAATGTAATTCCAGTTTTATCTGGTTTGTTGGGCATGTACTGTAAGAATGGACACCTTGTTTTTCTTGGAAAAAGCTGCTCATCAGCAGGCAGATTTTCACCTGGAATATAAGACAATTGACAATTTTCGATGAATTTGTTCCATAATTTTGATACTAATGCAAATTCATCAGTTTTCAAATGTTCTAATCTTGTAATTCTGACGTCGAAACGCAAAAATCTTTGGATTTCTCGACAAAAATTCCTCCCCATTGTTTCATTGAAAAATGGTGGTCCCCACTTTTCAGACCAGAGTTCATTAGGTATAGTGCTACTGGCTCCAAGTACACCACGAGCATACACTAAGCCAATGAATGCCTACAGTTTTCTAAACTTGCACTCCACAATTTATCTCCTAATACGCGTTTTGCTTCAGTTTCCGTGGAGTGTATGATGTGTTTCAATATAGATTCATCAATAAAAAGACGACATGCACACGCTACACTGTCGTCAGAAACATGCCGCTTTGAGTATGGAGTAGGTCCTGGATTTTCTTTCAAGATGTTGTGACAAGCCATCCTGCCAGGTGTAGTCTTCACAAACTCTCCTACAGTCCACTCCATGATGTCATCTGTACCCAGTAATATATTACTTGGTCCTGGGAGGCTTGTGTTGATGCGTCCCTACTTTCATCCAGCTTTTCCTATCGCATTTTCTACTGCTGTAATAGAACAATCGGAAACTTTCAGTTCTCGGCCTACACCAGGCATAATTACAGTCTAATTGCTGAATTTCAGTACCAAGGTTGTAATGTTGACATCAAAATAACGTATATCATTAGGGAATCGTGACAGTGGAAGAATGTTCGCTACTCTCAGATGACAGTGACCCATTAGCCGCCTTTAGAAAAATGAATAAAGAAGAGAATGAACAATGGCCGTAGATATACTATCAGTTTTTCATAGTTATGATTACATTATTGCAGGGAGAATAATGATAAACAAATGTTATCTCAAACAGAGGAATAAGCACATGTTCTAATACATTTTATTATGATAATCAATACAACGGTCAAAATGACCGCTCCGGCGGTTCTAGGTATACTCGTTACCCACGTCCTAACCAATGACGCAAAATTAATTACATTTAATACGGATGATTCTGACCGGTAATCAGGAAAAGTCACTGAAGCTCTTTGCAATACGACAGAAAATGTGGTCAAAATAAGGCTTTGAAAAAGTGTAGCGGTCATTTTGACCGCTCCGGCGGTTCTAGTGATAATAATCTTACTATATGTTCTCCTCTTCAGGTAGTTTATAAATTTGTTACTCAAAATTTAATTTCAGCAGACTGAAGAACCTAACATATATACATTAACTGAGTCAAAACGGAAAAGAGGTGGCTTCAGATATAACAAACAAACAAAAAATAAATAGAAAAAGCACGAAAAAACAGATTTACCACTGAAACCGTAAAGTGCCATACACGTCTCATTGGCAGTACCTGTGTCTTTCAATCTCATTAAAATCATTTCAGAGTCGCGTTATTAGTAGCATGTTGGGCAAAAGAAATGTCCCCGACCGGCGTGTGGCCAGAACCGACCTGTGAAAGAGGGCCCGGCAGACAATGGAAAGTAGGAAGTTGAAAGCAGTCCCTGAAGAAACAGCGCTCTCTGTCTTCAGACACAGTGAGGAATAAAACGCGACGCAAAGAAAAAACAACAGTCTAATACGTCCAGAGGTGGGGTTTACTTACAGGGATCCACACTAAGAGAGGAAACTTCCTGATTTTCCTGAATGTTACGCGAGTGCCAACGTCGAATTTTGTTGCTCAAAATTGTGTGATATCATGATCCACACAAAGGAAATATATGTAGGGCACATCAATGAAAAGAGCTGAATTTTCTGTGTATCCCAGACTGAAAGTATGGAATACTTTATTTACGGTGCGAATTGAGGCCACGAGATGTCCAGATGTAAGCGTTCTCAAGGCAAGAATTGCGCCCAAATGTTAACTTCACCCACAAAGGGACGCGGCCGCTCTAATTAAAGGCTGGAGTTTGATTGCATAAAAACTGCCGGTCGATATGCGCTCGCAGTTACCTCAGGTGAAAGAGGAGATCTATAATATGCACACTTTAAATATTTTGAACTGCAGTTATTAACAGACCCGATTTCCTTAATTAAGCGTGTTAGAGCCTCCAACCCAAGTGCCGGCGAAATGGAAATAAAAGGTAGGCAGGCGGCCGACCTTAGAAAGCCTCGCAACAGCTAACAAAAGACGAAATCATTGTCCGTCACGATCGTGAATGTTACAATTCTGGAGTGCATTGATTGTTATTTTTCTACCTCAATATGTTTTTAATGTGTCAATCGTGATCGTTGTATTTTAATTCCTCACACGTCATCAGTGTTTTTTATTTGTTTCCATAAATGTAATATTTGAGCCTCTACTGAGGATGGCCTTGAGATAGGCTGAAACTTGTACTGAAAAGGAGGATTATATAAGACTTTTTTTTTGTTAAGCGGGAGTGCATCTTGTAAACTGTGTATTATGAAACTTGAACAATAGCCAGTCGAGCCTTGGAAAAGTCTCAGATGCTGTGCATAATTAAGTAGGCTTCTAGAAAAAATACAGTAGAATAAATAAAAATGGGACCTGGCTAGAACAATGCCGGCATAAGTTACGGCCGATTAACAGAAACTAGAGCTATAAATTTATGGCGGAAATTTCGGCGGCAATCAGGAATATTCGGCGATTCTGAGTAAGGGTTTCTCGAGTCTATGAGCGCCCTGCTTGTGGACCGCCCGTGTCTAAAATTACAGAAGGGAAACTCCTGTGTTAAATTCTCTGTATGTGTTGTTGTAGCCAGAGAAGAACATCAAAATCGGCAGCGATAGACGACTCCATTCAACATTAACTACTACCGGCGCAGGTGGAATGCTGATTCTTCCGTCTACAGCACCCAGAGTATAAACGAGTAGAACTCCACCATGGGTTCCCCGTGGAAGAAAAATGATCACGAAAATAGATAAAGAGATGCCGAGTTTGTACTTAGCATGCACTAAGCAACCGGGATCAATGACGTAGGATTTTCTTCTTAATGACATAAACATTGTAAATATTGCATGCACTAATACAGAATTTTATTTTCCTTTTATCATGTTTTACGTAAAGTTAACAGACCTACATTCTCCGGAAGAAACCCCTTTTTTCTTTCTGGTTAGTACTTCGTGAGGACTATTTTCGTTACTAATGTTTTGTAATATGTTATTGTGTACGGGAGACAATGAATGGTTAGCATTTTGAGCGTCCTAGTCGGGATGGAATCATTAGTGAACAGTGGATGTGAATTACCACGTCCTAGTGTTACTATAACTCTCAAGATTATGCTTGTTGTTTAAAGGGGCGTAACATCTGAGGTCATCGGCCCGTTTTGCTGTCAAATATGGTTGTTATCGGGGAAATAGACAACCGGTCGCTCTAAGGTAAATCAGTGCATGCCTACCTGACACACACCATATGGGTTAAGGCACGATGTATTTTAAGAAAGAAGAGTTCTGACTGAGATAAAGAGATACGAACTTGTCGTCATTGTTTAGGGGAATAATTTTAGGGACAACATGCAAATTTAATTTTATTCTTTATTTGACTAAAATCTGTCGTACCGGGCGAGTTGGCCGTGCGGTCAGGGGCACGTGGCTGTGAGCTTGCATCCGGTAGATAGTGGGTTCGAATCCCACTGTCGGCAGCCCTGAAGATGGTTTTCCCTCGTTTCCCATCTTCTCACCAGGCAAATGCTGGGGCTGTACCTTAATTAAGGCCACGGCCGCTTCCTTCCAACTCCTAGGCCTTTCCTATCCCATCGTCGCCACAAGACCTATCTGTGTCGGTGAGACGTAAAGCAACTAGCAAACAAAATCCGTCTTAAGTGCTTCTTCTTTGGTGCGAAACAAGTGTGAAGTGAAGTGGGTGCCAGTAAATTTAGTGAGTGATAAGAATTGACGGCACGTGTGAAGAAAATATGAGATATGAGATAAAGGTCTGTGACACCCCTATTCCCAAGGAACTATGATACGTGATATGGGAAGTAATGAGGAGCCGCACGCCAAAATTAGCCTGCGTAAGATATGAATTAAGGAATTCGAATGTTTTAATGCCCCAAAATAATCGACGTTAAGAATGAGAGAATACAGAGTAAATGAATAATATTCTTTGGGAACTCTGCGGTGATGCAAAATAAATGGGAGAAATAAATGAACTTGGGCCATAGTAAGTGTATCCTAGTTTGAGAATTAGCCGCTGTAACTGTGACGGTTATGGGCGTGGCAACTAGTAAATAGAGAAAGATAGTCAGACCGACCTAGTCGAGCACAATAAGAGGGGAAACTATTATTGTCCTTTCTCTCTTCCTTCCGTGCAGAGCGGCGTGACGCGTTTTTTTTTTTTTTTTTTTAAGGCCAAGGACTCCTGAACTCAACTCTGTGTTTTCTTTCAATTGTTGCGTTTAAGACCACTTGTATTAAATTATACTCTGGTAATAATAACTGCTAGTAGGGAGATGTTCCCCTGTTCAAAATTATGTAGAGAATGATAGTTGAGGGATTTCAGATGTTTGTTGAATCATGATCAAATTTGTTTGAGTAAGGTGCCTTGAAGTATATGGGAAGAGTGATGCTGGTGATCTTATAGTATTCCAGTGTTAATCCTAAATATGTGTTTTCTCGTGTTTCTTGTGCCTCAGCGGTCAAGTCGGGAGAATCTCCAAATGGATTTCACACATTCAGACAACGAAAATCGGATCCTTACTCTAGTCACTTGGAGAAATCACACGGAAACGTTCAACCAAATAACCAAAACCTATCAAGCAAAGACTCTATAAAGTGAGGTCTCACTTTTATTTGGTCTCAGGTAGAAGGATAATGGGCGGTAGACTTACCTCAGCAGAGATATCGAATTGGACATGTCGCCACCGACTTTGGCTTAATTTGGTCCCTGCGGTATATTTTGAACATACATTATTTGAGGAAACTAATATTATAAAAGCACTTGAATAATTTCTTCGGCACCAAGTAAGGTAGATAGTTAGCCAGATGGATAAATTTATTTATCATCAACATGTTATTTTCCCAATTACAGGTGATTCAATAAAACATAATATACAAAAAATACACGCTAAATAAATAACACTGATTTCCTAAAATAATAACCAAGTTCAAACTTAACCTAGAAACCTTTATAGGCTATATGGATATTTACAACAACTCTAAATAAGTGAATAAAAATGGATCTCCATAAATATCTGACATCAAACTGCATCTAAATACATTTATATACACATATTTACATATTTTACAGGGAAGGCCTTACATTCATGAGGTCTTTAAGGCACGCCTGATTTTGGACCGAGGTGAGTGAAAAAGGTCCACTGATTCACCCACCTCATTCAGTGGTGTTAGCGCCCTCAGCAGCCATGAGTTTGCCCGATATAACCAACACGCTTTTAAAATTTCCAGAACAATAATGACACACGATTAAGTCAAGGATAATTCCCGCAATACGTATAAGAGGTAGAGCATATGCTTTTCCCATTTCAGTCTAGAGAACAAACCATACAGCTGGCATTCCAGTCATCTGAACATAACGGGGATATCTACATACATTTCAAAAATAAATTCCCCGGTAGATATCTGCTTGTGTTTGTGTGGCCAAGTCCCTCCAGAATTACCAAACGGATTTGGATGGGTTTCCACAAGTGTATAGAGCATTTGTTGAAGAAGGTTTAAGTACTTGTTGAGGTGATTCATTTTTAAGAGGAAGTACCACTGGGCAACCATTCTGTATTAACACTAATAAGAGAGGACAATTAAAGAGGTTCGACACTTCGAAAAATGAAGGTATTGGAAAGGAAAGACAAGGGCCATGAAGGGTATGAAAATTAAAGACTCCCTAGTCCTCCAATGCTCTAATATGTTCGGGGTTGGAAAAGAACAAGAGTTGACCAAGAGAGGTAGGATGGGATGGATGAAAGTGACGGGATTAGCACAAGTAAGTGGAAGCAATGGCAGGACACAGCTTAAATAATAATAATAATAATAATAATAATAATAATAATAATAATAATAATAATAATAATAATAATAATCGTTTTACGTCCCACTAACTACTCTTTTACGGTTTTCGGAGACGCCGAGGTGACGGAATTTAGTCCCGCAGGAGTTCTTTTACGTGCCAGTAAATCTACCGACACGAGGCTGACGTATTTGAGCACCTTCAAATACCACCGGACTGAGCCAGGATCGAAGCTGCCAAGTTGGGGTCAGAAGGTCAGCGCCTCAACCGTCTGAGCCACTCAGCCCGGTAGAACACAGCTTAGTGCCCCGTGGTCACCAACCCACGTTCCCTAGTTGAGCGCCCCTGGGGCTCCTTTTAGTCACCTCTTACGACTGGCAGGAAATACCATGGGTATTTTTCTACCGCCCCCGCCCACATGGGAGAAGGTTTTGGTGTATGAAACGTTAATATCCGACTAAGACAGTCAAGCAGTGACGAATTTAGTGAATAAAGTCAAAGATAGGACAGCTATCGGGGTGTTATCGTGGCTTATGTCACCTAAACCATTAGGGATTGACTCCAACCATAATAAGCTCTACAGGAAACCTGCGACGGTATACACATATCTGGTAAGGTAATCCTGTATAGTTTGCAGCACCGGACGAGTTGGCCGTGCGGTTAGAAGTGCGAAGCTGTGAACTTGCATCCGGGAGATAGTGAGTTCAAACCCCACTGTCGGCAGCCCTGAAGATGGTTTTCCGTGGTTTCCAATTTTCACAACAGGCAAATGCAGGGGCTGTACCTTAATTAAGGCCACGGCCGCTTCTTTCCCATTCCTAGGCCTTTCCTATCGTCTCCATAAGACCTATCTGTGTCGGCGCGACGTAAAACAAATAGCTATAGTTTGCAGCAAAATATTAACTTTGTAATTCGAAACATACTTTTAGATTTTTCATGAAATTATAATAAACATAAGTTGATTATTCATCCCAATATTATATTAAGTGGAGACATGCAAGAAGGAATCCTCCAAAACTATTATTTTCTTCTTGCTGAAATTGCTTATTACGAATACATAGAAAATCTAGACCCAAAAGAATTTAGTTGAATTCAGTACTTAAGTGCACAAAATTCCTAACATATGCGCGTCATTTGCCACACCCTCTTGTTTCATCCATTGCATTTTTCATCTTCGCTGAACTCTTTGCCCCTCTTTTGTCAAGCAGTTGACGGTATCATACCTAGGAGTATTGCAGAAGGGTGTAAAGCGTCGTTTCCTGTTGGTCAGGCATGGCGATTGCCGCGGAAAGTTTGTTTTGATTTGAGAGATGGTGGACAAGGTTTCGTGTTGTGAAATTCAATTGTCATTTCCTGTACTTCCTTTTTCCATGACAAATGTACAATTTTCTCTCGACCTACTAAAGCTATCACTCTGAAGCTTGATAGAGGGATAGACCAAAAAATGTCACTGAGTTTCATGTAAGGAAATTACAAGTAGATATTTTATGGACTAGAGAGTTTAATGTACGTATATGCATTTTTTAACTTTTCAAATTGAAATTTTCATTTATTATTAAAAAAAATCGAAATTGGAATGAAATTAAAAACGCCTGCAGATATTAAATCATTAAGGTTATAGAAGTCACTAAACAAATTGCAAGGCCCAGGGCCTCAGAGTTACTTAGTAAAAGGTACATTAATATTACCAAAATTAAAATTTGAAAAAAATATTATTTCAAATACATTTTATTTAAATTAACTGATTAATGTTTATTAGGTATCTAGTAATAATGATTGAAATGTGTGAAGGGTTCATGATTCTAACTCAAATAGTGTCCGAGTTACAGCGAATTTACGTGCACGTCTACCCTAAAGTTAAAAATTACCTTTACAGTTTGTAGTTTAGGAGTTACAGTCATCTTAGTGAAAACGCACGAATGTTTAAAATACGGTATCGTATGGAAAAAATTAGAAACTAATCTTGGCCGGAATGGCCTTTGGAAAACTTCATACTGCGCTATGTCCCTAAAGTATTGTCCTGGGCCACTCCCGGCACTAAAAGCCATACGTCATTTCATTTCACCTAAAGTATATCGAGAGAAAAGCAAATAGTGTCTTCTACAAGAGAACATCATAAGGTTCTATGTGAAGCTTGGCGATAATGATGTCTTGTGACCTACAGGGAGGTCTAGTGCAGGTCCTTCTAGTTGATACCGAAGGGTGACCTGAGAATCCGCGTGCGTGATGATAATGTTAATGGGGTGGAGAGAAGGTGAAACCTGGCTTTTGCACATAGCCTACTCTGTCGAATAACATGAAGGAGTTTAGTCAAGTCATAACGTCCCAGTCCGACGTAAAAATAATCATCATCAGTACCAGTTGTTCTCGATCCAAATGAACACTGCGGAGAGATTTAGAATTTAATCCAGGTTTGCGGTGCGCAGTGTAGTGATTAGAAATTTTCTATCATCTCTTTTCCTACTTTGCCGGCGAAGATTAAGACGGGGAGATTTTCCCAACAACTGGACTAGAGCCGGCTCACAGCGATGCCAGATCTTTGATGTAACGTAAAAGCTATTCAGTCTGTCGAAAACATTAGTTAAAGCAAATATAACACTAGTACATCTCTGCAAGAAACACACTGTTATACAAAGATGTTCCTCATATTCTGTCAAATCACCTTAAATCCTGCAAATGTATGTACATTGTTTACGTTGTGTAAACAAATCAATGATAATGAATTGGTGATATTATGCTCAAATATGATCACCTAATTAACGTAGTACTCCTCGATTGTCACTTTAGTAATTTTGGAAATTTTTCTGAGTTTATCTTAGCCGCTATCGTCCGTTACCATCAGCTTCTATGTTTAGACTGGGGCCAGTTTCTTAGCTCTGGTCCTGGTCGCTAAGTTTCGGGCAGGGGGCGGGGTGATGAGAAATTCTATAGGCACTAAACTCTGTTTCGTGGAGAAAGGAGAGGAAGCATAGGGGATGAGAAGAATGTTGTTTGCATTGATCCTGCAGAATGGAGAGGGGATGGGGTGTTGCTTCTTCATTTTATAATGTACTTTTGTGTAATAGGAAATAAATGTAAGTTACTGATTTTGATAAAGTAAAAGTAAGGAACTGAATTAAAGAGTATCTTGTGACACATTACCTTTAGTGATAAATAATAACCTAGTATAAAGACTCTATTAGTGAAGACGCTGTGTAAATTCAGAGAATTTACTACAGATAAGAATGTCCCAACCTACAATCGGACATTTAAGTCAGATTAGTCACCTAGGGGTTCATTGAGCACTGAAGCGAAAAGTCGACGTGTTGTCAGAAACTGAATTTAGCAGGACGAAAAGTTATGAATTTTTTAAATGTGTGAGTTCATTGAAATTGGTTCGATTACCTCTCCTTACGACGTAAATTTTGATAGATTCAAGTTAAAATATTTTCTTATACTTTTGATGTGTAATTATTTTAGACCTGTGAAATGGCGTGAGTGGTTATATAGCCTACGTGTTCTCCGAAGGCTGAATGCCAATATATCTAATTACATTTTTGTGTTCTTTGTATCTACTGTCGAAATTACGTTTTGTTTAACCTATATAAAAGTCGCGTTGCAGTTTAGTTCTAGAGAAATTGGAAGAAAGGAGACGAGCTGATCGACTAAGTGGTATGTTTCGAGCTGTCAGCGGAGAGGTGGACTGGAACGACATTAGTAGAAGAATAAGTTTGAGTGGCGTCTTTAAAAGTAGGAAAGATCACAATATGAAGATAAAGTTGGAATTCAAGAGGACAAATTGGGGCAAATATTCATTTATAAGAAGGGGAGTTAGGGATTGGAACAAGGGAGATGTTCAATGAATTTCCAATTCCTTTGAAATCATTTAAGAAAAGGCTAGGAAAACAGGGAATCTACCACCTGGGCTAATGCCCTAAATACAGATCAGTATTGATTGATTGATTGATTGATTGATTGATTGATTGATTTATTGATTGATTGATTGATTGATTGATTGATTGATTGATTGATTGATTGATTGATTGATTGATTGATTGATTGATTGATTGATTGATTGATTGATTGATTGATTGATTGATTGATTGATTGATTGATTGATTGATTGATTGATTGACCTTTAAGTTCTTAAATTCCTGGTTTGACGAAAAGGTATTTTATTTATTTATTTAGGTTGTATTTGCTGATATGTCTTTGCGGTGTGTTTTTCGTTCTAAAGGCTAGCCTTAGGCCTTGGTATTTGAAAATGTTAGCTAATTTGTATGATTTCTTGTTTACGTAGAGGAGACCAATGTAGATTTTCTTTCATGAGTGGTTTATAAGGTGTTTCACCTTTGTTTACTATCCTTTATCTACGGTGTCAGAAGGCTGGTTGTTTCTTTTCAAAATTCGATTTATTATCTGTATTAACCAATAATTTTTTTAATATTAACACAGTCGACACTGAAGAGTTTTTCTTTCTTATTAACAAAAGATCTTGGACACCTTAAGGATCTTGGCCAACAGGCAGAATGAGGCTGCGGTGGGACCCTCGCTAAAGGTAATACACCTTCGAATAATTCTGAATCACATACTGTAGAAGGCCTCTCAGCCATGGCTTGTAAAATACGATGGGAGAAAGTGACCCTCATACAACAAACCACAAACCATTATTGTTATTATTAATATAAACCTGCATATTTATATTATTATTATTAAATCCATTAAGCATTTGACAATATAGGGAAGCGCATTGGGTTAATGAATATTAACAATATTCCGGGAATAGCTACAGAGGGGTAGTTGTAGTTGTATTACCAAAAGTAGGTCGCTGCCAGTGACCTGTTCATTATAAATGCCATGCTCGCAACATAGTCGTGTAATGGTTATCTTCTGTTAATACTCTGAAACCCGGGATATTTTTATTGCACTCATATGTAGTTGAATTAGCCAATCAATATTTTAATTCGTATCCAGCGAGCCTAGTTAAACATGCAAAAAGCTTTTACCAGCAAACATCCCATGCATTTCATCAAATAATCGTTGAACTTCCCTCAAACTGACTACACAAATATATACTATAAATTGATAACAAACTCATTAAAATACTTGTTGTATTTGAATCAATTGTAATACAATTATCCATACGTGGTTGTATCCTTAAGGAAGCACTCGGAATGTCAACGTTGAAGCTTATAGCCTGTTACTCTAGTGAAGGACACAGGAACGCAGATCTGAAAGTCAGTTGCCTGCTTCGTCCGGGTTGAACAGTGTTGTTGTTTGTTGTACATTCCACACAGTTTGCGAAACGGAATATTCAGAAAAAAACTCTACACACCATGGAAGCTTTACTTCTAGGAAAGATAAAGTTTAACACCAGTGCGTTCGTTGTATAAGTTATTATTATGGTTCAGAATATTTTCCACGTAAATGCCCTGGAAATGCGTGCACTTGTGAACTAAAAGATACCAAATTATGAAATGAGAACTTTGAAATTTGAATCAACAATAATTCCATACCATGGAAAATTGGCTTTGAAGACGAGCAGCAAAGTGGCCAAATTTCTGACATCGTTCTGACCATTCTGTTTTGACCAGTTAGCGCACATCGAACTAGTTTCCTTCATTTAACAACAATATACTTGATAGGAAGGAAAATACCGGGCGGGCTGGCCGTGCGGTTAGAATCCGCAGCTGTGAGCTTGCATCCGGGAGATAGTAGGTTCGAACCCCACTGTCGACAGCCCTGAAGATCGTTTTCCGTCGTTTCCCATTTTCACACCAGGAAAATGCTGGGACTGTACTTCAATTAAAACCACATCCGCTTCCTTTCCACTCCTAGGCCATTCCTAAACCATCGTCGCTATAAAACCTATCTGTGTAGGTGTGACGTAAGGCAAACAGTAAAGAAAAAAATCAAAAATAATGAACAACGATTCGAGAACGGTAAAACCACTACGATAATATGCTTTTGTGTCATTATTTTCGTCCAATATGAGTTAATAATAAGCTAGAATTGTACTTAATTTAACGTCAGTTTGCATAAAGAGACCACATTGAAAATGCAACTTGTCATATTAATTCGAGCACTAATGGCATTACGGTCATGCAACACGGTTTGATATATTAAGATCTTCACATTTCGAATCGTTTTTCTGGGCGTCTTAAATAACTTCTCCCTTGAAGCAGCTCTGGATAGTCCTGAAGGTTCCATCCGAAGAGTATTTCCTCCCCATTTCTGTCCATAGTTAACGATGCATTCCAAGGGTGTGCTCATTTCAAGGTTGTTCCTGATATAATCTTTGCGAAGTCCAGCGATACTTTTACATCTCTTTACTGTTCTCAGGTACATCATTGTAGATTGGTCATCTCTTCGAGTCAGAACTCATATCCCAATACCATATTATGATTATTATTATTATTATTATTATTATTATTATTATTATTATTATTATTATTATTATTATTATTATTTTCACGTTCCCTACTTTCATATATACATAATAGATCTTCGCAAAAATATTGTCGACATGAGACTTATTTGTGTCTGTGCGACGTAAAGCAGAGTGGAAAGAGGAAACAAACTCATATACCGTTCAGCCTGTAAGCTTCTGTGAATTTACCAAGTGAATCGACAATCCTTAATTTCCAAGTAACCCTTTGACTTTATTTTGACATATTTCTCATTAATAATAATAATAATTTCGTGAGGCTATTTCTAGCCGAGTGCAGCCGTTGTAAGGCAGACCCTCCGATGAGGGTGGGCGGCATCTGCCATGTGTAGGTAACTGCGTGTTATTGTGGTGGAGTATAGTGTTATGTGTGGTGTGTGAGTTGCAGGGATGTTGGGGACAGCACGAACACCCAGCCCCCGGACCACTGGAATTAACCAATGAAGGTTAATATCCCCGACCCGGGCGGGAATCGAACCAGGGACCCTCTGAACCGAAGGCCAGTACGCTGACCATTCAGCCAATGAGTCGGACATATTTCTCATTTAGTCACCTTTAAAACACTAAAAGATGAGTCTGACGATCGTCAGCTGGGTCTCTGTCTCTTTTTTCTTACCCTCCATCTTACAGTCCATCCTTTTCCATTCGTACTCCACTTCAAAACCAGTGTATACACATAGCTTCGTCCATCAAATTCATTTCTAAAATGTTATTTATCGCTTTATTCCATGCACTCTCCTGCCATTGTTCTCACCTGTTTTAACCGCAATAATTCTGTTATCTCCAACTTATACATACGATTTCCTGAATCTACCAAGCTTTCACTCCCGTACAGCATAGTCCGTTTGAAAACAGGCCAATATAAATGTACCGACTTGTTAGGAAACTGCCTTCTTTCTTACGGACAACAACTCTGAGCTCACCGGATTAGCTTTTCTTTACCTTGATTCAGTTCCACTTAGTGTATTTCTATCCCGAAAAAATGCACATTTTAAATATTTGAAATGATACACAACGTCCAGTTTTGGCATTCAATCGTCTTATTTATTCCCTACTGACAACAATTTTGGCATGGAGAATCTCATTTTTAAAATCCTATTCGGCACCATTTTTCCAAGCTTCAAGATAAATGACTGCTGGCTTTCAGAGCACTCTTCAATTTAGATCATGTTTCTATCATAGGCCAAACTACTTACTACATTTACAATCATCTGAATTCCTTTCTACCATTTGTACCTTTCGGTAAATAACTCACGTATGCTATGAACATCAAAGATTACAGGTTTAACCCTTTTAACTACTTCGGACCAAGCACATTCCAACATCAATTCTCACAGTTGCCCGTTTATCAGCATAAATGAATTTGTTTACCTGTATAAAGCTACCCGAAATATCACAATCGTCCAGTATTTGACTTGGAACTCTGACATGTGCCTTCTCTAGATCTACGAAAAGTAAAAGTAATATGAGTATAATGCAGTGGTGAAAATTAAATACGGCTATTCGTCATAAACCTACCTGTCTGTTCATCTCGTAGATTTTTTCAGTTACTTGACGTATAGCGAAAACCTGGTCTTGTCAGTCCCTCTGAGATTTCAAACCACACTACTTTTCGTCTAACATCCTCCCTATCATTGATCGCACCCCTTTCACAAAATGTATGTGAACACCTTGTCTGGTATAGTGGTCAAAGAAATACTTCGATGGTTGTTGCTATTCTGTCTGTTTTCGTGCTTATAGGTGCAATGAAGGATTTACAGTATTCCACCAAGCAAGTGTCTGCGCGAATTCGGTCACGTATTTATGATCTAGGATTCGGGGGATAGTGGGGTCAAACCCCATTGTCGACAGCTCTGAGGATGTTGTTGTTGTTGTGGTTTTCCATTTTCGCACCAGGAAAATACTGGAGCTGTACCTTAATAATTATGCCCATGATCGCTTACTTCCCACTCCTAGCCCTTCCCTATCCCATCGCAGCTATAAGACCTATCTGTGACGGTGCGATGTGAAGCAAAATTTTAACAGCTTCCATCCGATCACATTCAATGCTGATCTTCCTACTCTATGAAGCCAGTTCATAATTTCTTTCACACTATATTTCATTATTAGGCTTAATTTCACCTCTTCCTGCGTCTGTACGACGAGGTAGTGTATTTGACACTAGTACGAAAGTCTGCTTTCGACAATCGAAATTACTACTTAAGAAGTAATTGAATATTTTAAATGGACTTATATATTTTATGAATAAAAGGCACGCTTTCTGTATATATATACTAGCAATTGTACCCGTCCTTCGCTACGGTATTCCAGATTGTATACGGATATCGAAGTAAATTACTGTACATGAAGTTAATAATAATTTTTAAATTGCATGTAAATTGGCGTTATCCGAGAAAAAGCATAGGGAAGTCCGCAGACGATGTTTCCAATGTAAAGTGCGAGTTGTGGAGTTGTGATGAAAACGACAGGTGCACTTGTCTACCACGATTCATCATGTTTTAGGAACGTTGAATAGGGTGAAATTTGTGTAAGATTTTCACACAGTGCATTACTTTTCAGATACTTATGCGAAAGCTTCAGACATAGAATTTGGCTCACATATGGCTACTGGGCGGGCCAATATTCGTGTAGAATTTGATGATCCCATCTTTCCTATAAGTGAATCAAACCATCAATTGTACGTGTACAAAGTGGTAAATTTAGGTAAATCCAGAAATAGAGAAAAATTTAATGTATAAGGGATAGAGATACGGCAAAAGGTCATAGGACCGAAGTTGTAGATCACTCCAAATTGAACCGAGATTGTGCCATCCGTTTTGTGATACGACTTACCGTTTAGCCACGAAATACATCGAAAGGAAGGACTGCACCGTCATTAAAATTGCCTCCATATTTCGATAATTTCAGGGGTAAAAAATAAAATGTTTAAACATCTCGTGAATTTCCCGTCGGTTACATGCTAAAAGCTATCATTTTGCAAAATTTCAATTTTCTAACTTGTCTGTGAGATTGTGCTGCGATCTTGATATGGGGGAGTGGGTTAAAAATCAGGACTTTAAGTAAACTTTTAAGCCCATAAAACCTGTAGGTTCTGGATAAATGTCACCGACTGTGTTCTTATGCAGGTTTAAAACTCCCAGCATGTACTCCTCAGAGAATTATGATAATTTGAGATTTTTCTAGGGATTCTGAAGTCATCAGGTTGTCTGGTACCAAGTTTTAAATTTCTAAGATGCCTAGAATGGTCTCACTAATTTACGTCTGTTTTCATTATTATGCCTTAATTTATATATATATATAGTACAGTATATATAGATCGCGCCAAACAGACTTCCATTTATTAGGATGGATAATATTTTACCCGCTTCCCTAGTGGTTCTAGGGGCGTCTTACTCCCACAGTAGGTTTTCCAGGTAGTAAGTCATACTGGAACATACACACGTCCATTATCTCGGTCATTTCTGACAATTTATTTTTTCTCCCTTTCTCACCCCCTATGCCAAAGGGGGCTGAAGTTAGACTTTAAACATCCGGAATGTTACTATTCATCTCAGCGACCCGGAAAAATATGGATTCGGCAGTATATTCGATTACTATTATATCTCACTCCCCCTTCCCCCACCCTAAAGGGGCTAAACTTTGAGTTCTAAAAAATTGGAATTCGACACTACTTTCGATGATTTGTATATCTCAGTCCCATTGCCCCCCCCGCCGCCCCTAAGGGTTCCTGGGCTGTTTTACCCCCATGTGGTTTGTCTCCTGATACTAAAAATTCGGAGTGTCACTATTCACCTCAGCGACTATGTATTCGACACTATTATTTCTATATATAATTATTATTTCTATATATCACTCTTCCATCGCCCCCCACCACGAAGGGGGCTAAACTTGGACTTCAAAAAATTCCGGAGTGTCACTGTTCATCTCAGCGACTCCGAAAAGTATGGATTCGACACTATTTTCGATTATTTTTATATCTCAGCCCCCTCGCCCCCCTGCCCCTAAGGCTTCCTGGGCTGTCTTACCCCCACGTGGTTTGTCACCTGATACTAAAAATCCGGAGTGTACAATTCACCTCGACGACCCCGAAAACTATGTATTCGACACTATTTTCGTTTAATTTGATATATCACCTCCCCCTCGTCCACCATACGAAAGGGAGCTGAACTTTGACTTTTGAAAAATCGGGAGTGTCACTGTTCATCTCAGTGACCCCGAAAACTGTGGATTCGGCACATTTTTCGATTATTTTTATATCTTGCACCCCTGGGCCCCCACCCCTAAGGGAGCTACGGATGGCTTACCCCCACAGTGCTTGTCTCCAGATAGTAAGTCATAAGTGTACCAAGTTTGGATGAAATTGCTCCAGTGGTTTAGGAGATGTTTCATTTACACACACATACATGCATACATCCATTTTTATATATAGTAAGAAGAAGATTATGCTTGCTTTATTATTACATGGAGAAATTTTATTTTGAACACTGCAGAGATCTAAACTTAAACTGTATATCCGAAGAAATTATTCGAATCCGAGGAATGAATATTACTTCGCTCGCGGCATGCCCAAACATGAGAATGGCTTCAATAATATTAGTCATCAGTTTTAGAGTCGTGTTCATTGCAGAGGGCAGGATTCTTATTCTTAAGAAGGATAATTGGTGCCACAATCGTCCGCTCTAAGATGTTCGAGGGTACTCCAGGTGACTCCAAGTCTTTCGAAGCTCTGGCGTGTAGTCGATAGACTTGTAAATGTGTAGAACATCGGGTAATTCTTATAAAAGTTGCTTGTTGAAAGAAATGATTGGCATGATATATGATAACAAGAATGAAGAGGATGAAACCCGGCGCCGGCACATATGCCACTCCTCTCGAATAGCTCAAGACTTAACGTCCCGATCCGACGGACGAATCATCATCAACACCGTCATATGCCCTCACACCATATAAGACCAAAAACAGCTTCCTACGTCCTGGACGTAAAATGGCTCCTTGAATATTGTGTTCTCTACCTATCTCTATGTACGTTGCCTACCGACAGCGACTCTATGCATTTAATCTTGGTGACAGCACGTTGGATTGTCATATCCCAATGCACGTTTTCCGATGGTTTTTCGTTCATAACTCACCAACGAAAGCGAAAATGAAAATTCCGGCTTCGAGGTGCATTCGGACCCCTTTCCATCTACCTATGTTCAAGATTTCAGATCTCTACGTGCTGCAGATTTTGCTGGGCATCGCGCACAGATAGACAGACAGACAGACAGACAGACAGACAGACAGACAGACAGACAGACAAACACTTCCTTTTATAATTATAGAAGATATATATGCCATTTGATAAACTCAGAACATGTATCATACTGTAGTACTTCCGTACAATACCATATTGAGTGTAGTTGTAGATTAGTGTTGTACTTGACGTTCATGGATCTGCACACAGAGAGCTACTAACAGCCGACCAAAACACTTGAGTGGAGGGATTTATCATGGTATAGTTTGTACTGGTCACTTATTAATTGTCACATAAAAGAATAAATTTAGAGGAAATTGCCTCCATCGGAATTAACACGTGTTAAATCCATTAATGGAATCAAACATCTTTTTTGTAAAGCTAATCTCGTCATATTTTCTGCATGAACGGAAATTTTGTCTGCATTCAATCTCGTTCCGTTGCACAAACCAGCTCCATTAACATCATCAACGTCATCGTAATTTAAGGAGTCAAAGTTAATGTACGTTATTTGGTTAGCTATTCAACTATTCAGAAACCTGTAGGTTGTTTGTTTCTTGGTCACAAAATTCCTACTTTGAAAAAGGGTACTCGCATTTGGATGAAAATGAATAACGAAACGAATCTTGTACGATATTTTTCGAAATCTAATGTTATTGTCCTAGTTCTCTGTTGCCGAGTTTTAGAAGCCATTGACTGAAGTTAAATCTTAATTCTAGGCCATAAAGTAGAATATTTTATACTTGACTGGACAACAGTTGCTCTGTGACATTGAGTAAACACTCCCAGGCACTGCCGGAAGAGTGCACCAAGCAAGATCACTTCTCTAGTGAAAGGTGATTTAGTTATTAGCAGATGATCTACTGCTGAAAGATCGTATTGGGCAGCCCTTGTTAACTCGTCCCATATGACTAATTTAGCCTGTCACATTTCCTCTGAATCCTCTGATATCATTCTTAGGTTAGGCGTAGAGGTCTGCCAATTTAGAAATTCTTTCGTATGAAAACGCATCATCTCAATCTATAAGCATGAAATGGAATGCTTCAGGTGATTTTGAGGAATGACACCCTAACAACTGAAAAGAACACAAATATAGAGAATATTGATTTTTTTTTTCGTTTGCTAATTTTTCTCTCTGTAATTCGAAAACTTCAAAGCAGGAAGCAGGATTTGGTTAAGTGCGATGCAAGTAGATCATGTTAATGTTGCTACTTGCTCAAAAATGACAACCTCACCGCACTGAATAAGAAGTGTTAACGATTGTCTTTTGTCGGTTATCGCTTTCAGTACGAGAATACATGAAAGGTAATAGGCCTTGTTGAGTTTTATGTTAATAGATGATGTTAATGTTATTACTAGCAAAATGTGAGAATCTCACATCGTTGAATGAGACGCATTTTATCAATAAAAAGCCAAGCATACTGCCATGTCACCCGCATCATATCTCTACCTACAACTAAGCATCCACGCTCAATATTCATTTCGCAAAATAAGTGTTAAACTTCAGAATCTATATTGGGTCGTGAGCGTTACAAAAACATAGTCTTAGGAGTTGCTGAAGTTCTGAATTTTTCCCCGCAGAAGTTCCTTTACGTGGCAGCAAATCTATCGACATGAGGCTGAAGTATTTGAGACCACCTGACTGATCCAGGATCTAACCTGCCAGAGGACAAACCAATATATCAATTAAGGCGAGTCTCACCTCATTATGACGTCATGGGTTGACTCATTGGTCTTGACATTTTGAGGTACTAAAACCACTATGTAGCACGGTTAACGAGTATGTAGGCATCTTTTTATTTCCGCCTATGTGGTTTTGTCTTGACCCTTATCACCCGATTACACTACTATTGATACCCATCACCACATCTGGCCTGGTAACATGCTGAGCATGGGGACAGGCAGATACTCCTGTAGTATCACACTTCCACTCCTCCCTGCTGTATTTCTCTTCTTAGAGGCAATGTAGAATAGAGTCGATTGCCACGCGGGGGGAGCGGACTTCGGGTTCCCCCCCTCCTCCAAAAAAAATGTTAAAGAGTAGTATATCTCTGCACTCCGGCGTGGTAACATGTCAAGTAAAGTTTCGTTTGAATAGGTTCAGTGTGCTTTACAGATAAACGGCCAAAACTAAATTAAATAGAGAATATTTGAGAAATGTTTGGTGACTAGAAATGCGATGAATGTCTTTCCCAAACATTAACTTTTCAAACCCTTACTGAGTAGATGCTTCAATTCAGTATCTATCACATGGCTTCTATATAGAATTAGCGACATTTACCGCAACACGGCGGGTTCATATTCCATTTTCGTAAGCGTTCCCTTGTTTTTTACTACGGATAAAATGTATGCCGCCTATTATCTTTCTATGTCGTGACTTGAGTGAGTTGACTACGCGGTTTGTGTCACATAGTTTTAAGCTTGCATTAGGGACATAGTGGGTGCGAACCCAACTGTTATCACATTGAAGGTACCGTAGTTTCACATTTTCACGCCAGGCAAATGATGGAGTTTGTTTATCCAACCCTTGTCTCGTTTCTCTGCGGGGTCGGGTATGAAGTGAGATGAATCTGTCGTGGCGGTTTATTGTGATCGGATGCCCTTCATGACGTCAACCTCATCCGAGGAGTCAATGAAGTGAAATAAATGATGTGATATATGATAGTAGGAAGGGAGAGGGTGAAACCCGGTGCCGGCACATATCCTACTCCTTTCAAATAGCACCAAGGGGCCTGTTCAAGGCTTAACGTCAACATCCGACGGGCGAATCACAATCAACAGCGTAATATTTCCTCACTCCATATGAGCACTGCGAAGAGGTTTGTAATTTAATCCTATTGGCACGTACTCTAGTGATTAGAAATTATATACCACCATCTCCCCTACCCTGCTGGCCAATATTCTGATGCTGAATTTTTTTTTGGCCAACGGGACTCGAACCGGCTAACCACGGTGTAAGACTGTTTAGACTTCAACGCCTTAACGATCATGGCCACCAGGCGGGCTAGACAAATGATGGAGATATAAGGCCGCGGGTGCTTACTTCTCATTCCTAGCCCTCTTCTATCCGATCATCGCCACAATTCCTGTCTGACAGAGAAGAAAAGCCTATGTAGTGAACCTGCTGACTGTCTGTTCTAGGGATCTGTTCAAATTAGTCCAAATACTCAGTAAACGTCCTTCTGATTAACCGGTGTACCGTTGTAGGTAGCGTGGGAGGTCTGCTTAGCGCGCTCTCTCTTCCCGGTTCGCTACCTCTTAACTCGTTCATTGACACGTTGTGTTCAGCCACTGCGTACAGTGCTTAGCACGATGTGTAGACGAAGACTGGGCAGCTGGAGTAGCGGGAGAAGATACAGCCCCCTTCGTTTGCCCCTGCCCACTTACGCGGACGGTTTCCGTGCAGGTCGTTTACAAAGTATTTGGACTCTATCAATCACCAGGTACGTTTGTCTAATTTCCTCGCCCAGGAGATTTTATACCCTCACCCAACTGAAGGCGGGCATCATCCCACCCTACGCATAACAATACTTTGTTAATTTCCTCGTCTGTTTCATTGAAAATTTGGCGAAATACCCGTGCATTCATAATATATTGTATGAATTCAACGTCAGCTCTGAAATAGTCTGTTAGATATCTGTAACCCTGAATGGCCTTAAACTTGAATGAATTCACTCCCTGATAATCCCATACTAGCACTGATGTTCCATTACTATTTGACCCCAGGCCTTCCTCACATTTTACTATCACCATTTGATATCCCGCTCTTCTAATCCTAATTCTCGCATGGATATCGCACATTACACTATCCTATCCTTGCAGCTGGTCCTGCCTACGATGTCAATGAGTGCTTCAAAAGATTTGTCAAACTCATACTCATCTTCTTCCTAACATGCGGAATAGGTTGAGACAACTCTCGCCTAAGATTCTCAAACGCTAAATCTACCCACATCATTCGCTTATTTACTTATCTAATTCAAACTATATTGCTTGCTCTAGTGTTCCGATCAACACCTCTACAGTCGTGATTACTTAGTTGTATTTCATCTATAAGCAATACCACCACCACAACCGACGCTTTCGCTTCTTACGCTTGTTTAGAATACTTTATCATCTCTTATCCATTCCTCGTTGTCTCTCGTTTTCCAAACATCATAAACTACTAAAACGTGTAGACATCCAAACGTATCCTCTTTTCTGACACAACCAGTTCTACTTAACCCCATCAATCTTCTTCGTCTGCGCGAATGGGCCACTTAGGACCATGTGGAATCAACATTTGTTGAGCTTTCCTCCTTGCCCAATAGTTCTCCACTTTCATAGATTTTTGTTTCTGTTCCTCCAACTAGGTACTTTGTGCTGGCTTCTTCCCGTCTTTCTCAAATCCCCTCGTGTGAACAATTTTCCTGCTTACATTTCTATCCTGCAGATTTGGTGATCCTAATTCAAGGAGGTTTTCTCTGCTTGCTTATACAATTTTGATCACGTACGCTTGATTTGCAAAGATTTGTTGATTTGATAAGTAAGTCTATTGTTATTCATTCTTTTCAAATGGTTATAAATTGACTTTTCGCAGTCTCATTTTATCAGGAAGTTTAGATATGTTTAATTATATTTATGAGTTGGGCTTGGGGTAAAGTATTCCATATTTTATTCTAGGCCCTAAGATTTTTTCATGATTTTTCTTTCTTTAATGTCTAATTGTTCTGCATTGAAATGGTTGCACCCGGTTGAATTTCATTTCATTCGCGAGTAATTTCCTGTTAGTCCCCGCCCTGTCAAATGAAAAGTGGGACTCCATTACTTCTGTAGGTCGAAGGCTTGCATAAAACATTCCGAGCGTAGAATGTTATCTCCTGTCAGGGTTTAGAGACCAGCAATTAACTGTATTGTCCTAGCTGCCTGAGTACAAGGAGGGTCACTAATCAAAAATTGTCCAGGATGTGTTCTTCTATCACTCAACAACTTGAATCCTGATTCTCAGGGCCATTTACGAGGTCACTCAATCGTTGCCCGTGATTCACGAACTAGGACTTGACAATACAGTACTACCAAACACCAAGAACCATGTTTACGAAGCCTATAAATCCTTAGTACTATCTCTTCCTGCATATAGTACTAAATCTTGGTATCTGGCAGACAAGCAAAGAGTTTACTAGCAAGAAAATGGTAGGCGTTTGCTCGGAAAGACCGCCTGCGTAACTTTTTAACCTGGTGCAAGACGGGAACCTGGGCTCATAAATTTAATCAGGCAGATTATATAAAAAGAAGTGGATAAGGATTGCAATGGACTGGTGGCACAGATATGGACATTGAGGTAGAGGACGCACTTCATCCAGATTATATAATGTCCTGAAGCAACTCATGGACCAGTTTAGATTACAACTACAGAGTGCGCACAAATTCCATATACCTATACTCATTATTCATTTCTTTCTCTTCTCAGATACCCATTGTTATCGACTTCGATTGTTGACAGCAGTTAGAGCCAAGATATTGAAAGTATACGATTATACGATTGAGGAACATTTTCTGGCCTCTGTGTGGATTCGTAAGAGTACATGTAGTGAAAAATCAATTAAAAATATGAGGGACGATTTCGTTGTGAGGTTTGTGAAAGCAGCGGCGACAAAGAAGACGCTGTAGGAGTGGGAAAATAGAGCCTTTTTAACGGGCAGTGTTCGCGACGAGCCGATAATGGGAAGCCAATCCATCAGACTTGAACATTGTCCTGACGTGGAAAAATCTATCGAGCAATTTCCGGTCAAATCCATACGGAAACATGCGTCAGAGATGGGGATACTGGAATCAACTATGCGGAAACACATCAAACTGGATCTGAAAATGAGGTGTTTGCGTCTATAGGGTGTCAATGAATTATCAGATGATGATTTGAGGGACGTGTTGATGCTCGAGGTCGGATGCTGCAACAATTCCAAACAATGGCTCAGTAGGCTGAAGTAATGATCACTGACTAACGTGCGATGTATCATAGCTCCAGTAGAAACCGAGCGAAACCCACGTCATGTCATGATCTAAGCCAGAATGACACAAACGCATCTGTTTGGCCCATATTTTTTATCGTTCCGTTAATCATAGCATTTACCTCCAATTGATTAATGATTGGCCATCCCGCAGCTGCATAATTCAGGAATCATAGACGTTGGTTGGTTTCAACGTGATAGGGCACGGCTCGCTTCCCACTGGTGGTTGGACAACGTCTGAATGCAGTCTTTGGGAATCGCTGGATCGGTCGAGGATCGGACAATGATCCAGCTCGTCTTCCATGGCCACCAAGGATACCTATTTTAACAACACCCGATGACGCATTGCGGGGTTATATCAAGAGGTGATGAAGCAGCTGTATGTTGGAATTGATTATCTGAAAAACAAGGTGCGCGAAGTTCTCCAGAGTGTGACCCCAAGGATGTTGCTTAATATGAGCATCAGGACATGGCGACGTATTAAGCTGTGGGACACATACGGATGTTCTAGATTCCTAAGATGTAAGGTGTAAGTAGATACAAATAAATAAATAATTAGTATATACACTTTTATATCATACAATTTTGAGTTTAATTTAATATAAGGGTACGTGTGACGTAAAATGTTTTGAACGCGTTGGAGAAGAAACACTCAAAGCGGTTCTGATAGATAGGGGAAGATTTTTTAGCCACTAATAGGTTAGAATTCAAACGTATTCGATCAAGGCGCAAGTATCATGTAACCGTTCTACAGTTATGTAGGTGAGTTGCATAAATTTTAGGGGTTCTGATAGTCCAAGTTGCTAATATTAGACAAATCTCAATGCAGAACCGTTGTGCGGGTAGAAGATACTTGCGTCTTGGTTAAACACGTTTGCATTCTAACCTACTAGTGCCTAACATTCCTTTATAACTATAGTGTAAAATACCGGTTGAATCAATAACACAGAGGGCATGAAACGCGTATTGTATAAGGGAAGGCATGTGGTCCCCATAAAGAGAAGCCTCAGAGATGAGTTGGTAAATATGAAAGGAAAATAAACAGGAGAAGTTTCTCTCTATACACGTGTTTACCGGAGCTCTGTGTCCACACAACTTCATATTCCTCTAATTCATCCCGATATTGAGGACACGCTTAGAACACAAAATTCTAATTTTAATACCTCGCAATCAAAACTAGGATTGCCCGACTAGTTGGCTGAATGGTCAGCGTACTGGCCTTCGGTTCAGAGGGTCCCGGGTTCGATTCCCGGCCGGATTGGGGATTTTAACCTTCATTGGCTAATTCCAGTGGTTCGGGGGCTGGGTGTTTGTGCTGTCCTCAACAACCCTGCAACTCAAACACCACACATAACACTATCCTGCACCACAATAACACGCAGTTACCTATACATGGCAGATGCCGCCCACCCTCATCGGAGGGTCTGCCTTACAAGGGCTGCACTCGGCTAGAAACAGCCACACGAAATGAATTAATTATAACCAGGAATCGTATATGATATACTACTTGAAAAAAGTACTAAAAATCTGAAATCATAAATATCCCCGTTATTATTCGTCACACAAATGTCATACAGTGGACTCTTTTTAACTCGATGCTCAAGGGGAATCATAAAAAAATCGAATCGTATGAAATTTGAATTAATCAAGTATCACTATTTTACCGAAAATGTAAAACAGTAATCTATAAGCCCATAAAAATCAATAAATTCATTCTAATTAGAACACCTCAAGACATGTTCATACGCAGAATTTTGGAAAAAACTTTCGAAACCTGTCTGGGTAAAAGAAATAAAAGGACATGAAAAAATTAGATATAACACTGCAGGATTTAAGGAATTAATCAAACAAAGTAAATAAATTGTAGAATAGTACAATTAGATTCCTATCAACAATTGATAAAATAGAAGCAACTAAAAGTGTATTTTCAGAAGAAGTACGAAATCGAAGATCAGATAGAATGAAGAAATACTGGAAGAACAGAAAGGAAAAACTATAAAACATAATAGAAGACTTGACAGAAACTGACTACATTGGTCCAATGCGGCCGTAAAGGCGTAATAATAATAATAATAATAATAATAATAATAATAATAATAATAATAATAATAATAATAATAATAATAATAATAATAATAATAATAATAATGTACAATTATTAGTAGAATATTATACATCCTACCGTACCTTAACAGCTGCCATGTTGTCTTGTACTATAGATGAATATTTTCACATGAAAATATACTGTATAAACGTTAGGAAAACAACATCATTTACAATATTAACGCACAAATTGAGCACATGTAACGGTACACTAATTCCATTGCTCTCTTGAAAAAGTTAATTATTCTTGTTTATTTTGGTTCATTTAGTTTTACATGGCAGATAGAATCTTCCATTTGATTTAAATTTTGAAACGTGTCATCATAAACATGTGACTGATCTTCAACAAATCTTCTTAAACTTCTTACCATTTTGAAAGGTTCAGGCGTCGTCTGTGCAGATGTCATGACTGCTCTCTTCTTAATCACTGGATGGATTGGAATTTTGTAGCACTTTTTGTAGAATCTCTTCTCCTGTCAGTTCTCAACATACTTCAACTTCAGTACCAATAGCTATATAATCGTCATAACGGACAACAATCACCACTTCACGCCATTGCTCATTTTCCTCGTCCATTTCTAGTTCTTCTGGAACAATTTCTGCATTAGTTTCTTTGTTTCAAGGTTGACGACCTCGGGATGGGCGAAGCAGAAGTTTTCTGCTGGCCAATTGCGCATGCCTGTAGACAAGCGATAGTCAAGGCCATGCCGATCCTACACTCACAGACAGTTGCAGAGGTAAATGTTAACTCTGGTAACAATGGCGACTACCTGGCTATAACTTGGAAGCTACAACAAAAAAGAGAATTGAAGTACTCCATATAACAACGCTGTACGGCACAATTTCCATTTCCTACAGCAGAGGCGAAACCGTAAAATAATAAAAATAGATAATAATTTAGTCTTTATATCAATGAAACAGACACGTTACATCATCACAATACGTATTAACTAATAATCAGCTGTCTATAATCGAACGTTTCAACATCGAAATAGTTTTAATGCGAATATCAGTCGAACAATGGTGTAAGTTATGTTATATGTTGGAACAATGCTGTATGTTATTTCTGTGGCTTGGTTCTGAAAGGGCCAATGTCACGAAACCTGTTTTTGAGCTATGAGCATTTGAAGTTTTGCTTATAGTTCTCCAATTATTATTTTCAACATCTAACTTTAAATAACATTATACTTTCATTTTTGGGAAGTCACTTTATTAAACGCTAATTTTTCTATCGTATTCTTTAAAAATTGCCAGGTCTCTAATCTTTATTGGTATTCTAACATTGTTGGCAAGGGCATATTTAATTAAACGTTAACTGTTCGTTTAGTTCTTAACAGAGACATTGGCCCTTTTAACATGTTGCGAGGCAGGATAAAACGCGTTTGAATCAGTTAATATCTCAATTTCGATAAAAAAAAAATTGACATTGGCCCTTTGAGAACCAAACCACAGATTTATTGACGAACTTACTAATAAGACATTATTCCTAACCTTATAAATAAAAAAAACAAAGAAAAGCTTAAAATAACATACGTAATAGACGTAACACATTAAGCTTATATAGCATGTAATTACCGTATTTACTTGTGGTAGCACACACTCCTTAATCAAAACCAAATTTTACAATCATATCACTTCAAAACTAATATATCAGTTTTAACATATTTCAAAGAGTACACACTTTTTCTACCAATGTCACATATTGGTAAATCAGTTGGCAGGTAAGGGCAGTCCATATTACAAGTGCAGGGCAGTGCTGAGAAGCTGTGATCCAGTCTTGGTCAAGATCGCCCCTGCGTATTTTAAATGGAAGTGTTCTCGCTAGACGTTCCATGCCGTCGAAATCAATGTCTGTTGACCGTTGCGCCGCCTTCGGCCCCTGAATATTAACCTTTTTGCCTCGTTTATGGTGAATTATCAGTACATATGCACAATAAAATAGGAAATAAGGAGACAGCCTCTTTCGTTCAAATGTCGTCAAATGTAGTATGGCAGATAACGTGTTAAAAGTATCATCCCTGTGGGCGAGGTCAGTAGAATGACACCCACGGTATCCCCTGCCCGCAGTAAAAGGCGACTAAAAGGGACCCAGTGGCTCTCAAATCGGGAGTGTGCGATGCGACCACGGGGCCCTTAGCCGAGTCCTGGCATTGCTTCCACTTACTTCTCCCAGGCTCCTCACTTTCATCTCTCCTATCCGACCTTCCTTAGTCAACTCGTGTTTTTTCAACCCTGATGGTATTGAGAGTATTCGTGGCCTAGGGAGTCATTCATTTTCACACCCTTCATTGCCCTTGTCTTTCTTTGTCCGATATATTCATTTTTCGAAATGTCGGATCGCTTCTATTTTTTTCTATCTAATTAGTGTTATATAGAGGATGGTTGTCTAGTTGTACCTCCTGTTTAAACAATAACCACCACCTCCTTCACAATTGTGCCTACATTCGATATCAGTCGTAACATTTGTAAAGAACATACAAATTCCACACAAATTAATATATAGGAACAATTGTACCCATACTGGGTAATTTAGGGCAACTATTACATAATTCGGTTTCACAAACAGGTCTACAAATGGAATTGTTGGATGAGAACCTCCAGAAGTCACTTCCTTGGCTTGAAGTCTCGTCCTCTCTACTTTCATTGCGTCACCGGCTGAACTCATAAAGCATACGGGCATTGGAATGTTCGAAATAGAAAATAGGCACTACATAAAATATAACAAAAGTAGGATTCTCTATAATGTGAGAGGAATACACTAATATTATTAAATGAGAAGAATCTTCGTTGAAATATATTTGCTGAACATTTTATTATACTGATAAAATCACACGAGATGGTGCCATACTAAAACATATAAACAAAGAAACCATCAAGACTGATGCAAAAATTATATATATATAGTATGCCTCAACGTCCTTTTAGTTCGTTCACAGTTGTAGTTGGTCCTTGGCATACCTCAAATCATTTGATTAATACACACTGATACGTGGATTTATGTATCTATAACAGTGATACTAAATGGCATCTAATGTTTTAATAAGCTGATAAAAATGGATATTAAATAGCATCCATCGTGTTACTTAATTAATTATCATTAATGATATATTTAATTAACATCATTAGCCATGTATTTAATTATCATGGTTGTCGAAAGTATCACAAGTACATCTACTTTACCCACGAGATTGCATCGCCGCATATCAAACACATGGTCTATTTGACCATGATATTTATATATTACACTGAACACATACGTGTATCCTGGGTTTACCTAACAAATCGGAATCGAACCCATCACCATAGAACACTTTGGGGGATGAAATAACACGTAAACACATTACATAGAAAAATATCAAATATATATCACACAATACATCTTGAAGATATGGCTAAATCAAGCCATAGTATCAGGTTAAATTCTTCGTTCCAACATGGGTAGAACTAAGGTACTCTAGCTTCCGAGGTAAAAAATTTAAAACTCCAATCACGAGCTAATTTAAAGCATAAACATGGGAAGGGATCTACCCTTCGCAAAATCAGAAAATTATCCGCATTACTCATAACGTATCATTAGAATGGAATTGAGACTGCATTGGCAAAATGAAAGAGAGATCCAGCAAGTATACATTAAGCTTGTTGGGGACAACAGAATCTTCCTCAGACCCTACAAGTCCTCACGTAGTAAAACTGTCAATCATGACAACAGCTGTGTGTCCAGCTCCGTTGCTACAAAACACATTGAACTCGTCATTTCTTTCTTTCTTTCTTTCTTTCTTTCTTTCTTTCTTTCTTTTATATATCATCTCGGCTTGTTCTCAAGTACGCATTCATTTGAGAGCCATTACTTCTTATTATTCATATCTGGCTATATATATAGCCTAATTCAATATATCACAACAGCCATAATTATTATAATCCTTCGTCATTCCAACGTCTCAAAAATTCACAAGCTTTACCCTCCATATCATACTACTGCATCTCAAATCCGTTCTATTAATTTACAGAGAAGACTCCATTCTTACAGGTTATTTAATTCTTCTCGCATATCTATATAATTCACATAATAACTCGGTTTGGGACATCTTCAATGATCATCTATTATCATACGGGATTTATAAATACCTGAATCACCTTGAAGCAAACATATACTTTATCTTCAAACTACTATGTAAGTCTTTACCAGATAGTAACATTACGAAGAAGTTATAAGTTTAGCTAAAGCGCTAATCTTCTTAAAATATTTGCTTCATATACACTAAGAATTTTTTTTTTTTTTTTTTTTTGCTAGGGGCTTTACGTCGCACCGACACAGGTAGGTCTTATGGCGACGACGGGATAGGAAAGGCCTAGGAGTTGGAAGGAAGCGGCCGTGGCCTTAATTAAGGTACAGCCCCAGCATTTGCCTGGTGTGAAAATGGGAAACCACGGAAAACCATCTTCAGGGCTGCCGATAGTGGGATTCGAACCTACTATCTCCCGGATGCAAGCTCACAGCCGCGCGCCTCTAAACACTAAGAATTTATGGGATCTATATAATAATTCATGCAAATAAACCTGCTAAATATCAATGATTATTCTTAGATCACTTGAAAACCCTAATTAAATTAATAAATAATCTTTTCCCAGTCACACGCGTATAGTGTTCCCTACATTTAATATTGTTATTAAATATAACATTCTAATATTTACAAAAATAAAAATTGCTATTGGCATAAAAATCTCGTGGTTTAATGTATTCAAATCAGTTGTACTTATCAAATGCTGGGTATGGTTTGCCGTCATCTCTAGGTACACCTTAGGTCTTTACTCTATCATGATGAGTGGTTTTCTCACTAATAGTCCTGGGTTCCTCTTCATCCTACCACGATCGATGTCTCGAACTGTGGTCTTCTTAGTTGAGTCTCTGGACGTTCGCTGTAGAAATGACTGCAGGCACTTAGGCGCGATTCTTGTAGGCTCCAGATCTCGGGGTTCGACGACCACTCACGAACATACAGGCAAAATGGGAAATCAGTTAGTAAACACTGTTTATGTACTTTCAAAGGAATCTACTGGTGATAATATCCACTAATAACTTTAAATAGATTAATGCAAATAGTGGTAAGTTTGTAGAAATCACTGCTCATTTCCCTATTAATCACACAGTCTATCACCACGAGTGTCCATGGAGTATGCAAACGCTAATTTTATCAGGAATAGTTCTTTAATTTTACTGAACGTCACTCATACTCAAAATGCTTTAGATCGGTCACTATTAATTACTGAACGTAATTAGCTGTCTTGCTACCTCTAAACAACCTGGCGCGTTTGCCTTTTCACTGACGATTGCATCATGAGCCGCAACTGACTGTCGTTGTTATTTAAAATGTAAAATGTTGAGATAAGACTTCTATTCATCAATACTGTACATTATCTTGTACCACACGGCTTATTTCGCAATATTTTACATCGCACTGATGTGTTTTTCTTCTATGACACAACACTTCATACATTGATATCCAAGTTCACTCCTAACGTGTGAGTACTGCGGCTACACAAATGACAATGGGATACTGTATCTAGGTCCCGGTTCTACTTATAGCATCCGGACAAAATGGTCATGGGGGAGGTAAATCATGTTCCTGCTCAAAACGATGGTCTGGTAATCGGAATCTTTCATCGACGTGAAAACAATCAAATTATAGCTCGCAACCCCTACTTTCTACTGATCAGTTGTAAAACCAAAGCGATCAGTGGGTCATTCACAATCTCAAAAGCGTCCTTTTAGAAAATCGTGCGTCATGGTTCATCACGCAAGACTTCCCACTTTTTTCCACACGTTGCCAGATTTCATCAGTCATCTTTAATCTGCGTACCACTGTATGACAGGCGTCATTACCGATCCACTATTAAAGTATTGCATTTATATGCATCAACAATTAGCATTAAATACATCGGTTCGAGCGAGACCTGACTCATAAATTTCCAAAAATTATTTCAGGTGAAGGTGTTCTTCTTCTTCCTCTTTTTAGTAAATTATGGTGAAGTGGCACCAATGAATGCGGTATTGAATTAGTAAAGGACATTTAATTCTCAAGAGTTAACACATCTTAATTCAGCCCACTCTCCGACAACCTGCATTTCCACACGTAGCGTCATCTCTCCTTCTCGCTCACTCGAAAAGAGAGCGCGATTTCAAGGTTCAGTGGTACTACGCTATCCTTCCCTCGTTACAGCGCAGAAAACTGCTCCCTTCGGGCTGGGATATCGCAAATCACATCCTGGTTAGGCATGTAGACTGCTAATTACTACATTATATGTCACGGAATGTTGCGGAAAACGGCATATATGATTGACTAGACCTTCTAATATGCCTATGCCATGGTGATGAACGGGCACACAATAACATCATGAATGGTAATCTGGAGACCAGAAATTTTGTGTACTGCAGTAGAAATAACGCGTACAGCGTTGATCGACTCATCTTATATGGAGCTGTCCTTCCAGCCACCTCCTTGAACTCTTCGGATTTTGTATGGCATTCCGGAATCTCTTAACTTCTTCCATTTCACACTGTTCCACATAGACATGTTATTTTCTCATTTCTTTGACCTATCAAGCCGTTTTATACTGTTTGGCGAAACATGTATACTTCCAGCGTCCGTCATCTTTGCTATACAGCATTATTCCACTGATGTGCTTCGGATATCTGACCTTTACTGCCACCTAGAGATGGATATTTGACCTTCCTGTGACTTTTCCATGTGTAAGGCATGCCATACATCAAAGTTCCATTAAAAACTCAACTTCATTTAAAATGTTCCATACACCGTTGTTGGGCGGCGTACTTCAATTCTTGGGAACTGTTCGTGCAACCGTGACACAAGTAACTTGCAATAAACGCCTGGCTTCGGATTATCCAAATTTAAGCTTCGAAAATTCGAATTAAATACTTTTTTGCATTGATTAGAACAGGAATTTCAAGGGTAATAAGTTTTATGTCCAAAGGTTTCCCAGTTTCAGGAACACAAATTGAAAGTCAGAGAGACGCCTAAAAAGAAACTTTTCGCACGATGAGTATTGCGCATGAAACGAATCTTTACCAAGGAATTTTGCTTAAATAATACGTGAACCTTATAACTTTATTCAGGTGGATAATAACCCGTGAAAATGCAGCACTTCAGTGCATTGAATTCGAAGTTAAATAAGAGTCATTTACAGTTTTTGGCATAGCTTGAGTCATGAGTCATTTATTAAGGAGTAACTCAAATAACGAATGGGTTCCGCCTATATGCTTTTACTTATATTATGATGGAGAAAAAACACGGCAAGTTGGCTGAATGGTCAGAGTATTGGCGGTCGGTTCACAGTATCCCGGATTCGATTCCCAACGGGGTCAAGGATTCAAGGGAGTAGCTGTTAATCTTAATACACTTCTCTACATCTACATCATCACGCTACCAGAAGCATGCAATAGTGAATGCATACCTCAAAACAGCTTTGGCGCCAGGAAAGGTATCCAGCCGTAAAACTGGGGCAAATTCACGTCACGTTTGATAAATATGCCAGAAAGAATAATAATAATATAACATTGTGAAAAAAGATGTCCATAGTTATTATTCCGACATTTTATCGGAGAAAGTGCCATTCAAAAACGAATTTGCAGATAGCTTGTAAAATTTCAGTCACTAATGATAATTTTGCAGTTGCCAATATTGGCTCCTCCAAGAATGCAAATAATACAGGAATTACTCATCGATTTTTTTTATTTATTTTACTATTTGCTTTACGTCGCACCGACACAAATTAACTTTATGGCGATGATGATATAGGAAAGGCCTAGGGTTGGGAACGAAGCGGCCGTGGCCTTAGTCAACGTTCATCCCCAGCCTTTGCCTTGTTCGAAAATGGGAAACCACGGTCTACCACCTTCAGCACTGCCAACAGTGGGGTTCCAATCCACTATCTCCCGGATATAATCTCACAGATGCACACCCTTAACCGCACGGCCAACTCACTCGGTACTCATCGAATTGTTTACTGCAACAAATATCCACTCCATAGTTTAAACTGTTTTGTAAAATTTGAATAAACAATTGACATTCAAGTTGCATTTGCTTGCTGCAGAGCATGAAGACTTGAATAAGTTTTGTTCGTTTCACTGACTCCAATGTCGTGATACTGTGAAGTCCTTACATACATACATACATACATACATACATACATACATACATACATACATACATACATACATACATACATACATACATACATACATACATTATCATTATAGACTGTTATGCCTCTCAGCGTTCAGTCTGCAAGCCTCTGAGAATTTACTAAACGTCGCCACAATCCTCGATTTGCAACTAGTGTTGTGGTCTCATTTAGTTCTATAGCTCTTATCTTTAAATCGTTAGAAACCGAGTCTAACCATCGTCGTCTTCGTCTCTCTCTACTTCTCTTACTCTCCATAGCAGAGTCCATTATTCTCCTAGGTAACCTATCCTCCTCCATTCGCCTCACATGACCCCACCACCGAAGCCGATTTATGCGTACAACTTCATCCATCGAGTACATTCCTAAATTAGCCTTTATCTCCTCATTCCTTTTAAAAACAATTTTTATTATGAGATAATATGGTCAATGTGGCATCAAAGTACTAAATTACCTGTTGTACTTATCTTTAGATTTGCATGGTTCTATAGAATCGTGTAGCTCACCTAACACTTTCAACTATGCACTCTAAAGGTATTCAATATCTTCGGAATATGATACCGACTCCTTTGTTCTGAGAAACGTTGTTGTAATAACTTTGCAACTCGATGTGATTATAATGTACCCGTAGGAGGGAAATTGAGATAGCAGTTTATCTCTGTGAGCGCAGATACAGTGTTATGCATATTATCATTAGCAAACTCCGAGCGGAAACTTTAATTAACAATGCTTAAAGTAAAATGTGCACTAACATAAATTATGTGAAATATAACGTGTTTTATTTTACCACTGGATCCACATGTGACCACAGAAAACTACACATTAAGAATAGAATAGTAGCAGCAGAAGTAATGGTATTTGTAGTATTACGAATATTATGGAGAATCCTGAACAGCTGCATACAGTAATTTCAGGGAGGAAAAACATTAATGAACCCACAATTCTTTACGCGCAGATTCCCGAGGCCAGGTGAAGAGGATAATATTGGCATTAAAGGAACACTACCGAAATATTCAGCAGATATATTGAAAACAGTTTAAAGGCTGATAATATCAAGATAATTTTCCGTTCATTGGTGTTATTTCTACAGAAATGAAATAATAACGTGTTAAAAACTAAAGAAGGCACTTTATTACACGCTATATAAATTGCAGTTATGAAAATACACTGACTGACAGAGCAAATGCAACACCAAGAAGGAGTGGTCAGAACTTTATGCCAATTGCAGGGTAGACTGACGTCACTGAGGTATGCTCATGATGTGAAATGCGCCGCTGTGCTGCGCACGTAGCGAACGAAAAATGGGACACGGCGTTGGCGAATGGCCCACTTCGTACCGTGATTTCTCAGCCGACAGTCATTGTAGAACGTGTTGTCGTGTGCCACAGGACACGTGTATAGCTAAGAATGCCAGGCCGCCGTCAACGGAGGCATTTCCAGCAGACAGACGACTTTACGAGGGGTATGGTGATCGGGCTGAGAAGGGCAGGTTGGTCGCTTCGTCAAATCGCAGCCGATACCCATAGGGATGTGTCCACGGTGCAGCGCCTGTGGCGAAGATGGTTGGCGCAGGGACATGTGGCACGTGCGAGGGGTCCAGGTGCAGCCCGAGTGACGTCAGCACGCGAGGATCGGCGCATCCGCCGCCAAGCGGTGGCAGCCCCGCACGCCACGTCAACCGCCATTCTTCAGCATGTGCAAGACACCCTGGCTGTTCCAATATCGACCAGAACAATTCCCCGTCGATTGGTTGAAGGAGGCCTGCACTCCCGGCGTCCGCTCAGAAGACTACCATTGACTCCACAGCATAGACGTGCACGCCTGGCATGGTGCCGGGCTAGAGCGACTTGGATGAGGGAATGGCGGAATGGCGGAACGTCGTGTTCTCCGATGAGTCACGCTTCTGTTCTGTCAGTGATAGTCACCGCAGACGAGTGTGGCGTCGGCGTGGAGAAAGGTCAAATCCGGCAGTAACTGTGGAGCGCCCTACCGCTAGACAACGCGGCATCATGGTTTGGGGCGCTATTGCGTATGATTCCACGTCACCTCTAGTGCGTATTCAAGGCACGTTAAATGCCCACCGCTACGTGCAGCATGTGCTGCGGCCGGTGGCACTCCCGTACCTTCAGGGGCTGCCCAATGCTCTGTTTCAGCAGGATAATGCCCGCCCACACACTGCTCGCATCTCCCAACAGGCTCTACGAGGTGTACAGATGCTTCCGTGGCCAGCGTACTCTCCGGATCTCTCACCAATCGAACACGTGTGGGATCTCATTGGACGCCGTTTGCAAACTCTGCCCCAGCCTCGTACGGACGACCAACTGTGGCAAATGGTTGACAGAGAATGGAGAACCATCCCTCAGGACACCATCCGCACTCTTATTGACTCTGTACCTCGACGTGTTTCTGCGTGCATCGCCGCTCGCGGTGGTCCTACATCCTACTGAGTCGATGCCGTGCGCATTGTGTAACCTGCATATCGGTTTGAAATAAACATCAATTATTCGTCCGTGCCGTCTCTGTTTTTTCCCCAACTTTCATCCCTTTCGAACCACTCCTTCTTGGTGTTGCATTTGCTCTGTCAGTCAGTGTATTTAACTGATTAAGTTCAACGGCAACTGAATCATATTTACAAAGACGGCGGTAGTGGGTGATATAGTGATGTCGTAGAGACCGGATATTCGACGGCCGTACGGTCCTGAATCGGGATGCGACTCAGGCCTAATTGCCGTGAGTATTGGGGCACTCACCCCACCGACGCACCACTTTGAAGATCACCGTGTGGTAAAACACCGTGTCCTGCTGTGTGAAGAAGTTCGTAATCACCTGCTGGACATTCTAGTCCGACAGGAAGCGTCGAATCTTCAAGGCCTTTCTGAGGGGACCGCATGGGGACAGATCATGACTATAAGCCTCATCGACCGCCCGCCTGTTGTTTTCCGTAATGGATGAGGCTGGCCTCCCAGATCGGTCGGCGTCCTGTGTCGGAATGTGACCTGCATCCATGTCCGTGCTTATATACCCACATCGGAGTCGCGCTACGTTGCATGTCCTTTGCAGCAACAGCCTCAAACGGAATCTTTTGATTACGCCTTATAGGTTAGAACGCACACTTACTGAAAGGAGTAAAAAGTACACTCTAGCCCGGACAGCAGTCCTGCTATGAGATTTGCAGAGACGCGGCCTGTTAGAACCCCTAAATGTTTTATGTTACTCTCGCTATATTACGGAAGAGCGGGCTGGACAACAACACCTGCCAGACTTCTTGTCTTTATAGTGATGTGTAATATATAGGAGTACTGGGCAAGTTAAAATGATAACATCAAATACATTTCCTACCAACTCCCTAACTAATATTACTGTCAAACATGAACTTCAAATAACAGAGTCCCTTGCGTGTCACTCATCTATCTATATAAATAAAATTGTTTCTGTTTGTCTGTTTGTCTGTCTGTTTGTCTGTTCCACCATCACGTCGAAACGGCTGGATAGATCTCAACCAAACTTCATATTTAGAGTATACTGACCCCGGGGAAGGTTTCGATATGCATATCATTTTAAAATCTTTGAAAAGACGGGGGTTTTATAGGAAAAACGGTTTTCCTCCATTTTCTCTTATACTATTATAGGCAAAATATCGAATTTGTCGTATAAGGACGAGACAAAGCTCAATTTAATCCTCTTGACGCAAAGAACAAAACTCGGTAAGCCCTACGGGCCCGAAAACCATGTTTTAAGGCCCTAAAACCAACCGTTACGGAGATATTGGCACCACACTACCCCTGCTCTAGGAATCGGATAAAGAAATGAACTGCCGTAACCATGGCAACGTCAGCTCCAGGATTCTAGAGCAGTGAGATTATGCATGTACGTTTGGGCATAGCTGTCAACCAAAATAGGTACAAATAAGACTTAATATCTGGGAAAAAAATATACTGTTGTGTAAGGCACTCATAGGACTCCTTTGGGCGGGGATAAATAAAATTGTTTCTGTTTGTCTGTCTGTTTGTCTGTTCCACCATCACGTCGAAACGGCTGGATAGATCTCAACCAAACTTCATATTTAGGGTATACTCATCCCGGAGAAGGTTTTGATATGCATATCATTTTAAAATCCTTGAATAGACAGGGGGTTTATAGGAAAACCAGAATGGTTTTTCCACCATCACGTCGAAACGGCTGGATAGATCTCAACCAAACTTCATATTTAGAGGATACTCATCGCGGGGAAGTTTTCCATATGCATATCATTTTAAAATATTTGAATATTTGGGGGTTTATAGGAAAATCAGAATGGTTTTTCCACCATCACGTCGAAACGGCTGGATGGATCTCAACCAAACATTGTATTTAGAGTATACTAATCCCGGGGAAGGTTTAGATATGCATATCATTTTAAAATCCTTGAATAGACGGGGGGTTTATAGGAAAACCAGAGTGGTTTTCCCACCATCACGTCGAAACGGCTGGATAGATCTCAGCCAAACTTCATATTTAGAGTATACTCATCCCAGGAAAGGTTCCGATATGCATATAATTTTAAAATCTTTGAATAGACGGGGTGTTTATAGGAAAACCACAGTGGTTTTCCTCTATTTTCTCTTATACTATTGATTTTCTGTAAACTTCGTTTACCGTACGTGAAACGTCTCTTCATTATAAACAACTTTCGTTATGTTCATAATTTACCTTACTCTTCACATGACGGAGAAATTTACAATTTTCTGCTGGTATCATGCTCTGCATTTAGTGACCGACAGACCGACAACGAACCTACAGGTTACCATGGCAACGTCTCTGACTGCATGCCAGTAGGGAAGTAACGTATTGCCATTTTCCTCATCATGCTTTTAAATTCGTGGTTGTTCCTTGGGTAGATGGCAAGAGAGGCATCAATCGGCTCATCTGCGGGATATTGGCGGAATATCGTTGGAGGTTATAACCGCCCTCGAATAGGTTAAGTAATAACACCATTAGTCATCTTCATATTTGTTTACCTAAGAATCACTGAACCTAAATTTCTCCTCTGTTAGCGCTTTATTATATCCATAACTCACGGCATTTATTTATTTGTCGTTATCCGGCTGTCCTCAGTTATAATCCATTTTCTATTAGTTTCAACATTCTTAACTGTATTATTTTCTTCCTTAATTACGCCGTATGTACGTGAATGCTAGAAACTACTGGATGCATTTCCACCAAGATTCGTATTTAGAATACACCTGTCCTTGATAGGTTTCAGGGCAAATATTGTTTCTAAATCCCTGAACTAACTGGGGGTTTATACGAAACCGAAACAGTGATTTTGCACTTCCAAAAAATATACACAACAAAAGTTTATGGAAGTCTACCTACCTTGGTAGAAATTAATGTCTAAACCTTTTTTTCTCATGTGCATCATTTCGATACGAGGATCAATAAGGGAGATATCATTAAAGGACCGTTTTTCTGTACAAGTCCCATCGGACTTAACTCACGAGCGGGTGCGTGTAAAGCGTATTCCTTACAACTTGAAAACTACTGAAGACATTCGAAACAAAATTTATATTTAGCATCCACCTGTCCAAAGGTAGGTTTTAAACGTAAATAACTTTTCATGTTCCGGAATGGACTGGCGGTTTATAAGGAACCGAAATGGTGATTTTACTCTTCCACAATATATACAGAACAAGACCAACCTGACTGGAAATCGACCAAACCTGATGGAATTCCACCTCTAAACCTTTTTTTTCATGTGCATTTTTTCGTCAGGAGGATTAATAAGGGAGATATCATGAATGGTCACTTTTGCAGATTAAGTCCAGCGGACATAGCCCAAAAGGTGTTTTACATGGAGCAGATTCCTTATCTATATAAATCAAATCGTAACGACTGTGTACCTCTACACTGACTATTTTGGCGAAATTTTCGTACAGCTTTCCGTTTAAGGGGTAATAATAACAATCTCCATAATTTTTGATTTCCTGAAAGTCCTAATTTTTACCCGCCTCCCCAAAATCCACATTGTGGCATAATCTGCCAGAAGAATAAGAAGATAATTGAAATTTGACAAAATTATACGTTTTAGCCTGTAACGAATGAAAAATCCTATATCATTAAATTTTTCATTTTTTATCCCCGAAGAATATCGAAATATGCAGGCAATTTTAATGATGGTGCAGACCTTCGGAAATTCCTATCACGTAACGGATTGCACAATCTCCGTTCAATTTGGAATGATCTACAACCTTGGTCTTATGACTTTATGCCGTATCTGTATCCCTTTTACGTTTGATTTTTCTCTATTAATCGATGTTAAGTCAATTTGGAATTTTCACATGCATTATTCATACTTTCAATTACTTATATGAAATACAGAATCATCAAACTCTTCACGAAAATTGGCCCACTCAGTAGCCATATGTGAGCCAAATGCTACGTATGTAGCTGTCACATTATTATCCGAAAAGTAATGTAATGTGAGATGATCTTACAAAACCTTTACCCTGTTCCACGTTTCTAAATCTGACCCAAGAATAGATGACATATCATTGGACCAGCCATTTAGGCCACTAAATCCGGCGTGTCTTATGGTATAATCCTTTGTCGATATGACGTACGTTTAGTAGCAGTTAATCTGTAAATGAAGGTCTTCAATATTGTAAACACGCATATACTTTCGTATGTCGATCTATATATATTCACTGATGTCGATTTAGCGATCGAGAAAGGGTCGGTCTGCTATTGTAATCAGTACTCCCCACACCGACTTTGACTGGCAGTAGGAAAGGGTTCCTTCTCCAACTCCTGTGTAACTGTCATTAGTAAGGAAGGCCTACAATTGTAATGAATAGTTCCCTTCTCGATTTGACTTGCAGAAGGTAAGTGAGCATGCAGTTTTGTTTAAAACTCCCCTACCCGATTGTGTTTGGCAGTAGGCAAGGGTGCCCGCCATTATAAAGAAATGTACTCATCTAAAATGTGACTGGCATTAGGCATAGTGGCCTGCTATTTTGATGGAAACTCACCAACTTGGTGTGACTGGCAGTACGCTGGCTGGCAGTAGGAAAAGGGGCCTGTCATTATAATGATAACTGCACAACTCAATTTCGAGTGATAGTAGGGTAATTGCCTGCCATTATAATAAAAACTGTAATCTGTCTGGAGGTAGGAAAGAGGGGCTGCCATTTTAACGAAAACTCCCCAAATCGATTCTGTCCGCATAGTAGGCAATGGGGCCTGCAATTATAATGTAAACTTCCCAACCTGATTGTGAATGCCAGTAGGCAAGTGAGCCTGCCGTTATATCACAAATCCGTAACAAACACTTTACATTGGAAACGTACGGGGACCTCCCCATGCTCTTTCTCGGATAACGCTAAGAGACATGCAATTTTAAAACTATCTTATTTACTGCATGTACACTATTTACTTCGATATTCGAATACAATGTAGAATACCGTAGCGAAGCACGGGTACATTCGCTAGTCTACATATATATATAAAGTAGCTTGTCCTGACTGACTGACTGACTGACTGACTGACTGACTCATCATCGCCGAGCCAAAACTACTGCACATAAAGAAATGAAATTTTGGGGATATATTCATATTACGATGTAGGTGCTCGCTAAGAGAGGATTTTTGGATATTCCGTCGCTAAGGGGGTGAAAAGGGGGGTGAAATTTAAAAATGAGTGTGTTTATATCTCAAAATTTACAGATGTGAAAATTGGTATTTAGAATTTTCTTTAAAAATAAGGAAACACGTATTTTTTGTTTTCAGACAATCCCAATAGGAGGGGTGAAAAAGGGTGAAAAAGGGGTTGAATGCCTAATCAGGATACCGGAGCTTATATCTCAGAAACTGAAGATATTAAAGACCTGCAAATTGGTACTTTTGATCTCTTTTAAAAATAAAGAAACACGTATTTTTTTGTTTTTGGAAAATCCAATTAATGGGAGAGTGAAAAGGGGGTGAATTTTAAAAATGAGTGAATCTATATCTCCAAACTTTTAAAGTTTGCAGATGTAAAAATTGGTATTTAGAATCTTCATTAAAAATAAACACGCATTTTTTTGTTTTCGGAAAATCGCAATAGGAATCGTGAAAAGGGGTGAAAAAGGGGTTGAATGCCTTTAATGAGGCTACTTATATCTCAGAACCTGAAGATATTACAGACCTGAAAATTGGTGTTTGGGATCTCTTTTTTAAGATAAAGAAACACGTATTCTTTGTTTTTGGAAAATCCAATTACTGGGGGGGGGGTTAAGAGTGGGTGACTTTTTAAAATGAGTGTATCTATATCTCAAAACTTTTAAAGTGTATGGATATAAAAATTGGTATTTAGAATCTCCTTTAAAAATAAAGAAACACGTATTCTTTTGTTTTCGGAAAATCCCAATTGGAAGGGTGTAAAAGGGTGAATAATGGGTTGAATGCCTTTAATGAGGCTACTTATATTTCAGAACCTGAAGATATTACAGACCTGAAAATTGGTATTTGGGATCTACTTTAAAAGTAAAGAAACACGTATTTTTTCGTTTTTGAAAAATTCAAATATTGGGGGGTGAAAAGGGGGTGTGAATTTTTTAAAATGAATGTGTCTACATCTTAAAACTTTAAAATTTACAGATGTAAAAATTGGTAGTTAGAATCTCCTCTAAAAATAAAGGAACACGTATTTTTTGTTTCCTGTAAATCCCAATAGGAGCGGTGTAAAAGGGTGAAAAATGGGTTGAATGCCTTTAATGAGGATACTTATATTTCAGAACCTGAAGATATTACAGAACTGAAAATTTGTATATGGGACCTCCTTTAAAAATAAAGAAACACTTATTTTTTAGTTTTTGGAAAATCCAATTAATGGCGGTTAAACAGGAGTGACAAATTGGGGTGAATTTTTTGAAAGGCTATATCTACAGAGTATCGTGGAAACGTAAAATGTTACAGACGTAAAAAGTGGGTGTTTGGAATCTCCTGTAAATGTAAAGAAACACAGGTGATTTGTTTTTTGAAACTCCACTTAAGGGGAACTCAAAAGGGGTGACATTTTAAAATGAGAATTTTTACAGTATATCTAAAAAAACTTAACATGTTACAGAAGTGAAAAATGGTATTTTTTATCTCTATTAAACATAACGAATCGTGTATTTTTAGTTTTCGGAAATACCACTTGGGTGGTGGGGGGTGGGTAAAAGTGACTGAAAATGGTGATGAATTCTTTTAATTAGGCTACTGATATCTCAAAAATGAAGATGTTACAGACGTGAAATTTGATATTTGCAATCTGCTTTAAAAGTAAAGAAAGACGTATTCTCGGAAAATCCAATGAAGGGGGGGGGGGTTGAAAGAATTAAAAATTTAATTGACTTAATTGTATGAGAATGCATACATCTAATAAAAACTAAAGTTGTTACAGACGTGAAAATTCGTATTTAGATCTCCTTTAAAAACAAAGAAAAACGCGTTTTGGTGGGGAAACCATCTTGGAGGGTGGGAGTGTAAAGGAGTTGAATTCCTTTCATGGGGACACATAAAGCAAAAACTGAAGAAGTTAGAGTCGTGATAATTGGTATTTAGAAGACCTTTTACTATTAAAGAAACAAGTATTTTTTGCGGGAAAATTCACTTGGGGGGCGGGGGAGAGTAGTGTGAAATGAAGTGAAAAAAGTAAATTATTTTTATGGGGATGCTTATATCTCAAAACTGAAGACAATAGACGTGAACATTGGTGTTTGGAATCTCCTTTAAACATAAAGAAACAAGCCTTCTTTTAATTTTTTTTGGGGGGGGGAGGTAGGGGTGGCGGTAAATAAACTTAACGGCGGTGGGGTGTAGAAGGAGGTGAGACCAATTGATTTTACCGTTCTTAATGCACTTATAAGTATCCTCCGTTGCTCAGGCGGCAGCGCGCCGGTCTCTCACAGCTGGGTTCCGTGGTTCAAATCCCGGTCACTCGATGTGATATTCGTGCTGGAAAAAACGGAGGCGGGACAGGTTTTACTCCGGATACTCCGGTTTTCCCTGTCATCAGCCATTCCAGCAACACATAATAATAATAATAATAATAATAATAATAATAATAATAATAATAATAATAATGTTCCGGACCGTCGTCAAATGTGCGGACCGCGCTGGAAACGGCTCCTGGACGGGTAATGACTAAGAATGCAGTCCGGCCGCGGGTTCAGTGCCGCCAAAGCACCCAATATGACACCACGCCGGATCTCCTGAAGGATTTTATACATATTAAAATGATTATAGGAAAAGATGGCAAAGATTTACGGACCCAACTGACCGGAAGGAATACCTGAGCCTAGCCCGGGAAGTACGAAATCGATTGCTGAAAAGGAAGATTGAAAAAAGGGAGGAAACGTGCCGGAATCTAATAGAAAACGAGTCAGATCGGAAATTTTGGTGGATTCTCTCAGAAAACGAGTCAGATCGCGAATTTCGGCGGATTATATATCTAAAACAATAAGCATTCAATTATAAATTTCAGTATAATACCGTAGCGAAGCACGGGTATCTTGCTAGTCTATATAAATAAAATTGTTTCTGTTTGTCTGTTTGTCTGTCTGTTTGTCTGTTCCACCATCACGTTGAAACGGCTGGATAGATCTCAACCAAACTTCATATTTAGAGTATACTGACCCCGGGGAAGGTTTCGATATGCATATCATTTTAAAATCTTTGAAAAGACGGGGGTTTTATAGGAAAAACGGTTTTCCTCCATTTTCTCTTATACTATTATAGGCAAAATATCGAATTTGTCGTATAAGGACGAGACAAAGCTCAATTTAATCCTCTTGACGCAAAGAACAAAACTCGGTAAGCCCTACGGGCCCGAAAACCATGTTTTAAGGCCCTAAAACCAACCGTTACGGAGATATTGGCACCACACTACCCCTGCTCTAGGAATCGGATAAAGAAATGAACTGCCGTAACCATGGCAACGTCAGCTCCAGGATTCTAGAGCAGTGAGATTATGCATGTACGTTTGGACATAGCTGTCAACCAAAATAGGTACAAATAAGACTTAATATCTGGGAAAAAAATATACTGTTGTGTAAGGCACTCATAGGACTCCTTTGGGCGGGGATAAATAAAATTGTTTCTGTTTGTCTGTCTGTTTGTCTCTTCCACCATCACGTCGAAACGGCTGGATAGATCTCAACCAAACTTCATATTTAGGGTATACTCATCCCGGAGAAGGTTTTGATATGCATATCATTTTAAAATCCTTGAATAGACAGGGGGTTTATAGGAAAACCAGAATGGTTTTTCCACCATCACGTCGAAACGGCTGGATAGATCTCAACCAAACTTCATATTTAGAGGATACTCATCGCGGGGAAGTTTTCCATATGCATATCATTTTAAAATATTTGAATATATGGGGGGTTTATAGGAAAATCAGAATGGTTTTTCCACCATCACGTCGAAACGGCTGGATGGATCTCAACCAAACATTGTATTTAGAGTATACTAATCCCGGGGAAGGTTTAGATATGCATATCATTTTAAAATCCTTGAATAGACGGGGGGTTTATAGGAAAACCAGAGTGGTTTTCCCACCATCACGTCGAAACGGCTGGATAGATCTCAGCCGAACTTCATATTTAGAGTATACTCATCCCAGGAAAGGTTCCGATATGCATATAATTTTAAAATCTTTGAATAGACGGGGTGTTTATAGGAAAACCACAGTGGTTTTCCTCTATTTTCTCTTATACTATTAATTTTCTGTAAACTTCGTTTACCGTACGTGAAACGTCTCTTCATTATAAACAACTTTCGTTATGTTCATAATTTACCTTACTCTTCACATGACGGAGAAATTTACAATTTTCTGCTGGTATCATGCTCTGCATTTAGTGACCGACAGACCGACAACGAACCTACAGGTTACCATGGCAACGTCTCTGACTGCATGCCAGTAGGGAAGTAACGTATTGCCATTTTCCTCATCATGCTTTTAAATTCGTGGTTGTTCCTTGGGTAGATGGCAAGAGAGGCATCAATCGGCTCATCTGCGGGATATTGGCGGAATATCGTTGGAGGTTATAACCGCCCTCGAATAGATTAAGTAATAACACCATTAGTCATCTTCATATTTGTTTACCTAATAATCACTGAACCTAAATTTCTCCTCTGTTAGCGCTTTATTATATCCATAACTCACGGCATTTATTTATTTGTCGTTATCCGGCTGTCCTCAGTTATAATCCATTTTCTATTAGTTTCAACATTCTTAACTGTATTATTTTCTTCCTTAATTACGCCGTATGTACGTGAATGCTAGAAACTACTGGATGCATTTCCACCAAGATTCGTATTTAGAATACACCTGTCCTTGATAGGTTTCAGGGCAAATATTGTTTCTAAATCCCTGAACTAACTGGGGGTTTATACGAAACCGAAACAGTGATTTTGCACTTCCAAAAAATATACACAACAAAAGTTTATGGAAGTCTACCTACCTTGGTAGAAATTAATGTCTAAACCTTTTTTTCTCATGTGCATCATTTCGATACGAGGATCAATAAGGGAGATATCATTAAAGGACCGTTTTTCTGTACAAGTCCCATCGGACTTAACTCACGAGCGGGTGCGTGTAAAGCGTATTCCTTACAACTTGAAAACTACTGAAGACATTCGAAACAAAATTTATATTTAGCATCCACCTGTCCAAAGGTAGGTTTTAAACGTAAATAACATTTCATGTTCCGGAATGGACTGGCGGTTTATAAGGAACCGAAATGGTGATTTTACTCTTCCACAATATATACAGAACAAGACCAACCTGACTGGAAATCGACCAAACCTGATGGAATTCCACCTCTAAACCTTTTTTTTCATGTGCATTTTTTCGTCAGGAGGATTAATAAGGGAGATATCATGAATGGTCTCTTTTGCAGGTTAAGTCCAGCGGACATAGCCCAAAAGGTGTTTTACATGGAGCAGATTCCTTATCTATATAAATCAAATCGTAACGACTGTGTACCTCTACACTGACTATTTTGGCGAAATTTTCGTACAGCTTTCCGTTTAAGGGGTAATAATAACAATCTCCATAATTTTTGATTTCCTGAAAGTCCTAATTTTTACCCGCCTCCCCAAAATCCACATTGTGGCATAATCTGCCAGAAGAATAAGAAGATAATTGAAATTTGACAAAATTATACGTTTTAGCCTGTAACGAATGAAAAATCCTATATCATTAAATTTTTCATTTTTTATCCCCGAAGAATATCGAAATATGCAGGCAATTTTAATGATGGTGCAGACCTTCGGAAATTCCTATCACGTAACGGATTGCACAATCTCCGTTCAATTTGGAATGATCTACAACCTTGGTCTTATGACTTTATGCCGTATCTGTATCCCTTTTACGTTTGATTTTTCTCTATTAATCGATGTTAAGTCAATTTGGAATTTTCACATGCATTATTCATACTTTCAATTACTTATATGAAATACAGAATCATCAAACTCTTCACGAAAATTGGCCCACTCAGTAGCCATATGTGAGCCAAATGCTACGTATGTAGCTGTCACATTATTATCCGAAAAGTAATGTAATGTGAGATGATCTTACAAAACCTTTACCCTGTTCCACGTTTCTAAATCTGACCCAAGAATAGATGACATATCATTGGACCAGCCATTTAGGCCACTAAATCCGGCGTGTCTTATGGTATAATCCTTTGTCGATATGACGTACGTTTAGTAGCAGTTAATCTGTAAATGAAGGTCTTCAATATTGTAAACACGCATATACTTTCGTATGTCGATCTATATATATTCACTGATGTCGATTTAGCGATCGAGAAAGGGTCGGTCTGCTATTGTAATCAGTACTCCCCACACCGACTTTGACTGGCAGTAGGAAAGGGTTCCTTCTCCAACTCCTGTGTAACTGTCATTAGTAAGGAAGGCCTACAATTGTAATGAATAGTTCCCTTCTCGATTTGACTTGCAGAAGGTAAGTGAGCATGCAGTTTTGTTTAAAACTCCCCTACCCGATTGTGTTTGGCAGTAGGCAAGGGTGCCCGCCATTATAAAGAAATGTACTCATCTAAAATGTGACTGGCATTAGGCATAGTGGCCTGCTATTTTGATGGAAACTCACCAACTTGGTGTGACTGGCAGTACGCTGGCTGGCAGTAGGAAAAGGGGCCTGTCATTATAATGATAACTGCACAACTCAATTTCGAGTGATAGTAGGGTAATTGCCTGCCATTATAATAAAAACTGTAATCTGTCTGGAGGTAGGAAAGGGGGGCTGCCATTTTAACGAAAACTCCCCAAATCGATTCTGTCCGCATAGTAGGCAATGGGGCCTGCAATTATAATGTAAACTTCCCAACCTGATTGTGAATGCCAGTAGGCAAGTGAGCCTGCCGTTATATCACAAATCCGTAACAAACACTTTACATTGGAAACGTACGGGGACCTCCCCATGCTCTTTCTCGGATAACGCTAAGAGACATGCAATTTTAAAACTATCTTATTTACTGCATGTACACTATTTACTTCGATATTCGAATACAATGTAGAATACCGTAGCGAAGCACGGGTACATTCGCTAGTCTATATATATATATAAAGTAGCTTGTCCTGACTGACTGACTGACTGACTGACTGACTGACTGATTCATCATCGCCGAGCCAAAACTACTGCACATAAAGAAATGAAATTTTGGGGATATATTCATATTACGATGTAGGTGCTCGCTAAGAGAGGATTTTTGGATATTCCGTCGCTAAGGGGGTGAAAAGGGGGGTGAAATTTAAAAATGAGTGTGTTTATATCTCAAAATTTACAGATGTGAAAATTGGTATTTAGAATCTTCTTTAAAAATAAGGAAACACGTATTTTTTGTTTTCAGACAATCCCAATAGGAGGGGTGAAAAAGGGTGAAAAAGGGGTTGAATGCCTAATCAGGATACCGGAGCTTATATCTCAGAAACTGAAGATATTAAAGACCTGCAAATTGGTACTTTTGATCTCTTTTAAAAATAAAGAAACACGTATTTTTTTGTTTTTGGAAAATCCAATTAATGGGAGGGTGAAAAGGGGGTGAATTTTAAAAATGAGTGAATCTATATCTCCAAACTTTTAAAGTTTGCAGATGTAAAAATTGGTATTTAGAATCTTCATTAAAAATAAACACGCATTTTTTTGTTTTCGGAAAATCGCAATAGGAATCGTGAAAAGGGGTGAAAAAGGGGTTGAATGCCTTTAATGAGGCTACTTATATCTCAGAACCTGAAGATATTACAGACCTGAAAATTGGTGTTTGGGATCTCTTTTTTAAAATAAAGAAACACGTATTCTTTGTTTTTGGAAAATCCAATTACTGGGGGGGGGGGGTTAAGAGTGGGTGACTTTTTAAAATGAGTGTATCTATATCTCAAAACTTTTAAAGTGTATGGATATAAAAATTGGTATTTAGAATCTCCTTTAAAAATAAAGAAACACGTATTCTTTTGTTTTCGGAAAATCCCAATAGGAAGGGTGTAAAAGGGTGAATAATGGGTTGAATGCCTTTAATGAGGCTACTTATATTTCAGAACCTGAAGATATTACAGACCTGAAAATTGGTATTTGGGATCTACTTTAAAAGTAAAGAAACACGTATTTTTTCGTTTTTGAAAAATTCAAATATTGGGGGGTGAAAAGGGGGTGTGAATTTTTTAAAATGAATGTGTCTACATCTTAAAACTTTAAAATTTACAGATGTAAAAATTGGTAGTTAGAATCTCCTCTAAAAATAAAGGAACACGTATTTTTTGTTTCCTGTAAATCCCAATAGGAGCGGTGTAAAAGGGTGAAAAATGGGTTGAATGCCTTTAATGAGGATACTTATATTTCAGAACCTGAAGATATTACAGAACTGAAAATTTGTATATGGGACCTCCTTTAAAAATAAAGAAACACTTATTTTTTAGTTTTTGGAAAATCCAATTAATGGCGGTTAAACAGGAGTGACAAATTGGGGTGAATTTTTTGAAAGGCTATATCTACAGAATATCGTGGAAACGTAAAATGTTACAGACGTAAAAAGTGGGTGTTTGGAATCTCCTGTAAATGTAAAGAAACATAGGTGATTTGTTTTTTGAAACTCCACTTAAGGGGAACTCAAAAGGGATGACATTTTAAAATGAGAATTTTTACAGTATATCTAAAAAAACTTAACATGTTACAGAAGTGAAAAATGGTATTTTTTTATCTCTATTAAACATAACGAATCGTGTATTTTTAGTTTTCGGAAATACCACTTGGGTGGTGGGGGGTGGGTAAAAGTGACTGAAAATGGTGATGAATTCTTTTAATTAGGCTACTGATATCTCAAAAATGAAGATGTTACAGACGTGAAATTTGATATTTGCAATCTGCTTTAAAAGTAAAGAAAGACGTATTCTCGGAAAATCCAATGAAGGGGGGGGGGGGTGAAAGAATTAAAAATTTAATTGACTTAATTGTATGAGAATGCATACATCTAATAAAAACTAAAGTTGTTACAGACGTGAAAATTCGTATTTAGATCTCCTTTAAAAACAAAGAAAAACGCGTTTTGGTGGGGAAACCATCTTGGAGGGTGGGAGTGTAAAGGAGTTGAATTCCTTTCATGGGGACACATAAAGCAAAAACTGAAGAAGTTAGAGTCGTGATAATTGGTATTTAGAAGACCTTTTACTATTAAAGAAACAAGTATTTTTTGCGGGAAAATTCACTTGGGGGGGGGGGGGGAGAGTAGTGTGAAATGAAGTGAAAAAAGTAAATTATTTTTATGGGGATGCTTATATCTCAAAACTGAAGACAATAGACGTGAACATTGGTGTTTGGAATCTCCTTTAAACATAAAGAAACAAGCCTTCTTTTAATTTTTTTGGGGGGGGGGGTAGGGGTGGCGGTAAATAAACTTAACGGCGGTGGGGTGTAGAAGGAGGTGAGACCAATTGATTTTACCGTTCTTAATGCACTTATAAGTATCCTCCGTTGCTCAGGCGGCAGCGCGCCGGTCTCTCACAGCTGGGTTCCGTGGTTCAAATTCCGGTCACTCGATGTGATATTCGTGCTGGAAAAAACGGAGGCGGGACAGGTTTTACTCCGGATACTCCGGTTTTCCCTGTCATCAGCCATTCCAGCAACACATAATAATAATAATAATAATAATAATAATAATAATAATAATAATAATAATGTTCCGGACCGTCGTCAAATGTGCGGACCGCGCTGGAAACGGCTCCTGGACGGGTAATGACTAAGAATGCAGTCCGGCCGCGGGTTCAGTGCCGCCAAAGCACCCAATATGACACCACGCCGGATCTCCTGAAGGATTTTATACATATTAAAATGATTATAGGAAAAGATGGCAAAGATTTACGGACCCAACTGACCGGAAGGAATACCTGAGCCTAGCCCGGGAAGTACGAAATCGATTGCTGAAAAGGAAGATTGAAAAATGGGAGGAAACGTGCCGGAATCTAATAGAAAACGAGTCAGATCGGAAATTTTGGTGGATTCTCGCAGAAAAGGAGTCAGATCACGAATTTCGGCGGATTATATATCTAAAACAATAAGCATTCAATTATAAATTTCAGTATAATACCGTAGCGAAGCACGGGTATCTTGCTAGTTATAACTATTGGAGATTATCTGCGAAGATTTGTCACATTTATTTTGCACAACAACTAAGGCTAGTTGTTAAAAAGGCACACGGTTTTCTTGAAACCAGTCAGAGCAAAATTCACACTGGATCCAATCGGTAGCATTCGAGAGAAACGCGTTCAAATATGAGGAATGTGAGGATCTTCAAAAGGCAGAATTATTCAGTCAGCAGTATCTAAAGATTGTTGGTTACAAGGTAAATGTCCAGATAGAGGAGGTGACTAATGCTAAAGAAGTATTAAAATTGACATATGATAACAATGATATTTACAATAAGATACAAAGATTGAAAACTAGAAAAGCGGCAGGAATTATAAGATTTCTGGGGATATACTAAAGACAATGGGTTGGGATATAGTACCATATCTGAAGAACTTATTTGATCATTGCTTGCTTGAAGGAGCTATACCAAATGAATGGAGAGTTGCTATAGTAACCCCTGTGTATAAAGGAAGGTGTGATAGACATAAAGCAGAAAATTACAGGCCAGTAAGTTTGACATGCGTTGCATGTAAGCTTTGGGAAGACATTCTTTCTAATTACATTAGGCATGTTTGCGATATTAATAACTGGTTCGACAGAAGGCAATTCGTTTTAGGAAAGGTTATTCCACTGAAGCTCAATTTGTAGGATTCCAGCAAGATATAACAGATATTTTCGATTCTGGTGATAAAATGGACTGTATCGCGATTGACCTGTCTAAAGCATTTGATAGGGTAGATCATGGGAGACTACTGGCAAAAATGTGTGCAATTGGAGTAGACAAAACAGTGACTGAATGGGTGGCTATATTTCTAGAAAATAAATCTCAGAGAATTAAAGTAGATGAAGCTTTATCTGACCCTGTAATAATTAAGTGGGGAATTCCTCAAGGCAGTATTATTGGACCTTTATATTTTCTTATCTGTATAAATGATTTGAGTAAAGGAGTGGAATCAGAGGTAAAGCTTTTTGCGGATGATGTTATTTTCTATAAAGTATTAAATAAGTTAAAAGATTGTGAGCAACTGCAAAATGACCTCGAAAATGTTGTGAGATGGACAGTAGGCAATGGTATGTTGATAAACGTGGTTAAAAGTCAGGTTGTGAGTTTCACAAATAGGAAAAGTCCGATCAGTTTTAATTACTGCGTTGATGGCGTGAAAGTTCCTTTTTTTTTGGCTAGGGGCTTTACGTCGCACCGACACAGATAGGTCTTATGGCGACGATGGGATAGGAAAGGCCTAGGAGTTGGAAGGAAGCGGCCGTGGCCTTAATTAAGGTACAGCCCCAGCATTTGCCTGGTGTGAAAATGGGAAACCACGGAAAACCATCTTCAGGGCTGCCGATAGTGGGATTCGAACCTACTATCTCCCGGATGCAAGCCTCACAGCCGCGCGCCTCTACGCGCACGGCCAACTCGCCTGGTAAAGTTCCTTTTGGGGATCGTTGTAAGTGTCTGAGTGTTAGTGTAAGGAAAGATCTTTATTGAGGTAATCACATACATTGGATTGTAAATAAAGGATACAGGTCTCTGCACATGGTTATTAGGGTGTTTAGGGGTTGTAGTAAGGATGTAAAGGAGAGGGCATATAAGTCTCTGGTAAGACCCCAACTAGAGTATGGTTCCAGTGTATGGGACCCTCACAGAATTACTTGATTCGAGAACTGGAAAAAAATCCAAAGAAAAACAGCTCGATTTGTTCTGGGTGATTTCCGACAAAAGAGTAGCGTTAGAAAAATGTTGCAAAGTTTGGGCTGGGAAGAACTGGGAGAAAGAATACGATCTGTTCGACTGAGTGGTATGTTCCGAGCTGTCAGCGGAGAAATGGCGTGGAATGACATTAGTAGACGAATAAGTGTGAGTGGCGTCTTTAAAATTAGGAAAGATTACAATATGAAGAAAAAGTTGGAATACAAGAGGACAAATTGGAGCAAATATTCGTTTATAGGAAGGTGAGTTAGGGATTGGTACAACTTACCAAGGGAGATGTTCAATAAATTTCCAATGTCATTGAAATCATTTAAGGAAAGGCTAGGAAAACAACAGATAAAGAATCTGCCACCTGGGCGACTGCCCTAAATGCAGATCAGTATTGATTGATTGGAACCAGAAAATTCTCCGTATGGTATTCTTAGAATCACACTTCGTTTAGAAGCCTTCTTTCACACATTTGTCCTAACAGCACCTTAACAAAGTGTATTTTGTTCTCCGAGGTTTAGGAACAACGAATGCTGCTTTTGGGTCTTTGGACGTATAGTGACTTACAAGATCCTCCCTTGCGCTCCACGGAACTTATTAACTGATTTGTACCGTCTCCAAATGTATTCTAGGATTTTCTTTACAACATTCACGAGATTGAAGTTGCCATTTTCTCCACAATCATGCCTCACAACCCGCAAGTGTAAGAAACAATGCCAAGTGAATATGAGGTGGTGAATTCACGTGTGTTGCACGTGAATGAGCCATTTCATTTCGAAGAAATATGTTTTATATCGTGCATAGTGCATTAGCAACACTGGAGAGAAACACTTACCTCTTATTCTTTCTTGTTTTTCTTGTTTTAATTTCATTTGAACACTGGTGGACATTAGGATTTCTAGAAACATTCAAGCTCTTCGGGCATTTCTAATAGTGAAATTACCAGTGTTTCGCCTTAGTCTGGTAGTGAGCTCATCATTTGGATTGCAACACCTTGTTAATATGCTAGTTGCTAGTTCGCTGTTGAGACACTTATCCAAATGTTTTTATTGCTCTCCCTGAAGGGGAGGTGAGTGACACCTAGATGCTAACGCCTTACTTCTGGCCAGGGGATTAAGGCAGTTTGGGAGGTGTGAACCTTTGTGAAGGTGGGGATGTATGGAGTGTAGAACAAGGAGATCGGGAAGAGGGATTTCGACCTCAGAGGCTAAGTTTTCTCTGTTCCTTTTTCTTCCTTTCCCTCTTCGTCGATTGGGACTATACACATTTTCATTGGCAATCATTTTATTTATATTGGGGTAATTATTTGAGAAACGTGTGTTACGTGAAACTTTCTGAAGTGTGGATGAAAGAAATTTACAAATTATCTTGTATGCATTTACCAAACAAAAGATCATTAAAATACTTTGCAATTAAAATATTGGATAATCCTATTTATAATGCGTTTTCTTTTCCCTCCCTGTTAGCAGTATATGAAGTATATGAAGATCTCACCGGTGCGCTGATAGTTTCGGTTGTGCTGGTTTTGTGGAATTACATAAAACTGATAGAAATTTTTGGTGTGAGAGGGGAAGATAATAGGGTTGCGGGCGTTCTGTCACAGATCACAGATGAGCATCACCTTAGGGTGAGGGAAGGGACGGATAGAGATGTAGAGGAGTTTGGATAAAGTGTGGTGAAGGGGGAGTGGATCATGTTGGAGTTAGTTAAGGGAAGGTTGGTCTCGGTTGAGGGCTCGAAGTAAGGCACCTTGGAAATGGATTAGGACATAGGAGTAGAGTTTAGAGAAGGGAAAGGTATCCAACAAGTCAGAGGTGTGACACCACGCCAAGCCTCCTATATAGGACAATGCAATGACAGTGTACTGTAGGAAGCATGTGCCTCCACTTATACAAATATCTGCCTTTGCTTTTATGCCAACAATTAAGGTCCCATAAGGAAACAATAATTTAAATTCTTCGATTGCATATGTTAAAGATATTCAAATTTTTTGAGCCTAAAACATTTGCAATCGATAAAATTAAATTACGGTTTTCTTTTAGGAACTTAGTTTTTGATATGTTTTTATTTTCAGACGCGTTGGAGGAGAAAGTTATGGGTATAACAATGAATTGTTATTGTTTCCTTTTTTTTATCATATAGGGGACTGATTACTAACCAAGCAGTCCATCATTGATAATGAGCGAAACCAGGCTCTGAAACTGAATAATTTGATTGCTAACAAGTGTGAACAAATTTATGATTGATGTTTGGCTGACCGGCCAGGAATATTTGAATTATTGTAATCAGAACGAACATTAGCATAGTTAAGGATTTTCAATCTGTGATACGCCTACTAGCGGTGACCGACTGAGGTCGCCGTGTGGTTAGAGTAGCAAAGCTGTGAGCTTGCATTCGGGAGACCGTGGTTTCGAATCGCACCGTCAACAGTCTTGAAGATGGTTTTTCGTTGTTTCCTTATTTTCACACCACGCCAATGCTGGGGATGTACCATAATGAAGGCCACGGATGCAACCTATCCAATCCTAGCCCTTACCAGTTCCTCCAAAAACATTCTATGAATTAGTGTGATGTTAAAAAATGTACGGTAATAAGAACTACGACCGGTGGTCCACATTGCTAGGTCGTACGCAACAAATGTTGATTGATTTCGGAAGTGCACCGAATTTTAACTAGCTTATGCATAAGCTGTAATTGCCCGTATGTCAGCGTATATGAACTGGAATGAACTAGTGAGACACGAATACTTTCTAATTTAGCGAACATCCTTGAATCACATGTAGAGTTAAATATATTTTGATCACCTCTCCTCCTCGCTTCGAACTGTCGTGCTGCATACTGAATTCCTATTTTCATTGTTGAGGTTAGAGTTTGAATAAAAAGGTTGAAGGTGTATCCAGCAATAGACAAAGAATGCAATGTAATTTCTTCTGCCATTTACAGCAAGTAGGGGCATCAATTTCAAAAGTCTCAGGAGTCTCTCATTTTCATACAACTCGAAATCCTTCTCTTTCATTCATCAATATCATTTCTTCGAAGGGCCACATCTTTCCTTCTCTTTCATGATTAATATTAAAATGACTTATAATCCATTTTTTAACCTTTAAAACAAATATTCAACACCAAGTAACTCTTAACTGAGTTGAAACCTCCTCCGGGGCATTTGTCTTTGCTGTCCGATCTCCCTTGAAAATCAAGAAGTTAAAATATTATAAATCGTACTCTAATTAAAACAAGAAAGGAACTTTCGAGATTTAGTTAGATATTTAACAGGTATGTATGTACTGTATATACCGTATGTTTGTTGGTTTGCTTTTGTTGAGTTCCCATCCCAAAGGCTGGTTGGATCCTCAACCGACCGGGCCTTACCTGACATAGAAAAACATAGGCGTAACTGAAGAGTTGTACTAGGGAAATATAACGTTGTGTTGCCTTTGGAAAGGCTAATGCTAATCTTACTAGTGCACGCCCATGTGTGACCAGCATGTCTTCCTGTGTGTACTTGAACACTATGGATAGGTTGCGAAATACAGATTTTTTCCATTCAATCCAGTAATTAGAAAATAAATACTACCACTTCTAGTACCCTGCCGGCATACATTCCGATGGTGATATTTCTTCCATCAAAGTAACTCGAACCCGTTAACCATGATGTCAGATCGTAACGACTTATCGTCTTCCCATCTGCCGAGCAGGGAAATGAGGAGTGAGTTAGTTTCTCGTTGTATTCCTCGCTAAAGCAGAAGCTGCGGATATCATTCTGCCAAACGCACAGAAATATACACACCAATCGACTTTGTCAGCAACACTTCCTCCCCAGTCTATAGAAGGGACTGGCGGAATGGTGTTAGTCATATCATATCATATGGACTTCTTTTAATATGAGCGACAAAGGGGAATCAGAACAAATTAGAATTATCCAAAATTTGAATTAATCCAGAATGACAATTTTAACGAAAATAGAGTACAATGCTGTATAAATATATAAAATGAATTAATTTACTGTAAGGAATGATTACTACACTAGTATGCATTCTACCGTAAATAACAACTACTGTGTTGTCCTGTACGGTAGATTAACCCCCTAAAGACCTGGTACTCACATTTGTGAGTCTCGTTTCTGCATTGTATTAACATTATAGTTTAATTGTGGTGGAGTTGGGATTCTGATTCTGATTGGGATTCTGAGCAGTGTCTTTTCTTAATGTTTTTCTTGTACTGTGGTTGGCAATTCAGAAAAAGTTGAGTGTTGTACTTGGTAAATGGCAGCATGACTACTCCTTATCGATTTTATTTCATAACTGATTAATAAATAGTGATATTCTCTGGTAAGTCCTTGAATAGCATTTTTAAAATATTTAGGCTTTAAATCTACATTTTCACGAAGATGTATATTCATTTGAGATTGTTATTCATACGAGAATAAATACCCTCACGAATGTGAGTGCTGGGTCATTACTGATGCAATTTAATTTTAGGTTAAGGCTCACGAATCTACATTTCTGAGATAAACAAGTCGGATTTATCGAATGATCCAGACCGCATATTGGAGATAATTCAAGGGGACACTTCGGACCTCGATTTAAGTGAGAGTGATGATGATGACTGGGCGGAATTGAGAGAAATTACTGTGTAAGCAGTGAAACAGGTGTAAATGTAGGAAGTGACAGCCAGGATAGAAGCAATGAGTATGGGCAGGCTTGGACTAACACACCATTCGATTCAAAAATCTTCGTAGAGTTCACAACACTGGTGTTCAGGTCCAGGAAACTCTAAGCCCAGCAATGAATTTCTATGAGACAGAGAAAACGAACAACTACGACCGCTGCCTACCCCAGTGGATATGAAAGCATTTTTTGGCATCCACTATTTACTTGGACCTTGGTCACGGATAGTGGAAACCTCTACCTTCCACCCCTCCAAGGGCCTTCATGGTCTATACGGGAATGACTTGGCTTTGCTTTTACTATTAACCTTGTTGCAAACAATTTCCGCGTCTGAGGATGGTTTGGAGTTCTAGGCTTAGAAAATATTCCATAGCCAGCGCAATGGCCAGGAATTTGGTTTTTCTACTGCGTGCTGGATAGGCACCGGTACCTCATTTCGGATGAAATCAAGAAAGACAACAAATATTGGAATGTTCATCCGATAATTGATAATGTTAGGAACAGATTCTTGAAAACTGAAAGGGAAGGTGGATCTTACAGTATAGATGAACAGATGATACCCTTTGCAGGGAAAGTTCTTATGAAACAGAACGTCCAGAGAAAACTCAGGCCAGTGGATCTGAAGACTTTAAGACTTTGAAAAGCAAAGGTAGAGATGTAATTCTAACTGTATACATTTCAACATTGAAAAAAAGGGCAAACCTATTACCATGACTCGATGGTTGCAATAAATGGGAAATAAATTATGTGTACGCTCACGAAAGTGAGTACTTCTTTTTTGAGGGCTCACTTTAGGGGAAAGTGTAGATTTTGATTTTCAGAAATACTTGAGAAATGCTCCACTTAGATTAAGAGAATACATACAATTTAAAAATTACATGAAAATATGAATTAGTTTATAGTTGGATCGGTAAGGGCATTTTTTACACGAATATATACTGCATGAACACTAGAAAAACAACAGCCTTTAGCACATGTGACGATACACCAAACTACTCAGTTTAAATTGTTACTGACATTTGTTTGTTTGGATTAGTTTAGTTTTACATGATAGACAAAATCCTCAAAATCATTTAAAGCTTGAATCAACTCATCATAAACGTTTGGCTGAGCTTCCGCAAAACTTCTTAAAGTTCCTACCGTTTTGAAAGCTTCAGAGGAGGTCGAGGACGAGGACGTAATGACTGCTCTCCTGTTGATCAATGAATGGATTGGAAAGTTGACTACATCCTGCAGAGTCTCGTCTCCTGTCAGAAGTCCACATATTGCAAATTCAGTGTCAGTAGTTAAATAGATGTCATAACTCACATCAGTCACTACTATTTATCAACGCTCAGGTTCCACATGCATTTCTAATATTTCTGGAGCGGTTTATGCATTGGTTTCTTTATTTTGGAAACCTGCTTTCCGGAAACAGTTTGTTCACATTCCAAGGGTGACGACTTCGGGATGTGGGAAGGGGAATATTGGCAGTGGCCAAGCGTGCATGCCCCAAGACAAGCGAAGTTCAAGATCATTCTGATCCTACATTCATTAACAGTCGCAGGGATAAGGGTAAAATCTGTGAACAATAGCGACAACCCGACCATAACTAGGAGAATACAATTAAAACAGAGAATTCTTGGAAATTATTTGAATGCTTCAATTCGTGCGACCGTTACAAAGGTAAATTCAGGTGAAATCCTGATTTCGAATTATCGAAATTTAAGCTTCGAAAATTGTAATTAAGCACCATTGTTTTTGCATTAGTTAGGTTAGGAATTTTTTTTGCTATTGGCTTTACGTCTCACCGACACAGATAGGTCTTATGGCGACGACGGGACAGGAAATGGCTAGGACTGGGAAGGAAGTGGCCATGGCCTTTATTACGGTACAGCTCCAGCATTTGCCTGGTGTGAAAATGGGAAACCACGGAAAACCATCTTCAGGGCTGCCGACAGTGGGGATCTAACCAACTATCTCCCGAATACTGGATACTGGCCGCACTTAAGCGACTGCAGCTATCGAGCTCGGTGGTTAGGAATTTCCAGGGTAATAAACTCTTATTTGAATTATCTAATGCCGGATTAGCCAGACCACTGTATAAGTATTACACGACCTAACGTCCCCAATATATAAGTCAACATATAAGTATTACAATATAATTTAGTGGTTGTGAAAGTATACGTTTAGTTTTGCAGGTCAAGTGTTGGGAAGGTATTATTGAATTTGTGGTCCAAGAACATATGGAAGTCCTTCGCTTATGTCCATAACGTTATCTGCGTAATTGTCTGATCCTTTCCAGATCAATCTCGGGTGAGGTGCAGCGTACAGAGCGCGCTGTGCCTCCTGGTGTCGGCTAGATTAAGTTTGTTACCTTCATCTTTCAGTCACAGTCTCATCCTTGGCTTGAACAATATGAAAGTCCTATCGCCTCACTAATGGTTCTAGGTGTAAAATGTTTCTCTTTACAAATGACAGACCGAGCTCGATAGCTGCAGTCGCTTAAGTGCGGCCAGTATCCAGTATTCGGGAGATAGTAGGTTTGAACCCCACTGTCGGCAGCCCTGAAAATGGTTTTCCGTGGTTTCCCCATTTTCACACCAGGCAAATGCTGGGTCTGTACCTTAATTAAGGCCACGGCCGCTTCCTTCCCACTTCTAGCCCTTTCCTGTCCCATCGTCGCCGTAAGGCCTATCTGTGTCGGAGCGACGTAAAACAACTAGCAAAAAAAATGACAGAAGTTGCATCAAAAATGATATGATGGTTATGTTCTTCCATAGTAGACTTCCCTCGCTGACAGATTTCTTCTTCCCGTTGCTGCATTCCTACATGCTTGGCTAACATAAACCGACCATCAGGAGTAAAGAATTACTGTATTATATATATATTCCAGCACAGTTTAAACCATTAGGAACTTTATGAGATCGCAAGAAATTGTTAAGCATCCGAATAATTTTAACTAAGCGGAATGTTACATACGGAGTACATCACGGCTACCCTCCCTAGTTAACTCGTCAACATCTTTCTCCTTGATTCTGGAGGCTCTGGAATGAACAGGGTCCCCCTAACTTGAGTCCGGCTCCATGGCTAAATGGTTAGCGTGATGGCCTTTGGTCACTGGGGCCCCGGGTTCGATTCCCGGCAGGAGCGGGAAATTTGACCATCATTGAGTGTATGAGCCGTCTTCATCATCATTTCATCCTCGTCACGATGCGTAAGTCGCCTACGGCGTCAAATCGAAAGAACTGCACCTGGCAAGCCGAACATGTCCTCGGACACTCCCGGCACTAAAAGCCATACGCCATTTCATTCTTTCTCTATCTTGACTCTGCTTACGGTGGAATGACAGTTGCCAATAAAATCTTTGTTATTGATCTGAAGACGATCGTGGTTGGAGGTTCGATACGCGTCAACATATTATAATCATTACACGACCTATCATCCGCAGAATTATATAATTCTTAACTACACAAGAGCCGCAATATCATAGGTGAATATATTCGTGCGTAGAGTAATAGGTCACCTCAAATCCTCATTAATTACTAATAGCCCAAGCTCCAACACGCCATTAGAGCTATCACCAATGTTCACAAGCCGTATACTAACAGTAATTACGCAATTGATTTAAAATGAGGGATTAGTCTTCTCGGTTCAAGTGCCTTGCAATATTTCTCGAGCTGGTAGAGAGCAGGCTATAATCCTCGCTTGTGTTGTGACGAGAACACGCGGATTAGGGCCAAGTATTTAACACGGATTATAAAGTTGTGCTCTGAGCTTTGGATTGATTAAGTGGGATTATTTAATTGCACTATCTCTCTCTTCCTCCTCTCCTTTACGTTAGCGTGTGCAGACACATGAGACTAGTCGAATAGCTTCCTCCTTTTCTCGCCATTCAAACCATAATTCTTGGTTAGTTATGTAATCAAATGTTAAACCTCAATATAATATTTACCAAATTTGAACTGTCTAGCGGCAATGGAGGAAGGTCTTATGGTCCGACTACCGAGTATATATCAGGTCTTCAGTCAGATAAGACTTACGTTTTGACATAAATATGTCTTATGGCTGGCGATCATCCGAAAGTTTGTGTAACGTACCGCGAAAAAAATTGTGACAGAAGTGTAACTATGGCAACCGTACAGGCAGTGATGTAAGGCATGGATGGTAAGTCGATGTTACCTAGCAGCCGTGCAGGCTACGTCTTACGGCTGGTTTCCATCTGAAATTAACAGCTGTTGATAGATGTCTATCAACGGGAGACAAATGTATGATTATTTGATCTTCGCAAAGGAAAAAGTGGTTACTTTTTACAACTCTAAATCATCGGAAGCACACGGGAACAGAACGTACCAGCATACCACTTGTGTCGTTCTTATATAAAACATGCAATATGACCTCCGTTAGCATTAACACAAGCATCAACCGCATCCGGGAATCTCGTCGATGTTTGTAATGTTCGACAGATGTGTGTGGAGAACCCTTACGTTCACTCGTAGCATTCCCTACAATATTACAATAATTAGTAACAGTTTCGTCAGAATGGTTATGGTATGCGATAGGCGACCCAGTTAATAATTCAAATTTTCATTCCCATGTCATGAGATGTTTACAGATAATCAACTATACGACAAGGCACTGGTATTTTCTTGAGCACCTGAGGTTCCCGTTAGAAAGTTATGTTTGGAATGATTGATTCCTAATATTTCTATGTGTTTCAAGGTGGAATCGAAGAAAAAGGCGGTTCATACTTTTGAAGAAACATTCATATAATTCATGTTTAGTTAAAATTTAAGGAGAAGTATTATTCGGATGCAAAGATGCGCCATATTCGTGATTGTTACCATTAGTGAAATGACGTATGAGTCTGCATCTTTTGTCTCATTGAACAGAAGTCGTTATGAATGCGGGTGATTTTATTTTTACAATTTGATTTACATCGTACCGAAACAGATAGGTCTTAAGGCGACAATGGGATAGGAAAGGGCTAGGAGTGGGAAGGAGCCGGCCACTGCCTTAGTCAATCTCTTCACGCAGGAAGGGCCTCAGTTCACTTTCTTCCAAAAATAACATTTTCATATCAGCATGTTATACATTCCTAAATGCATGTTGTATTCACGCTGAAGGTGCTTTAGTCCGGATTCATGGTATGAGTAGATGACCACTGTTTGAGAAAAAAGGCCCTAAGTCACGGGCTCAAGCCTCTTCTCCATAAAATCGACGAACTGCTATCTGATGTACACAACATTAATTGATTATGTTTTGTTCAACTTCTTCATCTTCTGCCTAGCGTTTTCCTGCTGGTGCAGGGTCCACCGCTCTAATCCTGGCCCGCCATTTTGCACGGTCTTGGGCATCGTGTGGTCTTAACTTCGGCGTCTTCACATCAGAATCCACTGCTTTGGCCGTCGACGTGGTCATTGTCCATTAATTTCAAAGATGTGGGTGAAATTGGCAACTGTTCCGGGCGCAACACGCAGGACGTGATCATACCATTGAAGACGTTTTTCCCGTGCCTTCACAGTGATGGGTGCAATGCCAATTTGGTGGCGGACGGTGTCGTTTTTTCTCATAATACAGGAGTGTGATGCCCAACGACCAACGGAGCATGCGCATTTCCATGGTGTGTAATTGGCGTTCGGTAGCTTTGTCAGCTGATCGACATTCCACACCGTACAAAGTAACAGGACGAACTATTATGCGGTGTATTTTGGACTTCAGATGTAGTGTCATCCTCCTGTCACAGAGTACGCCTGTGACTTTCCTCCATCTCATCCGTGTTGCAGATTTGGTACAATGTCACAGTACAATTGTTACTTCAGCATTTATTGATAAGTGAGACAATACGGCTAAATACTCTCAGAATTTAATTTTTAGGGCATCTCACCTTGTAACTGTAACAGTGAAACATATTTAGTATATCTGGTTTGTATTTTAAGGTACAATATTGTGTTATTCTCGACATGTTTATAATATTTTCACTCTTTGTCTGTAAATGGCCGTGAGTTGTACAGAAGGCGCCTCAGTCCAGCGACTCACGAAAGTTCAAAGCTTACACTAATCTATGACTATAACTTTGAATCATATTAAATATATCTGATTAACATTTTAAACTGCCTGCTGTCATTTCTTGATGGATACAGTACTTTTGCATTCATCACTTGGCACAGGCCAGAGTAAAGTGTAGCTTCCACCGAAGTCCCAGTCAACATCCATGGCTGTGACAATATGGAAGTTGCTCGGGTATGGGTAGTGTTGAGTAATGACATTCAGAGCATGACTAGTGCACCTGAGTATTATGAAAGGTGCTGCTCATAGGGTCAGTCGTGCTGCAGTATTACTTTCTGACCCAGTGACGAAAGCAATGGCAAACTACCTCACTACTCATCTTGCCTAGTACGCCTCATTTTGGTGCTGCCCTTGGTTTTTGGAGTTTCCTTATAACCACATAACGTTTGGTGGAGCTATTTGAGGATCCAACCAGCCTCTGGGCTGATGACCTAACAGACAGACAACATTTTAAAATACACGAGTGTCTTAATCTTGACATTTTTCAATATTCTTACTGTTTTCTAATAAATATTTTTAATTTGTGGCGAAGGAGCCTGGCTCCAGTGGATTTAACAGGTCCTAAAAAGGAAATTGCATAGCTGAATATGTGAATGCTCTTACACAAACCATAAATGAACTGTAACGACCCTAACTCACGTATTTTACATCTGTTTTATGTCACATTAAAGTTTTTCAGCTTTTCGCATACACGATTTCAATATAAATATTACACGATAACATGCCTGTAAAAATATTAAACAAAGATTTAAAGTACACACTATTAAACAAACAATGACATGTTTCGCTCTTAAAAGAACATTAGATTCTATCAAGTCACTTTCAATATTTGGAAATATTTATGTTTATTTATTTATTTATTTATTTATTTATTTGACTTTTTGAAAGTACACAGGCAGTAAGCCCAATACAGTACCCTCTTAACACAACAGTCAACAGTACTTATAATGCATACATGTAAGTAAAGATAAATACACAATAATAATGCTGAAATAATAAAGACAAGGAAGAAGAATGAATGGAAAACACATACACAGAGATAATGACAATCCAGAGTACAACAATGATTATTTCTACACCATAAAAATACAAGAATTGCAACAAAGGTATAAATAAAGTAGTAAGTGACTATATTATTAAATAAGTTAAAGAGCACCTATTATATAGAAAAGGAGTCTGAATTTATAAATTAGAAACACAGGCCTTTAAATGTATATTAATGACAGTGTGTGATTCTGAAAATAAATCTATTCCTGCAGCAAATGTGTTATAAAATTGTAGCATTTTAATAAATGGCGAGTTCAAGTGATGAGATGTTCTAGATCTTGGAACTTGAAATACTGTGTTCATGCGAGCTCCAGCTCGTGGAACATGAAAGGAGATAAAATTGAGCAGTCCTATGGAATTAAATTTATTTCTTACGATTTTGTTTAACGTTTTTAGAGAAATAATTATTCTTCTGTTGCGCAACGACGTGAGGTTAAAGTTACTTCTTAAATACCGTGTTTATGTATCAAAAGGGCAAAATGTCTTATTTGTTTTATAATACAGATACCGCAAAAACTTGTTTTGAACAACTTCAATAGTATGTATTTGTTCGTTAGAACACGGGTCCCAAATTACAGATGCATATTCTAATTTACTCCTAACAAGGCTAGTAAATAACTTAATAACAATCGATGATTGAGCAAATAATTTAGAACTCCTTATTATAAAACCGAGCATACGGTTGGCATCGTTCGTTATTTTGGTAATATGGGCTTTGACTGTTAATTTTTCCTCAAATATTACTCCTAAGTCTCTTATTGCCGAAACTGTTCCTAGTTTGGCATCCTTTATATAGTACGACGCAATCGTACCTTTCTTTTTCCTGGTAAAAGTTACTGATTTACATTTCTTTACATTAAGAGACATATGATTCATATCGCACCATTCTACAACACGATCAATGTCCTGCTGTAGCTCATCCTCATCCTTCTTGTGATGTATGACTTTAAATAGTTTTACATCGTCAGCAAACCGCAAACAACTGGCATGACGAAGATTATTCGGCAAGTCGTTAATCAAAATTAAAAATAGAAGGGGACCGAAATTAGATCCTTGGGGAACACCGGAGTAGCTAATGAAGTTGTCTGAGATTTCGCCTTGAAAAGACACAAACTGACGTCTATCTTTCAGGTAAGTACAAAACATTCGAAGTAGTGGTTTCGAGAACCCAAACTGGTGCATTTTTTGGACAAGAATTTCATGATCTACCTTGTCGAATGCTTTTTCGAAGTCTGTATAGACAACATCCGTTCTTCCGTTGTTATCCAATACATCATACAGTGTCTGAGTAAATCCTACAAGATTTGTAAGAACAGATCTATTAGGCAAAAATCCATGCTGAAATTCGGAAATACCTGCCTTAATGTGATTATAGATCTTAAAATATAGTATATGTTCGTATACTTTTGCAAAGGCGTCAATAATGGAAACAGGGCGGTAATTAGATATATTTTCATGAACGCCTGCCTTCGGAACTGGTGTAATTTTTGATATTTTCTACCTTTCAGGGAAGCAAGACTTTTTTAATGAAAGGTTGAAAATGAAGGTTAGCTGTGGAACCAGTATTTCAGCACACCCTTTAATTATATAAGGTGGGATGTTATCTGGACCGCTTGACTTTTTAGGTTTTAGTTTTCCATTAATGACTCGTTTTACCTCCTCTTCTGAGCACATCCATAGTTGGTAATACAGGAATCTCATCCAAGTCCATGTTATCGATATTATAATTGAAGTCCGGGATGGTATACACCGATGAGAAATATTGCGCAAAACCTTGCGCAATATTTCCAGTTTCATACGTGTTGTCATTATAGAAATAGGCATTATCACCTATTCGCGTTTCTCCTTTACTACTAGTAAACGTCCAGAAATTATTGATATTGTGTTTTATTCCATTTTCTAAGTTGTGAATATATATTGTATATGCAATGTTTATTTTAGATTTTAGTTCACTTCTAAGCTGCCTAAATCGATCGTCATAATATTATGAAAACTTTCTCTTCCTGGCACATTTCTTTTTTCGCTTTAGAGTTTGGATAATATCATGTGTAAACCATACGGGATATTTGGATTTTTGAATGAGATTCCTCTTGGGAATGCATACATCAAAACATTTGTAGAGTGAGGTGTAAAAGAAATCTACTGCAAGGTCAACGTTCTCAAAGGAATACAACGGGTTCCAGTCAAAGTCACGCACTTCACAGTAAAGTTTCATAAAATCTGCATTTTTGAAGTCATAATATTCACGGCATATGTTCTTAAAAATGGGAAGTTTCCTGGTTGGTAACGATAATAAAGAGAGTGCGGGATGATGCAAATCTTCTGGTACAAGTACGAATTCTTCATGTTTTATATTAATTGGTATGTTGGCCAAAACCAAGTCTAGTGTTCTAGAGTTAAAATTGAGAACATTGTTATATGATTTCAATCCTAAATACGACATGAAATTTTCTAGACTACGACTGGCCGTTGATCCTTCAGTAAAATTATAATTTACATCATTAATTTCAGCTAAATTAAAATCACCTATAATGATGCAATCGGACATTATAAGGTGATCAATGTTTTCGACATAGTTAATGTAATTCTGATATACAGAATAGCCGGAAGAGGGAGTTATATAAACAACATTTATAAATAACTTTCGCTTGTTACCGAGAATTTGAAGAGTTAGAGATTCACATTGTTGACTATTGTAAACAGAGGATAGCTTTACACAGTATCCCTTTTTAATAGCTATTAATACTCCACCTCCACGTGACTTTCCTGTTAGTGATGCGTCCCTATCATTTCTTAATACTACATATCGATCATCGAATAATTCACTATCAAATACATCATTCGCCAAGAACGTTTCAGTTAACACTAGTACATCAAATAAACAACAAAGGAGATTTTGAAGAAATAACTCACACTTGGTACGAAGACCTCTAACGTTTTAGTAGTAAATTGACAAATTGTTCACTGACATTCCAAAGGCGGTAAAAAATTTAAATAAAATGTAGAAGTTAACAAATGACTGGTCATTGGAAAATATACAAACATTAAGGGTAGTAAACGAAACCAAAACGCATTACAGTTTACCTAAATCTTCGACACTACGAAGGACATGAACAGGACTTCCGTCTTCTTTCCTGATCATTATTTTTCCACTGTTATTAACCCATAGGTATTTATAATCTTTGTCGTGCTGCAGCTGTTTTGCCTTAGCAAACAGAATTCTCCTCCCTGGGGATAAGGACTGATTAATGTACACAGGATTAATAACTGTAAAGCCCAGGTGAGAAGTCGATAAGTTACTTTTGATTCTTCGCCTCTCGAGGAGCTGTTCCTTATGACATCTACGAACGAACTTCACAATAATGCCTGCAGTCGGACGATTGTTGACCTTTTCTAATCTATGGCAAGCATCAATCATGTCCTCTTTAAGCTCAACATCTAAGGCCCTAGCGACATTTATGACGGTCTGAACAACGTTTTCATTGGGAACCTCTGGAACATCATATATTTCAAGAGTATTTACCCTAGAATATTGTTCACTGTCATCACATCGGATCGAAAGGTCATGTACTGTTTTCTGGAGCCGCTGATTTTCGGATAACAGATTGTCAATTATCGTTTGCTGTCTTGCTATTATTGCTTGCTGATTATCAAGAAGTTTCTGATGCTCATCTAATCTCTCGTGGCAGACATTAATTGAATTACCTAGCTGTCTCTCAATATCAGTAGTTGATTTCCTTAGAGCTGTCATATCCTCCTTCAGAGCAACCAGAAGTTCATAGATGTCACCAACAGATGGCATCTCAGCTACTAACATTTCATCACTCACAGTGCTCGATCTTTTTTTACTATGACAAGCTTTGCACCTCCATTTATGATCACTGGATGAGAGTCCAAACACCTACGAATTTGAAATTTGGAACTTATGGAAGCTTGGTTTGTTATTCTGGGTTTTTGAGACCAGGGCCGCCATCTCACCGTCAGATAGCTCCTCAATTCTAATCACGTAGGCCGAGTGGACCTCGAATCAGCCGTCAGGTTGAGAGAAAAATCCCTGACCTGGCCGGAAATCGAACTCGGGGCCTCCGGGCGAGAGGCAGGCACGCTACCCCTACACCACGGTGGCCGGCTTCTTTATGTCTAGTTTACTGTATAAAACACCTTTTTTGTATTGTATGATCATAAAATAAAGTTTGGTTACGAATCTAAGGTAAACTATTAACTAAAGCTACTGTAGGTCAACGCACAAGTCAATTTTCTTCCATTTTTTATATTCCCATTTTTCCAAGCACTTTTCATTTTAATACAGTTCCAATATATGGTATTGATAATTTATTGGTACTACATCAAGATAAAATAATGAAACAAATATTATTTTTATGGTATAATTTTTGTTTTTTGACATTTGCAAAAGTTGATTTATCTCTGTTCTGACAAAATGTTGGTTAGCCCGTTGTTGCGAGCACCCATTCAATTGCAGGCGAGGGCTTACCATAACTCGCATTTCATTCTGAACTTAGTAGGTTGCTAAGCGACTAGCACTTTCATTAATATTCTGATATAATATATCACATATTATGTGATTTTCATCCTTAGAAATGTCATTGCATGCAGCCATGTTTAATTACTACCCGTACACTTCCTCTGATCACGGAAGAATACTACTCTCTGATAGATAACGTTTGATTGTCTCAACTTTCCCAGCTAACTTACATGCTGCTAATATTAAGCAGTCTACGTACGTACAGACGGGAATGTATCAATTCGACTTTATGACCATTAATAAAAAACAGGGACAAACTCTTGAAAATGTGGGGGTCTACTTACCCGAACCAGTATTCAGTCACAGCCTATTGTACATTGCACTATCTCGGGTAAGATCGTTTGAAAATGTTAAGATCCAGATACGGAAGAATGTCCGAAGCACAGAGAACATTGTATGGAAAGACGTGTTATAAACTATATTACCGGTATTAAATATTCATAAAGCTATTGAAAGAGCAAGCAAAACGCTATGACTGTGACAGACATATCAAGACGAGTCATCTGACCTACTTATAAAGAATGCTGCGGATCCGATATTTCATATTGAAATTGTGTGTTCGACACACTGAAAAGATTTTAAGTTACATTTGACTGAGTCGACGCTGACAGCTATGGCTTCCTTCTTAACAAAAATGTGTTTTGGGTGATATATTGTTCAAAGTATTATTTTTATGTTTGGAATAAGACCATTTCTGCGTGAAGCGATTTAATTAAGGTACAGTCCCAGCATTTGCCTGGTGTGGAAAGGGTGACCCTGTACAACCACCTTCAGGGCTACAGACAGCGGAGTTCGAACCCACAATCTTCCAAATGCGGCTTGACAGCTACGTCACCAAACTCACGCAGCTACTCTCTCGGTAAAAGCTGTAGTACAGCGAGCAATGGAGACAAACACTAAATCAGCTGCAATATTTCTCTTCTGTATGTACCGTGTCAGGAATGACGTGGGGTGCCCATGGCTCTACCATGGCTCTACGTCTCTGTATTCGGGAGACGGAAAAGGGCTCATCCGCTTATCCTGAGAATGTTTGTCCGTGGTTTTCTATTCTCCTGCACTAAGTCCCTAGTACAGGCCACGGCCCCTAACCCTCTCACCTTCACCGCACATCTCCTTCACCGATACAAATCTCCTGGCCTAAGAGACGGCGTCACCGTCTAGGAGGCCCGCCTGCCCTTCAGGGGAGGAATGAAAATATTTAGGCCTAGAAGTAGTAGTGGCAGAAATGACCAACTACTTTTCCCGATATTCCAGTTTTGCCTATTGAATCCCATTTTTCTCGTGTAATATTCTGCCATATATACCAAACTTTGTATGTACTACAGTTATATTAGCAAAGCTATGTATGAAATATTTGTTTGCAAGATATTTCAGGCAATATTGATTTTTAAATTCCAAATTTTAGTAGGTGGAAGTGTAGTAAGCAGTCTGGCCTATGCTGACGACTTGGTCTTAATGGCAGATTGTGCGAAAAGCGTGCAGTCCAATATCTTGGAAATTAAAAATAGGTGAAGTGAGTATGGTATGAAAATTAGCCTTTCGAAGACTAAAATTGAAGTCAGTAGGTAAGGAATTCCACAGAACTGAATGTCAGATTGGTACACAAAGCTGGAACAGGTAGATAATTTTAAGTATATAAGTTGTGTGTTCTCCCAGGATGAAAATATAATAAGTGATATTGAATCAAGGTGCAGTAAAGCTAACGGAGTGAGCTCGCAGTTGCGATCAACAGTAAGAAAGAAGTCAGCTCCCGGACGAAGCCATCTTAACATCGGTCTGTTTTCTGACCAACTTTGCTTTACGGGAGCGAAAGGTGGGTGGACTCAGGATATCTTAGAAGTAACAGACATGAAAGTAGCGAGAATGATTGCTGGTACAAACAGGCGGGAACAATGGCAGGAGGGTACTGGGAATTAGGAGATAAAGGCCAAGTTAGGAATGAACTCGATGGATGAAGCTGTTGCATGGACAGGCCTCAGTGGTGGGGTCATGTGAGGCGAATAAAGGAGGATAGGTTACCTAGGAGAATTATGGACTCTGTTGTGGAGGTTAAGAGAAATAGAGAAAGACCAAGACGACGATAATTAGACTCATTTTCTAACGATTTAAAGATAAAAGTTATAGGACTAAATGTGGCCACAGCACTAGTTGCAAATAGAGGATTGTGGCGACCTTTAGTAAATACACAGAGGCTTGCAGACTGAACGCTGAAAGGTATAAGGGTATATAATGATGTATGTATGTTAATTTTAATACATAAATATTCTAATGTATATATAAATGCAGAGTGTGAGTAATTGTAAGTATCCTTTTCATCGACCAACGTCATATAACGTCGACAATACTTAGGGTTAGTGACATGAAAGTCTCTCTTATATTAGTTGAGATGTTGTCTTTCTCCTCTGCTGACATCATCTTCGTTAGATGGTAGCCTATTACTATTGGAGGGATTGTGAAGTTACATCATCGAAATTGTAAAAAGACCTAATCCATCAACGAGGGCTAGTCATACATAAATTCATGTGTCCATGATGCTACTAAAACATGTCCGCCTAATCACATACACAAACTTTCTAGCTTTGAATGTTTTAAACTGATTTTGAAACATTAAAGATAAACAAAAAAATCGGTGATGGAAGGTCGGTTATATATTCAAGCACTTTTCGCACGCTTTTGCTCCCTGTATCGTTTAATAATGAATTGCAGAACCACTCACAGGTCTGCATATTTAAAAATCTACGCTTATTTATTCCTACATTTCTGGTTCTCTCTCGTTAAAAAAAGCACACAGGAGACAAAAGTTTTATGCGTAACATACCATCATGTCTCTGTTGGAATAACAAATAAGTAACAATGAAACAATTTCATCCTTTTACCTCCAGATACGATTGATGCAGACACATCATAAAACAATTCTCCATACAATAATCGAAGCACTTTATAAATGCCATATCTCTTTCTGTGTTCATCTTCTAATTAATTTCGTACTCCAGTTTTGGAGTTACAGGTACGGTAGTGATAATTTAACGAACATTTTAAAATCCTCTATACGACAAGTATGCGGCAGAATTAAACCCCTGTATCCTTTATGTATATGTATACTTTCCCTACTTCACATATATGTTGTCGAACTCAACACGTATGTTCACACACTCACAGTGGATGGTTCGACACACTTCAAACGGAATAGCGCGCTACGGTGAGACCAGTACTAGTGGTTATGTATGACGGTAGCTTTGTGTGTGGGGCTGATTTAGGGTGTCACAGAATATTCATGATGTTCGCACACAGCACTTGTCATTCTATTCCTGGAGTTTAAAATATAAGTTATGATTCTACTCCATTAACGGACACTGGATCCTATACAAAGAGAAGGAAAACTTTAAAAAAGAATTGTAGGTATTGGAGATGTATTACAGTACTTTTGTATGAGGGGAAATATGGATGGTAAATATATAATTATTAATTTATACAAGCCCTGATATTTCATGTTTATTATTATTATTATTATTATTATTATTATTATTATTATTATTATTATTATTATTATTATTATTATTATACAATTAATCAACATATGGCCTCATCTACCGTGTGCAGTCATTTTAATTTGACGCCATCTGGCTGTCTGCTCGTCAATTTCGACGATCCCTTTTACTGTAGGCCTACTAGATTGCAGCGTGAACCGACTTTCTACTAGGCGTCTATGGCTGACATTTAATTCATTTTATCTGGTGGACACCAAATACGTCACCAGAGATCATTTACATGCCTACGTCATACGACATGGAATGTCGAATGCACTTTCTTAAGACCTTCAAAAATCCGACTACCTCTACCGCTTTCGAACCCACCATCATGCGATCCGAGGGCCGACACTCTACCACTAATCCAAAAGGAAGCTATTAGAAATTGTAATGTTTCGTCATACATTTCGCTATCACGCAGACGGAATACATTGTCTATATTAACAAAAGTTATTTACGTCTATTTCTATAATTGTTGTTTCGTGACTGGTTGAAATGAAATGTCGTATGGCTTTTAGGGCCGGGATATCCCAGGACGGGTTCGGCTCGCCAGGTGCAGGTCTTTCTATTTGACGCCCGTAGGCGACCTGAGCGTCGTGATGAGGATGAAATGATGATGAAGACAACACATACACCCAGCCCCCGGGCCATTGGAATTAACCAATTAAGGTTAAAATCCCCGACCCGACCGGGAATCGAACCCGGGACCCTCTGAACCGAAGGCCAGTACGCTGAACGTTTAACCAACGAGTCCTGAATGCAGAAAGTTGCGAAGATATCAATAATACGATATACTATATATACTTTACTAGCTGATGTACCCGTGCTTCGTTACGGCATTCTGAAAGACTGTCTTAATGGTTTCCTAACTGAAATCAATATAGGTCATTACAAAAATCGTCCGTAGGAATGTAGAGATTAAAAGCAATGCTATCATATAAAATACCCGATCAAATAAAAAAACGCACATTTTCTCACTTTAACGAAAAGTACTACAGTCCAAAGTCCCAGTGCTGGAATGACCAGGCTGCAGATAGCTGTGAGCAATCCTCTGCCATTATTTATGTAAGTGTGCACACTGCTCTTTCCAATCAGTGCCACAGAGTAGGGATTGAATAGCTCGAATGCTATGATGAACCAGTGTGTTACGTACCAGTAGTATCAGAAAATGTATGAACCAGAGGAACGGCGCTAAAGACGAAAATTATCTAACTCCCCAGCTACTTCCCGCCAATATTCAGGCAGTCTGTTATACTCGGTACGACCGGGCAAGTTGGCCGTGCGGTTAGGGACGTGCAGCTGTGAGTTTGCATCCGGGAGATAGTGGATTCGAACCCCACTGTCGGCAGTCCTGAGGATGGATTTCCATGGTTTCTCATTTTCACAACAACCAAATGCAGGGGCTGTACCTTAATTAAGGCCGGGACCGCTTCTTTCCCACTCCTAGCCCATTTCTATCCCATCGTCGCTATAAGACCTTCCTGTGTCGGTGCGACGTAAAGCAAATAATAAATACTCGGTACGCAACAGTAATCCCACCTATAGGAAATGAGTGGCAACAGAAGAAACAAAGCACATAACAACAAACAATGGTCAATGTAATGTTATTGTTGATCAGTTTTATGAGCTTTCTGTATTGTAGGCATTCACATTTAGTTTTCTCTACACTCTGTTATATTAAGGCGTCTTCTAAAGTTAGTTATAGCGTAGACTGTAGTTCCTCATTCCCCTACTTTACATATCGATTTTCATTAAATCCTGTTCACCCATTTTCTCGTGACTTGGCACCGATATGGACTTAAGCAACAAAAGTCCAAATTCATGAATATCTCTGTTATCATAGCCGGTACGCTAAAATGTATACGACATAAATGATCGGAAATTTAATACTATATAACTTTAGTTATGTAGTATTTATCGATAATTTGCAGGCAGGACCTAGCTTTTACAGTGCACTATGTTTTCTGGTATAGGATAGAGTAATTTTGTTACTCTCATTTCATTTCTCTGTCTTATACTTGCCTTTGACAATATGAGAGTGACTGAGGTATGAGCGATGCTAGTAATGCCATTCCTTCTGCAGCCAGTCCCTGCTATGAATGGTGTGAAAATGTTGCTCATAGGGTCGGTTGGTGCATGCATTTCAGTGGACTTGGCAGACTGATATGTAATAGCAACTTCTGGCTCAGTGAGGAAAGCAACGGGAAACTACCTCACTCCTCATTTCCCTAGTACGCCTCTTCAGTGATGTCTAGGCCATCTATGACAGGCGGAGCTGTTGAGGATCCAACCAAACTTAGGGCTGAAGACTGAACATACATACAAGACCACTAATAACATACCTCGTAAATATTTAAGAATAAAATTGTAGGCTTTCCCTAAACTACCATTTCGCTCAGCGTAAATAAAATTATTTACAGCCTGTATTGCAGCGACTTACTCCCCGACTTCGTATAGCAGTTTTCATTAAGATAGGATCACTAATATCATAAATATTAGAAAATTAAATTTTAGGCCTTCCCCTAAATTACCATTTCCATTAGCGTGAATAAAAGTATTTATAGCCTAGATTGTAGCAACTTATTCCCCGACTTTGCATACCGATTTTCATTGAATTATCTTTAGCCGTTTTCTGGTGATGTGTGTACAGACAGACAGACAGACAGACAGACAGACAGACAGACAGACAGGCAGACAGACAGACAGACAGACAGACAGACAGACAGACAGACAGACAGACAGACAGACAGACAGACAGACAGACAGACAGACAGACATTACGGAAAATTAAAAAGTGCTCTTCCTTGTTATTGTGGACACGACCGAAACAGAAATACCATCCTTTTTAAATTCTGAGCAATGTACAGTCAAAACTCTTATTTTATATATATAGATGCAGGCGACATTGTTTTGGTTGGTGAGGTATGTAAAGAGTTTGAGGCGGTCTTGATACGATGGCGAGCTATGCTATAGGCAAATGGATTAAAATAAGTCGCGAGAGTACATGCGTTAAGTTTTTGGTATCTTAACAGTATTTATATTTGTTCCGTATACTGAAGCTATCAGGACTCCGAAAGTTCAGTATCGCGCTGCGTGGTAGTCAATCATAATAAAGAGAAGTACAGTTGATGTTACTTGGTTTTTAATATTATTAACAGCCGTTCAATTTATACTATGTCTGAACTACATATATGTTGATATGTTAGAGTCCAATATCTCTGATGGAGAGATGTGAAGCCTAGAGTTGTTGCATGAGCAAATCGTGGTTGGCGACTAGTTCATTATAGCTTATTTTCGCTATTTTTATATAGTCTGATCTCTGGATTCACGTGTCAACATCTTACCAAATATGTCATGATAAATGTGACGTACATCGTCTATTTACTGGCATATTACAATAATAAGTTAGTCATGAGTTGCACTCGAGGATACATTGTGACAGAGTTAAATATACTGTAATATGTTAGGGTGAGTTGTTATTGAAACTAGCCTCTTATCTTATTGACCATTTATATACGCTTGCCTTATTGATCATTTATATAAGCCTTGTTATGAACCAACAGAGAGTGAACTTCGTAATATAAGAAAATAAGAAATTATGCTTAGAACTCAAATGGTTGGACTGTTGCGGTCCTACCTTCGACTACTAGGGTTGGTATACATAATTCATGTTCTTCAACTGTGCGCAGCCTGGGAAAGCAGGCCCACACAACACTGCCTTCCTTGATGGACAACCGCTAATGATGACCGATAAATTCGAGTACCTCGCATGAGTCATCGCATCTGATGGTAATATTGACTTATAATAAAGGACCTCAAAAGTGTTGGTTTGATGAAATGGCGGACCAGTACTGGTGTTCTGCGTGATACGTGGATGCCAGTCTCTCTACTGGGCATCACATCAAATGGAATGGAACTTTCTTCCCCCCTTCAATAATCCGACTGCCTCTACCGGGTTCGGACCCACCATCATGCGAACCGGAGCACCATAGCTTACAAAATCACCCTCCGCCCTGCCCTCATGCTCGGCTGCGAATGTAGGGCAAGACAGAAGAAATATGGCCATTGCATACATGTCACAGAGATGCAAATGCTGCTATGGTTGGCGGGCATCACATTGCATAAGCACATGCGCAGATCTTTTGATGTTTTGCCCATCGGCGACAAGGTGGAGAAAAACCATCTCCACTGGTATGATCACGTCAGGAGACGTGATGAACACAATTCTTGTAATACAGAATGGTCTTGCCATCGAGAAACTGAAGTGATGGAGAGGGCGTCTTAAGGCAGCTTGGAAAGTAACTGTTGAGACTGCTAGATCTAGTGCAATAACCTCGTATATTCTCCCTTCGAGTCATACGAGCCGACCCTAAGAGAGCTCTGGAGTACCCGTTTTAAGGTTACATAGCCTAAAGGGCCAGGAATGAAGTATAAGAACAAGAGACTATATTAGACGTGATCAATCAATCAATCAATCAATCAATCAATCAATCAATCAATCAATCAATCAATCAATCAATCAATCAATCAATCAATCAATCAATCAATCAATCAATCAATCAATCAATCAATCAATCAATCAATCAATCAATCAATCAATCCCCATTTAAGGCAGTGGCAGGTTCTCTATCTGTTTTTCAAGGAGTTTTTTCTTACATAATTGCAAAGAATTTGGAAATATATTGAACATCACAGTAGGTAATTACTCCAATCCTTAACTCCTCTTCCTATAAACGAATATTTGTCCCACTTTGTCCTCTTGAATTCCAACCTTCACTTCATAATGCGATCATTCCTACTTTTAGAAACACTCAAACGTATTCGTCTACTAATGTCGTCACATGCCATCTCTCCACTGACAACTCGGAACGTACCAGTTAGTCGATCGGCTCGTCTCATTTCTCCCAAGTCTTTCTAGCCCAAAATTCGCAATATTGCAGTTCTGCCACCAATCTGGACAGTTCAGTAGGGACTGAGTTCTGCCGGCGATCGAGGCGGCTCAGTTTGGACTGAGTTCTGTCAGCGATCGAGACGATTCAGTTGAGACTGAGTTCTGTCAGCGATCGAGACGATTCAGTTGAGACCGAGTTCTGCCAACGATCGAGACGGTTCAGTTCGGACTGAGTTCTGTCAGCGATCGAGACGATTCAGTTGAGACCGAGTTCTGCCAACGATCGAGACTGTTCAGTTTGGACTGAGTTCTGCCAGCGATCGAGACGGTTCAGTTTTGACTGAGTTCTGTCAGCGATCGAGACGATTCAGTTTGGACTGAGTTCTGTCAGCGAACAAGACGGTTCGGTTGAGACTGAGTTCTGTCAGCGATCGAGACGATTCAGTTGAGGCCGAGTTCTGCCAGCGATCGAGACGGTTCAGTTTTGACTGAGTTCTGTCAGCGATCGAGACGATTCAGTTTGGACTGAGTTCTGTCAGCGAACAAGACGGTTCGGTTGAGACTGAGTTCTGTCAGCGATCGAGACGATTCAGTTGAGGCCGAGTTCTGCCAACGATCGAGACTGTTCAGTTTGGACTGAGTTCTGCCAGCGATCGAGACGATTCAGTTTTGACTGAGTTCTGTCAGCGATCGAGGCGGCTCAGTTTGGACTGAGTTCTGTCAGCGAACAAGACGGTTCGGTTGAGACTGAGTTCTGTCAGCGATCGAGACGATTCAGTTGAGACTGAGTTCTGTCAGCGATCGAGACGATTCAGTTGAGACCGAGTTCTGCCAACGATCGAGACTGTTCAGTTTTGACTGAGTTCTGCCAGCGATCGAGGGTTCAGTTTCGACTGAGTTCTGCCGGCGATCGAGGGTTCAGTTTAGACTGAGTTCTGCCAGCGATCGAGACGGTTCAGTTTGGACTGAGTTCTGCCAGCGATCGAGACGGTTCAGTTTGGACTGAGTTCTGCCAGCGATCGAGGGTTCAGTTTCGACTGAGTTCTGCCACCGATCGAGACGGTTCGGTTTGGACTGAGTTCTGCCAGCGATCGAGACGGTTCAGTTCAGACTGAGTTCTGCCAGCGATCGAGGCGGCTCAGTTTGGACTGAGTTCTGCCAGCGATCGAGACGGTTCAGTTTGGACTGAGTTCTGCCAGCGATCGAGGGTTCAGTTGAGACTGAGTTCTGCCAGCGATCGAGACGGTTCAGTTTGGACTGAGTTCTGCCAACGATCGAGACTGTTCAGTTTGGACTGAGTTCTGCCGGCGATCGAGGCGGCTCAGTTTGGACTGAGTTCTGTCAGCGATCGAGACGATTCAGTTGAGACTGAGTTCTGCCAGCGATCGAGACGGTTCAGTTTGGACTGAGTTCTGCCAACGATCGAGACTGTTCAGTTTGGACTGAGTTCTGCCAACGATCGAGACGGTCCAGTTTGGACTGAGTTCTGCCAGCGATCGAGACTGTTCAGTTTGGACTGAGTTCTGCCAGCGATCGAGACGCTTCAGTTTGGGCTCATTTCTGACAGTGATTCAGTCAGTGAGACAGTACTGTGAAGCGGGTGCACTGCTAGATCAGCGTATTGCAGTCGCGAAGCAGTGCTGTTTGTCATCTGAGGGACAAGGCGGCAGCTGGGCTACGTGCGACAGTGGGTGAAGACTACCATGAGTATGCGCGAACCTTGTACTCCGTACAAACTTGTGAGTCTGGTTGCGCATTCATAAATTGTGAAGTGAACATTATACATTGAGTTAATAGTGAAATGCCTAGGGTCCGAGTACAATTACACGAGTCTGTGTAGTGTTGAGGGAACAAATACTGACCCGTAGCACATGTTCCACATACACTGACTGACAGAGCAAATGCAACACCAAGAAGGAGTGGTCAGAACTTTATGCCAATTGCAGGGTAGACTGACGTCACTGAGGTATGCTCATGATGTGAAATGCGCCGCTGTGCTGCGCACGTAGCGAACGATAAATGGGACACGGCATTGGCGAATGGCCCACTTCGTACCGTGATTTCTCAGCCGACAGTCATTGTAGAACGTGTTGTTGTGTGCCACAGGACACGTGTATAGCTAAGAATGCCAGGCCGCCGTCAACGGAGGCATTTCCAGCAGACAGACGACTTTACGAGGGGTATGGTGATCGGGCTGAGAAGGGCAGGTTGGTCGCTTCGTCAAATCGCAGCCGATACCCATAGGGATGTGTCCACGGTGCAGCGCCTGTGGCGAAGATGGTTGGCGCAGGGACATGTGGCACGCGCGAGGGGTCCAGGCGCAGCCCGAGTGACGTCAGCACGCGAGGATCGGCGCATCCGCCGCCAAGCGGTGGCAGTCCCGCACGCCACGTCAACCGCCATTCTTCAGCATGTGCAAGACACCCTGGCTGTTCCAATATCGACCAGAACAATTTCCCGTCGATTGGTTGAAGGAGGCCTGCACTCCCAGCGTCCGCTCAGAAGACTACCATTGACTCCACAGCATAGACGTGCACTCCTGGCATGGTGCCGGGCTAGAGCGACTTGGATGAGGGAATGGTGGAACGTCGTGTTCTCCGATGAGTCACGCTTCTGTTCTGTCAGTGATAGTCACCGCAGACGAGTGTGGCGTCGGCGCGGAGAAAGGTCAAATCCGGCAGTAACTGTGGAGCGCCCTACCGCTAGACAACGCGGCATCATGGTTTGGGGCGCTATTGCGTATGATTCCACGTCACCTCTAGTGCGTATTCAAGGCACGTTAAATGCCCACCGCTACGTGCAGCATGTGCTGCGGCCGGTGGCACTCCCGTAGCTTCAGGGGCTGCCCAATGCTCTGTTTCAGCAGGATAATGCCCGCCCACACACTGCTCGCATCTCCCAACAGGCTCTACGAGGTGTACAGATGCTTCCGTGGCCAGCGTACTCTCCGGATCTCTCACCAATCGAACACGTGTGGGATCTCATTGGACGCCGTTTGCAAACTCTAAACTCTGCCCCAGCCTCGTACGGACGACCAACTGTGGCAAATGGTTGACAGAGAATGGAGAACCATCCCTCAGGACACCATCCGCACTCTTAGTGACTCTGTACCTCGACGTGTTTCTGCGTGCATCGCCGCTCGCGGTGGTCCTACATCCTACTGAGTCGATGCCGTGCGCATTGTGTAACCTGCATATCGGTTTGAAATAAACATCAATTATTCGTCCGTGTCGTCTCTGTTTTTTCCCCAACTTTCATCCCTTTCGAACCACTCCTTCTTGGTGTTGCATTTGCTCTGTCAGTCAGTGTACAAACAAAATTCGTTGATACAGTTCATGCAATACTAAACCTTAGATGACGGAACCTTTCTGGTCAGAGTTCTAAACTGAAATATTATCACATAGCGGTTTTTCTAGGTGCAACGGCGAAATACTATGAACATCACAGGTAAATTATTGTAGATTTAACTAACACCTGTGGCGACGTTTAACCAAGAACTCGTTCTATCTTCAATTCTCCCTCTAAATCGCTTGTCATCATAAATGCCTTTGCATAAACAATCAGTGATGGGAGAAGTCCAAGAAAAAGCTATTTGGGCTGGATTACAGTTACTTGAGAAATCTTTCATTCAATTACAATATTACACGTTAGTATTTCAACAAGTCCCATTACAATTACATCACAGAACGCCAGTTTTAAGGAAATAACTGACATTTATTTATGCGGAGGTGATGAATAATACAATATATGCCATTTAACATTAATTACATTATTAGTTGATATTTTCCCGTAATTTTTATTTTAGTGAAGTGACTTTTGGCGATTCAGCTTATCATAGATGTTTTTAATTTATTTTCAAAAATTGTATAGCAAGAAACTTTGAATTACTCTCTCAGAATCAAATACGCCTACATACACTTGAAGTGCGCCTGCGCTATGGTTTGAGTGTATTGGTATGTGATTTACTGTTTCAACATTGGTTGTTCCCCCCTCCTGTTCCATCCCCTTCCCTGCTCAAGCGTAGTCTTGGTGGCTGGTTGTGCCCAGCGTTTGAGTCTCATTATTTATTTGTCGCCCTATCTAGGCATCTACTTTGGTGTTCCTTTCGAACCCGAAGCTGCCGGGCTGCGAGCATCGGAGTGTAAGTCGTAAGTGAATATTGCATGTGTATATTGAGTGAATGTTTAATGCTTGTGGCAGCGAATGGGTGTGTAATTGGGTAAGAGTTGTGCTTCTGTGTGTGCTGTGCTGTGCGGATGTGCCGGGTTTGTAACCCAGGGGCCTATGAGCCAGATGAAGGCCGTTTCGTTTTCGTAATATATATTTCATTAACGTTACATTCTGGTAATGCTTGTATTTCTTTCATATTTTTCTTTTTTCATCTTTCCTTATGCACCCTGAAGGACGAAAGTATTAGCGAGAAAGGGGAAGGATAATCAGGATTATTTTTAAAGTCTAAGTAGAAGAACAGACGTTTTTAATATAGGTAACCATGGACGGAGAAAATATCTGACTCCCCCGTAATCGAAGAGCTTGGAACTTCACCGCCACAAAATAAGTTCCCGTTCAAAGTATTATCTTCAATATTATTGCAGAAATTGTTCTTCAAAATGCCTGAGATTGCATGGTTCTTGCAAACAAGTAAATATTTCATATTATTAAAGCTGAAAATGAATGGAACATAGAGGAGATATAATCTTGACAGCCAATGACCTTTATGGTGAACAAAGTGAATTGTACAGTGATAAGGAGGGAGATCTTCTAGAAACCAGAAGCGAAAGAATAGACATTGAACAAGAGGCAGACAGCAGTCATGAAGCAGGAGAAAACGACAGTGATTATTTCATAGGGAAAAAAGGAGTTTCTACTGTAAGTGGCATAATGCTAATCCTCCAACAAATATTCAAACGCAGCGACAGAATATCCTCATGCATTTATTTGATGTGAAAGGTTTTGCAAAACATGCTAAAATTCCTCAGGAATGCTGTGAACTGTTATTTGATAATACAATGCTCCCTATTATAGTGGAATGAACAACCAGGAAAATTGAAGAGGTTCAAACGAATTACACCAGAGACAGGGGATCCTTGATCTACAGTTATATGTGAAATAAAGGTCCTAACTGGCGTACTGTACCTATGTGCTAAAAAGGAAGATAACCACACGAATACCCCACTGTCGGCAGCCCTGAAGATGGTTTTTCGCGGTTTACCACTTTCACACCAGGCAAATGCTAGGGCTGTACCTTAACTAAGGCCATGGCCGCTTCCTTCCCATTCCTAGCCCTTTCCTCTCTCGTCGTCGCGATAAGAACTCTTTGTGTCGGTGCGACGTAAAGCAACTTATAAACAAAAAAATTACACAAATGCCAAGGTCATTCGGGCTATTGATAAGACGTATGTAGAACTGTGCCGCTTGGTTGAGTCAGAGTGACGTTTTAGATTCCTACTCTATTGCGTAATATTCATTCTTTAATTACTTTTATATCGATAAATTAGATTCAGTAATTTTTATTCATCGTTTCAAGTTGTCCTGATATTGATATGAATCCTCATTCGATACTTAGGATAGTATAATTGCCTCAGAAACGAAATAGCGTCCGTCAGATGCTACGTGACATTCTATGACATATTATTGTGTGTGACCACTGCAGGATTAATACATTAATATTCAGATAGGGAAAGAACAACAGTTGGCAATGGGAAGCCAGGTAGAAATGATACAAACGAGGAGTCTGGCACAAGTGGAAATAGTGCCATACTTGGTTATCAACCCAAGCTCTCACGTACGCTGGGAGTCAATGAGGGTCATCCTGTTATTGCAGGGCCTCTCAAACGCCCAAACTCTCACGCGTGCAAACAGCGGCGCAGAGTTCCTGTGCACAGTGCATCAGTCCCGCTCGGTTCGGCTCGGACCAACGCTTCGTCTCTGGGCTACTCGTCTAAGCTCGGCTCAACTCAGCTCAACTCAGCTCGGATTTAGACCACTACGGAGCAAGTGAGGAAGAGGGAGACAGGGGGAGCGAGCGAGACGGGCGTGGGGAAAGAGAGAGACAGTGATATTGCTCCAAATGGAGGAGTGGGGGTCTGCACTCTGGTCAACCAACCGAAGTCGTCTTTTGCACCGTGCACAGTGCATGCACCAGGCGCATGCACCCTGAGAGGTCCTGTGTTATTGGAATCTTATGACAGACAGGGATACCATTTTCTCTTCCTCGCAGAGACATATAGTATTAGCTACGGCAACCTGCACGTGAAAGTTTTGCGTTCCCTGTTCGATCGCTGTAGACTAAACCATGTACAGTATTTCTTTTTTCAAGAAGACTTATTTGTAAAATGTAGTCACTGAGCAAATTACATTCTGCTCTCATTGTTCACTGTGACAGACGGAGCTGTACATAGCCACATTTCCCTCCCATCTATCTCCTTGTCTTCTCAAAATAACGAAGTCAATTCAGGCCATGTTTTGTATCATTAAATATTAACGCGTGTTGTCACGATTGGAGGGACGAGATAGTGACAATGCGGTGATGTTATCAGTTCTAAAAATAAAGCTTCACGTCCAAAGGAGATCGATATATCGAAAAAACTCGTTCAAAAATACCTTTCCTAGCCTTTCACATTATTATCTATAATGTAATACAAAACCGGTTGGAATCCAGATAACACAAGCGGTGATCGGATAAATCGATATCATCAACCAGATCATATGATGATTCAATATTAGCGTGCTATCTCTCGCCCTTGCTTGTATGAGGACCGCATTCTCCTTGGAAGCAAAATGACATATTATTTGATTGAATAATGGGCATTTGGTAATAAAAACTAATGGTGCCCCAACACTTCGGCACAAGCACACATCGCAGTGAGTTTTAAGAAAATAGTTCGATAATAATAATAATAATAATAATAATAATAATAATAATAATAATAATAATAATAATGTCCGCCTCTGTGGTGTAGTAGTTAGTGTGATCAGCTGCCACCCCCGGAAGGCCGGGCTCGATTCCCGGCTCTGCCACGAAATTCGAAAAGGGGTACGAAGGCAGGAACGGGGTCCACTCAACCTCAGGAGGTCAAATGAGTAAAGATGGGTTCGATTCCCACCTCAGCCATCCTGGAAGTGGTTTTACGTGGTTTCCCACATCTCCTCCAGGCAAATGCCGGGATGGTTCCAAACTTAAGGCCACGTCCGCTTCCTTCCCTCTTCCTTGTCTATCCCTTAAAATCTTCCCCCTCCCCACAAGGCCCCTGTTCACCAGAGCAGGTGAGGCCGCCTCGGCGAGGTGCTTGTCATCCTCCCCAGTTGTATCCCCAAACCATTGTCTAACGTTTGAGGATACTGCATTTGAGGCGGTAGATATGGGATCCTTCGCTGAGTCCGAAGGAGAAACAACCCTGGAGGGTAAACAGATGAATAATGTTAATAATAATAATAATAATAATAATAATAATAATAATAATGGAATTATTTAGGGTTTTCTTGTAGTATCTTGCCAACAGCCGTAGCCGTGTTGAAACACCAGATCCCGTGAGATCTCCGAAGTTAAGCAACATTAGGGGTGGTCAAGATTTGGTTGGGTTGCCACGCGCTGTTGTTTGTGGGTAAGGGAATGGAGGAGCGGAAAGGAACTGGCCACCCTACCTCACGTAAACTCAGGCTCAGGCACACCTCTGAGGAGGTTCGGACCTGCCTTCGGGCAGAATACACCCTTTCCTTACCTTATAGTACCTTGATAATATTGCATAATGTTTCTACGACTTAATAGGTTGAAATTCGATTTCGATTACAATGCGGTCGTGAAAATTCAATATTCATTTAACTTCGTCCTCAACGGGCGACTTGCACGCACTCTACAGTGTGATTGAAGAAGTGTCAGACCTGTAGCTTAGATCATTTCCAACAGAACAAGGTCGACCTAGACCACCATACCTCAATTGGTAGAGCAACCGACGTGAAATGGGGAGGTTGTGGGTTCGGATCCCACTGGTGTCCGTCTGACCATTTTTGTTCTCTAATTAACATCTCTTCAACACGCATGAAATGTACGTAACACGACCTAATATGTTGAAAGTTGTTTTTGAAGAAATAAATAAATAAATGAAGAGAATCACTCTTATTCAAGTCCTAAAGAAATTTGCCTTCTATAATAAAACCAGAGCAATCATCGAACGGACCCTAACTGACATAATCCCTAAAGTTAAGTTCAGAAGATAAATTTCAGACGCTTTCGAGATAAGGACAGAAGATCCCCCCTGTTTTCTATCTGCGTCCTTGAAAGAGTCATCCGCGAGTGGCGCAAAGAAATTAACAACAATGGGCGCCAAAATGGTGTGGGATTGCTTTACAAAAAATGAATCTTTCAATTGATTGCATAGCTTTTCCATATTATCTAACAATTTTCTCTAATTCTTCAGACTTGGCTAACAATGCAAATTAAACACCTCAAGGCACGGACGGTAAATGAAGGCCAAAAGGTCTCTTTGGAGGAAACGCATTTCACAACTAACATCAAGCCAGCAGCAAGGGAGCTAAAAGAACACCAGGGGTCAATCAACTGGTCAGGTAAGTTTAATACAGCCCGTGACAATGAATTTCGGTGAATAGTACTGTACTATCAACATAGATGAACAATACACGACAGTGACCTTACTGTCCTTCGAAATATTCTCCTCCAATAACTATGCACTGCTGAGATCGGCGATTCATGTCCTGGAAACTTTGCCAAAAGGCTCGTCACGTTTCGTTGCATGTCAGGAATATCGTCAAATCTCTTTCCTTTCAAAGCGAGTTTAATGCGTGACTTTTCGGCTCTGACCTTTCTCCGACGAGGGGATCTCGTAGAACGTCATTGCATGCTTTGCCGTTTCGTTTCAGGGTCGTACCTGAGATACTAGGTTTCATCCTCAGTGACAATACAGTTCAAGAAATTTGGTATCGCATCCGCCATTTTGTCAAAATCCTGTGAAGCCTCTAAACGCGCCTGATTCTGATCGTCAGTCAAGTGATGTGGCACAAGATGGAGAACACGTTTTCCTCTTCCCTAACTTCTGGGTAACGATTTGTCACACGGATTCACGCTTAATCTACAGTTCATCCGGTATCATGGCCACAGTTAATCGCCGATCGTTCGTGATCAATGTCCACACCTTCTCAATGTTTTCGTCACTGACGGCGGTCACCGGTCTTCCGCTACGGGGGTTGTCAGAGAAACTTTCCCGGCCTCCTCGAAAACGGGTGAACCACTTGTACACACACTTCAAGGACAGTGCTTGATCTTCATAAACACGTACCAGCATCAAATGCGTTTCTTTCGGTGTCTTGCCAAGCTTAAAACAAAACTGTACATTGATCTTTTGGTCGTTCATGCTCCTGTTCGCAGTTCAGAACCAACGCACTAAACACGCACTGTGTCAAACAGGTCTTACACGGCACACACACGATGCTCAACTGAACAACGCTGGAGCAGGTGGTCAAAACCTGCTGCTACGCAGGTGCAGCAATGTGTGTCGCCAGTGTTACCGGATCGACCATTCTGACTTCATTCACAGAACTTTATTGTCACAGGTTGTATCTTTGTGAATAGATAGAACCAAACATGTCTGAAAAAGAAGCTTTCGCATCGCGCATGAATAAAATGAAAATATCTTGTCAGCTGACCAAAGACGTTTAAAACAAAATCTCCATATCCTTGAACGCAAATATGTGTCATTATTGCACTGTCATAAGACCACATGCTTTGTATGCAGCGGAATGGCTTGATATGAACAGGAAAGGCCTGATAGAAAAATGGGGAATTAAGGAAAGAAATATTTTGCCCAATTAAAGAAAAATATGAATATACACGTCGGCAAAATCATGTGCTATATACTTATGTCCATCATATCTCTGATGTCATGAGGAGAAGAAGAGTTGCATTTTATGGCCATATGTTAAGAATAAAACCAAAACGATGATCGAACCGGAACTTAACCTTTTTGAAATAAGAAGACCAAGCCAATTTGATTCAAGGATGTGGAAAGGGTCTTACGGGAGATGATATACAAGAACATAAGCCACTCAGGAGGAAACTAAAATTCCACCAAGGTTTCCAGGAAAGGCCATTATTGAAGACGGTAAAGACGTGGACGGAGGAAAGGAAAGAGTAGCACTGTCAAGGAATGGAGGAGCACTGGGCAAAGATCAAAGCCCAGAGAAGTCAGCTGAATAACTTGGTGCTTAGTAGGCCGATGCGAACAAATAATAATAATAATAATAATAATAATAATAATAATAATAATAATAATAATAATAATAATAGTAATAATAATAATAATAATAATAATAATATCAATTTCATGCAATCCTGATGCAGCCTTCTAAGGCAGATTCTTCGACGTTGGGGTTCGAACCCACTCAGCTCCCGAATGTAAAACTTGCCTCCATACAACTAGCACGTTAACACACGTGACTTACTTAGTGGTCGAATGTTCAACGTACTGGCCTTCGGTTCATAGGGATATGGGTTCATTCCTGGTTGGGCTTAGAATTTGATCTACCGGGCGAGTTTGGCGTGCGCGTAGAGGCGCGCGGCTGTGAGCTTGCATCCGGGAGATAGTAGGTTCGAATCCCACTATCGGCAGCCCTGAAGATGGTTTTCCGTGGTTTCCCATTTTCACACCAGGCAAATGCTGGGGCTGTACCTTAATTAAGGCAACGGCCGCTTCCTTCCAACTCCTAGGCCTTTCCCATCCCATCGTCGTCATAAGACCTACCTGTGTCGGTGCGACGTAAAGCCCCTAGCAAAAAAAAAAAAAGAATTTGATCTTTCCATGATTACTTCCTCTGGCTAGGCAACTGGGTGTTTGTGTTCATCTCAACACACTTCTCTTAATCTATAGAAAACATACGTCCACCACAGCGAACGCAGTAGTGAATACATCCTTCCGCACGGTGCTTGCGTCAGAAGGGTGTCTGGACGTAAAACTGGGTCAAATCCACCTCCTGTGTCAACCCTAACAACCTAGAAAAATGACTAGGTGGAAGAGGAACCATATGAATTAATGAAGCACTTCCAAACACACCAGAAATATAAAATTTCCCATCAGTTAACTTTCCTCCCACAAGACCCGTAGAAATCTTTAAAAACCCGACGGCTCCTCTCAGGGTGCTGAGCTGGTTGGCGAGGCTTCGAAATTTGAGCTCAAATTCAAACCAACATAAGTATGCAAGCGGAAGCAAGCCTTCACCCAGTGGGGAGAATTTTCTCCAAAGTGATCACAGAGAGATTTTGTCGCCTTGAAGGTTTACTGAAGGTCCATAAAAATAGAAAATTGCCAAACCTACTGGAGGGAGAATTTTCTCCAAAGAGATCACAGAGAGATTTTGTCGGCTTGAAGGTTTACTGAAGGTACATAAAAATAGATAATTGCCAAACCTACTGGAGGGAGAATTTTCTCCAAAGAGATCACAGAGAGATTTTGTCGGCTTGAAGGTTTACTGAAGGTACATAAAAATAGAAAATTGCCAAACCTACCGGAGGGGTTTATATGAGTATGCGGTGGGGTGGGAGGTATCTGCTGCAAATACTGTATGAAGTCAATCATCATTAAAGTGAATTCATTGGGCTCATTGCAGTTCGGAGAAGTGACGTCAAGATAAATTAAATAGTAGCTGATGTATCTTAGTTAGTGTCAGAACGTCGGTACTTCTTATCCAGGTATCTCTTACTATGTTTCTTCAGGTAGTTTATTAGTTTCGGCAGACTGAAGATGTTATCCGTTATAAATTAACCGAGTCGAAACTGAAAGACGATGGCTTCAGATTATTAAAAAAGTAGGCTATGTATAAATTGCATGACGGTGAAACTGATATCAATCACATTCTTCTCTGATATTGGAATGCCGAAAACTTTACTCCCCTAGGCCTCAGCTGGGGTTCTGTGTTAAGGAGGAAAAAAGACATGCCGGAAGTCGAAAGCAAAGGTGAGTCGCATAAGTACTTGTTTTCATGTATCTTTTTAAACATATACCAGCGCTCCTGCTAGCCTTAAATTTCTGGTGGTGGTAGTGGTGTTGGTGGTGGTGGTGGTGGTGGTGATTATTATTTTAAAAAGAAGTATAACTAGGCAACCATCCTTTCTTAACACTAATATACATATTCAGCTTCCTTATAGACTGTTATGCATTTCAGCGTTCCGTCCGCAAGTCTCTGTTAACTGAATCGCCTCCACAATCCTCCCTGTGTTACCTGTCCTGTGGCCTTGTTAAGTTCATATCGCTAATGCTTAAATCATTTACTAATAGGAGGGAAACACTGGAAGGGGTTCGACATTTCAAAAAATGAAGGTATCGGATAAAGAAAGACAAGGACAACGAAGGGAATGAAAATGAAAAACTTCCTTGGTCTCGTTACGTAATACTTTCGGGATCGGGAACAAACAAAATTTGACGAAGGGAGGTCGGATAGGGTAGATGATAGTGAGGAGCCTGTCACAAGTGGAAGCAGCATCGGACTCAGTCAAGGTCCCCGTTGTCGCCAACCCATGCTCTCCAGTTGAGAGCCCCTGGGCCCCTTTTAGTGGCCTCTTACGATGGGCAGGTGTTACGTAGGTGTAATTCTACCGCACCCACCACGGGGGTTTACATTTCTTTTCAGGACCAGGAATCAAACCCAAACCTCTGATAACAGTCTGTATGTTGGGTATTCAGCCCGAAGGCTGGTTTGATCCTCTGCAGCTCCGCCAACAGCTGTCATAAATAGCCTAGGCGTCACTGAAGAGGCGTATTTTAGGGAAATGAGGAGTGAGGTAGTTTCCCGTTGCTTTTCTCACCGAGCCAGCCGTTGCTATTACATATCAGTCTGCCAAGCCCACTGCAGTAGCTAATAGAATTAACAGTTACAATACGGACATGGACCATATTACCAATGTACGATGTCATATCCAAATAACAGAGAAAATGTGTGAAGATACATCTGGACACTAATATATTTTTAATTTGGTCACCCCTGATTCATGCTTATATCTCTGGCATCACATAACACTGCTGACTCCATCTGAGAGTTGTAAAACTTTAAAACACGTATCTGTTCAGTGTCCGTAGTGCTCCATGGTTGTCGTACTGTCCTTTGGTTACAGGGGTCATGGGTTCGATTCCAGACAGGGTCGGGGATTTTAACCATCATTGGTTAATTTCCCTGGCACGGGGGGTGGGAGTATGTGTTGTTTTCATCATAATTTCATCCTTATACGGCGCGCAGGTCATCTACGGGTGTCAAATCTAAAGACCTGCACCTGGCGAGCCGAACACGTCCTCGGACACTCCCGACACTAAAGGCCATATGCCATTTCATTTTTTTCAGTGCTTAAACAGTTGCCACGTATAAAATTACAGAATAGGGGTAGATCGACCGGATTTAATGCCTTGGATTTGATTATAACATTGAAAGACAAGAAAATCATAATTCTAACACTTAAGAAATTCAGACTACTTACGGGAATATATCCATTTAACAAGTTATTTTGGCCTTTACATGTTTCGCTGCATCAGATTCTGGTTTATGTACTAACAAATCAGTACCTCAGTGCTGTACCTATTGAAATAACCTCAATTACAGGCTGCCATGAAGTAAGTGCTGTGCCTTCTTTGCGAAGTAGAAAATACTTTCGATAATAATGGCTGTAAAATTGTGTTAAAATTGCCGTAGTTAAGTTACAATTTCCACAACACCTTCATTCGTTAGACACTAGGAAATGTTATTTGCAATCATCTGCATAGATTTCCATAGCAACAAGAATGCTTGGTGATTCCAGGTTGAATCCGTGTTCTGTTAGCACCTCCTCGGGTGTAAACGTCATAACTCAACGAGAAGGAGCGACTCATCACGCGAAGTCTGATCAGCAAAGAGCGGGATTAACGGTCTTATTAATGTCTTCTCCCTCCACTGTCTGCAGAGGGAGTTTCGGAAGTGCAGGGATGAAGCAGGGCAAATTGGAAACATCACAATCACATTCTATTAATGTATCAACTCTTGGATTATACCAGCTGCCCTGACTTAATTTCGCGATAACACGAACCAAGTCTTGTTAATGTTCCTCGCGCTTCCTGCAGGAGATACGGAAACACGAAGTACCATCTTAATTTTACTTGAATGATGATGACAGTGTGAGGATAAAGCAGATTGCTTCGTACTTGAAAATACAAACTGCTTCCAAGACTTTATATTCCACTACAATGCCGACAGGAAGTTCCTGATTCACAGCACTGGTGTATATCACAACTAAAAACAACACGAGCTTCTTCACTAACTGGCTTACTTCTTAGAGAATTCTAACAGTTACATGAAGGCCATATCCTCCTACCTTCAGCTGCAGCACAAAATGCAGAAAGAGCAATGATATTTAGATTGATGCTTTCACGGCTAATAATTGTAGACATAATAATAAGCTTTGGACCATCTCCATGTCGAGAATACAAGGTGAAATTATTTACGTTTCGCAGAGAACTTTGTTCCTCATCTTCAAAAGAAAATCTGGTCTGTCCACGAACAAGATTTATATACTTTTGAAGTTTTTTATTTGACCAATTTAAGCCGCAGAAATATGTGAAGAACTGGATGCAAAAGGATTGTACTGCAACAAACACCAATTAAGAGTTTGTTCTCGTGAGAAGTTTGATTTCCAAAACAGACACTTTGGAATGTTTTTAATAGACATCTGGAACCAGATACAATAAAAGACTGCTGTGAAATAAATTCAAGGATTTCAGACTAGCAAAACTGTAGATGCTGAGTGTGTAATGAAATTATGGATTTGTTATTTTTCATCCTTCAATATCCTTCTCTAAGCCAGCATCATGTCAAATGAAGGGAAGTTTTTTGAAGCTAGTTTTAAGCCATTAATTTTAGACGCCGGCGTGATCAGGTATGCAGGGTTCTTTATCTTCTGAATTATACTGTAGTATATCCTGTGAATATATACTACGGAGCAAGTTGGCCGTGCTGTGAACTTGCATTCGGGAAACAGTGGTCTGGAGCACCACTGCCGGTAGCCCTGAAGATGGTTTTCCGTGGTTTCCCATTTTCACACCAGGCACATCCTAGGGGTGTAGCTTAATTAAATCCACGGCCGCACCCTTCTCACTCCTAGCCTTTGCCTATCCCATTGTCACAATAAGACCTATCTGTGTCGATGCTACGTAAATCAGATTGTAAAGTGTATATATTGGGCTACAGCGATGATTTTTATGTAAATGTAAATGAGATTATTAATAACGGAAATATCTCTATTCTCCAATTAAGATTCAGACAATTAATCCACAATCATTTGCCTGCATAGAGTGCCAGCACCGCACTGCTTTCATTCATGTCGGCTGTTTTCTTATTAAGGGCTTGAAATAATACATAATATTGTTAATGTTGTCATTATATTTTATTACAACAGGGCCGATTAGTTAGATGTTAGACCCCCTTTAAACAAGAAGCATAATCACAATCATCATTTGATAATAACAAACAATGGTCCTAAAGCGAATGAACTGCTTTTTGGTACTACTTGTAAGACCGAAGATGGAGTTTGGAGTAGCAAAATTCGACTCTTATAGCAAAAAGGTGTTAAATGAACACGATTTCATGCATGAAAACGGGGTCCAACTTGGTGATTTAAAACTTAAATGGGGTGTAGGAAGAGTATTTCTAACAGCAAGGTTCCAAGTTCCTTTAACTAGGAACACCTAGAGGGGGAAGCATTTTAAATATACACTCCACATGCGCCTTAGCAGGGTAAGGCCAGCTTTTCCACTTATCACTCACAACAGCTAAAGAAAGGATCCTCAACAGTAGAATTCAAACCTTTAGAACCACCAGATAGAGAAAATTAGAATTACAATCGCTGCAGAATAAAAGGAAAAAGATCGCATGTACAGGGCTCATGAACAAGCCACCGCGGAATGAGTTGAATAAGTACGTAGAAGAGCCTCGTTGTACAGGTAGGGCTAATTATTCATATGTGAAGTAGGAAAGACCACGGAGGAAGAACTATGGCGAATATTTGATTTAAATATTGTTTTAAAATGCGATGTTGTAAACTGGAATGCTTTACTTATGTAGTCTTAGAGCCTTACAGAAAAATGTAGGTTGCTACAAGGCGTGGCAGTAAAATCGTGTGAATTATCGCCTACCACCAATTCCTATGTGATTGTATTGTAATTATCGTTACTGTAGGTCTATCTATCTATATAAATAAAATCGTAACGACCGCGTGCCTGTACATTGATTATTTTGATGAAATTTCCTTACAGTTATCCGTTTCAGGTGCAATAATGACCATTTGCATAATTTTTAGTTTTGGTGTCTGTTTGTCTGTTTGTTTGTCTGTTTGTCTGTCCTTCTATAACTTGAAAACTACTGGATATATTTCCACCAATCTTCATATTATATTCCACCTGTCCTTGGGTAGGTTTTAGCGCAAATATCGTTTCTAAATCCCTGAACTGAGTGGGGATTTTTACGAAACCTAAACCGTGATTTTGCACTCCCTCAAAGTATACACAACCGAACTTAATGGAAATCTACCTACCTTAATGAAAATTAATTTCTAAACCTTTTTATTTCTCATGCGCATCATTTCAATAACAGGATTTAATAAGGGAGATATCATTAACGGACCGTTTTTTGGTACAAATCCCAGCGGGCTTAACGCAAGAGCGGGTGTGTGTAAAGCGTATTTCTTACAACGTGAAAACTACTGAAGATATTTGAACCAAACTTTATATATAGCATCCAACTGTCCAAGGGTAGGTTTCCTTCGTGTCAGTTAGTTAGTTAGTTAGTTAGTTAGTTAGTTAGTTAGTTAGTTAGTTAGTTAGTTAGTTAGTTAGTTAGTTAGTTAGTTAGTTAGTTAGTTAGTTAGTTTGTTTGTCTGTCTGCTTGTATAACTTGAAAACTACTGGATATATTTCCACCAATCTTCATATTTAGAATCCACCTCTCCTTGGGTAGGTTTTAGCGCAAATATCGTTTCTAAATCCCTGAACTGAGTGGAGATTTTTACGAAACCGAAACCGTGATTTTGCACTCCCTCAAAGTATACACAACCGAACTTAATGGAAATCTACCTGCCTTAATGAAAATTAATTTCTAAACCTTTTTATTTCTCATGCGCATCATTTCGATAACTGGATTTAATAAGGGAGATTAACGGACCGTTTTTCGGTACAAATCCCAGCGGACTTAACGCAAGAGCGGGTGCGTATAAAGCGTATTTCTTACAACGTGAAAACTACTGAAGATATTTGAACCAAACTTTATATATAGCATCCAACTGTCCAAGGGTAGGTTTCCTTGGTGTCATTTAGTTAGTTAGTTAGTTTGTTTGTTTGTTTGTTTGTCTGTCTGCTTGTCTGTTTATCTTCCTATTACTTGAAAACTACTGGATATATTTCCACCAAACTTCATATTTAGAATCCACCTCTCCTTGGGTAGGTTTTAGCGCAAATATCGTTTCAAAATCCATGAACTGAGTGGGGATTTTTACGAAACCGAAACCATGGTTTTGCAATCCCTCAAAGTATACACAACCAAACTTAATGGAAATCTACCTGCCTTAATGAAAATTAATTTCTAAACCTTTTTTCTCATGTGCATCATTTCGGAACCAGGATTAATAACGGAGATATCATTAACGGACCGTTTATCGGTACATGTCCCACCGGACTTAACGCAAGAGCGGGTGCGCGTAAAGCGTATTTCTTACAACTTGAAAACTACTGAGATATTTAAACCAAACTTTATATTTAGCATCCACCCCTCCAAAGGGTAGGTTTTAAGGTTTATACCATTTCAAATTCCCAGAATGGACTGGAGTTTTATAGGGGACTGAAATGGTGATTTTTACTCTCCCACAAGATATAAAGTACAAGACCAACCTGACTGGAAATCCATCAAACTGTTTGGAAATCCAATTCTAACTTTTTTCACATGTGCATTATTCAGCGGGAGGATCAATAAGGGAGATAACATGAAAGATTGGTTTTCAGGCTAAGTCTAGCGGACATAGGCCGAAAGGTGTTATACGTGGAGCAGATTTCTTATCTATCTAGATAAATCATATCGTAAAGACCGTGTGTCTGTGCATTGACTAATTTGGCTAAATTTTCGTACAGATTTCCGTTTAAGGGGTAATAATTACCACCTGCATATTTTTTAGCTATAGTTTCCTGGAAGTCCTAAATTTTACACACACCCCTCGCCCAAAATCAAGATTGTCTCACAATCTGCTACACGAGCTCAAAAATTGAAATTAAGCAAATTTATACGTTTTAGCCGGTAACCTACGGAAAACTTCCAAGATCTTTAAATATTTCACTTTTTATGCCGAATAATATCGAAATATAGGCAATTTAATGACGGTGCAGACCTTCGTTTCGAGGTATTTTGCGGCTAAGCAATAAGTCCTATCACAAAATGGATGCACGATCTCCGTTCAATTTCGAGTGATCTACAACTTTGGTCCTGTGATATTTCGTCGTCTCTCTCTCTCTCTCTCTCCCTTATAGGGTAGATTTAGCTGTATATTTCTATTGTTCGTAAATTTTGGACTTCTTACACGTGTATTACTTAGTTTGACACACTTATAGGAAAGGTAGGGTCATCGAATTAGGCACGCACATTGACACGACCAATGACTATATGCGAACCCAATTTCATTATTCTAGCTTCCACATAAGTATGTGAAAAATAATATAAAATGATGAAAATGTACCTAAATTTAACTCCATTTAAATATCGTAACTCAATCGAACCCATAAATATGTGAGATACGAGAAAGTGTTTTATCACCAAACATGTGGAGCGATAAAAGGGACGTCTGAGGGTGCAAACCGTTTGTTGGTATGATGTACCGTTTAGGAGCAATAAATCTCGAAATGAAGGCTTGCACTTTCAAACGTGCCCATGCTTATCTGTCATCTATATAAATATAATCGCAACGACCGTCTGTCTATACATTGGGTATTTTGGCGGAATATCCGTACAGTTATCCGTTTCAGATGTTAATAATGACCATCTTCATATTTCTTAACTTTGGTGTCTGTTTGTCGGTTTGATTGTATGAGTCTTTATAATTTGAAAACTACTGAATATATTTCTACCAAATTTGATATTTAGAATCCACCTGTCCTTGTGTAGATTTTAGGGCCAATATTATTTCTGAATACCTAAATTTACTAGGGGTTTATGCGAAACCGGTACCATGATTTTGCAGTTCCTCAAAATATGCACATCCGAAATTAATCGAGATCTACAATCCTTAATGGAAATCTACTTCTAAAACTTTTGTTCTCATGTGAATTTTTCGACAGGAGGATTAATAAGTGAGATATCATGAACGGTTGGTTTTGCAGGTTAAGTCCAGCGGACGTAGCCAAAATGTGTTTTACGTGGAGCAGATTCCTTATTTATCTATAAAAATAAAATCGTAATGACTGTGTGTGCCTGTACATTGACTATTTTGGTGAAATTTTCGTACAGATACCCGTTTGAGGGGTAATAATGATCGTCTGCATATTTTTGGTTTAATTTCCTGAAAGTCATAATTTTTACCCCCTCACCCAAAATCCAGATTGCACCATAATATGCCAGACAAGCAAGAAAATTTAAATATGGCAAAATTATACGTTTCAGCCTGCAACGAACGCAAAACTTCAAAGATCTTTAATTTTTCATTTTTTATCCCCGAAGAATATCTAAATATGGAAGCAATTTTAATGATGGTGCAGACCTTCGTTTCGAGGTATTTCGTGCGATAAACGGGAAGTCCTATTACATAACGGATGGCACGATCTTCGTTGAATTAAGAGTGATCTTCAACCTTGGTCTTATGACTTTTTGTCATATCTGTATCGCTTATACGTTAGATTCGTCTCTATTTCTCTATTTTTAGTAAATTTGGACTCCTTACCTATATTATTCATACTTTCAATCACTTACAGGAAAGATAGTATGATCAAACTCTAGACGAACATTGGCTCACCCAGTACCCATATGTGAGCCAAATGCAATGTCACATAATTATCCGAAAAGTAATGCAATGTAAGATAATCTTACACAAATTTCAACCTATTCAACGTTTCTGACTCAAACTGACCCATGAATAGATGAGATGCGAGAAAATATCATAGGACTAGCCATTTAGATCGCTAAATACTGCGCTTTACGGTACAATCCTTTGTCAATATGACGTACCGCTTAGCTGCAGTTAATCCGTAATTGAACGTCTGCAATATTGCAAACATGCATAAACTTTCGTATGTGCATCTATATATAATCATTGATGTCGATTTGTAGCGATCGAGAAAGGGTGTGTCTGCTGTTGTAATCAGTACTCCCTACACCAACTTTGACTGCTGGCAGTAGGAATGGGTTCCTTCTCCAACTCCTGTGTAACTGGCATTAGTAAGGATGGTCTACCATTATAATGAATAATTCACTTCTCGATTTGTCTTGCAGAAGGCAAGGGATCATGCAGTTTTGTTCGAAAGTCCCCTACCTTATTGTGTTTGACTCTAGGCCAGGGTGCCCGCCATTATAAACAAATGTTCCAATCTAAAATTTGACTAGCATTAGGCATAGTGGCCTGCTATTTTCATGGAAACTCACTAATTCTGTGTGACTGGCAGTAAGCTGGCTGGCAGCAGTAAAAAGGGCCTGTGATTATAATGATAACTGCACAACTCAATTTTGACTGGCGGCACGGAATGTGCCTGCTATTAGAATAAAAACTACTCAACTGTAATCTGTCTGAAATTAGGAAATGGGTCTGCCATTGTAACTAAAACTCCCCAAATCGATTGTGGCCACGCAGTAGGCACTGGGGCCTGCAATTATAATGTAAACTTGCCAACTCGATTGTGAATGGCAGTAGGCAAGTGAGCCTGCCGTTATCATCACAACTCCGCAACCCTCACTTTACATGCAATTTTACAACAATCTCATTTTCTGCACGCAGTCTTTACGTCGATATCCGTATACAATGTAGAATACCGTAGCGAAGCACGGGTACATTTGCTAGTAAATGAATAAATGAATACATATATAAATAAATAAATTCCACAGTTACTGGAGAGGTTGCAACAAGAACAATTTGTTTAAGAAGGCATTGTACAAGGCGAACACCGCTATTCTCATATCAGCTGACTTCTCTCCTCATCACCCCAATCAACATGCTAAGTGATGCTTGGATTAAGCAGCAACTTCCTCTCACCAACCAAGCTGCACCCCAAAATGATCTAGTTATCGCAGACTTAGTTTGCTACTACTGCCTTAAGTGTTATCTATATAAATTAAATCGTAACTACCGTGTGTCTGTACATTGACTATTTTAGCGAAATTTCCGTACCGTTATCCGTTTCAGGTGTAATAATGACCATATGCATATTTTTTAGCTTTGGTGTCTGTTTGTCTGTTGTCTGTTCTTCTATAACTTGAAAACTACTAGATATATTTCCACCAAACTTCATATTTAGAATCCACCTGTCCTTGGGTAGGTTTTAGGGCAAATATTCTTTTTAAGTCCTTCAACTGACTGGGGGTTTATACGAAACACAAACAGTGATTTTGCACTCCCACAAAATATGCACAACCGAACTTAATGGAAATCTTCCTGCCTTAATGGAAATTAATTTCTAAACCTTTGCATCATTTCGATAACAGGATTAATAAGGGAGATATCATTAACGGACCGTTTATCGGTACAAGTCCCACCGAAGCGGGTGCGTGGAAAGCGTATTTCTTACAACTTGAAAACGACTGAAGATATTTGAACGAAACTTTGTATTTAGCATCCACCTGTCCAAGGGTGGGTTTTAAGGTCAATACCATTTCAAATTTCTGGAATCGACTGGGGTTTTATAGGTAACCGAAATGGTGAATTTACTCTCCCACAATATACTATAAAGTGCAAGACCAACCTGATTGGAAATCGATCAAACTTAATGGAAATCCAATTCTAAATATTTTCTCACGTGCATTTCTTCAACAGAAGGATCAATAAGGGAGATATCATGAAAGGTCGGTTTCTCAGGCTAAGTCCAGCGGACATAGCGCAAAAGGTGTTATACGTGAAACAGATTCCTCATCTATCTATATAAATCTAATCGTAACGACCGTGTGTCTGTGCGTTGAATATTTTGGCGAAATTGTCGTACAGATTTCCGTTTAAGCGGTAATAATGACCACCTGCATATTTTTAACTATAGTTTCCTGGAAGTCCTAAATTTTACACACACCCCTCGCCCAAAATCAAGATTGTCTCACAATCTGCTACACGAGCTCAAAAATTGAAATTAAGCAAATTTATACGTTTTAGCCGGTAACCTACGGAAAACTTCCAAGATCTTTAAATATTTCACTTTTTATGCCTATACAAGTCATATACAAAACGGATGGCACGATCTCCGTTCAATTTCGAGTGATCTACAACTTTGGTCCTGTGATATTTCGTCGTCGTCTCACTCTCTCTCCCTTATAGGGTAGGTTTGGCTGTATATTTCTATTGTTCGTAAATTTTGTGCTTTTTATACCTGTGTTACTTAGTTTGACACGCTTATAGGAAAGATAAAGTCATCGAATTTGGCATGAACATCGACACGGCCAATGGCTATATGCGAACCAAATTTCATGATTCTAGCTTCCTCATAAGCAGGTGGAAAAGAAGTAAAATGTTAAAAATGTACCAAAATTTCACCCCATTCAAATAACGTAACTCAATCGAGCCCATTAATACGGGAGATACGAGAAAATGTTTTAAGACTAAACATGAAGAGCGATAAAAGGGACGTCTGAGGGTGCAAACCGTTTGTTGGTATGATCTACCGTTTAGGAGCAGTAAATCTCGAAATGATGGTTTGCAGTTACAAACGTGCCCATGCTTATCTGCCATCTATATAAATATAATCGAAAAGACCGTGTGTCTGTACATTGACTATTTTGGCGGAATGTCCGTACAGTTATCCTTTTCAGCTGTAATAATGACCATCTGCATATTTCTTAGCTTTAGTGTCTGTTTGTTTGATTGTATGAGTGCCTATAACATGAAAACTACCAAGCATGATACTTATAATCCACCTGTCCTTGAGTAGGTTTTAAGGCAAATATTATTTCTGAATACCTAAATTTAGTGGGGGTTTATCCGGAATCGAAACCATGATTTTGCACTCACTAAAAATATGCACATCCGAAATTAATGGAAATCTACAATCCTTAATGGAAAACCATTTCTAAAACTTTTTTTCTTATATGCATTATTCGACAGGAGGATTAATAAGGGAGATATCATTAACAGTCAGTTTTTCAGGTTAAGTCCAGCGGACATAGCCCAAAAGGTGTTGTACGTGAAGCACATTCCTTATCTATAGCCTATGAATAAAATCCCAACGACTGCCTGTGCCTGTACATTGACGATTTTGATGAAATCTTTCGTACAGCGTCCCGTTTGAGGGGTAATAATGACCATCTGCATATTTTTGGTGTAGTTTCCTGAAAGTCCTAATTTTTACACACACCCCCCCTCCCAAAATCCAGATTACGGCATATTCTGCCAGACAAGCAAGAAAATTGAAATTTGGCAAAATTATACGTTTTAGCCTGTAACGGATGGAAAACTTCCAAGATCCTTAAATTTTTCACTTTTTATCCCCGAAGAATACCGAAATATGGAGGCAATTTTAATGATGGTGCAGACCTTCGTTTCGAGGTAAACGGAAAGTCTTTTCACAAAACGGATGACACAATCTCCTTTCAATTTGGAGTGATTTTCAACCTTGATCTTATGACTTTTTGTCGTATCTGTATCCCTTATACGTTAAATTCGTCTCTATTTCTCGATTTTAAGTAAATTTTGACTTTTTAGATGCATAATTCATACTTTCAGTCACTTACAGGAAAGTTAGAATCATATAACTCTACACGAACATTGGCCCACCTAGTACCCACATGTGAGCCAAATGCTATGTCACATAATTATCCGAATAGTAATGCAATGTAAGATAATCTTACCTAAATTTCACCCTATTCAAAGTTTCTGAATACAACCGACCGACCGACCGACCGACCGACCGACCGACCGACCGACCGACCGACCGACCGACCGACCGACCGACCGACCGACCGACCGACCGACCGACCGACCGACCGACCGACCGACCGACCGACCGACCGACCGACCGACCGACCGACCGACCGACCGACCGACCGACCGACCGACCGACCGACCGACCGACCGACCGACCGACCGACCGACCGACCGACCGACCGACCGACCGACCGACCGACCGACCGACCGACCGACCGACCGACCGACCGACCGACCGACCGACCGACCGACCGACCGACCGACCGACCGACCGACCGACCGACCGACCGACCGACCGACCGACCGACCGACCAACCAACCAACCAACCAACCAACTAACCAGTACTGATCTGCATTTAGGGCAGTCGCCCAGGTGGCAGATTCACTATGTGTTGTTTTCCTAGCCTTTGCTTAAATGATTTCAAAGAAATTGGATATTTATTGAATATCTCCCTTGGTAAGTTATTCCATTCCCTTCACTTACAATGCCAACGATATTCTTCAATGCACCACCTGTCACTCTCACTTCCAAACAAAACTGGCTTCAGGGAGCACAAATGAGTTCCCATTCGACCGAATATGTCAATTTCTAACAATCTTTGTCAGCTAAACCATCATATTCAAACTGTTTCACTCTCAGACCTTTTAGTCTTTACGTTAACACTGCTATGAATTCAAAGCAGAATCTAAAAGTACGTAGAAAATATTTGAAGTGGAGTATATTTTCCAAACAGTATTGCGATCGAGATTTCAACTGTATCTTAGGAACAATTCAACAATATCGTGATCATTGTTAGAGGTTATAGTATCCTTCAGTAAAATCTGGAGAGACTTGGACTGCCTAATCACAATATAAGTATGCAAGAGGTCTTCCTTCCCACTAAATAATTGTCTTAGGTTTGAATAATCAGACATCGCACCCTGGTTTTCTTTCCCACGAGTGGACACTAAAACAAACCAGTTAATTATGTTAAGTTAGCGCGTATAACGTAGCGATTTCAGCATTTATCCACAATTGAAACTTCCCATCTGCGATCGAAACTAAGATTTTGGGAACTTGAGGATTATCCCCACCCATGATCTACCGACACTGTTATGCTACTCGATAAGATGTACCAGAAATATAAATATTAATTGAATGATGCCGTCAGGTGGAGACACGTTCCCTGTGCGGTCCGCCCCCACTAGATATAAGATGCACATCCAATAATGTCCCCAGCGGAGGCGATAATGAGATTCATCAACAAGTCGAGAACTCAGGTGCAGAGCTTTCCTTAGCAACTGTTAAGGTGAGATCTGACCTGAAGACCGATCCGAGTTCTGAGACGAGCCAGCAATGTTCTCTTCGACTGATGGGAGGTATCATGGCGTACAATATTGTACTACATGAATTCTCTCTTCCTTCGAGAGGTAATTCATTGCCTCGTGCCAGAATTGCGCGTCGCATGTCTCGACTAGTTGGTGAATCTCTTCTTGTGGTTGATCGCCACGCTGAGTTGGGGGCGTGGTTGGGGCCCCCTGTGGGAGGGTGGGTGGTTGGGGTCCCCTTAAATACACAAGCTAATGGAGCTCTGGGTGTTATGTGCATCATAATATATGAAGGTACTGTACAATGTGTAGCATATAAAAACATGAAGATATGTCCGGAAGTGTGAATGTAATGTAGAATGTGCAGCAAATAAAAAAATTGCATTGACGTATGTTCTTGTCTCCTTGTGTACGTATACAATAGCCGTGATCATTAGGAGTAATAATATTCTTACTGGACAGAGTTGGACTACCTAATAAGCACAATATAATTATCCGAGAGGCCTTCGTTCGACTAAATAATTGACATATTCAACTAAGTGAAATGAAGTAACTTCGAAATGGAAAATGACGAGATACGAGAAAATAGCAAAGTGCCAGCCATTTAGGCCGCTAAATACTGCGTCTTATGGTACAATTCTTTGCCGATATGATGTACCGTTTAGCAGAAGTTAATCTATAAATGAAGGTCTGCAATATTGTAAACATTCATATACTTTCGTACCGGTATGTTGATCAATATATCGATGGCCTAGAATGAAAACCTCGTATCTCACAAAGTTCTTCCTACCCATTACTCCCCTTAAGATTGGTTACGCCTCCCAGCCACTCATGAATACGCAGTCCATCAGAACAATGTTCGTTGTGTTCTTTATTCCTATGCCGACGTGTGAAGGAAAATGAACCTTCTCGTACCGTACTATAGGAAAGTATGTCTGCATGACGTATTTACTGACTCCTGGAGTATAATTTTATAAGGTTCATTTTCCTTTACGCATCACCATAGGAAAATAAACCCAGTGAACATTGTTCTGATGGACTGCATATTCATGTGTCGCTGGGAGGCGTGACCAGTCTTAAGGGAAATAATGGATAGCAAGAACTTTTTGAGATACGAGGTATTCAATCTAGGCCATCGATATATTCATTGATGTCGATCTGTAGCGATCGAGAAAGTGTGTGTCTGTTATTGTAATCAGTGCTCCCCACACCGACTTTGACTGGCAGTAGGAATGGGGTCCTTCTCCAACTCCTGTGTAACTGGCATTAGTAAGGAGGGCCTACTATTATAATGAATAATTCACTTCCCGATTTGACTTGCAGAAAGCAAGGGAGGATGCAAGTTTGTTCAATGCTCCCCTATCCGATTGTGTTTGGCTGTAGGCCAGGGCGTACCCATCTAAAACGTGACTAGCATTAGGCATAGTGGCATAGTGGAAACTCACCAGCTCTGTGTGAATGGCGGTAAGCTGGCTGGCAGAAGGAAAAAGGGCTTGTCATTATAATAATAACTGCACGACTAAATTTTGACTGGTTGTAGGGAAGTTGCCTGCTATTATAATAAAAGCTCCTCAACATTTTTCTGACTGGAAGTAGGATTGGTGGCCTGAAATTTTAACGAAAACTTCCAAATCGATTGTGACCGCGCAGTAGGCAATGGGGCCTGCAATTATAATGTAATCTTCCCAACTCGATTGTGAATGGCAGTAGGCAAGTGAGCCTGCCTTTATCATTACAACTCCGCAACCCACACCCATGCTATTTATCGGATAACGCCAAGGGTCATGCAATTTTGAAACAATCTTATTTACTGCAGGTATAGTATTTACTTCGCTATCCTTATAAAATGTAGAATACCGTAGCGTAGCAAGGGTACATTTGCTCGTTGCTTAATATATTACACATTCCTCCGTACGAAATTATAGATATAAATACTGGAAGAAATTGTTATTTGAAGTATTTTTAGGGCCAAACCGCACTGTATAGAACAAAACCGTCTGAGGTTGATAGAAACAGCCGCAGGCTGTCAGTTAGATAGTGCTCGAAATGCCGGTAGAGTGCGATGCTGGAGTACTTCGTGTGGCAAAAAGTTATGTTTGCTCTAAACTGTTTCAGTCCCACGGAATCTAATTGTGAAGCTTATTTCCAAAAGGTACCAACTCCAAAAAAAATCGAAATTGAGATTATGATGGAAAACGTACTTTGGTAGGTAGCTCCATCGTATGAAAGAAAAAGAAATAGCCAAAACGACCTAAATCCATATCAAATAGGGCATTAAAAATCTCGTTTGACGCCAATAACTACGAAATCCTGTGGCCTGAATGTGCCAATACGTACCGTATCCATGCAGCCAATAAGAGGCCATTTCTGGGTCACGTGAACAGCAGCAAAATGGCCGCGCTATGTTTACATGACGTGAAGTGACAGTTTTCTTACGAAGTTGGTTTTGTTACTGTGTGCTATTTGTTTTTCAAAAGTATGGAATCAGATATCTCAGATGAGTACTGTGATACTCCTAAAGAAGTAAATAAAGCAAGGAAGAGGGTATTCGCTCCAGATAAATGGAAGAAGATGCGTGCTAAAGTGCAAAAGTGCGAGAGTAAAGCGAGTGTTAAACCAAAAATTGCTTGTTTCCACAATGTCGGTGAGTTTTGTAGAGCCCGTGATTCAATAGAACAAGAAGTAGTACCGTTTCATGGTGCCTTCTGGGAGGATAAAGATGCTGTTTCTCAAAAAAATATTATTGCTTCGTATATTGATGTTGTATCACCAGAAATTCATTGGCCTAATCAAAAGACACAATGTACGCGTGTTTCGAAGAAAATGACGATTAAATATAAAGCTAGAAGTGATAGTGGTGTTGTCAGTGTGTGTAGGAATACATTTTAAGCCTCCTGAGTCAGTTGAAGGAAAATTGAGAATGCTGCTAAGGAGAAGAAAGAGAATTCCTTTAGTTCAGTACTGGTACTTTGCATAATTTTCATTGTTTTGTTCAATTTTATTTAATATTATTTAAATAATCTATGCCTTCACTGTAAATACCTTAAATCTGACTATTTTATAACCAAATACAGTCAGTTTTATCAAAAATTCTGATGACTACAGTGAAATTTATGTCTTTCAGGTAAAGATATTTAGAGTTTCAGTGCCAAAAAGTACCAAATCCATCATTTTCTTTGAATATTTCCTAAACCGCAAAAGCTTCAACAGAAATAATTTGTACAACAATGCATTTATTCTATCTGAACATATTACAAGTGCTGAAATGAATTTTCAGTTGAAATTTTACACTCTGAGCGTTTTTCCTCTCTCCTGTAAAATATTACTTTTTGGATTTGGTACCTTTTGGAAATAACCTTCTCAATTAGGTTCCCTGTTTCAGGCAGTATTGGAACTTCAAAATGTATCAGTTATTGGTGGACATGCAATTTATTAAAGGAACATTTAAATTAGAAGAAATATAGAATGCCTGCTTGTAACGAAAAAATAAGTGCCATAAATTACAAAGTGTTCATATCCGTCTAAATGAAATAAATAAAATAATTGTTTATATTAAAATATGAACTTGCTGATTTGTTGCAGCTGGTAGAATTGAATCGCAGCAAGGTGGTGGTTGTTGATAGAGGGAAGAAGCTCCAATTTGGTGGTCGCCTTGTAGGCCTAGATGTTGTTCATGAATTTGTTTATCTTGGCTCCTTGTTGAGCAACAGAGGCAGCTGCGAGAAAGAGATCGGAAGAAGAAGTGTCCTTGAAAAAAATTGCTATGGATAAGCTCTGAACAATCTTACGTGGCCGAGTAGTCAGTATAGACATAAACGTCTGTTTTGTGTCTTAGTATTCTCAGTCTTCTTCTATAGCCGTGAATTATGGACAGTGAAGGCCAAGGATCGACGCATTTGAAATGTGGTGCTGGAGAAGATTGGACGGAGAAAAGAGCTAACTCATACATAATCGAAGTGCTTGGTATCCCCAGGCCATGTGGCAGAGCTCATCGACCAGATCAAAGACTCAATTCACTCTTAGAGTGACAATTCGGCAAACAGACGACCGTTGACAATGGTGGTGGACTCTGCTGAATAGTAAAAGCATGAGATCACGATACTCAGGCAGGAGCCATGCGATATAAACATCCACTTATTTACAATTTTAATGTGAAGGATCACAGCGACAGTAACCTCTTCAATAAGCTAAGGAAGGAGTTTAATGCAGAAAGGAATACCACTAGTAAAAATGTTACTTATGTCAAGCACCCTACAGATCGACATATGTATCTTGCCAAGGGACTGATCCTCCATCTGGATTGGAATACTCCATATACAGGATGGTCAGAAACAAAGTGAACGGAGTATATGAGCGTTAGACAGTTGGTAATGCTAATGAGCAATTTGAAATAAATTACGTCGATATCTCGCGTTGTCCTTTCGTCAGCTGCTGAACTTAGCCAATCAGATCGCTTTGCGGGCGAATTCAGGTGGTCTTTATGAGGCGGTGGTACTATATCTGCATGTGGTTTGGTCGGGCTTGAGAGCCATGCCGAGAAATTAGCCAATACTTGCTTGCTATGGGCTGAGCCTATCAGCAGGGAGGTCCTCGTTCAAGTCCCTCCCCTGGAGGAGTTTATTTCTTCTATTGGCCCTCTTCTTTTTAGAAGTTTGCTTTACGTCACACCGACACAGATAGCTTTTATGGCGACGATGGTATAGGTAAAGAATAGGAGTGGGAAGGAAGCGGCCATGGTCTTAATAAAGGTATAGCCCCAGCATTTGCTTGGTATGGAAATGGAAAACTATGGACAAACATCTTGAGGACTGCCGACAGTGGGGTTCGAACCCACTGTCTCCCGGATGCATCACTAAAGCTGCGCGGTCCTAATCGCACTTCCAGCTCGCTGGTTATAGGCTCTTGCAAGCCGTTTATAAGCCACTTGAAGATTTAGCAATACCTCCTCGCAAAGCCCATCTGAAGTCGCGCGCGAAGCGATGTGATTTACTAACTACAGCAGCTGATAGAATAACAACAGCGCGAGATATCGATGTATTTATTTTTCAAATTACACATTAGTATGACCAACGATCCAGCGTTCGTACATCCGGTTCACGTTTTTCCGACCATCCTTTATTTACATCTAATATTTCAGCCGCACTTTGTAGGTGAAGGGTGGGCGACTATTTTCCTTTCCTCTTGCAATTCTTCCAAAGCTCGATGTCTATTAGTTAGGGGACTGTCACGTTTCCTAATCATGTTATGAAGGACGCAGATTATCATTGTATTTAAGGTTACTTTAGTTGGTGATAATATTATTTCTATCCGTAGCAGTTGTGAACAAGCTTGCTGAACACACATTCATTTCTTCTCCGAAACTGGGACAACCTGAGTTGAACGCCATTTTATTGAAGTGTAACGTATCTACGTGGAAATGATTTCAGCAAATATGACCTCAAAGGTTGAGCTTCTTCAGGAAAGACATAAAAATAGGAGCCCGTTAAGATAAGAAAATCCACACACCTCTTACTGAGAAGTTTTCCACGTTATTGGAGTATTTAAAAACACATCCTTCACAATTTCTTTCGTAGATACGAAAGGGCATGTGTTAAATTTCAGCATGTTTGACAGACACGCTATGTAGCACGACAGAATGAAATGTCATATAATTATAGAATGCCGATCGAGCTTCTGAAGACACTGTATTATAATTAGCTTAGTATCAATTAAGTCTAAGGAGTTGGGCAAATTCCGTTGGTCTCCAAACCCATTTGAGACGTCAATAAACGTTTGAGCACACGTTTCTAGTGTGTAGTTTGGAGGCAGTTTGCGCCAAATAGCCTGACAAGTGTCATATATTACAGACTTAATTGTTTATAGTCCGTCCGGCTCCATGGCTAAATGATTTGCATGCTGATCTTCGGTAACAGGGGTCCCGGGTTCGATTCCCAGCAGGGTCGGGAATTTTAACCATCATTGGTTAATTTCTCTGGCACGGAGGCTGAGTGTATGTGTCGTCTTCATCACCATTTCATCCTCATCACAACGCGCACGCCACCTACGGGCAACAAATCAAAAGACCTTCACCTGGCTAGCCGAACATGTCCTTGGACACTCCTAGCACTAAAAGCCATATGCCATTTCAATTCATTTTGTTTATCGTCCAAGTCGTAATTTATAATGGGGGGATTTTAAAGATTATTTAGTTGCAAGGAACCTCTAAATTTGTCTGGAATTAGTAAGCATACAAAGAATAGAAATACACTGCCTGACAATGCAATCAGTGAAATATATTTTTCCTTTTGTTTTAAAGAGTTGTGTGTAATGACAACGAAGTCTAGTCAACCACTTCTCTTTTAATTTGATATTGCTTTATATAATATTTTTACACATTACGCGTACATATAATAATAGCAATAATAATAACAATAGGCCTAATAATAATTATAGTAGTAATAATAATAATAATAAATGTTGTTATTGCATTGTTGTTGTTTGAGTCATCAGTCCATAGACAGGTTGCAGATCTCCATGCAAGCCTATCCTGTGCTGACCTTTTCATTTCTACGTAACTGCTGCATCCTACATGTGCTCTAATCTGCTTGCCATATTCATACATTGGCTTACCCCTACCGTTCTTACCACTTACTCTTCCTTCAAAAACCAACTGCACTAGTCCTGAATGTCTTAAAATGTGTCCTATCATTCTGTCTCTTCTTCTCGTCAAATTTAACCAAATTGTTCCCCCCTCACCAATTCGATTCAGTATCTCTTCATTCGTAATTCGATCTATCCATCTCACCTTCAGCATTCTTCTGTAACACCACATTTCGAAAGTTTCAATTCTCTTTCTTTCTGAGCTAGTTATCGTCCATGTTTCACTTCCAAACTCCAGACGAAAATCTTCAAAAACGTCTGTCTAAACCCTATATCAATGTTCGAAGTGAACAAATTTATTTTCTTAAGAAAGGCCTTCTTTGCTTGTGATAGTCTGCATTTTAAGTCCTCCTACACTTCTGCCATTGTTACTTTTTTTACTACCCAAGTAACAATTGTCATCTACTTTCTTTGAGACTTCATTTCCGAATTTAATGAGGATCTATCTGATGGTGAGATAGCGGCTCCGGTCTATAAAGCCAGGAAAAAAAGTCCGTTGTGCCAAATACAGAACACCTCGTAATATGCAGGCCTTCCAGATGAGCAGCGGTCACTTGGTAAGACAAGGCCATTCGGGGCTCTTGCACCATGGGATTTGTTTTAGTTTGGATTTGAAGAATGCACTAAATTTCTTGAATAAATTTTGTAGGGGAAAGTAGAAAAACAGGAAGCAGGACAACTGACGCCACTCAAGGGAACGAAGACAGGCAACAGCAAAAACTACAAGTGGAAGCAAACGACGCATTAGAAGATATTTTCAGTGTTAACGATGCTCCAACATCTACGTCTCCACTTGTACACTCTGGACTCTTACGGCCACATAGAAAGTCAACTGCAACAGAAAGGGTATCGGACCCAACGATCGAGTATTTAAACTCGAAGCCTGAAGGACGTGAGAAAAAAGGAAGAAAATTAAACACTTGTTTTCTTCAAACGTTCGGTGGAAGATCTAGACACGCCTACACTTGGAAGAAAGCAAATATGTAAGGTGGATGCTGTAACGCTTTACAATCTAAAACTGGACAAGGAAGAACGACAATCGAATTTTCCTCTATCAGGCCTTCGTAAAACGCGTCCCCTCCCATTACCCTCTAGTACAATTCCTTCAGAAGACAATACACTGCACGATCTTATGTAAAGTGAAGTGGACATATACGCATATTATAAAAATAAATATTAATTTTTTTCCCTTTAAGATGCGCTTTCACTTTATGACGGCTATAAATTATACAGTGGGAGTATTGACAGAAGGCAATAGTTAATGAACTAACAAGTACAATTTGTGGACAGTTGGCAAGGAGTTCTCTGTTGATGACAGCGAAGGAGCGGCCTACTGCGCGGAGCATAGATGCCAGGTCAGGGAATCGGCAACCTCGGACAGGTTCCTCCAACTTCGGAAACAGGTCGAAGTCACAAGGTCTAATGTCTGGTGAGTTCGGAGGGTGTTCCAAAACCTCCCATTGTCGCCGTTGAAACAAGAGCTTGACATTGTTTGTGACATAACAACGAGCATTGTCAAGCAAAACAATAGGGTTTCGTCTCGCAATAAAGGTGGCTGTTTGGATCGGATAGCTGGGCGCAGATGTCGTTCCAGAAATCGGCAATAGTAGTCACTGTTGACGACTTGCCCCTAACGCAGAGTATGCGTAAAAATAACACCCTCATAGTCGTGTGCTACAATCATCATAATCTTCACCAGAATGGGTTGCTGTCGAAATTTCTGTGGAGGTGGCGAATCTGGGTGACGCCATTCATTCGATTGACGCTTTAATTCAGGCTGGCAGGCTCGTGCTCACCTCTCATCAATGGCGATATCACGCTGCAGAATTGCGTTTCCTTGGTCCAGATGGATGCCAGTCAGTGCACACCGGTGCCATTTATGTACGCCGGTGAGTTGATGTGGAACCCTACGAGACGCAAGTTGCCTTATGTTAAGACATGCCGTCAGTATGTACCACACCGTTTGATGACTGAGACCAAGATATATGGATAATTCCCAGGCAGCCCCTCGATGATCTATGGAAACGATACCATTTACGATGTCAATCTGATCTTGAGAAATGGACGGCTGACCTGTGCCCTACACATTCGCAGTCTCATTACGAACCACATCAAATACCTTGACCCATCGTGCAACCGTCCTATATGATAATTCGTTCTCGCCACTGGCTTCACGTAATCCTCGATAACATTCTGATGCATTTTTACCACGGGCAACCTCGATCCTTAACCACGAACGCTGATCATTTTTTATAACATGCTTTAGGGCGGTGAAATCGGCACTCTTCACTCCAACGCCACACAGCGACAACACTCCCATCTGGATGGCCGTCAAATGCACGCTATACATCGACGACATTGCCACCTGACCACTCCCATATCTTATTTGCGCATGCCCGATCTCGTGTGAGTGTCTGGACTACGTCGCCACTTTTTTAATTACATTCCTCGAATGTTTTATGTGAATATTAATGTTATTTTATATAAATTATTAATCGAATTTGATATTATTAATGATTGAAATTCGTCATTTGAATTTTGTACAGAACGTTATCGAGATAGATTTCTACTTTCTAAATATGAACAATGACCATCCACAAAAATATTAGTTACTACAGTGTGTTCGACACAGGGAACCTTCTTCCATCACATCCCAGTTGATATCAAAATCACCGTCTGGTTCATTTCATGACGACCCTAAATCAATATCTCACCTCCCTCTTTGTAAACGACAGATGATTCCATTATTAGCCTCATGCTATTAGCACAACTCCTGCCTGTTAGAACACAACCACTGAGCATGAACTACCAACGAGTTCATTAGACAAGTGATCTATAAATACGCACGTATGTTTCATTGTAGATTCACGGTAAGTTGAATGTTGTCACACTTTGCGGAATATCGGTTATTGGTCAATTACTCTGTGGGTTTTAAAGGTCAAAGTTGTAAGAAATATTCAGATAGGCTACTCGTAGGCGTAATTGTGTCAGTAACTTCACTAACACATTAAATCCTATGTTATTTGTGAAATATGCTTTTGCTCGCACAGTATATTTAATTTCTGGTGAAAACGTAGCAGTAAATAAATATAAAAATGCAGACAAATTTTAGAGAAAAATTGGGCTATGTGAGCAGTTCTGAAATAGAATGCTAGACCTTAAGGGGCGTAAAATGCATTTTATTTAATATACATTATCTATAAAAGTCTATATAATGTATATTTTCAAGGTATTATTAATCATGTTATCAAGCACCAATTAATATGCTGATGAAATTATATATGACAACTTGAAAATTATGAAGTATATGTTATTACAACAGAATTTTCGCTACTCAAAGTATGGAGGATACAGCAAAATACTTTGAAGGTACCAGCATGTTGATTTGACGAATAAGTTATGTATCACATGCTTAGTGTAAATATATTTATATCACAAGTAACACCAAAAATATCAGTACGTACAATCCAGTGATTAATTAACTAACTGAAAGCTTGCCCTTATTTAAAAAAAATGAAGACTCTGCCTTCAAATAGCCCACTGTGTTCTGAAAGGTTAAACGGATACAGTAATCAGCTTACTAAAAGATTAAAATTTAATGGATAGAAGACATCACAACTTTACTTTCTGAGTGATTGTGCACTATCTACCAATGAATTTATCCATAGGGTTTATTCCTTACTAAGCCTCTATCTCCTTATGCCTAGTACCACCTTAAACTGGGAGGCCAGTGATTCCAGAAGAGCTTCTCAAAGAGTGAGGGATATGAATTCACAGAAGGAAGAAACACACTATATCTCTACCGATACATCAAATAAACGTGTAAACATTGTCGCTATTGACAGGAAGAGAAACATCGGCTTTGTTATTGATCAAAAAGTAAGGTTTGAGAGTAGCAGCTCACAGGTCAACGAAGTTGATTCTGAAAGGAAGAACAATACGAATTCTGTTTTAAATACTTTGAAGAAAAGAATTACAAACCCGCCAATTGCTGGTAGGTAATTGGGTTGCTCATCAGTACACGACGATCTGTCACAAAGTTTTCAATTATTTCTTCTCTCGTTTTTTATTTCCGTTTCATTTAAAAAAAATATTTGTTTAGGTATCTTACGTAATTCACTGTCAGTGGTAAATTACCATTTATACGGTATGCAAAAAAAAATATAAAGTATTCCTCGTCGGGCATAATGATAAAAGTGGTGAATTTCAGAATTAGAAACGTATAAACTCAATTTATCCTATAAATACTGCGTAGAAATTTGAATGGCATTACGATGCATTATTTTGCTGCTGTTATCGTACGGTTCACCTTGTTTTAGGTCAGCTAGCCCTTGTATATTTTATCTCTTTCTACAAAATTGTGTTTCCGTTTTGTATTTTCAACCTGACATTCAAAATTTGACAGAAAGAAACAACTACAGAATGCTTGGAAGCAGAAAGAATTCCATGGTTCATATCCTCCCCATCTAAGTTAGCCATCCGTTGACAGACTGAAATCTACTCTCCGGCTAAAGCACGGCCACTTCCACGGAGAAACAGAATGGTTCTTGAAGGCAATTCAGGATAGAATCTGAAACATATGTAACCACCGCAATGTATCTTAAAGGAAAAGTGAACGACAGATGCAGAAGATGTGGAGAAACAGCTCAGACGGTGGACCATGTTGGGGGTGCAGGTGACTAATGTACTAAGGTGCATATTGTGGTAGCGAAAATTGTGCACCAAAGCTGGGAATCAACTCGGGACTTACAGATGAAAGTATATGCCGTCTGGTGTGCTCAAATTTTACAGCTTCAAGCTGTACTGGAATTGATCTCTGCAGATAGACAGGGCCATAAGACAAAACAGGCCGGATTTTGAGCTTATTGACAAACAGCTCAGGTAGACTGGTCTTCGGGATGTGATAGCCCCTTCAGAACACAATGTCCACCAGGCCTGTATACAAAAGATTTGAAAAATACACTGACCTCGAAGAAGAAGTTCAAAAACTTCGGGAAATGGACCTGGCAACAGTGAGGCCTTTAGTCATCTCCACCAGAGGACGTGCACACAATAAGCTGCAACATCACCTGCAGGATCTGGATATCATCATAAATGCAGAAGGCTGTCAGTTTCAATACCTGCCGCATGATAATAACTTTCTTATCACAGCTGTAGAGGTCGGGAGAAGTGGACAACACTCTGTCCCCTGATCGGTGAACCGCCACGGCGAGTGAAATGTGAATAATAATAGTATTATTCTCGTAGTTTTGGCAACCGCCTGTGTTCACTTTGATTCCAGACCATTTGTGCTGCATATGAGCTACATTGGATGTTCCAGTTTACGCTACCAGATGAGAGAGAAACTGGATTTTTACTGGTAGAATTATTGTCGACATTTATAAAATTTTGTCATGTAATCATCGAATGTCACCAGATATTTTTACGCATCTCTCAGAAATCCGATTTGAAAATTTGAAACCATCATCTTGGGACCTATAGTCTGACAGTATGCTTCTAATCCACAAAATAAATTTAATGGAAGATGTTAAACTATTTTCGATTCCCAAATAAAACAACAATCGCTGTCAGCCCCACTGTGAATTCATTTTACAGGGCCATGACTGTACGTAGGTATGAGATCATTCCATTGTTTCGTTTTCTCAGTTGGTGTTGTAACCTGCAGAGGCAATCTCGCGGTTTTTTATCGCCAATGCGGAAGGAGAAGAGACATTTAAATCTCAAACTCTTTACCAGATCAAAGGAAGGCGGGTAGAGAAAGAGTCAATTCTGAGAGCCAAGGGTAATCTACGTAATCTTGTCGACTAGAATCGAATCGATGCAAACGTAGCAGGTTGCGTGGAGTATCAGCTAGGTCAAAGAGAAAAGGATGAGATAATAGTGGAGTTTAGTATTGGCAGTTCTGGCTTTCACTGGTAAATTTTCGTATTTTACTAATAATAATAATGTTATTTTGTTTTACGCCCACTAACTACTTTTACGGTCTTCGGAGACGCCGAGGTGCCGGAATTTAGTCCCGCAGGAGTTCTTTTAAGTGCCAGTAAATATACCGACACGAATCTATCGTATTTGAGCACCTTCAAATACCACCGGACTGAGCCAGGATCGAACCTGCTAAGTTGGGGTTAGAAGTCCAGTGCCTTACCCGGCTGAGCCACTCAGCCCGGCCGTATTTTATTCATTCAGATTAGTTTCTTCCCGGTTTTATTTCGGCCATGCCATCTGTTTCAGTTACCCAGCTCAAATTCTAAGGACATACGTACCCAGTCCAGTCTGACATACAGTATCTCAAATACATTTTTCACACAACGAACAACTTGAATGATTAAGATGGGTAAAAATTAAACTATACGCTCTGTGACATGTGTAAGTGTTCAACCCATAAACAAGGAAGATCATGCACAACATTTCATATTATGTACAAAGTTAATGGTCTAGATCAGGGATGGCGAACTTTTTCCAACTAGTGTGCCATTTTAGGTCTGGATTATTATTATTCTCAACTGTCTACTGTGCCACTTGTTATTTTCGTTTGTAATGGATACAACCCCCGCCCCCACTCATCACCGCCACCACCGACTTCCATACCTAATTCCAAATTATGTCTCATAATATGTTATTACATATATATTGTAAAATACCAAATACATGTGGTTACATGTTTCGTGGTCGTATTTTGCCAATACTGCAAAAATACTTAGTAGCGATGTCATTTATGTTAGGTTCATAACTTGTCTTCACAACGTTCATTGCAGAAAATAGCTGCTTGGAGGCGTATGATGACCCAAACAAAGTAAGTAGCGCTGTTGGCCGAAAACGTTTGTGGGAGGCTGTTCCACTGTTCAAATATTCGGGCTTCTGGAAAGAGTATTTACCATCAACAGCACACTCAATTTTCACTAATGCTTCATCAAGTTGTTCGAAATTTTTCACCTATACATGCTTTCTTAAAATTCAGTCAACTCCATTTCTAAACCGTCAATATCGAACCACTCAAAGAAGAGACCCATTTGTGCAATATGAGGTTTTGAAGTAAAGTGCGATAGTTTCTCCAAATCTCGAAATTGGGATAATATCTTGGCAACTATTTGTCGTACAAATTTCACAGCAATAAACAGTTACTCACTAAGAATAATTACGCGATGCTGGCAACCACACACAAGCCAAACTTCACTAATTCACTGATGTGGGTGAGCGAATGGTTCGTCGGCCGCATGTGACATTTATTTCACTTGACTTCCGGACCAATCAGGGTTGTAGTGTTGCTATAAAGCACGTTCTTATGGAACTAGAATTTAAATTTTAGGGCATTTATTTCTTAAACCTGAAACACTATGACTATACGATGCACGAGATATGTACAGTATAGTCTATAGTATAGTACATCCAAATTTTAATATATGCATGTGGTGTACCACCGAAATCGTGTTCGCGTGTCACCTAATGACACGCGTGGCATAGGTTCGCCATCCTTGGTCTAGATGATTCTTTTAAAAATCTTCACACATTGTAAATTCAGTACGGAAAATATTCGAGATGATTTTATACACAACATTTGTATTCTGTGGCCTGATATTCCATGTATTGTATTTTATTTTACCATAAACTCAAAACCCGCTTACATCAAAACAACAGATCAATGAAATTTTGTTCGGATGAATTGATTAGGATGCAGATCACATCCATTCCCTGATAGGGGCGGCTATCAGGTGGATGTTATTGGTATAGGACGATAAGAATATAAGACGACACAGTAACATATGTAAGGAAAATATATATACAATAATAAAATGAAGTGTTTGTGTGTGTGTATGTGTTTCAAATAATTGATCCGTGCGCAATACTGGACGTTATAAGTAAGTTAAATAAAATCAGGAGTGTCCACGTTTCGAATGTCCGGTTTCTTCAACTCTGTGTTTCATTCTACTTAACAAATGATACCTAACAATTTTTAATTTAACACTTCGGTTAAAAATCCCCTGTTTCACGAACACACTTCCAACAATTGTTACGAAACCATTGTTAAAGACAAATTAACACGTGTCCGTGAGATTTCTGAACGCGCTTGGCAGTGAGTGTTTTTGTTTCTTTATATAAAGCGCAGAGAGCGGTATATTGGAAGTGTATTTCGTCACACATGGTTGAGATTATCATAGGTTGTGGTTAGTGGAGACTTCTACGACATACAGGTGTGCGGTAAGAGGCAACAGAGGCGTTATTATAATGAATACGAGACAAAAGTTATTATAGATTTAATTTGGAAGTATGTGGGTCTGCTTGAAAAAATAAAAGAACAGACGGTTATATCACAACATTCAATACATTTTTATATGAGTGCAATCTAAGGCACCGGGCGAGTTGGCCGTGCGCGTAGAGGCGCGCGGCTGTGAGCTTGCATCCGCGAGATAATAGGTTCGAATCCCACTATCGGCAGCCCTAACAATGGTTTTCCGTGGTTTCCCATTTTCACACCAAGCAAATGCTGGGGCTGTACCTTAATGAAGGCCACGGCCACTTCCTTCCAACTCCTAGGCCTTTCCTATCCCATCGTCGCCATAAGACCTATCTGTATCGGCGCGACGTAAAGCCCCAAGCCAATCTAAGGCTCCTGTGATAACTGATATACATATTGAATGATATTCGGGCATTCTTTTACTGCGGGGAAAGTAACGTAATGTCTTGCCAATGCCGCGGAAACACTCTGCAAAATTCTGAACACTCTTTGTCATGCACTCACGATCGTAGTCACCTCCAATTATATGAAAAAAGTCTGAAGCATAATATCTAATAAATACGAGATACTCCTCCACGGGAGACACTAACAATTTGCAATTTGTGCGAAACTCTAATGTATGTTCAATTCCTTCTAGTACCTTCTTCAATATGACTTTTTTAATTAGGTACCTATCGTTGTAGAAAACCTTCTTCTGACATCTCTAAAACGGCATTTTTTCTTAATATGGGTCATCCTCTTTAATTTCTTTAGTTTATAGATAGTTTTCATACAGCAGTACAGATTCAAACTTATGTCTTCTAGATGCCGTTATTTTGAAATTTCAACACCTTTTAAGAGATAAAACTTTCAACATTCGTTGATGAAACCGGAACTTAATGCATTATTTTTCTTCTTTGATTGCGGTGGATAAATCTTACGATCTACTGCGAAAATGAAACAAAACCAGTCAAAATTGTTCTTCATTATTGAAACTATAACGGAGTGATGATTTAATACGTTTACTGGAAACATTACGCCGCATGTAATGGAAGAGAAATATAATTGAAGCTTACTGTGTGAAATGGATGTAACAAATCAACCAGTCCTCTCAATTCTGTTAATAGTGGTACGGATGATGCAGAGGCACAATAGATTCTGTGATACAGAATCGATCCCCCAACCTGCAGATTACGTGTCAAGCTTGATACGCATCTCAGCGACCCAATTATGTTTCGCGATATGGGCACATAGATGTGGTCTGCACCGCTTATCGCTGTGATTTGTACCGTGTAGACTTGGGTTTGATTCTAGATCACGGCACCACATTCAGTCGCTCGCTCAAGCAGATCATAGACGGAGTAGTTGTATTCGTGAAAGTAAATACACATTCTTTGATACATTCTCGGAGATTATGAAACAACTGCTTAGTAAAATTAGCTATATAGGCTATTTGGAACATTAGCCACTTATCATCAACGACTTGACAGCTTAATGAATGTGGAGGCAGTCAGTCACTTTTCTATGATATTTAACAAGTAAACTTAAAATAACAATTATACGGAGAAGTACTTAGAGTGTAGAAAGTACCATAAGATTCCCAATTAACAACAGCAATATGTTGTTTTTTACAAGTTGCTTTACGTCGCACCGACACAGATAGGTCTTTGGGAAAGGAAGAGGCTAGAAGTGGGATGGAAGCGGCCGTGGCCGTATTTCAGGTAAAGCTCCAGCATTTGCCTGGTGTAAAAATGGGAAACCACGGAAATCCATCTTCAGGGATGCCGACAGTGGGGTTATAACCCACTATCTACCGAATACTGGATACTGACGTTACTTAAATACTAATAATAATAATAATAATAATAATAATAATAATAATAATAATAATAATAATAATCATAATAATAATAATAATAGACTAATAATGGCGTATGGCCTACGAAGAGGCCTGCTCCAGGTCTTTCCAGTTGACACCGCACAGGCGACCTGCGCATCTATAAGGATGGAGACCTACGTATTATGAATTATAGTGATCAAGACGCACACACACCTAGATCCCGAGCCATCGGAATTAAACAGTAAAGGTTAAAATCCCCGACCCGGCCAGGAATCGAACCCGGGAACCCCTAGACCAAAGGCCAGCACGTTAGCCATTTAGCCATAGGGCCGTAAAGTAATAATAATAATAATAATAATAATAATAATAATAATAATAATAATAATAATAATGATAATAATTTAGCCTTCCGATGTATTTGTTAAAAGATTTACCAGAAAGATATTTAATTAGGCCTTCTCACTAAATTTAAGAATAATTCGATAATCGAAATTGAAAATGACCATCAAGAAATCAGCATAACAGGTGAAATAACATAGTGTTGCAGAAAAACCAACATGAGAACCGCCAGTGCATGGACAGAAGAATGGAAGAAAAATTAGAGACAAAGGATTAAGGGATTCTGGGAAGAAAAGAAAAATTCACCTGCTATATACATTCAATCCCGCTTCTTAGTTTAGCACAACGTTGTTAAAAAAAAATGTTCGGCCTGAGCAATTGCGTGAGTCATTTTCATGTGACAATATTTAGGTTACCTGGGTCGCAATCGTATTGTTGAGTGTAACTCAAACTCTACTGGGTGTCCTATTATTGAGTTTTATTTTATTTTGAAGGGGTGGAAACCAATTGGTTCATCGGAGATACTTCATACGCCGGTATCATAAAAACAGGGAGTTCCAAATGAGCTTTCTTTACAGCCTTCGAAAATCGGGCTACGTCTGCTGCGCTTTCGAACTCATGATCCTGGTATATGGAAGACAACACAACACTATACCCCTCATCCACAGAGAAAGGAATAACATGTTTATAAATTAAAATTTACACGGAGAAACGAAATGTAGTTGAGCTCGCTACTGAGCCAAGTATTGCTACAGATCATTCCATGTTAAGAGAACAATATTGCTCTTATGGACACACCTCCTCTTAGATACGTATATTTCCTCGTGATTAAGAATATTAGAATGTACATTATGTTGGATTGTGAAAGAAAGAAATTAGGATTTTTTTGCCCGTGCGTTATTAAAATGACTACTGATGCTTTTCTACTTTATAAATACATTCACAGGGAGGAAGTAGAATGGCGGTAACAGAAATGGATGTGTTGCCTTCCTTTATTTTACTTCTGTGTCGCTCTGGTACATGTAACCCGTAATCCGTTACTCTGTTAATCCCGGCAACTTATTACTGTTGCAGAGAAGCCGTCTATTTTTGTATTGAGTAAGTTTCTTAGTCTTTATATCAGTGTTAAGTGATTGTTATGTGATTAATTAGCTTACGTGTGCGATTTCATTCTTTACAATGTACAGTGATTTATTTTACAGAAGTGGCTGAGGAAGAAACAAAAGCAAACTGTGCTAATTTGCTATTTTTAAATTAAAAACAGAGTTTCACAAATGTATGTAGGGCTACCGCTGTTTTCCCTTTATGGTGTGAACATCAAAATGAGCCCCCCTAAATTAACCCCTACTGCAATCCGCTTGAGTTCATGAATATAATTTACAGCTTAGTTTTTTTACCTTTTTACCCTTAACTTACACACTGAGTTTCACAAATGTACATGCCACCATTTTCCCGTGATGGTGTTCTGCATAGCTGTTCGACATGGCAATTCTGTTGTTATAAGGACAATACTGTTTTCTTGGCATAGGTTATAGCTGGTTAGCTGAGAGGAACACGTTTTAAAGATATACTCATCTCAATTCCTTAGTCTCCATGGTTGGGGACATAATGTACTCCACATCCACGGTATTCCCTACTTGGCGTAATTGGTGACTTAGAGTTTGGTGAGCAAGAGATCGGCTAGGCAGAGTCGTTCAGACGGTAGATCACTGACCTTCAGAGTTGAAGCTGGCGGGTTCGATCCCAGTTCGGTTCTGTTTATTTGATGATACTGAAAAACGTCACCCTCCTGCCCATAGTTTTGTTGGCAGGTTAAAGAACTGATGCCCGTCGAAATTTCGAAACTTCAGCGTCGCCCAAAAACTGGATCGCTTTACAAACTTGTTTTTCTGCTACAGTGAGCACAACGCTTGTTATTATCTCACACAGGCATACATTGTTAAATTACCTCGGCTATAATGAAACTTAATTTGAGCGCGAAAGACAAAAATACCGCGAAAAACAAATATGCCTTTATGTTCCACTATCAGAGTAGCGGTACTATAATTTGCAAATATCATCTAAGGGGGTCAAATCCAATTTCATAAATACATCAAGGTTGATTCACTATTTAGGGCGTTACTGTTTGCTTGAGTGTGAGTTCATAAACATTTGGAAGTTAACAATGTATGAAAAATGAAGTTAATGACAACATAGAACTTATCAACGCAAAGCCAACTAAATATTTCACCAACTTACTTGTGACTTTTGATTTCGGGTGAATATTGAGCAATAATACACACGTAAATGCAGCTCAACAATTCAGACCCAGCCAGCAAAAAACAAATTCATGCTTATTCATGCTTACAATTGTAATATTCAGAGTAATCTCGAGACAATGAAAGCTAATACTGTCCCTGTTACAGCAAAACCTCGTGTTTCCTATCCCTTACTTTCTTTAAACTTACTCTACCGCTTTGTAGGAATGACGAACACACTCCTACAGTAATGTATATTTAAGATTAATTTTCCCCTACATATTAGCATAAGAAAATGAACACAGTGAAACTGTACTGATGGACTGCATATCCACATGTGGTTGAGAGGCGTGAACAGTCTTAGAATAATGGATAGGAAAAGCAATGGGAGATAAGATGTTTTGCTGTAAAAATGGGGATAAGTTATACTGAGCGGCTAAAGATCTATCAAGCAGCCTATGAACCGATAATGCTGGCGAGCGCAGGAGGATAAAGCCCTTACGGTGTACTTGCCTCAGCTGCATTTCTTAAGTTGAGCCTAGACCAAGGTACAGTGATCATTCTACTATTTACTTTATGAAAATCATTTAATGTTATTCAGCTGTCTGAGCAAAGTCCAGAAAACAGACTGATGAGAGAGTCTTCTTCTTCTTCTTTTCCTGCCGCTTTTTCCCACACCTGTGGGGTCGCGGGTGTGAACTGCGTCGCACATGTGGATTTGGCCCTGTTTTACGGCCGGATGCCCTTCCTGACGCCAACCCTCTATGGAGGGATGTAAGCACTATTGCGTGTTTCTGTGGTGGTTGGTAGTGTAGTGTGTTGTCTGAATATGATGATGAATATGATGAGGAGAGTGTTGGGACGGACATATACACCCAGTCCCCGAGCCAGAAGAATTAATCAGAAGCGATTAAAATCCCCGACCCGGCCGGGAATCGAACCCGGGACCCTCTGAACCGAAGGCCAGTATGATGACCATTCAGCCAACGAGTCGGACAGACTGATGAGAGAGTAATTTGATGAAATAAGAAAATTCTTCAACATGTGTGGTATTAAATAGGTATTTGTATAAATGTAGGGGCTTATAGCCGAAACAGGCTTCCTTGGTGAACATAAAACTAGTACACATGATTTTGAAATTATATTAAACGTGCATGAACCCGAAGACGTTCGTTTTCGACTAACAGAAATATACAGTACAGAAAGCTGTGAAAAATCCTCAATGTACTTGTAATGAAAAACAAGGATATGAGATATAAGAATTATGTACAGCAAACTCTATCATCCGGGTTAATACGGACGCGAGACTGAACGGATAATCGAAAACATGGATAACCGAAAAGTACGGATAATCCAATATACACGTGTTATATATCGCTTTTGAAAGCCCACTGTGTTACTTACGTGTAGCTCGCCGGAAACTGACAAATTATTAAGAAAATTACATTCACAACACTGTATTTCGTATGACTTGCTTTCACTTTACTTTCGGAAAATAATCGTCAAATTCTTTCCTTTTTCTCTTTTTCATTCACATTTTTTCTGAAGTCAATCCTCATTTTTCGGAGACTCAAAACGTCGGTATTCTAACAGTAAATTGTCGTTTTTTGTCTATGGCGAGCATAAGACCAGACGCAGGGCGTGTACGGTTTCTGAATGGGGCGCTTACAGAGGGAGAGAGGTTTTCATGAAATGATTAATATCTTCATTGAAATTTTGAGTTTATTAATAAAGTTAAAAATTAACATCACCTCTGTACAGCAGATATACTGCTAAACGTTCTTTCCTCGTCCTGGGCTGGTGATGTACTCGAAATCCGGATGCTTTCCTCCTACTACCATTAGTCTCCTCTCTGCACCATGGAACCACGATTCCTCCCACGATGGAAATTCGAGAGGTTCTCGAATATCTATACGACGTCCGGAAGATCTATACAGCGTAGGAGCATGGGCGTCGAGACTTGGCTGCAGGAGAAATGACCCATGACTGTACACAATTAAACCTGGGACGTGCTAACACGAAAAGCGGCTTCTGCACAGAAGGAAAGAGGCTTAGTAATTTGTTTGAATAAGGTTGAAAACACATAAGAATGGCATAACTGAATAACCTTAACACGGTAGGAAGTTCACTAAAATCTATTTTGCGTTTTATCATTAATCACTTAAACTGAGTTCTATGAGACGCGCCATAGGATTTTAACACCTTGGAGTTAAATCAACAGAGTTGAATGTTGATGGAATCGAACTAATAGACTAAAGAATCACTTTTAATTTAGTGTCATCAAATGTCAATGGAATTGACTAAATAAGGTTGGAAAATATGACACTTGGAACATTCTGAAATTATTACACGTGAAACATTTGTAAGTTTCTGTGAATTTCAAACTCAATCACTTGCAAAAAATGAAAATCTTTCATTCCAAAATTCAATCTGGTTCATAAATGTTAACTTGAAATTAAACGAAATGGATTCTGTTCGTCAACAGTCCGTAGTTCGATCATACGAAAGGTACACTGTCTTTTGTAAACGCACAGTTCAAATGCACAGTCCACCGCTTATCATAAATGCGCAGTTTAAATACACAGTCCAACGTCTACCACAAATGCATAGTTCAAATACGTAGTTCACTGTTCGGTGTAACGTCGCAGTCCCCACGAGCCGACCGACGGGGTTAGACTGTGGTACTGAAGACACGCACTCTCACCCGCTGGCGGACACACACCAACTGATTTGCCTAGGGAATTGGCCCTCCATTTATACTCAAGTCGAGCAAAAATCTGGCATTACATTTTGTTTAATAACTCCGTTGGCTCTCGTTGAATGTCTACCAAACTACTGGCTACACGAGGACGTTGTTGATTTAATCCAAACATTAGTGTGAGAAAAGTTATTAAATGAAGAACATTTCGAATGTTCCACGTTGACGTAGACTTTCTGCCACGAGGAAGCAGGCTGTGACGTCACCCGCTCCACGTCACACATACGAGCTGCTTGCTGTATCTGGCTGTCGCCTGTTGTTGAGTCAACGCACAGCGCGAATTTTAAGTTGGAAATGCGGGGATTTAATTATGTACCAGTGTTTCCTGTACAGTATAGTCACACAAATTTTGTCCTGCGCACTCTAGTAACAGACCAACGCATGTCAGTGCCTTGGTGTGAGTGATAACAGGTTCCTCCTCTACCAAACCCACTTTGTTCATTATATCCGCGTCCTTGAGGAATAGTTTGGCAAAGATATGTTTGTTCAGACCTCAGACCGAAGGCTGGATGTATCCTCAACAGCTCCACCATTATATGTCATAGATGGCCTAGGCATCACTTAAGAAGCGTACAAGATAAATGAGGAGTGACGTAGTTCCCCGTTGCTTTCCTCACAGAGCCAGAAGTTCCTACTACATATCAGTCTGCCAAGCCCACTGGAATGGATGCACATCATTCATAACAGGAACTGGCTGCGTAAGGAATTACATTACTAGCATCGCTGATATGTCAGCCATTTTCTTATTGTCAAAGCCAAGGAAAGACAGATCATTGAGAGTAACAAAATTGTTCTAGCCTACACCAGAAGGCATAGTTCACTGCAAACACTAAGTCCCTCCAGCAAAGGCATAGCCAGTAAATCGGCCGCGGATATTTTACGAGGTCAGACTCGTGGCATTCACCTGAAGATAAAATGGGAAACAACGGAAAATATTTCAAGGGCGACCGATGGTGGAAATGGTGCTTCGTAGTGTCTTCTGGTAGTAAAACTTGAATCACGTGCACAGTAGTGCATTCTCGTTGTCGTCATAACAGAATACAGTACTTCAGGCATATTTTATTGTGTTTTAAAAATTTGCCGAACTATGTATAGATAATAAGCAGACTGGATAATCGGAAGTTTGATGTATTTCAACGTAAATCTTAAAAATGGAGAGAAATTATTTAATTTTTATGTTAACTAACCGTTTGAATCTGCTTGTAACAGGTAGAAGTTGTGACCCTCGTAGAAGCATCATATACTGAATACTCAATGAAGAAGTTGTGAACTATCTTAACACCTCCTTGGGTTGTGCTTTTCGCATGAGCAGGGCCCGAATGATTATGCAATTACATCTTCCATTGCTTTGATTGTAGACAATTGGACATGGAAAATGTCGGCGAATTGTGGTTCTGATACCTGTGTTTCATTTTACGTACTTTTACATGTTCTTCCTAATATTACATATTTTACATATTAGATGAATATGTGTCGTCCTTATGATCATTTCATCCTCATCAAGACACTCAGGTCGCCTACGGGGGTCAAGTCAAAGGACCAGCACCTGGCGAGTCGAACTTGTCGTCGGACACTCCCGGCACTAAAAGCCACACGCCATGTAAAGATTGTAACACTTTGAGAGGACAAGGTTGTAACTGTTCAACCCCTCATCAAAACACTTGGGGAGATGAAAGTTATTATCTTGGTACACATGAATATCAAATAAACTATTTGTGGCTTGCCCGCAAATTGCCACGCAAATAGAAACAATTAACATTCCATGGTTTCCCATTTCTCTATGTGATGTTTGGGCGCCAGGGTTACAGTTTTAAACAAAACTGTAAACCAAAATTTATATTTACTAGCATAGAGACTTACACTTAAATCACAGGGGTAGGATTTTAAATAATTGAGGGGTGTAGATGCAAAACTCACATTCTCCACTTTGCCAAACTTTTGGAAAAAGGCAAAAAACTGTTTAATGTTGAAGGCCATGGTATTGTACTTTAATTTTTTTTTTTTGTTACATGTTTGTTTCAATATGAACTGTTTGCCCACACTGCAAAGCTTTGTTTAAAGAGGGCTCTTTTGTAATTTTAAAGTAAAATTCAGACAATGTGAGTTTTGAACAAAACTGTGGTCAACTGTGAGTTTTGCAACAAACTTTTATGGATAATGTTAGTTATGAAGCAAAACGGTTTAACATTGAAAACGAACCAAGTAAAATATCGTGGGTTGGTATGCTGTTATAGGTTGTGTTAGCAAAATAGAAACAAAAAGCATTAAGAAATGAACAAATTTTAATATCTAAAATGTTAGAAACTTTAGTAGACTACAGGTTTTACACATTAATGACACTAACTTCTTCAGTCGGCTCACAAACAGGTTCCTCTTCTTCAGTGTCATCAGCTCCATCAATAATGTTTTTGTAAAATAGTAACTCCTCGTTATCTCTCCAGTGGTCTCCGTAATGTTTCGTCAACAAGTTGTTGACATCAACCTTCTTGGTTTCTTTTGTTGTGTTTGACGCAGGAATAACATTAGGACTCATGTTAGAAAGCAGTTTCCCTGGCTTGGTTAGAGATTTGGACACTCCAAGGTCTGAGTTGTATGTGTACTCTCCCCTAACACGTACGTCCTTCGCTTTAGTTCTTGTCAGAACAATCCTCCTGCAGGCCCCAAGTTGAAAGTGAAATTGCGCTGGTTTCTTCATAAATGTCTCTTTTTCTTTTTTCCAGTCAAACACTTGACAGTCAATGCCAACTTTAACTACTTTAGCATGTTCACTAATAATATCAATGTACTCTGATGGTTTGTAAATCACTTCTTTTTTCCTTATAGACTTTTCTATTACCCCAAACACTCGGTCTGGTGGCAAAAAACTGTGGCCTGTTATGGGAAAATAAAGTTCCACTGTTCTTACATTTTTCGGCGCAAGTTTGGAAAGCCAGTGGCAAGCCATGGCCAGGACAATAGAATTTTTGTTTTGGCCTCCACATCCGTCACACACTAATCGTACAGTGGTAATAGGGCTTTCCATTTCTGTTGCTATGAGTGTATCAAAAACCAAAGAAGCAATTTCGTTTGATCCTTTGCCAAACTCGTTTTCTGTCCAAATGTAGGCTGTCACATTTTCTGGAGTCAGTTGACTTTTTGAATCTCCTTTAACCACGGTGAAGTTATGAAGGTAAATTTGCCTACTGTAGTACGCGGCTTGATCAGGTACTTTTGGCAGGGGTAAGTTCTTTTGGCAATCATAACTAAAAGTCACAATTTTTGGGTCAGTGCATTTGAGTGATGTATAAAATGCCTTAGCACGTAACTTATGCACACGTTTTTCAGTGATAATCTGTTGCTTTTCCTCACCTGGACCTGCATGTTTTAATCGTTCATCTAACTGTAGGCAAGTAGAGCAAACGTCCACCCTTGGTGAGCCAAAGCCAAGATTGTATGTTTTGTTAAAAATAGATCTAAAGTACCACTGTGTTACTTTCAAACCACTCTGACCTTCTGTGAGTGAACGGTTATACATTTTCCACATTTTTTTAATGTTCAACTCAGCAGAAAGATATTTCCTGCCCGTGTGTTTGGCACAGTAGTGAGGCTCTGAACATTTGAATTTATTTATAAAATTCATTACATTCTCTTTCTTCGGCAAATTTTTAGTAGAAACCCTGTCACCTCCTCTGTTTTCTTTGCTAAGCTGCCCGGTTTCTCGGAAACGATTCAAAACACCATTTATTCGAAATCGTGAAACATTGAGAACACGTATGAATGTGTTAAGACATACAGGAACCATGGATTTGTCTTTCGAGCCTATGAAGTATTTGGTCCTCACGGGTTGTCTTTTGTAGCGTCCAGAAGTTGGTCTTCTTCTTTTAACTTCCACTGATGAGGTAAACTTCAGAATAAAGTTATCTTGGTACACTTTATCTTTTTGGGAGTAGAAGTTTTGATGAAACCGTCGAATGTCTTGTAAAGGAACTGTTGTGCACTTAAATTTTCCCCCATTGTGGTTACAAGTTGGGAATCCCGGCAAACCTTTCGCTGAATGCCTAAAAAAGAAAAATATTATTAGCATTTTCATATTCAAAAGCTGACAATGTTTTTCTTGGTTCTGGTTTATTAAAAAGGTATACAAGACCACAAATCTAACCTCGCTACAGCTACAAAACTAACCTTGCTAATTGGGATTTCTTTCGTGTCCACTTCTCAGGAGTCTTTTTCTTCTTCCTTGTATGACCAGTTGATGGCTGAACTACTTCCTCCATTGTGCAGTAAATTAGTTCATGAACTAGTAAGAACCAATGAGCCGTAAGATTAATTAATTAAAAACTTGCTGCGTAAACTGAGAGGTTAATGCTAAGAGTGAGGTGAACAAAACATCAACAGAGTGAAGACAATCCCATGATGCCCTGGGCGCACCACACGCTCTCTGATTGGTTGGAATGGAGAGTGTGAATTTTGCTGCAAAACATCTGTTGGATAATGTGACTTATGTTTCAAAACTCCATTTTCAGTATTTTTTTTCAGTCTTATAATGTGCGTTTTGGTTCAAACTACCATCACAGTTCGATGCGCCTTTACAAGACGAACATGGTGATATGCATAACTCAATACCTTAAAAAATTGGAGAATGTGAGTTTTGCATCTACACCCCTCAATTAACCATTAAGTATCGCTTAAGAAAGAAAATTAACGCAATATAAAATACAAATGTATTTATTATACAAAAAAATGAGATGAATCGGAAAAGTTTCCTTAAAGCGTGGAGGAATTTAGAATTTACTTTACTGAATTTACTATTGCTTGCTTTACCTAATTGAAGCTCACCAATTGCAGCTTCCGTTGAAGTCATCTAGTTTCCGTGGTTACTCGTTCTCTTCTTCTCGATGTAGAATTTGCTCCATGGGCATACTTCCTTCCTTCCTTCTCTGATGTAGTATGGGCTAGCTGGACTAACACTCCCTACATGCCTAGTCTTTAAATTAGACATTGGCCCTATACTTGTAAAAACTGATCAGCGTTGATCGTAAGAGGAGAAAATTCAGAGATATGAATTTTTCCATATTAGTAGAAATCTCAAACCAACTGAGCTATACTATTTATACTGTACAGACTTGTACAAAATTCCATGGACTTGAACTAAGCATAGTTCTTCGTCCAGAAGATTTACTGAATATAACACAAGCCGTAAGCTTGTTTCATCTCACGCAGATCCGATAACATTACCGCAGCTGAATACTGTATCGAAGCGAGCACATACCGTCTCAAAATCAATAACGTCGTTCACAGTAGAAGTAGTAGTGATGGAGTCTCCGTAAGTATCTCGCTCCACACTTGATAATATCATCGGGCTCCCCCACTCTTGGTAACAGCTTACTCTCAGATCTCTATATAACGAAACATCTGATTCGTAGATCGCATTATCATCTCCCCTTCTCTTCTTCCTTGCCGAGTCCAGTAGGCGTGGTGATGATGTACTCTGACCAGCTTGCAAGCCTCGCGCGCGGGTCGCTGTTTACTGCCTTCCCCAAACCCATGAGTCACGCAAAATCCCCAGCTTCAAGAATAACCCTCCGTATACACAAATGTGAGATGAAATGAAAACAACTATGTCTCAACATATTGACCGTATTTACAACATAATGAATTCTTATCCTACATAATATAATAATTTAAATAATAAAACGATGTTATCATATATACAATATGATTCCAAAAGGCCTTGATTACAAATGATTGACGTTGAATAAGTATGTTATTACGAATAATTGCCGATGGCGGATCAACTTGATATCAAATGATATCGCGTAAAATGATATTATATTAAATTAGTAGGGCTGGATAAGCCTGGACGGTTCTCCAACAGAGGAAGCAACCGACGCATTGTCATTATTACTTTTAAGCGATCCTATTGTGAAGGTTTCATCACTGATCCGAAAACTACATTTAAGACCAACGAAAACAAGCCAGAAGAGGTCGATGCGGAGAAAAGAATAATTTATGAAGAAACGGTGGACTTCCATAAGCATCCATCTATGTAATCGGCTTTATGTTAGGTGCTCAAGGAACCATACCTAAATTTTTTGTCAAATTCTGCAATACCTATGGGCTGAAAAGACATTTTATATATAATATCGAGATTACCACACTCGAGAAGTCCATTATGATCTCGAAGAACCATGCTTACGGACCTCAAATAAATGTTTGACATGCCTCACTCTTTTGCCTGCACTGAACCTCATACGATCTCATCAACTACTGTATCTATATCCATTATTGTTTGTTAAGGTAATCTTTGTCCTTGGGCAAACTGCAGCTGTTGCAGGAAGATTATATAATAAATAAAAATAGCAAAATAATTGCTGAATTTCATCGCATGTAGAGTAGAATATATTTCAATTGTCTCTATAAAATTCCTTTAAAATTTTGATTTCTAACCCTTCGCCAGTGAATTACAGTGGATCTGCTGCATACAACAATAATATTTTCTCAGAACCTGGGAAAGCTAGGTGCCTTTTGACAAGCTCCATGCAGACTTGAAACGAAATCTAGGTTATTCAAGTTCTCTATCTGTCTGAAAGATAATCAGTTGGAAAAAAGAAAAGTCCCGGGAAGAAATTTCACCCAGCTAGTTTTATCTTTTATAATATGCACTGGTGACTTCCTGCAATGTTGAACGGTTCTCCCTCAGCCTACAAGAGAATTTTATCGGATCAGCGCCAAAGGAACACAATGGAGAAGTGCTTGGTGACATTGCGCATCATGATATACTTAATAGGGGCTTAAGGAGAGATCCTATATGAACTTGATTTGTTAACATTTACTGGTTTCATCTTCAGGGCATGCAGCAACACGAAATTCGTTACAACGATACACTGTGTAATATATACCGCGATTTACGATGCATTACATTAGTTGTAAATATGTTTATTATTTGATTTTGATTGTGTTGTATGTCCGTCGCTCCCTTCTCGATCCGCCAGCCAGCTACACGCATGCCAGTGTGTTATTCTTCGAGCCTCGACGCGCAGCCCTCAGTGCGCGTGCCCGGAACGTCGTGTGTGCTATATAAAGGAACTCCTAGCCTGTCCAGACGCCCACTGACCCCGGTGTCCAGCTCCAGAATACACCCTACGTCGAGCACGGAGGCTACTCCTCTTGAAAATGTGCTTCGGCCAGGTGGACTGAATTTCTGGCAGTAAGAGGTCTCACCTCGGGTCACCGCTCCTCTTGCCTATTCCGCTGTCCAAGCCCAGTCTTACCATTATATGCCACTATCATTCCCTAGCTAATGCAGCTCCCATTATCGACTTAGTTTCGCTAAGTAGGAACTCTTCAGTCATTGAACTTACGTTAATGAACTCAGACACTTCAACAAGGAAGGACACTCTGAGATATTTACGTCAGTGCTTCTGTTAGTTTTCGACTATCAAGAACTTTTCATGTCACCAGGATTATCTTTCCGAAATAGTAGTGAACGTGAATACTCCAACGTGTATATAGTGTACAAAGACAGACTCTTTCTCCAAATTCATAGTTCAATTTGCTTCGAGATAACTTTCAGTTTTGTTAGTGTAAATATTGTAATTTTACATGTGAAGCAAATAAAGAAGTTGTGCTTTTTGTAAACCCAACCTTGTTTACAACACAACTCTGTGGCGACGAGGTAAAAAAACAAAAAAACTACACTTCATCGGCCCCAGTCACCAACTCTGGGGCGACGGGATAACAAACTTGCAATTCATCTGCGCCAATCGACACTCAGTGGTGACGAGACACAGCACGAACTTTATAGGCCCCGTCATCCACTCATTCACACCGAGATACAGCAAACTCTGTGCCCTCAGACACTTATACATTGGCGACGAAGTCAATCAGTGCTCAGTGTGTCGCCCACTCGGTCGAAACAAAGTGCAAGCCTGTGTCCATTCGGTTATCAACTCATTTGCAACAGACCAACAAACTCTTGCGGGATATTGTCCACTCATGGGCACAGTGACATTATACTACGTAACTATCATCATTCCACATTGGCGCCCGTACGACCTATCACAGCAGTTCGCTTTTCTCAAGTGAAGCTATTACACTTCTTCACACTCCGGAACGTCAGCCGACATTCCACAGCTCTCTGTCGTGCGCTCCACCTGTGTGGCACGCTCCAGCGTGTTTGCTTTCTCTCTCTCTCACTCCCCGCTATACCGGTCAAGGTCTCGCATCCAACCAGTTCTGACACACAGCTATACTTGCTCTTTATTGCACGCATCTCGCAATGGCTACAGCTGAGCAACTCGCTACAGTATTCCAGGCCTTACAGCAGCAACAACAACAGTTTATGCAACAACAACAGACAGCCTTAATTCAGGCTCTTCAAGCTATTTCTGTCTCTACACAGCCATCAGCTATTCCTCCGTTCTCTGCTTTTGATCCGGCTAAGGAAGAATGGTCAGTTTATTTAGCCCGCTTACAACAGCATTTCATCTGCCATTCTGTCACAGATGATCAACGCCGCCGAGCACTATTTCTTAGTTCGGTTGGCAATGCTACGTGTGAATTACTACGTAAATTAAGTCCAGAAGAAAACCTCTCTGAGGTACCATTCGCACAGCTCTTGGCCCGACTCACTGAACACTATGCCAAAGCTCCTCACATAGTGGCTGCTCGCTATAAATTTTTTCAGAGCAGAAAGCAACCCCATCAGACACATACTGAATGGATAACTGAATTGCGTGGTCTAGCTAAACCCTGCCAGTTCATATGCACCAAGGACGGTTGTGGTTCACCCTACACTGATTCTCTCATTTGGGACATGGTAATTTTACATACTCCTGAGGACAAAATACGTTTTGACGCTGTCAAGAAGAGTAACCCTTCTTTAGAAGACGTCCAGCATATTGCTACGGTTTATGAGCTTACTACCAAGACTGCCGCAGCCATAGCTTCTCCACACGAAGTTGCTCAAGTCTCGCCTCAGGCCCACAAGTCCTCTGCTACAGTGAACCGCGCAGACAAGGCGCTCTCTACCAAGCATTCTCGCACGGGTCCCTCTCGTCATTTTACCAGGAAGCCCAATTCTAAACGCAACTCGAAACTCCTGCCTTCCTGCCGAGGCTGTTTCAAGCATCATGAACGTCGTGACTGTCGTTTTTTCAAAGCCACTTGTGAACGATGTAATAAACTTGGGCACATTCAGACTGTATGTCAGAGTTCGCTCCGCCCTGCTAAGACTCCTGCAGCACGCCGGAAGCATATACAGCCCCGCCAAGACATGGAAGTTGATCAGATCAATCTTATTCTTCCTACCAAGAATTCTCACAAGATCATCGTTCCTCTCTCATTCTCTGATCAATCTGTCGATTTTCAATTAGACACTGGATCACCTGTCTCTATTATTAACCTGGCTACATACCATGACTTAGGTTCACCTGCTTGCTCTCCAGCTGACATCCAGCTCGTGACATTTAACAAAAGGAAAATTGACATTAAAGGTCAAATCAAGCTTCAGGCTAGTTATAAAGGAATTCAGAAGGCCATTCCTCTTCTCGTAGTTAACAACTACACTGCCTCCAACATTATGGGCATGGATCTATTTAACTTATTTGGTTTCCAGATTCATGACAACATTAACATCGTATCTACATAGCATCCTACTTCTGACGTTACCGCTCTCCTAGAGCAGTTTCCTGAAGTCTTCGACTCTCAGCTCGGAACAGCAAAAGACTATACAGCTCACATACAGCTGAAATCCGGAGCTAAGCCTCGCTTCCTCAAAGCACGTCCAGTACCCCTAGCACTTCAAGACCAGGTCACGAAAGAATTAGACAGATGGATACAAACTGGAATTGTGGTACCAGTTACTTCTAGTCAATGGGCTACTCCACTAGTGGTCATCAAGAAACCTGATGGTAATGTTCGACTTTGTGGAGATTTTCGATCTACCGTCAACACACACATCGACACAGATATCCTTCCTATTCCACGTCCAGAAGACTTATTCCGTCGTCTCTCTGGTGGACAATTCTTCTCTCGACTTGATCTTAAAGAAGCATATCTCCAGCTACTTTTAGACGAAGAATCTAAGAAATTTCTAACACTCAACACTCCTCTCGGACTGCTCCAGCTCCAGCGGCTCCCATTCGGTGTTTCATCCTCAGCGGCTATTTTTCAGCGCTATTTAGCTCAACTCACCGCCTCCATTCCCGGTTGTGCTAACTACCTGGATGATATTATTGTTACTGGAAAAGATCATCAGGAACATCTAACCAATCTACGCCTCCTTCTCCAGAAATTGAAAGACAATGGCCTACGAGCGAATCTCGCTAAATGTACATTCTTTCAGCCTCAAGTTCACTACCTAGGACATATACTTGATAAGACTGGAATTCGCCCTAGTGCACAGAATGTCTCAGCTATCGTAAACATGCCGGCACCTCAGAACCTCAAGCAGCTCCAGTCCTTCATAGGCAAAGCGAACTACTATAATAAGTTCATTCCCCGCTTCGCTACAGTGGCAGCTCCAATAAACGCTCTACGTAAAAAAGGTGTTAAATTTCAGTGGACTCCGCAATACCAACTGGCATGGAAAACCATCAACAACGCCTTAATTCAAGCTATACAACTCACTCATTTTCAGCCCGACAAGCTCATCACGCTAGCTACTGACGCTTCAGACTACGGTGTCGGTGCCGTTCTCTCCCAGAAGGATCGTCATGGACAGGAACGCCCCATCGCATTCGCTTCGAAAACACTTAATGACCATCAACGTCGATACTCACAGATAGAGAAAGAAGCTTTAGCCATCATCTTTGGTATTCGCCGTTTCAATGAATATCTCTATGGCAACCATTTCCTGATCATTACTGATCATAAGCCTCTCGTACACTTATTCCACCCTGGTAATAAGATCCCTGAGCATTCCCTCCGCAAGCTTCAAAGATGGTCCATGTTCCTTTCTGATTATTCCTATCAGATTGTCTATCGAGCCACATCCCAGCATTGTAATGCTGATGCCCTCTCACGCTTACCAGTTAGTCCTGATACTGCCTTCGATTCTCAGGAATCTGAATGTCTTCAGTTGGACATAGAACTTGAAGATACGGTATCCAGTTTTCCTATTGATGCTACCTGCATAGGTAAAGCTACGGATAGGGACAGTACACTTGCTACTGTGCGTACTTACATCCGCAACGGTTGGCCTCTTCAGAGCAAGCTTCCTGCCCACCTTGCACCTTATCATCGTCTGCAGCATCGTCTCACTCCTAGAAACAGGCACCATCTTCCGAGTGGTTATCCCACTTAGCCTACAGAAACAAGTTCTCGAATTATTACACCAAAGCCATTGGGGTATATCCAGAACAAAGCAACTAGCACGTCAACACTGCTACTGGCCCGGTATTGATGCCGCGATCGAAAAACTCATCCGTCATTGTGAACAATGTTAAATGAATCAGAACGCCCCGTCTTCTGATCTAGCTTCATGGCCTCCTGCTACTACTCCATGGGAACGAGTTCACATCGATTTCGCAGGTTCTTTCCTCAGTTCCATGTGGTTAATAGTCATCGATTCACTGTCGCACTTTCCATATGTAGTGGATATGCATTCAACTACTACGACCGAATCTACCATTCGTGCTCTTCAGAAAATATTTACTACAGAAGGTTTACCTCAAGTACTCATTTCGGACAACGGACCTCAATTTACAGCTACTGCTTTTAAGAACTTTTGTACATATAATGGCATTCGTCATATCCTAGCACCGCCTTTTCACGCTCAATCTAATGGTGAAGCTGAACGCTTTGTACAAACATTTAAGAGAAGTATGAAAAAAGCTGTCTCTTCAGGCTTAACTAAAGACCAAGCATTGCTCCAACTCTTAAGCAACTACAGAACTCTGCCCGGCGCTGATAATATCACTCCTGCACAGAAGCTCCATGGACGACCTCACAGAACTTTACTTTCTCTCTTGCAGCCTCTTCCGGCCCAGCCTCAGACCTCACCACCGAAGTTCTCAGTCAACGACAAGGTCTACACCAGGACATTCAAGTACAACCCACTGTGGATACCTGGAGTCATCTGCAGATCGTTGGGTCATCGTCTCTACGAGATACAAACTACGGAGAAACGTATCTGCCGCCATCAAGACCAGATACGTCTGCGCTACCGCCCATGTCCAGCTATTGATGCTATTGCTCAGCCAGATAAATCTATTGCTGAACGAGCTTTAGACCATTTAATAACCATGGGTTCCTTTCAGGACGAGGCAGCGCCACTCCGCCCAGTCCCAGCTCCGGACAATACAACAGAGACATCAGCAGCTCCGGCCCAGCATCGCAGCCGCCGCCAGCGCCGCCGCCGTTTCACGCCGTACCGGCGTATTTAGGAGGGGAGGGTGTTGTATGTCCGTCGCTCCCTTCTCGATCCGCCAGCCAGCTACACGCGTGCCAGTGTGTTATTCTTCGAGCCTCGACTCGCAGCCCTCAGTGCGCGTGCCCGGAACGTCGTGTGTGCTATATAAAGGAACTCCTAGCCTGTCCAGACGCCCACTGACCCCGGTGTCCAGCTCCAGAATACACCCTACGTCGAGCACGGAGGCTACTCCTCTTGAAAATGTGCTTCGGCCAGGTGGACTGAATTTCTGGCAGTAAGAGGTCTCACCTCGGATCATCGCTCCTCTTGCCTATTCCGCTGTCCAAGCCCAGTCTTACCATTATATGCCACTATCATTCCCTAGCTAATGCAGCTCCCATTATCGACTTAGTTTCGCTAAGTAGTAACTCTTCAGCCATTGAACTTACGTTAATGAACTCAGACACTTCAACAAGGAAGGACACTCTGAGATATTTACGTCAGTGCTTCTGATAGTTTTCGACTATCAAGAACTTTTCATGTCACCAGGATTATCTTTCCGAAATAGTAGTGAACGTGAATACTCCAACGTGTATATAGTGTACAAAGACAGACTCTTTCTCCAAATTCATAGTTCAATTTGCTTCGAGATAACTTTCAGTTTTGTTAGTGTAAATATTGTAATTTTACATGTGAAGCAAATAAAGAAGTTGTGCTTTTTGTAAACCCAACCTTGTTTACAACAGATTGTACATTAAATTCGATTATTTAAGACTGTTGAAATTATAAAGCAGTGGGCTATATGAATTACCCAAAGGAACAACGATGACTTATCATAAAATATGAAAGTATTTAAAATAAGTATAAGTCATAACTAAGGCTTGGATGTTCATGACGTAAGGGATATTTAAAAAATGCACTTAAAATGTCTTCATTAAATGACCTGAAAATTAAGAAAATGCAATATAAAATATAAAAAATGTCGTTAAAATATTAATGTTTAAAAACCATTTAGAAAATTATAGGCCGCTCGAAGACAAATAATATACAATACAATGAATATTGATTGAAAAAGGTACAGTTTGAAAAGAACTCAAAGTAATAAATGAATATTTCTAGAATTGAGGTCTATAAAATCACTTTTAACATTATAAGAAACAATTTGAGCAATTAATTTCTAGAAAATGTAAAATATAATTATGATTCAGAAACAAAGACTTGGAAGAATAAGACTACTTAATATTGCATTGAAATGTTTCATTTCGGTATTTGTATAACTATTAGTTACGGCTTGCAAACTTAATTTCTTAAAATAATTTGGTACAGTAACATGCAAAAAAGAAGACAAAATTACATAAAGATTAAAAATCTCGACAACATTACTGAGAAATTCTCCAAAATCGAAGAAAATGCTCCTAAAATAAAAAAACAACCAAAAATGAAAATATACAAATATTGCAAAATAATTCGGATATTTTTGCTTTGCTGACGACATTGCTCTGATTGCAGATAATGAACAATATCTACAGATCTCTTTAAATAAATTGAATTACCTCTTCAGAAGCATCAGCAAAATGAAAACAAACCAATAAAAAACGAAGGTAATGTTGTGCACACGGGACGGAAATCAGACTGCAAATGGCTGCTTGGATGGAGAAAGACCCAAGTGAAACAGTTCAAATGCTCGGAAAGTCTCACCTCGTCTGATGTAAGATGTAAAAATGAAGTCCGGTCTTGTATTGTTCAGGCCAGAGAAGCCTTCAATAAGATGAGAAGTCTACTGACATCAAAGGCTACCTCCCTTTCAGTGAGGAAATATTTTACTAAAAGCTTTGTTTGTAGCAATGCATCCCACGCCTCAGAAACCTGGACTGTATTGAAGAGGGACAAGGCAAGAATAAGAGCTTTTGAAATGTGGTGTTGGCGTCAAATTCTAGGCATAACATGGACAGTAAGGTAACAAATGATGAAGTTTTGAATAGAGTGGAAGAGTAACGCTCATTGTTACAAACTATTGAAAATCGACGGAACAGCTGGGTTGGTCATCTATTGCGACATTCTGGTGCATCTCACTGATTGAAGGGAAAGTGAAAGGGAAACCAAAAAGAGGTCGACCAAGAAGTTAATTTCTAAATGACATAAAAATTGCACCTACCAGCTAATTAAACACCTGGCTCAAGAGCGTCAGCGAGAAAAGATCATGCTGCCCACCGAACTTAAGGTTGAGGAGACAAGGAAGAAGAAGATATTTCTAGTCCAGCCTCCATGAACAGAGTTCGTATATATTGGAGCATTGCACCCCACCAATCACTATAAAGATATCATGTCATCAACATCCGAGCCGTAGTCATAATGAAAGGATTATATGAATATTTTTGTAAAATTAATACTATTACGTATTTTATGAATATTACATCTTTCACTGATATTTGCGACAGTTTTACGTACATATTACGAACTTTTATATTGCAGAAATATCCATACCCTAGTCTTGAGTGTCAGTCAACCAGAATTATCATTCATCATGGGTAATAGGACGTTCTGTGACATCTTGTGGGTAAACTTACTGTTCCACTCAACACTAGAACATGTCCGTAGACGGAACTTGTAACATGCAGACGTAGCTAGCAAAGCCTCTATCATTTAGGAACAGAAATAGGAGGTATTAATCACTCATATGTCTGCTTAAAGCGGATTAATTAAAATTTGAGGACACGGAAAGGCATACATCATAGTTTGAGGCGGATACAAGTGTCTTTTAATTCTTAATTACAGCCTTACTCTCTAGAGATACGGGAGAAGAACAATCATGAGGAAAGTTTGTAAGTGTTTCCAGCATGCAAACTCTCGTTTAGCCGAGATGTAAAGTCCAGCCGTTGCCGGGACGGGAGGGTACATGAGTACAGGCAGCCTAAGAAGTGAATTCATCATGGAGTTTTCTACCATCCTAACAATGAACTCCTTGTGGAGTACGCATAGGGCGAACAAGTGTGCGGTGTTCTACTTTCTCAACTGTAGCATTATGTTACAGTAGATGCCAAATTTGTATTTTACTTGATTAACTATGCGCTTTACGATAGAAAAACATCCACTGTTATAATAGAACATAATATAATAATTTACTGAGGAAGTGGCTGTGCGGTTTGGGTCACGTAGCTATCAACTTGCATTCGGGAGATAGTGTGTTCGAACTCCGCTGTCAGCAGCCCTGAAGACCGTTTCCCTTGGTTCCCCATTTACATACCACCCAAATGTAGTACCTGAATTAAGGCCACGTCGCTTACTTCCCACTTCCAGCACTTTCCCATCCCATCGTTGACATGAGACTGATCTGTGTCGGTGCGACGTAAAGCAAATTGAAATAGAAACCATTCATAACAGGCAAGGGATATCGGGGATATATTTTACTACCCTACTCACAGAGGAACATTTGACTCTGATGTTCGCTCAGCCTACACCAAAAATGAGTACGAGGTTAATTCCTGGGGGCAAAGGCGGCCGGGCGTAGAGCTAACCACTCTACCCCATCACGTGCCGAGGTTAACAATGATGGAAGCCTTTACCTTCCACTCCTCCAAGGGCCTTCATGGCCTGTACGGAGGTGACTTTGCTTCTACTGCATTTCTACTGTTGAATGATAACCACCAGACATTTAGGTGGTTCCATAATTGATTCCGCTTAGATTTCATGCTTTTCACTTTCAGTTTTCCTAACCTCCCTAGGACGTGCAAACGTATTCCCGTGCCGGGTTGAGTGTCTCAGACGGTTGAGGCGATGGCCTTTTGACCCCGACATAGCAGGTTCGATCCTGGCTCAGTCCAGTGGTATTTGAAGGTGCTCAAATACGCCAGCCATGTGTCGGTGATTTTCTGGCACGGAATGAACTCTTGTGGGACTAAATTTTGGCACCTCGGCGTCTCTGAAAACCGGAAAAATTAGATAGTGGGAAATCGAATTCGGAGCGTGGCTAAAACGCTATCTCTGCACGACGGGGTGTTTGGCGTAGTATCTCTAACCCAATCATGAAATCACTTGGGGCATGTGCTAGTTTGACGAAAACAACACGCAGGTTAGCTATAAACCTACCGATTGTACTGACGTTTCTCCCCAAGATAGAACGCATTTATCTTACACCCTTGAAGAATTTCGCTGATCCTGCTTCTCTTCATAGAACCTTGCGCCAAATTAAAGAGTATTTCAGAAGCCTTTCCTTCCTTCCGGCGTAAATGATTGCAAATTTATTTTATTGCCCGTCCAAAACAAATGACTACTTCTGCTGGGTGTTCCGAATCACCAAGTCAAAATACCCTATCCCACCTCCCACTCACCCACCCGCCCACCCACCCACTATTCGACTCGAGCTTTGCTGCTATCCCTGCTCATAAACATGAATCTACACTTGCGAAGCGTATCTCAATTCTGTCTTTTTGAGATTTAAATTACAAACGAGGCTGGCTTCACTCCACAGCCTTATCGTGGAATGGAATCAGCTGGTAATCACAGCACATTTCTCTCATCATAATACTTCAGAAACTGCTTCACAAAATTTTATGTCTGACAAATCAACTGCTGGCACTTCCGTCCCACTTGAGATAACCTGCAATGATGTAACATGATCAGTGTGTACTGCATTCAGAAAAATTTATCTAATTAAGTTGAAATCCTTTGTCCAGTTTCAGTTTGCACCTACTAGCCAATGACAAAAGAGGAGAGACGAGTGGTGGTGGTGGAGACTGAACATGGGAGGTACCACAGAACTGTGATGTCACCATAATAGTTCCTCCTGGGCGTGACCGCGGTTTACATCCCCACCCCCACCCTCCCCTGTGGATGCAGGGTGGTAAAATACAACCACGGCATAACCTGTCTGTCGTAAAAGGCGATTTCAACTTGGGATCGTCGGTTGGCGACCACGGGCACCCTAGATAATCTGGCGTTGCTCACAGTTGTGTCAGGCCCCTTGCATTTACAATTTTATCCGACCTCCATTGGTCAACATTTGTTGTTTTCCAAACCCGATTATATTTGGTTCGTCGGGCGGAGTGGCTCAGACGGTTGAGGCACTGGTCTTCTGACCCTAACTTGGTAGGTTCAATCCTGGCTCAGTCCGATCGTATTTGAAGGTGCTCAAATATGTCAGCCTCGTGTAGGTAGATTTACTGTCACGTAAAAGACGTCCTGAGGAACTAAATTACGGCACCTCGGCGTCTGCGAAAACCGTTAAAAGTAGTTAGTGGGACGTAAAGCAAATAACATTAAAAAAGCGATATTTGTTTCCCAGGCTTCGTGCTTATTGTCTGTTTCTTGATGATACCTTCATCTCTCTAAGTGTCGGTGGTCTTCCTAATTTTCCCTCTGATTGATATTAAGATAGGTCTAGGGGACCCCTGCGAGAAATCTGGCATGATCATAAAATATGTGGTGGAGTGGACGCATGGTGAAGTAAGGAATACACAAATCAGTACAATATTAGTCAGTCTTACTTACCGCTGAATGTCATCTTTGATTTTTTTAATATTTACACTTGAATTGAAGTAAATACAAGTGCATTATTATATGAACGAATGTTCCGGAAGTAATTTTTGGTTTTACTCTCATACTTTTCTTAACTGATAATTACAGTATACTATCTTCTTCTTTTCCTGCCGCTTTTTCCCACACCTGTGGGGTCGCGGGTGCGAACTGCATCGCACATGTGGATTTGGCCCTGTTTTTACGGCCGGATGCCCTTCCTGACGCCAACCCTCTATGGAGGGATGTAAGCACTATTGCGTGTTTCTGTGGTGGTTGGTAGTGTAGTGTGTTGTCTGAATATGATGAGGAGTGTGGTGGGACGGACATATACACCCAGTCCCCGAGCCAGAATAATTAATCAGAAGCGATTAAAATCCCCGACCCGGCCGGGAATCGAACCCGGGACCCTCTGAACCGAAGGCCAGTACGCTGACCATTCAGCCAACGAGTCGGACAATTACAGTATACTATAATGACATAAAAGAGGCGTCTCAGTGGCCAAAATGTGAAGTGGACAGCAATAATGGCGCGTATTTTCCTACAGCAACAGTATTTGCAAATCGCACACTTCGTACAATGTTTTGAGCTTATTTTTTATAGAAATCATCGATATTTATGAAATGAGAGTGCAATTCGTCACTGATAATGTCTATTCTCTTTCTTTTGAATGCTCATTTGTTACGATGGGTTTCTTGTGAGCGGCACAAAATGGATCTATACTACTGAAATTATATATATATATATATATATGAGATAGTTGCCTAGTTGTACTTCGTCTTAAAACAATACTGAAAAATGTAAATCCACAGCCTGTTTCCAGTCATTTGACAGGATCAGGCTACCGAAGCTTGTCGCACTCGTCTGGGGCAATGAATAATGACTGACAGACTAAGTGATATTGGAGAGTGTTGCTGAAATGAATGGTGACATGGGAAACCGAAGTGCCAGGAGGAAAACCTGTCTCGTCTCCCCTTTGTCCATTACAAATCTCACACGAATTGACCTGGAATTGAATCACGAAACCCAGCGGTGAGAGGCTGGCGCGCTGTCATCTGAGCCATGGAGGCTCCCTTAAAACAATACTACTACTACTACTATAATTTGTTTTATTCCTCCCCTGAAGGGGTAGGCGGGCCTCGTACACGGTGAGGCCGTCTCTCAGGCCAGGAGATTTGTGGTGGTGATGTGTGGACAGGGTGACAGGGCCATGGCCTATACTAGGAGCTGCCCCGGCACTTGCCTTAGTGGAGGATAATGTAAAACCACGGAAAACCATTCAAAGGACAGCCAGTCGTGGAAACCAGCCTCTCTCGAATACAGAGGAGCAGAGCCACTTTTTTCATTAGCATGCGAGTAGATGCCACACGGAACTTCTAAAGTTATCATCAACATTGTGCTTTCCCGACACAGAAATGAAATGGATTATCCATAAGACTAAGAAATATAAGGGGCAATCAGAACGTTTCCGTTCGACGGCCGTACACTTCTGAATCGGGATGCCAATCAGGCGAAATCTCTGTGAGCATTGATGCACTCATTCCACCGATGCACCAATTTGAAGATCTCCGTGTGGTACAACACCGTGTTCTGCTGCGTGAAGAAGTACGTAGCCTGCTGTACATCCTCGTCCGACAGGAAACGTCGACACTTCAAGGCCTTTTTGAGGGGACCGAAGGCGTGATAATCACATGGGGAGGGATCAGGACTATTCGCCTTATCCATCGCCCGCTTGTTGTTGCCCGTCATGGATGAGGCTGGCCTCCGAAATCGACTGGCGTCTTCTGTGGAAACGTGACACGCATGGAACTTGGTGCACCATTCTACAACGGTGGGTTTCGACAGGCATACACTGCCCCATACACAGTCTTAATTCTCTGATGGTTGTGCACCAGTATTTATCCTTCGACAGCTAAGATCAGAGTAACAGCACGTTGGTCCTGTTTGGACGCATTTGGTAATGACCTCACCATTGTTCATGCGGCCGCATTTAACGCACGCACCGCAGCACGATATGACTGCCTCACTAATCCCTTTGCCTACATGTCCGTGTTTATATGCCCGTATCGCAGTCGTGCTACATTCCATGTCCGCTGCAGCAATGCCCTCAAACGGAAACTTTTTGATCACGTCTTATAAATACACTATTTCTAACATCTCGTACAGAGAACTGGAAAGATTATTTGCTCAGGATATTATCTAAAAATCCGAGTCATTTTTTAATGGTGAGCGAAGCTGTCTTCGGTTCGGATGATCTTCAGTGGAACGGAAACTTAAGCTTTGGTTGGATAATTCCTCTGAATAGGACTGTGACTATTTGTGTTCATTCTAATACACGTCCCTTCACATGAACACATCACGCTACCACGCACAACAGTGACACCCACTGGTGTATATAACCGTCTGCTTAGGTCTCACGTCAGGAAGGGAATTCGTCCGTTAAACTGGCGAAACCGATAAATGACGCTGACCCTAAGTCATTGGGAATAAGGTCAGAATGAAGATAAACACTCAGTGTAAGCATTAAAATAGTCCGGCCCGCGATGTAGGGGGCAACGCGTCCGCCTGTCACCCGGTGGCACCAGGTTTGATTTTCCGCCGGGTCTAGGGTTTTTAATTGTAAATTATTAATATCCCTGGCTTGGGGACTGGGTGTTTGTGCTGTCCTTAACGCTCCTCTCCTCATATTCAACACTCTACACTTCCGCAATTCCAATTACGCGAAGATTCATATCATATGGAGCAAATACGGGCAAAAGGTCTCTATAGGTCGACGCTCCGAACAAAGCTGAAACAAAAGTAATGGAGAGCAAACGAACGAAGTCAGGTAATGGAGGAATATTATTATAGTAAATGAAGCCTTAATGGAACTAGATGAATATTATTATATGAATTGTAAAATAAGTAACGATGGCAAAATAAGGAGTATATATAATGTAGAATAGCACAAGCAAAGAAGGATTTCTTAAGAAAAGAAATGTTCTTACCTCGAGCATTGATATAAGAATTAGAAAGTGATTTGGGGGACTTTATTTTGGAGCACGGCATTATATTGAGAATGACTAGCTCATAAAAAAGGAGAATTGAAGCTTGTGGGGTTACAGAAGAACGCCGAAGGTGAGGTGAGTAGATAGAATCACGAATGAAGAGATACTGTATCGAATTGGTGTGACAAGAATGTTTTGGCTGAATATGACCAGAATAAGAGATAGAATGATAGGACACATTTTAAGACACCCAGGACTTGTTCAGTTAGTTTTTGATGGAAGTGCAAGCGGGGTAAGAATGGTAGGAATAGACCAAGGCATGAATATGACAAGCAGATTATAGTAGATGTAGTAATTACATACAAATAAGATGGTTAGCACGAGGTAGGGTGGCATGGAGGGTTGCATCAAGCCTACGGATTTATGACTCAAACAAAACCAACAACATAAAAATAATTAAATATTCGGTGTACCACTATATCAGGAAGGAATGCAAAATATACTTGCTTTGCTAAAAATTGCTTGTATCTTTCTTCTCCGTTTAAATTCATTTTCTGAAGATGGTGATTTTGCTGTAAACCTCCTTACCATGCAGACACACAGATAAGGAAATCTCCAGGGTGAGAGTAAGTCACGAGTCACCTCTTCTCGGTCCAGTGCTGCGTTGCGAAGGAGAACGTCTCAGCTGGGTTGTGAATGTCCCCCTCCCAATGCTCGTTAAGGGGCCAGTTCCTCAACCAGTTAGCCACAAATAAGAAGTTGTGTTGTCGCCCTAACAAGCTGAAGACCTTGTCTTACCTTACATTTTGCAGAAAGAGTTTCTCCGCCGTGTTATTGACGGGTTAATTTACGTCACTGGCCAAAAGAAAACACATTTTTTAACGAAGGGGAACGGCACAAAGAAAAAGGCTAGCATTGAAGTAAGCAACCACGTAAGTTTGACAAAAGGAAGAATCAGTGGGTGGGGCTGGGGGAGACAGTAATTTGGGAAAAGGCGTTGTGCCGTCTGTATATTAAAAGTCTCTGTAGTTAACGGCTGTATTTTACGTATACACATTTATCGTTGTAAAATCACACGGACTCCTATACAAAATGTATCCAGGCTTTGGACTGACTGAATGACAGGAACACATTTATGTAATTTAGGCGTGCTTAAAATCAACTAGCAGATACTTTTGTCAATAAATTTCAGTGAAATGATTCGTTAAATTGTTTAGGTTTTATTTACTCGAACTTTTGAAGGTAGGAGCGAGAGCGCGAAAACATGCTCGTATGTTTTTAATTTTTATACCGTTCCCTATGTGGTGTAAGTTAAATATTCTACATTCGAAATTATTATATTTGTACAAACATTCACTTGTGGGAGAAGGTCATTTGTATAGGTAATGATGAAGAATGCTGTGGGAGCCTTTGGTTACGTCTATTCTAATTTAGTGTTATTGGATTTTTTTTCTTCTTTCAACAAGACGTTTCGATAAAAACTCGTCCTACATTATCCGTACCTGTTTGAAGTTACTGCAACTTAAATGAGAAATTTTTTCTCAATGTACAAACCTATAATTTGGAGGAACATGATACGTTTTCAGTGAAGAAATATGCATAATTCCTTTGACATTTGATTCAGGTACAAGTGAAGAAAAATAAGGAGAAGAATACGTGGCAGAGTGTACGTAGTAGACCTACGAAAATTATGTGCAAAGAATGTCCATCGTGTATTGTAATAAGAAACAACTAGATATTTCCACATTCATTTTAATTTTAATTTGCATAACTCTTAGCGACTTTTAAGAATCTTAAGTTCACACACGTGCTATAAACGCACTATTGAACACGCCGCTTTCTGCTACCAATTCTGCGCGGAAACGAACCAACCACTCCCACGAACAGTTAATCTTCAACTACGGTGCTTGACTGGTTTTCATCGTTTGGTTTTACAAGAGGCAAGCACTGCACGCCCTAGTTTGTAACACTCCCGAAACCCTCTCATTCCTTCTACAGATGTGTTTTGTTCGCATTCGAACCCCTATAAGGCCCAGACGTCTTATATGCATATTCTCTCTAGGCTTTCATCAACTTATTACTAATATATTTGGGCATTTCCATAAAGTATGCGAGAATATTTCATCTACAGTCACATGATCATCAATATTATTTTATGGTATTTCCTCTAGTTGAGGAACAAGTATTTCTGCAATGGCAAAAAACAACACCATGAACGCGTGGCTCATGATTATAATTTCCTTTCCAAAAGTTAGAGTAACCGCCTCCTTGATCATTGATTTACCCTTCGTCTCGTCTTCTAGTTTCCCTTATTGCCACAATATCGGTGGTAAATCTTTATAATTCACGAGACACAATAGCCGTTCATTTCATCTTTCGTCTTTCTTGTCGAGTCACAAGTGAGTTCTCTTACATATGGATGTGAAATATGGAATGCCTACAGAAGGAACATACGATGTCAGGCAAAATATCACCAGAGCTTCCCTAGAAGGATCCTGTGAGTTATATGGCAAGATCGACGCACTATCATTAGTTTTCTAGAAGAAGAAAACCCCACCAGTAATGAAGCCATAATCATCATTCACCAACTACTTTGGACAGGCAACATTGTTCGTATGCCTGAATTCCGTCCGCCAAAACGAATTATGTATTCCCAACTAAACGATGGTCAAAGATGACGCGGAGGACCACAGAAGTGGTACAAATATACACGAAAGATCTAAGTGAACGAATGTCAAATTTAAACTGACAACTGGGATGCTACTGTGCTTGATCGCAGAGTACGGCGCCGTAATGTCTTGGAAGAACTCTGCGCTTTGAGCAGCAACATCAGAAAACAGAAACTGACAAGAGCAATGCTAGAAAACAACAAGAACTTCTGAAGAAAAACAAAACTACAGAGCCAGCCCACGCCAAACAAAATATATATGTCATCATTCTTATAAAATTTGTGGCTCCAATACTGAACTCTACAGCTATCTAAGAATCCTGAAAAAGGGAGTTTTGAAGAAGATAATAATACTCTCCAGCGATTGATAGCCCATTCTGGTGTTTTCCACTAGATCTTGTCAAGACGAATCAAATAACACATCCAACATGCCAAATTACACCTTGCGGTAACTGATTCTTCCCCTCCAAATGCTCACTTCAAGAGGGCGGACGTATTCGTCATGCACCTTCATCAGCTTCCTTGATGACATCTTGTTTATTCATCTCTTTATTTTAAAATAATATGAAAAGCATTCCCGTAAGCCATAATTTGAAAAGCGACGCGTACATTTTCCGCCAAGATCCCGGCCAAATTTCAATGACGTTTCACGTCAGAGAAAATTTACATTTTTTACTATAAAACTTCTGCAGGAAATGTAAGTGTCGTTTGCCCTAAGAGCAGTTTATCCTTTTACCTTTCCACCCTGGAGTTACTCCCGATTGAACGCTATCGTACAGGAAACATCTCGCCAAACTAGCAGCCAAATTAAGGATACGAAACGCAAACTTGCTGGCTCCACATGGGGAGCTTCTGCTCTGCTTTGAGTATTTCAGCTGTGGGGCTGGTGGCTTTCACAGATGAGTACTGTTCATCAGTTTGAGTAGACTGTTCTTATGTAAAAATGTGGACACAGCCCTAAATGATTGGGTGTTATTAAGGGAATGATTAGGTGTTATTAGTGGCACAGTAGAATCTACTCCTCTGTTCTGTGCTCATCCACAAAGATCCATCTAGAATTAGAAGACTGAATCACTTATTAAAACATTTGTTTAGAAAACCATATTTTCAGCGCCGAATTAATTAAATCTAATAAAAACTTTCCAGTCTGTCAGACACACAACAATTTCAAATGCAAATTAAATCACTGTAATCATACCTGTAAAAATCACATATTATATACAAAGAATGCCATGTTTCGTTCTACAATAACATCCTCAGATTCTATCAGATCACTTAAATTATGTGCACAGAGGGAGAGAAATGCATTTATTTCTGGTTCCCCCATTAGGAGGTTTCCAAAAAGACAAAACTTTCATGAATATTTGATTTACAACTACGAGGGTCGTTTATAATCTATATATATAAAATAAGAGTTTTGTCTGTACATTGCTCAGAATTTGAAAATAATGGTATTTCTGTATCGGTCATGTCCATAGTAGTAAGAAAATGCACTTTTTGCTTTTCCGTAATTTCTGTCTGTCTGTCTGTCTGTCTGTCTGTCTGTCTGTCTGTCTGTCTGTCTGTCTGTCTGTCTGTCTGTCTGCATGTACACGCATCACTAGAAAACGGTTGAAGAGAATTTAATGAAAATCGGTATGTGATGTCAGGGGATGAGCCTCTACAATCTAGGCTATAAATCATTTTACTCACGCTGAGTGAAATGGTAGTTTAGGGGAAGGCCTAAAATTGAATTTTCAACTATTTATGTTATTAGTGGTCGTATTTTAAAGAAAATGGGTATGCAAAGTTGGGGAATGAGTTGCTACAATCTAGGCTATCAATACTTGTATTCACGCTGAGAGAAATGGTAGTTTAGGGGAAGGCCTAAAATTTAATTCTCAAATATTGTTATTAGTAGTCCTATCTTGATGAAAATCGGTACGTAAAGTCACGGAATAAGTTGCTATAGTCTAGGCTGTAAATCATTTTATTCACGCTGAGTGAAATGGTAGTTTAGTGGAAGGCCTAAAATGTAATTCTCAAATTTTTCTTATTAGAGGTGTAATCGATGAATGCTACATAACTAAGGTTATATAGTATTAAATTTCCAATTATTCATGTCTTATACATTGTTACCGTACTGGCTATGATCACAAAGATATTCATGAATTTGGATTTTTGTTACCAAGTCCATATCAGCACCGAGTAACAAGAAAATGGGTAAACAGGATTTAATGAAAATCGGTGAGTAAATTTGGAGAATAAGAAACTACAGTTTACGGTATAAAATATTTTACAAATCACAGAGTTGAAAGAAAACTAAATGTGAAGGCCTACAATATAGAAAGCTCATAACATTGATCAACAATACCATTACATTGACCATTGTTTGTCGTGATGTGCTTTGTGTCTTCTGTTGCCCCTCATCTCCGGTAGATAGGATTACTGCTGCGTACAGAGTATTTTTTATTTGATTTACGTCTCACCGACATAGATGGGTTTTATGGCGACAATGGAATAGGAAAGGGCTAGGAGTGCCTTAGGCCTTAATTAAGGTACAGGCCCAGCATTTCACTGGTGTGAAAGTGGGAAACCACAGAATACCACCTTCAGCACTGCCGGCAATGGGGTTCGAATCCACTATCTCTCGGATACAAGCTCACAGCTGCGCACCGCTAACCACACAGTCAACTCGCCCAGTCGTACAGAGTGTAACAGCCTGCCTGAATATTGATGAGAAGTAGCTGGGGAGTTAGAGAACTTTCTTCTTTAGCATGCCATTCCCCTGGTTTATAAATTTTCTGATACTACTGGTACGTAACACACTGGATCATCATAGCATTCGGGCTATTCAATCCCTACTCTGAGGCACTGATTGGAATGAACAGAGTGCATATTTAACTGAATAATGGCAGATTAATGTTCATGGCAATCTGCAGCCTGGTCATTCCAGCTCTGGAACTTTGGACTATTAGATTGGCACCGCAATCTAACCGCAGCACTGTTCGTTAAAAGTGATAAAACGTGCGGCTTTCCATTTGATCGAGTATTTTTAAAAAAATATGATAGCATTGCTTTTAATCGCTACATTCATACTTACGTTTTTGTAATGACCTATGCTGATTTCAGTTAGGAAAACCACAAAGTCAGTCTTTCTGAGAATCCCGTAGCGAAGCACGGGTATATCAGCTAGTATGTCTATAAATGATAAGTATACTATATTAAAGCCTACATAATACAGTAATTAAAATGTGTATCAGTAATTTTGATATCCATGAGGGATTCCTCATAGGACAAAGACGTAGCTAAAAGTATAGATGATTTTTGACTATTGCTAACGATCCTTTCAGAGCTGCTGACCCAGTGTCCTTAATAAATTGGTTATGCAAATTAAATTTCTTACAAAAGTTGTGAGATGTGTGAGTAATGGTGTCCTGAGGGATGATTCTCCATTCTCTGTCAACCATTTGCCACAGTTGGTCGTCCGTACGAGGCTGGGGCAGAGTTTGCAAACGGCGTCCAATGAGATCCCACACGTGTTCGATTGGTGAGAGATCCGGAGAGTACGCTGGCCACGGAAGCATCTGTACACCTCGTAGAGCCTGTTGGGAGATGCGAGCAGTGTGTGGGCGGGCATTATCCTGCTGAAACAGAGCATTGGGCAGCCCCTGAAGGTACGGGAGTGCCACCGGCCGCAGCACATGCTGCACGTAGCGGTGGGCATTTAACGTGCCTTGAATACGCACTAGAGATGACGTGGAATCATACGCAATAGCGCCCCAAAAATCATGAAGCCGCGTTGTCTAGCGGTAGGGCGCTCCACAGTTACTGCCGGATTTGACCTTTCTCCACGCCGACGCCACACTCGTCTGCGGTGACTATCACTGACAGAACAAAAGCGTGACTCATCGGAGAACACGACGTTCCGCCATTCCCTCATCCAAGTCGCTCTAGCCCGGCACCATGCCAGGCGTGCACGTCTATGCTGTGGAGTCAATGGTAGTCTTCTGAGCGGACGCCGGGAGTGCAGGCCTCCTTCAACCAATCGACGGGAAATTGTTCTGGTTCGATATTGGAACAGCCAGGGTGTCTTGCACATGCTGAAGAATGGCCGTTGACGTGGCGTGCGGGGCTGCCACCGCTTGGCGGCGGATGCGCCGATCCTCGCGTGCTGACGTCACTAGGGCTGTGCCTGGACCCCTCGCACGTGCCACATGTCCCTGCGCCAACCATCTTCGCCACAGGCGCTGCACCGTGGACACATCCCTATGGGTATCGGCTGCGATTTGACGAAGCGACCAACCTGCCCTTCTCAGCCCGATCACCATACCCCTCGTAAAGTCGTCTGTCTGCTGGAAATGCCTCCGTTGACGGCGGCCTGGCATTCTTAGCTATACACGTGTCCTGTGGCACACGACAACACGTTCTACAATGACTGTCGGCTGAGAAATCACGGTTCGAAGTGAGCCATTCGCCAACGCCGTGTCCCATTTATCGTTCGCTACGTGCGCAGCACAGCGGCGCATTTCACATCATGAGCATACCTCAGTGACGACAGTCTACCCTGCAATTGGGAAAAAGTTCTGACCACTCCTTCTTGGTGTTGCATTTGCTCTGTCAGTCAGTGTATTATGCATGGCCATGGCAGCAATGATTGAACGTAAACATGCATACGGTACTCACAAATTTAAATACAAATCCTTCCTGTAAGTCTGTAAAACACTGATAAGCTCCACAGTACACTGTCAAAACACTATAAAAATCCAACTAAAACAAGGAGGGAAGTAAACCAAGCCAAATACCTCTAAAAATTAGGTAAAATATCTGTCATGTCCAGGGACACGAACCTTCATCAAGTAGCAGCACATAAGTAATACATAGTGATTATTTTGTTAACTCAATCCATTGGCCTTGCTGTCGAAGCAGCCATGTGTTGGGGGTGATATAGAATGACAGTTAAAAACAGAGTTGTGTGAGGTCAAGAGGTCTCACGAGGAAGTCGATACGGACAAATCTAAAAAGTCACGTCCTGTCGTCTGGAGATGGCAAGAAAATGGGGGTAGTTTGAAGGATACGATACTTAAAAATAATGGGCGACCCAATTAAGTGAAACGGGACGCAGTGTCATGTTTATGATGACAAGTATTAGAAATGGGGAAGTTATTTTATGAGCATAGGTTTAAGGGCGAGAAGTCAAGTTCATGTTAATAAATATTGCCACGTGCATAGTGTGGGATTTGAGATATATGGGGGAGGTGGTAGCACCAATGGTAAGCCAGTAAGGCTTTATCTGAGAGGAGGGGAGACCCTCATATCATATTGCTAGTCCCTTTAAATACGTATGTAATTGAAGGAACAAGCGTCTTATTGCATTAGTCTTCGCTTTGGGAGCCTTGCCTTCCGCTCACGTTAGAGGGTTGCGATCAATTCTCCAAGCGGTCTCGCTACTTAGAATATTTCTTAGTAGATCAGGTTGAACGGTGGTGCTAACACTTGGTATTCACCATTCATACTTTGATTCTCGACTTAAGCCCGAGTTCTTCTGGGTTTTATCGTAGTTGGCAACTTAAAGCTTGAGGAATCTCTGTGAGATTTCACGATACTCTGTTTTTAACATCGCTTAGCATTTCAGTGGTACTCTAATGCTTTAGAGTCCACTTGCATTTACTTGGAGTAGCCGTTCTGAGGAAGGCTAGTTCCAGTACGTCACAATACGTGACCGACTTCAATTGTACGTGTATATTCTTTGTACATCATCTGTCAATATACGCACATATATAGGAAATCATATGAGTTTCAACTCTTAACAACCAACTTACCTAACGCCTATAAATTACCATCTTATATCCCTTTCGTTTTTAGTACTGTTGTTAGCCATCAGGTGATTCCACTCACCGCTCGGCGTCTCACCTGTTGGCCGGGATACGACAGGAGAAGAAAAACTGGTGTCAGATGTGGGGTTGGTCCTGAGTTCGACGTCCATCCAGGGTTGTTTAACTCCTAACCAGGCGTTGGTGGTTTCCTAAGCGGCTGTCTATCCTAGTAGACTGAGGGGCGGTCGGAAGAAAGAAGAAGAAGTCCGGAGGCTGTCTATCCTAGTAGACTGAGGGGCGGTCCGAAGGAGAAAGAAGAAGTCCAGCGGCTGTCTATCCTAGTAGACTGAGGGGCGGTCGGCAGGAGGAAGAAGAAGTCCGTAAGCAGACAGAGAGCAGAACCAAGAAGGCGCAAGGGCTGGCCCACGGAGTAGCAGAGGGATTCATAGGAGTCCAAGGAAGGAAGACGCAATCGACCCGGCGTACCTGCACGTCGTCAGCTCACCATCAGCACGCAGTAGAAGAACAAATATTGTAAGGTAAGCCAAACTCAAAATCAGTATGTCTAATTCTGAAGTGGGAAGTGCCAGTGATAATTCAGATAACAATTATATTAATATCAATCAAGCGTTCAAGTTAATCGGAGATCCTTTTGACGGGAGAAATCGGAGTAGGTTGAAAGAGTTCTGTGCAAATGTAGATTCAGCAATAGAATTTGTTCAACCAGATGAACATCCGCTGTTTTTTAAATATGTTCTTACCAGAATAACGGGTGAAGCTAGAAGCAAGTTATTAGTAAGACAGGATGTTACGAGCTGGCCAAAAGCGAAGGCAGCTTTGTTTGAAAATTATGGAGAGCGAAGGACTATTGATCATTACGCATGTAAAATGTTTAAAGCACAGCAAAATAAAGATGAATCTGTAATAGCTTGGGGTTCGAGAATGGATGCAATGGTAAGCGAACTTAAAGAAGTTGCCACGGCGAGAGTCGAACCGGAGGCAAAAGTTCATAGAGCGAAATTAATAGGAGAGTTAGGGATATCATGTTTTGTACAAGGATTAATTGATAAAAGCATTCAAACGATTGTCCGTAGTAGGAACATTACGGATGATTTCGGTTTAGCAGTTGAGGTAGCGGCCCAAGAAGAGTCGGCCGTACTCTCAAGTAAAGAAAAGCACGGTGAATCAGTTAGGAGAGATAAATATTGTAGTAATTGCAATAAGAAAGGACATTCGGCATCCTCATGTTTTCTTAAAATGCGACCAAAAGAAGTTAAGGCAATAACATGTTACAATTGTAATAAGGAAGGGCACTATTCACGAGAGTGCAGAGTAATAGTTTGTAAACGTTGTAAGAGAACAGGGCATGTAGAGAAAAATTGTAAAAGTAGTAAACCGCAGCAATTCACTAATTACAAGGGTAAAGGTTACGAGAACAAGCAGGCGGAAAACTAGAACAGGATCATGACGCAAGGCCGGTTATAGGTCCTAAAAGTGTTCACATAGGCCAAGTACACAATAAGTGTAATAACAATGAAGGGACAGTTTTACTATCTATAAATGATGTACACGGACCTTTTCGATTTTTAATCGATACAGGCTCAGAAATAAGTGTAATAAAGAAACAATGCGTACCGAAGGAAATAAAGATAGATACAAGTGATAGATTAAAATTGCTAGGAGTTAGCAAAGGAACACTATTCACGTGTGGAACCGCGAAGGTAACTTTGGGAACATCTCAATGCAAATTGCATGTAGTAGATGATGAATTTCAGCTGTCACAAGACGGATTGATAGGTAGAGATTTATTGAAAGATTCTGTAATTAATTTCACGGAGGAATTCATAGAAGTAAATGGTGGTAAACATCAAATAGAAATTAGAGAAGCTAAAGTAATAAAAGTACGTCCGAGAACGGAAACTATGTATGACATAGGAAAAGACGAAATTGCGCACGTAATGAAAGTAGAAAAAAGTGACGCACAGAAATGTTCACAATCGAGAACTCGAAGAGTAATCGAACTAATTAGGGCAGATCATATGCTAAAGAGTGATAGAGAAAGGATATTTGAATTATGTCCAGAATTTAATGATAGATTTTATTTAGATAGAAAATTAAACGAGATTACGATCGGTAGCATGTACCCTATACCAGGTACTACGGAGTTAAGTAACTCAATAGGGAAAGCGAATTATTTCTCGACAATTGATTTAGCCAATAGCTATTATCAAGTTGAAGCAGAGAAAAAGATATTGAAAAGATCACATTTTCGGTATTAAATAAGCATTTGATATAAATTTATGCAAATGACGTTCATGAGATTAATTAGCGGAGTAAAGGGGAACTAAGTGTTTATGCTAATTATATTACAAGAAACACAGTATTTTCAGCATTAGATCGGAATTTTGAATATAAACGTATGTCAGTGACGTTCATGAGATTAATGACAAATGTATTAGCGGAAGTAAAGTGAATTAAATGTTTATTAAATGAAATTAAATTATATAATTGTTTTGTAGATTCAGTATAATAATAATAATAATAATAATAATAATAATAATAATAATAATAATAATAATAATAATAAAATGATCGACGTTTTGGGGAAGTTAAGAGAGATTTTCTCAACCCACGACCACGAAACAACTTAAGGGATTTTTGGGATTATCGGGATATTACAGACGTTTTATAACAGATTATAGCAAAATTGCTAAACCACTGTATAAACTTTTAAAGAAAGAAGTAGACTATAAATGGGAAACTAAACAAGAGGAAGCATTTCAGACTTTAAAGAATAAGTTGATAACGTATCCGATTTTACAATATCCAGATTTCGAGAAGCCGTTTATTGTAACAACCGATGCAAGCAATGAAGCGTTAGGCGCAGTATTGTCGCAAGGGAAGGTAGGAAGCGATTTGCCAGTAGCATACATATCTAGAGTATTGAATAAGGCAGAAAGAAATTATTCAACAACAGAAAAGGAAATGTTAGGAATTGTATTTGCAGTAAAGTATTTTAGACCGTATGTCTTAGGACGAAAGTTCACTGTAGTGACGGATCATAAACCACTTAAATGGGTATTTAATGTGCAAGATCCAACCTCAAGATTGCTAAAATTTAGATTGAAGTTAGCAGAATACGATTTCGATGTTGTTTATAAACAAGGAAAGTTAAATACAAATGCAGACGCACTGAGCAGAATACACAAATTAGATGAGGTTCAACAAGAAGAAGTTTCAGAAATGGAAACAGATGAGAAATTCACAGAGAAATTAACAGAGGATGAAAAGAAAGAGATTATGAAAGAATTTCATGCATCTTTAGTTGGAGGACACCAAGGCATTACACGCACGTATGCTAGGTTAAAAGATTATATTGAGTGGCCAGGAATGAAGAGAGATGTAGAGCAATACATTCGATCATGTCATTCATGTCAAACTAATAAGTTTACGAAGCCAGATACGAAGGCGAGTATGGTAATCACAGACACACCGCGGATTGTGTTTGAGAAAATAGCGTTAGATGTGGTTGGACCACTTCCACTTATACTCGACGGAAACAAATTTATTTTAACGTGTCAAGATCAGTTATCGAAGTACTTAGTAGCAGTGCCAATGAAAAATCAAGAAGCAGAGACAATTGCAAGGGCATTGATGGACAATGTAGTACGAACATTTGGAATACCAAGTGTAATATTAACTGACCAAGGTAGCAACTTTTTGAGCGAAGTAATGAAGAAATTATGTAGATTATTAAATATTAGGAAGATTCATACTGCCGCATTTAGGCCACAGTCAAACGGAAGTTTAGAGAGGTCTCATGCAGTATTAGCTGAATTTTTGAGACACTATGTATGTGGAACCCAAGACGATTGGGATAAGTTCATTTCAATGGCAACTTTTGTATACAATACAACGAAAAGTACGTCAACTAATTTCACACCATTTGAATTAGTATTTGGAAGAAAGGCGAATATACCAGGGACATTGCAGAGAAAACCAAACGAGAAGAATTATAATGAACACGAAAGCTATGTGGAGGAATTAGCTCGAAGGCTTAGAGAAAGTCACGAGGTAGCACGTAAAACTCTAATAGAAACCAAGTTGAAAAATAAAGTCCAGTATGATACAAGAATAAACGAGGTAACGTTTAAGATAGGAGACCAAGTTCTTTTAAGAAATGATTCAGTAAGGCGAGGTCGTAGCAAGAAATTAAGTCCAAACTTTGTTGGCCCGTACACAGTACAGGAAGTTTCAGGAGTGAACTGCGTTTTGAATATGAATAAGCGAGGGAAGTGCGTTACAGTACACAGTAACCGATTAAAGTTATATATTTAAATGAGAAGGAAAATTGTATGTAAATACATTGTGAACAACCAGTAATAAATTATAGGCAACGCAAGGTAACACAAATCTGTTACTTGCAGGTCAATGGCGCTGATAGCAGCGGCGATCGCAGTGACGGCGATATTTACGAAAGGAGGAAAGGCAATTGATTTCCAGCTCCAACCATATGAGTCCACCCCAGGGGTTTATTTTGACAAGCTAGGTGAAGTTCAACTCTATAACACTGAATGGAAGGTAGTAACTTATGTAAATTTAGAAGCGTTAAATGATGCGTATAATGTTGGTAAGAAATACATTCAGAGAACCATGAGATTGTGTTCAGAACTGGAAGTAAATTTAACATATACGTGTGAGAATGAGGTAAAGCTTTTAATTATGCAATTAAATAAAACTCAAAATTTGCGTGAATTAATAAGACAAACAACTAAGACTGAGGAGAAGGAAAATTCAGATCAAAATAGAATGAAGCGAGGAGTTCTTAATTTTGTAGGAAGTATTGCTAAAATTTTATTCGGAACCTTAGATTCGCAGGATGCAGCCTATTATCAAAGTCACATTAAGGATCTTGAATCAGAGAATTTGTCGATGTTAAAAGTCGCGAAAGAACAGATGATTGTAGTAAAAAGTACGTTACAATCAATGAATAGCTCATTGTATGACGTCGCTAAGAACGAAAAAGAATTAAGCGATAATATAGCAACAATACGGGGATATCTGAAGGATGAGACTGAGCAAATAGAAAGCGCATTTAGGAGAACGGAGATTGAAATCGCGGTCAATAGGCATTTAATTGACACGCAAGGATTCTTAGCGCAATTAAAAGATCATTATGAGATTCTGTTAAATGGAATAATGTTGGCTCAAAAGGGAGTCTTACAACCTCAGATTATAAGTCCTAGTGATATAATAAAGTCGTTTTCAAAGGCACAGAATAATTTCCCACCAGGAATGACATTACCTGTTGAGTTGAGACTGGCTTATGGCTATTTAATAACTAGAATAGCAGAGATTGAAGTGTTCATTACTAAGGAAATACTTGGTTACATTGTAAAGGTACCTTTGGTAGATAAGGTAAAATATGATCTTATTAAGGTTATACCATTCCCAACAAGAGTGAATGGTGAGATAGAAAACTTTGTTTTTATTAATAGTGAAAATGAATTTATTCTTTTGGACCAGAACAGGCAAAATTATGTAATGTTAACTGAAAATCAAATTAATAATTGTAAGAGGTTGAATGATAAACTTAAGGTATGCAAACAAGAGTTTGCTATCAAACTAGCTCATTCACATGAGGAATGTGTAGTAAAATTGTTGACAGGGGCACAGGTTATGCCACAAGATTGTCAAAAAAATGTAATTAGAGTACAAGAAGTAATGTGGTTTCCCTTAAGAGAAAATAAGTGGATTTATATCGCTCCACAGGAGGTAAAAATAACAGTAGTATGTCAAGAGTTGCACACAAGTGATGCTAAGTTAACAGGTACAGGAATAATAACAATGTTTAATAGATGTACGGCCTTTGGGCCAAAATCAAAAATTCAATCTTCAAATGTAATTAAAACAAATAGTACCAAAGATCAAGGGTTTGTACCTGATCTATTGTTACAGTATGACTGTTGCGATCATTTAGGAATTAACACTAAATTGAGTCAATTGCAGGATGAAGGAAAGACACCGTTGGTAAATGTACTTCACCATGCAGAGGAATTAAAATTAGCAAGTCATAAAGTAGAGGCAGTTGAAAAATTAATACTTGAACAGGAGGATGAATTAAAGCAAAATCATAAATTGGATAAGTTGAATTTTCTGTCTTATATAGGTGGAGGAACAATTGTTGTTATTTTGTTATTATTATGTTCCTGCTGTTGTTGCAAAAGATGTTGCAAAAGATTTAGAATTGCTCATAAACTGTCAGAGCTAGGAGATGAGTGTTGCGGAAAGGTATGTATCCGCCAAACTATAATTAATAGTCCTAACTCACATTGTTCAGACGAGGACGTCACAGTGCACTTTGATAGACAGGAGTATGTAAGAGGTAAGCGCGTAAATGAGCGCAGGGGTAGAAGTATGACAGATCTTACTACTTCCAGTATAGAGCTTAATGAAAGGTCTCTCATCAGAGAGCCAAGGAGGCAATAAAGAGGGAGCGTAACCACATTAGTAAAGTAAAAATTTCAATGACCATTGTATAAGTAATGAATCACTAGTAAGACAGTGTTAAGGCTGTAATGTAACAAATGTAACTTTAAAATTATTAAAGTAAGAAAAAAGACTTGCCAAGGGGCAGAGTCGAACAGGCAACCTTATGTTAAGGTAAAATTTCATGAGACTGGCCTAACAGGTACAGTTCGGGCTTGTCGAGCGAGGCAAGACCCAAGCGTCCATTCCTATGAGTTTGGTTCGGGTAATGTATCAGTAATAACTGAACAAAAATTTGTGAGACTGGCCTAAGGAGGCACAGTTCGGGCTTGTCGAGGGTGGCAAGACCCAAGCGTCCATTCCTATGAGTTTGGTTCGGGTAATGTGTCAGTAATGACTGCACAAAAATTTGTGAGACTGGCCTAAGGAGGCACAGTTCGGACGTGTCGAGAGAGGCACGGTCCAAGCGTCCATTCCTATGAGTTTGGTACGGATAATGTGTCAGCAGTGACTGCACAAGTTTGTAAGACTTACTCAAGAAGTATAGTCAGGGGAACCGAGTTGCTATTGCAATCTCGAAGCCGGCCATTCCAAGAGTTTGGTACGGAAGTAAAAACCGACCAGGGAAGGCTGGAAGGTAAAGTTGTATGTACTGTGAAGCATATAAATTGATATGTGTTAATTACTGTGAAATGTGAAATGAAAAAATGTGAAATGTAAATGAGTGATATTAAGTACTGTAAAATGAAAAAAATGAAGTGTTATATGTACTGTGACATATATAAATTGATATGTATTAATCACTGTAAAATGTGAAGTGAAAAATGTGAAATGTAATATGTAAATGAGTTATATCAATACTGTGAAATAAAAAAAAAATAAAAAAAATGAAATGTTATATGTACTGTGAAACATATAAATTGATATGTATTAGATGTTAAATCTAAACTGTGTTATATTAAGTACTACATGTACTGTGGAATATATGAATTGAAATGTATTAATGCAATATGGTTTACTGTGAAAAAATATGTTAATTGTAATGTGAAATGTATTATGAACATTAATTGTATGAAGGGTAAAGAGAATTGTATTTGTCAAAATGTAATAAGTTGAAGTGTATCTATGAAATGTAATGTAATATTGCTAAAATGTAATGTGCTATGTAAGGTACATGCGGTAATTAACCCTGTATGTACGTGTACTCAGGTGGAAACCAGTTGCATGTGTGGCAACTAGTTTCTTTCCTAAGGGGGGAGGTGTCATGTCCAGGGACACGAACCTTCATCAAGTAGCAGCACATAAGTAATACATAGTGATTATTTTGTTAACTCAATCCATTGGCCTTGCTGTCGAAGCAGCCATGTGTTGGGGGTGATATAGAATGACAGTTAAAAACAGAGTTGTGTGAGGTCAAGAGGTCTCACGAGGAAGTCGATACGGACAAATCTAAAAAGTCACGTCCTGTCGTCTGGAGATGGCAAGAAAATGGGGGTAGTTTGAAGGATACGATACTTAAAAATAATGGGCGACCCAATTAAGTGAAACGGGACGCAGTGTCATGTTTATGATGACAAGTATTAGAAATGGGGAAGTTATTTTATGAGCATAGGTTTAAGGGCGAGAAGTCAAGTTCATGTTAATAAATATTGCCACGTGCATAGTGTGGGATTTGAGATATATGGGGGAGGTGGTAGCACCAATGGTAAGCCAGTAAGGCTTTATCTGAGAGGAGGGGAGACCCTCATATCATATTGCTAGTCCCTATAAATACGTATGTAATTGAAGGAACAAGCGTCTTATTGCATTAGTCTTCGCTTTGGGAGCCTTGCCTTCCGCTCACGTTAGAGGGTTGCGATCAATTCTCCAAGCGGTCTCGCTACTTAGAATATTTCTTAGTAGATCAGGTTGAACGGTGGTGCTAACACTTGGTATTCACCATTCATACTTTGATTCTCGACTTAAGCCCGAGTTCTTCTGGGTTTTATCGTAGTTGGCAACTTAAAGCTTGAGGAATCTCTGTGAGATTTCACGATACTCTGTTTTTAACATCGCTTAGCATTTCAGTGGTACTCTAATGCTTTGGAGTCCACTTGCATTTACTTGGAGTAGCCGTTCTGAGGAAGGCTAGTTCCAGTACGTCACAATACGTGACCGACTTCAATTGTACGTGTATATTCTTTGTACATCATCTGTCAATATACGCACATATATAGGAAATCATATGAGTTTCAACTCTTAACAACCAACTTACCTAACGCCTATAAATTACCATCTTATATCCCTTTCGTTTTTAGTACTGTTGTTAGCCATCAGGTGATTCCACTCACCGCTCGGCGTCTCACCTGTTGGCCGGGATACGACATATCAGTATCAAAGTTAACCTTGTCTTTCCAAGTCACTGCCTTCTAGAGCCTTATAGTTTATGTATTGTAAATTTATCAATGATTTGGAGTTAGTTGAAAATATGAACCGCATGTGAGAAGGAAATGATTGTATGGAAAATGATCAACACCATGTAATGAAATAAATGTTATACTTATCTACACTGCCAAAGAAACGTCTGTTGTCACCTCTCATATAACAGATCTGTTATAGTGAGAGGTGGAAACAGTTCAGAAACAAGCCATTTTAGACTGTATTTTCGGAAATGCATTTAGGCCAGCAGTGATTTTGTAAATTTGTCTTTTAAATAGCTTCTTCTCCTTTCTTACCACGAAAGTTTTATATTATTCATTTTAGTCTTAGAGGAAATTTCTTAATTTTACATTTTCCTAGTATGAGGATCCCTATTTTGTCTGATAAGAATTTTTTCAACATTAAAATTATGGTACAGAATATTAGTTCAGTTAAAAAATTACTCTCACCTTAATTTAATTAAGGTCAGAGTAATTATTTGGAGTTAATAATCCATTAGTATTGTCTGGATTGCAATATTCATATTGCAACAATACGTCCTGATACAAATTGAATGACAGGATGTTGTCAAGGGGATCAGCATGACAACTTGTGATGTGTTATGTGCTCTTTACGAACGAAGACAGCCATGATGTTGACAATATTAACCCCAGTTAGTCATTAGTTTAATTGTACTAATTCATGAACAGATTTAACAACACATTGAACCTAACCGATAATGTGCTTAACCTGATTAGAGTCAGGAGACTGCTGAGGTTACGATGCAGAGAGGTACAAGATTGTACTGAATGGCGAATTTGGGATGTGAAAATGCTCATACAGAATTAACGTAATAAAAACATAGAGCATACTACGTCCACAAACAAAACAAGCCTGACTTCCGCATAGTCTGACAAGAATTGCACATGAAGGATGCAGCTGGTATAAATCTAGTAAAGAATGAAGAAAGAAAGAAAGAAAGAAAGCTGTGAAATATAATGAGAAACAAAATATCCGAAAATTTAGCCTCAGTAATGCAAATTTTATATCAAAAGAATAACTTTTCTTTTGTAATTAACAACATTAATGGGAAATTCATAACATCGCATACGAATACGAAGGGCGTACTATATTGTTTTACACTTTATTTTTTGTACGTCCGGGTATGGGTCACATTTCACTTTTGAAGGTGGTGACGAGTAACTAGTGTCTTGTTCCACCGTTTGGTAGCAGCGCACTCACAGGGGCCAGCGAATGCACTCGTCATAACCATTTCATAACAACGCTGTCAGCGTAGGAGCAGACAACATAGAAAGCAACCGTCAGGGTCAGCGCTATACGACTTGGTTCCTATGGAAAGAAGGCGTAACCACTGCAGAAATTCCTTGGCGCTTGGCGGCGGTCTGTGGAGAACATGCACCGTCACGGAAAACAGTTTACAACTATTTGAAAGGTTGGAAAACAGAGCACACTACGGTGGACAAAGGAACCAGTTCAGGAAGGAATGTGACAGTGTCAACACCAACAAACATCACCCTGGTCGAACAGGCCATCCAAGGAAACAAATGCATCACATTAATGGAAATGGAGGCAGCCACGGGAATTAGCCAAAACACCCTGCAGTGGATCGTGTGCGGCCACTTACAGTTGGGGAAGGTGTCATCCACGTAGTTGCTTAGACTCTTGTCTGCAGACGAAAAGCAGAGGTGTGCAGACGTGTGCAGAGAACTTTTGCAACGCCATGATCAAGATCAAGCCGACTGCATGGTTAGGCTTGTGACTGGTGATGACATATGACTCCATTACCACGAGCCACAAACGAAACAACAATCGATGCAATGGAAGCATAGGGACAGTCCACTGCCAAAGAAATGTCGATCATTGCCATCAATTGGATTTCTGCAGTGGTCACGCCTTCTTTCTTTAGGAACCAAGTCGTATAGCGCTGTCCCTGACGGTTGCTTTCTATGTTGTTGCTCCTGCGCTGGCAGTGTTGTTATGAAATGGCTATGAAGAGTGCATTCGTTGGCCCCTTGGCGTGTGCTGCTACCAAACGGTGGAACAAGACACTGGTTACACGTCACCACCTTCATAAGTGAAATGTGAACCATACCCGGACGTACAAAAAATAAAGTGTATATCAGATCATGAAGTGTCCTTTAGAGCGTGTACTTTCTAATCATCATATTGAAACATTCGATATGTTATGAGAGACTAAAGTCAAATAATATCTTGTAAGTCGTAACATCCACTTAAATTCCGTTTTAATCACCACCGACCAATTCCAGTGAAATCCCAAAAACGTACAGACAGCTCTGGAGGAATTGTGTAACAAAATCAATTTAATTTTTAAAATCTCAGTTGTGCCAAGATTAAGCTCTTCAGGGGAAGCAACCTCGGAGGTCTATTATCACTATTTCAAACAATATTATAGAACAATTTTAAACTTTAATTATTTATGTTGTACTATTTCTTATTTGCCAGAAATTGATGTCGATAACAATCTACAAAAGTAGGATGTTCCGGACAAAAGATCTGAGTATTATAAAGCAAATATTGCTACTTCTATATGGTGCTCATAAATGCGTCCTTAAAAGAATCATAGGTGAGGAATGCGTGGAAAGAAATATGATACTAACGGTCTGTGGCTGAACATTCTGTCAGAAAAAAATGTGAATAGCACAGATATAAGAATCAGCTAAATGCTTCACCTACTAAATCAGATAGAGTAACAGAAAAAGAACTGGCACTAACATGTAATATTTCAGGGAATCGTATACATTTTCAAAACAACACTAACGAACCAAGCGGAAAAGGAGTCACAGACCATAGCTTAGATAGAAAAACTATATTACCTGCGTCGGAATAGGTCTGGGGGACTTATAGTAACCACTTGGAGATATTGCTATTATTATTATTAATAATATTATTATTTTCATCATCCCTAAATAACAAGGAGGAAGGTTCTAATTTCACAATGAGCCACCTTAAGAACTTATGCACTGAATTAAAATGGAATTTTTTTATCCTTGAACATTAAAGGAACGACAATTCTCAAAGAAAGGGCTAGGAAGATGGAGATAGCATTCAGGTTATGTCAGAGGACATAAAAATCCACATCCCTCTCTTATCAGGCCAAATTATATACTACAGTACATTAGCCGAATCAGACTACTTACACGCAGCAGAAACGGTAGCCAGTAAATGACTCTTGGAAACAGATAAGAGAGTTCATATATGGAAGATAAATGGACCCAGAGAACAAGAGGAAGCGAATGATTGACAGGGAACGACGAGCATTTCGGAGGGTGGTTGTAAAAAATGGCAAGACATCAGTGGAATGAATCACTCGAAAGTTCCAACCATCACAATGACTGTGCGTCTGGAGTAAGAAAGGAATGGGGTACAATGGCTGAGCTGCTGCTCATAAGGCAAACATTTCTGTAGAGTAGCCAATACTAAGCGACGCTAGGAGCGGTGTAAAGAGCGACGCCACTGGACAGTGGATGACTGGAAACAAGTAATTTGGAGCGATAAACCACGCTATACCCTATAACAATCCGATGTGAGTGTTTGAGTTTGGCGAATGCCTGGGGAACATTACCTGCAATCATGTATACGGAAGAGGTAGTGCTATGGCTTGGCGGTGCTCATCGTGGTTAGGGTGTGGTCCCTTTATTGCGCTTAAGAAAACTATGGATTCGGAAGGATACGAACACATTTTAAATCATTGTGTACTGTGTGCAGTACAGTCATCTAGATGCTTCTGCGAGGGAACTGTTTGTGTATAATAACATTCCTGAAATGGACTGCCCAGCCGAGAGTCCCGATCTCAACCCTATGGAAGACCTTTAGTTTGAGTAAGAACGTCGACTTCGCTCCAGACACCAGCGTGCAACGTCACTACCTTCTCTGGTTTCAGCTCTTGAGGAAGAATGGACTGCTATGTCTCCACAGACCTCTAGACACATCATTGATAGTGTCCCCAGCAGAGTTTAAGCCGTCATAGAGGTGAAGGTTGGACCCAACCCATATTAATGTCCAGTAATAGGCAATGTGACAAAGTATAGCCTATGTGCAGTCTCAGATTGGTGCCCGGATACTTTTGATCATGTAGTGTACATTGAGATGCAGAGTGGGGATGAACACTGCGAAACAAGTGGAGGCGAACAGAAAGTCTCAACGATACCTGATAGATTTAGCGGAATTCGATCGTGGTTTTAGGTTCCGCAAACGGCTATCGGTCAACCATGTAGAATCAAGTATAAACTGAACGTGTTGTGCAAACAGAATGTGCTAAATTTATCGTGGACGCCGTTGACTAAACGGTCGGTGCGAGCTCTCCCAGGTGGAGACGCGTACATTTCCCTTTATACCTGCATGTGTGAACACAAGTTGCAAGTTGCAGTGGGGCACATTCCATAACATAGACTTCCAATACGACAAGGCAAAGCATAATCAACTCGTGTACGTAGCACTGAATCGAATCACTAGTCTGAGTGATCTCTACTTGATTAACAATCAGAAGGACTTCAAATTCTGCCAAAGTTACGGTAGTTCAGCTCTGAGTGGTAGGAGTTTAATAAGAATAATAATGGCGTGTAGCCTCCAAATAGACCTGGTGCAGGTCTTTCTACTTGACGCATATAGGTGACCTGCGTGTCTGTGAGTATGGGTCATTATTTTTTCCAACACCAATGCGTATTTGTCAAAAAATAAACACAAATAATTGAATTGCTGGTTTCGTAAACGAATGTCAATATTCTCAAGAATATGAACATACACTGACTGACAGAGCAAATGCAACACCAAGAAGGAGTGGTCAGAACTTTATGCCAATTGCAGGGTAGACTGACGTCACTGAGGTATGCTCATGATGTGAAATGCGCCGCTGTGCTGCGCACGTAGCGAACGATAAATGGGACACGGCGTTGGCGAATGGCCCACTTCGTACCGTGATTTCTCAGCCGACAGTCATTGTAGAACGTGTTGTCGTGTGCCACAGGACACGTGTATAGCTAAGAATGCCAGGCCGCCGTCAACGGAGGCATTTCCAGCAGACAGACGACTTTACGAGGGGTATGGTGATCGGGCTGAGAAGGGCAGGTTGGTCGCTTCGTCAAATCGCAGCCGATACCCATAGGGATGTGTCCACGGTGCAGCGCCTGTGGCGAAGATGGTTGGCGCAGGGACAAGATGCACGTGCGAGGGGTCCAGGCGCAGCCCGAGTGACGTCAGCACGCGAGGATCGACGCATCCGCCGCCAAGCGGTGGCAGCCCCGCACGCCACGTCAACCGCCATTCTTCAGCATGTGCAAGACACCCTGGCTGTTCCAATATCGACCAGAACAATTTCCCGTCGATTGGTTGAAGGAGGCCTGCACTCCCGGCGTCTGCTCAGAAGACTACCATTGACTCCACAGCACAGACGTGTACGCCTGGCATGATGCCGGGCTAGAGCGACTTGGATGAGGGAATGGCGGAACGTCGTGTTCTCCGATGAGTCACGCTTCTGTTCTGTCAGTGATAGTCACCGCAGACGAGTGTGGCGTCGGCGTGGAGAAAGGTCAAATCCGGCAGTAACTGTGGAGCGCCCTACCGCTAGACAACGCGGCATCATGGTTTGGGGCGCTATTGCGTATGATTCCACGTCACCTCTAGTGCGTACTCAAGGCACGTTAAATGCCCACCGCTACGTGCAGCATGTGCTGCGGCCGGTGGCACTCCCGTACCTTCAGGGGCTGCCCAATGCTCTGTTTCAGCAGGATAATGCCCGTCCACACACTGCTCGCATCTCCCAACAGGCTCTACGAGGCGTACAGATGCTTCCGTGGCCAGCGTACTCTCCGGATCACTCACCAATCGAACACGTGTGGGATCTCATTGGACGCCGTTTGCAAACTCTGCCCCAGCCTCGTACGGACGACCAACTGTGGCAAATGTTTGACAGAGAATGGAGAACCATCCCTCAGGACACCATCCGCATTCTTATTGACTCTGTACCTCGACGTGTTTCTGCGTGCATCGCCGTTCGCGATGGTCCTACATCCTACTGAGTCGATGCCGTGCGCATTGTGTAACCTGCATATCGGTTTGAAATAAACATCAATTATTCTTCCGTGCCGACTCTGTTTTTTCCCCAACTTTCATCCCTTTCGAACCACTCTTCCTTGGTGTTGCATTTGCTCTGTCAATCAGTGTATGTTTATGCTGTCGGGAGGAAATTAAATACTATGTTTTACATACAAATAGTTTCGTATTATTACCACTGAGAATTTTGTAACCCTGGTAACAAGTTTCTCTTGAATATTTCTATCCAGTCTGTACGATTGCCACAAATCGACAACATTTCTAGGGATAGTCCCTCTAGCACCAAGAAGCAGTCCTCTTACTCGTGTGTTCCTGACTCTGTAGGCTCTCTGAAAGTAGAGTACTATTGGTGCATATATATCCTGTTTTGTTATCTACATCATCTGGCTGGGAAAGAGAGTCATCGAACCTTATCATAGGGTCAATCATTTCTGCCGAATTTTGTCTCCGATTGATGGCAATTACATCAATATTACGGTTACTTCCAACTTTTACTACAAACTGGGCTTCTTCATGAACATCCAGGCATTTTTCTAATGCTGAAGATGGCACGCACACGCAGTTTCCGAGCCGTCAGTATAAACCAGTGAAGGTTAAAATCCCCGCCCCGGCCGGAAACCCAACTCGGGATCTTTTAGACCAAACGCCTGCACGCTGACCATTTAGCACTGGAGTCAGAAAGGTGGTCTAATGATGAGTAATTATTCCTGACGTTCATGAAGGAGATCGAGCATTTGTGCCGACGCAATGCTATTGAAGACGACATGTATTTGTGCGGAACATACTTCAACAAACAGAAGATTAGCTGCATTTGTGAGAGCAGATATTGTGCATAGTCTTGTTTATTCGAAAGGCACTGAAATAGATTACATCCTCGGCAGTTATGATTACTTGGCGTTGGGTGAGACTTGGATGGATAACTATTTACCTGTACAACTTTCATCGTTTGAAATGATAATGTGAAAGAATGTCTCAACACAATTATGATTAACCCAACCATTCACTTTACTGCAGCTGTATTATCAAACGTAATGCCGGTGGCGTTGCAATATGTATAAATATTAACATCTCGACCACTGCCGACCACTGGTCATCGATTGAAAATCGCAGGCCACTTCGTTGGAAGCATGTGCCTAGTTGAGATGACAGTGAATGTCAGTACGAGATTTCTTCTCAGCATTGTCTGCAACCTTCCGAATGTGTACTTCATGTTGTTCGCCTGCTCGGATAGTGTTGAGAGGATTGTGAAGCGCGATACGATAGTGCCCATCATTCTCACTGATGATTTCAACATTAACGTCATCGGTATGTCATTTTAATCGTGCTCTTCATAACACTGACATATTAAAATAAAATTATATTTTTCTAGGAAAAAAGGAGTTTATTCCATTTCTTTTATTTAACGCTCCATCCCATGAAATGTATTCAAGCTTAAAACGTAAAGTTGCCCCTGCGATACAGCCTATCCAGTTTCCTTTAATTAGATCTAGTAGCACCAACCCCTCGTAGTTTTAAATTCTGTCTGACAGGCTTAGGATTCAATTTCACCACCCCGAGGACTGGAATTTATTATTTCGCACGCTACTCTACCTATCTGACTTTAACATGATTCAATAACATGGGAGGTAGTTCAACAAACAGCATTCCCGACAACTCTAGGATTACACACTACTACCTTGAGAACTTGTTCCATGAAAAGAGTTTTACCCGGTAGCGTTTCAGTATCTAATCAAAAGCACATTACACAATTACGTCCATCAGTTCGTTCCTTTAAAGCGTGCTCTGAATGGCTTGTTTGACTGTAATGCTGCTCTGAAACAAGTCATTCAATAGCTTCCAATGAAATGGCCTCCGACCTGATTTGATAGAAGTACTGCCTTTCATTTCTCTGCATGGGGTTTTCACCTGTTTATCAGGAGCCAATCTCTTCAATAATAGCAGTCTATTATTTAGACTGCAACTCAATCCCTCACTTCTATTTCAATTACGAGATGCGTTAGATGAGAATGTTTGTGGAACGAAGGGAGAACCTTTTCCAAATTTGTCAGTCCACTATCACAGAACAGTGATTCCAAATTGGGTGACTGAGCATATTAAAGACGTATAAAGGATTTTAAAGGAAGGATCCCGAAAACTAGGTGAATGGTATTGTGCATCTCGGTCAGAATTAGTAGAATTTTATGTCTTCGTTTTGAAGTTATGAAGTTCCAAGCCAGGATCTGTATTTATTCATTTTAAGTGCAATATGTTAATGTTCGCCTGCCCCGTGGTATAGGGGTACCGTGCCTGCCTCTCACCCGAAAGCCACGGGTTTGATTCCCGGCTAGGTCAGGGATTTTTACCTGGACTTGAGGGCTGGTTCGAGGTCCATTCAGCCTACGTGATTAGAATTGAGGAGCTATCTGACGGTGAGATATCAGCCTCGGTCTAGAAAGCCAAGAATAACGGCCGAGAGGATTCGTCGTGCTGACCACACGACACCTCGTAATCTGCAGGCCTACGGGCCGAGCAGCGGTCGCTTGGTAGGCCAAGGCCCTTCAAGGGCTGTAGTGCCATCGGGTTTGGTTTTTCTTTATGCTGATGTTCGGAAAGAGTTTCTAAAAATACAATAATTTTCTTTCTTAAATACTCTTCTTTACTCTGGAAATAGAATGTATAGATGCAGGGACCGTAACATCTTTTCCAATTGCGAAAATCTGAAGCACACTTTAAATACTCCGAAGGCCAGGAGAATATATCAACGTGTTAGCAAGACTCTTGCGATCGAGAGAGTGCATTATACTCGTAAGGAACTGGACTCAATCTCCCGAGAGTTGTTTCCTTTACACCTGCTGTTATGCAACACTCCCTCGCAGGAATTGTTGTTGTCTTTCGATCGCATTACTGCTATACAGGTTGAACGCAAATTCAGTCATGTGTCACTCAGACAGAAATCAAAGTTCCACCGACTAGCTCTGAAACAGGCGGTCTCACGCACGAACCAGGATGCTAGTAAAACTGACGTTAATATTTCCAAACATCGCTATCGCTCCCTCTAAAATTCCAACTGAGGAGTTAATTACTTCCGTTGAGGCAGCCATCCACGTACTACCTACGGATGAGCCTGGGGAGTTAAGAAAGAAATATGTGAGACTCATAAGGTCCACTGATATACCTGCGCCCAATTTAACAAGAGGCGAGAGGAGAGCTCTGAAGGAACTTAGAGATGATTCTGAACTGACCATTCTCTCAGCTGATAAGGGTAACGCGACAATGGTTATGGACACTGACGAGTATAAGAATAAGATCTCGGCTATAGTGTCAGAGGCTGTTTACGGACTGAGCTCACGTGACCCTGCCACTCGTGTGTCCACCGCCACCGTGAAGCTCTTAAGGCAATCTTCATTTTCAAAAGAGGAGGCTGAAAATCTGTCCCCGGGGGACGCAATGCCACCTAGATTATATGGACTTCCTAAGATCCATAAAAAGGATGTTCCCCTCAGACCTATTGTTAGTGCGATAGATTCTCCTACGTATGCTCTGGCAAAATGCCTAAGCAAATTGCTTCAGCCACACATAGGATGTACTGAATCATACGTCAGAGACTTTTGGCATTTCGTCAACAAGCTGTCAAACATAACCCTTCAACCTGATGAGCTTTTGGTGAGTTCTGATGTGGAGCCTTTGTTCACTTGTTCACTAAAGTGCGGATTGACTCGGTCATGTCTCTCATTGAACACCTGTTCCCTGAGGACATTGCTAAGCTATTTTACCACTGTAAGACTTCCAGGTATTTCTTGTAGGGTGGGAATTTTTACGAACAGACGGACGGAGTGGCTATTGGAAGACCACTTTCGCCCGTAGTGACTAATTTCTTTATGGAGCATTTTGAAGAGGAGGCTATTGCTTCTGCACCCACCACACTTATGATTTGGAGGAGGTATGTTGATGATACATTTGTGGTCTGTAGAGAAGGTCCTGAGAAACTCCATCCATTTCTAAACCACCTAAATCAGCAACATCCTTCAATTAAATTCACTATGGAGATGGAGTCGGACGGATGCATTCCTTTCTCGGATGTTCTAGTAAGAAAGAAATCAGACGGCTCCTTAGGACATACCGTCTAACGCAAGCCTACCCACACAAATCGATATCTTCATGCAGATTATCACCACCATCCAGCACAAAAGCAAGGCATTCTCACGACACCCACGAAGACGGCGAGAAGAATTTATGTGCCATCAAATATCCAGGTAGAGATCGACACACTCAAAGCCACATTCAAGGGTAATGGTTACAGCGATTTGCAGTTTCATACAACCCTGCATCCCAAAGAAACGAACAAGCCAAACTCACAAAGGGAAGAAGTGAATGGATCTGCCTACCTGCCTTACATTCATAACATCACATATCGAATTGCCAACGTCCTCCGCAAACACAATATAAAAGAACCATGTTTGGCACCGTCACTAAAATTGCTCACAATCTGGGTGAAACCAAGGATAAATTGTCCCCACTTTTACATCCTGTTCTTTATGAAATTCCCTAAACTTGCTGTAAGGTTTACATTGTCCTCATATGCCGGTCCATTGGTACTCGTGTCAAGGAACACGAACGTAATTATCATCTCAACCAGCCAGACAAATCAGCAATAGCTGAGCACTCTCTAGCGTCGGGTCATGATATCATGTTCCAAGATACCTGAGCTCTTACTCCCTACTACAGGTCCAGGATTATACGGGAAGCTGTGGAAATACGTAGAAATCCTAACAGTTTCAACAGGGACACTGGCTATCAATTAAGTAATACCTGGTTGTCCGCCATTAAGGATTTACTTAGGTAGTTCCCTTCCATGTCCCTTCACTATTGTTATTTCGCTTCGGTTTTTTTCAAATTCGTACGTTCCTCATCGCCAGATGTTTCATTCCAGGCTTGTGTCAATTGCATACCTTCATATGTGCGTACACCTGTTATGTGAACCTCCCAGACTGATTCTGATGGATTCATCAGCTTCCGCTTCGAACACTAGCGCTATACCGTGTCCGGGAGCCATCTGGTGACGAATGAACGTACAATTTCCACTTCTATTGGGTAGCGTCTAAATTCAAACCTCATTGTTTTAAAAGCCTTTCTCGTGGACTGTCGAGATTTTCTTCTGAAGACGCAGAGCAACGTTCAATTTCAGCTTATTTTCTTGACACGACATAAGACAAAAGCCTACATTATGTCTATAAGCGATTATTTTGTATTCGATTATCCCGTCACTACTTTTATGTTTTTTATACAATTTAGATGACTAAACTTCAGACGTAATGAAGCATAACTACACTTGTATAAAAATGCGTATTAGCACTGTATATCTAGTATTGTGATTCGTGTCTGCAACTTCAAATGGTGCAGTATTTCAGCTGCCACATGAAGATCAGCGTTGAGAGTAGTTTTAGAATATTACCATAACGACCAAAATAGGCTCATTCCGAGCCATGAATCGCTCCCCAGAATCATAATTCATGGAAAGCTCAGTCATCACTAAATAGGTGCACTGGGAAAATGAGGAATGGAAAATTTATCTTTTCGTTCTTTTCTCGGCAGAAGGTGGTGTCCCATGTTATTCAGCCGAACTCCGTAAAATGCGAAACTCATTTGATCCATTGACGACTTCTTCACGTTGTTTAATATATGGACTCGCCACGTAAGATGTGGTTATTGTGGTTCTCTTTATGTCAGTCAGAATTCTGTTAGCAATATCAGAGGTTATGGCGCAATGTAAACATATGTTTGGTCTTAAACCTATGACATGAACTGCAAATACACTCAGCTTCTTTGGTGAATGGCCGGTCCAGTGGCATTCGGTTCACAGAGTCCCAGGTTCTATTAGCTACGTACCGGGGTTTTTAGCTGGATCTGATTTTTTGGGACTATATGTGTGAGGTCACCCGAATATTCACATCTTAAATTTTGCGCAGCTCCAAACACTGAATACCAACATAACTAGCACGTACCGTCGCAGAGTTTATGTGAAATTCAACCGTGAAAATAGCCTCGAAAATATACAAAACTCGCCGGACAAGCTCAACACTCCTGTATTCGGCCGTAAAACTGGCCCAAGTGCGCAAATGCAACATCACATCCGTCACCTCACCAAGGGTGTGGGAAATGTGTCAGATATAGAAGAACAATCATGAATGTAGACCATAATACTCGATACATCCACTGTAACTTCGAGATGAATTCAGTGTGTTTTCTTAATATTCTGCAAGGACCAAATTCTATTAACTCTAAGCACTATGACAAATCGTCCACGAGAAGAGTCTTGACAAGAAGGAAGAGAACATTCATTGTTTCTTTCGATACTTTAAGATTATTTAGCTGCTTCATATCCAGTCTATAAATAAGAGCGTTATCTCTTCTTTGCATCGCGTGTAATCTTGATAAATAGAAAAGACCCAGGCGTTTCCTTTAGTGTTCATCGGATGCAATTAAGGCAGGCGTCTGAGCTTAATCTTACTGATTTCCCAGGAGGATGGAAATAGGTCAGCCAATTTCCGATATAATTACTTCAATAGTCTGATGGAAAGCGGTGACTTGCACAATGGAGGGAAGACACCGAATGGAACATATTTACAACAGTGCTCCCTGGTCTCTCCACACTATATCGCGTTAAGGAATGTTGTAGGACCAACTAGAATTTTCACTTAAAACTGATCTCCAATTATGTTTGTCGCCCACGTGTCAGATTCCCTATCAGATGTTTACCTAATCTTTCCTTAAATGATATCAGTGATGATAGAAATGAATCGAACATCCTCTTATAAAATGACTCCAATGCCTAAATCCCGTTCCTATTTGACACAATTTATCCTCTTGAATTCCAACTTTTTATTCATGTTTTGATCTTTCCTACTTTTAAAATCTGAGAGTCTGCACCTCCGTTCTGAGATAGACAGTGAGGGAGATAGTTAGAAGGAAAGAAAAAATTAGCGGTGGGCTGTAAATATTGTAACGGTCGCAGGATTTTGAGCGTTTCGTGGACTTACTTATCTGTATATATATAAAATCCCTATTCCTTCCGTCATTACCCTGACTAGGAGAAAACGAAGCGCTTTCAACAGCTGAAATTCTCACCAGATATATGTACTTTTCTCTTCTTCACAAGAAGAATACATCGAAACTCTCATAACCAGGAATATGGTACTATTTAAAGAAAATATTGTGCCTGGAGCTTCGCTGTAGGTAACTGCTAACGAGCACAGATTAACACGGAGATGGCGACTCATACCGCATTGCATACGCTCGCTGAGGCCAAGATTTGTTCCCGTCGGCATATTATCAACATCTTCTGTGCCAGCCAATGAGCATACAGTAGAATACGGTGTGTTAGAGCACCTCACCGATTTGTAGCCAGAATTGAAGCCAACGTACACGCATCACCGCCATATTGTTTCGGCTACAACATTACAGACAGGTTGCTGTCTGTTATTGATCAAGTTACTATACTATACAAGGATTTGGTATTATTATTAGAGTTTATTGAAATGTTGAAAAGAGTTGCAACAAAAATGAAGGTATAGACTTAGGGGTCGATGACCTAGATTTTAGGTCCCTTTAAGCAACAAACATCATCGTTGTCATCGTCATCAACAATAATCATCAAGGTATGAACTTCGGAAAAAATCAGAAATTTACATATAAATGATGGGACGAGTTTGTCTGTGGTAAAGCTAGACAAGAATATTGTTTAAGCAGAAATTCTGATGAGCTCAGCTTCAGGAAGAACGTGTTTTATGCCAAGATTTGGAAATTTTGACATACTAATCATTCTTAAGCGGAGGCAAGTTCCTCTAATTTTAGCCTTATCTGTCACAGGCAAGAAGGCACGGGGAGAAACGTTACCAAACTTTACATAGATTTGGAATGAGTCTCTTCACTCCAATGTTTACCCAAGGTTTACTGTAAGTCTATGGTGAACTCTAGATTTCGCAGATCCATAAACGTCAAAATACAACTCCCGTCTACGTCTACACTCAATATAGTTCATGAGGAAATTTCATAATTCCTGTTACGGTTTTATACAATTGATATATATGTAACATGAGAAGTGTAATTTTTGTTCCTAGGATATATTAGTATATTCATTTCAAATTACATTGTACATACTAATATTTACTGCCCATGACAGGCTTACATACTAGTTAGAAATAAAAGACAAATATTATGTGGGTAATAAATGTTTTTCCATAAAACGTGATACACTTGGAATATAGCTAATAACTCGGTGTAGTATGGGTCTGTAATATGACAAATAAGAGACATGGGTTAATGGTTACTTATTTCAAATTGTTTTCACTGTTTCTGTATCTCATAGTAATGCTCTTTTCGTTTCGTTTCTTTTTTATATTCCTTCATCATTCTCTTTACTCGTTTCAACTGTTTCTTTTACACATTTTTCTTAATCCTAATAAAATCTTTCATATCCATTATTAAAATAGTCATTTTATACAAATATCCACGATGTATTGACAACGACAGGCGACTCAACACAGCACCATCTTATAACAGGGTATGCGTGTGACGCTTAGTATAAATTTTGTCTTACTCTGAAGCGCTCATTAATGAAAACTAAGTTATAGATTTTAGTTATTTTTGCAACAGGTCGCCTCCTACCTTATCTCTTAATTGAGACATTAAACATAATCGCAAGTTAATTACTTTCGTGTTCTACCCAAAAACGAAAAGCGTCTTAACATTTTCTTTCCATGTATACGTAAGTCTACATTTAAAAACATATCACGAGAGAAAGAAGAAAAAGTTGACATGCCATTATGCTTGAAATTATGTAATTCTAAAATTGCCTCAGCTTATCTCACTTACTTCTGGAATCGCTGGAGCCACGCTGCCACTTTTTGATTTTCGCCTAGATTTTAAGGACGAATGCCGTTCCTGATGACATGTAATGTTTGAAATGAAACCCTCAAATTCAACCCTTCAGTGGCAATACAGTAGCTTAAACACCGAGCTAATCACAGTCCAGGCATGATATTATGTTCATGCAAGATGTCTCTGTATAAAAATGATTGCTTGTTTGTATTTTATGTCTCGAATGGACTCAAAAACTACTGGAGCGATCTGGCCGAAAAATTCAGAATTCATTCTTATTACTCCTGGAAGGCTTTAGTAAGTAGTTTGAATGAAATCTGATGGGTAGTTCGGCATAATGAGTGAGAAGGGTGAAAAAGGAAATTGGTGAAGGTAAGTAAACAGAATGACAAGTCTGATCAGTGGGGTGCCCAAGCAAGAGTATATGAAGATTATGATGGGTTTCTTAAAACTTATCTTCTTTTTCTTCTTCTATAAACGGTGTATAAAACTTAAAAGTATAAGTTCAGTCCCCATTACACAGGGGGTGAGAAGGAGTGAAGAAAGAAAATGTCGAAAACGACAGTGAGAACAGGTGAATGTGTGTGTAAGTTTCAGCACAGTTCTCACCCAAACTAGATACACATATGACTTACTGTTAGGGAACTAAATCTGTAGGGTAAGACACCCCTACCGGCGGGGGTGGAAAGGAACGAAATATTCAAATAAAAGAAAACTATCTATATTAAAATTCAAAAAGATATATGTTAATAAACATAGTTCTTTTGTATTTCATTAAAGGATTTAAAAACATCTAACGTGGATGAATTAATAAACGCGGGCGAAGCCGCGGGCACATGCTAGTTATAAATAAAAATTCAACTCTATGTATAATAAGTGATGTATCTACTGCATATACTAGCAAGTGGCTTTCAAGGAGTGGCTGTGTAGGCGTAAAAATGAACATAAAACATGAATTAAGGAGGTAAATTTAGGTACATTTGGAACTTAGAGTGCCAACCCCGCGGTGTAGGGAAAGCCTGCCTGCCTCTTGCCGGAAGGCCGCGGGTTCGATTCCCGGCCAGGTTAGGAATTTTTTACCTGGATATGAGGTCTGGTTCGAGGTCCATTCCACCTGCGTGATTGCAGTTGGAAGCTATCTGACAGTGAGGTAGCGGCCCCGGTCCAGGAAGCCAAGAATAACAGTCGAGAGTTTCTTCGTGCTGACTACACGATACCTCGTAACCCGCAGACCTTTGAACTGAGCAGCGATCGCTTTGGGGCTGTTGCGCCATAGGGGAAGACGGGGTGAGGTGGAACATAAAACCTGGTACCCTGAAGATCACTGTAGAAATTGAAACATATCCAAAATTCTCCCATGAGGACGAGATGAATGGTTCAAGATTAGTACACATTGGTGGAAAAGCTTAAAAATTCAAATGGTGAGATAGTAAAATTCGAATGGTAAGAAACCCTTCCTCTCTAAAGAACAAGAGAAACAAGGAAATGCCATTTGGTCCTTGTCTCAGTGACGGTGAATCCTGACATTCACCTCCCCGCGGTAGAGAGGGGGCAACGACTGCATATAAAAATAATATTTTATATGCAGGCGCCTAACGAATGAAGGGACCGATTATCTCCCGGTATAAGGAGATCCCCTATACCAAGTTCCAACAGTCTCTTTGAGAGTGGATGAGCGGGTATGGGTATGTGAACTCTATTATCCTGGGGACAAGAAATTGTTCCCAAAGGCGGAGGAACCAGTTTAGTCAACGGCATTACGATGCAGAAGGAAACGGGAAACTACTGCATTAAAGATCCTGAGAGATGTTCCAATAAATTCACATGGCATGGCTACAACATAAAGATCAGAGCTGGCCGTGTGGATCGTCTACCTCCGTTTGGAGACGACATCTTAAGAAGAAGAAGAAGAAACCCTTATTTTCCGAAGCGATGACGTAACATCACTTCGTTTCTTTAACAGTTAGGTTCATCAGTATACCCGAACTAATTTTAAGTAATACATTCATAAGGTAAGTGAAAAAAAACATACGGTAACAGTATTATACTTGAAAAAGAAACAAGTTAATTGTTAAGATTAATATGCAACCCTTTAGAAAAACACCAACTCTCCAAAGTAGTCGTAAGATACCCAGGTTCAACACTCTGCGACTGCACGATGAGGATTGTGATTTTCAGGATACCCTCAGGAAGAATACAGAGAAAGAAGGATGGCCAGCCTTACAAAAGGCGTTGCTGGATGCCGCTCAAGAAACTATCCCTGCCTCATCAACCAAAGGCAAACACCCATGGTGGAGTTCAAAGTGTGATGAGGCTATAGAAGAAAGGCGTAAAGCCTGGACTAGGTGGAACCAACATGAAACTGAAGCCAATTATGAAGCCTTCCTCATGCAAAGAAAAGCTACAGCTAACACCATCCGCAGTGCCAAGAGAAATTACCTCAGGAGCCTAATGCAAGAGGCTGAAAATAATTTTCAGAGAAACAACTCAAGAGACCTGTACAAAGGACTTAAGAAGCAAACGACCCAGTACACAGCTCCTACCCTCATCCTCCACGGGCCAGATGGAAAACTTCAACTGAACAATAAAGACTGCATCAAAACTCTTGCAGATTCTTTCCAGAAGCTACTAAACGCAGAGGAACCTAAAGAAAAGCTTATTTTCCATGAGCCTTCACACAGGAACCCTGATTCTCAACCACCTACGAGAGAAGAAATAAAGGACATCATCGCTGGTCTCAAGAACAACAAGGCTTCAGGTGAAGACGGCATAGTTGCCGAGATGTGGAAACATGCAGATGACCAGTCTTTGGAGAGCATCCATCAAATCATAAAGGACATATGGACAACAGAGTCCCTACCCGAAGGATGGACGTCTGCCGTGATACACCCCCTCCACAAGAAGGGAAGTAAGACAGATCTTAACAATTATAGAGGTATTTCCTTGTTACAAATTACCTACAAGATCCTCTCTGTAGCCTTGCTTAATAGAGTCACCACACAGCTAGACTCACAGTTAGGTGAATACCAAGCTGGTTTCCGTAAGACTAGATCTTGTCCAGAACAGATACACAATCTTAAGACAGTTCTCAATTACAAAAGCCGAGGTGGACATCCCTGGGTGGTAGTCCTAGTAGATTTTCAGAAAGCTTATGACTCTGTGGACAGAGACACCCTTTTCTCCATACTATGGGAACTTGGTCTGGATGGGAAGACCCTACGATTGATTCAAGCTACTCTGAGGAACACGACGTCCAAGGTCAGGTTCAGAGGTGAACTATCTGAAAGCTTTCCAATCAGAACAGGAGTTAGACAGGGTGATGGTCTCTCCTGCATTCTCTTCAACTGTGTCCTGGAAAAGATCATTAGAGAATGGAGAACTATGCTACCACCGGGAGCTGGACTGAAGCTTGGGTACAAGAGAGACAACCTCATTGTCCCGTGCCTAGCCTTTGCCGATGACCTCATTCTACTGGCAAACAATATAGAGGAGGCTACGTACAACTTACAGAGTCTTTATTGTGTAGCAGTGAAGACTGGTCTGAAAATCAGCATCCAGAAGACTGAATTTATGACCAATACCAAGGAGGCCCCTTCTACAATTCCTCTCACAGACGCTACCATACGAAAAGTACCTGCGGTTAAGTACTTGGGAGAATGGATCTCTGCGAATCAGAGCGAGAACCCAGCCATAGATACCAGATGTACCAAGTTTGAAAGGGCTTATCACTCGTGTCGTAGTATCTATTCATCTAAGTGCCTCTCCAAGAACCTCAAGCTCAGACACTACAACTCGGTAGTCAAACCATCTGTTCTGTATGCTTCTGAGTGCCTTGTAATGGCTAGGAAGGGCCCACTCAGAAAGCTGGAGTTAAAAGAGAGGAAGATCCTGAGGAGGATATTAGGACCAATCAGAGAGGAAGGAGGCACTTACAGAATCCGTCATAATAATGAACTGTATGAACACCAGGAGGACATCGTCACGTCTATAAGGAAAAGGCGCCTGACCTTTTATGGACACTTGGCCCGTCTGGATTCCGAAAGACTCACCAAAAGGATATTCGCAGTAACAGGAAGAGGCAAGGCTTCTAAGAACAAATGGATCACGTCAGTTAAGTCAGATATGGAACAACTAGATATCCCACCGGGACAAACTCATGACCGACTACTGTTCCGTCAAGCCATCCGACACGGAGTTTTCCCAACGTCCCTTACAAGTAAGAAGACTACAGGAACTAAGTGGACCGAGGAGAGAAAGCTGGCTCATAGTCAGCAAATGAAGGAGTATTGGAAGAAGAAGAAAGCAACAACTTTACCCAAGAGTAGATACGAGCCCCGTGGTCCTCAGTAGGCCTAAACGACAAAGAAGAAAGAAGAAGAAATATTTATACATTTCTAAATATTTGTGTGTGATTTCATAGATTCTGACGATGTTCTCGTAAGAACAAAATATGCCATTCTGTTTTAATAAAATTGTTCCTTTTTCAGACATAGCACTGTTACAATTCGTTTTTGTTTTTCAGGTAGTACAATATATAGACTAATTATATTGAAAACCTACAACCTGTTTTCCAGTCATTTGACCGGGTCAGGGATGTAATGAATGAAAGATATATAGGCTGTTATTACAATGGGGTCGCCACTCCCAAGGTAATTTATTAACGAGTGATAAATGCTATGAAATGATAATGGAGAGTGTTGCTGGAATGAAAGATGACAGGGAAAACTGGAGTAGCCGGAGGAAAACCTGTCCCGCCTCCGCTTTGTCCAGCACAAATCTCACATGGAGTGACCGGGATTTGAACCACGGTATCCAGAGGTGAGAGGCCGACGCGCTGCCGTCTGAGCCACGGAGGCTCCCCAGACTAATTATATTATGATTTATAAATATATTACTGCAAATTAGTTTCGGCTGACTGAAGAAATAAACAGTTAAACATTAACTTAGTCGAAACTGAAAAGAGATGGGTTCGGATATTATTAAAAAATGTAACAGAGCTATCAAGAAATAATAAAAAGGACAACTGGCAGCTTTCATCCTCGTTTTTCCACTAGCCTGTGTCAATAGCTATGAGTACCACGATCTTTGAGGTCACTGCACTCAGCAGACAAATTATAAGACTTCAATTAGTAATTGTCACTCTGTGAATAATGAGTTCGTATTTCGGTTCGACACACTGAAGAGAATTTGATTCCCGACTTATTTCTATTATGATCATTATTATCATGGAATTTATTTTTTATTCTCCTGCACAAAATGCAGAATATTTTTGCTTGACTATTATTATAAACACATTCTATTCATTACGTAAAGGTGAAATGCATAAACATGTACAGATCACTTCTGTTTTATTATTATTAATGTTAGGAGAGGGAATTTCCTACTTTTAGTTCCTCATAAGAAATAATAAACAACTTCACGATCAATTTTCTTTCTCCTTCAAGCGTAGAGGATGCATACGATATTATACTGTTTTAACTCTGTGAAACACCAGTAGCCTCACAGATGTTCGCAATGTACGTAGCATACGTAATTGTAAATTGAATCACCCTGGTTACAATAAGCATTGACCAGTAATGCTTTCAGTTAAATGCTTTTTGAGGTTAATTTTAAAGCAGGATTCATAGGTTTAATTCCTGTTATATTTTATTGTGGTATTAATGCGTATGAATCCTACGTAACATGTGCACAAGCTGACCAGCTGCATTACCGTGAGAACCGTGATATATGGTACGTGGCTATAAAATTAAAAGTAAATTCAGTAACGAATTGAGTTAATTGCTATATAAACAATGTGTATTCTATTACCCTCAACGAATCAGAGGGGATGAGATGCAGGTATAGTATCTTTTAGTCACGATTGTTTATGAAAAATTGTCTTTTTCGTACGTCTACGATTTTGCATTTCTTAACCCACTTAAGATTTGTATTCTATTGCGAAGACATCGCACAATCATATATTTTTTCAAATAACGTCAAAGTCCCTGTTAGTAAATGTATTAACGAATCGTACAAACTGAGATTTTTGGACTATTTTGACTAGACATGTGGTCTTTAACCAGTAATAAGCACAGCGTTCATAGTACAATGGACTTCAACTAATCTACCCATGGATGCCTTCACAATATGCTGCAACATCTTCCATACTATCAGCAGAAAAATATTGTCGTTATTTTCCTGAATACTTCAAATATTTACTTGCAAGTTATAGCACAAATATGTTCACAAACAAAATGTTACCAGCTCTCAAGGATGAATAACTGTGTCCTTATACTAAAATCCGTCAATGATAAAAATGGAAAAAATGAAAATTTAGTAAATTAAAAGTCCACCATTGAAAATGTTTATGTCTGAGTCATTTTTGCGTTTCTATAGTGATCAATTTTCACTGAAAATCATGTACGCTTATGTACCTGTCCAAGGCTTCAGTACATAAATAATTTATCGTGGCTCATAAGTATAACATTACAATGGAAAACCTCCGATGAGCTTCGAACTCAGCCCAGTTATCGAAGCCTCACCTTCCCCTACTAGAATGATTCGCTAGCTGAGTCGGTATTGCATTATCGGGCTGACTGGACCGTCCGATGGGGCGTTGATCTTCTAATAATTTTATAGCAAGGGAATATTAATTATGAGAGGAATACTAATTCATTACCAATGAGAAGAGACGCAATATCTTGTATAACAATTATACTATACTAGTGAAACACATCTTATTGACATGGATATGCCATGCAACGCACTTTACATAAGATACTTAAGGTGATCTTGACGTTTAAATGTTCGGTAGTCTTTCTCTACACTTCATTATACGTTCAATTATTCAAACTTAAGAGGCGTTCCCTCTTGAACTGTTTACATTATTTCAGGCTTAGAGAGGCGCTTTCTCTCAAATAATTTCACTATACATTTTCACTTCTCACTTTACGTATATTTTCAATCAGTATGGCCATACCCTGGTGTAATTCTCTTTACCTGCCGAGAATTAATACCTTCAAATTATATCAAGCTACGATATAAGTCTGCTAACATCGGATGAACTGAGATAAGCATATATTTACTTTGTACACTCCCAATCCTCTGAAAGTCGTATCACAACACTTCCCTAAGTGAATCATTGTCGAATAGGCAATATAATAAACACGCTCATTTCATTAGGATTTCCATCAATACACATATCAGGACATTATTTACACAACGTTGCTACCTGTGGACAAGCATAGGGCGACTCGAATACCAGACATCATACACAGAGTATCATAGCACTTCCTGCAAGAAATGGACAAGAACAAATACATTTCACACACACACACACACACACACACGATGATTCACAGATGGCACAAGCCACCCGCTGTTGGTAACAGTGAGCATAAACTTTCAGCGTCTCCTGGAATGAACTCAGGATCTTCTGAGACAGAGTATACCTAACCCGGAATTGCCTGCACGCTGTAAATAATTAAGGAGAGAAATTGGAGGGATCCTTCTTTTAATGCACATTTGGAATCTGTGCGATGTTGGCACTATTCAAATTAACACACGTAATCGCTGTGCCGAGAGGAAAGAAACCAGCCACTTTTATTTGTTCCCTTTTACTGAAGAAAACACTTTTACTTCCCCTTTTAAAGGTGCTCATAAATCTCCCATCTGTGTCGCCCACGACCCACTTCCAACATCGGCCATAGCGCCCTCTCATACAATTGTTTCACGGCAAATTATCTCGCTTCTTTTCTTTCTGGCCACTATGGCATCACATTAAACATCGGCTCTATGTCCGGCCGTAATCAACATATTCATAGCACGGTATCCGCTTCGCGCATCTTGATAACAAACTCCAAGGGAACTTCACATACTTACTTCACAATATCAATTAAGGCTACAACCTGCCTAGCCGCCCTGTTCTTCCTCTCGATACCTCGAATACAATGCTACTTATTGATGAACTCCTGCCACAGGGTCCAAATTACCTCACGCACTCGCGAGCTAAATAATTCGACGTAATATACCCCACTGTCTCGATCCGTTGTTTCAGGTGCCTTAATTACTAATTAGGAGGAATTGTCTCATGTGAATGCGTTAGTTTGTTACACATCACAATTTAAATACATGGTTGGATCTGCTCAATGCATAAGCATTCCAACCCAATGTCGGTAATGTCTCTGAAGGCCGACACTGTTCCCTTCTCACCTACCTATCCTTTTTATAGACAGCATACTGCTATTCTAGGCCCTGAATACCCACTAGTTCACCTAAAACTGTCACTGGTTAGGCCACTACTGGGTTAAAACTCTCGTGTCACCTACAGTACTTCAGGCATATTCTATTTCACTTAGTCATGCGTAAGTAAAGCTCTCTACTGCGTTAGGGATTTGTATAACGTGACAATGCCCTTAATTATGCTGACAATGAGCCGTTCACTCACTTTCCTTATATTTCTCATTTATATCAAGTACACACACTCGACGCACTTACTCAGATACGTGCCTATTTATGTTAATTGAGTCGTCTCATTTTAGGCATATATGAGGCTCGATGCACGACCTCATCTACACACGGACAGCGGTCATTACAGTTTCGTACCGTTCCTACTATATTAATTAGCGGCACACTGTACGCGCAAACATCTTACTCAGGTATATTCACAAACTTTAATAAATCACTGCATTACACTGCTCAAATTACAGGATGATCTCTTCATAAACGACTCACACACAAATCACGACGAACTACTACCGAACTGGCGTTGCACTGAAAATGAACTGGTAGTGTCTGCCTCTCAGCTTCTTCCTATATAGGCGAGATGCTCGGATGCTGAGAGTGGGGGGAAAATGCAACCCCTTCTGAAAATGTGCTCCGGTAATACGCAACGTAGAGTGACGAACAGGATATCAAATTGTAGCTCTTATATTCCCATTTTCACTGAATGAATGTTATTGAAATAGCTTCGTAGATTCTCAAGCAATCTTAAAAGCGTCCCTTTGTCTCTGTCGGTGAATGATGACGAGCACTAGGGGAATCCTCGAGTTAGTTGCCGCGGTTGGGTCTCAACGTCTGGTAACCATTAAAACGAGCCCTTGTTACGGCGTAGTTACCGTTCTTTCAATTATGTAAAGCACTTCTCGGTCTCATAATGGCACGTAAAATGTCCTGATTCGGATGAATGTTTACACGTGATTATCCGCTGAATATCTTGCGATTTATAAAAATTAACAGGGAAAAAGCAATTGAACTCGATGAGTTGGCAGTGGTGAATGAATGCGGGAAATAGGGTATAATGTTTCTTCTCACGTTGGATATCCTCCATGAGCTCAGCCGGTGACCCAGATTCTCTGTCACGTGATAACGTGTCTCTTTTCATCTCGCTCGCGGTTGGAGTGCGAAAATTTCGAGTACAAGCGCTCTTGCACCGCCTTGCTGCTAATTACCAGCAACTAGAGTTGGGTCGCGCGACTCTGGATACTGCAAATCGAGTCCCGGAGAGAGTGGAAAAATTCTATCTTGGGCAGTTTTTATCGCAGAATGACGCGGAAAACGGCATATTTCATTTCCTGTGTATCATGACATACCATAGGTGACGTTGTGAACGGTCACAGTACATAGACGAACAATTTCGTCTTTAATGGGTTATGTCTCGATGTTTAATTATACATTAATTTTTCTTCCCTTTTTCCACAAATTTCTAATCTCCTTTGGTTAAGTTACCGGCGTTTCTACATAAACGATGGGCCAAAATTACATTTGTATTAAGTTATTTCCAAATAAAAACCTTGTCCTCATATTATTGACTGTAATACCTACGTCAATAAAATACATGTGGTATTATCAGACATTACACAATACCCTACCTTGACCATTAAGACCATTAAAATGGTGAATTTCATCATACGATTATTATTCTCTCTTTTGTACCTGTTCGTGTAATTATGAGATACTATTAGGTGAAATGAAAGAATATATCATTTGTTGGGTCTTCATCACAATAAATATAATTAGGATGAGTTCTGGTAACAGTAGTGACCAAGGAAGATACTGAACACCTTATAGAGCTGGTTGAGCTTGGTTGAGTAACTGAGATGGTAGAGCGCTGGCCTTCTGAGCCGAAATAGTTAGATTTGATCTTGGCTCAGTCCGGTGGTATTTGGAGGTGCTCAAATACGTCAGCCTAGAGTTAGTAGCTTTACAAGCAAGTAAAATAATTCATACAGGACAAAATTGCGGCAACTCGGTGACTCCAAAAACAATGAAAAGTAGAGTTGACTGAATACCAGCTATGAGGGGACTTTATCGTATTGCAGTGGTTCATCATCTTCTGGTAACAACAATCATAGGAAAACATTAACACAATATATTGAATTTACCTGCTGCTATGTTCCTTCCTTGCATAAATCCCAAAGGTCAACTCCTACTTTTACCCCAGCGCGTTAAAAAATACTACATCTTCCTCTGTACATTCTACATGTTTTACTGAATGAATGTAATAAAATGGGAAATAACGATTCCACTGAATCTTCACACGGAAGTCACTCACTGAACACTGATCAGTTCGAAACAAAATTAAATGAGAACATTATTGAGGTCCATACTTACTGTGCAAGGAGAAAATTTGCGGACGCCTCATTTCAACTGAAATTTCACATAAAGAATTCGCTCATATCGTCAACGAAGTAGTAAGCATTTCAGTCGTGAACATCAGAGATATCCTAATGGATTTCTAATAAGTATGTTGTGTATGTACTGTATTTTTAGGTGTAATTTTGTTTCATCTCAGTAAATTAGCAATCGTAACGTGAATGAACTGACATTGGTCGATGTTAGTGCTTAGTTGTCCTACAAAGACGTAGCTGATATTGACCCACAAGAAACACTACACAGCACCATTCTGTTCCTCGTGTTATTCTCTTGTTACTCTGCTGACAAATGTTGCTTTCGTGATGGATACATTACTTTTCCATTTATGTCTTAGCATACACCGAAGCAAAATGTAGCTTCGATGGAAGTCTTAGTCTCAATTATAGCTGTGACAGTGTGAATGCTTCTGAGGTAAGAGTAGTGCTGAGTAATAATATCCAGAGCATCGCTCGTGTATGTGGATGTTATGAAAGGTAAAAGCGCTGCATACAACTTCCTGGTTTAGTGACGAGAGCATTGGTAAACCACCTTTCTCCTCGATATGACTTGTTTATGTATATGTTCTGAATATTTTGTAAATATTCTCGCGCGTTTGCTGTAACCTACAGATTATGGACCATTGGAACACGATTATGTACTCTCAGATCTGATTTTCAACCACCACTGTAAAATTTTCAGTAACTTCTATGGCCACCACGGTTACCAGAACTTACTCTAATAATTTTTGTGGACATGATGACCCATAACAAAATCTATTCTGTCATTTCACCTTAGTATTCCAGAATTAAGTTAACAGGTAAAAGAGATAATGAATAATAATTTTGTGATGAAATTCACCACTTTAATTATCATAACAGTCCAGGTGTGGCATTTTGATAGACCGTATGAGAACACCATATACTTCATAACTTCCTCCTTCACTGCTGTCACTAATCTAAACGTTAAGCGAACAAGCCATATGTCTCTGCCATGGGTTTCCTTTTAACCAAAAAACCTCTAGTGGTGCACTTCGGAGATCCAGTCAGTCTTCTGGCTGAAGATATAACAGACAGACTCTCCTGAGGAAGGCCAGACAATAGAAGTCCCTTTAGAGGTAAGCGTATCTGTAGTCATTACGCGAGTCAATGATTCCCAGTAGTCCTTCCTGTTGACATTTCAGGAGCCATATTAGCTCTAAACTGCAGTGACGTTCGTGCGGTCTGTAACCGCTCCCCTAACACTGAGTCGATAGTGATGGGTTTCTGTACTTTGTGGCCTCTCAGAATCTCATCTGCGAATGTTGGAATATTCTATTGACCACTGTTGTCAATAGGGACATGGAGGAGCAATAGATGCATTATGTCTTACGAAGGACCGCATTCAAATCCTTCTCATACAGAATTAATTACAGAAAAGCGGCATGGTCTCCTCCTCTTGGCGTGATATTAGCATATACTGTACTCTACCTCCGGCAGTATTATGCGGTAATTCTGTTAACTCGAAGGTGCATAATGTTTGCATCTCTCCCGGTTGTTAAATCTTTAAATCTTGAAAATGTGTAGAGCCAATCATATTGGTACTTCGACAGACTTAGTTAAATTGCTGTACTTTTCATGGAACGTATTTCGTGTGAAAAAAGGTTTGCCCAAAAATATTTAGCTTGCGCTGATCTCATTTATGGCTTTGGCGATATGGATGAAACTGAGGTGAATTCGGTGCTGAATAATGATATTCAGTGCACGATTAGTACGTAGAGGTATTATAGGTTCAGTCATGCCACTACAACACTTTCTTCCTCTGTGAAGAATGTAACAGAAAACTACGTTGCTCAATATCTTGCCTAACACTACCAATTATTGGGACACAATGTGTATCTGAAGTTCCTCCGTCATTCTGTAACCTTCCATAGTGCTTTCTAATGACATTTCTATCCTCCGGGATGACGAGTTAACAGTAAAATAAGTAAAAATTGAGTGCAAAGCTGACTACATTACAAAGCTGGTTGGAAGAGGAAAGTGTTTTGAATGCCACAAGACTGCTGAAGGAGACGCAGAAAAGCAAGAGCAATCACCACGTAAGCCACAACATTTGTGAGGAATGTAGATTTTGAAGTTTGAGAACAAAACGTACGTATGTTGACTAATCATCCTGACAGTTCATTGGATTCCCAGTAGTATCACTGTCAGCTGTCAGCTGAAACTTAACGATTCGTACCAGAAAATGAAGCGTGAGTAAGGTTTCCGTTGTTTCCTTCATCGAGTAATGCCCATTACATATCATTCTACCAATCTCGCTGAAAAATACACCAAATAATCAACGCTTCATATCATAGTTACACAGCTTTCATCTCAGGGACTGGCTGAAAAAAGAAGGGTGCTACCCTAGCATCACAATTACTTCAGTGAATATTACATTGGCAAAACCAAAGATCGCACTGAGATGGATCGAAGAAATCCCGAAACTAGTTATACCATTTACTAGTAGCCATAATGCACACTTAATAATATATTCGATCAGAAATTTGTGACGCGATCAGTACTCTCAATCGTAATGCTAGACTGATGATGGTAGTACACAAATTAATTTCCTCTTACAGTAAACTTTTCGTTCCTGATTGCGGATGGTGGCTATAGCTGGATGAATGATGGAAGACGAAAGTATTATTATTATTATTATTATTATTATTATTATTATTATTATTATTATTATTATTATTATTATTATTATTATTATTACTATGAGTGGGAAGGAATCGAACTTAGCATTAATTAAGGTACAAACCCAGAATTTGCCTGGTGTGAAAAATTGAAAACATGGAAAACCATCTTCAGCGCTGTCGACAGTGGGGTTCAAACCCACTAACCTCCGGCTCACAGCTGAGCACCCCTAACTTCACTGCCAATTCGGTCGGATGTCATTATTATTATTACTATTAATATTATTATTATAATATAATAATAATAATAATAATAATAATAATAATAATAATAATAATAATAATAATAATAATTACTGAAGGCCATGGCTGGTGATATATGATACCTGTATTGTTTGTATTGCATCATCAACATATCTTGCTCAGGACTTAACTTTTGTTTTCATGATTGTGACAGAGGATGTTGGTAATAGCGTTTCTCATGCAATGAATTTATGAAGTGTAGTATGATGGTGTTGTTTGTAGGGTTAGTGTGCACACATTAATGTATTTGGCAGACCATCGAGCTTTGTAACGGAAGCAACCGGAAACTAGCTATCTTGTATTGTTCTTAACAGACCACTTCGCTGTAAGCTAAGCTTGCTATGAGCAGGTGGGTGGGGAATGCAATCAAAGTCTTTGTACTGATAACTCATATTTAGGTAGCTGGCGGTAAAAGTTACGAATTTTTATATTATTGTTTCACGTCATCGCTTTGGTCTGGTGACTGAAGGTATTTGTGCTCTATAAATAAAACTCCCGTGACTATTCTCAATGTGGCCATTTCCTATCCCTGAGAAACTGTTTTTGTATGAATTAAATAACCAGAAAATGAAGTAAATAACCTTTAAATTAGACTATATATGGCGAGATATTTTCGTTCATTTCCTAGTTAATGGCCTCCACTTACAGTCTACACAGTAAATGTAAATCTTCTAAATGTATCTCTTCCAGTTGTTTTGTGATCGTAATTTCGATATCCAGTATTGTAATCTAGTATTGTAATCTAGTGGCATGATCTTCTAGTATACGGTCGGTCATTTCCTTTATGAGGTTCCCCTACTTCTTATACAACGCCCCTCCCATTCTCCAGACGTCTTTCTTAGATTGTAGGAGTAGTGGCCGTCCTTGTGCCTTTTGTGGATGTCCTTTACTGATGCATCAAATACTTTTAAATTTATTTCTGAAGACCATGTACACTCCCCATCCGATGCTATGAAGAATGATTGCAACGTTAAGCTTTTTCTCAAACTTCCTACTTATTCTCTATCTTAAAGAATCGTTTAAATGTCCTCTTCGGGCCAATTATTAGTTTGTAGAATGTTACAAAACCAAGAGATTGCCTGCACGTAATTTTGCAACTTCCAAGCAAGTACTCGTATAGGATAGCAATTAGATATACACATTACGTCATGTACAATTTACATATGCACAGGAAGTATCAGAACTACACCGACAAAAAGAAGTCAGAAATGCTCTTCGTGTTACAAGTTAAGGTCGATGGTGCAATCGAATTAGTGGAGAAAACTTTACTTTTCGAGAACATAATGTTACCTTGTTACTTCCGGGCGCTCGATTCAAATTGACGAACCTACCGTATGTGATAAGCCAGAGCACAAGCCACTTCTGTGCTTCAGGTAGAGAAGGGGAGGGAGGAGAAGCGGGGTGTATGATGGAGTCAGGGATAACGCTCCGCGCGTATGCATAAGTTTCCTCGTTCGACTCGGACAGGATTGCCCTTGTCTTTTATAAGCAATATCCTCAGTTCGTTCATTAAACAGCCGTAACACAGTACAAGAACACATCGCAGTTATTAAGCCACACTCATCAATCATGGAACGCACCAGATCGTTTCCCCTCTTGTCTGTTGGTCGCAATAGCGTGTTTTATTTTGTAACATGCTTGAAGATGCAAAGCAACCGCCACACGATTGTGTATTCCTTCACTCAAAACATTGAAAATGGAATAAAATACTCAACGAAAGAATCAATAAGCCCAATGGTTTGATTTCAGTAGATGTTTAATATGCTCACCTCCTACTTCGATGGACAGTTCACAGCGGTGTAGTAGTAAACTTTAGACTCTGTTTAGGATGTGTGGCGTGTCGCGAACGACCTGGAAAGCTGCCTATATTCTTGGTACAAGTTCACCTCCTCTTTCTACGGAGTTCGCGTTGCAGTTAATTTGTGTAGAACAAACTGTACACTGCCTACTGAAACTGGGAAGCGACTATGCGAAACGAGCTAGAAACTTGTGCATTCGCACAGAGCATTACCTCTGTCTCCTACTTACCACTTTCTCTCCGTTCCCTTCCCACCTCTAATGCACAGCAACAGGTAACGGCTGGATCTCTGGCATAGCAAATACGGTAAGTTCTTCAATTAGAATAGAGCGCCCAGAAGTAACAAAAATGCTCCCATTTTCTCGAAATGAATAATTTTCTCCGCCAATCCGATTGCACAATAGTTCGTAACACAACACGAATAGAATATCTGGCGCCTTTTCTTGTCGGTGTATTTCTGATATACTCTGTATTTACAACACGTCCCTCGCAAGTGAATTAGTACTCTACTTAACCATACTTTACGTTACATTCACTTTGGCACTTCCTACTTATGATACATGCACACTGTTTAACATCCTGCACAGTGTGATGGTATTCTGACTAGATGTGTATTTCCTAGAATGTATACATTGACGCAAGTGCGATAAAAGATAAAACTTGAAAACAATATTCTCTGACCCATGAGTAAATGATGCAGATATCGAGCTCGAATTATTATTATTTTACGATCATGGTTATTATTATTATTATTATTATTATTATTACGTGTAATGTATAATTATGAGGTGTTTACATCCATTTAGTATTAGTATCGCATCATATGTACATACGATATGATCGCGCTGTTTGTGAGGTTATGTCATGAAACATGTGCTATACATAATTATTCATATGAGTTCAGTTTATGTACATACACGTAAATTAATATTATAATTTATTCTTACCTGACCCATGAGTAACTGATGCAGATATCTAGCTCGAATTATTATTATTTTACGATCATGTTTATTATTATTATTATTATTATTATTATTATTATTATTATTATTATTATTATTAATACGTGTAATGTATAATTATGAGGTGTTTACATCCATTTAGTATTAGTATCGAATCATATGTACATACGATATGATCGCGCTGTTTGTGAGGTTATGTCGTGAAACATGTGCTATACATAAATATTCATATGAGTTAAGTTTATATACATACCCGTAAATTAATATTATAATTTATTCTTACCTGTATATATGAATTGTAATCCATAATTGTGAAACACGCTGTAACTTCCAGAATGGTAATAGGCACGAGAACGATTGAGAATATCCCATACATTATAATCTGTCTATTAGACACACTGGAATTTTCATGAAGATAGTTTTTTTTGTAACGTATCTTCCTGGAAGCCTGGCCAGGATATATATAAAGAGACGATCTTGACGGTGAAGTGAGTTATTGCAAGTTAGTGGTTAGAGAGAGTGATTGGTTGACGTGTTGCTTTTCAGTAGAGTTATGTTGTAGCAAGATTATACTCGTGACATGCATTCGATGCAGTCGCCATATTGATGTGTTGGCAGTTGTTTTAAATGGCGGTTTGTGATGTGAGTGTTTTGTTGTGACAGCAGTGAGCAAGGTTATGTGTGTTTTTAATTTGAAAATATATGTAAATGAAAATAATTGTAACAACTGGCAGCATCTCGTGTTCGTCTTTGTGGATAAGTTAACACCCCACGGATAGATTTGTTAACTTAGAGGACCAAATTAAGGACAAGCTCACGTACATGGCATTCGTAGATATGGAAATGACATTCGATCATGTTGCTTGGACCAAGTTATCTGAGATTCTGAAAAAAAAAAAGTCAGCAGAGATAAGAATCGAGAAGAAAGAGGATTAAGATAAGGCTGTAGTTTGTTCCCTCTTCTTCTCAATGTTTGTATAGAACAGGCGGTAAAAGAAATCAAAGAGGAACTTGGAAAAGAGAGGAAATGAAATCTCTGTGATTTGCCGAATGTAGCGTTATTTTATCTCAGTCTTCAAAAGATCTGGAGAAATTGCTGAGAGGTATGGACTGAGTCTTGGATTAGGAGTACAACAAGAAAATATATAAATCTAAAACAAAAAAGTATTTCTCGTAATATTTACTTTCCATGGAATTACTTGTTGTTTTCTTGTTATTGTTGTTGTTGTTGCTGTTGTTGGTTTATTATGTATCTACTTTATTATCACACTACTGTAAGTGATCATTTCCTCCGTGACGTCCGTCTCCGTGGTTAAGCATGCTGGCCTTTGGCCACAGGGTTCCGAGGTTCGATTTCCGTCAGGGTCGGGAATTTTAACCATAATCGGTTAATTTCGCTGGCCCGGGGGCTGGGTGTATGTGTCGTCTTCATCATCATTTCATCCTCATCACGACGCGCAGGTCGCCTACGGGAGTCAAATCAAAAGACCTGCACTTGGCGAGCCGAACATGTCCTCGGACACTCCCGGCACTAAAAGCCATACACTATTTCATTTCATTTCCGCCGTGGTATATCCCAATTGCGATGTATTTGTTACTAATAATAATAATAATAATAATAATAATAATAATAATAATAATAATAATAATAATAATAATAATAATATGGTATGAAAGTGAAACATGGTCAGTAACTAGTTCAGTGAGAAAATAGTAGGAGCTTTCGAAATGTGGTGTTACAGATAAATGTTATTGGATTTACGTCCCACTAACTACTTTTATGGTTTTCGAAGACACCGAGGGGCACGAGTTTATGTTCTTTTAAATTCGATTAAATCTACCGATACGAGGTTGACGTATTTGAGCACCCTCAAATACCACCGGACTGAGTCAGGATCGAACATGCCAAGTTGGGGTCAGAAGACCAGCGTATCAACCGTCTGAGCAACTGATTCCTGCTACAGAAAAATGCTGAAGGTGAGATGGATAGACCGAATCACGGATGAAGAGATAGTGAAGTGAATTCCAGTATGGAGAACGACTTGGATACATTTGAAGAGATGAATAGAGAGAATCATAAGAGACATCTTAAGACACACATGACTAATTCAGTTAATTTCTATCTTTCTTAATTTGTTTACCCTCCAGGTTTGATTTTCCCCTCGGACTCAGCGAGGCATTTCACCTCTGCCGCCTCAAGGGCAGTGTCCTGGATCATGAGGGATAGATAAGGAAGAGGGAAGGAAGCGTCCGTGGAATTAAGTTAGGTAGCATCGCGGCATTTGCCTGGAGGAGAAGTGGAAAACCAAGGAAAACCACTTCGAGGGTGGCTGAGGTAGGAATCGAACCCACCTCTACTCAGTTGAGCTCCTGAGGCTAAGTGCATCCTAGTCCAGCCCTCGTCCCACTTTTCAAATTTCGTGGCCGAGCCGGGAATCGAAACCAGGCCTCCGGGGTGGCAGCTAATCACGCTAACCACTACACCACAGAGGCGATCATTTAATTTTTGAGGGTAATTCAGATGGTTTGAACGGTAGAGGTTTGACCATGGCATGAATATGAGAATTGATGACCCAAGAAGCAACACCAAATACGAAGTAAATACAGCTAGAGAATATTCCGTATTTTGAAGATATTAACTGCTGTTGATGTTTAAGTAAAATCTCTAGTTAGATGACAGAGGTAACAGATAAGAAACACGGGAGTATATTATACTATAATCAGTGCCACGCAGGTTAGAGAGAGAGAAGGGAAAAACTGATCAGCGTCTGCCTTGAGTGTTCACACCACCGCCGTCTCAATCCTATATACTGCCTGCTCTATGCTATGCGGTTAACATGCTTCTCAGCGTGAGCTCTTAGTGTCACGAACCTCCGCTAGGGGCGCCAGCTAACGCACCGAACTTATCTCCGTACCCACGTTATTCTGTTCCAGTGCGTTTGCATCGAGCATTTATTTGTGTGTCTCTGGTTGTAAAATGATTAATTGTTGTGTTCCTCACTGTATATCAAAACAGGAAATCCAAATTTTTCAGGTGTGAGGATTCCTGTTATCCCTGCAAGTAAAGACTTCGAGAAAATTGTAGCCAGAATTTTAGAGATGGAGATAAAAGATAAAAACTAAAAGAAAAAAATTATTGAAGCCAGAGAGAGTGGATAGTCGGTCTTCGAATTATCCCCATTACCTTCAAACCAGAAAAATAGCTCCACGAAAGGCCAGACAGTGACAAGGTATTTCTTCGGAAGAAATCTGTGATGAAACGAGCCGCAGGAAATACACTGGATGACGAGTACGAAATTAATTTGAACAACGATTCCAGCGAGTAAGAATGACAGCAGTGATCAGAAAATCAGACATTAGAGGCTCCGATCAAGAATTCTGAGACTGCGATAACAACTGATGACTAATCATAATAAAGTTAAAAGACTACAGAGACAATTCTAAGACAACCCAGAAATTGATCGTCTGAATAAAATAAAGGAAGCAGCCAAACAAAGGAAAAACGACCGTTTTAAAAAATCAAATCCATAATTTTCGCAAGACAAAATCCGGGCAGTCAGAACAAATCACGCGGTACTATGTGGCGTGGGGAATGGTATCCCAAACGGTTACGAATATGGCAGGACTCCTGGTCTAGTGTCAGCTCCGTTACAAAGTACTCTGGACAGGTAGCCTAAATGGAAAATGTTGACGGTGTTTGTCGGGATTTCCCAATTAGTGAAGGAGACACTTAGAGCTGAATGTAAAACTCTCAGACCAACAGATAGGAGTGTAACAGTGATCGCAGATTAAATGGCTAATTAGGTACGGCTACTCTACGACCGAACCAGTGACAAGTTCCTTTGCGTAGTCAATGTTGAAGGTGTATTTGGCACAGATATTGTAAAATCTCCTGCTCTCGCGAATAAACTGTTGTGTTTTCTTGTAATCCGACTTTCAAATAAGTTCTCTAGCGCTGCTGCCTACTTCCATTAAAGGCGTAGAGTCTACGATCTATCCCTTTTAGTTCAGAAATGATTACTGTAATGCCTTTCGGCAAAACAATCCAGACTGTGTGCATTTCTATTCGCAAGCAGATAAAATACTTACAATGGTTGAATGATGATTTCATCGAGTACGTTAAAATAATTCGGTTGGAATCAAAACGTGAAAAACTGAAGTGTCTGACTAATGAGACGGCATATGCTGTCTCGCGAACGGTGAAATCTGTAGTGGAATGTGTGTCTTACCTATTGAAAAATCAGTAATTTAATGTTCTCACTAGATGATTTTCTGGAGACGCAATAGAAGCTCTATTTAGTTCAGTGAGATTGGGTGGTGGATTTAATGACATGACGAACGCACGTACTGCATTATGTGCTATAAAACGTATCCTGAAAACTGATCATGAACAAAGGGTCAACGAAATAGTGATAGACATTTTTTTGCGTCCACTGCTGGTAAATAACAGAAAGAAAAGGACTGAGAAGGTGCTCCGTTACTCGTGTCGAGAAAATTCTGAAAAATGTATGTACCATGCAGCATAGGATGATCCTAATATATCTACTGTAACTGGTAAGATTTTGTATATTTTACGTTTCTATATCTTAAGCCAAGCTCAAATGTGAAATATTAGTTTCTGTATGTGCATTATCCTCTCAATTAGTAACATGTTAAGGATTATTTTTCATTTTATATTGGTGTTACGGACTAACTCTCATTTAACCAACATGTGCTGTGGGTGCGGTAAGTGCTGCCATCTGCAATGTCGCTGTAAACGCAATTCTCGCGGCACAGAGCAGGCAGTATATAGAGATTGAGACGGCGGTGGTTCACACACACTCCAGGTCTGATGTCGCCTCTGTGAACCAATAGAAATGTCACGGTCCGGTTGAACTAGTACAATGCGATAGGTCATCATCACTGAGCATAGATACGTGAACTTGATCATATGTCCCAATACTAAGACTGCCTCACAATGAAAGATTTGATCTTTATTCATTTAATAGACCCAGAGAAAATCAAGGGATTTATTCGTGTATTATTATATCTCATTAGGGTGTTCATGTCTAAACGGTTAGCGTGCTGGCCTTTGGTCACAGGGTCCCGGGTTGTTTCCCGGCAAAGTCGGGAATTTTAATTATCATTGGTTTATTTCTCTGGCACGGGGGCTGGGTGTATATGCCGTCTTTATTACCATTTCATCCTCATCACGACGCGCAGGTCGCCTACGGGAATGAAGTCAAAGGACCTGCACCTGGCGAGCCGAACATGTCTTCGGACACTCCCAGCACTAATAGCCATACGCCATTTCAGTTCATTGGGGGAGATGGTAGAAAAAGGGACAATTTTCAAGACTTTTGATGTCAAGAATATGATTTTCATTCTTAAAATATTTTCAGGAAACATCAGCTCGATGTTATGGTTGACACTGCACTTCAGTGAAACGATTTCAGATTTTTGTAAGCGTTTTCTACATTTCCTATCATATTACGTTGTTCCTCAACGTTTTGAGCGGAACTTTTGGTTCAAATACACATATACAGACACACACACAAAATTATACTAGAAAATGAATGGCAACAGTTCGCTAGTTAGTGACAATTTGTAAAAGTCCTAACAGCAGGTGTCCTGCTGTGCAGTTTTAGTCCGAAATGGGCTATTCTTCCGTATACATGATTGGCTGGTCTTCGACTTTCATTTCGCACGCTCCACCTTCACTTCACCCTGCAGTTCCCTGTTGCTGGGTTTGAACACAGGTCTGCTGACTATGACAACACGCGACTGCTATTCACTCGACTCGATTCCAGACAACTCGAGAACTTGCACAATCAGCTTAACACAATAAGTTTAGAATCAATGTGTCTGCTCCACACAGTGAACTACTCAACCTCAAGTCCGCGATTTTGATAAAAATCGTTAGGACCATTTTCGAGAAAGCTAGTACATGTACAGAGAGTTTAAAAATGTGTACTATAATTTAAGGTTTGGATTCCTCACATTTATGGAAGGAAAACGTTTATACAAACATGGATCCGGAAATGTGTACTTTCTTGCCATCCACGATCACCTAACCTAAACCCGCTGGAATTCTTTGTCTGGTATTAATCAAAGTCTTTGGTGTACGTGACTGCTGAGGAGGATGAAAGAATACTTCATTGCAGAATTGAAAGGTCGTTTAAAACATTGCGTACACCGGGCATATTCGAGCTAGTTAGTAACCCCACGCCACGATAAGCACAATCTTAAAGTATTGCAGGAGGTAGGCATCTTGAATACTTTCTCTAAGGCAATGACCGAAGTACATCAGTACATGCAAGACAGATCACAACACTTGTGTTTCTAGCCCACGAAAGTACGTACTTCCGAGCCCACGTTCATATACAGCTCTTTCCTTCCCTATATGTGAGGAACTCAACCCTTAAATTCTGTCATGCATTTTTGAAACACCATGTATCATATATGCAAGAATCGTCCTTTAATAGTACAGTGTATTGACATATGTTGCTCGGTAGTTAAACTTCTTGCTGGATTCCTATTTAAAATAGAGGTATCACTGTCATACTGGAAATGAGACCCTAACTGATCGATTTATAGACCTTAACAACACCTATTCTGTGACTTTCATTGAAATAACAAGAATTGCTCATTTAATAATATAGGATAGAAAGTCCGTCACTGTATAACTCACTTGCCTGAAGCTTAAAATGATGTGAAATATCATTAACATTCGGTCGGCGGATCCACATGCTCTACCGCTGTTCTACGCCTCTGTATTCGGAAAATGGAGGGGCACAGGTCCCAACCGCCGGCTGTCCTGAGAACAGTTTTCCGTCGTTCTCCATTCTCTTGCATTAAGGCGAATGCCGGAACAGTTCATAGTATAAGCCACGGTCGCCAACTCTCTCACTTTTCCCACTCAAAATCTACCTGGCCTTAGATAGGGCCTTACCCTCCAAGAGTTCCGCCGTACCGCTTCAGGGTACGGAATGAGAACTTTTGTAGTTAAAACCAAACCCCATGAAGCAACATCACCGAAGGGCCATGGCCTACCAAACAACCGCTGCTCAGCCCGAAGGTCTGCAGATTATGAGGTGTCGTATGGTGGGCACGACGAATCCTCTCGCCACCTCACAGTCAGGTAGCGCACTAATTGTTATCAGATTGGCTGGGTGGACCTCGAACCAGTCCTCAGGCCCAGGTAAAAATCCCTGGCCTGGGCCCCAGGTAAGACGCAGGCACAGTATCCCTACAATGCGGCGCCGGCTCTACTTTTGTAGATAGTTATCAATATTGCACGATAAAACGATAATACGACGATAACAATATTTTCTGTGGTGAAGGATCGAACCGGGGAGCTGCTCTTGAGAGCCATCATCACAATCATCATCCTAAAACGAGTTACGCCAAGTGGCTTGTTACGGTCTCGATCCATCTCTTAGATGGCCGTCCAATAGAACGGCCCCTCTGGGCTGGTATCATAAGACCTACTTTGGGATTCTATCCCTTCCCATTCCGTCTCCATAGTCCCTCTGAGACCTTGTTACGTATCCACTCGGCTGTAAGTATTTATCACTTGATTATCTGACGCCGTGACATTAGTCGTCAAGCTAGAGCACTATCGATAGTAAAAGTCATTCTGTTGACTTTTTGATAAATATAGGTTTTTCCTGAACTATTCAGGGTGATGTTGAAGTTCTAGTGCAGAACTGCTAAACCAGAGTAGAGCGCTGTAGTGCTATATGGCACTGGCTGTGGAAACAGTCAGAGAAATAGTCTCTTATTTTAGTAATGTGAACCTGAAGTTACAGATTCATAATCGTTCATAATTATTGATTGGATCAAGCTATTTGAGAGTTCCTGAAGGTGATCGGGATCACATACCAATAAAAAGAATTATCTACAAACTGTATAAAAATCAGTCTTCAGTAATAAGAAGCTAGGGCTTTGGAAAAAGCAGTAATCCCGAAAGGAGTGTGGCAAGCCTGCAGTGTATCCCCTACTCATTTTCGTGTTTATATAGAGCAGGTGGTAAAGGAAATCAAAGAGGAGTTTAGAAAGGAATCACAATCTAAGATGAAATCAAACGCTGAGATTTTCTGATGATATTGTTATTTTATCTGAGACTGCAGAAGGTATGGAAAAATTGCTGATTGGTATGGACAGAGTCCAGGGGAAGGAGTACAATATGAAAATAAATAAGTCCAAAACAAAAGTAATGGAGTGTAGTCGAACGAAGTCAGGTGATGTAGGATATATTTGATTAGGAAATGAAACCTTAAAGAAAGTAGATGTATATTGTTACTTGGGTAGTAAAATAAATAACGATGGCAGAATTAAGGAAGACTTAAAATGCAGACTAACACAAGCAAGGAAGACGTGTTTTAAGAAATAAATTGGTCACATCAAACATGGATATAGGAATTAGAAAGATATTTTGAAAGACATTCGTATGGAGCGTGGCTTGTATCGTAATGAAATATGGACGATAACTATGTATTACTGAAGAATGCTGAAGGTGAGATGAATAGATCGAATTTCGAATGAAATTGAACTAATTCGAATGGGTGAGTGGAGATCGATTTGGCTAAATTTGACGAGTAAAAGGTATAGAATGCCAGGACTTGTTCAGTGGGTTTTTCAGGGAAGCTTAGTTGGTAAGAACGGTAGACGTACACCTAGGTATGAACATAACAAGCAGATTAGAGCAAATGTACAAAAATGAAAAGATTAGCACAGGATAGGTGGCATGGATTGCTGCACCACGGATAGATGACTCAGAGAATAACAACAACAACAACAAAAATAATCACTTTGTTTCTCATGTTTAATGTACGGAAGTTCTAGAACCTCTATCTTATTCTTATCATTAAAAATACCAATTACTCTGTACTACGTTGGACATATTTCATTGACGATGGTCGTCTATGCGCATATTTATATCCTACAGAAAATGACTCCACTGACATAAAAAAGAAGTCTATTATTACATAATTCAGAAAAGGTCCTGAAGGTTGATTTTAGAGGTAGATACGAATTAAGCATTACATATACATATATATATTGTACAATTTACTTTATGTCGGACCGACACAAACACATGTAGGTTTACGGTAACAATAAAGTAGAGAAGTGTTAGGAGTGGGAAGAAAGCGGCCGTGGCCTTAATTAATTTACAGTCCCAGCATCTGCCTGGTGTGAAAATGGGAAACCGCGGAAAATCATCTTCAGGGCTGCCGACAGTGTAGTCCGAACTCACTATCTCCAGGATGCAAGCTCCCAGATGCGCGCCCTTAACCGCACGGCCAGCTCGCCCGATAGGTTCTTTGTAAACACGAAATTAGTGTATATTTTGTGGTGACTGCGGGTTTACAGGAAGTAGACAACTTTTGTCGATAAGCTGTAAAATAATCCATTTTTATCTCCTCGATTTCCAGTCGTCAAGACGATTAACTACATCGTCCCAAAAATTAACATAAGGATACGCTGAATTATATAAGCTAATTTCAACAAATAACGACATCTCTAATGGAAGTAAATTTTGACTGAACGCGGTATTTGGCCATATGAATTGCTGATTATTCTCCGAACTTGCAAATCAGACTGCTGTTATACAATCAAGTTATCTGAGAGAGCTTGAGGTTGGCAACAGTGACAGAGCCCTATTGTGTATTAGGTTTTAGAGTTGTGAACGGTGGTACTTATATACGATACTGTAGTTCAATAACAGTTCATGATTTTTCTCTATTATCTGCAGTATAGATCCTTGAAGCGAGTTCACAGCCTGTTTCCAATCGTTTGACCAGTTCAGGAATGGAATTAATGAAGCCCCATCTAGCGGCGATGATAGGAATTGCGCCAAACCAAGTCCATTCCTCCGGGGCAATGATTAATGACTGACAGATGCAACGAAATGATGGTGGAGAATGGTGCTGGAATGAAAGGTGACAGGGAAAACTGGAGTAACCGCAGAGAAACTTGTCCCACCTAATCTTTGTCCACCGGCCGAGTTGGCCGTGCAGTTAGGGGTGCGTGACTGTGAGCTTGCATCCGGGAGATAGTGGGTTCGAATCCCACTGTCGGCAGCCCTGAAGATGGTTTTCCGTTGTTTCCCATTTTCACACCAGGCAAATGCTGGCTGGAGCTGTACCTACCTTAATTAAGGCCACGGCCGCCTCCTTCCCACTCTTAGGTCTTTCCTATTCCATCGCCGCCATAAGACCTATCTGTGTCGATGCGACGTAAAGACAGTAGCAAAAAAAAAACTTTGTCCGGCACAAATCTCACATGGAGTGACCGGGATTTGTTAACCATGCAGGGGTGAAAGGTCAGGCCGGCGAGTTGCTATCTGCACCACGGAGGCTTAGCATTGATTCCTTCATTTTCAAAATTGTCAATTCCTATGTAATGATAATAAAAATTGAAGAGGCTCAGAGACCTTGTGCAAGCATTCGATTTGGTGCCGTTTAGGTTGGCTGCATACCAATATGGAAGCTCCAGCTTACTCGACATGATAACACAGATAACTGAACGCCATTGGGTGACTTATTTTCGAGTTCTTGTCGAGTAAGGACAAAATATCGCGTCAGGAATCCTTTACGTCGTGATATCGTATGGATGTTGAACTGAATCCTTCCGGCCTTCAAAAGTGCTCTGTATGAACACGCCATCTTGGCAAATAAAGGTCGATTCTGTTAGCTCTGATCCACAGAATGAGCTACTCCGAAGGACCATTCTCATTCGAAGTGTTAGAGTGGTCACTCATCCATTGAACCATTAATTTTTATGAAATGAAGTGCCGTATGGCTTTTAGTGCCGGGATGTGTCCAAGCACTTCGGCTCGCCAGGTGCAGGTCTTTCATTTGACTCCCGTAGGCGACCTGCACGTCGTGATTAATTTTTATTAGTTAATAAGCCCACTTGGATTATGCAAAGTACTCGAACTTAGACGCGTGTTCTTTGCCTTCCTTTGTGAATATATTTATTTTATTGTTTTACTGTGGGCTTTCTTTCCGGCTTCAAAGCAGGTTGTTCCAGTCTTCTTCTTTGGTCTTTCCTCTTGATCAACTTGCCATTTGTGAATTTTGAATCTGAAGATGATCCGGGTTTGGACATATGCCGGTGTAATTCCTGCCTAATTAATAATATTGCCCACATAAATGAGGATAATTTGTTTCTTTATTATGAGTGAAGTACAACAATTTCTTCTCGTAAATAACCTGATGAGCGTTCTCAGTAACGCTCAAAACTTGTTAAGTTGGATCTGGTTGTTGCATTTTACGAAACCTGCGATAATTCATCAGGAAATTAACGACTTGGTGTGTTTTTTATATTTCTGTTACCTGAAGTCAAGTAACTTCTCCTTGCCTCCATTCGTTTCAAGATTAACTACGGTAAAGCTAATACTTCAGCTAACCTGATCAGATTTTCAAAGTGAGTTTCAGCTTCTCAGGCTGTGATGAAGTGTATCGTGCCCTATTTCTTCCTGTGGGACCAGGTCGTGTTGCGGCCTCTACTGTTTAACCTCTCGACGTGCTCAAACGAAAACCAGTTCATTATTTTTCCCCAACAACTACCCTGTCTCTTTTGCAATTGGAGCCATGCTTCTGCTAACATGACCCTTGCTAAACCATCAGTCACCTCTTTAATCGGTCCTGCGACCAGGTCATCGTATAGGGTCATGAGAGAACGCGTGCCGCATGTCATTTGTCAACAGTTCCGTTACATTGCTGTTTTTTACTCCGTTCGCCTCTTCCCCCTCTCCTCTTCCCATTTTCATAGGCGTATCTTGCTACAATTATCACGCAACAAAGTAATAACAGGAACCCTCTCGACAGTGATGTTGAAGGATGGATTGCTAAACGCAACAAAATGGACAAACAAACAGCAAATCCTAGACGGTCTTTTGTCCATCACGTGTTTACTGTGAGCGACTGGCCAATGAACATTCACTCGCTCATAGGAATGGGAGTGGAGAAAATGTTAAGTTACTTCCCATGACAAGAAATGTTCCCATTGGTTGACAGAAACATAATTAATTTTCCTACAATACTGTCCTTTTTTGTGGACGAAACTGTTTTATATACATTAGTCATGAACAAGATCGGTTTTGAAGTTAAGGCGAGCCTAATGACAAACTTGGTAGTTCCATTATTGGAATAATTTTATATCTGCGACACAAATCACGATTAAAGTAAGCGATTCGTGTGAGGCAGAAATCCCTTTGTTACTAAAATAAATTGTTCGAGGTGACGTGGCTGGTAACTTTTATCTCAGGGCTCAAATGGACAGAGTGATTCGCCATTATGTTCCCTAGAGAAAAAAATACACTATACCGTCTGTAGATTCATCGAACCACCTTATGCAATTTCGCTCATAATTGGGGAGGGATTAATAGACACTACATTTATAAACATATGGCCCAAAAATGACAAAATAGGCATTTATGCGGGATACTTTGATAACATATTTCGGGATACCTTTGTAGCTGAATTAGATCAATGATATTGGAAGTGAAGTAAGATATATCTCTATCAGTCTCACTGACGCCGGACACACAGGTAATAACTCTGAGGGTGAGAACGCTTCAGTCACAGTGACGTTGTACTTACGTCACAAGCCATGAAGGGCAATGCCAGGCAAAGGTGTGCCAATCACTGTCCATGACTGCTGTAGCCGAGTTTGAAATGGTGGTAGTAACTTATGAAATAAAGAAAGGTCTCATCGAGAGTCAGTGGGAATAATAATAATTTTTACTGCAAGCAGGAGAGCTGCAAAATATCTATATGTGGCAGTCTGTTGAATCGAAACTGTAGAACGCCACTACAAAACGAAATATGATCATTTGCATGAGACTGCGGAAGAGGATGATCTAACGAAAATGGTTCAAGTAACGTTAAACACTACTTTCAGAATATCAGTGAAAGGGAAAGCCGCATAACACGGCAACACTGTGAAAAGTCAATTATAAAATGTACTGAAGTATGTATTACGTTTTACTGAATATGTACTGTATGTACGTCCAACCCTTGTCCCATTTCTCTATGGGGTCGAGTATAAGTGAGATGAAACCTTCGTAGCGTGTTTTTACGACCGGATGCCTTTCTGATGTCAACCTCATCAGAAGAATTGATGATATGAATGACGTAATACATATGATAGTTGGAAGGGAGAAGGTGAAACCCGGTGCCAGCACATAGCCTCCTCCTGTCAAATAGCACCAAAGGTTCTGTTCAAGGCTTAACGACGCCATCTGACGGACAAACCACCATCAACAGCGTCATATGCCCTCGCTCCATATAAAACTGCGGAGATATTTGGAATTGAGTTTTGGCTTTTGGCCCCCAATCTAGTAGTTCGAAAATACATACCACCACCTTTCTTATCTTGCCAGCCTGTATTCTGATGGTGATTAATTTTTGATCACCCGGACGCGAACCGTGTAACCATTGTGTCAGACCATGTATACTTGATGCCTTATCGATCATGGCCACCAGGAAAGCTTAAGATTTACTGAATGAATAATTATTATATTTTTCTTAGTGGAAATTCTGACATTCCCTACCAAGAAACTATAAATCGTAACCTACACGTTAAACTCCGTATCTTTGTACGCTGTAACACAAAAATTGTAACGTGCCGGTTTTCACTGAATATAAGAAAATAAAACATCCACATTATGGTACAGTTATAGACGAAAGTTTATAGCCATTGTGTAACACAACGACCTTTGAACTCATTCTTGAAGCATCTATAAATAAGTACCAGTCTTCAACATTACGTACTATATTCAATTTTGACATCCGTGTCATTGCTGCAAGCACAAACCCCAGAATCGATAAATGTGAAATAAGGTAATAAATCCGCATTTTTAAATATTGAAAACTTTATGTATCTATGCAAAAGCTTCCACTCTTGAGGATGAGATCCTGGAAGCTCATCCAGGTGTTTGGATGAGCATAAATAGTGTACAAGGTCGTTGAGTTCTGTCTGTGTTATTAAATGTGTTGTTTGCTCTTTTTTTTGTGGAATATAGGTGTAATCCCTTGATGAGGGGGATTCCACATCATCAGATGACATTTTGTCGGATTCTGATTCTTTTTCCCTTCTAGAAGGTGGAATGGGAACAGGTTAATTTTCTCCATGAGGTATTTGACTCATATCCCATTTGAAATCAGTATACTGTATACAACCCTTATTTCTTGAGGAAAATCCAGTTATGTCAGTTAAACAAAAATAACAGCCATTTCTCGTGCCATTGGCACACCGACAAGTAAGTGATCTTTCTTGCCCTTTCACGACTGAATCAGTCTACCACTACGTCTTGTACAAGTTACATGAGGCCCCTCAGGCACGACCATGGTCCCCATGACCACAAGTGAAATAAAGTCTATAGGCTGTCTTGAGAAGTTGAGTAATTTGTCGCTAGTGAGATTTCGGACAGAAATCGGTGAACACATAGCAAAATATACTTGGGGAGTTTCTATAACTACGTATTTGTTTCTTCATAATGTTACACACACAAGCAAAACTGTCAACTGCACCCGAACAGAGCAAAATACAGACTGAATGCCTAATTTACATTACAAGCGACTCTCTTTATTTCCGCAAGTCTACAGATAAATCTTATGTTATCACTAGTAAAAATACTCCTCCTAGAATGGATGGAAGCTAAAGAAGCACTGTATATAAATGTAGCTATTTAGAACATATAAATGTGTTACTCAGAAACCTGGCGTGATGGTGTGATTACATATTCGTGATCAGCGTATCAGATTTGGTAAATGTTATCATTCGGTTTCCCTGTACAAAAACGTTGTCTTGCATTATTATTATTATTATTATTATTATTATTATTATTATTATTATTATTATTATTATTATTATTATTATTATTATTATTTAATACCGCAACAGAAATCCATGAAAAGAGAAAACATATTGTGGTAAGCTGACATTGGAAACAGGAATATCTGCTAGATTGTATCATCACATGAACCTGCAGGGAGTTGTTACATTTTTACATTTGTTTTTATGTGTTCATGAAGTTGTGTCGCATGTTGTTCAGTCTCATAGCTAATCCCATCCCATGACGTGATGCTCTTTTATACATCGTTTGGCCTCTACTAAAGCCTCCAAGCTTATTTTTTTGTCATCCCGCAACTACAGTCGTGTGGGTAGATTTTCTCCAATACTCAAAATAAATATCCATGCAGTCAACGGCCATTCCTATGCAATTGTGTAGGATTTTCATACAAAGAGAAGCATACATTGAAGCTCTGGTGGTATTAACCATTTTCAAATAGATAATGGTTGTCCCTCCTTCAAAAATACCTAGCGCTATTTTGGAGATTGAGACACAATGCCAGTTGATAGTAAAAGTAGATCTCGGCGTAATTCCACATTTATTTTCCCAATAACAGAGCACATAAGACAGGTAAATCTTTCTATTGGATATCTCATTGAGTATGACATGAATAACAAGTAAAATGTAATATTAAATATTAATTAAGAAATATTACAACACTTTGATGGGAAAGCCATCTAGAAAGCATAATATATAATTGTTCCTCTTGTTTTCTCTTGACAACGATATAATTACTCGAAGTCTTAGCCACTTGATTGTTAAACCTGTCTGAAAAAGATTTCAATTATTTTATTTTATGGCACAAAGGAATCTTTCGAAATGTTTAAGGTTTTTATTTCTTCTTATTATTATCATTTTACCACTTTTCCTACACTCGTGTGGTCTCAGGTGCGAAATGTGCCAAAATGTGGATTTGGATCTGTTTAACTGACAGATGCCCTTCCTGACGCAACCCTATGTGGAGGGATGTATTCACTGTTGCGTCTTTCTGTGGTGGTTGGTAGTGTGGTGTATGAATATGAAGATAACAGTGTTGGGCAAATCTGGAACACCCAGTGCCCGAGGCAGAAGAATTAATCGGACGCGATTGAAAATCCCGACCCGGCCGGGAATCGAACCTGAGACCCCATCAACTCAAGGCCTCAACGCTGTTCATTCAACCAAGAAATCGGTCTTTCACTGATTTTACTATCCACTTTATCTATACTAATATTTAAAGAGGTGAAGTTTGTATGTAATGGCTAATCTCAAGAACTAATGGACCGATTCTAAAACTTATTTTACTAAAATACATATTCATTATCCCCGAGGGACATATTCGTTATCCCTGAGGGACATGGGATGTGTTTTATTTTCAAAACAATTCGAGGGGGCACGGGGGAATTATAAAAATACTAGGCTAATATCGAATTGGTCGTACAAGGACGAGACAAAGCTCAATTTAAGTCCCTTGACGCAAAGAACAAAACTCGGTAAGCCCTACCGGCCCAAAAACAATGTTATAAGGCCCTAAAACCAATCGTTATGGAGGTATTGGCACCACTCCACCCCTGATCTAGGAATCGGATAAAGAAATGTACTGCCGTAACCATGGCAACGTCAGCTCCAGTATTCTTACAGCGGCGAGATTATCTGCAATATATCACCAAAACCTAACATGTTACAAACATGAAAATTGGTATTTTTAATTTGCTTTAAAAACAAAAGAACATCAATTTTTGTTGTCAGAAAATTCACTTAAGAGGCTAGGGCGAGGAGTGGGGGTAAAAGAAGTGGGGAAGGAGTTGAATTCTTTATATGAGGATACATGCAGTATATACCAGAAACTGAAGATGTTACAGACTTTAAAACTGGTACTTGGAATCTCTTTTGAAAAATGAACACACTTTATTTTGGAAAATCCACTTTAGGGGATGAATAAAAAAGCTAGTGAATTTTTAAAATGAGTAGGTATCTTCTTCTTCTACCGCTTTTTCCACACCTGTGGGGTCGCTGGTAAGAACTGTGCCACACATGCGGATTTGACCCTGTTTTACGGCTGGATGCCCTTCCTGACACCAACCCCATGTGTAGGAATGTAATTACTATTGCGTGTTCCTGTTGTGGTTGCTAATGTGGTGTGCTGAGTGGAGTGTTGGAACAAACACAAATAACTTGTCCCCGAGCCAGATGAATTAATCACACTCGATTCAAATCCCCGACCCAGCCCACAATCGAACCCGGAACTCTGTGAATTGAAGGCCTCAACGTTGAGCACTCAGCCAAGGAGTGGGGAAGTTTTTAAAATTGAGTATGTCTACAGTATATATAATAAAACTAACATGTTGCAGACGTGAAAACTGATATTTGCAATCCCCATTAAAAATAAAGAAACACGTATTATTTGTTTTCGAAAAATCCACTTAAGCTGGAGATCGAAGATAAGTGAAGACGGAGTTGAATTCTCTTTATGAGGATACTTATATCTCAAAAAATAAGATGTTACAGACGTAAAAATCGGTATTTGGTATCTCCTTTCGAAATAAAGAAACCATTTTTTTCGACTTAAAGGAGGACTCTTTCTCATATATAGAGTTCCATGTCGCATGTTCCAGATTTATCTCTGCCAGTAATCTGGTCATCATAGTCCCAAAAGGCAATGCCACAAACCTGGTTTACAAAGAGGTTTTGGGGTAAATAAAATGCAATTTTTCGGTGAGTTTTTATACTTTAGGGATTTTCAGATAATATCTTAGTGGAGTACCGCGGAACAATTAACTTTTATCAATTTACCAAATCCTCGCGAGCGAAGCGGTGGGTAACAGCTAGTATCTTCATAATGTCGTTTAATGTAACTAATCATTCTGCTAGTTTTTCTCTCCTGTACGTTCCCTTATTACCTTGATGTACATTTGATTGCATTTTAAGTAATATTTACTCCTGATCTAACCTAACCCCATGGCACTACAACCCTTGAAGAGCCTTGTCCGACCAAGCGACCGCTGCTCAGCCCGAAGGCCTGCAGCAGATTATCAGGTGTCGTGTGGTCAGCACAACGAGTACTCTCGGCTGTTATTCTTGGCTTCCTAGACCGGCGAAATATTTTATCATTCATTATTAATATCATTTTGTCATTTGATATACTATCTTAATAGTTATTTTGTCTGTTTATTAATTATTCTGACTCTCTTCAATGTTACCTATAGATGATAATTGATAAGTACAAAAAATATAACATGAAATGGAGTTTTCTGGGGTTTAATTACCTGTGTACTTTGATATTGAATAAATAAATAAATAAATAAATTGTATTAGTGTCTATGCTAGTGTGTTTATCTGAGCTTAAATGATTTGATTCTAGAAGTGGGAAGCTGCCAGATATGCATCACACAAAATAAATGTCCATAATTCATAGTCACTATTTTGCTGGTTTTCCACATAATGACACAGTAATTAATCAATCAATCAATCAATCAATCAATCAATCAATCAATCAATCAATCAATCAATCATTGAAACAAATATGTGATAATGAAAATATGTTTTATTTTATATTACTCAGCGTTATGGCTTATTATTTATTAGCTGTACCAGCCGTCGTGGACGGTGTTTCCATTCTCTTATTGTATTGTGATTTATAAATACACTTTATTAAATACGGCTTTGTCAATTTATGATGATTACGGATCATATCTCTGTTATCACAGCCCGTATTGTAGAAAATAATGAATCATAGAATGGTGGAAATTGGGGTGGTATTGTTTTTAGTACTGTTTGGAGGAGCCTCCGTGGCTCAGGCGGCCTCTCAGTGCTGGGTTCTGTGGTTCAAATACGGGTCACTCCATGTGAGATTTGTGCTGGACTAAGCGGAGGGGAGACAGATTTTTCTCCGGGTACTCCGGTTTTCCCTGTCACATTTCATTCCAGCAACACTCTCCAATATCATTTCATTTCATGTGTCATTCATTAATCATTGCCCCAGAGGAGAGCGACAGGCTTCAGCAGCCGGTACATTTCGTATCCTCGCCGCTAGATGGGGTCTTTATTAATTTCATTCCTGACCCGGTCGAATAACTGGAAACAGGCTGTGGATTTTCATTATTTCACTGCTATTTGGATACGGCTAACCTTGACGGACAAATTTAATACATGCTGTTTATGTTCCCACACCAAACAAATATCGAACAGCTTGGCCACACGATTGTGGTTATATAGATGTGACCTTGAATACCAAAAATGGCGGGTTTGAATCCTACCGTTGGCAGTCCAGAAGATGGTTTCCCGTAGGTTCTTACTTCCAAATCAGAAAAATGCTGTCGCTGTACCGTACCTTAAATAATGACATGGTTTTACCTTCCCAATCCCACCCCTTTTCCGTCTTTTCTTCACCGGGAACCTTCGATATTTTAGAGCGAGTTTAAGCCATTAGCAAAAAAAATACTAATCGTGCTATAGAGCGTGGTCAGAAACAACGTGAACTGGGAGCGTACTCTCTATGGCATGATCTTCTAAACTCGGAGGTCTGTGTTCAAATCTCTCCTCTGGCCAAGTTGTTTGTCTTCGATTTGTGCTCTCAAGCCGGTCTTAAAGTCGCGTGCAGATTTAGCAACACCACCTCGCCGAGCCGATTTGAACTCTCCCGTAAAGTGATCCGATTGGCTAACTTCATCAGTTGATAAAATGACAATCGTGTGGGATATCAAATGATTGCTTTCAACTTATTTATCAGTTTGACTAACTCACCAAAACTCATATACTCGGTCCACCTTGTTTCAAACCACTCTGTATATAGCCTAGTGTCGCACCCTGGCTATCCCTGAAGTTACATGCCGATTTTCCAGGAATTATGTTTCGGCATTTTTCCACGATGTAGATGCAAACAGACAGACGGACAGAGAGACAAATATTGAACTGAACCACTTTTCAAACAGTCACCATCGATCTGTATTTAGAGTTATCACCCAGGCGGCAGATTTCCTATCTGTTGTTTACCTAGACTTTTCTTAAATGATACCAAAGCAATTGGAAATTTATCAAACATCTCCTTTGATAAACTATTCCATTCCCTGATTCCTTTTTGTATCAAGGAATATTTTTCCTCTTGAATTCCAACTTTATTCTTCATTTTATGGTATTTCCTACTTTTGAAAACTCCACTGAAGCGCATTCGTCTACTAAAAACATTCCAACCCTATCTCCACTGACAGCTCGAAACGTGCCCCTTAGTCGAGTTGTTCGTCTCCTTACTTCCAAGTCTTCCCAGCCCAAAGTTTGCACATTTTCTTAATACTACTCTTTTGTCGAAAATCATATCATGCTGCTTTCCTCTCAATCTTTTCCAGTTCTTGTATCAAGTAGACCTGGTAGTCCCATACACTAGAACCATACTGTAATGTTGTGATCCTAGCAAAAACATACACGCCCTCTCCTTTACATCCTCACTATAACCCCTAAATACCCTCATAACCATACGAAGAAATATGTAAACTTAATTTACAATCCCGTTCATGTGATTACCCCAATGAAGATATTTCCTTACTTCTATACAGATCTCCATGAATTACTGTCATCCCACGAAAACAGCGCCAACGGATGTAGCCGTGTTGAAGAACCGGATCGTGTGAGATCTCCGAAGTTAAGCAACATTGGGCGTGGTCAATGTTTGGATGGGTTATCACGCGCTGCTGGTTGGGGGTAAAGGAATGAAGGAGTGGAAAGGAACTGGCCACCCACCGCACGTAAACTCCGGCTCAGACACACCTCTTGCGGAGGTTCGGCCCTGCCTTCGGGCAGAATACACCCTTACCTTACCTTACCATCAACACAGTAATAAAACTGAGATGACATCTCGTCTTTGTGAAACTTACAACCTGACTTTTCACACTGTTTACCATTTGTACCAATGTCTGCTGTCCCTCTCACAACTTTGTGGAAGATTTTTTGCAGTTGCTCTTATTTATTACGCCATTTCGTACAATATTATATTATAATGGGCTGACTCAGCCTAAGCAAAGAATCACCCTCTTGATTATCAAACTATACAGATATCTATAAATATTTACGACAGAAATAATTGCAACAGATTTACAGTACAAAACATTTGCACAGATTAAGTCCATAAACAATTTTTATCTCCACGTTTTGGGAATCTCTCCTTCAGTATCACTGAAACTGGGCCCTCGGCCTTCATGCTCTTTGGTGTAACTGAGAGGTAAAGTCCTTCCTAGAAACTGTCTCACAGTGTGGCAGGTGCTCAGGAGGGTGGCTTTCTGCAGTTGAACAGGGGTGTCAGGTTTAATGCGATCAGAGAGCTGTGCTAGCTTTTCGGAATACCACCAATACATGATACTAATCTTGGAACTGTGGTGAATGATTCTAGTTTCCACGTGCTTTGTATTTATATTGTCAGTTCTGTGTATTTCGATATATTTGTGGCTATTGTTGTTTTGCAGACTGGAGGTGTTTGGACAGGCAGTTTCTATACGGGATGCGGAACTTTTTGATTTATCGATTAGAATAATTTCAGGCCTATTGTTGCTGAGCATGACCTTCGGCTACGACTTATCAGTCCCGTAGAGGCTTGTATGAAGAGTTTTCGAGAACGTGTGGAGGTGTGTATTTCCAATATGCTGTTGATGACTGAAGAAATCCACATTTTACAGAAAGTTTCTAGTGAATGACTTTAGCTACCTGATCATGTCGGTGCTTATAATCACTGTTGGCCAAGTGTGTGTAGCCAGAGAAGACGTGCTGTATGCTCTCTCTACTTCTGGAACACCGGCGGCAGTTGTGTGTGTGAACTGTTGGATCAATCGTGATGAATCTACGGCAGTTCTGTGTAGAAATTACTTGATCTTGGATGTCTAAAACAAATCCGTCTGTGTCGGAAAATAACAGAGTAGGTCAGCCAATCGTGCGAGGCAGGCTTGTCGATATGAGGCTGATCCAGTTCGTTAGGAAATTTCCCGTGAAGAGGTTTTTACTTCCACTCGGCCGCATTCATCTCCTTTGTAGGTACAGGCATTTCCGGTGACGATAGATAGAGAGGTTTAGTGTTTATATCAGGTATGAAAACAACTTAATGAAGTCACGATATTTCAGCTTTGGAGTAGAAATATTCTTGTAGATTTGAAATGTGGTTCTTGACAATGGATTAGAACCCCCTGCACCTTCTGATCTCGGAAGTGTAAGACGTTCGCTTGCAGCTTTAGGATGATGCGTATGGTATCGGGTGAGTGTGACTGCTGTTTTCGTTTGTAACTGGTGAAGTTCTGGTTGGGTCCATTTTATAACGCCAAATGAGTACAGTATGTGAGCCGCGGTATGACGTACGTATTGACTGCTCTGGTAAGGTCAGTATTGATTATAGTACTTCGGTGAGGCGTGGTATGTATTGCTTTGTACCATCACAATAATAATTTATTATTATTATTATCATTATTATTATTATTATTATTATTATTATTATTATTATTATTATTATTATTATTATTATTGTTATTATTATTATTATTATTATTATTATTATTATTATTATTATTATTATTATTATTATTATTATTATAGAACAATACGAAGTATGAGACAAAGTTTTGATGTGTTCAGACAAAATTTTAGTTTATTTTATGTAGACAATCGTCCTAAATAAACGAGGCAGGTGTGAAGTGTGTCAATATTCGAAGAGAATGAAAGATAAAATACAAGGTCACCACGGCAGAATTTGTTTTTTGCTGTGATGCTATGTAAACTCTAGGAAGCTCTACCGTTCTGTTTTCCATATTGGTGTCACCTCAGGGATTATCCAGCTCAGTTCGTAGAGAGCTTACAATGCTTTCTAATTTGTCTCCATCAGATAAAGTGTAAGACGGAAATGACATTTCAGAACGTCTACCACAATGCCTAGAATTGTGTGACCTGATCCTCGATTGGACATTATAATGGGAATGAATAGAGTGCCTACAGATATTTCCAGGACAACACTTTTACACATTTTGAAACGATGATTCTAATGCTCGAAAATATTCGCGTAATTTACTGTCTGGGTATAATTTACATCCTGAATAAATTATTTCCAGGTAATTACTTGCGAAATATAGTGTTCTTTTTCTTCAGATAAGTTTGTATTGTAATTTAGGTACAACTTTGTCAAAATTTGTATAGCCACTGTTGGACTGGGTGGCTCAACCGATAGAAGCGCTGGGCTTCTGAGTCAAAGGTGGCAAGTTCGATTCCGGATCAAGTCAATAATATTTGAAGGTGCACAAAGACGTAGAAAACTCCTCCGTGACAAAATGTCAGCAATTAAAGCCATAAAATTTAGATGTGGTACGTAGAATGAATAAGATAATTCGGTGATCAATCAATCAATCAATCAAAACTGATATGCATTTAAGGCTGTCTCCCACGTGGCAGATTACCAATGCTTGTTTACCTAGTCTTTTTTTAATGATTTATATGCCATATTAATATTCTTGAGTCAATCTGTGCTATTTTGATTAAGTGATAACCGGGCAATTTGGCCGTGCGGTTAGGGGCGCGCAGCTGTGAGCTGGCATCCGGGAGATAGTGGGTTCGAACCCCACTGTCGGCTGCCCTAAAGATGCTTTTCCGTTTTCCCATTTTCTCACCAGGCAAATGCTGGGGCTGTAACTTAATTAGACTACGTCTGCTTCCTTCCAATTCATAGGCTTTCCCTATCGCAGCGTCGCCGTAAGACCTATCTGTGTCAGTGCGACGTAAAGCAAATTCTAAAAAAAGGAAAAAAAGTTATATGGCCCACACACCGATTTGAATTTGACATCCCTGGTCTAGAGCACTCAAATTCAAAATGCATTGGCTCTGTATACAATAACAATATATTAAATCTGAAGATTGATTATCACATTTCACTGTTTTCAATATTCTACTTCAGTCTCCTCTACATCAAGTTTTGTTTTCTGAAATTATGTTGTTCCGCTGCTGGATGGGATACAGAAGAGACACTGGGCAGAAGAGGTGGGGTATGAGGTTGTGGAAACTGATTCCAGCAAGCAAATGCCTCGCCGTTACTTACCAGTCGCTCGGAACACTGAATAAACCCACACAAGTCCCACGGGCTGCTAGCTCACTATCGATAATCGAACTCTCCCGCCTTACTGCAACAATATTACGCACATTAAGCTCGCCCATTGCCTGGAAGAAGGCACAGATAAGATAATACACTTTATATAGCATGTGTCTCACTCGTTAAAGTCTCTTCAACCGAAATGGAACAGGACTGTCTTGAGAAAGAGGGCTGTACAAACTTCAATGATTATTTCCGGAGAAAGTACAATATTTCTGTCGAGTCAATTAAGAAAGCGCAGGTCAGCAGTTGAATACATAAGGCATATTTTAGGGTCAATAAAATTACTTGAGGAAAAAATTATTTATTCCATTTTGACACCGATGGCTCAGACAAATTCAAAAGATAATATCCCTTCGACCTACTGTGATGGAAAAGTTCAAATCTTTAAGGGGAAAAAAACTGCAAAATTCATCCTCTAGAATATCCAGGACTATGAAATTTCGCTTAGTGCAGTTTCTTGCCTTTTCCTTCTTCTTATACGGCTGTGAATCCTAGACTACAAGTGACTACAACTAAAAGCCAGACGCGAATCGACATCTTTGAAGTGTGGTGTTGTCAAATAATGCTGTGGACTCAGCGAACATATAAGAAAACTAATGTATCGGTAAGAAACGAACTGAGCACACGAAGGCTTTTGTATAGGTTCTACTACTAGAAGATACACCGATTCCTCGACCACACCACAAGGCGACCGTGTAACATCATAAACATTGGATAGTCCGAGGTACAGTTAATGGTAAAAACGAACGAAAAAGAACACGGAAGAAGTCTTCCTCTTCACAGAAGACTGGGGTCATTCATGGATTATTTAGTTTAGTTTTGTGATTCTTATATTTGGGTTACCGCGTCGTGGATATCGAGCCAATCTCAGAGGTTTTATGGCCAGGATAATCATCTTCATGCACGAACATGTTTCTTTCTTACTTTTCCTCCTGGGTTCAGTTCTCTCACGCAGTACTCGTCATTTTGGACGATGTGACTAAAATTGGCAACTCCCTATATGCCGCCAAGGTCGTCACGAATGACATGATCGCCATCATTCGAGTAAATTCGACATTCATTCGATATCGAACTGGAGAGACATGAGTCCGCCATTTATTAGCATACTATTGGACGTTACAATTGTATTCCTAAAGAACTAAGCATGGTTGTTCATATTATTTTGAGGTGTGCCGAGGAGCAGAGTCCAGTTTTCACATTGTTGGGACATTTCTGACTCCTGCTTTAATTGTTAGCATAAATTGTCCAAAATATGGGAGGAGAGGAGGGGCTGGTGAAGTTATGTGTGTGTTGGAGGGGAGAGTTAGGTCGGCGTCATAAGTGTGTTTTGAAAATATTTCCACAACTTTAAATATTACGAAAACAATGCATCTAGGAATAAATGTACGGAAACAGTTTTTAAAGGTGTACGGACAATTATTTCAAACGTATTAATTAATATATCATCGAAAGCCAGTTTCCTATAAAACTACTAAAGAATACGACAAGTACTACTGTTATTCCTCGTGATAATAATAATAATAATAATAATAATAATAATAATAATAATAATAATAATAATAATAATAATGCCGGGCTGAGTGGCTCCGACGGTTAAGGCGCTGGCCTTCAAACCCCAACTTGGCAGGTTCGATCCTGGCTCGGTCCGGTGGTATTTGAAGGTGCTCAAATACGACAGCCCCGTGTCGGTAGATTTACTGGCACTTAAAAGAACTCCTGCGGGACTAAATTCCGGCACCTCGGCGTCTCCGAAGACCTTAAAAAGTAGTTAGTGGGACGTAAAGCGAATAACATTAATTAATAATAATAATAATAAGAAGAAGAAGAATCTATCTACCGTATTGCTTTTAGTGCCGGGACTGTCCGAGGACATGTCAGGCTCGTCTGGTGCACGTATTTCTATTAGACACCCATAGGTGACCTGCACGTCTGGATGTGAAATTATGATAATGAGGCAGCGAGAGGGTGAAACCCGATGTCTGCACGTAGCCTACACCTCTTCAATAACACCAAGGGGTCTGCACAATGCTTTACGTCCCCATCCGACGGACGAATCACCATCAACAGCGTCGTATACCCTCACTCCATATGAGCACTGCGGATAGGTTTGTAATTTAGTCCAGGCTTTCGGCACGCAATCTAATGATTGGAAATTGTATACAACCAACATTCTGATGGTGACTTTTTTTCGACCAACGGGACTCGAACCAGATAACCGCGGTGTCAGACCATATAGACGTCAACGCATTAATTAGCATGTTTTTTTTTTTGCTAGTGGCTTTTCGTCGCACCTACGCACATAGGTCTTATGGCGACGATGGGATAGGAAAAGTCTAGGAGTTTGAAGGAAGCGGCCGAGGCCTTAATTAAGGTACATCCCCAGCATGCGCGTGGTATGAAAATGGGAAACCACGGAAAACCATTTTCAGGGCTGCCGACAGTAGGATTAGAACCCACTGTCTCCCGGATGCAAGCTCACAGCTGCGCGCTCCTAACTGCACGGCCAACTCGCCCGGTTTAATGAGCATAGCCGCAAGGCGGGCTTATATTAATAATAATATTAAAAATATTATGTAATGTATTACGTAATTATGTAATCTGTAATGATTTGAATGTACCAACTATGATATCTTCCACTGGTTGTCAGCTATCTACAGAGAAATTGTAGGGACACCTACACAGGATAAATAGTAATTTACTTAATATGCACACACTATTACTGCCACCACAGTAACAGTGGTTATTAGATACGTAAATAGACATTCAAGTACAAGAGGTGACTACTTATGGCGTCATAAAGCCCGTACAACTCATATAATAATGTTATTGGTTCATCGTTCCGCTAATTACATTTACAGTATTCGGAGACGCCGATGTGCTGGAATTTCGTCCCAATGGAGTTCCCTTACATGCGCGTGAATTTGGCGTCTTTAATCGTCTTAATATACTAGCGGAGAGACAAGCAAAAATTCATTTGTGGGAAATGTTCAATATATGTACACGTGCCTGTTCTTCCAACCTGAGCGCTGTTATATTCCGCAATATCTTTACTGCTGACTTGATACGGGGGCGGAAAGACAGGCAGAAAATTTCCTACCGTGAAAACTAAATAGTCTGAACCTGGCGAATATTTCAATATGAAGTTCACTCTACGATACTCTCATTACAGTAAAAATAATTTACATAGCCTAAAAGTGAATGAAAGAAAATTGCTGGGTGCACCAACAACACTGGATAACAGATACTCTATTGCACCTATACCAGTGTCCCTTTAGTTATTTGAAACAATTATCTATGGTGTTTCGGAAATGTTCTCTTCTTGTTATTAACCCCGCAAACACCCATCCGTTCAGATGAGCATGCTCAGACTTTGGAGACCAGAACTATTCAGATACGCTGTTACATTGATATACAATGAAGAACCAATCGTCGACATCCACGTTATGAGATAGTTCCTATTTCATGTGTGTACATTCTGAAGAAATAATAATGTAAGGAGACGTAATTGTTCAGAGATTTTCGAGACTGTGATGCTCTTCGTCCAGCATTTGTGCAACACAATTTGCAATATTGTGGACACCGTAAGATTTAATACAATGTAGGATGCACATACCTACTAGAAAATGGAAAAAAATAAAGCTTCATTTAAAATTGAGCGATTAATTTATGTCTGTAATAAGAACTGAAAAAAGAAGCAGCAATTCAGAAAGAAGTGAGGCAACGCTGCAGTTCCCCCGCCCCCCTCCTTTTCAATGTTAATATTGAACAGGCTGTAAAGGAAAGCAAAGGGGAATTCGGAAAGGGAATCACAATCCACGGAGAGGAAATAAGAACCCTGAGATTTGCCGGTGATATTGTTACTTTATCAGAGTCAGCAGAATATCTGAAGAAATTGCTGAATGGTATGGACGGAGTCTTGGTTAAGGAGTACAACATGAAAATAAATAAGTCCAAAACAAAAGTAATGGAGTTCAGTAGAATTAAGTCAGGTGATGCAGGTTATATTAGATGAGGAAATGAAGTCTTAAAGGAAGTAGATAAATATTGTTTCTTGGGTGGTAAAATAACTGATAATGGTGGAAGTAAGGAGGACATGAAAAGCAGGCCAGCACATGTAAGGTAGGCATTTCTAAAAAAGAAACAAAATTGCTCACTTCGAACATTGATGTAGGAATTATGAAGATAACTTAGAAGATTTTCGTCTGGAGCGTGGCATTGTATGGAAGTGAAACATGGACGATAAGTAGTTCAGAAAGAAAGAGAATAGAAGCTTTTGAAATGTGGTGTTAGAGAAGAGTGGTGATGGTGAGATGGGTAGATCGAATCACGAATCAAGAGATACGGAAATGAATTGGTAAGAGGAGATCGATTTTTCTGAATTTGACGAGAAGAAGAGAGAACAGGCAGTAAAGGAAATGACCCCCAGGACTGGTTCAGTTGATTTTTCAGGGCAGTGTAATGGGCCTAGGAACGGTAGGGGTAGACCAAGGTATGAATATGGCAAGCAGATTAGAGCAGATGTAGGATGCAGCAGTTACGTAGAAATAAAATGGTTAGCACAGGATAGGGTGGCGTGGAAAGCTGCATCAAACCAGTCTGTGGATTGATGACTCAAACAACAAGAACCTCATGAACTCAACTTAATAATTGAATTTTCTGGACGTCGGAACTTACACTACTGGGCTCAAGGACACCAAAACAGTTTTGGTAAGTTGTGTCGTTGTCACTTTAAACTGCGCTCTGCAAAAATCATCAAATTATCATTTCCATTTCTGATTCACTTGTCTTACACATTTTCTTATCAAATCTTCATTGACCAATATTATATATTTGATCGTTAAAAGAAGTCATACTCTCTTATCTTATTCGTTGAAATGAAATGTCTTATGGCTTTTAGTGCCTGGATATCCCAGAACTGGTTCGGCTCACTAGGTACAGGTATTTCTATTTGACTCCCGTAGGCAACCTGCGCATCGTGATGAGGATGAAATGATGATGAAGACAACACATACACCCAGCCCCCGTGTCATTGGAATTAACCAATTAAGGTTAAAATCCCCGACCCGGCCGGGAATCGAACCCGGGACCCAAAGAACCGAAGGCCAGTACGCTGACCGTTCAGCCAACGAGTCGGACATCTTATTCGTTAGAAGTAAGCTACATGAAAGAAACGAGAATGATTGCTGGTACAGAGAGTACCTCCTAGGACAGGCCTTTCGAACTCGAGCACTTAGTGCTGGGGCGCACCAGAGCTTCACTCAGCAGCACCGTTCCCCTCCTTCCCCACGCAGTGGTCAGTGCATGCGTGTGTGTGTGTCATTCTCGGTAGAATCTATTCGATAGAACAAACAGTGGAGCAGTTGGTTTCACCTTCGTTAAAAATGTCGTTTAATCCTTCGTGGGTGGATTCATATTTTGTTCTCAATACCGAAGGGAAAGCTCAGTGTTTAATTTGTCATGTCATTTTAAGCGTAAGGTCTTCAACCGTGCGACGACACTACCACAATAAACGTGTTTCCACCTATGACGACATTGTTGGCGCAGCAAGAATCGAACAAATTGCTAAGTTAAAATCGGAATTGCTAAATTCTTCAGAGATACGTAATAACTTACTCATTAGGAATTTATTGTTTTATATGCAATTTAGGAGATTTGTTTTTCGTTTTTGGTTTTGTATTATTAAGAACTGTTTAGAATTAGGCTTAGATGTGCTGCGAAGAAAACACACCGGGCGAGTTGACGACGCGGTTAGGGGCGCTCAGCTGTGAGCTTGCATCCGGAAGATAGTGGATTCGTACCCCACTGTCGGCAGCGCTGAAGATGGTTTTCCGTGGTTTCCCATTTTCAAACCAAGAAAATCCTGGGGCTGTTCCTTAATTTTTATTATTTTATCTCCCTGTCCCACAAATACTTGAACCCAACACTTTAGAAGGCGCAGTTCGAGCACGTTATGGGCTATTGTTGCTCTGAAAATTGCAAAAAACAAACCAGATGTTTTCAATTCTGAATTTAAATAAATGGAGTACTAGTACTTCTCTGTCCGATGCGGACTTAGAGGCTGTACTTAGAATTTCTACTTCCAAATCGATTGTACCCATTATTGGTAAATTAGTTGCCGCAAAACGATGTCAGCAATCGACTTAAACACTAAATGTAGATTATGGTAAGTGCAAAGTATGTACAGAATAAATTGTGTGTTTATGTGTTCACAGAACTGTCATAAATAATATTTTCATAAGCTGCGCCCTGACTTGGCGACCTGTGGTTCTGCCTCTGTCACTTCCCCTCCTTCCCCCTCCACCACAACGGTGCTATAGCACAGCACCGGGGCTGCTGCCGGGGCCGGCCGGGGCCGTGGGAGCACCTTAGTTGGAGTCGCTTGTCCTAGGAGTATAATGGAGACTCGATTACGGAGGCTAAGAGAAGTAGAGGGAGATGAAGGCGACTGTGGTTAGTCAGTTTCTAACGATTTAAAGATAAGAGGTATAGAATTAAACGAGGTCACAGAACTAGTTACAAATATAAGATTGTGGCGGTGGCTTGTAAACTCATAACGGTTTGCAGACTGAACGCTGAAAGGCATTCAAGTTTATAATGAAAATGTATGCACGTTCGAAATGTGAGTGAAAACATGCAAACCGTTCACGATTTTGAGATAGCACCTTCATCGCTGTTGTCCGTAGTGTTGTTTCAGTGACCAGCAGATTCTTATTCCTATAAGTTTTATTGTGAATCATTCTGTCACATACACCAGTAGTTATGAGGACATGAATGAAACAGAAGAATGACACCTTGAGAAAGAAAGTTACCAAACTTACCTGCTATTCCACGCCAATATTCAAGCAGGATTTTCTATACTACTCTACTACTTGGCTCAAGTGGCAGTCATTAATAATGTCATCTAACGGAGATTATTTGGCAGAAGAGGAGACAAAGCATATCCAAACAATCGCCAAAACAATCTTGTTGAGCAGTTTTATGGACTTTCGGTGTCGTAGACATTCACATTAAGTTTTCTTCCGACACTGTATTATTAGATCCAAAGTAAAGGGATGCCTTCTTATTCTTTTCATATTCCCCTCTTGTGCTTTTCTTCAAGCGATCATTCCTTCACGGATGTTTTCTTCTTTCCATTTTGACAGGCATCTTCGCATTATTCTCAAGTGATCGTTCTTTCATGTTTTTTCTTTCTTTCTTTCTTTCTTTCTTTCTTTCTTTCTAACTTCGATTACTATTTTCACAGTTTTCCTTGTCGATCTTGGCTGATGACCACGCGAGTTTTCACCTTAAGGCAGTCATGACAAATCCATCACCATCGTCATTTAAAATAATAGAAAAAATTTTCCATGTTAGTAATTCTCGGCGATGATATGAATTAAGCAACAAAAGACTTATCATAGCTAGTACGGTAAAATTTTCTATACCTTTTGTTATGACCGAGAGAGTTCTGTTGACCGTGCGGTTAGCGTCATGTAGCTGTGAGCTTGTATTCGAGTGATAATGAGTTGGAATCCCACCGTTGGCAGCCGTAAGGATGGGTTACCGTGTTTTCCCATTTTCACACCAGGTGTATGCTGGAGCTGTACCTTACTTAATGCCACGGTCGCTACCTCCCCAATCGCAGCCTTTTCCCATCCTTCTGTCGACGAAATCCTTCGACGTGTTAGTGCGAAGCTAATAATAAAAACCAAAAATTAAACTTTTGTTATGTCGTATTTATCGATGGGAACACTAATGACATAGATATTTGAGAATTAAATTTTGGGTCTTTCCCTAATCTACCATTTCTCCCTGCGTGAAGAAAATTGGTTATCCTCTCAGTTTTCTCGTCGATAGGCCTTAAGACAATCAGGACAAAAACCACCGCCATCACCGATTCACACAATTGAACAACATTTCGATGTTAACAAATATCGGCGTTGATAAGCTCTAAACAACAAAAGTTTAAATTAATCAGTTATCGAATTTGTAATCTCTATTACGTTTGTTGTGTAGTTTTTATCGATAGAACCACTAATAACATAGATGTTTGAGAATTAAATGCGAGACCTTCCCCTAAACTTCCATTTTTCCCCGCGTGAAGAAAATTATTTACAGCCTAGACTGCAGTGTCTTATTTAACAAATTTACATAACGATTTCCATTAAATTCTGTTCATCCATTTTCTTGTGATGTGCGTGCATACATAGTGACAATTATGTCGGAAAAGAAACTGCATTTCTTTCTCATTGTCGTAACTGTATGAGCCACACAGACCGGCCTCTGAAACTAACCAAATTTTACATTGCAATGATTGCTGTTCTTAACTGACTGTGTCCTCTGATGATGCTGGATTTATAAAGTTAAACTACCGTAGTAGTATTTCTTGTAACATTATCTTTTTCTGGAATTGCTTGTTGTACTCTTGTTGTGCCAACGGTCGTAGCCGTGTGGAAACAACGGATCCCGTGAGATCTCTGAAGTTAAGCAACATTGGGCGTGGCCAAGAAGTGGATGCGTTGCCACGTGCTGTTGGTGGTGGGTAAGGGAGTGGAGGAGCGGAAAGGAACTGGCCACCCTACCGTACATAGACTCCGGCTCAGGCACACCTCTGCGGAGCTTCGGGCCTGCCTTCGGGCAAAATACACCCTTACCTACCCTAGTTGTTGTAGTTGTTGTTTAGCTGTTGTTGGGTAATTATGTTTTAAGCTTACTTTATTATAACTTGTAATATTAAGCTAGTAGTAAGCTCAACCTGTAGTAATGTAAGCCATAGTGTTAAGTACTGGAAATAATTGTGTATGAAACTGTATATGATGATGCTAGATTTAGAATGTTAAACTAGTAGCACTTCTTGTATTTTTTTCTTCATGTAATTCCTTTTGTACTCTTGTTGTTTTTTTTTGCTAGGGGCTTTAGGTCGCACCGACACAGATAGGTCTTATGGCGACGATGGGATAGGAAAGGCCTAGGAGTTGGAAGGAAGCGACCGTGGCCTTAATTAAGGTACAGTCCCTGCATTTGCCTGGTGTGAAAATGGGAAACCACGCAAAACCATTTTCAGGGCTGCCGACAGTGGGGTTCGAACCTACTATCTCCGGAATACTGGATACTGGCCGCACTTAAACGACTCCAGCTATCGAGCTCGGTAGTGTTAAGCTAGTAGTAAGTTCAACCTACAGTATTTTAAGCCGTAGTGTCAAGTACTGGAATTTGTGAATTTGTACGTAATGACGCTGGATTTAGAAAGTTAAACTAGTAGTATTTCTTGTCATATTTTCCTTGCATGGAATTGCTTGTTGTACTCTAGTTGTTGCAGTTTAATTATGGTTCAACATCACTTTACTATCACTTATAATGTTAAGGTAGTAGTGAGCTCAACCTATAGCATTGTAAGCCGCAGTGTTAAGCACTGGAAATACTTAAGTTGTCTGTGAATTTGTATATATGATGCTGGATTTAGAATTTTAAACTAGTAGTGTTTCTTGTTACATTTTCTTTCCATGGAATTGCTTGTTGCATTCTTGTTGTTTGTTTGTTTGTTTGTTTGTTGTTGGGTAATTATGTTAACTTTATTTTACGATTACACTACCGTAAATGACCATTTCCACCGGGATATATCCCATTTTCAATGTATTTGTAAATAATATTAATAATAGTAATAATAATAATAATAATATAATAGATCCGTTATATTTCATGACTGAGTCAACTAACAAAACATAACCCATCAACGACAGATACAAAACAGAATTTATTTATTAACGGTTATTTATGTATTTATTTCACATATATATACTAATGAACGTATTTAACCTACACTAAGTTTATATTCGTCACTTCTCACGTTGTCCTTAACTTAGTAATCGTAAACTTTTTAATATTGGATAATATTTCGTAACAATTTTACTGTTTCTACAAACATAATTTACTCTGTTTATTTCTCACGTAAGATACTCATTTGAAGGTGAATTCTAACAAATGTTGAAGCTTTCCTCTTGGAAGTAGAAGATCTTTTATTAAAAATACATTTGCAGAGTTTTTAATAGTAATTTGAAATGAGGAGAAAACTGGGAACCATTCAAAAGTACCGGAAAAAATAAATAAGAACAGCGCAAGAGTTGGCAGACGCAGATTTCAATCTAAGTGAGCAATGGAAACCTTGGTGAAGCCAGAGAAATGCGAGATTGTCATTCTACATCGTAAGTATTCTAGGAGACTTTGACCTCAGCAGATTCGTAAAGAAACCTGGATTGTGTGCGAACGCACTCCAAAGTTCGCCTTACTACAGGAGAGGTATTCCATTCACTAGGAAGGTTTGTACATTGGACTTCACATCTGGTGTATATTATCATTCACCTTTGTTTCTCATTCCTTTAATCGCCTTCACCCTTCTTCATCTTCTTCTTATGCCGCTTTTCCTAAACCCTTGGGGGAGGGCTCGTAATTGCGAAATGTGAAGCACATGTTGATTGGTTCGGTTTTACGGCCAGATACCCTTCCTGACGTAATCCCTATGTGGAGTTCTGTGTTCTCTATTGCGTGTTTCTGTTCTGGGTGGATGTGTAGTATGTTGTGTATGAAAAGAAAAGGTTTGAGACAAACTCAAACACTCAGACCCCAAGCCAGAGAAATGAACCGTGTGCCTTTAAAATCTCCGACAAAATAACTGGATTTTTCATGCAGCGGCAGGTATATTTCACCAGCTCTCTATAAAGTAGATTATATGGGATGAGTCAGTAAGAAAGTCAACCCTAAATATTTCCTGATTCGTTAAAATATATTGACGTTTTGTTTGAAAACATACATACGATACATACTGTGACGTTCTCCGAAATCTTAATATGCTGCTTCGGGAGGAGCAAAATAGTGTAGCTTCAGCCGTAAGTAACCTCACCGAGTTAACTCCACTCTCTCTCTCCACAGCTAGTGACTGGAGACAAGCTATGTGCGAACGGCCGCTCCCACTGACACCACAACTGTCGTTACTGGTCTCAGGCTTCCCTGACAATGCCACAGGAAACCAGAGGTTTCTAGGAGCTTCTAATATCCGGAAGAGCCGGCCTCCCTATATAAGGTAGGCACGACAAGATGGGCTAAGGTTTTGGTGATTCAGTCAGCGGAGACAGTGCTGTGAAGTGTGTGCACTGCTGTGGAATATTATATCAGTGTGCTACAGTGTCGACAGGGAGCTGTCTATGAGTTGATGGCTAAGATGGAACAGTGCAGCCGAGCGACGTAGGACTGTGAACGAAGACTTCCGCGCGCGCGCGCGCGCGCGCGTGTGTGTATGTGTGTGTGCGTGCGTGCGAAATTTGCATTATATATGGACTTGCAGGTGTGTGCGCGTAAAGTGTGAAGTATACTGCGGCTAAAGTGTACAGTGAGTTTAATCGTGAACTTCACTAGAGTCCTAATGACAGTTGAAGAAGTTCGTGTGATGTAATTGTTTTAACTTGTAAGTGCCACAGTGAGAAATTAGTATGACTGTACAGTGTGAACAGAGAGAGAGAGAGAGAGAGAGAGAGCGCTACCTAGAATAATTGTGTGTCCGTGTAGTTGTGTAAATAATTATTAGATTAAACGCTACCAGTTGTATGTTCCTCTATCCTCCCACCTGCACATTAAATTACATACATACATGCATACATTAATACTGAACCCATGACCTTTGAGTCATAAGTAGCCAGAGTCCTAAATTCATTACATGATATCCCATATACATTATAAGTCATGAGCTCTAGCTGCAGCTTTCATCTCTGATCAGAGACAGCACGTGGAGAAAGGGTGGTGATTCTCATTCTCACGCTAGAGAAATTACATCACCCGCACGTGCAGAATGTGCAGGGATACAAATCAATTTGGCGGAAGTATTTTTCTAGTAAAAGTACAGTTGAAGAAGAATTAGCGACGAAACTGCTGTAGTATACGTCATGAAATCGTAAGTGAAACAATTTGGTTGTTAGTGGTAAAGACTTTAGACCGCTAATTGTCGAAAGATGTGCCTGTTCCTTTGAACTATGTTACATCGACCAAAATATAGTGCCTAGCTTGTGAGTTAACGACTCAGTTGGTTAAGAGAAACACTTAAAGGCTTATTATAAACACCGTTACTAAACTAAGCAACTACGTGTTATGTCGTGATCAGCCATAATTACATGTCAATGGGGTGAAAACGTTTTGGCGATAAATGCAGATGGCATGGGAGTGGGAGTGAACCTTACAAAAGAACGCCGCGCCATTTTGCAATCCCGCATTGTTTTCAGTGAATTTGAAGTGACCACACGTCACTCATATTGGCTTTAAAAATCGGTTGTGTATCCTAAAACCCTAGAAGGGAAGGCAATTTGGCCAAAGGTGGCTATCTAACGTCATCTCCAAGTGGAGAGAGATTGTCGGTCAAATTAACGGTATTCCCATTGAAACCTTCATGTAAATTCACGTCCAGGCAGCAGGTGGTCATTATAATACCGGAATCCTGTAGTTAAATTAGCTAATACCATTTATTTAACTTTATTGCGTGTGGGGATTGGTAATTTGACGAACGTGTTCGGTTTGCGAAGAAGAGAACGTTCGAAGGGCATTTTTGTTTATGCCAATACTTTTCAGGTGAACGGTGTTAAAAATAAACGAAAGGGAGAAAATGTTTGTAAAGCTACCATCTGTCGAGATGGGTTGCTGTAAGGATGAAATTCCTGTAAGTGTATACCGTGGTTTACCATTTAGAGCAAGTGCGCGATTATGATGGAAGGTCAGCTGTTGCAGAATGCACACCGTCGTGTGTTCGGCGTTGTAAATTTTGCCAAGGGAAGTTACTAGGCGAGACCGATGTGATGTGTGAAGAGGGAGCGTTATTCTCAAATCCTATTAAAATCTGTGCAGAATTGGTGAGAGGAAAATAACGGTATCATTTCTGTAAGTCAAGATGTGACTTTCAAAAATGTTGTGTTGTCACTCTCAGATATGCGAGGAGAGATGGTTAGTTTGTCACAGAGTGTTTTATGTAACAATATAGTGGGTCACCCAAGAGAGATATTCCATATTATTGTCATGTAGAGAATTTGTGATAGCAAGTGGCATAAGTCTTGCGAAGATGGGAAGGAATGTTATCAGGTTGCTGAAATCCTGCAATGTTGAAGAGACTTTATGCCGGGATTTTCACTGTAGGGAACCCAAGGATTTATTTTGTACAATTTAATTAGATAGGAATATGGACAGTCCATAGTTAGGATTCCACGTGAAGCCATCGGACCGTGACGAATAATAATAATAATAATATTTCAAGTGACTTTTAAAATTAAATGCCTTCGCATAATGCATGTGGGTCGAGAATTGTATTCCAACACAATCCCAACACGGCAACTTTTTAGAATTGTTTAATTATGGAATATAAACCACCTGTCCATCTCACCTGAAGTTAATTACCGAGAGAGTCCAGTTTAACCTTTGAGAAATATATTATTATTATTATTATCATTATTATTATTATTATTATTATTATTATTATTATTATTATTATGTGTAGTTAGGGACTTCAGTTCCATCTTCAATCGTCGCAGGATATGAGTTCGGATTTCGGTGGCATCCGCCAAGAGCGAGTGGGTTTTTCCCACGGCAACCAGATGTATTCAGTGTAACTGTTTGTGTGTATTGGTTGTGTTCTGTGTTTTATTTGTTGATTGTGTTCTGGAAATACGTTGGTTCTGATCCAACGGTCAATTTATGTAATGTGTTGAGATGTGTCTAGAGTCACGGCTTTATTTCTGACCCGTAGCATTTTTTATGATAATGTTTGCTTATATACAGGATGAAGCGAAATTCGCGCACTCGAGCGTCGCAGAGCGACTCCTCATATGCCAGCAATAAAAAATGTATCTCATAAAAGTTCGTCTTGCGATTGCTGCAGGTCCCCTAGGAACCATTTGCACTTACATACTACAATCCTAGAAATGGACGAACAATCGTTTTCATTGGTCAGCTTAGAAAGACGCCCTTTCCACGTCGTGGGCGTGAAATTATTCGCTGTTGACGATTAAGATGCCAGATACCATACCACCCGGACTTCATTTACGAAAAATAAAACATACGCCTCAACCCAGGATCGACCCCTCGACCTCCTGCATTCTAACCCAGAACTCTATCCACTGCACCAACTATATAGCACGGCTAACATGTGCTAACAGATGCAGTTACCCAACATATGGTTACAGTGTTGCCGGATTGCCACTCTTCAACGTCCTTTTTCTGCCGGATGTACTCGCAGGACGAACTTTTGTGTGATATATTTTTTTTATTGCTGACATGTGAGGAGTCGCACTGCGACGCCCGAGTGCGTGAATTTCGCTTCATCCTGTATATGTACGTTATGTCGTAGGGTAACAGGTTAGAGTTAGATTAAGATTCACTCAGCCTTGTGTGTAAGTTCTGTCAGTGGGGATATTTTGGGTGAGTTTATTTGTTTATTATTTCGTATATGCAAGATAATGATAAAGACATTACGTAACAGTTGTACTTAGTCTCGTCCTCAACAAATTTAAGCGATTCCCGACATGTTACCTGCGAACTTTCTAATTATTGATGTATATACAGGTCCGCCTCTGTGGTGTAGTGGTTAGCGTGATTAGCTGCCACCCCCAGAGGTCCGGGTTCGATTCCCGGCTCTGCCACGAAATTTGAAAAGTGGTACGAGGGCTGGAACGGGGTCCACTCAACCTCGGGAGGTCAACTGAGTAGAGGTGGGTTCGATTCCCACCTCAGCCATCCTGGAAGTGGTTTTCCGTGTGGTTTCCCACTTCTCCTCCAGGCGTATGCCGGGATGGTACCTAACTTAAGGCCACGGCCGCTTCCTTCCCTCTTCCTTGCCTATCCCTTCCAATCTTCCCATCCTTCCACAAGGCCCCTGTTCAGCATAGCAGGTGAGGCCGCCTGGGCGAGGTACTGGTCATTCTCCCCCGTTGAATCCCCCCGACCAAGAGTCTGAAGCTCCAGGACACTGCCCTTGAGGCGGTAGAGGTGGGATCCCTCGCTGAGTTTGAGGGAAAAACCGAACCTGGAGGGTAAACAGATGATGATGATGATATACAGTCCGCCTCTATGGTGTAGTGGTTAGCGTGATTAGCTGCCACCCCCGGAGGCCCGGGTTCGATTCCCGGCTCTGCCACGAAATTTGAAAAGTGGAATGAGGGCTGGAACGGGGTCCACTCAGCCTCGGGAGGTCCACTGAGTAGAGGTGGGTTCGATTCCCACCTCAGCCATCCTGGAAGTGGTTTTCCGTGGTTTCCCACTTCTCCTCCAGGCGAATGCCGGGATGGTACCTAACTTAAGGCCACGGCCGCTTCCTTCCCTCTTCCTTGTCTATCCCTTCCAATCTTCCCATCCCTCCACAAGGCCCCTGTTCAGCATAGCATGTGAGGCCGCCTGGGCGAGGTACTGGTCATTCTCCCCAGTTGTATCCCCCGACCAAGAGTCTGAAGCTCCAGGACACTGCCCTTGAGGGGGTAGAGGTGGGATCTCTCGCTGTGTCCGAGGGAAAAGCCGACCTTGGAGGGTAAACAGATGATGATGATAAATAAATAAATAAATAAATAAAATAAACATTGATCCCGCATGGATGGGTTTTAAGAATTGCTGTGGAGTATGAAAACTTCTACCATCCACTTGTTTTCCATGACCTGGCTTTGAGGGTGAGAAGTGAGATGAACCACGGCCATAACTTCTATGTGTGACACAAGACTCAATGAGGTACATGCCGCCACAAAATGAAATTGCGTATTGTAATAGGAGTTCTGATACCGTTAACCCGCGAGTGGTCGCTAGCCGAAATGTAACGTGAGTGGTCGCGCGTGAGTTTTTCACTCACATTAAAATAAATATGACATTTTTTAGTTTTGTGGGGCGTAAGGTTGAAATTTACTACTGAAATGAAACGTAAGTTCTACCTTATATATTTTAGATAAAAATGAAATGATTAGCTCTGTGTGTGTGTGTGTGTGTGTGTGAGAGAGAGAGAGAGAGAGAGAGAGAGAGAGAGAGAGAGAGAGAGAGAAAGATGGCGTATAAATTTTAGCGCCGGGAGTGTCCGAGGAAAAGTTCGGCTCGCCAGATGTAGGTCTTTTTATTTGATACACGTAGGCGACCTGCTCGTCATGATGAGGATGAAATTATGATGAAGACACCCAGCCCCAGTGTCAGCGAATTTAACCAATTAAGGTTAAAATTCCCGGCCCCGCCAGGAATCGAACCCGGGACTTCTGTGACCAAAGCCCAGCACGCTAACCATTTAGTCATGGAGCTGGGCATGATTAGCTGTTTATTAAAGACACAAATTACTACTTAAAATAACATATGCAATGTACATAAAAATAACTTCCGTCCTGAAGTTGTAAAAAATAAAATCTCACACATGCATTATATCTAGTAATATTTATATACAAAGCAAGGTTTCTGAACACAATAACATTTTCAAAAACAAGAAGTGCTCATAATACAAATACTAACGCGTACAATAGAAGTAAGTTTCCCGCTCCACTTCAAAATAACACCAACGACATTAGTCGCGCGATGAGAGAAACTCTCACGCAGTGCGCACGGACATATAGGAACCTTTCTTCTGACTAGGGGAGGGGTTGCCTACCCTTCAAATGTGGATCGCTCTACTCACGACAGTTATAAACTCAGCTAGAAGAGGGAACAGCTACCTCCCTTTCATCACTGTGAAGTAATATTACAATAAAAATAATGTGAGAGAAAATATCATATAGCGACCACTTGCGGGTTAACGACCTCATTCTTGTAGCTCTATTACAGGCGGTAAGGTATAGTGTATTGTGGGGACTTACATAGTATTACTTTTTTTTCTTTTTGCTAGTTGTTTTACGTCGCACGGACACAGATAGGTCTTACGGCGACGATGGGACAGGAAAGGGCTAGGAGTGGGAAGGAAGCGGCCGTGGCCTTAATTAAGGTACAGCCCCAGCATTTGCCTGGTGTGAAAATGGGAAACCACGGAAAACCATTTTCAGGGCTGCCGACAGTGGGGTTCGAACCTACTATCTCTCGAATACTGGATACTGGCCGCACTTAAGCGACTGCAGCTATCGAGCTCGGTCATAGTATTACTTGATACGAGAAGTAGAAAAGAGGAAAAGTGAAACAGCATGATATTTTTCTGGGTAATTACCGACAAAAAGATCAGTGTTACGAATATAATGCATTCTTTGAGCTGGGAGACTTGAAACTAAGGAGACGAGCTGCACGACTGAGGAATATGTTCCGAACTGTCAGTGGAGAGATGGCGTGGAAAGAGGTCAGTTGACGAATAAGCTTGAGTGAAACTTTTACAGGTAGGAAGAATCATGAAATGAAAATAATGTTGGTATTTAAGAGGACAATTAGGGAAAAATGTTCATGTATACGAAGAGGAATTACGAATTGGAGTTATTTGTGAAGGGAAATGTTCGATTAATTTTCAAGTTATTTGAAATTATTTAAAGAAAGACTAAGTAAACAACGGATAGCAAATCTGTCACCTGGGAGTTAAACCGTCCATGAAGGAACAGTAAACGTTTTTGATTGATTGATTGATTGATTGATTGATTGATTGATTGATTGATTGATTGATTGATTGATTGATTGATTGATTGATTGATTGATTGATTGATTGATTGATTGATTGATTGATTGATTGATTGATTGATTGATTGATTGATTGATTTGCATAGTAGGAAGAAGAAAGAGGTGGAGAAGAATACGAAAAAGAAGTAGTCTTCTGTAATTTTGTGAAGTAAATTTGTATTTTCATGCTCAAATAAAATTTTTATGCTGTAAAATCCCTTGCGTAACAAATCTTAAAAGTTTGTGGTAAAAACTGAAAGCTTTCTGCCAGATTAGCCCTAAAGGTAATGTGGAGTGACAGTAACCCAACGTATGCTGTCGAAAGAACGGAGCGCAAACCAGCAATTAACATTAAGACTCCGCTTAGCATTTCCTAATGGTTAATCCATGTTTTGCAGCGCAGTGTACACCTCTGAAGGTTGAGATAATAACCTCACCATGTTACAACACATCCATTCATTATTCAATTATGCTGTTTGAGTAACATGACTTCAATACGATGCTAGGGCATTCACAACCGCAGCTATGGTACGGGATGGATTTCAACTTCGTGTCGCGTTGCTGGACGTGATTCGATTTGCCTCGCTTCTCCCATCCATTTGTTCTCCACGACCTGGCTTTGAGGGCGAGAAGTGAGACGAACCACAGCCATAATATTAAACTTCTATGTGCGACATAGGACCCAATGAGGTACATGCCGCCACAAAATGGAATGGCGTATTGTAACAGGAGTTCTGGTACTGTTCACGACCTCATTGTCATAGCTTTTCTTTTTTCTGCTCTGCACGTTGACTCTAAGCGTAGAGCTGTAGTGACAGGATAAAGGTATCATTTCTAACACCCCCTTCATAGTTGGGCGTCAGAGTCAAGGTTGTACGTAGAATGGATAGGGAAGATTATTGGCTTCGAAAATATTGTAACTGACATGTTTTAGTTCTAAGTCCTCTAATGGAAATTCATACTAGTTTTTCTATGTTGTTACATTTCATTCTAACAAGTATCATGATATTATTTTGTGATTGTTGGTCACCGATACCTTCCGTCAGTGAAGGTGATGGTGATTATTGCTTTAAGAGGAGGTCAACTGGACGGCCATCCTCTACACAACAATAATCAGAGAAAAAATGGAAGGGATCCGACACTTAGAAAAAGGAAGATATCCGTCAAAGGAAGACAAGGAGCGCGAAGGGCGTGAAAATGAAAGACTCCCTAGAATTCGCAACGTAATACCGTCGGAGTCGAAAGTACCAAGGGAGGTCGGATAGGATAGATGAAAGTGAGGAGCCTGGCACAAGTAAATAGAAGCATTTCCAGAACTCAGGTAAGGGCCCCGTGGTCACCAACCTAAGCTCCCAAGATTAGAGCGCCTTGAGAACCTCTTAGACGCCACTTACGACAGGCAGGGGATACCGTGCGGGGGTGTTATTGTAGTGCCCCACCCACAGGGTATACTTTCCGTCATTTCAAACCTACGTCCAGCCTCAGGATGAAGTATTTATTGTACAGCGACTTTTTGAGGTTTAAATACAAGAATGGGGCGTAAATCATGGTAACCTTTATTTCCTCACAGTTGCACGGTGCTACCATAGAATGGTTAGCATGAGACTTATCGTACACGGACAAAGCGCAAGATGTCGCTGCGTTGGACAGATACCACGCAGGTAATGGGACTGCAATAGTGAGCCAGGCCCCGTGCAGAAAAGGGAAGTGGGGTGGGAAGTACTGGAACGCCCGTCAAACCGAGTGGACCTGTCTCCGAAATTGACTTCATCCCCAAACTGCTTTGGAAACGGTTTGTGATACGAAAGGGCATTTCAAACACTCTGAAAAATGAGATTGAGGAATTCACACACGGTGATATACCCGACATCTCTCGCGTTGTTGGCAATATGTTGTTGACAATCTAGAGGACGAGTTTCAGGGTTAACTGCAAAGGTTCCTGCATTAAATATTTGCCATGACTTATGCCCCCACCCTGATTATTCGTTGACCTCATTATTGGGCATGGTTTCCCCGTTGACTTAGCACTGTCTTTCTATATGTTTCTCTGCTCTTCTCAATGCTCATCGCAGGGACAAATCGATAGGTAATTGATGTCACCTATCCATCTCTTGGCTACTCTGTGGTCTTTCCCTCTATTTTTCCTTCCACAAAGGGTTTATCAGAACTGCTTCATTCCCGTGTCAAAATATGGCAAAAAACTTGTTGAATATTTTGTTTGACACAGAAAGAAAAGGACTCAAAGACACTTAATTCCTCGATGATGGATGCATTAGTTGTTCGGGTGGCTCAAGATATGAACCTCATTCTACACTAATATCTCATTTCAAAGGCACCAAAACACTGTCCAAGTCTCACAGCCGTATGGGAAGAATGACAACACAAGCATTTCATCCTGGTGTATCTTGTCATTGCCCAGTTTGGCCAAATTTTCGTGAATTTTCCTATTACTGTAAAACTCCTCCATGATGATCCTTTCCTTAACCTCTTATCTGAGACCACTGTGACTTTGATTGTCGATCCTAGATATATAAAGTCATTCACTGTCTCCATATCTCTCCACAGGCCAGTGAGCTGACCCTGAGCTGGTCGGTAAAGTACCGTTTTCACCAGTGGTTTAACATCCCATTAACACATCGAAGGTTTTCGTCGAGAGTCGGGAAGGTAGCGGCCGTTCTCTTAAATGAGGTACAGCCCGAGCATTTGCCTGGTGTGAAAATGGGAAACCACAGAAAACAATCTTCAGGGTTCCCAACAGTAGAGTTTGAACCCACTATTTCCCAAATGCAAGTTCATAGCTGCGCACCCCTAACCGCACGGCCAACTCGCTCGGCTAACATCTGTTTAATGGCGTTCGTGATTTCACCCCTAAAATAGCAGGTTTCATTTGAATATCTCCAGCCGTTTATGTTTTTTCGGAACACAGCACTTAAGAATACTGCTTCATCTCTTGATGGCTGCTTGCTTGTCACCAATAAGGACACCATCGTTATCTTCCACCACCCAAGTACGAGTTCTAAATTCAGGGGTGTTGCTTTGTATCTGCGCACACACACAGAGTACGAATTGTGAATCGACTACTCTACACGTCCGTTGTGTTTATCGACAGAGAACTTTATACTTATTTACATCTTGAATGGTTTGGAGCCCATTTATCTTCAGATATTTTCACTCCTCGATAAATCGCAGAGTGGAGCGTGATAAGCATGGTTGTTTTGCTCTTGACGGTTACTTCTCTGACTGTGGGAAGAAATAAGAAACTGGCTCTTTCCTTGCCGTAACACTGTTTGGTTTTGAGTTTATTTATTATTTTTAATGCTATTTGTTCGGGGCGTAGACCCATGTTGATCGTTTGCCCCTACTGGCACCATATTGTATGAACCTGCGTGTAATTGGAATGACGGTAGTGTGGAATGTTGTGTGTGAGGAAAGGAAGATTAAGGACGTAACAAACACCCAGTCCACAGGCCAGGGATATTAATCATTACAATTTAAAAACCCCGACCCGGCCGGGAATCTAACCCGGGTCCGCTGGGTGACAGGCGAAAACGTTGCCCCTACATCGCGGGGCCGGACTTTTGAGTTTATAGTAGGGCCTCTGTTATCCATAGTTTTTTTTTTACCGAAATACCGTGTAACCGAAACGACCGAAAATAAATATTTTTGGTAAAAACGAATCGAAGGAATATTGTTTGCTATGCTATGTTATGTTACTACAAAGAGTGGAGGAACGGAATACTCGGACTCTGAACTTGAGTGCTTCCTTCCCTTCTCTATTGCCAACTCAGTTCGTTATGATTCATTCATTAGTTCCATGGTTTGCTGCGTTAAGTTATGACAATGGGGTGAGTAACGGAATATTTGGATTTTAATCTTGAGTGCCTCCTTTCCTTCTCTATTGCGAATACAGTTTGTTTTTAGCTCTTTCATTAGTATCACTGTTAGCTATGTTATGTTAAGACACAGGGGATGAGTAACGAAATATGTGGACTGCCTTGACTGCCTCCTTCAATTCTCTGTTATCAACTCAGTTGTAATGTGACGAATCAAATCCTTCTGACGGCCTGCTAATGAAACGGTAGTGTGACATAGTGGCTACAAAACTATGTGAAAAGAAAAACCAAAAGAAAGTAGAAGTGCAATATACCCCGTATAGGTAGGCCTGTATGCATAATAGAACGTGGTTTGTTCAAAGCATGTGCAGTAGTTTGCGTTTATTAAAATATTTCGTTAGCATTGTATATGTATTGTCTTGATTTACTTTAATATAAAACGCCAAATACTTTCTTAACTGCAAAATGATATTTTAATTATCATCGGAAATTTTCATTATCCGAAACCACCTTTCTCACTTCGTTCCGGTAAACAAAGGCTCTGCTGTGATTCGCAATTTCATTACAAGAAATATACGGTCGCTATTTCTCACCTACTCTCGTGACTTTCCTGACTGTTCTTTCTATGCACCTGTAAGCCATTTCACTTTTTTTCGATGTCAACAGTATTCATCACTCCATTCGTTACGGACTCAGAGTTCACACTGGCTGGAGTACGCCACTCTTCCACCAGGATAAAGCGCGTCAAGTGTTTGTGCAGAGCAAAACACCAAGCATTACGACCAAACGACACAGCCAACCTGGAAAATACGTCTCTCAGATTGTCACTAGATAAGAGCATAATACTTCTTCTATCCCTTAGCATTTTTCCCTCACTGACTGATTGTCGGCACATCCGCCTCCATTTGGTCCGATCGAAGGCATCTTCATGGATAACGCTCACATACTCACGTCCTCCCTGATACAGTTCATCCACCATTTCTTGGGTCTAGCACGCGGTCTACTTGGTCAAGACGCATGGCTGCCCTACCACTGAGTCGCCATTGCTACGTATCACATGTCCATAGCAACCAAGCCTGGATTCTACAGTTTCGCCCTATTTGGCACAACTCCCATCCTTCGTCCAACGTCATTGATTATGGCATGGCCAAATCGCGTTAGTCCAAGACACCACCGGATTATTTGCATTTCCATAAAGTGCACAACCTGCTCGAGATTTGCTGCTGCTGCTGCTGGTCAACATTCTGCCGGGCGCACTACAGTTCTATACAACTTCGACTTAAGAACTAAGATAATACCAGTTACATGGCTAGTTGGAACTCTGGTACTTTCCCGTTCGCGTAACTTGAGTTTTTGCAATTCGAGGTAGGGTCATTTCCAATTAGCGGTGATAAACAGGGCCGTACTTTATATCTAGGCCCCAAAAGTGCAAATTAAAGCTCATAAGTTGTAACGAATGAAAGGAAGTTGGAAAGGAAGAAGGAATGAGAGAAAAATGTTTAAGTATAGTGCCTCCTTTGCTCAGTGGTACGCTTCAGATGAACTGCGGTTCATGACTTTGATTTGCTTCCCGTTGGCTAGCCATACAAAGGTTCTCATCTTCCCACAAACGATGCACGGAGTGTGTAAACACTGGGAACCAAGTAAACGCAATAAAGGGACGGAATGACCTCGCCTTGTTGCCCCGGGGTGAAGTTATCAGTAGCACACACACATATATAAAAATATATACACATCGGAGCAATTTATCTGCTCCAGAAATATTCATGACTAGTGAGGCGCACAAACCCCTGAACAGTCACAAAAATTACATTTATGCAAATCCGAAAATAAAACACACATATTCTGAAGATGGAAGTTATAAAATTATGTTTTATTTGACAGATAACGATATTTATGAAGATTGCAATAGTTCACTCTATTTCAAGAGCGACAGTATACGTTGCATTACATTCACAAAGGGGAAGTGAAGTTCATGTAACTGTAAGAATGAACTCACCGATTATAAATGTTATCGACAAGGCCTTACGAGTAAAACTTTGGAGAATGTCTTAGAAATATGTTATTTTAAAATTGTTTATTGCGATAAGTATATAATTATTGTTGCTTTATGGAACCAAAATTTGTGGTCAGTGGACCAAAATTGTTATTTATTTATTTATTTATTTATTTATTTATTTATTTATTTATTTATTTATTGATAATTGGCCATCTAGGGACCATGATAAGTTTCATAACATATTCTGGCGTTTACTCAGTTTTCAATTGACCCAGTAGGTTTTCTTTGTTTATTAGCTCGCTGTGTCGAACACGGCGTTCATGCGACCACATTGCACCAGTTGTCCACTTCATATCCCGGAAAGTCCCAAAAGTCACAATGCTTGTTCTGAAAAGATCCAGTTTGTAAGCGTCTTCTGGTCAGAGGCTCATTTCTTCGAGGTCTTTCTTGGCATTAACGTACCAAGGAATTTTTTTTTCCAGTTTTGAGTAAAAAGTGTCAAAAATACGTTTTTTCCAACGAAAGTCGTCCATCCGTCGTAGGTGACCGGAGACGCGAGCCCTGCGTTTGCACGTGTCCGTGATCTTCTCTATCTTAGAGTAGATTTCTTGTCTGGATTTTCTTATGTACATACCATTTTTGTAGTTTGGGCCTAGAATGTTGTGGAGAACCTTTCTCTCTTTTTATTCTTACTTAGCGAGCGCACATTTTCGGGAGAGGATAAGGCATTTTGACGCATAGAGAGATACCGGCTTGATAAAAGTGTTATAATTGTGAATTTCGATATGTATAGAAAAGCACCTTTTGTTATATATGTTCCGGTTGGTTTGGAAAGCTACCTCCATTTTAATTTTAATTTTAATTTTAATTTTAATTTTAATTTTAATTTTAATTTTAATTTTAATTTTAATTTTAATTTTATTGCTCTGGCAGCTAAGGCCACTGTACCTAGTCCGTTTGATTGGATCCACTCACGAACTTATGCACGCGGTTTATTTTTCCATATTTGGTGTTCAGTTGGATTGTGTTTTCTTTGATGTTTGACATTACTTCCGTCTTTTGAAAGGATGTCTTCGAGCCTGTTTGTTTTGCTACCTCTTTCAGCACATTAATTACTTCTGTTGCAGTTTCAGAATATTCTGTCATTACTAGTATAACGTCCTCAAAAGCTAAGGAGTTAATTTTTTCTCCATTTTTCTTCGTCCCACTCCTTAAAGGTCTGAACAAGTTTCTACCTTGTAGTATCTGACGCCACTCCTCTATTACTTTCTCCAGTACGCAGTTGAACGAGAGTGGTGAGAATCCATCTCCCTGCCAAACATCCGTTTTAATTTCAAAGGGTACGGAATAGCATCCATGGAATTTTACATTGGGGGTGTATTATGATTATGATTATTATGATTATTATTATTATTATTATTATTATTATTATTATTATTATTATTATTATTATTATTATTATTATTATTATTATTATTATTATTATTATTATTATTATTATTATTATTATTATTATTATTATTATTATTATTATTATTATTATTATTGTACCGGGCGGTACACCTCCACGCCGCTAATTTAAAATTTGCGCCAGTTGAAACTCCCCTACTGGAGGAAGTCTGAACTTTATTTAAGGTGTTAATTTTCAAGTTTCTCAGAAGATGTCACAACTTGGAAATTTTGAAGTTTCTGAACTGGGTCGTTTTCGATTTATTTTTGTTTTACCTGTAGTAAGAAGTGTGAACTTTCTCTTCTAGAGGACACTACTGAAGAACTACAATAGTGCACCCTAGTGCGAAGTGAAAGAACTGTTTTTTGGAGAAATTTTTATTTCAAAAGTTTGTTTCTTGTTAAATTTCTTTCTGTTATTGTTTAAGTTGGCTGTATAACCCTTTCTTTCCCCTTGTTTTGAATTTAGCCAATCTCGAATTTCTTTAATTAATTTATAACCAATCAGGTGTATCTTCCCCAGAGGGGATATATTGCTTAACCCTAGCCAATAAAGTTTTTGTGGGAGGGTGTTCTCATTCCTCAAACGCCTCGAACTTTCCGCGAGAGTATATAAACTGCTGATTTTAGGGTCTCCGGGCCACTTCAGTACCATCTTTCAGTGTGTAAAGTACATAGCAGGGGGCGGGAAGCGCCTCTTTCTTCGGACAGCAGTTCAACAAACAGGTAATGGCCGTATAATAACTTCTTTTCTTGCTAGCTCAGCAGTTTAACTCTCGGGGCGGGTCCGAAGCTTTTCCTCCATGTAACTTTTCCCTAAAATGTAAAGACTCTTTGTATCTATTCTCTTTTAAGCTACATATTGGGATAGAGAGTGCTTAACCCTCTCGAGCTCCCACTCATATTGTTTTGAGGTGAACTTACTTCTCACAACCGATTCTTCCTTAATGTAATGTAAATTGTTCTTTTCTAAAGTCACCTCTGTAGTATGGGATTAGCCCTTGCATTAGCGGCCTTTAGCCAGATTAGGTTTTAAACAAAATGTATTAGGAGTGCAGATCGCCTCCTCTCAAATTGTTATTTTAGAGGTCATGTAATTAACCTTTTTCTCACCTAATAGGCCTCAGTAGGTTGGGTATTTTACCCCTGTGTCTATGTCCTTAGAGGACAACTTGAAGGTGGAGTTTGGTGTGGCCTTTGATAGGCTTAAAGTTGAGAGCGAGTGGCTCTTTCTCGAAAATTGAGTGTTGTATGCCTCGAGGAGGCTATTCTGTGTAATTTAGAGCAAGTGCTCCTGGGCATGAATGGGGTTTTCTGCCCCTCTGTTAAATCTTGTTTTGAGGTAAAGTTGGGCTAGTTGCCCAAGAATTGTGAGTTCGGGGCTCGAAGCCCAAATCCTGTAAATACTGTAATTGTACTTTTGTTGCCTTGCTACTCTGTACCTGCCATTCGTGTTATTTCTGAATTTTGGAAAGAAAATATAACCTTGTTAAATTTTAAATTAACTTTAATTTCGTAGCCTGAGACCCGTTTACCCCCGCACCTTCTTTCACCTCTACCTACCACAAAAATACGGTAACAATTATTATTATTATTATTATTATTATTATTATTATTATTATTATTATTATTATTATTATTTTATTATGTGCGTATGGACCCAATGGATCACGCAAAGCTCTAACGATTCTGTTTTCTGAGTTGCCAAACAGCTCTCATCCTTTCTCCGTGGATCCTTTTTCGTTCTTCTGTCCACTTTGCTCCAGTCTTCTTTTTCACTTCGTTCTCTGGTTGCACTTTCCATCCATTAATTTTTTTCCTATAAAGGTTTCTGTCCGCGGTGTCATTTGGGTTTATCTGGGCTTTTTCCAGATCCTTCTTCACTTCTAGTACCCATGGAATATTTTTTAGTTGTTCTATGTAGGTGAGAATCTTGTGTGTCAGTCTACTTGCCGGCAATCTGTGGACGTGCCCATAGAATTTCAGACGTCTTTTGCGGATGTCTGCTGCAATGTTGGAATGCTCTTCTGTCTCTCTGCGTAACCTCAGTCTATATCCATCTTCTGTTTTTCGGGGACCGAGAATTTTCCTCAGGATTCTCCTTTCTTCTTTTAAAATATTTTCTAGGTCACCTTTCCCGTTTAGTGTAAGGGTCTCACTGGCATATAATACTTCGGGCTTTATTACTGTATTATAGTGTCTGATCTTTGCAAGGCGGGACAAGCACTTTTTATTGTATATGTTGTGAACCCTACAGTAGGCTTTCCGAAATTTTTGTAGGCGAATTTTCTGGGCAACCTTCTCGCCTCCCGTTGGTTCAAGTATTTCTCCCAAGTACTTGAAGTGTGGTACTCGGTTGGTTTGCCCATGTGTCGTGTTCAAAGTTTGGATGTCAAGTTTTGAGCAGAAGAACTTGGTCTTTTCAAAGGAAATTTGTAGGCCAACCTTTCCAGCACATTCGCTAAGGGTTTCAATTTGTTTAACGGCTGTGAATACATCATCTGTAAGTATGGCCAGGTCATCTGCAAAAGCGAGGCATGATATCTCAATACCGTCTTTGGGTCGTCCTAGTCGTATGGGGCGCCAGTATCCCATGTCTTTCAATACCTTTTCCCACTCGCGGATGACTTTGTCTAGGACGAGGTTGAAAAGAAGCGGAGATAAGCCGTCACCTTGTCGGACGCCAGTTTTAATCGGGAATGGTTCAGAGATCTCCCCCATGAATTTAACTTTGGAGATAGTGTCAGTGAGTGTTGCCTTGATGAGGTTGAGGGTCTTGGAATCAAGCCCCAGTTCCTCAAGAATAACGAAGAGAGACTGTCGATCAACCGAGTCATACGCTTTCCTGAAGTCAACAAAAATGCAGATGACCGGTTTGTTCCTCAGTGCTTTGTATTTAAGTGTTGCCTTCAAGTTGAATATTTGTTCTGTACACGAGCGACCAGGGCGGAAGCCTGCTTGATATTCGCCAATACTTTGTTCAAGTTGTTCTTGCGTTCTCTTCAAAAGGCAAGCTGAAAGAATTTTGTAAGTCACTTGGAGAAGAGAAATGCCCCTGTAATTGTTTACGTCGGTCTTATCTCCCTTTTTGTGTAATGGGTGGATGAGGGCGCATTTCCAGTCCTGAGGTAATTCTTCCGATTGCCAGATATCTGTGATGATTTGAGTGAGCTCCTTGAGGGAGTTAGGTCCAAGATTTTTCAGAAGTTCCGCAATGATGCCATCTTCTCCGGAGGTCCTATTGTTTTTAAGTTTGAGGATGTGGCCGCGGATTTCTTCCTCTGTCGGTGGTGGAGATTCTGGGAAAGTGTGACTTGGGGGTTCTTGAGGGAATCTTGTGAGGGGCTCTGGACAGTTGAGGAGATCAGCGAAGTAAAGTGCTAATTCCTGACAATTATCTTGATTACTGAATGCAAGTTTTCCATCTGATCTTTTGAAAGCCAGGTTTTGAGGAGCATACCCACGGACTTGTCCTCCGAATTCCCTGTAGAAATCTCGTACATTGTAGTTACGAAAGTTGTCTTCAATCGAGTCCAGTTGTTGCTTCAAGTGTTTTCTCTTGACCTGCCTGATGATTTTGGCTACTCGTTTTCTAGTTTCATTGAAATATGTTTGGTTTTCTGGTGATTTCTTGCTGTTGTATTTCTGGAATGCTTCTTTTCGTTCCTTCAAGGCACGTTCACATTCAGAATTCCACCAAGGGTGTTTAGTATTCTTTTTCAGGGGAATTTCCTCTCGAGCTTTCTGGATGATTTTGTTGCGGAATTTCTCCCAGGTGCCTGCATGTTCCCTTTCCCACACTTCTTGCAGATTAGTATTTCCAATCTGTGTCGTATCAAACTTCGGTATTTGTGACCTCTTATGATGAATTTTCTTCGGGGTGAATTTTACTTTTATTCTCACTAGGTAGTGATCGGAATCGACGTTTGCTCCTCGGCGTACCTGTACATCGTGTACCTCTCTCTGCATGGGATGAGAGATGGCAATGTGATCGATTTGAAATTCACCGATCCCTGGAACGGGAGACCTCCAGGTCTTCTGTTTCCGTGGAGATTTTCTCAGAGAAGTTGACATGATTTTAAGATTGTTTTGTTGACACAGTTCAACGAGTCTCAACCCGTTTTTGTTAGTGAATTTGTGAGCAGGGAATTTGCCAACAGTTTTCTGATGTTCTTTTTCTTTACCAATTTGTGCGTTAAAGTCGCCCAGCAAAATTTTTGTATCCTCTTTTGGAATCTTCGCCATGATTTTCTCAAGTTTAGCCCAGAATGCATCAGTTTTTTGCGGTTCTTTTTTATTGTCCGCGTTAGTGGGTGCATGTACATTCACTATTGTATATTTCTTGTTAGCACATTGGATTCGCATTGTCATGAGCCGGTTACCTATGGGAGTAACTTCTTTTATTGAGTCTACAATACTTTTATGAACCATGAAGGCCATTCCTAGTAAGGGAGTTCCCTTACCAACTCTCCGCTCCGTTTTACTCTTGAAGATACGGTAGTTTCCATAATCAGCTGTGTCCTCATCAGTGAATCTCGTTTCCTGCAGGGCAAGTATCTGAATTTTCTGTTGATCTAGTTCTGTTGCAAGATTGTGCAATTTACCAGGTTGGATTAAGGTATTTACATTGAACATGCCAATGTATGTGAAGGTTTTGGATGTTAGTTTGCCAGAGAACTCCGACTTTCTCTGCGTTCGTGATTGCCTGGGTTCCCCAGAATCCGAATACCCAGTAGCCGTCTCATGACGGGTGGATTGGTTACCACCTGGGGTAATGCTGATTTTACTCTCACGAATCATCATAGCTTGTAATCAAAGATTGATCCAGTGTTTCCACTGGGAAATTAGGACCAGGGATTGCTAGTTCCTGGAACGTAACTATACAGCCGTACCTACTAGGTAAACAGACGCTGACCACTTCACCGCTCGATCCGAGTCAGACGCGAGGTGGATTTTATTTTTGGTTCTTCCGCCCTCTCAGCCATTGAGACATATGTCCTCTTCTGCCATCGAAGCCGTTGACCACAGTTCTAGTTTCCTCAGTTGATCCGCGAGTGCTTATTTGACTACGTCTTATTCACACTTGTCCTGTATATCTACAGGAGACTTCCCCTATTAGCCATTGGGACGCGCCGTGTCGGGGTTGAGGGCCCCATCCCAGTGTCTCACGCAGGGTTATGCTTAGTTCGTACTCAGTTCGGAACTAAACCCCCACGTGAGCTGACCAGGTAATAATGCATTATGCTGTCCATTACATATGCGTCACATTGCCAGGCTTAAAAATGGCTGACAATATAGTGGCCGGCAGTGTGGCCTTGGCAACGCTGATAGTAAAAGGAATATTGCATATCTTATTCGTGGTTTCTATGGAATTGATGACAAAGGAAACAAAATGAGTGCAGTTATATAAAAAATGTTCACTAGATATATGAAGTGACCTCTAGATCGTGTTATCTATGGAATAATTGTCGTATTTACCAATATGGCGGACATTTACGGCATGAAATTCATTTTAAATATTAACCAAAAACCCTGTTATATAACAACAGAATCACAAGATAATACTAACTCATTTGTAACACCACAAGTAGAACCACTATTATTCCTCGGAAGCCATAAAAGAAGTACAGTTCTTCTGTATAAGCTGACAAATGACGCAGCACCATTACACATGATCTTACCCACTGGGCACGGATTATTATTATTATTATTATTATTATTATTATTTCAGGTAAATTGTGCCAGGTTATTGCGCGGTACATAACACGATCCCCTTTATTTCTTATACGGGCTGCCTGGCCGAGGCGGTAAAGGCGTGCTCGATTCGCCCGGAAGGACGTGGGTTCGAATACCTGTCAGGAAGTCGTAAAATTTAAGAAACCAGATTTCAACTTCCGGAGGCGCATATGTCCCTGAGGTTCACTCAGCCTACACCAAAAGTGAGTACCAAGTTAATTCCTGGGGGCAAAGGCGGTCGGGTGTAGAGCTAACCACTCAACCCCATCACGTGCCGAGGTTAACAAGGGTGGAAGCCTTTACCTTCAACTCCTTCATGGCCTGTACGGAGGTGACTTTGCTTTGCTTTATCTCTTATACACAGTATGTAAGTTTATAAATGAAATAATACAAGGTGAACAATGAAGATTTCCTGAAAGAACACTAAGTATGAGGTAAATATTATTTACAGAAATGTTAAACCAAGTAAATCATACAATAAAATAGGTAGATAGTCATATATTAGTTCATTTGATGAAATTAATGAATAAATCTCAACGATTATTTTGTAATGTAATAAAAAACAATACCTTAAATAACTATATGTCTACATGGACTTAAAGTGAGATAAAATAAGCTCCTATCAGTTTCTTCTGTGGTTCAATTTCTAAGGAAATCTGTAAATAATAGGGGGGCCTCTTAATTCATATTGCATGTGCAAGAGGAAAATTCCGGTGCTGAATATTCGCAAAAACTTACTGTTCACTTGGTATTTACCTTGGAAGTCTGTTTAAACGTCCATACGCTGCGAAAATCGGCATTTCAAATTCATAACACAAACTCCATCTATTTATTTAGCACGTGGTGCACTGCTCACTTACTTACACTAACTGGTCTTCAATGTTTTGGTACGACCAATATGGCGACCGCGTGTATCTACTGGCTTCACCTCAGACGCCACATCACCCACTCTATGTTATTGTGAGCTGGAGCAGCCTTGCCTCACATTTTTCTTAACCTAAGTACTATTGCTGTTTGCAATCAGTACTTCCACTGTAATCTGTACAGATCGTAAGCTAGTAGTAAGCTCAACCTATAGTATTGTAAGCCGTAGTGTTAAGCACTGGAAATAATTAAGTTGTGTGTGAATATGTATATTATGATACTGGATGTAGAATGTTAAAACAGTAGTATTTCCTGTAATATTTTTTTTCTGTGGAATTACTTGTTGAACTCTTGTTGTTATTGATGTTGTTGTTGTTGTTTTTGTCATACTGTAAAATTTTGAAGTACTTAAGGTACGTGTAAATTTGTATATGACGGTGTTGTAATGTTAAGCTAGTAGTAAGCTCATACTATAGTACTGGAAGCCGTAGTGTTAATAACTTGAAATACTTAAGTTTATGTGAATTTGTATATATGATGCTGGATTTAGAAAGTTAAACTAGTAGTATTTCTTGTAATATTTGCTTTCCACGGAATTGCTTGTTGTACTCTTGTTGTAGTAGTAGTAGTAGCTGTTGTTGCTTTTATTGTGTAATAATGTTTAAATTTACTTGATTATCACAGTACTGTAAGTGATCATGCCACCGGGATAATTACGAATTGCGATGTATTTGTAAATAATAATAATAAAAATGATAGGGTATCTGCCACCTGGGCGACTGCCCTAAATGCAGATCAGTGGTGATTGATTGTACAGTCGTACAACCGATCATCTCTATTTCCAGTCTAAGTCAATAAAAAGATAGGGTTTTGGAAAACGTCTTCCAGTTCACATTACCAAACGACATTTCGATGTCAACTAGGAGAGATATTTACACTCCCCCAAATTGTTGTTTACAGACTAATTACCGGTAATCAAAAATCGAAGTTGCTTCTAATAATGCAATGGTTTTACGTCCCGCTAACTACGTTAACTATTTTCAAAGACGTCGAGGGAACACAATATTTTCATGCAGTAGTTCATTTAACTGTCGGTAAACGCGCGGGCACGAGGCTCTTTTATTTGAGCATCTTCAAATACCACAGAGCTACCTGGAATAGAACTTGCCGTCTTGAGTTCATAAAGAGTGCCCTATTGCCGTTTGAGCCGCTCAGTCAGGCTCAACTAATCTTCTATTGCTCCTTTTCAAGTCATAACAGTCAAAATAGTCTCAGAGATCAATTATTATTTAATTTTGTTTTACTGCGTCTTTAATTTAGAAGTAACAGACATGAAAGTAGCAAGAATGAATGCTGGTACAAACAGGTGGGAACAATGGCAGGAGGGTATTCGGAATGAGGAGATAAAGGCTAATTTAGGAATGGACTCGATGGATGAAGCTGTACGCATAAACCGGCTTCGGTGGTGGGGTCATGTGAGGCGAATGGAGGAGGATAGGTTACTTAGGAGAACAATGGACTCTGCTATGGAGGGTAAGAGAAGTAGATGTAGACCAAGACGACGATGGTTAGACTCAGTTTCTAACGATTTAAAGATAAGAGGTATAGAACTAAATGATGACATAACACTAGTTGCAAATCGAGGAGTGTGGCGACGTTTAGTAAATTCACAGAGGCTTGCCAACCGAACGCTGAAAGGCATAAAAGTCTATAATGATAATGTATGTATGTATGTATGTATGTATGTATGTATGTATGTATGTATGTATGTATGTATGTATGTATGTATGTATGTATGTATGTATGTATGTATGTATGTATGTATGTTATTATTGTGGATATATATATTGAAACGGTAACGCCCTACGAGCATTCACGTTTCATTCTTTTATTAAGTGGAGCTCGCTAATACCCGACCGTAAGCTTGCGCCGAGCGCACAGGCATAGTGGAAACTGCGAGCAAGTTCGCGACTTTCTAGAACACCGGCCAAGGACAAGCGACGTCACGCAGAAGGTTCCTTCGTGTTCCATTGCTGCATGAACGAAATATAAGCGAGTCGCCAGCCTGGGGTAAGGCAGAATGTAAGCAGAGAGCCTGCAGTAAAGCAGAGGGAGTGCGCGGTATGCGACGGCAGTGTGCTGAAGGCAGAGAGTGGAGTGAGTCGGCAGTAAGCCGTGAGTCAGCGAGCGTGTGCAAGTAAGCCGTCGCGACATAATTCGTCTCTCGATCCGGCTGTATATTTGAATTCGTTTAAAGACTGTGTTCTCGCCAGCTTGAATTCATTTAAAGACTGTGTTCTCACATAAACTGTGCCAGCTTTGAATTCGTTTAAAGACTGTGTTCTTGCATTAATTGTGTCAGCTTTGAATTCGTTTAAAGACTGTGTTCTCGCCAGCTTGAATTCATTTAAAGACTGTGTTCTCACATAAACTGTGCCAGCTTTGAATTCGTTTAAAGACTGTGTTCTTGCATTAATTGTGTCAGCTTTGAATTCGTTTAAAGACTGTGTTCTCGCCAGCTTGAATTCATTTAAAGACTGTGTTCTCACATAAACTGTGCCAGCTTTGAATTCGTTTAAAGACTGTGTTCTTGCATTAATTGTGTCAGCTTTGAATTCGTTTAAAGACTGTGTTCTCGCCAGCTTGAATTCATTTAAAGACTGTGTTCTCACATAAACTGTGCCAGCTTTGAATTCGTTTAAAGACTGTGTTCTTGCATTAATTGTGTCAGCTTTGAATTCGTTTAAAGACTGTGTTCTCGCCAGCTTGAATTCATTTAAAGACTGTGTTCTCACATAAACTGTGCCAGCTTTGAATTCGTTTAAAGACTGTGTTCTTGCATTAATTGTGTCAGCTTTATTTCATTTAAAGACTGTGTTCTTGCATTAACTGTGCCAGCATTAATTTCGTTCAAAGACTGTGTGAAAGCAGCGGTAGTATTTCTAGCCAGCCCCAATTTCATTTAAAGACTATGTCTATCCGTTGAACTGTGTTGCATTATGATCTTAAGTGCCAGTGTTAATCTGAAAATTACGACGCACGGGAATTTGGACTATCATTTATTTCAACAAATGTATTATGCTGGTGGAGTACAGTGTAGAGACTGTACTCGATAAATTTAATTTTCTTTATGAAGTGCTTGATCACCGCACCTCGGAAGGTTCTAGATTGTTTCATTTGCGTATTATTCCCAATACGAACTGTGACTCTAACTTTATCCTTGCTACTGTGGGAACTATTTCGGCGTGCTTCGCCATAGGGAAGTGTCACACCAGTACCCCATGACGTCAAATGTGGAAGCTCCACATTTCCCCGTTCCTGCCTCTGGTTCGAGTCATCAACACTAATACAAACACCAACGACGGAAGACGACGCCGACGCCGACCGCAAGACGACGCAGCCGCCGCGGAACAACGTCCTCTTCACGCCCTCAGGGACAAATCTACAATTCAGCTATGAAAGGTGACATAATTATTTGCCTATTTATTGAATAAACTGAAGGATCCACTTAATCATGAATTTTTCTTTCACTACCCTTCTCTCTTACTCTCTTAGCATGGGCCGTACACGCCTTGTCGTTCCTCATGCTCTCCGATAAACTGAAGTACGGGCGTTCCTGTTACAGAGAGAAGGTAGTGAATAGTGGCACCCGTGACGTTGGGGCCAGATTAAAGAGAGTAAAGTGATAAAAATTAACTTTGAAATCAGTGATATCTTAACTTACCAATTCAAATAAAAGTGCATAGTACGTACGTTAATTCCAGTTCAGTGAATGTGTTAAAATTTTACGAAGTTCAATTCAATGACTTTGACGAATTTTTAAACTTTTGGCACAGAACTCTGATTAAGTTTATGGCACAAGTGATTATTTTTTTTTCTCTTGTTATGTAAAACATTTCAGGCGTAATATTTATGCACAGTCTCATATAAATTTTTGATATTTATGTCAGTGAAACATTGAACTTTACCATTGGACAATAATGGTGATATTTAATTTTATGCACAAGTGTTTGATATTTTGTGTTGGTGAGATTTTGAACTTTACCATTGGACAATAATGGTGATATTTAATTTTATGCACAAGTGTTTGATATTTTGTGTTGGTGAAATTTTGAACTTTACCATTGGACAATAATGGTGATTTTACGTATGAAGTGAATGATTGTATTTTCTGCATTTTGTGAAAATAACTACATTAATATGGAAAACATACTAGCTGCCATTGAGGCTTTAAAAATCAGTCTAAATGACAGGATTACGGAAAGTAACACTAATCTCGGGCGTAGGATTGCTGAATCTAATAACACTTTAGGAGCTCAACTTAAAGAATCTAACGCGGCCTTGGAAAGTCGTATGGAAGCCACTAAGGCTAGTATAGGTCAACTTAAGGAGTCTAATGAAGTAACTAATCGTAATATCACTCAACTAAGGGAGGCTAATGAAGTAACTAATCGTAGTATCACTCAACTAAGGGAGGCTAATGATGCCAACATTGTAAAATTGACAGAATCTGTTGATCAAAAGTTTGCAGAAGTTAATAATAATTTGGAACGTAGGCTCAATAGTGCAGGTGCCGAAATTGAAAAACGATTTAAAGAATCTAACAAAAGAATGGATTCTAAGTTTACGGAAATAAATGAAAGATTAACACGTGACTTAGAAACCATTAAGCAAGATATAAAATCACAAGTGGCGGAGGACTTAAAACTCGCTTTCCCGTCTTCTTCTCAGGAAGTCCTTAAAGAAGTAGAAAGCTTAAAGGAAGAATTTCAAGAATCCCATGCTCAATTATCTCTTGCGCAAACTAAAATCGCGTCTATTCAAGACAAACTTCATGAATCTGTTAAAAATAATTTCGTGAAGTTGGGAAACGAAATTACTCTTCTGAAAAGTCAGCAAGAGGAGGCCGACAAACGTGTCAAGACTCAGTTAGATAATGCTCACACGCAGATTACTCGTATCTGTCGCGATGTAGCAGAAGTCAAGACCGACATAGAGAAGGAGGTCAAGGAAATTGAGAATTCCGTACAGGGGAAAATTAAAACCCTAAAACTTGAACTCCAAGGGGGTATAGAAGCTCTCAACAGCAAAGTATTGCAAATCGAACAGGATGTTTCATCATCTAGCCTTCACAACACTAGTGGAGAATCCATGAATGTTTCCACAATTTTTAAAATAACTGAGGAAAAACCAGCCAAATTTTCGGGGAAAGAGGAGTATACTGCTAAGGAGTTTCTCCTCAACCTCGAAGAGTTCTTTCAAGAAAATCACGTTAAGACCGACCGTCGTTTACGAATAGCGTCTCGATTGTTAGAAGGCAAGGCGTTAATGTGGTTTACCGCTTTTAAATTCAGCATTAACACTTACGAAGAGTTTAAGGAAGCCTTACTTAGACGATTTTGGAGTGCTGAGGCTCAGCACCTGATAAAACTTCAATTATACTCTAGAAAGTATAACACGTCCGTTAATTCCTCGCGATATTCGGATTATCTTATATCTCAGCTTAAAAAGATGCAGTTTTTCGATCCTCCTTTACCGGAGCAAGAACTTATTCAGGTCATAACGCTGCAATTTCCACCAAATGTTCAGGAAATATTGGTGGCAGCAAACGTCCAGGACTTGGAGCAGCTCGATGATGTCCTGAGGAAACTCGATACTGCGCACACTCAGAGCGCAGCAAAAGCAGGTCGAACCAAAGAAACTACAACCAACTTTACGGAAATGAAGACTCCGGTTCAAGTAAATCTAGAACCGCGAGAAGAAAGAGAAACTCGCCGAGATATTCCGTTTCGGTATAGAAGATCTAGGAATCGCCCCTACGAAGGGAGGGCTAAGTTTCAACCTGGACCTTCATGGAGGCAGGCAGCTAATCAACCCAATGATAATAGGAACTCCCAGCGGGAAGAATTAGAGAAACGTTGGAGAGAGACTACGGAATATGTAAGGAATAAGAACAGGGAAGAGGGCTTACCTGGAGCAGCTTCTTTGGAATACCAGGCAGAGATACAGAGAAGAAATGAGAGAACGGAAATGGATCCAAGAACTACGGGTACAAAAAAAAAACTTTGTCGAAGCAATAAAGAGACTGCCTGAAAACCCGGAGGGAGGAGAAGTAGTATGTAGCGCACTTATTAACCATTGGTATTTAGAGGATGCAGATTTACTATATGAGGATTCAACACCACGACAGCCTCAGATACAACGCGGCTTACCGATCATTATCATTAAGTTAGGCAATATGATTGTCCACTCTCTAGTAGACTCGGGATCGCAAGCCTCACTAATTTCGCAGAAATTAATAGATGTGGCGCAGGAGACGACCTACATCTCCATCTTGCCGGTTGCTCAAGTTAAGGTTAAAGGCATAGTTCCTGACAAAGCTATTAAATGCAAATTCCAAGCGTTTCTTGAGTTAGAAATTGGTGGTGTTAAGTTCCAACATCTATTTTTGATTTTGACACAAATGAAATTTGACTTAATTCTTGGATCAGACTTTCTCATTCAACATGGGGGAATCATTGATTATCCCGCTAATGTGATTAAATTTTTCCACGTCGAATCTGTAGGGCTACAGTTGGTTACTTATAATGACGTGAAGAATCCGGAATGTGAGACCCCGGTGGGCATAGTAGAAGGCAAGGTGAGCGAGGCTCCGCCTGTCGAAGAAAGCGTCCACGAAGAGGGGCGACCCGAGGAAGTGGGACCCGTAGAGGACCAGATGGCGTCCATTATCGATGATGAGTTTAACGAGGACCACTACAACTTCACGCTTTACGCCAATGTAGCTGAAAGCCCAGATTACGATGATGAAGTAATAAAGGCAATCCAAGAGCTTTTCAAGAAGTTTCCAGATGTATTTTCCGAGAAACCTGGAGTCATTAAGGGTTTCAAGCACCACTTAGATGTTACTGACACATCACCTTATAAGAAACGGCCTTATCCGATACCCATGAAGTACTTGGAAGAAGCACGGGTCATTATTAAACAGATGGAGAGTGATGGAATCATATCAAAATGCGTCACACCTTATATTAATCCTCTGGCTATAGTAAGAAAACCAAATGGTAATCTGCGCATATGCCTCGATGCGAGGGCTTTGAACGATAGGCTTGTGCTAGAATATGACCACCCTCCCCTTCTCCGGGATGTAATTAGGAGATTTCATAACATGAAAGTATTTTCTGCTATGGACATGGCTTCTTCATATTTTCACATTTTATTGGATGAAGATAGTCGGAAATTTACCGGATTCATCTTTGATAATGTCACTTATGCCTTTAACAGACTCCCTTTTGGCATTAAGAACTCTGGTGCAGTTCTTATCAGAGCCTTAGAGGAACAACTCTCCGATGAAGTAAAGGCAATCACCACCATTTATGTCGACGATATCATCATCGCGTCCGAGTCCCTGGAACAACATGTACGAGATGTCCATAAGGTGTTGGAGGAATTACAGACCAAGAACTTTAAAATTAACGCCAAGAAAAGCCAGTTTTTCAAAACTGAAGTTTTGTTTTTAGGCCATCTTATTGGAGGGAATGGGATCAAGCCCAATCCGGCTAAGATTCAATGTATTCTAGAATTTCCTAAACCCACAAGAATGAAACACATCAGGCAATTCTTAGGCCTCTGCCAGTTCTTCGCGCAGCATTGCCCTAATTTTACTGAAACGGTAGCACCCCTGCAGCAGTTATTGAGGAAGAACAACAGGTGGAAGTGGACTGATGTCTGCGATAAAGCATTTGTGGCGACAAAACAGATGTTGAAAGACAATGTTCAACTGGCCTATCCTAATTACGAGCTACCCTTTTATATTGAATGTGACGCCAGCCGCATAGGGATCGGTGCAGCTCTTTTCCAAATTGATCCAAGGGAACCTGAAGTTCGCATCTTTCTCTCGTTCATGAGCCGCAAGTTGAGACCCCATGAAAAGGCTTATACGATAACAGAGTTAGAAGCCCTTGCCGTAGTACATTCTCTCATTTACTGGAAGAAAATAATCTTTGGATATCCGGTGATCATTTGCACAGATCATCAAGCACTGACGTTTATTCTCAAGTCAGACATTACAAGCGAACGGATAACCCGATGGGCGCTGTTTGTACAGCAATTTGATATCACTGTTGTTCACAGGCCCGGAAGGAAAAATATCCTAGCCGACGCATTAAGTCGGAATCCGACAGATGAGGTTTCGATCCATGCGATTGAAGTCATGAATGAGGAAGACGAAGAGTTCTTGCGACGACTAAAGTATCTAGCGCAAGCTCAAGGAAGAGATCCTCTAAGCCATAAGCTGATTCGTTTTTTAAAAGGATTTATCCCTCAAGACGACGACGAGTATCCTCGTATATCTAGGATAGCTCAAAATTTTTGCTACCATGATGGCCTACTTCACAAGTACGTCGACCTCGCTAGAACAACAGATCGTATTTATGCCCCTCCTCGAATAAGGACTGCTATTATATGGCATTGCCATTCCATTTCTGGACACGCCGGTACGGACAAAGTCCTAAACCTGATTAGAGAAAGGTTTACGTGGGAATACTTACGCCGTGACATCCGTAACACCATTAGGACTTGTGATATTTGTCAAAGGATCAAGCCCAATAACAGGCTCCTCCGGGAATATCCACGACCTTTAATACCTGAAAAACCTGGCCAGATCTTCGCAATGGACCTATATGGACCTTTGCCCAAGGCGTTACGTGCCAACAGATACATTGTTGTCACCATAGATGCATTTTCTAAATACACTATGTTGCTTCCAATTCAGAAGGCAAATACCGGGAACATTCTCCGCAGGATCCGTCGAAACATCATTCCCGAGATGGGCAAGCCGGAATTTCTCTTAACAGACCATGGAAGTCAGTTTACCTCCATGGAATTCCAAGTTGCCCTGGAAGAACTTGAGATAAGGCATATCATGAACTCCATCCGACACCCGGAAGCCAACCCAGCCGAACGGGTTATGCGCGAAATTGCCAGATTCTGTAGATTGTATTGTGGACAACAGCATTGGAAGTGGGTTGAAGTTCTGCCCATTATGCAAAGGATCGTCAATACCACCATGCATGAGTCTATTCAGGACATCCCTTTGAGTGTACATAAAGGCCTCACCCCTGACAGACCTTGGGATCGAGTTTTGCCTGATCAACCTGACGCAGCAGTGAGCCAACAAGCTCGCATTACCAAGGCCCTTCGGCAATTACGACATGCTGCCCGAATCCGAGAAAAGAAGTTACGACATCACAAGTTTCGACAACCCTTACAAGTGGATGACCTGGTATTAATACGCAAGCCTGCAGTTTCGCACCCTGACCAGGGAATTTACGCCAAATTTTGTCCCTTGTTCATAGGACCCTTCAGGATACTTACCACACTAGATAATGGTGCCTACGAAGTAGGAAGGGCAGATAGCGACGTTGAGGGGATCTTCAACTCGGCCAATCTCAAGAAATACTTTACTAGGAGATGAGCGAAAAGAAAATCGCCCAACAATTTTCTTTTTCCCGAGCAGGGGGGGAGATGAAACGGTAACGCCCTACGAGCATTCACGTTTCATTCTTTTATTAAGTGGAGCTCGCTAATACCCGACCGTAAGCTTGCGCCGAGCGCACAGGCATAGTGGAAACTGCGAGCAAGTTCGCGACTTTCTAGAACACCGGCCAAGGACAAGCGACGTCACGCAGAAGGTTCCTTCGTGTTCCATTGCTGCATGAACGAAATATAAGCGAGTCGCCAGCCTGGGGTAAGGCAGAATGTAAGCAGAGAGCCTGCAGTAAAGCAGAGGGAGTGCGCGGTATGCGACGGCAGTGTGCTGAAGGCAGAGAGTGGAGTGAGTCGGCAGTAAGCCGTGAGTCAGCGAGCGTGTGCAAGTAAGCCGTCGCGACATAATTCGTCTCTCGATCCGGCTGTATATTTGAATTCGTTTAAAGACTGTGTTCTCGCCAGCTTGAATTCATTTAAAGACTGTGTTCTCACATAAACTGTGCCAGCTTTGAATTCGTTTAAAGACTGTGTTCTTGCATTAATTGTGTCAGCTTTGAATTCGTTTAAAGACTGTGTTCTCGCCAGCTTGAATTCATTTAAAGACTGTGTTCTCACATAAACTGTGCCAGCTTTGAATTCGTTTAAAGACTGTGTTCTTGCATTAATTGTGTCAGCTTTGAATTCGTTTAAAGACTGTGTTCTCGCCAGCTTGAATTCATTTAAAGACTGTGTTCTCACATAAACTGTGCCAGCTTTGAATTCGTTTAAAGACTGTGTTCTTGCATTAATTGTGTCAGCTTTGAATTCGTTTAAAGACTGTGTTCTCGCCAGCTTGAATTCATTTAAAGACTGTGTTCTCACATAAACTGTGCCAGCTTTGAATTCGTTTAAAGACTGTGTTCTTGCATTAATTGTGTCAGCTTTGAATTCGTTTAAAGACTGTGTTCTCGCCAGCTTGAATTCATTTAAAGACTGTGTTCTCACATAAACTGTGCCAGCTTTGAATTCGTTTAAAGACTGTGTTCTTGCATTAATTGTGTCAGCTTTATTTCATTTAAAGACTGTGTTCTTGCATTAACTGTGCCAGCATTAATTTCGTTCAAAGACTGTGTGAAAGCAGCGGTAGTATTTCTAGCCAGCCCCAATTTCATTTAAAGACTATGTCTATCCGTTGAACTGTGTTGCATTATGATCTTAAGTGCCAGTGTTAATCTGAAAATTACGACGCACGGGAATTTGGACTATCATTTATTTCAACAAATGTATTATGCTGGTGGAGTACAGTGTAGAGACTGTACTCGATAAATTTAATTTTCTTTATGAAGTGCTTGATCACCGCACCTCGGAAGGTTCTAGATTGTTTCATTTGCGTATTATTCCCAATACGAACTGTGACTCTAACTTTATCCTTGCTACTGTGGGAACTATTTCGGCGTGCTTCGCCATAGGGAAGTGTCACACCAGTACCCCATGACGTCAAATGTGGAAGCTCCACATTTCCCCGTTCCTGCCTCTGGTTCGAGTCATCAACACTAATACAAACACCAACGACGGAAGACGACGCCGACGCCGACCGCAAGACGACGCAGCCGCCGCGGGACAACGTCCTCTTCACGCCCTCAGGGACAAATCTACAATTCAGCTATGAAAGGTGACATAATTATTTGCCTATTTATTGAATAAACTGAAGGATCCACTTAATCATGAATTTTTCTTTCACTACCCTTCTCTCTTACTCTCTTAGCATGGGCCGTACACGCCTTGTCGTTCCTCATGCTCTCCGATAAACTGAAGTACGGGCGTTCCTGTTACAATATACAGTAAACATTAATAACAATATTATTGATTTTTACCTCCAAATAACTGCTTTTTACATATATTTTTATTATTATAAAATACATAATTATCATGATCTGAGGTACATTTGGATTTATTGCGAAATATCCAAAATAATATTTTGAAAAGTACTGCATTTCTGATCATACCGCGCAGTGTACAGTTAGCCTTCTTCCTCTTACCCGGAGGTCCTGGCCAGGTTGAGAATTTCTATCTGAATATGAGGGCTATTCAACATACATGCAGCCTATGTAATTACAATTGAGAAGCTATCTGAAGGTGGGATAGCGGCCCCATTCTAGGAAGCCAAGAATAACGGCCTAGATGATTCATTGTGCTGGCCGCACGGCACCTGGTAATCTGTAGGCCTTCGGGCTGAGAAGCGGTCACTTGGTAGGCCATGGTCATGAGGTTTGGTGTTGACCAGTGTGTTTGTGTTTGGTATATCTTAATACTAGTTAAATGAAATTCAGTAAGAAAACTGAATTTGTGCAAGTAACCTAAGATGAATTGAACTCTCTTGAATACTTATTATTATTATTATTATTATTATTATTATTATTATTATTATTATTATTATTATTATTATTATTATTATTATTATTATTATTATTATTGATTCGTTCCGGTCATCTAAGGACCACGTCATTTCTCCTTGAGCTTTAATGTTGGTCCAGTACTCCTTCATTCTTAGACAGTGTTGCTCCTTTCGCTCTTTCGTCCATGCCTTTCCAGTTTTCGTCTTCGGCTTTGGTTGGAAACTCTGATGTTCTTGGAATTTTTTCTTAAGTGGGTCACGCTCCTGGATATCTTCAGATGAGATCCCAATCTCCTGCAGATATTTCTGTACCTCACTCAACAGTGCCCCCTTTGCCTTTTTCTCTTGGAGGAAAGTGAAAATGCGGTTGGTTAACCGTGTTGACTTCATTCGGGCCATGTGTCCATACAAAGTAATCCTCCTTTTTTCGCATCACGTCGGTTATTTGCTCCACATGCGAGTACAACTTCTGGTTTGTTCCGTCTACTAAACACGCCGTTGTATTTGACTGGAAAGATTTTCCTCAAAATCTTTCTTTTCTTGGCCTCCAATTTCTCCATCATGCCTTTTTTGTTCATGGCCAGACATTCAGCTGCATATGAGAGCCTCTGGCCGGATGACAGTGCAATAGTGTTTGATTCTTACATTCAGAGATATAGATCTTTTGTTATAGACATTTGTAGGCAAATGGTAAGCAATTTCCATTTTATTCATGCGCGAAGCAAGGGCTTCTTTTTCGGACATGTTAGGTTTTATCCATTCACCAAGATACATAAATATTTCAACCCGCTTGACTTTTCCGTGAGTCCCTTCCAGTTCACATGGCGCCAGTTTAATGTTTATTATGAATTTCGTTTTCTCAAAGGAAATTTGGAGGCCCGCCTTCGCAGCTTATATTTGAAGCTGGTTGATCTGCTTCGTTGCCACATCCAAGGAATCAGCGAAACCGCGAGGGCGTCTGCAAATTCTAGACAGTCAATTGAAAGGTTCTTGTTATTGTGGCCTAGTCTGATTCCCCTTTTGACTCCTTCATAACTCATTTCTCTGCGCCATTCATGGATCACTTTCTCAAGAACGCAGTTGAACAACAGGGGTGAGAGACCATCTCCATGCCTAACTCCTGTCCGTATTTCAAAGGCATCTGAAGTCTCTCCTCTTAACTTCACTTTTGAGATGGTGTTGGTGAGAGTCTGTTGGATGATCACTCTTGTTTTATCGTATAAGCCAAATTCCTTTAAGATCTGAATTAGGGTAGTTCTGTCAATTCAATCATAGGCCTTCTTAAAGTCGATGACGTTACTACGAAAGGCTTGCTCCTTAGTTTAAGATATGAAAGGACAGATTTCAGATTCATAATCTGCTCCATACATGACCGTCCTTTACTGAAACCTCCTTGGTAATCACCCAACTCTGGATCTAGCTGTTCTTCTGCCCTGATTTGAAGAGCTTTCGAGAGAATTTTGTAGGTTATAAGTAGGAGGGAGATGCCGCGATAGTTGTTAACATCCGACTTGTCGCCTTTCTTTTGAAGTGAGTGGATTAGTTCAGATGCCTAGTCACTTGGAAGTCTTTCAGTATTCCAGATTTCATACATGATGTCTGTTAATTTCTCCATTAGATTGTCAATAGCAAACTTCCACAATTCAGCTATTATGGAATCTTTACCCGGTATTTTATTGTTCTTCAAGGATTGGATAATCTGTCGGATATCCTCTTTCGTAGGTGGAGCAGAATCTGCATGGACTTGTGTTTTATCTTCAAATGTGAATTTGGATATTGGGGCCTCTCAGTTAAGAAGGGATTTGAAATATTTTGCAAGGATCCAGCAGTTTTCCTAGTCGTTATGGTCTAGTTTTCCATTGGAATCTCTGAACTGTAGGCTCAGTGGGTCTTATTTTCTCAAGTTGCTTTTAAATGTTTTATAAAAGTCGCGTGTATTGTTCTTCTTGAAATGCTGCTCAACTTGAGCCAGCCGGTGTTTATCAAAAGCACGTTTAACGCTGCGGATGGTTTTTGCTGCACACTTTCTCTCATTCAAGAAGTATGCCCAGTTGACTTGGTTCTTTAGCGAGCTCCATTTCTGCCAGGCGAACTGTCTTCGCCTTATCGTTGCATCGCATTCACTGTTCCACCAAGCATGTTTCCTGAGCTTAGTAAGCTGAACCGTTTCTTTAGCTGTTTTGACCAGGGCCTCGTGCAGTTGTTCCCAGTTCTCTGCATCCACGGATTGTAGTTTCTGTGTGAACTCATGGTTAGTTACTAGTTTTCCTCTATCAAATATTATTATTATTATTACTATTATTATTACTGTTGTTGTTGTTGTTGTTCTTATAGATATTTCACGTTATATTATTTTTGTAATGTAACAACTCTGAAGTTAGAATATCACCGTATGAACGCATCATGTATATTTCTGCCTTTGAGGTATACCTTGTTGTAGACTGGAGCCGCAGGCGGATTCTATGCAGACATGTTGGAGGCTCATAATTATCATCTTCGAAACGAATAGGGCCTACTTCTCCCTATGTATTTCTGCAAGGCAGAATATGTCATCCTTGCGTGCAACATTATGCGATCCACGGATACGGAGCTTTAAGGAATGAAAAAAATAATCTCGTTTTGTGGCCTCGAGTATTAATTATCTATGTGAGAAATATGGATTTATGAGAACTGTAATAATATATGTTACTCTATTCGGACTTAATATGAGAATATGTGTTAAGAGACTTCAAGTAAATTACATCTTGCTGCATACCTCAAATATGATAAAGTAACGGTAAAATCATCTCAATTACAGAATGACCTCACTGAATTACGTTCACCAAATCTGCAGAATATAAATGAAATCAGGAAAATTGTTCCCGCAAGGGGATTTGAGCAAAATGAGAAGAAATCAACACGTCGTACCTGGTCGGAGAAACAGAAATTACAACAATCGATTAAAATCAAGAACTATTAGGTATGGGGGAAAGCTCAATAAATGCCTATTCCGCGTGGTCCTAAGTGACACATTAGAGCAGAAGAATAATGATAATTGTGTCCAATACAGAAGTGCTAAATCGAGTTAGTGAGAAAGGACAACGTATCAAGCAGATGATTGATGATGTCATACAGTGTAAAACCTTTCGATAACCCTCTCGTGGAAATCTAGAAAACCTCACCTATGAAGACGTTCTTCGTTGGTACAGGTATGGAGAGCTACGAAAGGCGGGAGGGGGGGGGAAATCTCAAGTTCGACTCATTTAAAATAGCCATCGCCGTTACGCCTAGGAAAACCGCTATGTGAAAATGTTTTGGGAGAAATACTGACCGGCAACCCATATGTCATCAAGAGCGAAAATACTTTGGAATATTGAACCATACCGGACAAAGTTAAAAGTTGAAATATTTCACACAGCGGTTTTTCTCAGGCGCAACGACGATATTCTCGTCTGGAATAACCATACGATGTCAGCAGCCGTGTTGCAGACTTGCTGAAGTGCTGGACTTTTTTTTTCTTTTACACATTTTGACATTTAAATTGTCCTTCTTTCTATCTTGGAGTGAAAGTGGAATCCTATTGGACTCCTTTGGCTGAGTTTATAAAGTTTTTGTGTGATTGCGAGTTCACTATCTGAGAACCATAACACGAAGGACATGCGTACTCATGATTTGTGTCCTCCTTGCTCGGCCGGGATCCAACACATGAGCTTGGAATCATGAGACAGGGCACTCCACCACTGATTCAGTTTGGCTATGGAATTAAGTGAACAGGCTCTTGAATAAAACTGGACATGCGACAAAATTCTACAACACTGTGATCACGTACATATTAGCACATAAAAGAAACATGCAAATAATTTTCCCAGTACCATAATCAAACGTTACGTCATTATTTCTGTATGTTATAAATAAATTATTCCTAAATTTTTTAATGCAGTGTGATGCAACCTGACCTTCGTACTCACCATCTAAGGACAGTAAATTTGCATGTTCCGTACAGTTAATAAGAGGAAGTCTATAAGGAGGATCATCGACAAATATGTTCACATACTTTCTCATTCATTTGTACTTTTTTTAACAACTTGGAACCAAATTGTGTCGGTATGGAATAAATAATGGAAAATAACAAGAATTAAACAATTACAGTCACTTAAATAGTGATAATATGCCATTCAATGGCTTAAATTATCTCACAAAAGTTACGACACTTGGCGTTTCTCAGTGATTGTTTCAGTACATAGCATGAAGTAAACAATTAACGTAACCTGGATCATTGGAATCCTGAGGGCTGGTTCGAGGTCCACTCAGCCTACGTGATTAGAATTGAGGAGCTATATGACGGTGAGACAGCGGGCCCGGTCTAGAAAGCCAAGGATAACGGCCGAGAGGATTCGTCGTGCTGACCACATGACACCTCGTAATCTGCAGGCCTTCGGGCTGAGCAGCGGTCGCTTGGTAGGCGAAGGTCCTTCAAGGGCTGCAGTGCCATGGTTTTTTTTTTTTTTGGATCATTGGAATTGCGGTTTTTATATCTTATGGAGTGGATAATAAAGTTTGGCAAGCCACGTGTGGCCCCTGTCATCTGAACTTATCCATCTTTGTCTACTCGCAACAACTGTTTTAATGTCAAGAGTGTCTTCTCCTACACTTGGTCTTTCGAATGTTCAGGGCATCCTCATTTAGATACTCCACCTTCGATCCTTCCCAAAATAATTATATTTACAAAGTTATTACCGGGTCTTATCGCTATATGTTAAAACCAGAGAATCTCAAGGTAGCAGTTAGATATTACTTTTGTACCGGTTGTTCAAGAATAATTAATATAATGTAATATAAGTAATGTTTTTCTGCTATTCCCTCGTTTCAAAAGTGAAAATCTCTGCACAGCTTATGGGTTTGATTGTCCATGTTTCAGCAGGACTCAAAAGACCTGAGAAGATGAGGTTTTCCAACATCTTGAGCTTAAATCAACCATCCCAGGGAATAACAAGATAAGGGAACTCAGTTTTAAAGTTCTCAAGCAAAGTATTTTTAACAATACGAAATCACCGATTCATGAAAATTTTATCAAACCATTCCGCATTACTTGAAACCGCTTTTCTTTGAATAATGAATGAAAGTGACTTCTCCTATATTGACCAGGTATTATTTTCTGATGTGAATCAGTCAAAACCAAAGTGGTGTAAGTCACATTTGTGTATTGTTAGCTAGTAAGATTTAACATTTCTCTTTAACAAAGGCAACTGTGTAAATTCACTACCGATTATTGATTCGCGAGATAATGTCCAAGACCATAATACCAACAGAAATAACATATACAACAAACAAGACAAACCGACTTATCGGGTTGAAGTCACTTTTAATAACAATATTGCGAATATTAAAGAGTTAACTCAACTTTTCTGGTTCTTACCTGTGACTGTCTTGTGTTCTTGAATACCGAGCTCGATAGCTACAGTCGCCTAAATGCGGCCAGTTTCCAGTATTCGGGAGATAGTGGGTTCGAACCTCACTGTCGGCAGCCCTGAAAATGATTTTTGGCGTTTTCCCATTTTCACATCAAGCAAATGTACCTTAATTAAGGCCATGGCCGCTTGCTTCCCACTCCTAGTCCTTTCCTGTCTCATCGTCTCTTAAAATCTAGGCTATCTGTGTCAACGGGACGTAAAGCTAGTTGTAAAAAAATATTCTTGAATAATCTGCATATAAAATTTGGCTATGACGAAATTATTTATCTTGTTACTGTCGAAAGGATCGAGGGCACTGACCTTAGGAGGTCACTGCAAAAGTTAATAATGAACAGTTCTAGCCCTTCATGTGGGCAACTCAACGATGAAAACATCCTAGGATTTTGAGCTACGAATTTTAGGTAAATAATACTGCCTCCGGTAATTTCTTGGTGGATACAGTACTTTTGCATCTATCTCACGGCTAGGGCCCGGATACATATGCACTAAAAACTCTGAAAATATACATGCTCATATGCACTAAAATGTTGTAAATATGCATGAAAATATGCACTAAAATAAAACAAAATACACTTACGAGACGCATATTTAATTTTCACTCGGTGATTGATAAACTGATAAACGTGTTTAATTCCTTGCAAAATGATGCATGCCAGTAGGTTTCAACGGTTTTTCAAAGTTCTCAGGAGTCAATAACTTTATGTTGTCGGCCACAATTAATCTATATGCTGAAAATGATCGTTCTACGCCGACGGATGTAAGCGGGTAATACTTGAACACTGGGACTGACTGCTCGGAACATTCTTCTGGCAAAATCTTTAGGCAATTTTTCAGTTTAATCTGGTGAAACACTGCAGCTTTATCTGACCCTGTAATAATTAAGAGGGGAATTCCTCAAGGCAGTATTATCGGACCTTTATGTTTTCTTATATATATAAATGATATGACTAAAGGAGTGGAATCGGAGGTAAGGCTTTTTGCGGATGATGTTATTCTCTATAGAGTGATAAATAAGTTACAAGATTGTGACCAACTGCAACGTGACCTCGAAAATGTTGTGAGATGGACAGCAGGCAATGGTATGTTGATAAACGGGGTTAAAAGTCAGGTTGTGAGTTTTACAAATAGGAAAAGTCCTCTCAGTTTTAATTACTGCGTTGATGGAGTGAAAGTTCCTTTTTGGGATCATTGTAAGTATCTACGTGTTAATATAAGGAAAGATCTTCATTAGGGTAATCACATCAATGGGATTGTAAATAAAGGGTACAGATCTCTGCACATGGTTATGAGAGTGTTTAGGGGTTGTAGTAAGGATGTAAAGGAGAGTGCATGTAAGTCTCTGGTAAGACCCCAACTAGAGTATGGTTCCAGTGTATGGGACCCTCACCAGGATTACCTGATTCAAGAACTGGAAAAAATCCAAAGAAATTTTTTTTTTTTTTTTTGCTAGTTGCTTTACGTCGCACCGACACAGATAGGTCTTATGGCGACGGTGGGACAGGGAAGGGCTAGGAGTGGGAAGGAAACGGCCGTGGCCTTAATTAAGGTACAGCCCCAGCATTTGCCTGGTGTGAAAATGGGAAACCACGGAAAACCATTTTCAGGGCTGCCGACAGTGGGGTTCGAACCTACTATCTCCCGAATACTGGATACTGGCCGCACTTAAGCGACTGCAGCTATCGAGCTCGGTAATCCAAAGAAAAGCAGCTCGATTTGTTCTGGGTTATTTCCGACAAAAGAGCAGCGTTACAAAAATGTTGCAATATTTGGGTTGGGAAGAATTGAGAGAAAGAAGAAGAGCTGCTCGACTAAGTGGTATGTTCCGAGCTGTCAGCGGAGAGATGGTGTGGAATGACATTAGTAGACGAATAAGTTTGAATGGCGTTTATAAAAGTAGGAAAGATCACAATATGAAGATGAAGTTGGAATTCAAGAGGACAAACTGGGACAAATAGGAAGGGGAGTTAGGGATTGGAATAACTTACCAAGGGAGACGTTCAATAAATTTCCAATTTCTTTGAAATCATTTAGGAAAAGGCTACCGGGGCGAGTTGGCCGTGCGCGTAGAGGCGCGCGGCTGTGAGCTTGCATCCGGGAGATAGTAGGTTCGAATCCCACTATAGGCAGCCCTGAAGATGGTTTTCCGTGGTTTCCCATTTTCACTCCAGGCAAATGCTGGGGCTGTACCTTAATTAAGGCCACGGCCGCTTCCTTCCAACTCCTAGGCCTTTCCTATCCCATCGTCGCCGTAAGACCTATCTGTGTCGGTGCGACGTAAAGCCCCTAGCAAAAAAAAAAAAAAGGAAAAGGCTAGGAAAGCAACAAATAGGGAATCTGCCACCTGGGCGACTGCCGTAAATGCAGATCAGTATTGATTGATTGATTGATTGATTGATTGATTGATTGATTGATTGATTGATTGATTGATTGATTGATTGATTGATTTATTGATTGATTGATTGATTGCAGTAAACGGAGACCAAGTTAACAGATGAACACACATGTTTAAGCAAACCTCGGGAGGTTACTGTAAGGAGAAGGAGAAAGGAACGTCAGAAAGAAGGAAATAGCTATTTTGAAAAGCGTCATTATCCGTCTACCTGCTTGTATTTCGACACTGAAAACTTTCCTTGATCAGGGAAGGCTTCTTATGTTGCGAAGGAACGTACAACATACAGAGATCATTATATTATTCATTTCGTTCATAAATCTTAGATATAATCGATCCCAGGTAAGAGAAAAATAAGTCTGTATATGCACTAACGTTCTAAATATGCACTTTTGCGCATACGCATTTTTTTTTACTCGCCCTACTCATGGTGTAGGCCAGAGCAAAGCGTAGCTACCACCCAAATCACAGCCTCTTTCATGGCTGTGACAATATGGTAGTTGCTGGGGTATAGGTGGTGCTGAGTAGTGATTTAAAGCACGACCAGTGCGTCAGTGTTATGAAAGGTGTTGCTCATACGGTAAGTCGTGCTGCGATAACACTTTCTGGCCAAGTGAGGAAAGCAATGGCAAACTACCTCACTCCTCACCTTGCCTAGTACCCCTCATTTGGGCTATGCCGTAGGTTTCTGTGGTTTTCCTATAACTGCATAGCCTTTGATGGTGCTGAAATGGCGTATGGCTTTTAGTGCCGGGAGTGTCCGAGGACATGTTCGGCTCGCCAGGTGCAGGTCTTTTGATTTGACGCCCGTAGGCGACCTACGCGTCGTGATGAGGATGAAATGATGATGAGGACGATACATACACCCAGTCCCTGTGCCAGAGAAATTAACCAATTAAGGTTAAAATTCCTGACCCTGCCGGGAATCGAACCCGGGACCCCTGTGACCAAAGGCCAGCACGCTAACCATTTAGCTATGGAGCCGGACTTGATGGTGCTATTTGAGGATTAAACCAGCCTCTGGGCTGATGACCAAGCAAACACATAATATAATATAATATAATATAATATAATATAATATAATATAATATAATATAATATAATATAATATACTTACAATCCTTTTCTTAATCATCGTTATCCGAACGATTAGATTAGCATGTTGTCTTTTTCTACCATTACGAGCGCTAATATGAGTCAATGAAAAGTTTCACTTAAGCCCTTATAACTGCATTCGCTGTGGACATTTTTCAAAAAACCAAACCGTGCATCAGAGTATTGAATCATGGAACACACTGCAGAAAGAATTGTGTAAATAAGTTAATCTGGCTAGGACTTGAATAAAAAAGAAAACTAGTAAAGAAACAAACGATTTTAGGTGGGTTTTTTTGAACTGCACGTAGACCGGAAGTGATCTTGGAAATTTGTTCTTTTAGTTTGATACAGCTATCCAAGACTCATAATTTGAAATCCATCAGGGCCCTTTAGCCCTTAAACTTTTGGCACAATTGAGGAAATTACTTAATTTTACGTTTTTCATGGTAAGGGGAACACTGTTTTCAACATTAAAAACTTGAAACAATGACTTATCTGTTGTTTTTTTTCCAGGATGAGTGAATTGATTTTTATAGTGATAGATTCTCCCATAAAGTCGTTAATGTTAACTGTTACCTTTCCCGCTAGCCTTGTCCTATTGCGAAACTCAATAACAGAAATCTGTCTACGCAGCAGGTATTAATGGCAATTAATATGTCACCGCTGCACATCAGGCGACATGTAGCTGACCTGAGTTTCCTCCACGGGATCTTAAATGGGCCTTACCGTTCGGAACACCTTGCCTCACTCTTCTCTCTCCGTGTTCCTTCTCGCTCCACCAGAACCAAAGACCTGCTCCACATTCCCCACATTCAGCATTCAGTACTTCAACGATCTTTCCTAATCCACCTCCCAACACTTTTTAATAGTAATAATAATAATAATAATAATAATATTAATATTAATAATCGTATGGCCTCAGCTACCGTGTGCAGACATTTCGATTTGACGCCATCTGGCTGTCTGCTCGTCAATTTCGACGTTCCGTTTTACTCTAGGTCCGCTAGATGGCAGACAGAGTAAACCGGATCTCCCTTGGGCGTCTATGGCTGAGATTTAATTAATTTTGTCGGGTAAATACCAAATGTATCACCAGAGATCTTTTACATGTCGACATCGTACGACATGGAGTGTCGAATGGAATTTTTTTCCGCCCTTCAAAAATCCGACTACCTCTGCACGCGTTTGAACCCGCTATCTTGGGATTCGGAATCCGACACTCTACCACGGATCCACAGAGGCAGCTCCTCTTTAACAATATTAATAGGAGCATATTCCCGATGGCTGTAAATAGTCTCCTAAAGATAAGTTGATGTGAAGGGATTATACCGTCATCTTGACCCACGACGACTTGGCTATGAACATGGACATTCTCATGGTTTCCGATTTGGACACTTGTTATTAGTAGGCTGTGTGTACCTGATCTTGTTATATTTTGTTATGTTTGTTATATTTTATTATGAAAGTTTACGTTTGTTAAATAGTCTGTTGACAGTGCAAGTGAAATTTGCTCGGTGTAGCTGTATATTGTGCTTTGTGAATAAATAAATAAATAAATAAATAAATAAATAAATAAATAAATGCATTATCACTATAGACTGTTATGCCTTTCAGCGTTCAACTGAAAATAAATAAATAAATAAATAAATAAATAAATAAATAAATAAATAAATAAATAAATAAATAAATAACACAATTTTGACATTTATTGGGCTTTTTAACGTAAATAGGTCAAACACTGAGGATGATTTTGACTATACCTTATTCTTTTATAATACACGGAGTGTTCATTATACTCTACTCTGTCTTACTCTGTCCAAAAACATTCCGTTCAAATTAGTTTTCTAGTACATCTCCTACTCGGTGTTGTATCAACACAGCAACTCACGTATGAACATCACTACACAGAGTAACGTTAGAGTATTCACGTATTCAACATGCGTAAACAAAACGACTTTTCATTATTGGTGCTCACTGTAAACTGCACGGGACTGAGTACAGGTTAAGTCAAGTTGGATGAAATGTTCTGATCGATTCCTCTTCACTCGCTTGCGGCAAACAGGGATCCTGATTTATATTCCAATCTAACAGCTTAACATTGCATGACGAGGAGATTAGTTCTTGACAGAATGGTGTATTTAGCCGCGACTGCAGTCAAAAGTCTGACGCTCACATCTATCGCTCGCCATTCAGATTCTAAATCAATGAATATTTCAAACCTAGAGAGCACATATTAAAAAGTGCTCTAAAAGTTTAAAATATACTATTACAGGATTATAGATTACAGTAGGCTACTTGACATCTAATAATACGTCGAAGTAATTACTATATATTTATTTCTATAACAAATTTGAGAAATATCGTATTTTATATTTTGCAGGTCCCACGGTGTAGGAGTAGCGGGACTGCCTCTTACACGGACGACCCGAGTTCGATTCCCGGCCAGGACAGGGATTTTTACCTGGATGTGAGGGCTGGTTCAAGGTGCACTCAGCCTGCATGATTGCAATTGAGGAGCTATCTGACAGTGAGATAGCCGGCCCGGTCTAGATAGCCAAGAATATTGGCCCTGAGGATTCGTCGCGCTGACCACCTCGTAATCTGCAGGACTTCGGCCTGAGCAGCGGTCGCTTGGTAAGCCATGGTCATTCGGGGTTTTTGAGCCGTGGGGTTATGTTTAATATTTATATTTTACATGACTTAATGTCTAAAACTAGAGCCTCCGTGGCTCAGGCGGCAGCGCACCGGCCTCTTACCGCTGGATACCGTGGTTCAAATCACGGTCACTCCATGTAAGATTTGTGCTGGACATTGCGGAGGCAGGACAGGTTTTTCTCCGGGTATTCCGGTTTTCCCTGTCATCTTTCATTCCAGAAACACTCTCCAATATCATTTCATTTCATCTGACATTGCCCCAGAGGAGTGCGACAGGCTTCGGCAGCAGCACAATTCCTATCCTCGCCGCAAGATGGGGGCTTTATTCATTCCATTCCTGATCCGGTCACTGACTGGAAAACAGGTTGTAGGTTTTCATTTCATAATGTTTAAGTCTTTAAACTACTTTAAAAGCAATTCATGAATTGAATAAGAAAGTTAACCTAAATGAGAGAGATTTCATACAGCGGGGCTAAGCAGTCCAAACGGTAGAACGATGCCTAATCGAGGTCAAATTGGCAGATTCAATTCCGGCTCAGGTCGGTGGTGTTAGAATTTGTTCAAACATATTATCAGCCTCATGTTGGTAGATTTACTATCGCGGAATACAACTCGGTGTCTTTGAAAATCGGAAAGGTAGTTAATGGAACGAATTCGAATTATTGTTATTATTATTATTATTATTATTATTATTATTATTATTATTATTATTATTATTATTATTATTATTATTATTATTATTATTATTATTATTATTTCTTTTATCGTCCGACTCGTTGGCTGAACGGTCAGCGTACTGGCCTTCGGTTCAGAGGGTCCCGGGTTCGATTCCCGGCCGGGTCGGGGATTTTAATCGTCTCTGATTAATTCTTCTAGCCCGGGGACTGGGTGTTTGTGTTTGTCCCAACACTTTCCTCTTCATATTCACACAACACACTACACTACCAACCACCACAGAAACACGCAATAGTGATTACATCCCTTCATATAGGGTTGGCGTCAGGAAGGGCATCCGGCCGTAAAACAGGGCCAAATCCACATGTGCGACACAGTTCGCACCCGCGACCCCACAGGTGTGGGATAAGCGGTAGAAAAAGAAGAAGAAGAAGAAGAAGAAGATTATTTCTTTTATCGATTTGTACCAACTTAGGATGCCCTTGCTGGTGGGACCTAGTGTTTACAGTGCACTATGTCTTCTGGTATGGGCTAGAGCAATCTTGTTACTTTCATTGATCTGTCTCAGCTTTATCCTTGGCTTTGACAAAATGAAAGTGACTGAGGTATGAGTGATGCTAGTAATGCCATTCCTTCTGCTGCCAGTCTCTGCTATGAATGGTATGAAAATATTGCTCATAGGGGCAGTTGATGCATGCATTTCAGTGGGCTTGGCAGACTGATATGTAATAGCAACTTCTGGCTCGGTGAGGAAAGCAACGGGAAACTACCTCACTCCTCATTTCCCTAGTACGCCTCTTCAGTGATGCCTAGGCCATCTATGACAGCTGATGGCGGAACTGTTGAGGATCCAACCAGCCTTCGGGCTGAGGACTAAACATACATACACATACACCAACTTAGGATCTTGTAAAATAATACATTTCGGTTTATTTCCTGTTTACATTCATGCTTACTATAGTGTTTCATTATTTCGCTGTCTTTTCCTCCTCCTTCTGTCCAGATGTTACTGTATTCCGTTCTTTCTTTTCTTTCTCCTGGAACCCCCTGAAATGTTGTATCAATCTCCTAAAAGTTATTCTGTCCTGTATTATATCTGCTGTTATTCTCATCTCTGCCATATGTCCCTGTACAGTTTGCATCTACTGATTGCCAATCTTACTTTTGTAAACATGATTAAACAGTTGTTTTGTAAGTCTGGCATCCATCATAAATATGTGACCAAGGAACTTCACTATCCTCTTTCTGATCGTATTAGACTTTCTTTCAGATTCTTTTTGTAAATAACAAGCTAAGTCATTTTGTCATAATACTGAAGAAGTAGCAAAACTTGACATCCGGATTATTCAAGAACACAACATTCACCATTAAGAGCCAGATAAGTTGAGTTATCTGCTTAATATTCCGAATATCTACATAAATAACATCGTAAAAACCGTGTTTCTGTGCACTGGCTATTTTGGCGAAATTTTCGTACAGTTACCCGTTTCAGGTGTAATAACGACCATCTGCATAATTTTTAGTTTTATTTGTTTGTCCGTTTATCTGCTTGTCTGAGTTATATAACTTGAAAACGACTGGATACATTTCTAATAAATGCGATACTTAAAATCCACCTGTCCTTAGATAGGCCAATATTATTACTTAATCCTCAAATTATATGTGAGTTTATACGAAACAGAGACGGTGATTTTTCACTCCCCCAAAATATACACAACCAAACTTAATGAAAATCCACCTGCCCTAAACGAAATCAGTTTCTAAAACTTTTCTTCTCATGTGCAGTGACCTATCTGACTTTTCCCCGAGGTGAATGAATTGCTTTGTTTATTGATAGATCCTTTCATAACGCCGTTAATTATAACTGATTCCTTTCCCATCAACCTGATTCCATCGAGAAATTCAGTAAACAAGAATCCTATTTATTTGGCTGTTCTCCACATACATAAGTCCAACGTTAAAGGTGATTGATTTTGATTATAACTTATCCTTTTATGTTCCAAAAGTATTTATTTTTTCACGTTTGCATTCTTCCTGCGTCTGAACTCCCCATTTTCAGTCTTTAATGGGCCCCAGATTTGTATTAGGATTTTTCGTTCATTTTTCTCTAGCTCTTCTATTTCTCCTGTTTCCATGGAAAATTATATAACATAGTGAAATTAATTACCACGTCGTAGTGCCTGATTTTATTTTTTGTGGAGAGACTCTTCCGATTATATGTATCCTTCGTCAGTTGGTAAGCTTCTTACAATTACCTTGCTCTTGAATTATTTGCTTTATTGTGTACATTAATTTGAAATAATTCCCCCAAGTACTTAAACTTTTGTACCCTATTGATTTTTCCATATTCCGTTATTAACACTGTAGGTGAATTGCCAATGTTAGTTATGACTTTTATATTATTATTTTATTATTATTGTGAGAAGTTATTGGATGAAAAATACCCTATACCATACCCTTAGGTTCCATGCTGTCTATAACTGGCCAAATTCTTTAATGAACTTTAGTATATATATTTAGCGGGTTATCAGGGTCCTCAAATCATGCGTTAGTCCACAGAAAAACAGTGTATTTTAGCAGCCACTAAATTTTCCAAGCTGCTAATTACAGTTATTTACAAGTTCACTCGCGTTTGAGTTTTCTTATGCTAATACATATTCGACCATACACTCGGGCGATCACACAGCACTCCGACGCGTCGAACATAAGTTCCCAAACAGCCCTCTCTAGGTGCATACTCGTTCCATAGTTAATTTTCTAGCTCGCTACAAGGCGCGTAATCAAGACCCTCTTGATATACTACGATACTCGCTGCCCACACTGCTCGTCCTCGCAGGTCATTCGCGATGGACTCAACACAGTCTCATCGGGTTCATTCTTTATACACGCCCGCGGAAGATTCTCGCTCTTTCCACTGCCAAATTATACTATGAGCATTCTCCATCCTTAATTAGCTGCTAGCGTCTTCTAAGAGCTTCCTTATAACGAACCTCAACAATTCGCCGGCGCTATTGATTTCTTCGCTGCTGACCCGCTTACATTGTTCTCGCTCCATCAGTATTGTCACCTCTCGCCGGTCCTCCTTGCAGTCTCGGTCTTTATTGTCACGTTGCTCCCCCCTTAAGCCTACGCGTTTCATGTAGCTCCACGATACGACGCCATAGGGTCTAGGTGAATCACCATACTTCTTCCCTCGGAAAGGTTGCCGATTCCTGTAGACTATGGCGTTAAACCTTGTGGTGACTGTGTAAGGACATTTTCACTAAGACTGCGTCACTTTTGTCCATATATGTTGATAATAACCACACACGGTCACCTTCTCGGAATCCTGTCGAGTTCCCCAACAGATCGCAACGGACCATCATATGGTCGCTAACTACCTTTAAGTGTCGGCGAGCATACTCGTGCAGGACAGAATAAGCTCGCTTCCGAAGATCATGTCTGTAGCTGTCATACCTATCGTCTCGAGAGTGGAAAGAAGGGTACCCTGTCATCCTTAACCCTCTGGAGCACCGACACTACATTTCTCGGATGCTCTTCGATAGTCTTTACGAGTCCTTTTAATATGCAGTCCGACTGTGTGTGGAGTGGTGCCGTTCTATTCTTGTGTACACTGAGACGCTGTAGAACTCCCTCATCAGTGTTGCCCTAGTGAGTTTGTAGCTCAGCACAAAACGACAGATGAAGTTCTTGACCAGGGGTTTGGCTACTGTGGATGCTCCCTGAATACGAATGGTGCATATCTATGGCAACTTTGTGAGAGAGTCTATGGCTGGGATTAGCTAGCGGTTTCCAGGAAAATGGTAATGCGAGATCAATGGTCATCCTCTGGAATGGCGTTCCATTGTCATACTACTGCATTTGGCCCCTGTTCAGGGTATGAGGGCCTCAGCTGACGGCAAAGTTGTCACACATTTCGCATCATCCTTCGATGCCCTTCCTCAGGTGAAGCCAGTTAAACATTTGTCGGGCCCTATCCAAGGTTTATTTGACCCCAAGAAGATCAGCCACAACTTCTCCATGTCGCTCAGCCACTATCTCCAACCTTTGTTCCCTAAAAATTACCAGCTGGTTTAACTCATTCTTGTGAGACTAGAATTCGTCCTCTGCCTTCGGTAACCATCAGATCGGCCTTTTCTATTCTGTGACCTCCGTAAGTGGCTCGAAATTTTCGTGAAGCCGGCAAGGAACCCCCTTTAGTGTGAAACACGGGCCGTGAAAACTTCTGAATTCACAGTCGTCTTTTGGAAGGGCTAGTCTCTAACGAGTTTTAGATTGTAGTCACACCCTGCTGTGGAATATTGTGGCCTAGGATCCGTACCACCTGAAGGAATATCTGATTCTTCTCAAGCTTGAGACTTATATGAATCTATCGTGAATTCGAAACACTTTTCGGGAGTATTCTAGTTGCTCACGGAAAAAGGGTGTTGCCTACTATGAAGTGATATCGTCGTGCATGAACCCTCTCAGCACTGACTCCGTCAGCTACTCAAAACTTAGAGGTACATTAGATGCTCCTAATGATCTAACTGTAAACTACCACAACTGCCATATCTTTGTACTTCGGGCCTAACGCCACCTTCCAACATTCCGCTTTTAGGTCTAGAGCGTAGAACCACAGGGCTGAAGATAAGGTGTAGAATGTGTTACCAGTTATGGGTAACAGAATGCAGTCCCCTTCCTGGTGAAGTTTTTTAGATTCCGATAATTGACACCGAAATGAAGGTCACTGTTCTTCTTTATTAGCGTTACAGGCGACGATTCTTCGATATCCCCACGATGTTTCGTGTCACTCAGCATCAGGACCATCTCTACCTTCTAAGGCAGAGGTGCCCAACAGCACGGTCGACGAGTAGATGTCTCTCATGTTAATGCGATGGAAAAAATGTGTTGATCCTCCCGTAGCCACCTTCCGTTTTCGTGAGGATGTCCTAGAATTCCATGATTTTTCCTATCAATCTCTGCCTCTGGCTGTTTTCCGGCTTCGCGTTTCACCTTCCAAAGCTTGTCGTTCACCTGCGTAACGAAACGTGCTTATTTATGCTCATCGTCTGCTGGAACAACACAAGCCAGGTATGTGTAGAGTCAGAAGATGATCTGATCGGTGTTATATGAGACGCAGATCTTTAGATTTCTCCGCCCTAAAGTTAGTTTCAGGAGCATCTTTGCGGATTCGTTCGTTGTAAGTAAGGACTTTCCGGCTGTGTTTCAATCTACTCAGGCCTAAGGATGGCGAGTGCCGCCTCTGCGTCTATCGTGCACGATATGGCCTGCCTCCGAACCCAGAAGATGCGATCAAGTCGATTGGGGATTGCAAGTATTTTGATATTACAACATAGGGAAGAGAATAACCCAGTCAGAAAATATAATTAAACCTTAACTATGAATAACAAAAATGTAACGTCTGGCTTCTTGGCTGAATTTTTAGGCTTGTTGCTTTCTGTTCAGAACGTGCCTGGTTCGATTTCCGTAGAGTCTGTCTTAGAAAGGTTGCACCAGGCTAGCAATAAACACACGAAATTATTATTATTATTATTATTATTATTATTATTATTATTATTATTATTATTATTATTATTACCAAAGTGGCTCATTCTACTCCCATAGCATAGCTTTCACATAGCCCCTGAATATTTCCTTCGCTATTCAGGTAGTTGCGGAAGATTATTTTTAGCTACATTTCACGCCTGTTATTTTTTCGAATGCAGGAATATTTCGTGGAAATAGTTTTATGGAGATCCAGTAAGTTAACTTCTTGGATATATGAACACACAATGTCCTTAGTTGTAAGTACTGAACTAAGAATGGGTGTCGGAGTAAGGATTAAGGTTTAACAAACACCGACATTTTACAGAGGATTCTGTTTCTTTTCCAGTCCCTTCAAGGCACCTTCAGAATAACATTGTAATGGTGTCGAACCGGATCTCGCTGGACAACTGCCCTCAGTGGGTGTTTGATCACGGGAATAACAATGTCACTTGGGACGTGACCGAGTCTCTGAAGTGAAATGCTCTTACACACAAGATTCTTCCCTGTGTCCCAGTAGCGTTTTCCACTGTGGGATAGTGCTGCACACAAAACAGAGGAGTCCTTACAACATAACGCAAAAGAGTAAACAGGAATATAGATATAATTACCTAAAAATACTCACACGTAATAATAATAATAATAATAAATGTAATAATAATTCACGTACTTAGGAGAAGTAATTCAGCCATTAGGCATGAAACGTTAAGCAAATATGGAAAGGATATCAAAATTACAGAAGGCCTGTAAACTCATCTGGAACAAATATAATAAAATATCAATATCCAGGAACGCAAAATTAAGTCATTAAAACTCTGTTATCAAACAGATCACCTATTAAAGACATATAGAAAAAGGAGAGGAAAATATTGAGGGAAATCCTTGGTTCAACCTAGTCAGAGGGAATCTGGAAGAATGCTTTATCAGCATTCTGAAAAGATCATCGACACCCTCAGGAAAAGGCGATTAAAGTTCTGTGGCCACATTATCAGAATGAACAATGGCAGGCTCACCAAAAGGACTCACAACCTTGCTCTCTCAACGAAAATGAAGGACAACTGGATTAATGAAACAGAAAAAGACCTTCTGGAAAATGACATCCCACAGGAAATTATTCAAGATCGACTCTAATTCAAAAAACGGTCAATAACCGTAACCATAATTTTGCTGAGAAAGTGAATACCACGAACGAATCATGAATTGAAGAACGGAGGAAGATTTTCAGTGCCCAGATGAAGAGATTTTGGAAGAAGGAAAAATCAACATCAGCTAAAAAGTTCTATTGCGCTCCACAGATGGGCATAACGTTGTAAAGAAACATAGAAATAGAATAAGATTAATGATAATAAAAGTTTTAATAATAATAATGTTATTTGTTTTACGTCCCACTAACTACTTTTTAAGGTCTTCGGAGACGCCGAGGTGCCGGAATTTAGTCCCGCAGGAGTTCTTTTACGTGCCAGTAAATCTACCGACACGGGGCTGTCGTATTTGAGCACCTTCAAATACCACCGGACTGAGCCAGGATCGAACCTGCCAAGTTGGGGTTAGAAAGCCAGCACCTTAACCGTCTGAGCCACTCAGTTTTAGTCCCAATAACTACTTTTTTGTTTGAATTGATGTTTGCACGGCCCATAATTGTAGACATGATATAAGCTTTTCAGCTTTTTCAGTGTCAAGAATATAAGGTGAAATTCTTTACGCTTCGCAGAGAACTTTGCTCTGGGTCTTCATCTGTTATGATCTCCCCCAGACCGACTCACATTCGTTATCCTTCGGTATATTTTCACTGTGTCCTTCAATTTTTCATCTCTGTTCTATTCTTCTATCTCGTTAGTCTTTCGTTGCACTTAATTTTATATTATTATTTTTATTTCCATCGGTTGAAAGGAGGTTCGATGTGGTTTCAGACTACAGAGGGGCTGTCAGGATCATATGTTCAGTATGTGCCTGGTAACTGAATAATACTACGAGAGGAATATACAGCTGTATATCTAGAGCAGGTGTTTCCAAATGGCGGCCCGTGGGCCGCATATGGTCCTCGAAGACATATTATGTGGCCCGCGAGAGCTTTTTAAAATATATATATTTTAAGAACTGTGAAGAAAATGTACAAAAAATATTTCATAGCTCGTTCAAACAGCCTTTTAAAGACCCAATTCAGAACTAATCCATTCTTTGATATTATTTCCTGTTGTTAAGTATTCTCATGATCTGAATAGGTTATTTTTGACTCTGGAGGGAAATGAGCCCTCCCAGATGCCAGGGTCAGTGAATTTCAGATTTCAGTTCACACCTTCAAGAGAGCATTGAAGAATTCCACAAAATATTTAAGGAAAGTGAAATTCTAAAAAGCACCATACAACTTTGCGTGAAACCACCCCCTGCTACGATCGACGAACAACAACCACAACTAAAACTCGAGCAGTGCGATTTGCAAGCCGATACGCTACAAACCAGACAGGGAAAGGGATCACACATTGTTATACTGCTATGCAGCGAAAAAGCGAAAAATACCCAAATTTAACGCAATTTGGATTAAAAATGACCTTATTGTTTGGGAGCACGTACATATGTGCGAGTGTTTTCTCTTCTAAGAAATTCAATAAAATCAAAACAGAAATCGACCTTCAGATTCTTCCTTGCTGCATCTTTTGAGATTAGCAACGACAGAGCTGGAGGAAAATTGTCCTTTTTAAAGTTTTATTTCGACTCCATTATTAATTTGAGTCTTTCTTTAGGTACTATTTTCCTTATTGTCAAATGAACTGACATTGTTGGGTGTTCTTCAAAATGTAATTGTCCTGAGTATAAGAGTTTATTTTTAATTTCACTCTTTTATGCAGTTCTAAAATAGTGTTTTAAGCAATTAAAATTTCGAAACCTTGATTTCAACTCAACTGTGCATACTATTTGCAGAATTTTACGAAAATTGGCCCATAAAGTGCGGCCCACGAACATGTGGCCCTCAAGCCCTTACACACTGGAAACCCTTGATCTAGAGAAACTATTAGACAGGGTACCGAGTGAAAGATGTTAGCCATACTGGGTAGTTTATTGAAATTAATCAATGGCATTTATGTTGACAATTAGGCTGCAGTGAGAATTGATTGTAGAATGAGTTCTGGGTTCAGGGTACTTACAGTGGTTAAACAAGGCTGTAATATTTCACCTTTGCTGTTCGTAGTTTACAAGGATCATCTTATGGAAGGTATAAAATGTCAGGTAGGGATTCAGTTAGGTGGAAATGTAGTAAAGTGTCTGGCCTATGCTGACGACTTGGTCTTAAAGGCAGATTGTGCCGAAAGCCTGCAGTCTAATATGTTGGAACTTCAAAATATATGCAATGAGTATGGTATGAAAATTAGCCCCTCGAAGACTAAATGATGTCAGTAGGTAAGAAATTCAACAGAAGTGAATGTCAGATTGGTGATACAAATCTGGAACAGGTAGATAATTTCAAGTATTTAAGTTCTATATTCTCCTAGGATGGTATTATAAGTAAGTGAGATTGAATCAAGGTGTAGTACAGCTAAAGCAGTGAGCTCACAGTTCCGATCAACAGTATTCTGTATGAAGGAAGTCAGCTCCCGGACGAACCTATCTTGACCTCGGTCTTTTTTAGACCAATTTTGCTTTACGAGAGCGGAAGCTGGGTGGACTTCGGATATCTTATTCATAAGTTGGAAGTAACAGACACGAAAGTAGCGAGAATAATTGCCGGTACAAATAGGTGGGAACAATGGCAGGGGGTACTAGGAATGAGGAGATAAATGCTAAGTTAAGAATGAACTTGATGGATGAAGCTGTACGCATAAACCGTCTCCGGTGGTGGGGTTATGTGAGGCGAATGAAGGAGGAGGGTAAGAGAAGTAGAGGGATACCAAGACGGCGATGGTTACATTCAGTTCCTAACGATTTAAAGATAAGACGTATAGAAATAAATGAGGCCACAGCACTAGTTGCAAATAGAGGATTGTGGCGACGTTTAGTAAATTCACAAAGGCTTGCAGACTGAACGCTGAAAGGCATAACGGTCCATAATGATAATGTATGTATGTTATTTGCGTTTATTTTTTCTACCGCACTCGCCCCTGATTCATCAGACGACGTTGTTGTTACTTCACAACACGCATACAAGACATATCTTAATTGGAGCTTAGAACGTGTCGTTGGCAGCCACTTGGAAGTCTACGTACAGTGAACCATCAGGTGACAAATGAGAATGTCATTTATTATAGATCAGGGCCAAGGCATTCTTAAATTGTTCCTCGTGAACAGTGGAGATCTTCTTCTGAGGACCCGGAGCAAAGTTATGTGAAACATAGAGAATTTCACCTAATTTTCTTGACACGACTGTTTTCATGGATTTTGGAGACGACGAGGCGTAGGAATTTTGTCCCAGAGTAGGTCTTCAACGTTATATTGCAAGAGTTTGGTGGATCCGAACAAATTCAAATACCACTGCACTATAAATAAATAAATAAATAAATAAATAAATAAATAAATAAATAAATAAATAAATAAATAAATAAATAAATAAAATTAAATAAATAAATAGCCTTGTGAATCCCCTAAGGGCTATGGCTTCCTGGAATGCAGGGAAAGTACTCAGTTTAACTCATCAGGTAAGCACGTCCTGAAGAGCATTATTATATTGACTATTTTTTAGTTTGTTCCGTGAAAACACATTACTGCGTATTATACACTTGAGTAGTCACACCTACGAGTGGATGCAATTGTGTTTTTCGAGATCAACAATTCGCGAAATCGCACTGTTACATTATTGACACTTGTACACTTTTACTCAAGGAGGGTTGAGATAACTTCTTGGTGAAAGAGTACCCTTGCATGCCTCGCTCTTCCATAGCTTCTTCTCCAAATATTGTACACGTTTCTTTTAAGTTCTTGAGCTTATCCTCCGTTGGAAATTCTCTGTGATATACTTTACATGTGCATGTCCCCCTTTCACTGTTTGTTCCGTGATGAGTTAACAAATCACTACTTCATGTGTCTGTTTGACAACAGTGTTGTTACTTTCCCGAGTGATCAGAAGATGGCCATCACTGTGTCCTCTTCGTGGAGGCGTACTATTGTAATTTGTATACTTCGCCCCTGTCCTGAGAACTTATTCACCTGCGCGACTTCTTTCCGCAGTGTACGCGAGGATGATATTTTCATGTTCACCACTTCATAAAAACCTCTTTTTTGTATTCTTAGCACTTTTACTGTTTTATCCCGGAGTGATCAAAAAGGTGACTTTCGGTTTTCCCTCTTTGTGAAAGCGCACTGTTGTATATTTCACTGTTGCATAATTTCTATAATATGTGTCTTAATCGACCTTGCTATCATAGAGTTTGAACCAAATGTGTATCCCGTAAGGTTAGTGATTTCTGCACACAATTTTTCCTAGGTCTTTGCACTCCTGCCTTATCTTTGCTGTTCTTATCCATTGTTGTCCTCCCCACCTCGCAAACCACTCTGCCCATTTAGTTCTTTGCCCATCTAGTTCTTTGACTGGACTAGGATGTGATTAAATCTACCAACCTGGACTAAGAAGACCAGCGCTTCCGTGCAAGCTATTCGGGGTATTCAATAAAAGGAAAATAAAATCGGACTGTTGTTCCCTTACATGATTACATGTCCAGAAACATACCATTTTGGCGTCTGCGAAATTCTTTCGACTAACCAGACTGTCACCAGAGAATGTGGTAAGGATATAAAGGGGAGAGCGAATGAGATTCTGGTAAGACCAGCGTATGAGACCCACACAAGAATTAATTGATACGCGAACTTGAAAAGATCCGAAGCATAGCAGCATGATTTTTTTCGGATGATTTACGACAAAAGAGTAGAATATTGGGAGTAAGGAGACGAGATGCTCGACTTGCCTATATGTTCGAGGCTGTCAGTGAAAAGATGACATATTATGACAGTAGAAAAATAAGCATGAGTTGAGGTTTTAAAGGGTTAAATAATATGAAGATAAAATTGGAAATCATGAGGACAAAATTGGGTAAATGCTCATTTATGGAACGAGGAACTAGGGACTGGAATGGTTATCAAGGGAAATGTTCAGTAAATTTCCATATTCCTTGAAATAAGTTAAGAAAAGGCTCGGTAAACAACCACTCGGGCGACAGCAGGTGAATGATGACTCACTGACAGGTGTCTAATTCGCTTCTGCTGCTAACATTATTGTCAAAAATTGTTCAATATCCTGTCGCTGCCACGTAGCACAGCTTGTATGAAGGTGTAGATGTTACACTGGATGTACTAATTTAATTTAAAATACGATATAGAATTCCACACATTGTATTGAAGTTGACATTCCATTCATTCTTTCAGAAATGAAAAATCAATCTGCTAATTAAATACTTGACACGTTACCTCAGTCCACCTTTACATGTACAATTATTAGAGGGATTATTAATCTGTATGCACATTTATTGAACGAATCAACGAATTCTTGCAATTACGGGTTCCCACAATGGAGAAATCATATCGTATATCGTTACATTTTGAACTTATAGGAATATACCGAAAAATATAGTTTTTAAATTATGGAGGTCCGAATAAGTGAGATCTCAGAATGCGTACAGATCCGCGTATGGTGGTGAAATCTATGCTTTCAATGCTGTTCTGAGAAAAGGCAGGTGTATGAATATTAAGAGTTCAAATGGAAAACAAATTTTAGGGAAAGAAGACAAGACAGAAACATGGCAGGAACTTATCCAGCAATTGTACCAAGCTAAACAAGTAAATTAAATGATTCTGAAACATGAAGAGGCTGTTAATGCAGATGAAATGGGAGACCTAATTTTGAGGTCAGAATTTGACAGAGCTGGGAGAGACATAAATAGGTACAAGGCACCTGAAATTTATTACAAACACTCAGAATAACTGACTGCTGTAGAAAAAACAAGCATGGCGAGGTTATTCAATTTAATGTGTAAGATGTATAATACAGGAGAAGCGCCATCCGATTTTCGGCAGAACTTTATTACACCTATTTCCAAGAAAGCTGGTGCTGAAAAGTGTGAAAATTACAGCACCGTTAGTTTAGTATTTCCAACCTGAAAATATGTCAACACGTATTATTTACTGAAGAAGGGATAGACAAGTTGAAACTGAGTTGAGACAAGATTAATTTGGCTACAGGAGAAATATAGGAACGCGTCAAGAAATTCTGACTTTACATGTGATGTAAGAGGACCGACTTAAGAATGGAAAGCCCCACTTGTATGGCGTTCGTAGATCTGGGAACGGTATTTGATAACGTTGAATGGACAAATCTATTTGAGATTCTGAAGGTGATCGGCAAAGAATTATCCATAATCTGTACAAAAATTAGTCTGAAGTGACAAGAATCGATGGCTTTAAAAAAGAAGCAGTAATCCTGAAAGGAGTGAGGCAAGGCTGAAATGTGTCTCTCTTAAATTTAAATGTTTATATAGAAGGGGCGGTAAAGGAAATCAGAGAGGAACTTGCAAAGAGAATAGCAATCCAAGGAGAGGAAATTAATACCCTGAGATTTACCGATGATATTGTTATTTTATCTGAGTCTGCAGAAGATGAGGAGAAATTGCTGAATTGTATTGACAGAGTCTTTGGGGAAAGACTACAAAATGGAAATAAGTAAGTCCGAAACAAAAGTAATGGACTGCAGCGAACGAAGTCAGGTGATGCAGGAAATATTAGATTAGGATATGAAGTTTTAAGGGAATTAAGTTGCCAGAAGGAAACCATAACTTAGTTTCATCGATTGTAAATATTGAAAAATTATTTAAGCTCTTCAGGTCTTTTTAATCACTTTTCATTTCATCTCAAGAACTCCTCTGATTAGTCTGAAGTCAGGAAAGGCATCCGGGCGCATCTCATTTCATACCCGATTCCGTAGTGAAACGGTACAAGAGTTGGACATACACAAAATTTAACTTTACAATGCCAGACAGGATATTTGTACCAGTGGCAGCCGGTGGACTCTCAGGTCGCCGGGGGGGTGGGGAGGGCGGCTACAGTACATTTTCCTACAACGCTTTCTTTGCTACTCACCAGTACTACCGCACTCATTGAAGTTTTCCGCGCGAAAACAAACTAATTCACTGCTACCAATCCTCACAAAACCCGGGATGCAAGCTAGAGGCCCAATTTGAATGAATTCATATTCCTTTTCTCAAATGTTACATTTCAGTATTATTATGTATTATTTTTTCTTCTTAAAATGTAAATAATAGGGCAAATGAAGTCATACATTTAATTTAATTTAATTAATTTAATTGTATGCAACCATGGAGATTTGGCTGGTGCACGCTCGTATAAGGGTTTGAGGACATACACTGCTACACTGTTACGGACTATGCCCGCCTCTTCCCGCACGCTTCCTCCGCAGAAAACCGTCCACAGCGTGCTTCCCTCTTACATCTTATCCTCCTCACCCACATTATATCCTCGAGAGTCCATGCCTTATATTCAACCTGTGAACATTTACCAGTGAACTGTGCGCTGTAAGTGAGTCACCTAAGTTTGATATTGCCGAACAGTCTTCCATTTGATGAGAATTTACAGTTTTGCTATGAGATGTCGTTCAGGGCCAACGGCTACTGATTTGTACTTTATATCATAGGTTTACGAGCACAACCCATTAAGTTGAGAAACTTACATGTGAGAGAAGGAGTGTTGTATGTCATTCATGCCAACCTTTACCCTCACAAGGGAAGGGTGCGTACCGGGGAATTACGGATCTTAAGTAAATTTTGCACACACGTTAAATGGGCCAAGAATAACACAACGGCTAAACCATTTCTGTCGGAAATTAACTTATGCGACCTACAGAAAGCGTTAATGTTTCCATGTTTGAACTGGCGAGCTAGGCTACGCAGGATTGTGGCGCGTGCTGCGTTCATTCGTCGATGGGCCGCGCCACTGATCTGCTTTCTTACGCCGTTAGTAATTCCGTAGCACATCGCGAAGATGATGTAGCGGCATCAAGATAAATGATTCCAGCGTTGATTGTGAGTCAAGAAGGGCAAAAAGGAGAAAAATGTTAATCAATATTGAACCCATGAACTTACCATTCCATCGTTGGTCGGCCACAGCTGCTGCAGTAGAGCAATATCGAAATCTTAAATCTTGGGGTCGTAGCGGGAATATTTCGGTCACGATCTTAACCAAACGATCGGGTTCAGAAGAGAGCATAACTACTTGACACGAGGAGCAAATATGTGTTCACTAACTTTTATTGAATTAATTAAATGCAAAAAAATTATTTTCATAAAATCATTCATCAAAAAAATTAATAATTTAATGTTTCAAACGCAGTCACATTGCATTGCGTGAGTTTTATTAGTTACATTTATCGAAGAACTTTCTTCGGAGATAATGTCACAAATTGGTGGACAGAGAAACCTCGATAAACTAAAATAAGACTGAAAATCGGGCACCTATTGATCCAAACGATAACTGAGAATTAATCCACACGATCCGTGGAAAATCTGACGTTCAACATATAGAGTTCCAGATTTACATTTAATTAAGGTTATCCACCTGTCAAATACCCTGTCGGATATGGGAACACCCGCCGAATGGACCCTTAATCGAACCAAATTTACTATCAGTTGCTTTGGATAGGTTGCGAAATACTACTGGAAAACATGGTGTTCACTACAAGTTAACAGCAGCAGTCATAATTTAAAAAAATCCACCATGTGTCATCTCGTGACACACATAATTTATGGAATAATCCCGACGCTGAAACGTGCACCACCCAAACAGCTGTTCAGAAGGAACCAACAACAACTCAATTCGATAGGATCTTAAGTTACGTCGTTCTGAAGGAACAAAACTGCGAAATGCAGGAAACACTTATTCGTCATGCATTTAGAAGAAATGCCAAACACTGAAGTTAAAGAAAAAGTGGTAAATCACTTGGAAAATATTCTTATAAAACCAACTTTCGTGTTATAAACGGTTACGTTATGTTTAATAAATTTACAAGTCCACATGATATAATAAAATAAAAATACCAAAACAATCTAGGGAATTCTTTCCTTTACAACTGCGACTACCATTACAGATCCATCTACTTATTGTTTGTCCAAACAAACTAACTACAAGCTATTGATCGACCACAGTCAACTATTATAAAAATGAAGGAACGAAAAATCGAAAATATAATCTATTCCCAGCTGAAGAATCGAACCCGCATTCGTAACTCAAGACTCACATAAATAAGCTAAGTATCAACACGCACACTAACAAAGCAATCGGACGTTCGAACAATAAAACAATTAAGTCCGTAAATAAATGAAAATATTAAAGTTCAATGAAATCAAACGCGCGTGGCAAACAGCTGTAATACTCAATTACCATTAGCTAAGTATCCAATGTTGGACAACCCTCACGTTCATGCCACTAGTGGTTCCATAATCTTATATAAACACTTTTCAGCTGGTAAGGGCTGTGCCGAAACACGGCCTCAATATTACTTTGCTGACACTCTTCGCATTGCATGCACCACTGCAGACACTGCCAACGTTCAAGTCACTTCACAAAAACACCTAATCTAAGACTTGAATCGGTACATACGATACCCTAAACCTATCGTCGGGCCTACCTAGAGTCTACACAACCTATGTACACACACACCTTCCTAAACCTATCGTTGAGCGTAAATGGGGATGTCTAGTCTTCCATATACTCCTATGACACGCGTAACGTCCTAAATCTATCGTCGAGCGGAAACTGGGATGTCGACCCATCTCTAGAATGTCAGGCGAAATCGTAACTTCAAACACACTCTTTGATATTTAGCTGGAAACCTTGTCGAAACTATAGCACACAATGAATCGAATCTTTCCACAGAATGAACGGAAGTTTGAAAAGGCAAGTAAGTCCCTGTCTTGTCAATAGAACGTGAAATTGAAAATAAATAACGCGTGGCAAACAATCCACAACTCAAACACGATATCGACATACGCAATGAAGTTTGGAGACATAATAATGAATTTTAGCACACGTATAACATTCCATGAATATCGCCAAAACAGTAATCATCACCACAGCAAAAATCCACACCGTAATTCTAGGGTGAGGCCCACAATCGCCTACCATCTCAATATTCCAAACATTCACGTCCATAAACTATCCAGTGAAACGAAATTCTATGAATCTACACAGCCAAACTATCACTTTAATAACGTCCAATATCTCATCCCACAGTGTTTCGGAATTAGTGATAATTTATCGTCTCGTAATACCTGAAATTTACTGAATGGAAATTTGTTACAGGAGTTAAATAACACCAACCGTGTATTCAGAATCCCCGTCTATTCTTGAGATTGCGTACTCTAATATTCATTATGCTGACTTTACATAAATCGTCATTTGGACTTAACTGCCAAGAGCTACAGTCTTCACAGAAGTTGCTTTTCACTGGGAAATCTTGACTTGAAATCATAATGTGCGTCTCAAGGCACTCGCTTCTAGCCAAAATTCACCCGGTCAGCTGTTTCGGATTGCTAACGGAATCTCAATACAGCCTGCCCCAGAAATATCACATTTAATATACAGCCTGTCTCAACAATTCTTCGCCATCGACAAATATAGCCTGTCTCAAAAATGAATCTCAATCTCCTATCACGGCGGCATTACTCATCAAATACAGGCTTCCTATGCCTTCAATATCTACACAACTATTATCTCAACATATCACTCCGGCACAATCCATTTCTTCCTGTTTCAAAATCTTTCAAACCTCAATACTCGCGTGACGAAAATTTTTATAAGAATCCTTTTCATTCAATTATTACAACTTTCGGATCTCAAGAACACAATAACACACCGGTATTTCCTATATCACCGACATACACGATTTCACAAAAATTACCTTACCACGAATAAATAGGACTTTATCAGACTTCACTGGATTTCGAGACGAACGCAAATCTTACTCAACACATCTGTTAAATACAAATTTAACATCGTCATTTTATCCGGCTGTAAATATTATTATTATTATTTCGACAAAAAAATTCTGAAGTCATAGGATATTAGAAATTAAGGCATTCACCACGACTACATGATCGTTATCACCTTCCTAACTTTAATCAGTTTGAACAATATCTCAAATAATTTTAACACAATATTTAAACTTCGCATTTCACAGTTTCTCGACGTGAATTTTACTGCCTTGAAGAGTTTCACACGACGACCAGAAATATAACACATTCGCCTGATCATTATTAATTATTAATTCGACACACGCACTGAAAAATTGTATTGGGACAAACAAATTCTATTCTACAACATTAATACAAAATATAGACACAGACCTCTAACAGTAGTCATCCTGGAGATTCCGACCACATTTAGCCAGCTGCCCTCTTATTTAGCCGTTAATGGCTACATTAGACATGATCTTTTTAAATATATAACTTAAAATACACAGATTTTACACTCACCATCGATTAACACCGCAAATGACGCACTTTCTTCGCGTTTTAACATGCGACGAACTTCCTTCTCTACTGGCGACTGCCACTGTTTTTCCAGGAACCTGCTTTAGTTCACCCTAATACTGGCCAGGTGTTTCGATAGATAACAAAAATCAGACCTTCCTGACTAGCCTCCAGACTTCCCTTTGACAATATCGAACACACACAACGTGACACAGAGAGAAACTCAGCTACGTATTTTAAACAGATATCTATGCCTTCACAATTTTCGTCGGCAGAAGCTCAGGAAAATTTCTATCACCTTCCATTTAATACTCTACTTGAACCATTGACACGAATATATAACTAAACCCCGCAATTTCTTGCAGACGAGCGACGTGGGTTTCACCATCCGAACCTTCAGATAGAATGAAAAAAGTAGGTGGAGGGTTATTTCTTTTATACCTTCTGAGATGACGCCACCCTCACCATGAAGCTTGGTGGTACAATCTGCTAATTCCATATCCACTGGACCAATTTTCTTGAAATTTATTCCACAAATTCAGACAGACTTATAATTCATTATAGTGTTAATTTTATATTTTCCCATACTTACAACGGGCATAATAAATTTAATTCTGACATGTAAATTCGCGGTCTTTCTTCAGAAATGACCTCGACACGTGTCGCAAATCCTCGAGTATGACGCTAACTTTCCTCCGGGCTTAATTGCATTTAAATTCACCCTGGCATTCTATTTTCATGTGATGTTTATTTATAATTTAGATACTTTATTCCTGGATTAACCATGTCTCCAAAGTCTCTCGTTATGAAGGATTTTCCGAAATTGATAAATTAGTCAGTGCTCGATGTCAACCTAAGTATCCCGGCATTTCACCAGATGGAGGCTCGCTTGGCACGGGAAAATCTGTTCCTACGGGAGTGCGATGCTCTTGAAATAAAACATGGCTACTCTCAAAAAAGTTATTTGTAGCTGAAATAAATATCTGGAATTATTTTTCATCGTAGAATTATGGGTTCAGTATAACAAGGCGTGTTGTGAGGCCTCGAAAGCTAATACAATCGTTTTAGAAAGACAGCGAAAGTTGATTAGTGGAAGAACAGAAAATGAAAATGAAGAGCTCAACCGAAGCAAATAGAAAGAATAGCAAAGGCCACCTCGTCGCTCTGAACTAGCGAACACTATCGAGAATAAGAGATGATTCACACTAGCGCTACGGTCACGATTAAATCACAGACAACAGGTATTCACATTAGGTCTAACAGCCTTAAGACAAGCTCCAGTCTTGACAGCTCAAGTTGATATTAAGCACTGTTGCTTGAATAATGTCGGGATAGCTAGCAATTATTGTGATTACACTCGACGAGGACTTAAATGTAGGGCATGTTGGGTAGATCGTAGCTTGTTTTATAGGAAGAATTAAGGGGATTTTATACCTTCTGTCCTCATTTGATGTACGATGAAAATATTTTTTTTACAATACTTTCGAATGAACATTGGTACCTTTCAAAAGATACTGGAAAAATTTTCTCCCGAACTTCAGAGAGAATACTCAACATTTACAGAAACACTCTAAGGCTGTTTGAGTGTTTGATGTAACAAAATAATAATCGCACATGCATTAACCATAAATGAGTGATTAATTTAATTTCGTACGGCTATTTCTAGCCGTGTGCAGCCCTTGTAAGGCAGACCCTCCGATGAGGGTGGGCGGCATCTGCCATGTGTAGGTAACTGCGCGTTATTGTGGTGGAGGATAGTGTTATGTGTGGTGTGTGATTTGCAGGGATGTTGGGGACAGCACAAACACCCAGTCCCTGGGCCATTGGAGTTAACCAATGAAGGTTAAAATCCCCGACCCGCCCTGGAATCGAACCCGGGACTCCCAGAACCGAAGGCCAGTACGCTGACCATTCAGCCAACGAGTGGGACATGAGTGATTATTTTATTCATATAGTCTATAGTTTCATTTTTTGAACAAACTCAAAATTCCAAATTAAATGTAAAGCTGTTTAAAATTGCAAAACGTCTCACTATTTTCATCCAACAAACTAAACGAATTCAAGTCTGCCACGTGTTCTTTAAAAATCTAGAAACGTTCTGAACTTCGAGGTGATACCACACAGTCCGCTGGAAGCTGGAGTGAAGGCAGAAGAGCGCACGCACTACACTGGCTATGTTCGATGCTTGCACCTGGTGTATTCACACTGCCAATACAGACATGTAACAGTAAGATCAGGCTCGAGCCTTTGAAAAGATCTTTGCTTGCACCTTCTCATACCGTGACCGTACCATGACTACTAGTGTGTACAGTTCCCAATGAATCAGTTCAGTAATGCCTGGCTCGACCGTGACTGTAGCGTTACCGTTCCGTCACCGTACCTATAGTGTCACACTCAACATGTTTGCTTCACAAGATGTTAGAAGGCAATACGCTGTAAACATTACGCATTTTAAGTCCTTTGCCTCTTTGATTTACATATATGAAATCCCTATTCCGTCTGTCATTCACAGCGATTATGAAAACGAATCGGTTTCAATATCTGAAATTCACACCAGATGTGTGTTGTTGTCTCTCCTGTACAATAAAAATACAACGAAATTCTGCCAACAAGGAATTTGGTACTTTTTGCAGAAAATTACGCTGTACTTGATTGTCAACGAGCACAGAACAAAATTTGGTAGAGCACCTCACCGATTTGGTGCCAGAATTGAAGCCAACGTACACGCATCACCGCCATATTGTTTGGGCTGCAATATTTTAGACCGGTTGCTGTCCATGATTGATCAAGTTACTATTCTTAAATTAAGTGCAAGGATTCAGTATTATTATTTGAATTTTTTGAGATGTTGAAAGGAGTTGCAACAAAAATGAAGGTTTCAGGACTTAGGGAAGAAATGTACATATAAATATCAGAGCGTGATTGACTGCAGTAAATCTAGACAAATATTTTGTTTATGCAGAAATTATGATGGGCTCAGCTTGAGGAAAAACGCGTCTTATGCCGAGAATAGGTTTGGAAATTTTGGCATACCACTGATTCTTAAGCGGGGGCAATATGTACTAAATTCAGCTTTCCCTGTCACAGGTAACTAGGCACAGGGACAAACTTTTCTAAGCTTTACATAGATTTGGGATGAATCTCTCCACTCCAAGGATTACCCATGGTTTACTGTAAGCCTATGAAGAAACTCGGAATTTCGGAGATCCATAAACGTCAAATTTCAACTCCTATCTACAACACACAATAAGGTTCATGAGCCTGTACGATTCTACACAATTGACGTGTACGTAACATGGGAAGTTTAAGTTTTGTTCCTAAGATATTCATTTCGAATTTCCTATTAAATTTTACATACTAATTTTTACTCTCCAAGACAGGCTTATATACTAGTTATGGATAAAACGTATTGAAAGGTTAGTGCTAATTAGACAGGGAAGAATTTCCCGAACTTACCTTAAAATTTCCAGAGATAAATCCATTTGATAAGGGAAACAGCTTAATGAAGTCAGGTATTGCATTACCACAGTTACTGGATTTCAAAGAATGGTACGGGAACGATTTCATTTCAGATATTACAGCATGCATCTTATGTTCCTAGAATCCTTCTCCTCGTCTTGGCGACACGATCTCTCCCGCCAGCAAGCTCATTGGTATTCCGCACGCCAATATTAAATATCATTTATAGCCGTAGTTGTGGCTGATGGATGCCGCTTGGTGACCCCAGACGGGATTTATAATGTTCCTCCGATATTGCCTGGCTATTAATATCTCATCCGAACCGCAGTATGATATAGTAGTGGCCTTACGTATGCGTCTGTAGCTGCTTCCTACAGATCAAAGGCAAGGTTGAGGATATCATATTCTGATATAGCACTCTCTGTCACGCCGTTCATAATTCACTACACTTTCAGGTAATGTAATAGACTAGTTCTAACTCAAAGTTGATTTCTTCGACTTCTAGAAACAGTTCACATATCACCATAGTCATTAAAATAGCACGAGTTAAAGCACACTCTCAAGCGCATGAGTTTAATGATTCAAGATGTCCCAAGAGGTAAATATAAACCACGATCGATAGCGGATGCATAACTTTCTACTCCTATTATTACTGAGAAGACTTTGAGAAAGGAGACGAGCTGCTCGACTAAGTGATATATTGCGAGCTGATAGATGGCGTGGATGGACGTTGGTAGACGAATAACTTTGAGTGATATTTTCAAAAGTAGGAAAGATTACAATATGGGGATAATGTTGGAATTCAAGAGAAGAAATTGGGCCCAGTATTCATTTATAGGAAGGGGAGTTAGGGATTGAAATAATTTACAAAAGGAGATGTATAATAAAATTCCAAATTTTTGCAATTATTTAAGGAAAGACTAGGTGAACAGCAGATTGGAAATCTGCCACTTAGGCGACTGCTCTAAGTACAGATCTTTGGTGATTGATTGATTGATTGATTGATAGATTGATTGATTGATTGATTGATTGATTGATTGATTGATTGATTGATTGATTGATTGATTGATTGATTGATTGATTGATTGATTGATTCATCACTGCCCGTAAAGTGAATGCTACTTAATATTCTGTAGTCTTTATGTGAGAAACACGAGCATTTCTCCCCCGTTACCAATGAACCTAGTCATTTAGAGTTAATTCTGACAGTTAAGTTGCATTCTGAGTCCCCAACCACACAGGGAAGATATGACAGAGGGGGTTGGCCGTGCGGTTAGGGTCGCATAGCTGCCAGGTTGCATTCTAGAGATGGTGACTTCAAGTCTCATCGTCGGCAGACCTGAGTATTTTTTTCCGTGGTTTCCCTTTTCCACACCAGGCAAATGCTCGGGCTGTACCTTAATTAATGCCAAGGACGCTACCTTCCCGGTTGTATCACTTTCCCGTCCTTGTGTGGCAGAAAACCTTTTATGTGTTCGTGAGACATAAAACCACTAGCAAAAAAAAAACAAGGTCGTAAAAAATTAAGATATCCTGCTTGCTGGTACAACAGATTGCAGTTAACTTTGAACTCGCACATTTCACAGAATTTCTCTTTTCGAGGCTTGAACAATTGTAAACGTTCACATTGTATCGTGAAGGTCATTATAGGTATATTTCAGAGTGCACTGTAACATTTTACCGCTGTATTCCTTTCGCACTGTTAAAACAATTAAGATAATATAAGGGATTAAGTTCAATTCTGTTTCAAGTCTTTACTGTCATATTTTATTATGAAAGATTTATTAAACTCTGTGTGTAAGAAAACATTACAGATCATACAACATTTTATCATCTGTATTGAAAGCCAAAGTATTAGTTCTAGCCGGACAAGACAAAATATGTTAGGCCTATTGTTCACAAATCTGACTACAAATGGCACACAAGCAATGGATTGATATCTGTTGATATATTGTTTGAATGCGGAATTATGAAGAGTTGTCCTGGTGTAAACGTGCCGGGGAACAAACGCTGGTTGTTTCTGTTACGGAGTTTCCGTGGTTCACAGAGGAATAGGGAGAGCCTGAGTTGAATTGCTGGATAAGGGATTACTTACAGGAACTTTTAACATAGTAAAATTTGGAAATTTTATATCTTTCCTTTCTTAAAATTGAGAGATGGAACATCTAACAGAATAACAGGGATCAATTATTGCAAGGTAAATAAAGAGTCCGTCCGCTCTAACAATATCTTGGAATTAGAAGTCCAGATGAATACCCAGTCGTTAAATTACGTAGGGAAGAGCATTATTGCTACTGACAGGTACAATATTTTGTAAGAGCGGCCCCGTGGTGTAGGGGTAGAGTGCCTGCCTCTTACCCGGAGGCCCCGGGTTCGATTCCCGGCCAGGTCAGGGATTTTTACCTGGACCTGAGGGCTGGTTCGAGGTCCACTCAGCCTACGTGATTAGAATTGAGGAGCTGTCTGACGGTGAGATAGCGGCCCCGTTCTAGAAAGCCAAGAATAACGGCCGAGAGGATCCGTCGTGCTGACCACACGGCACCTCGTAATCTTCAGGCCTTTGGGCTGAGCAGCGGTCGCTTGGTACGCCAAGGCCCTTCAAGGGCTGCAGTGCCATGGGGTTTGGTTTTTGGTTTAAGATTTGTTGCGACAGATACACTTCACCGGAGTCTGAGCTCCAAAATACAAGGGTCTAGCAATCATTTTCCTATGACACACTTGAAATTACACTATGCAACTCATCGGGTGACCCCACTTCAAAGTTTTCATACATGGCTGCCCCATGCCCCATTGCTCACTACTGTATTCAAACATTACAGATCATGTATTGACAGTAAAGTAAACTCGTATCCTCATCCCGAGGTAGTGCAGCTCTTTTAAAGGCACACCCCTAATGGAGGTGAGCTGCATGTACAATTTCAACCGCATACCAGCCCTCCTACCATTTTTAAATTTCTGGCAGTACCGGAAATCGAAACCGGGCCCCCGAGGAGGGCAGCTAATAACACTAACCGTTACGCTACGGAGAATGGCATGTATTGACAGTATTAGTCACTGTCCCAAAGGCAAGTAACACGAAGAAACAGTTACCCTATGAAAAGATACAGAATAAACAGGGGCATAATTACCCCTATTACACGGCCTTAAAAGTAAAAATGCAACGTAGGAAAACATCACCACTCCTTATACAAATTTTTGGAAACCTAAGGGGGCTTAAAGTCCTATGACACAGAGGCTAATCCTGTACTACAAAGGGTGACTAAAAGAGCAACAGTTAAATCCGAGACAAGATTTACCAAATTCAGAGATTGAGAACATTAGTCACCCAATTGAAAAGTTAAATGGGAGACGGGAGAGGGTGATCGAGTTCTCTTACATCGAAAATATACCAGTTGGGAATAGAACTACAGTCCTCATCAGACTTCGTCGAAAATTCTACATTTAATCCACCAGGTTGCAACATTACATTAAAAGAAAACGGCTGAAAGCTTCCCCTCACACTACCCGCAGACGTTATTACGTTATTAGGTAAATTCTCCTATTACCTTATATCACTGGGTGTTGTTCAAGCAGGCCAAGCCCCTGCCTCCCTATGCCTCCGTCAAGTCGCACTCCCAATCACTGGAGCCATTGAAGACATGGATGGAAAATGGGCATAACTCAAAAAACACTCTTTTGAGATAAATGAGTTTAAAGAATTACAACATCAAAGACATTTCTCAGAAATACAGAATTTTGGAATATTATACTTAACTATATTCTTGATTATTTCATAATATGTACATCAAAAATACTTATAAATTTTGTGGTTTGTTGTCAATTTTGTATTTTGTATTTTGGATCAGTGGTAGAGTGTCGGCCTCCGGATCCCAAGATAGCGGGTTCAAACCCGGCAGAGGTAGTCGGAATTTTGAAGGGCGGAAGAAAGTCCATTTGACACTCCATGTCGTACGATGTCGGCATGTAAAAGATCTCTGGTGACACATTTGGAGTTTACCCAACAAAATTAATTAAATCTCAGCCATAGACGCCCAAGAGAGTTTCGGTTTTCTATGTCTGCCATCTAGTAGGCCTAGAGTAAAACGGAACGTCGAAATTGACAAGCAGACTGCCAGATGGCGCCAAATTGAAATGTCTGCATTCGGTAGCTGAGGCCATACGATTATTATTATTATTATTATTATTATTATTATTATTATTATTATTATTATTATTATTATTATTATTATTATTATTCCATTTCTAGAAACTCTCATTGAAAATTAATGTTATTTACATTGTTGGAAGCATGTAGACAAGTTTTACAGATTAGAACATTTGACAGGTCACAACATATTATTAGGGGAGTCACTATATCGAGAATTTCCTACTCCCACAGATTCAGCTCCTCGGAAAATATTTTCAAACCATGCACGTGCACCTGCGCATAGAAAGCTTATTAAATTCTTAACATCTTTTAATTTCCCGGGTTCAATGCCTACATGAGGGACTGTGAAGCTACCCAAAGTATCTACAGACCTTATATCCTTCAATCAATCAAACAATACTGATCTGCATTTAGGGCAGTCGCCCAGGTGGCAGATTCCCTATCTGTTGCTTTCCTAGCCTTTTCCGAAATGATTTCAAAGAAATTGGAAATTTATTGAACATCTCCCTTGGTAAGTTATTCCAATCCCTAACTCCCCTTCCTATAAATGAATATTTGCCCCAGTTTGTCCTCTTGAATTCCAACTTTATCTTCATATAGTGATCTTTCCTACTTTTATAGACACCATTCAAACCTATTCGTCTACTAATGTCAATCCACGCCATCTCTCCGCTGACAGCTCGGAACATACCACTTAGTCGAGCAGCTCTTCTTCTTTCTCTCAGTTCTTCCCAACCCAAACATTGCAACATTTTAGTAACGCTACTCTTTTGTCGAAAATCACCCAGAACTAATCGAGCTGCTTTTCTTTGGATTTTTTCCAGTTCTTGAATCAGGTAATCCTGGTGAGGGTCCCATACACTGGAACCATACTCTACTTGGGGTCTTACTAGAGACTTATATGAACTCTCCTTTACATCCTTACTACAACCCCTAAACACCCTCATAACCATGTGCAGAGATCGGTACCCTTTATTTACAATCCCATTTATGTGATTACCCCAGTGAAGATCTTTCCTTATATTAACACCTAGATACTTACAATGATCCCCAAAAGGAACTTTCACCCCATCAACGCAGTAATTAAAACTGAGAGGACTTTTCCTATTTGTGAAACTCACAACCTGACTTTTAGCCCCGTTTATCAACGTACCATTGCCTGCTGTCCATCTCACAATATTTTCGAGGTCACGTTGCAGTTGCACACAATCTTGTAACTTATTTATCACTCTATAGAGAATAACATCATCCGCAAAAAGCCTTACCTCCGATTCCACTCCTTTACTCATATCATTTATATATATAAGAAAACATAAAGGTCCGATAACACTGCCCTGAGGAACTCCCCTCTCAACTATTACAGGGTCAGGCAAAGCTTCACCTACTCTGACTCTCTGAGATCTATTTTCTAGAAATATAGCAACCCATTCAGACACTCTTTTGTCTAGTCCAATTGCACTCATTTTTGCCAGTAGTCTCCCATGATCCACCCTATCAAATGCTTTAGACATGTCAATCGCGATATAGTCCATTTGACCTCCCGAATCGAAGATATCTGCTATATCTTGCTGGAATCCTACAAGTTGAGCTTCAGTGGAATAACCTTTCCTAAAACCGAATTGCCTTCTATCGAACCAGTTATTAATTTCACAAACATGTCTAATATAATCAGAAAGAATGCCTTTCCAAAGCTTACATACAATGCATGGCAAACTTACTGGCCTGTAATTTTCAGCTTTATGTCTATCACCCTTTCCTTTATACACAGGGGCTACTATAGCAACTCTCCATTCATCTGGTATAGCTCCTTTGGCCAAACAATAATCAAATAAGTACTTCAGATATGGTACTATATCCCAACCCATTGTCTTTAGTATATCCCCAGAAATCTGATCAATTCCAGCCGCTTTTCTAGTTTTCAACTTTTGTATCTTACTGTAAATGTCATTGTTATCATATGTAAATTTTATTACTTCTTTGGCCTTAGTCTCTTCCTCTATCTCGACATTATTCTTGTAACCAACAATCTTTACATACTGCTGACTGAATACTTCTGCCTTTTGAAGATCCTCACATACACACTCCCCTTGTTCATTAATTATTCCTGGAATGTCCTTCTTGGAACCTGTTTCTGCCTTAAAATACCTATACATACCCTTCCATTTTTCACTAAAATTTGTATGACTGCCATTAATGTTTGCCATCATGTTATCCTTAGCTGCCTTCTTTGCTAGATTAAATTTTCTAGTAAGTTCCTTCAATTTCTCCTTACTTCCACAGCCATTTCTAACTCTATTTCTTTCCAGTCTGCACCTCCTTCTTAGTCTCTTTATTTCTCTGTTATAATAAGGTGGGTCTTTACCATTCCTTACAACCCTTAAAGGTACAAACCTGTTTTCGCATTCCTCAACAATTTCTTTAAACCCATACCAGAGTCTGTTTACATTTTTATTTGCCGTTTTCCACCGATCATAGTTACTTTTTAGAAACTGCCTCATACCTGCTTTATCAGCCATATGGTACTGCCTAACAGTCCTACTTTTAAGACCTTCCTTTCTATCACATTTATTTTTAACTACCACAAAAACAGCTTCATGATCACTAATACCATCTATTACTTCAGTTTCCCTATAGAGCTCATCTGGTTTTATCAGCACCACATCCAAAATATTTTTCCTTCTGGTTGGTTCCATCACTTTCTGAATCAGCTGTCCTTCCCATATTAACTTATTTACCATTTGTTGGTCATGCTTCCTGTCGTTCGCATTTCCTTCCCAATTGACATCTGGCAAATTCAGATCTCCCGCTACAATCACATTTCTTTCCATGTCGTTTCCCACATAGCTGACTATCCTATCAAATAATTCCGAATCCGCATCAGTGCTACCCTTTCCCGATCTGTACACTCCAAATATATCAAGTTGCCTATTATCTTTAGAAATAAGCCTTACACCTAGAATTTCATGTGTCTCATCTTTAACATTTTCGTAGCTTACAAATTCTTCTTTCACCAGAATGAAAACTCCCCCTCCCACCTTTCCTATCCTATCTCTACGATACACACTCCAGTGCCGTGAGAAAATTTCTGCATCCATTATATCATTTCTCAGCCATGATTCAATTCCTATTACAATATCTGGTAAATATATATCTATTAAATTACTTAATTCTATTCCTTTCTTTACAATACTTCTACAGTTCAGCACTAACAATTTTATGTCATCCCTACTTGATTTCCAGTTCCCTGTTCCCTTATCACCGCTCCCTAGGCCATCCCGTTTCCCTGAATGTACCTCCCTATTACCCTTCCAAACAAATTTCCTAACTTATACGTACCACTGCGGTTTAAATGAAGGCCATCCGAGCGCAGATCCCTATCTCCTACCCACCCATTAGGATCTAGAAATTTCACTCCCAGTTTCCCACATACCCACTCCATAGTCTCATTTAAATCCCCAATCACCCTCCAGTCAGTATCCCTCCTACACAGTATTCCACTAATAACAATCTCCGCTTTCTTAAACTTCACCCGTGCTGTATTTACCAGATCCCACACATCTCCAACTATGTTGGTACTTATATCAGTTTGCCTTACGTTGTTGGTACCAACGTGAAACACTACCACCTTCTCCTTCCCCTCCTCCCTCTCTTCTACTTTCCTCAACATCTGCCTCAACCTAATTCCTGGATAACATTCTACCCTGGTTCCCTTTTCTCCACACACTTTCCCCACGTGTCTAATGATGGAATCCCCCATGACCAGAGCCTCAACCCTACCCACCTCATTTGATCCCCTCCCCTCCTGGTCAGCCCTATATTTCCTGATAGCTGCAGAAGCTACTTCCTCCTCCCTTTTCTCCTTCCCATGACCCTGTTCCACCTGTCTTTTCCTATCCTCTACTCTACATTTCCCTTTCGTACCTTTTCCCTTCCTCCTACTTCCACGCATCTCAGCAACAGTTCCCTGTCCCTCATCTTCCCTCTGTTGTTCTACCTGGAGTGACTCGTACCGATTTCGCACAGACACCTGTCCTGAATTCTGATCCTGAATAGAGCCCTTGGCCTGCAATCTCCTTCCCCTTAGAACATTAGACCACCTGTCTTCTACAACTCCTCTCTTTCCTTCCCCTCCCTCTTGTACACCTACTGTAACCTGTACATTGTTTGAGGGAGTCCTATCTTCCTTCCTGTCTTCTGTGAGAATCCTAATTATCTCCCTCAAACTTTCCAACTCCTCCCTCATACCCCTCAATGCCTCACCATACCCACAATAAGTACACTCGCGCTCCTTAGCCATTCCTTACGGGGGAAAATTTTTAAATTAAAAAATAAAATAACTTATTTGCAAAAAAATTAATGAACGGAGGGATATATTGTCTGGGATAGTACACAACCATAAGGTAATTAATATACGACTACATTACAATACTACTTAGTCGTGCTCTATTTTTTAAATTACAACCCCTGACAGGATAAAAACTGCTGTTAATTACTGAATATCGAAAGTAATACACAAGAACTACACAATTCCAAACTGCAATTAAGCCTATCCTAATTTCACCAATATTTTAGTAAGAGTTTCTACGGATACCTCTACTACACCAGTACTACAAAAATATTTTACAATAATAAAATAAGCACACTAAATTCTAATAGGATATTACTCGTATACTACTGTACAGTACACTACAGTAATTTTTAAACTACTTTCAGACGTATCCTAATTACGATACCGGTACCGTACCGTATTGAACCCTTGAACTTACCATTCCATCGTTGGTCGGCCACGGCTGCTACAATAGAACAATCTAGAACTCTTAAATCATGGGTCGTTGCGGGAATAAATTCGGTCACGATCTTAACCAAACGATGGGGTTCAGAAGAGAGCCTAACTACTTGAAATGAAGAGCAAAATGTGCTTACTAATTTTATTAAATTGAAATAGCACGATAACATTATGAATTTAATATGCATTCTTGAAACAAGATAAATCATGAATTCTTGATTTTTGAATGTTTTAAACACAGTCACATTACATAGCGTTGATTTGTTTCTTACACTATCGAAGGGTTGCTTCGGAGAAGTTAATATGTTAGTGGACAGCGAAACCGAAAAAAAAAAAACTGAAAAGGGGAAGACCTGAAAACCGGGCACCTATTATTCCAAACGAGAACTGAGAGTTAATCCACACGATCCGTGGAAAATCTGACTTTCAACAAGTAGAACGCCTGATTTTCTCTCAATTAAGGTTATCCACCAGTCGAATACCCTTCACGGATACGGAACACCCGCCGAATGGACCCTTAATCGAACCAAACTGACTATCAGTTGCTTTGGATAGGTTGCGAAATATTATGGGAAAGCATGGTGTTCACTACGAATTAACAGCATCATTCATAATTGAAATAAAATTCCACCATGTATTTGTCATTCATGACACCCTTAAGTGATAAGGTAATCCCGATGCTAGATGTGCATCACCCAAAAACAGCTGTTCGAAAGGAACCAACAACAACATGATCCGTGAGGATCTTACGTTATGTCGTTCTAAAGGAACAAAACTGCGAAATGCAGGAAACACTTACTAATCATGCATTTAGAAGAAATGCCAAACACTGAAGTTAATTAAAAAGTGGAAAGTCACTTGAAAAGTATTATTATCGAACCGATTTTCAGGTTAGAAAGGGGTTTGTTGTGCTTAATAAAATTACCAGTCCACGCTAAAATTTACTACAACTTTAAGGAATTATTTCCCTTGAAAAACAATGCTACCCGTACAGATCTATCTATTTATTGTCTGTCCCAACACACTACTTATAAAATGATTACTTACTTACTTCAACTATGAATAAAAATGAAAGTACGACAAGATTGAAAATAAAATATTGTCACTGGCTGACGAATCGAAACCGCATTCGCAACTCAAGTCTCACACTAACACTCAGTGTCATTATGCACACTATCAAACGAAACGGACGTCAAAACGAGAAAACAATAAAGTCCGTAAAATAAATTAACATCTCTAAGTCATTAAAGCTTAACACGCACGGAGAATCACAGTAAAAATATTTAATCTATATCGGGCCGATATCCAACATTTGGACAACCCTCACTCGTCGATAGCGGTCCCGTTATCTCAATGGAGAGCTACGCATTGACCCTCTTCATAATCATATCATACTGTAGATGCTACCTTCGTCCAGGCCACTTCAACAAAAAAACTAAAGAAACATCTAAACTGAGACTTGATTGTGTACAGCTGCCATCCCAGACCTATCGTTGGGCTCACTTGAAATCTGTACATCCTAACACTAATCACTATGTACATGATGCCTTCCAAATTCTATCGTCGGGCGTGAACTAGGACGTCTCATCATCAGTGACACCAAGGATAACATGTGACGTCCTAAATATATCGTCGGGCGTCAAAGTGGGTCGTACCACGCATCCCTTAACATATTAGGCGAACTAGCAATTTAAAACAACTCCGACATTTAATACAAAATCTGGTCAGACAAATAACGCATGACGGAACCAACGTCTCTTACTATCAAATGAATGCAAGTCGAAAAATACAGTAAGTCTCTACCTCATTACAATACGTGAACTCAAAAATAAATATACGTGACGAACGATTCTCCACCTCGAACACAATCTCAGCCTGTGCACTGAAGTGTTAGGGAAGCAAATGAAATTCCCAACACACGTTTACCATTTAGTGGATGCCTACAAAATAATAATCATCACTACCGCATTCAAAACTCTCCAATCGCCTATCATCAATTCCAACTATTTTTATCAATGACCTATCCAGTGAACAAATTCAATGCAACACCAACCGTGTGTCCAAAGTGCTCTTTTATCCTTGAGGTCGCATCATTTTAATATTCATACAGGCTTTACGTACCAAAATCGCTGTACGTTTACTACCAAGATTTTAACATTTTACTAGAGTCGTTTCACTTGGGATTTTACTAGAAAATTTTACGGTGCTTCACACAGTAGTCGTCTCAAATTCGGATTGGTAGCGGAAAACAATACAGCCTGCCTCAACACAGCCTGTTTCCTAAATACTTCCTCTGCAAAAATATAGCTTGTCTCAAACTCCTTCTCCTCGCTTTATTCCAGCGGTATCACTTAAAATCCAAGCTTCATTTCATCCATCTCTCTCTCATCTCCACATACATATAAATTCGTCGCTCTCAATCCCTTTCTCTTATATTTCCAAGACCCTATTTCATAATTCAATCCGCTGGTGAAAACAACAACCATTATTAAACACATCTCTTACTTTACTATTATTACGACTTTCAGACCTCTAGAATCCAAGAGCACACAGCGACTGTTCGTATCATTGATATACACGATGCCTCAAAATTTCCTTCCCATTAATAACGGTAACTCTATTAAATTTCACCGAAATTATCTAAATATGCCTGCGATCCATGTAAACAAATAAATATACTGGTTAAATGCAATTTTGACATAGAAAAATTTCTTTATCCCGCGGTAGACATTATTATTATTATTATTATTATTATTATTATTATTATCGACAAACATTTCTGAATTCAACTGATATTTGAAATTTAGATGTTCGCCACGACTAATTTACACTTATAACTTTCCAAAAATCCACGTTTTGGACACTATCTCATCGAGCATTTAACACCAAAATTTAAACGTCGCATTTTACCGTTCTTGACATGAAATTTACACACTGAAATTTTCACACGCTGACCAAAAATTACAACACCTTTCGCCTGATAATTACGAATATCAATCCGACAATCATCTTGAAAATTTTGTTGGGACAGAACAATTTAAACTAACTACAACATAATAGAAATATAGACAGACCTGCACATGGTACCATTCTCAGCATTCTGGTCACATCGTCACCAGCAGACCTCGGGCTTAGCCGTACATTTTCACAGATAACATTTTCATTTCCAAAATCTCACTCATACAAACACTACCCTTCTCACACACGATATTAAAATTACCACATAAATCAGGCACTTTCTCTGTAATTTGCACCACGACTTCCCTCGTTCTGCAGTCGGCTATGACTGTCTGACTCGTTCCCAGAGCTGTCTCTCTCCGTTACTCCAATAAACAGGTGTTCAACAGATAAAGGGAGCAGAACTACTCTGAATAGCTTCCCCAAACCCTCTTCACTTTCAAGCGTACATGAGATGATATAAATAAAACCTGCTGTGTATATTTCAACCAGCCTACACTTTCCTAGTTCGTCGGCAAACGTTCAGAACTTTTCCAATCACTTTCTCTTCTTACCCGAGTATGTGGACCTTAGCCACGGACATGCATTTAATTATTTGTCGATTAATCTGGCGCGAATTTCCAATGACGACGGGCACAAGCTCCCGCGGCTTCAAGTTCCAGATCGACACTGAAAATTCTACGGTGGGGGGTTTCTTTTATAATCTCAGAAGGGACGCTATCCCCACTATGAGGCTTGATTGTGTAATCTGCCAATTTTGCGTCTAATAGACCGATTTTGATGAGACTTGTCCCAGAACTCAGGACAGACTCGCACTTATTTTAGATGTTAATCTTATAATTTTACCACACTCACAACAGGGGAAATAAATTATTTCTGCCCGTGCGTTTCGCGCGTTTTCTTCATCCCCTGACCTTGGCACGTGTAGCTAGTTCACTGATATGATATTGACATGTACTTTGGCTTAACTGCATTTAAGTTTTTCCCTGGGGGCTCTGTCTTCACGTAGGGTGTACGAATAATTTTGCTTATTTATTTCTTTATTTACTGTATTGCCAAAATCCCTCGTTATGTAGAATTCCATGAATTTAAAGAATTGTCGGGCACTCGAGTTCCACCGAGGTGTCCCGGTATTTCACGAGCTTGCCGTGAGATCCTTCCCACGCGACATCGGGGCTCTTAGGAGCGCAACATGACTGCCCTCAAACATAAAAGTAGTTTCTTGATATCAAATAAATATTGAGAAAAAATACCTTTCTCACCGTAGAATTATGGGTTCAGTATGTCACTACTAAGCACAACAGAAATGACATTTGCAAGAACTACTGTACTCAAAGATTACCAACGAAGCTAAATGCTTAGACAAATTATTATTAGTATTACGGTCTAATAGATATACACGAAAGATAACACACGAATATAGCAGGCAAGATACGACACCATCTAAATGTACTGTATCTATACTACAATGTATCTACACTACACTACACTGCGTTTGGTTAAATGCTTAAGTATCAAAAGGATTGCCGTACACGAAGAAAAACACGAATATAACTGGCAAGATACTATCTAATATATTATACCTTATCTTCACTACAATTTTACTGAAATGTGGTTATGTGATTATTACAGCTGGTGGATTACTATTATTTTCCCTACTCCACGGGACGGAGAAAAAAAAAGTGTCCTTAATTAGGCCTACTGAAAAATACGAGGTTGTCTACAATAATTTCTCAAATATTTCTATCTAAACTACTACTACTACTACTCCAGGGACTTGAACTGCAATTACTGGGATATATGAACTTTATTATTATTAGCTAACCACTCATAAATACTGAAAGTTCGAGGGAGCGAAATATAAATTACGGATACTAACTACCTACTCAGAAGTACAATTGAATGGAATAAAAGGTAAGCTGATTTTTATTTATATTTAGTTGACTACACTACACCCTTTGTTCACGACTTTAGCCAACAATGCAATATTTGAATATGAGGAGCGACAATAATCAATAACAATACGACTGTTAACTATTACCGTGTAATCTCTTTAACTTCTTTTTAAATGGAAGTTGACAGGCGTATCGTGTTTTTTAATGTAGTAAATTATAACCTTCGCGATAGTTTGAACGTATATCTATACGAAATACCGGAGAAGTTGCTGCAGAAGTTACGGTACTATTCCTTATGATAATCTGCCTTTGTAAGTACAACCAACGAACCTACAGATATTTACAAATATTTTTAAAGTTAATATTGTTACCTAAAGTATTACCTAAACCTAAATTCGAAACAAGGTGCACCTAGCTAGCCTACTTAACCTAGAAAACGTAATTTACTGAAGACCAACTGAATTACTTGTTACAAAATTTAAATAATTATTACTACTCCCAATTTCTACCAACAAGCACTAAACACCACTATATAAACAGCACTAAATGAATCAGATATACACAAAATTAAGCTATTTCAATAGTTTTTCACTACTTTATCACTACAATAATGCAAGAGCTCTCTCAACAGCCAACCGTTCTCAAGCGCATCCAACAATGAACCTTCCATAACTGAAACTCGTCATGAAACGTAATATTATAAGTCTGGCTTCCTCATACAGTTCCTTCAGGAGAGTGACATAATATGACATACTTTGGAATAGAAAACTTAAGTCCTTTTGTTTGTGGTGTTGCAAATGCCACTGAGCTGAGAACGGCAGAACATTCGGATAGTAAGGATTTAGTATCCGAATCATCTGAGGTTTCACTTGGTGTATATTCACTGTCATCTGCTGAAATATCAGATGTTTCTCCTCCTGACATTACTCCTGCGTCAGCCGTTTCGCTTCTGATGAGTTATGATTGCTGGCTCGCCGTAAGTCAGCATTGGAGTGTATTTTAAGTCGGGCACGAGCAATATTTGGAAGAAGGGCGCAACTCAATATAGCACATCACACGCCATCTATTGACACTACCGAGAAGCCATTTAGGTAGAATCTAGAACAGCCTCCAAGGAACGTATACATGCTATTTACCGAATAACGCCACAAACTGACTTAAGCCCTTCTTCCATCCATGCCTTTCAGAACAGACAGCTCTAAAGTGGCCTGCTTTTATAGTTCCGTAGAAGAAGCTTCCAGATCAACTTGAACTACGCTTTGCTGACAGGCTGAATTCCCATACATACCGTCGGGTTTGATTTGCTATGGAACATATTTACAAGCATCTGATAGGTGGTTTACAATAGAGGAGGAACCAGCTGAAGTGTTGACAACTTCGGTACATTAAAAAATGAATCCTCGAAAATAAAGTTAACCAACTTCCAAAATAAACATTTCCTTGTTAATAAATTCGTTTCTAGTCATAATAGTGAGCTAAGAAATCGATAGTAAAGCCATCTAATCGTAACAGAATAGAACTTTGGGAGTTAAAGGTTTCAAATCCATTGGCGTAGATGGCCGTAGATAAGTCGCGCAATTTAAATAGCCGGGGAAGTTGACCCCTGGTACAATATCCATTCGCTAATATTCATGCATGGCGTCTGAAAGAAGTCTGAGTCAACCAAATTCCAAGTTGAAACTAATTAGCAGCTCCTTAATAAAGAAATTCGTGCCTGCTAGCAAATGAACTTGCCTGTTTCGGGTATTTTCGAGAAAACGGAGTATCCATAGAACCCTAACTGTATATACCTTCATTTAAGAAAGTTACCAGGGTTCAGTCGACAAATGAGGACTTCCGGGAAGACAATTTTCCGATAAACAGAGAAATAAATCTATAAGTTTTAGTACAACAGCAGTACATTAAAATTACTATAACATACGGGAAAACCCATTAACTATATCTTGCGCATGCAATATGAACCATTTAAAATAATTTGAAATTAAATGTGTATCTGTATTTTCATTCGTACTGCTGAAATCTTAAAACTTTTCTGTTTAACAATCCACCTTGTCTAGAGCTATTGTCTATCGTTGTATCGAATTAAACGTCGATGTCAGGTAAGTTGAGTGGTTGAATGTACGAACATTATATTTAAGACCCCATACATCCCTCCACATACGCCTGACGTCAGAAGAGGCATCCGGCCGTAAAGCTAGGCTGAATACATAAAAAGCGCCAACTCCAGATAAACGGGAGAATGTTAGGATTAAGACGAACAAACAAATCTCAATTATTGCTTGTTGCACCCTGCGTTGAAATAGTGTTCACTTTGATAATATTTGGTGATGTTCGTAAATAAAAATTTTAAAATATAAATAATATTGGCTTAACGTCCCACTAATTTCTATCATGGTTTTCGGAGACGCCGAGGTGCTGGAATTTAGTCCCGCAGGAGTTCATTCATGTGCCAGTAAATCTACCGACACGGGGTTGACGTAATCGAGCACCTTCAAATACCACTGGACTGAACCAGGATCGAACTTGCCAAGTTGGGTTCAGAACGCCAGCGCATCAAACGTCTGAGCCACTCAACCCGCCTAAGTAAAACTTTTAAGTAGATGGGTTTGCTCAGGTTTACCGTGTTTGACATTTGGGATCAATTTCACATTATTTTAACTATGCCCAAGAAATGTAAAAAATTCAAGGTTCACTCAGCCTCAAATAAGACTGAGTACATCAGAGTCTTAATCGTCTCTAAATACTTCATAACTTGTTACTTGAGCCACACAGCTCAAACTCAAAATCCTTCTATATGCTCACAGTTCAAACTTTTTTTCAGTCGGTTAATTAAATTTCATCACTGGTAAAAATACACACATAGGAACTGAAAAATGCTGGGCTGAGTAGCTCGAACTGCGTTGGCTTTCTGAGCCCAAAATGGGAGGTTCAAACCTTGCTCAGTCCGGTGGTATTTGAAGCTGTTCAAATACGTCAGCCTCGTGTCGGTAGATGTATTGACACGTTAAAGAACTCCTGCGGGACTAAATTCTGGCACCTTGGTGTCTCCTAAAACCGTAAAAGTAGTTAATGAGACTACGTTCAATAACATTACTACTATTGATCTGAACAGTCCAAGTTTTTTGTTCAGCTAAGGTCATTGCTGCAGAATACTTTGCTCACACTATCAAGAACATTTCTAACCTTTCCACTTCTTGATTTTATCTCATCATTACTGTTGCTGGGAGCAAGTTCCTACTTTAACTAGCCTATAAATGAAGTCACGAATTCAGCCACGAGACCTTCGGTTTCACGTCAAATTCCAACCACTGGGACACGATTATTCTTCTAAAATATTCCGCATGCGTTAGCCGGAGTACGAATTGCAACTACTGTCTTGACAAGAAGTCAGTGACTACTCAAATCAGCTGTCACGCCCTGTCCTAGAAACTTGAACTTCAGAACTTTCTGTACTGCTTCCTCATTAATCATGAGTTTCCTTGCTTCTGCATTCTAGACATTACCATTAATCTTGTTTTACTGACATTGTTTTGTATTAGACTGAATTGCTCAACTAATTTCTGCTATTCAGTCAGTTCCTGCAGATCATAAAGATTCACTGTCTATAGAGACACATCGTCAATAATGTTAGCCTACGATGTTAGAGGAATCTTAATCCAGTTGTCCACAGTTTTATTTCAATGCGCTTGTCATTAGTAGCAACGCACGTTTCCAAGACATGGGCTAGTATACTTTTGAGACACCATTAGAAGTTTTATTTCTGAAGTACAGTGAGGTGAGAGTACACTAGTAGTATTTGAGGAGTGTCTGTAAAAAAGGTGCTATTACCACCTTAAGAAAGTCGTTGGGAACGTGCAAGAGATGTAAAATTAAGGGCATATGCAACATACCCATTATCGGGTTTGGTAAGTTACACATTTTAAGGAATATTTTTTATATTATTATTTTTTTTGTTTGCTATTTGCTTTACGTCGCACCGACACAGATAGGTGTTATGGCGACGATGGGATGGGAAATGCCTAGGAAGTGGAAGTATGCGGCCGTGGCCTTAATTAAGGTACAGCCTGGTGTGAAAATGGGAAACCACGAAAAACCATCTTCAGGGCTGCCGACAGTGGGGCTCGAACCCACGATCTCCCGATTACAGGATACTGGCCGCACTTGAGCGACTGCAGCTATCGAGCTCGGTTTAAGGAATATCCTCCTGCCCAGATTGCTCATGGAAATCGATAATATTCAAATACTTTAACGCATGTGGACAAAATGCTGATTTATTTTTTGGAAGTGGAAAGAGCACCTTTTAAGCAGATAGTCCACATTTCCATTTATTGATTGCCCTCCTCGGAATGCGAAATTAAACCTCGTAGAGGCGCAACCATTATAAGACGAGGCTAGCAATTTTCAGCCCTGAGATTAAACAAAGTTGAATTAACTACTTGAAGTAAGAAGAACATTCTAATGACGACCCTTGGAAATTTGGTGCACTGTTCTTGAAAACTGACGTATAGAAGAATTATTTTTCCGACAATTGCAGGAGCCTTTCCTTGATGAGCTATCCTTGATAAATACGTGTATTCTTCAGTTCCGAAAGCTGATTGGACCCTCAACAACTCCACCATTAGCCGTCATAGATGGCCTGGGTATCACTGAAGAGGCGCACTAGGGAAATGAGGAATGAGGTAGTTTCCCGTTGCTTTCCTCACTGGACCAGAAGTTGCTATTAAATATCAGTATTCCATGTCAACTGAATTGCATGCACCAACCGACCCTATGAGCAACATTTTCACACCTTTCATAGCAGGGACCGACTGCATAATGAATGGCATTACCTGCATCGCTCATACCTCAGTCACTTTCAATAAATCTACCAACACGAGGCTGACGTATTTGAGCACTTGCAAATACCACCGGACTGAGCCATAATCGAACCTGCCAAGTTGGGGTCAGAAGGCCAGCACCTCAACCGTCTAAGACATTCAGCCCAACTAATTCCTTCAACTGAGAAGAATATTGTAAGATACGACCCTTGGAAGTTCGAGGCATTCATCTTGAAAACTGACGTATAGAAGAATGCTTTTTGGACAATAGCTGAAGTCTTCCCGTCATCCGATGAGCTATCCAAGATGAATAGGTGTATGCACGGTATGTACGTATGTACTCTATATATATATATATATATATATATATATGTTGAGTCTTCAGCCCGAAGGCTGGTTCGATCCTCAACAGCTCCACCATTAGCTACCATAGATGGATTAGTCATCATTGAAGAGGCGTACTAGGGTAATGAGAAATGAGATAGTTTCCCGTTACCGTACTCTCCTCACTGAGCCGGAAGTTGCTATTATATATCAGTCTGCCAAGCCCAATGAAATTTATGCACCAACTAATCCAATGAGCGACATTTTCAAACCATTCATAGCAGGGACTGCCTGCATAATGAATGGCATTACCTGCATCGCTCATACCTCAGTCACTTTCGTATAGTCAAATCCAAGGATGAGTCTGAGACAGATCAATGAAAGTAACAAAATTCCTCTAGACCATACTGGAAGGCATAGTGCACTGTAAACATTAGGTCTCGTCTGTAAAGGGATGATAAATACGTATGTACTGAGAAGTCAATCATTATCCACTTTCTTTTCTGTTACAGAACTCTTATCACTACATTTTCCATTGAAACTATGACTTTACTCTGCATATTTTTCGATATAATCGATCCATTGAAATAAATGGGATTTGTGCTCGAATTAATTATCCCTTCGGCACACTCGTTTGTCACAAAATCTGGTTAACATTGAGTAACTAAATTCAGTAACCATTACTTTGCTTGGTTTTGCAATATGTTGGCTCTGGAAGTTATCGGTAAACTACTGAAACCCAGAAAATTTGGAGATCCTCAGACTTGACTGGTCTGAATCATTCTACAAAGAAATGAAAAATCCAATTTGATTATAAGCATTCGCACATGGCTTAATACATTTATATCTTTCACAAACAAAAATAGATATTATTTGGCCATTGGAAATAAACCTAATGTGCCACGGTTATTTGCTGTACATGCCGTATATATTCTGTCTGCATTACAGCCTTTTTGCATAAATTAACATAATAAAAATGAAAGGCATTGTCAATAATGCTGATGGGTTTATACACTTATGAACACTTTTAAAACAGTCATATATGCACACATTTAAATATTTTAATTCATGTAACAGCTGAGTCGGTATGCTCGGTCATTCCTGTCATTAAAAGCACAACTGTCCTCTACATTTTAAAATCAAGACGACACAGTTATTTGGATTTTAATATTTTAATCTTAGTTGTTAACTGGCAATGGAATTAAGATTCCGAAAACCGGTTTTGAATTCATCATTGTAATCAGTTCTCTACCTATCAGCAGGATTTCGTATGCGTTTTCAATGCTCATCTGTCTTCTGCGAACCTTTTAGTCTCCCAGTATCTTCCATTAATTTTCGCTCTCTCCATCATCTGATACATCTTTCTTCGTCTCAACCTTCTCCCTGCAACTTTTCCTTCAAATGCCTGTGTTAATAAACTTTTCTTTCGCATAGTGACCTAACCAATTCTTCTTTCTCTTTTGAATGATTTCAAGTATTGTCTTCCTTTCTTCCCCTACTCTTTCCAATACTACTTCAAATTTGCCTTGCCAGTTGATCTTCTCCATTTTTCTGCATACCCACATTTCAAAATATTTCAACTTTCTTTCTTCCTCCCTTCTAACGTCCAAGTCTCAGACCCATAAAGAGCAACGCTCGATACAAAGCACTTCAATAACCTCTTCTTAAGATGCATATTCAGTGGCCAACTCATCAGTACCCTTTGCTTTATGTATGCTTCCTTGGTATTTGCGATCCAGCTCTTCACCTCATCCAAACAATATAGATCACTTCTGATTGTGCTTCCTAAATACCTTAATGCAGATACTTGTTCTATTTATTCACACGAGATAATTATATCTGCTGTTACGTCCATCTTCTTACTCATCTCCTTTCTCTTAATTATCGTACCAAAGTTTTCACAAGATCTGCTCAATATTTCCAGCATGATATCCATCATTTTGCCATTTTCTGCTAGTACCATTACATCGTCAGCAAATCTGATGGATTCATTTTCTTCCTCCCACAATAACACCTTCCTCATACTCTGTTGTTGTCCACGATTTTTTCGGCTGGGTGGCGCTCATCTCGCATTCTCAGTCGGCCCAAGAAGAATTCAACGGGCAGACGCCTCGTTGGCTGTCGCCTCCCCTCACCATGGCAGATTGCTCCTTGCTCATCAAGAACGTGGACACTGTTCATACTTCCGCTGCTATTCGCCAGGAACTTGTCAACCACAGTGCTCGGATTAACGTCGTCTTCCGCCTACAAGATGCCATGTCTGGCCAACCTTCTCCGGATGTAGTGGCTTTTCTCACGGATGCACAGGAAGCCGAGGCTCTTCGCGCCTCGGGCCTCCTCTATCTCTTCAATAAACAGCATAAAACACTTACTCCGCCAGACCATCTTTTGCATCAATTGGCCTCCGACCCTAACTTTCCCATCAAATTCGTGTCCCCTTATGCTACTCCCCTCCCTGTCTCTCAACTTCCCGTTACTTCTCTTACTACCACTCTTCCTACTACTACCCCTGCCACTACCACCACTGTTGTCCATCCTACCCGGACATCCGTTTCCTCCTCTGTCACCTACAGTCACCCATCTCCTATCATGTCCACCCCTTCCACCACCCTTTCTACACCCCTATCATCTCCCCAGTTGCCCCCTCTCACGGATGCCCCCGACGCCTCTACATCACCACGTCAACAGTTTTCATCACCGAGCTGCGTCATCCGTGGGATCGATCCTGTTGTCGCCGACAACGATATTCTCCAAGAACTGCAACTGGAGGGTGTTCCGGTCCGCAAGGTTTTCCGCATCTACAACAACGATGGTCCGACCTTCATGGTCCGCCTCCGACTCTCTTCCTTCGCCGACGTGGATCGTCTCATCACCTCCGGAGTCCACTTTCGCGGCCGAACCCATCGAGTGGAGCCCTCTCGCTCCCCGCCGCGGCACGCCCGACACCCCCCTTCTTCGCCACCCTCTCCTGTCCGTTCTCCTCCTACCACCGCTTCGTCTCGCTCGCAACGCGCTCCGCCACCCACCCCACCCCTACACCAACCTCCGATCCCTACTTCCTACTTACCTGTTCCCTTGCCGCCTCTTCCGATATTGGACCTTCTCCGTCTACTGGCCACATCGGTCACTAACCTGTCTACCACTCTCTACTACTTCCTTTTACAATATTACCCTGTCCGTCCCTCTCCCTTTCCGCAGTCACCATTACCTCCAGCCGCTCAATATTTGTAAACTCTATTGTCTGATATTATAATTTTTTCCCCATACATACGCGCCCGGGATACATTGTCATTACTTCCTCGTCGCACTTTCTCTGGTGTTCGCAGCGGCGTTGCTCTGTGCGGGGTGCTTTGCGGGTCTCCCCTGGGTTCCGCCTTGTCGTCCCGGTGCCCCTGTGCCTACTCTAGTCTTTTTTCCTTTCCGGTATGTACGGAAAATACATCCTTTACTGCTATCTCTCTTTCTTATCTTTTCTTTTCGAACGGCCAAAGAGCTCCTTGGTTGAGCTGGTGGCCCGCCCACTCCCGCGGGGTGGGAATGAACCAACCACGTGATGATGATGTTTTAATAACAGCTTGCTTACCTTGATAACAACTTCGAATTATTTCCTCAAAATATATATTAAACACGGTTGGTGAAAGAAAACAACCTTGTCTAACCCTTTTACCAATTTTGCTTTCTTTTGAAAAATTCTGTCCTGCTCTTACGCGAAATGTTTGATTTATGTAAAGATACTCTAGCAATCTTCTTTCTTTTCAGTCTTCTCCTTTTCTCTTCAGTAATTCCATTAATTTCTCCCATTGATTTAAAATGTTTTAATGTGTGCTGATATGGACAGCTTTCAATTTTAATACGTGTATATATTAAACAAGTATTTCATGCTAATGATTTTAAAATATTTACAGTGCACGACTGTTGTAGTATAATCAACAGACTTCTGACTATTGTCGGATCCTTTTCATGGGTGTCACCCTTTGGTGGGGGAAGAATTTCATTAATAAACTAGTGAAAGAACAAAATTCCCACAAACTTCCCCACTTCCAGACGGACAAGAAGGCCTACTGTATTTACAACAGTGAGTCAGTTGGCTGAACGGTCAGCGTACTGGCCTTTGGTTCAGAGGGTCCCGGGTTCGATTCCCGGCCGGGTCGGGGATTTTAACCTTAATTGGTTAATTCCAATGGCACGGGGGCTGGGTGTATGTGTTGTCTTTATCATCATTTCATCCTCATCACGACGCGCAGGTCGCCTACGGGAGTCAAGTACAAAGAGCTGCACCTGGCGAGCCGAACCCGTCCTGGGATATCCCGGCACTAAAAGCCATACGACATTTCATTTTTCAGTGAGTCAGTTGTAGAATAGTATTCTTTAAATGATTTTTGTGACACCAGTGAAATCTATGGAACTTGGATAACATGAAATAACAAAGAAAAAATAAACAGTAATTATAGTATATAATGGCCAGACAAATGAAAATCTAGCACCCGCTACGACGTGACCATGGAATTCCAAAGTAATTGCCAAAAGCGTTAATACATTTACTCCACTCGAAGACGAGGTGGTCGCTGACGGATCCAAAACCGCACCCACTCTTACACTTACTCGTCCGAATGAAACCGACGTCCACGAATGTCTTTCTTCGGGTCACCAAAAATGTGAAAATCACAAGGTGAAACAAACAGAAATTATAATACACAAGGGACAGTCAAATGAAAACCGAACACCCGGAGGATTTTGAAGTGTTTCCCAACTGAGTCGCTGAAGCGTAGCCTTCGCTAGATTGAAAGTATGCGGCCAAAAATTATAATGTAACAGGATGACTCCGTCCGACAGCATTCCAGGGCGTTTTGATATTATGGCGCGTAGCAGTTTTCGCAAAGTGTCTTCATAGAGCTGCGCCACCAGAAAACGAACCACACTTCTCTGCTATTCTTTCTTCTTTTTCTTCTGGTTCCTATCCGTTCCGGATGTTGGCAATCATCTTTGCTACCGGGCGAGTTGGCCGTGCGCGTAGAAGCGCGCGGCTGTAAGCTTGCATCCGGGAGACAGTAGGTTCGAATCCCACTATCGGCAGCCCTGAAAATGGTTTCCGTGGTTTCCCATTTTCACACCAGGCAAATGCTGGGGCTGTACCTTAATTAAGGCCACGGCCGCTTTCTTCCAACTCCTAGGCCTTTCCTATCCCATCGTCGCCATAAGACCTATCTGTGTCGGCGCGACGTAAAGCCCCTAGCGAACCATCTTTGCTGTGCTCGCCCTGTCACTTGCGGCTCGAGAAAGCTCTGGAGACGTTTTAGAGGTCCACGTTCTGATGTTCTTAAGCCAGGATATTCTTTTTCGGCCAACTCTTCTTTTTCCTGGAATTTTTCCTTGCAGGATGGTCTGAATAATATTTTATGTGCTGTTGTTCGGCATGATGTGTTCCAAGTACTGGATCTTTCTTGCATTCACAGTGGTCAATACTTCTTTCTCTTTCTTTATTTTTCGTAGAATCTCGACATTTGTGACACGCGATGTCCACGGTATTCTTATTTTTCTTCTATATAGCCACATTTCAAAAGCCTCCAAGCCTTTACAAAATGATTCTGTCAGGGTCCAGGTTTCAACACCATAGAAGAGAGTGGAGAACACATAGCAGCGTAGAAATCTGATCTTCGTCGATATTTCTAACCCGTGATTCTTAAACAGATTGCTCATCTTATTGAAAACAGCCCTGGCTTTTCCAATTCGTGTTTCACGTGATCAGAAAGATCCCATTGGTCATTTATGATGGTACCAAGATACGTGTATTTATGAACTTGTTCAGTGTTGCTCTAGCCTACCTTAAGCTGACACGTACCGAGCTCGATAGCTGCAGTCGCTTAATTGCGGCCAGTGTCCAGTATTCGGGAGATAGTAGGTTCGAACACCACTATCGGCAGCCCTGAAAATGGTTTTCCGTGGTTTCCCATTTTCACACCAGGCAAGTGCTGGGGCTGTACCTTAATTAAGGCCACGGCCGTTTCCTTCCCACTCCTAGCCATTTCCTGTCCCATCGTCGCCATAAGACCTATCTGAGTCAGTGCGACGTAAAGCAACTAGAAAAAAAAAAGATGACACGCAAGAGACCTGTGTGTACTGATTATTATTGTTTCCGTTTTTAGAGTGTTGACTTCTAGACCATATTCAGAGCTCTCATGTGTAAGTCTATCTACAAGGTCCTGTAAACTATCCTCACTATCAGAAAAGACGACTGTGTCGTCGGCATATCGGATGATGTTGATATATTTGCCATCTTCACTTCATCAAGAGCTTCCTTAAAGATGCGTTCTGAATAGACGTTGGAAATCAGTGGAGATAATATACAACCCTGCCATACACCTCGTAGCTCCGTATTTTCTCTGTCCAACCTCACAGAAGCCGACGGGTTCCAATATAATTTTTTTTATTATACGCAGGTCCTTGTCATCCAAACCAATGCTTTAAGTTTTCAACAATCTTCTGGTGTTTTACTCTGTCGAAAGCCTTCTAGTTATCAATAAAACAGGCCTGTTATTCTTTGCTTGCCCCACTTTGTAGAGCTGAGCGAACACACTACACAAGTCCGCGCACCAACTGAGACATAACCCAACAACTGTAAGTTGTCACTACGTAGTTCTTCTAGCACAGCGATGGCAGTATCGATAAGTAACAACAGTGTTCCACCTTTCGTGCGGAACGTGTGTTATGGCGGGTGTTCTGCTTTCATTTGACTGCCTCTTATATAATTTTTGGATCTTATGTCGTGTAATAGGTACTTATTATAAGCTGATGCGTTTCGAACCTGCAAACAGGATCGTCTTCAGAGCAATAACGAAGAATGTAGTTGCAACTGTAACTCCATGGTAATTCCATAGTAACCAGACCTGTTAGACACGTAGTTCATTTCAGGGCCTAAAGAGTCACGGAGAAAGATATTGAAGAGTTAACTATAGAAAGTATCCATGATCTATTCCCTTTGTTAAAATTATTCGGGTGTTTAGCAATTTCTTTCGCTTCACGAATAGTTCTGGGTATAAAAATGTTTCTCTTTACAAGTGACAGAGTGACAGTTGCTACTAAAATATTTCTTATTACTCTGAAACTCACCAGGTTCGAAACTCATCAGCTTGTAGTAAGTATTACACAACCTAACATCCCCAAAATTATATATCATAATATCATTTAGCCGTCATGAATGTCTGCGTCTCAAGAAACAGTAATATTTAATGATTAAAAACCCTTTGTCGTCTTAGTGGGAAAATTCGACCCGCATATTCAGAAAGACATTCCACTTCTTCGGCAAGCATCCGATATTTCCAGAAAGAAGGATTGCCCTGGCTGCTTGAACAATTTCAGTACCGCAGCCCGGGTTTAACTGATTTCAACATCGCTATAAAAACTTTGTCTTTTTTAGACAATTCTTAACAAGCGCTAATAAATGGCAGTCAATAAGTGATATGTGGGAGCTGTAGAGTCGGGGGTCACGTACCTCCCCACTCCCCCAACGTTATTTTACTGACATATCATGTATGATACTCCGAGCAATGCATCGTACATGACATTCACGCGACGATGAACTTCAGTCAGCGGACAGTAACCGGCTTTCAGACATTGAATCATAGAACGTTGTTCCTCAGTTGACGGGTTCACAACCTTTGTCATATTGTATTACTATCCACACAGGCAAACGAAGCACTCCAACTGCCGATTCCATCTGAATAATATTGCCTCATTGCTTCCCTCCTTCTCAACCGTCTGACTGCTCCATTGATGCTTGCGCAGCGGAGTGAGCAATGGGTTCCTTTTAGGTTTCATTTGATCCTATTTTTAACACGAAGAGTGTTCCATTCCAAGGTTAAAAATGCTTAGGTATCTGCAGGAAATCATTACAAAAATGTTATGAACTATAATATTCAGTATATGCTTTCATAATTTGCAAAAAGTATTCAGTTTGATCGCCAGTACACTCATTAAAGATATACGTATTAATCCTCAAGTCAAGGGGAACAGAACAACCTCATTAAATATGCCTTTATTACCCGTTTGTCTCTACTGGAAACAAGGCATGCGCTCTGTGTTGTGAAACAGTGGAATTAATTCCAGCTGCCGTGTAGCCAATACTGTTCAAGTATGGTGCCCTTTTGTGCTGGCAGCAGCTGGTAATGAACCCCACTTCAGTCAGAACGGACGTACGGCAAGTAGTACACAAAGTGGCACTCCAGCCACAAGCCTCACAGTCTACAGCATACAATTAAAATGAAACAGTACAAGTTTGAGTACAATTGTATCACCTGCAGTGAGTTGTATGAAATCAATGAATTACTATTTAAACTATGTGTTTTAATCCTACAAGTTTCGATTTAAAATCCTGTAATAATTATGAGGGGAATTACTCAAGGCTGTCTTATTGGACCTTTGTATATTCTTTATTTTCTTTTATACATATTTGAGTGATATGAGTAAATAAATGAAAACAGGGATACGTTTATTGCGGATGATCTTATACTTTATAGAGTAATAAAAAGTTTGTGAGCAGGTGCGAAAAGACTTCGACAATGATGTCACTAAGACAGCAGGCAATGGAATGATGATAAACGGGGTTAAAAGTCAGGTTGTGAGTTTCACTAATACAAGAAATCCTCCCAGGTTTAATTTCTGTATTGATGGGGTTAAAGTTCATTAGGGGGATTACTGTAAGTACCTAGGTGTTAATATGAGAAAAATCTTCATTGGGGTAATCACTTAAACGATATTCTAAATAAGGTATACAGATCTCTACACATCGTTATGAGGGTATATAGAGGTTTTAGTAAAGATGTAAAGGAGCGGGCATGTAAGTTACTAGTAAGAGCCCGACTAGAGTATGGTTCTAGTGTATTGGGCCCTCACCAGGATTACTTTATTCGGGAACTGGAAAAATTCCAAAGAAAAGCAGGTCGATTTTTATGGGTGATTTCCGGCGAAAGAGTGGCGTAACGAAAATGTTGCAAAGCTGGTTTGGGAAAACTTGAGAGAAAGGAGACGAGCTGCTCGGGAAAGTGGTATGTTCCGAGTTGCCAGTGAAGAGATGACGTTGAATGACATTAGCAGACGAATTCGTTTGAGTGGTGTTTTCAAAAACAGGAAAAATCAAAATACGAAGATAAAGATTGAATTAAAGAGAACGAATTGGGGTAAATATTCATTTACAGGAAGGGACATTGGGGATTATAATAATTTACCAAAAGAGGTGTTCAATTAATTTCCAGATTCTTTGCAATTATTTAAGAAAAACTAGGTAAACAATAGATAGGGAATGGCCATCTGGGTGACTAAATGCAGATCAGTGGTGATTGATTGATTGATTGATTGATTGATTGATTGATTGATTGATTGATTGATTGATTGATTGATTGATTGATTGATTGATTGATTGATTGATTGATTGATTGATTGATTGATTGATTGATTGATTGATTGATTGATTGATTCCCGACATTCCTTGAAATTTATTCCTACGTGTCTGGATCCTTGTTTTGACATCGTCCTCACATCCTTCATTCTTGTTGAGTATACTCCGAAGGTACTTCTCGGTTTTAACGAGATCGGCGTCCTGCTACCTGTTACATTTCTTGTTCTTCATTTTCCTGTAATTAACTTCCTTAACACTTACTCTAGTCTTCTAGTCTGCAGCTGGTCTTCTGCGAAGTATGAACAAGTATATGATATAATCGACATTGACTTCACAGCTATTTTGGAACCTACAGGAATAGGTCGATCCAATGGTAAACGTCCTAATGGGCTGGCTATCAATCGCAGCTTGGAAGAACGGAAAATCCTTAATGTGGGATGCAATTTGCGAGTAGCTGAGTCAGCAGCAGAAACAGCTTTTGTTTTAAAGAGGAATAAACATCAATGTATTGTTGATGATTAGGTTTTCGTCGTCTTTCATTTTGGAACATTTTGACCATACTTTTCCAAAGCAAAGTTTTGAAATTGAGAAATTGCTACGTACATTACTAACTATTCCTGTCCTACTGAACATCTCTGACAGAGCTATCCAGAGAGGAAATGCTACAAGTGCCATGGGAACATTCACTAACTCTCCTTTCTTGGAAGAAATATTTCCTTTTGTACTTCTTGGTTATATAATTATTTTAGAATCATTGTATTGTAATTTCCGTTCATTTTACCATAATAATGAAATTTACTGATTAAATGTGTAAATATATTCCTATAATTAAAAAGTTAAGAAAATAGCATTGTGGAAAATGATTATATATGGACAATGAATTGGTTTACAATGATCGAAAAATCACCCGAGAGAAGAGTGTGGCTTATCCCTAGTACACGTATTCTAAAACCACCAATTCCGAGCGTCAAAAGGTTTATCAGAAACGTCTCAAAATTGAGGGAGCCAAGCGTTGTGAGGCGAGTTCCACGCAACTGAAGCCCCAGTGTGGTGGAAAACTTTCAAGCACATACAAATCAGATCATTTATTTTTTACAATATGTGTTTTACGTCAGAACGTGTGTGATACCGCCTCGTGCGAATATTTTAATTTCAAAAATCCACTGTCTGCTTCTGTGGTATAGTGGTTAGCGTGAATATCTACCACCCCGGGAGGTCTAGGTTCGATTACCAGCTCTGCCAAGGAATTTGAAAAGTGATACGAGGACCGGAATGTGGTCCACTCGTCCTCGGGAGGTCAACTGAGTAGAGAGGGGTTCGATTCCTATCTCAGCCATCCGCTAAGTGTTTTTTCGTTGCTTCCCCCTTCTCTTCCAGGCAAATGAAGGGATGGTACCTAACAGCCACTTCCGTCCCCTCCTTGTCTATCCCTTCCGATTTTTCCATCCCCTAACAAGGCCCCCATTTAGCATAGCAGGTGAAGCAGCCTGGGCGACGTACTGGTCCTCCACCCTAGTTGTATCCTCCGAATTAAACTCGCTCCAGGACACTGCCCTTGAGGCGGTAGAGGTGGGATACCCTAACTGAGTCCGAGGGAAAAACCAGCCCTGGAGGGTAAACGGATTAATAAATAAATAAATAAATAAATAAATAAATAAATAAATAAATAAATAAATAAATAAATAAATAAATAAATAAATAAATAAATAAATAAATAAAAATCCACTATGCTCTTCGTCTTCTTATTTTCCTACCGCTTTTCCCACACCAGTGGGGTCGTGGATGCGAACTGCGTCGCACATGTGGATTTGGCCCTGTTTTACGGCCGGATGCCCTTCCTGGCGCCAACCCTATATGGAGGGATGTAATAATAACTATTGCGTGGTTCTGTGGTGGTTGGTAGTGTAGTGTGTTGTGCGAGTATGAAGAGGAGAGTGTTGGGACCAACACAAACACCCAATCTCCGAGCCAGAAGAATTAATCAGAAGTGATTAAAATCCCAGACCCGGCCGGGAATCGAACCCGCGACCCTCTGAACCGAAGGCCAGTACGCTGACCGTTCAGCCAACGAGTCGTACAGAAATCCACTATGCTCTGTTCTACCAAAAGTCAGAGCATCAAAGTAGAGCAGCATTTTGAAAGCTATTTACGTCGCGTGCCACCTACCCTCCCATCCACCATCTTTTGTCCAGGATTATTGTTGTAACCAAGGTTGAGATTTACAAAACACAACTTTATTATCCGCTTCAAATACAAAATACACTATTTACACAAATAAAACTGAAATTTAACTTGAAGCAAAATGAATTAGGAATCTTGAGAAAGAGTCTATCTTTTGTACACTATATACAAGTTTGCAGTATTTACATCCACTTCTATCTTGAAAAGATAGTCCTTGATATATGAAAAGTCGATAGTCGAAAACTATCAGAAGTACTGACATAAATGTTTTGGAAAGTCCTTCCTTGCTGAGTTCATAAAAGCAAGTTCAATGTAGGAAGAATTCTTACTTGGCGAAACCAAGGGAGCTTGCATTAATTAGGGAAATATTACGGTATGTAATAGTATGACTGGATATGGGCAGCGGAATAGGCCAGAGGAGCGGTGACCAGAGGTGAGACCTCGTACTGCCAGAAATTCAGTCCACCTGGTCGAAGCACATTTTCAAGAGGAGTAGCCTCCGTGCTCGACGTAGGGTGTATTCTGGAGCTGGACACCGGGGCAAGTGGGCATCAGGACAGGCTGGGAGTTCCTCTTTATAGTACACACACGATGGTTCAGGCACGCGCACTGAGGGCTGCGCGTCGAGGCTAGAAGAATGACACTTGGCGCGCGTGTAGCTGGCTGGCGGAGCGAGAAGGGAGCGCCGGACATACAACACCCTCCCCTCCTAAATACGCCGGTACGGCGTGAAACGGCGGCGGCGCTGGCGGCGGCTGCGATGCTGGGCCGGAGCTGCTGATGTCTCTGTTGGATTGTCCGGAGCTGGGACCGGGCGGAGTGGCGCTGTCTCGTCCTGAAAGGAACCCATGGTTATTAAATGGTCTAAAGCTCGTTCAGCAATAGATTTATGTGGCTGAGCAATAGAATCAATAGCTGGACATGGGCGGTAGCGCAGACGTATCTGGTCTTGATGGCGGCAGATACGTTTCTCCGTAGTCTGTATTTCGTAGAGACGATGACCCAAAGATCTGCAGATGACTCCAGGTATCCAGAGTGGGTTTGACCTGAATGTCCGGGTGTAGACCTTGTCGTTGACTGAGAACTTCGTTGGTGAGGTCTGAGACTGGGCCGGAAGAGGCTGCAACAGAGAAAGTAAAGTTATGTGAGGTCGTCCATGGAGCTTCTGTGCAGGAGTGATATTATCAGCGCCGGGCAGAGTTCTGTAGTTGCTTAAGAGTTGGAGCAATGCTTGGCCTTTAGTTAAGCCTGAAGAGACAGCTTTTTTCATACTTCTCTTAAATGTTTGTACAAAGCGTTCAGCTTCACCATTAGATTGAGGGTGAAAAGGCGGTGCTAGGATATGACGAATGCCATTATATGTACAAAATTTCTTAAAAGCAGTAGCTGTAAATTGAGGTCCGTTGTCCGAAATGAGTACTTGAGGTAAGCCTTCTTGAGAACTTCCTAACTGTCTGATTAACTTTACAAACATATAAAATTGCATTTAACTTGGAAAACCTGAATATCAACATTAATTAAATAAAATACACACTCGTCGAACCCTGTACTCACACTTACTTGTTACCTGCTTACTTACACATACGTTATTTGAAGGGCGCCAGCTGTCACTCAGTACAGCAATAATAGAATGAGACTCTTGACCATCTCTAGGGTGTGGGGTAATAAGCTTACTTTTGACAACATACCATATAAGTTCTGGGAAAAGGAGATTGGCGTTCGGTTTCCCCATTAATTTTGAGGTTAAGATATTTTACTGTCAATGAAATGAGACTCTGAATTCGTTTGATAGAACAATATATATTCTTTAAATAATATATCAAAAAATAGTGAGTCCTGTTGCGATAAAACAGATGAGAATATGAAATTATGACATTGCAACTGACAGAAACTAGGCATGAATTTGAATTCTTCTTGACCGGACATTTAACAATTTATACGAAATATTTCCCTCACTGATTCACTTGACTGTACCTTCAACACTTTGAGTGTAATTACGACGTAATCCATTGCTCTGGTGTTTACTGTAGATGTGTCACGCCTAACGTGGTGATACATCCTTGTGACTGCTTCTTCTCCATATCATCTGACTTCTTTGTAAGTCAATATGGTATGACCTCTTGGTAGGTCCAGGGTTGCCCTCTCTGACTCCTTGGTAAGCCTTGCGCCCGCGTCTTCCACTAAGTGACGGACCAACCATTTGGTCTCACTCTCTCAATGACCAATAATGGCTCACTGAGTCTTCACCATCTCTCGTTCACACTGGTTGGCTGACCACTTAAGGCCTCTTGATCTAGTAGACTACTTCACTGTACTGCATCCGTATAAGTAATGACTGACGCTACAATATGGAGCTACCTTATATAGACGTTGGGTGACACAACTACGTAATCTCCAGAAATAACAATGACATACTCCCACCTACGCGACAGATATTACATACAGTGGTGAAATAGCCCCGCGGCTATGACACCGTGCGCGCATATTCTAAATAAATACGATGACGTAGCCATGGCCTGGCGATGACTTGGCAGAATCTCCACTGGTATCGCAATATAACAACGTCACTTCTAATCTCTGATATATACAACAATTCTCACTGTACAGGTATTGAGTGTTATACTACACATACGTATATATGTATACATCTAAGTGCAATCTTGCAAGCAACAGGCAATTGCAAAATTGAATAAAACGGATAATTACAATAATAGTACAATATCACAGATAACATAATAATAATACTGACATAATAATAATAATAATAATAATAATAATAATAATAATAAAATACAGATAAAATCATACAATAATAAAATACAGATATCATCTTGTAACGGGATTTGAACCGTTACAATTCGCCTCCCTCATAAATAAATCGAAGAACAAAGAATCGATTGATTTATGAACAAAATTATATATATAACACTGACACAGATAAACACTTTAAATTAGTATACAACAATAATTTTTTTTCAACATCCATACATTTTATAAAATATCACAAATATGAGAATTCTTCTCGCACATTGCCATCGTAGATAACTGTCCAGTGTCCCATTCTCTCTCTTTCTCTCATACAAATCACAAGAGTATAGCACTTGATTTAACACACACAAATAATTTTCAATCAATATACAACATTCTTCTCCTTTTTTTTTAACATATCAAAATATTTTGTGAAATATCACTTATATGAGAACTTTTCTCGCATATGGTTATCGCAGATAACTGTCCAATGTCCTGTTCTCAGTTTTGTCACACAGAACATGACAATGTAGCACTTATTCTTCCAATGCACCAATACGACACTTGGTTCACACGCTAATTCATGTATGTTAATTTTATTTTGCCAGTTTCTTACAAAAATTAATCATCTTATTCTTACCTTAACAAAACTCACGTGAAGTACTTCTTTAAATTGATTATACTATAAATACCGACAATATCCCCTTCCTGATCTTTATAAGAATATGCACACTCTCCGATACGGTTCACAATAGTGAAATACCCCTGATAAAAAGATAACTTCAACATATTTCCCGCCTCTGCAGATGATGAAAATGGAACTCTGAGTAGCACTCTGTCACTCAAACGAATCAATTTTGCCCTTGTTAACTTACATATCTCAATAAATCACATCCTCCTTGGCAACAATAATAAAAGAAACAATACTATGGCTACAAGATGGTTCAATTATTCCGTAATCCAGCATAATGTTTATTTGTTCTTAGACTTCACTAGCATTTTTAAGTTAAATGGGGTACTTACCTCCCACAAACGATCTATGGTCATTTACTACAAATTTATGTTCATATACGTGTTCTTCCTCACTTACCACTTAATACATCTCGATGCTTACCTAACATCGACCACAATTACTCCTCCTGTAATTCACTCAAATTACCTCACGTCACTGCCTCATACCGACTATCCCTCGGATACTGGTCGTACAGGCACGTAACACATCCAACAAAACATTTCCTCTCACTAGGAACAACTTCACTTACCTCTCATATATTTCAAAGAACACACGTCACCAACACACTTCTCAGACCATCATAATTAACACGTACTTCTTTGCTAGATTACTCCCAGAACAAACACACACTACCTAAATCAAAGTCTACTCTACTTCCATGATTTGCAACCAAGTCAGCTCCTAAAACAACTGAATACACAAGTTTTGGTACCACAAGGCATGGCTGAAACTTACAATTATCTTCAATTGACTGGTACCGCTATCATTTTATTTACTCACTGTGACTTGCTACCCACCGCTGTTATAAGATCTGATAGTACCTTCACTTACCTTCTTCGTATCACAAATTCTATCATCGGAGTTACTACCTCACTACTTACATCATATTCTCAGTATTATAAGTACTTATATCAATTTAACAGATCACTTCTTACGTCGAACTTACTACTACCATTAATTACTCCATTATCTACGACTACGTCATTACTTAAATATCTCACTTAACATTACTTAGGTCACAATCACACTATACTCTTAAATCTACATTCACTGCATAACTACTTATACTAAATACCAGTTCATCTTCTACCTTCGGACTGTTCACTTAATTTACCCGATTCCCTGTGAATTTGAAATACTCTGGCTCGATAACGACACCTGGATAGCATTCATATTAAGACTATCATAATCTCTCTGATAACTCAAACCCGTACGCCTCCCATCTTCTGATTCTCTCTGATTACTCTTCTGACCTTCTCTCTCATAACTCAAATACATACGCCTCCCATCTTCCGATTCTCTCTGGTTATTCCTCTGACCCTCTCTCTCACAACTTAATTCCATACGCCTCCCATCTTCCGATTCTCTCTGATTACTCCTCTGATACTCTCTCTCACAACTCAAATTCATACGCCTCCCATCTTCCAATTCTCTCTGATTACTCTTCCGACCACTATGACCATCAACACAACTATTAATCCTCTGCGGATCATGATCACTACCTCTTCTCTGATACACGGCTAACATTTTTCCCCCTCTCTCTACTATACTACTTTTACCAGACATCATGCGCTCTCTCTCTCGCCCCTGTAAACGTTCTTCCCAAAGCCTGTCAATGAACACTTTAAACTCTCCTAAATTAGACATATTATTCCAGTATACTCGAAACCATATTCTACTTTCACCGACAAAAACATTAGACAAAATCTCCAACACATATTCCCATTCAATAATATTATTCCTCAACTTACTTGCAAATTTTTTCTCAACTACTTTTACAAATTCTACAGAACTGAACTGTTCTCCAGAAAACTTGGTTAAATCACGATCCCTACTGAACAAACCACTCGCTATTACCACTTCTCTCGCCATCTCACCTGTACCTTCTTGCCGTATCACTTCCTGGCAACTCAAAATTTCTTCTTCTTCTTCTGCTTCCGCTGCTCTCTCAGAATTCTCTTCCACTATTCTCACGTCTTCCTGCCATTCTTCCTCTCTCTCTCTCACCTGCTGTGATAGCATTTCCTGTTCGTTCCGTAGTTCAGTGACCTCCACAAGTTTGCTTTCAATTTGCTCATTTCTACTAATCTGTTCCCTCGTATCTTCCCCAACTGCATTGTAAATCTTGTCCAATCTCTTCTCGACTACCTCATGAATTTCTTCCCGATTACTAGAACTTTTATCACTTAATTCTACGATATTCTCTGTACCAGTTCCTTTACCATGCTTAATTTGAATATGAATATTGCTCCGATTCAACTTCATTTCACCCTCAATTTCAACACACTCTTCATCTGACTTACTTTCTAACTTACATGTTTGCTCTGTTACCTCTATTATCTTAGTATCTATTTTAGAATTTAGTGATTCACTTAACCTATCTATGTTATCATCGATCACATTAAACTTTTCGTTACAACTACCAATCATTTCTTCCATCTGTTTATTATTTTCATTACTAGTATCAATCTCTTTCTCGCTCTTACTACGGATACCAATCACTTCTTCCATTTCTTTCTTGTTATTCTCACTACTACTACTAATTTCTTCCATCTGTTTCATGAACCTTTCGTAATTCTTTTCAAGGAGCTCGGTATATTTGGCAATCAGTAAATTAAAAAGTTGTAGGTCCTTCCCCACTAAAACAACCTTTTGAGTTTCAGTGTGCTTCTCAATTTCTGCACTTTCCTGAATTTCCTCAGAAGGTTCCATCGTATTCACCTGCTCCCTACTCTGAATTTCACCTTGGATGTCCGCAGAAGCAATGACCTCGTCGTCACATGACTTGTTATTGTCTTCCTTGTCCATCTTTGGTTCACTAGTGATAGTACGCGATCTCAAATTAATTTCCCTCTTCAAATCCCTTGACATATCCCCAAAATACAAATATATATCACAAAATTATAGTCCTGACATTTACCGGTAATAATTTCCGTTGGCTTAAATGCGCACACTCCTCCCAAAATGAACCTATGATATGCTGTCATTCAGAACAAATTCTGAATTTAGCTTCGGTCGTAGTAGTCGAATGCATATCCACTACATATGGAAAGTGCGATAGTGAATCGATGACTATTAACCACATGGAATTGAGGAAAGGACCTGCGAAATCGATGTGAACTCGTTCCCATGGAGTAGTAGCAGGAGGCCATGAAGCTAGATGAGAAGATGGGGCGTTCTGATTCAGTTGACATTGTTCACAATGACGGATGAGCTTTTCGATGGCGGCATCAATACCGGGCCAGTAGCAGTGTTGACGTGCTAGTTGCTTCGTTCGAGATATACCCCAATGGCTTTGGTGTAATAATTCGAGAACTTGTTTCTGTAGGCTAAGTGGGATAACCACTCGGAAGATGGTGCCTGCTTCTAGGAGGACGACTCCAGCACGAGTCGTGAGACGATGCTGCATACGATGATAAGGTGCAAGGTGGGCGGGAAGATTGCTCTGAAGAGGCCAACCGTTGCGGATGTAAGTACGCACAGTAGCAAGTGTACTGTCCTTATCCGTAGCTTTAGCTATGCAGGTAGCATCAATAGGAAAACTGGAGACAGTATCTTCAAGTTCTATGTCCAACTGAAGACATTCAGATTCTTGAGAATCGAAGGCAGTATCAGGACCAACTGGTAAGCGTGAGAGGGCATCAGCATTACAATGCTGGGATGTGGCTCGATAGGCAATCTGATAGGAATAATCAGAAAGGAACATGGACCATCTTTGAAGCTTTCTGAGGGAATTCTCAGGGATCTTATTACCAGGATGGAATAAGTGTACGAGAGGCTTATGATCAGTAATGATCAGGAAATGGTTGCCATAGAGATATTCATTGAAACGGCGAATACCAAAGATGATGGCTAAAGCTTCTTTCTCTAGCTGTGAGTATCGACGTTGATGGTCATTAAGTGTTTTCGAAGCGAAAGCGATGGGGCGTTCCCGTCCATGACGATCCTTCTGGGAGAGAACGGCACCGACACCGTAGTCTGAAGCGTCAGTAGCTAGCGTGATGAGCTTGTCGGGCTGAAAATGAGTGAGTTGTATAGCTTGAATTAAGGCGTTGTTGATGGTTTTCCATGCCTGTTGGCAGTGCGGAGTCCATTGAAATTTAACACCTTTTTTACGTAGAGCGTTTAATGGAGCTGCCACTGTAGCGAAGCGGGGAATGAACTTATTATAGTAGTTCGTTTTGCCTATGAAGGACTGGAGCTGCTTGAGGTTCTGAGGTGCTGGCATGTTGACGATAGCTGAGACATTCTGTGCACTAGGGCGAATTCCAGTCTTATCAAGTATATGTCCTAGGTAGTGAACTTGAGGCTGAAAGAATGTACATTTAGCGAGATTCGCTCGTAGGCCATTGTCTTTCAATGTCTGGAGAAGGAGGCGTAGATTGTTTAGATGTTCCTGATGATCTTTTCCAGTAACAATAATATCATCCAGGTAGTTAGCACAACCGGGAATGGAGGCAGTGAGTTGAGCTAAATAGCGCTGAAAAATAGCCGCTGAGGATGAAACACCGAATGGGAGCCGTTGGAGCTGGAGCAGTCCGACAGGAGTGTTGAGTGTTAGAAATTTCTTAGAGTCTTCGTCTAAAAGTAGCTGGAGATATGCTTCTTTAAGATCAACTCGAGAGAAGAATTGTCCACCAGCGAGACGACGGAATAAGTCTTCTGGATGTGGAATAGGAAAGATATCTGTGTCGAGTTGTGCGTTGACTGTAGATCGAAAATCGCCACAAAGTCGAACATTACCATCAGGTTTCTTGATTACCACTAGTGGAGTAGCCCATTGACTAGAAGTAACTGGTACCACAATGCCAGTTTGTATCCATCTTTCTAATTCTTTCGTGACCGGGTCTTGAAGTGCTAGGGGTACTGGACGTGCTTTGAGGAAGCGAGGCTTAGCTCCGGATTTCAGCTGTATGTGAGCTGTATAGTCTTTTGCTGTTCCGAGCTGAGAGTCGAAGACTTCAGGAAACTGCTTTAGGAGATCGGTAACGTCAGAAGTAGGATGCAATGTAGATACAACGTTAATGTTGTCATGTATCTGGAAACCAAATAAGTTAAATAGATCCATGCCCATAATGTTGGATGCAGTGTAGTTGTTAACTACGAGAAGAGGAATGGCCTTCTGAATTCCTTTATAACTAGCCTGAAGCTGGATTTGACCTTTAATGTCAATTTTCTTTCTGTTAAACGTCACAAGCTGGATGTCAGCTGGAGAGCATGAAGGGGAACCTAAGTCATGGTAGGTAGCCAGATTAATAATAGAGACAGGTGATCCAGTGTCTAATTGAAAATCGACAGATCGAGTAGAGAATGAGAGAGGAACGATGATCTTGCGAGAATTCCTTGTGGCAAGAATAAGATTGATCTGATCAACTTCCATGACTTGGCGGGGCTGTATTTGCTTCGGGCGTGCTGCAGGAGTCTTAGCAGGGCGGAGCGAACTCCGACATACAGTCTTAATGTGTCCAAGTTTATTACATCGTTCACAAGTGGCTTTAAAAAAACGACAGTCACGACGTTCATGATGCTTGAAACAGCCTCGGCAGGAAGGCAGGAGTTTCGAGGTGCTTTTAGAATTGGGCTTCCTTGTAGCATTACGAGAGGGAACCTGGCGAGAATGCTTGGTAGAGAGCGCCTTATCTGGACGGTTCACTGTAGCAGAGGACTTGCGGGCCTGAGTCGAGACTTGAGCAACTTCGTGTAGAGAAGCTATGGCTGCGGCAGTCTTGGTAGTAAGCTCATAAACCGTAGCAATACGCTGGACGTCTTCTAAAGAAGGGTTACTCTGCTTGACAGCGTCAAAACGTATCTTGTCCTCAGGAGTATGTAAAATTACCATGTCCCGAATGAGAGAATCAGTGTAGGGTGAACCACAACCGTCCTTGGAGCATATGAACTGGCAGGGTTTAGCTAGACCACGCAATTCAGTTATCCATTCAGTATGTGTCTGATGGGGTTGCTTTCTGCTCTGAAAAAATTTATAGCGAGCAGCCACTATGTGAGGAGCTTTGGCATAATGTTCAGTGAGACGGGCCAGGAGCTGTGCGAATGGTACCTCAGAAAGGTTTTCTTCTGGACCTAATTTACGTAGTAATTCACACGTAGCATTGCCAACCGAACTAAGAAATAGTGCGCGGCGGCGTTGATCATCTGTGACAGAATGGCAGATGAAATGCTGTTGTAAGCGTGCTAAATAAACTGACCATTCTTCCTTAGCCGGATCAAAAGCAGAGAACGGAGGAATAGCTGATGGCTGTGTAGAGACAGAAATAGCTTGAATAGCCTGAATTAATGCTGCCTGTTGTTGTTGCATAAACTGTTGTTGTTGCTGCTGTAAGGCTTGGAATACCGTTGCGAGTTGCTCAGCTGTAGCCATTGCGAGATGCGTGCAATAAAGAGCAAGGAGAGCTGTGTGTCAGAACTGGTTGTAGGCGCGACCTTGACCGGTATATGCTGGGAGTGAGAGAGAGAGCAAGCCAACACGCTGGAGCGTGCCACACAGGTGGAGCGCACGACAGAGAGCTGTGGAATGTCTGTTGAGTGGGCGACACACTGAGCACTGATTGACTTCGTCGCCAATGTCTAAGTGTATGGGGTACTGAGTTTGCTGTACCTCGTTGTGAAGGAGTGGATGAATTGCAAGTTATTATCCTGTCGCCACAGAGTTGGTGACTGGGGCCGATGAATTGGAGTGTTTGTTGCGTCCTTTTTTTTTTTTTTACCTCGTCGCCATAGAGTTGTGTTGTAACCAAGGTTGAGATTTACAAAACACAACTTTATTATTCGCTTCAAATACAAAATACACTATTTACACAAATAAAACTGAAATTTAACTTGAAGCAAAATGAATTAGGAATCTTGAGAAAGAGTCTATCTTTTGTACACTATATACAAGTTTGCAGTATTTACATCCACTTCTATCTTGAAAAGATAGTCCTTGATATATGAAAAGTCGATAGTCGAAAACTATCAGAAGTACTGACATAAATGTTTTGGAAAGTCCTTCCTTGCTGAGTTCATAAAAGCAAGTTCAATGTAGGAAGAATTCTTACTTGGCGAAACCAAGGGAGCTTGCATTAATTAGGGAAATATTACGGTATGTAATAGTATGACTGGATATGGGCAGCGGAATAGGCCAGAGGAGCGGTGACCAGAGGTGAGACCTCGTACTGCCAGAAATTCAGTCCACCTGGTCGAAGCACATTTTCAAGAGGAGTAGCCTCCGTGCTCGACGTAGGGTGTATTCTGGAGCTGGACACCGGGGCAAGTGGGCATCAGGACAGGCTGGGAGTTCCTCTTTATAGTACACACACGATGGTTCAGGCACGCGCACTGAGGGCTGCGCGTCGAGGCTAGAAGAATGACACTTGGCGCGCGTGTAGCTGGCTGGCGGAGCGAGAAGGGAGCGCCGGACATACAACAATTATGATGATACATTTACCACAAAGAAAGGTTAACTCTCCCTACTCAGAACGTGCAGAACTCCATCTATAGAACACAGTTTTTGCGCTGACTGACAACGAGTTTCAGGCTGAGATAGAAGAAGAATCTCCTCTCGTACATGAACATTATCAAGTGGCTTATGATTATTAAGCTACAGTGGGTGAAGTTGGCACCACGGGTGGTAGGTTTGGATATGAAAGGGCGCTGGGGTTAATTTATGTGGTCAAAGATGTGTGACAACACCTAATCCCAAGCTCGTGGGGGCAGGGTCTAATTTCCAGCCTTTCAGGTCAAAAGTTATGAAAACTGGGCTATGTGGCTCAGATAATTTTATGCTTCGTTCTTCTGGACACAAGGGGGGGGTGTGTCGTTTAAGAAGCAAGTGAGCACTGTCGAGAGAATGGCTGTCATATTTTGCGTCGATTATTTAAACATATTAGCATTTAATTTATTCTTAATACAACATATAAATACAAATACCTGACCATGAACCAGAGCACAAACGAATATCGCAGAATATTTTGTTTCATGCGTAACCCGTACGGCGGTCGCAGATATTAGAAGAAAGGAAGGAAGGAACGAAGGAAAGAACGAAGGAAGGAAGGAAAGAAGGAAGAGGTTTATTGACAACAGAGCTGTGAGGCGCTAGCCTTCTGGCCCCAGCTTGGCAGGTTCGATCCAGGCCCAGTCCGGTGGTACTTGAAGGTGCTCAAAAACATTAGCCTCCTGTCGATAGATTTACTGACATGTAAAATAACTCATGAGGAACCAAATTCTGGCACGCCGGCGTCTCTGAAAACCGTCAAGGTAGTTAGTGGGACGTTAATCCAATTATATTGACAAAAGTTATGGAATGTTAAGTAAAGTAATGTGTTTCCGTGAAATAATAGTGGAGGAGTTTCTTTCCTGGCTTACTGGACTGCGAATATGATTATAGCAATAATTGTTCATAAATGAGAGTAAGTCATATAAATTTCCGATCTTAGACCCACCCCCACCCCCTAGGGGGAACGACACCTATTTTGAGGACCACTGAAGTATATATCGAGTAGCAGTATCTCGCCTTGTGAATTCCATGAAGGCTGATATGGAACTGAGACCTCTTACAAGTAGCAGGGATGGCTGTATTATACAGTCACTTGGTGTACAAGATAGAGCAAATAGAGTGGAGTGTTTAACGCTAACAGGTGGTAAATCCTCCGTGAAGACGTAGCTTATGTATGCATATTAGTTAATAAACCGTAATTAAGCCTCTGTCACAGGAACAAGGAAATGTTCCGAGTGACTATCGAGTCCCGCGTGTACTGTCGTGTGCCTACCAATTAATTATCTCATGGAGATTTCCCGCCCAATAAGACGTGAAAAGACACAGGTATGGGAAGCTTTTGCCTTTATCGGAACCTTGAACTCGCACTATTTCCTATAAACCGTATAACCATGAAATTTCCTGATGAGTTACGTGAATGGATCTTTGCCCCACCGAGCTCGATAGCTCCAGTCGCTTAAGTGCGGCCACTATCCAGTATTCGGGAGATAGTAGGTTCGAACCCCACTGTCGGCAGCCCTGACAATGGTTTTCCGTGGTTTCCCATTTTCACACCAGTCAAATGCTGGGGCTGTACCTTAATTAAGGCCACGGCCGCTTCCTTCCCACTCCTAGCCCCTTCCTGTCCCATCGTCGCCATAAGACATATCTTTGCCCGTTCATGTGTTGACTATTCGAAAGTTTGGCCATCAGCTGTCATAGATGGCGTTGGCGCCACTGAAGATCTAGGGAAACCAGGAGTGATGTAGTTTCCCATTGCTTTACTCATGTAGCCGGATGTCAAGCCTACTGAATTACATGCACCAACTTACCGTATAAGCGAACATTTTCACAGCATTTAAAACTGGGACTGCATAAGGAATGGCATCACAAGCATTGCACATACCTCAATATTTTTCACATCATCAAAGCCAAGGATGACACTAATACAGGTCAATGAAAGTAACAAATTTAATCGAGCCCATACTGCGATTGCATGACAAAATCCACATTTTCAAACACTAAGTCTACTCCAGAACAGTAATGCTTATACGGTTGCACTTTCAATAATGCATCTTATTGTTCGGGTCCCTCTCCAGACGTACGCGATTAAGACACTCGAAGGGGTACAGAGAATAGTTGTTGTTATGTCATTTCCGGGGCTTGGACATCGTGGTCGTGTAGCCCCATGTGCTTTGGTGTGTGTGTGTGTGTGTGTGTGTGTGTGTGTGTGTGTGTGTGTGGACTGTATGTGTGTTAGAATGTGATGATGCTTGTTGTCTAAAGGGGCCTAACATAGAGGTCATGTTAGAATGTGTCTGATAACCTGCGTTATTGTGGTGTCTGTAGTAGTGTACTGTATTTGTAATTCAGGTGAGGAACTGGGACGGAGGCGGCCGTTGAAGTGAGTAAGGAACCATCCCGACATTTGCCTGGAGTAGCGGTGGGAAACCACGGAAACACTTCCAGAAGAGATGAGATGGGTCCCGAACCCAAGAGCTCGATAGCTGCAGTCGCTTAAGTGCGGCCACTATCCAGTATTCGGGAGATAGTAGGTTCGAACCCCACTGTCGGCAGTACACGCGGGACTCGATAGTCACTCGGAACATTTCCTTGTACACGAGGCTTAGTGTACCCCGTTCCAGCCCTCCAACCAGAATTAAATGGCTTATAAGAGCCGGGAAATTAACCCGGGCCACCGCGGCGACAGCTACGAATACTAGCCACTACACGTGATTAAAAAGCTCGATAGACTGCTCAGCATTCGGGAGAACGCAGGTTCGAGTCCTGCCTCGCCCAACATGAAAGTGATTTGCATAGAGTCCCATGTTCAACACCAGGCAAATACCGGATAGGTACCTTTGGGATAGGCCACGACCGACGTCTTTTCCAAATCCTTCTCATTCCCATCCATGGGAAAAGACGCTAAACTGAGAACTGAGCGCAGCCTATTACACATGGATGTCAAAAAAGAGCACACCCAGAGTATGTTACGGTATCTATCAATCAATCAATCAATCAATCAATCAATCAATCAATCAATCAATCAATCAATCAATCAATCAATCAATCAATCAATCAATCAATCAATCATGCAGTCGCCCAGGTGGCAGATTCCCCATCTGTTGTTTTCCTAGCCTCGGTACATCACATTATGTTTACAATACATGCCTGGTATCCGTTCTGAGGCTGAACTCACTCCCAGGAAACTGCTTGCGCGTCAATATGTCCTTGCCCGACTGCACGCCGTCTGATGCGGCATGTGAAACCGCCCATGCTGTTCTTATTTATATCTAAAAAGTACTTCTCCGATTTGGAAAATACTTACATATTTGAACTTGCACGCAGTTGAACTTTTAGGCCAGCTGTATAAATTTGTGACGTTCCATTTAAAAATATGGAGTTAGTATCAATATCTCGGTTATGAATCATTCCATGAGACTAAGTAGCACGTTACTTTACAATTCCTTAATTACCATTTACAAATATGAAAACAGAATGCCGATATCTTTAACGGTTTAGAAGTTATTTCCGTGTAACATGTTAGGTGAATAACCCTGTATAAAGTGGTAGAGTTTGTTAGTATGTAATGGCTAATCTCAGGAATTACTGGATCAATTCTAAAAATTCTTTCACTAATAGAAATATACATTATCCCTCAGTGCTATAGGTTATATTTTATTTTCAAAAAAATTCGAGGGGAGGAGGCGACGCGGTGAGATATAAAAATACTAGGCTAATATAGGCAAAATATCGAATTTGTCATACAACGACGAGACTAAGCTCATCTTAAGCCCCTTGACGCAAAAAACAAAACTCGCTAAGCCCTGCGGGCCCGAAAACAATGTTTTAAGGCCCTAAAAGCAACCGTTATTGAGATATTGGCACCACACTACCCCTGCTCTAGGAATCGGATAAGGAAATGAACTGCCGTAACCATGGCAATATCAGCTCCAGTAAGCTTACAGCAGCGAGATTTCCTACAATATATCACCAAAACCTAATATATTACAGACATAAAATTTGGTATTTGGAATCTCCTTTAAAATAAAAGAACACAAATTTTCATTTATAGAAATCCACTTAAGGGATGAGGGTTGAAGAGAAGTGAGAAAGGAGTTGAATTCTTTCTATAAGGATACATCTATTTCAGAAACGGAAGATGATACAGACGTTAAAATTGGTAGGCCGTACTTGAAATCTCTTTTAAAAATAAATGAACGCACCTTTTCTGGAAAATATACTCAAGGGGGTGAATTTTTTTAAAGCGAGTGATATTTTAAAGTGTGTATAATCTTCTCTTCTACCGGTTTTCCCATACCTGTGGGGTTGCGGATGCGAACTGTGTCGCTCATGTGGATTTGACGCTAATTCAGGACTGAATGATCTTCCTGATGCCAACCCTATGTGTAGGAATTTAATTACTATTGCGTATTCCTGTTGTGATTGGTAATGCGGTGTGTTGAGTGAATATGAAGAGCAGAGTGTTGGAACAAACACAAACAACCTGTCCTTGAGCCCGAAGAATTAATCACACGCGATTAAAATATCATAACCAGCCCGGAATCGAAATCGGAACTCTGTGAACTGAAGGTCTCAGAGATGAACTCTCAGCCAAGGAGTGGGGAAGGTTTTAGCATTAATATATCTGCAGTATATCTCATAAACTTAATATGTTAAAGGCATGAAAATTAGTATTTGTAATCTCCTTTAGAAACAAAGACCCTCACCCTTTTTTTTTTTTTTTTTTTTACTGTTTCTCACATGTACAGTTCCATGTCGCATGTTCCAGATTTAGTTCTGCCAGTAGCTTGGTCATCTTAGCCCCAAAATGCAATGCTACAAACGTGGTTTACAAAGAGGTTCTGGTGTAAATGAAATGCAGTTTTTCGGCGAGTTTTTATACTTTAGGAATTTTCAGATAATGCCTTAGTGCAGTACCGAGGAACAATTCATTTTTATCAACTTACGAAATCCTCGCGAGCGAAGCTGTGGGTAACAGCTAGTATATTATATTTTGGTATACTAACATTCATACCGAGCGAGTGGTCATCCGGTTAGGGTCACCCAACTGTGAGCTTATATTCGGGAAACGGTGGGTTCAAAACCCCTCTGTCAGTAGCCTTGGAGATGGTTCTCCGTGGTTTACCATTTTAACACCCATCAAATGCTGGGGCTGTACTTTAATTAAGGTCACGGCCGCTTTCTTCCCAAACCTAGCCCTTTCCTCGTGATCCGCCAGGAAGATTCATGCCAAGCAAGACAGTTTGCAGATTTTAGGATATCATTTGGTTAGTGCAGGGCTTCTTATGCTGCAGGCATCGGTGCATTGCGCGGCGTAAGGAGCAAACGATGACTTAGCTGGGTTGAGCTGGGTGCAGACCCCCACTCCTCGCTTTTTGGGCAATAGGGCTGTCTCTCTCTGTCTCTACGCCTGTCTCGCTCGCTCCGCCTGGTGTCCCCTTCCTCACTGGCTCTGTAGCGCTCCAGCACCCGAGCAGGGTTGAGCCGAGCTTAGCCGAGCCTATCCGAGACAAAATGTTGGTCCGAACCGAGCCGAGTCCGACCGATGCACGCTGCACAGAACCTCTGCGCCTCGGTTTGCACGCGTGAGATTTTGGTCGTTTGAGAGGCCCTGGGTTAGTGTCACAAATTCTTGGATATGCTGCAGACCTCAGTACTACAGCATGGCTTATTTTGGAAACTGACTTGGATATGCACCTGAGGAAATAAACGAATGGGTCCCTGCCGGGGCCAGGGCCGCAAGTATTGATGTAAAATACATACCACGTGACAGATATTGTCCAAATAAAGTACGTAGTCCGCATTTAATGTTAATTATTGTGCTGATAGGGTGTTAATATAAAGTTAAAAAAATTAGGGGAACATGTTTTGAACGTATGTCATGCTCCACAAAACAATACCTCACACACAGGTATATTACTACCTAAACCTTTATTGTTTACCGTTGAAGTATACAAAAGAACATCGATGGATTCGGGTTCATTTTCAGAACACAAACGGAACTCTCCAAATAGGGCCGAAAACAAAGTGATAACAGTCCTCCAGGGTGGATTTTTATCACAGTTGGAGAGCTTCAGTATGGCGTATTGTACCCGTTACGACCTGTACATGCCGTATTTTTTATGATTAATTGTATTCAATCATTACGCAAGACGTTCAGAGCTAACTTGGTTTGTTTACGTTCGGAAGAGCGAGCAGGCTAGCCGCCGACAGCTGTGTGTGTGTGTGACGTAGCTGCAGGGGCAAGATAGACTACCCGCCTGACACCACGTGTAGCCTACATGGCCTGATATGTTCTAGATTTGAACGTCACACCTTCGCGAACATTCGATTGAAAAAAAATCAAAACTTCTCTAGTAATAATCGCAGTGACTTAATCGATGCGTCATTTTGAAGAGGATAACGTAAACGTCACATATTGCGAATTGCAAGGAAATTCGTCGAGGGATTCGCGAGATAATCCGCTTCAAAGAGGTCACGTTATATGATGACGTAGGACCCCCTAACCGACTATAAGGAGAGCTCACTTTACCCAGATCAGACAGTCATAGCTGAGTGTTCGGCCTGACTCTCCACGCTGCAGTGTTCGTCGAAGTGCTGACAGAGGCTATCTTCGAATATTTAAAGTCTTCATATGGGACTTAAACTCTGACAGTCGTGTTGAACTCATCAATTGTGCGCGTGTGAACTCTAATATACAAACAAAGTCTTTATAAAGGACATTGACTCTATCAGTCAAGTTGAACTTATAATCTGTGCGCGTGTTTGAACTCTGATTATGACAAGTCATGTATTGGACTTAGGTGACAACAGTAAAGTATAACTTATATTCTGTGCGCATGTAGAAACTTCTCGATATAACTTACTTTCGTTCTTGTGGAACTGAGTTCATTACCACGTTGCCTGTGTGAAACTTAATCTCCGAACCAATATTAATTTAAATGTGGCACTTCAGCGATATACTAGGAACTGTGATATTCCTTTTTAAATATCAGTCAGCAGAACTTAATCTCTGTACCCATATCATTAATATCAGTGTGACACTATTACGTTATACAATTAACTGTGTCATTTTTCTTTAAATCTCAGTCAGCATAATTTCCTTAATAGACACGAGTATTTATGAAAGTGTTCTAACTTCCCCATGAATGTTACTGCAAATGATTACCATGATAAAAGTATAATCGTGTGCTACGACACCAAGGTTTTACTCCGAACTCAAACTGTGTTCTTTATCCAATTCAAACAAAATTCTGCATTATTTCTTCTGAACAGTGTGTAAATTATTTGTGTGTGACTGACAGCAGTGTCCTTGATAAACTCTCGAACAGTCACATATTTTTATTTAATGTCAAGTGCGCCTAACAAGGAACTGTGCTTTTCATTTCAACCTTATTTCTTCGTCAAAGTGTTTAATGTAGTTTCATCACTGACAGCAGTGTTTTTGATAAATTCTAGAGCAGTCATACATTTCTTTCAATGTCAAGTGCTACTTTATTTAGTGGAAAATCACCACGAACTGTGCCGAGTGCGTGAACAATTTTCAGTTTCATTATTTCTATTCATGAACTGTGCTTTATTTTCTTCCAATCTCGATGCTACTCGCATCTACATCTTTAGTGAACTTTTAAATTCTATCTACAAGATTAAGAGTGAATTCGTCGGCATATCCCAATCATATTAAAAGAAACAGTGCTGTTAAACCAAAGTGTCGGGGGACTGTGTAATTCTGGACACTCGTATAAGTTATGTGACGAGTGATTACCTTGCAACATCGTCGGAGATCATCGGAGAACGTCGGAGAACGTCGGAGATCGTCCAGAACGTGGAAAGTTCGAGACTCAAACCCATATCAAACCAACCTGGGTGTTCCGGCCTTACCTCATCGTAATATTGGCAACTTCCAGAACGAGTTCCAGCCCCGTTCAGCCTGGTGAACTGGGAGCACGAGTCATCAAAAGGCGATGTTGAAGACAGCGACTATCAACAGTAAGGTGATGTGCACTTTGAAATGCATTTTCTGAATAAAACTATTATTCAAACTATTTACAATTTTATTGTAGATAGAACCCTGCCTACTATACCAAACCCTAGCTAGAAACCACCCAGAATTGCCCTAAGAACTATTTCGTGCTAACTTTAAAATTAATTCGTAAAGTCGGGCTATTTTACTGGTACAGTATGTCCTCCACGAGCATTTATCACAGCTTGGCACGTAGGTGGCATGCACCGTATAAGTCGACGGAGGTCACGTTGCGGTATTAGGTCCCATGCTTCAATCAGAGCCTGTTCGAGGTCTTGGAGAGTCTGCGGTGGAACACGACGCCCGCGAACACTTCTGTCAAGCCTATCCTACGCATGCTCGATGGTATTAAGGTCTGGACTCACTGCTGGCCATCCCATTTGAATGTCCAGTTCTCGCAAGACAGCTCTGGGGATGAGCGCTACATGAGCCCTGGCATTGTCGTGAATGAGTACGAATTTAGGGTGAACACCGTATGCAACAACCAACACATGCTGTAGCAGTATTTGCTCGATGTGCCCCGCAGTGGTAAGGTTACCACGGACGACGAGAAGATCCGTACGGCCATCAATATTGATGCCATCCCACACCATCACAGAACCTTGTCCGAATCGGTCGCCTTCCTGGACAACATTTAGCATTTACTGCTCACCACGGCGTCTCAATATACGTTGACATCCATCACGCGGTGTCAGGGGAAATCTGGACTCGTCTGTGAACAACACTGGTCTCCACTGGCGAAGTTGCCAGTTAACGTGGGTACGGGCAGACAGAAGTCGAGCTGTACGATGTTGCTGCGTTAAACGGGGCACTCGAACAGGACGTCTGGGTCTTAAGGACTTTTCTCTTAACCTGTTCCTTACTGTCTGGTCAGACACCGTGACTCCAGTGACCCTCCTGAGGTCTTGTTGCAGTTCTCTGGCAGTTACTGAACGACGCCGCAACGCACAGATGGTCAGACATCGGTCATCCTGTTGGGTTGTCATGCGTTCACGACCATGTCCAACCCTTCTTGTGAACTGGCTTGCCTCACTGTAGCGATTCCACAAGCGGTGAATAACTGACAGAGAGGCATTGAGATCTACAGCAACACGACGAACAGTCCATCCTTCGCGGATCAAAGTGACGGTCCTTGCGACTTGAACCTCGTTAAGATCTCTCATGGGATGTGCTAGTTGACGTACAACGTGCTCAAATGACCGCAGTAGTCTGTGTACCTCACAACGACACACGGACGCACCTCTATTCACCTTGTTCGGAGGGGTCACCTGACAATTTAATGCATGGCTACGCCTACAGATGGAGTATAACTTCGATGTGACATATCCTGAGTAGCTAAGGTCTCAAGGTATGCTGTAGGACCATTGGAACCCCTTCTACCAAATTAACGTTCACATACCAGACGTTACAAAACACGTTCCCCTAAAAAATTTTAACTGGGTATAACGAATGATCTTCATTGGGTTAATCACATTAACGAGGTTGCAAAGAAAGGTTACAGATCTTTTCACATGGCTATGAGGGTAGTTAGGTATTGTAGTAAGAATGTAAAGAGAGGGCATATAAGTCTCTGGCAAGACCGCATTTAGAGTATGGCTCCAGTGTATGGGACCCACACCAGGACTACTTGATACGAGAACTGGAAAAGATTCAGAGGAAAGCTGTTCGATTTGTTCTTGGTGATTTCCAACCAACAGTGGTGTTACGAAAATGTTGCAAAACTTTCGAATGGCAAGACTTGGGAGCAAGAAAACGACCTGCTCGACAACGTGGTATATTCCGAGCTGCCAGTGGAGAGTTGGCGTGGAATAACATTAGCAGAAGTATAAGCTTGAGTCGAGCGTTTAAATGTAGGAATGATCATAATATGAAGATGGAATTCAAAAGAGCAAATTGGCGAAATTGTTTATTCATAGTGCGGGTAACAAGGGATTAGAATAATTTACCAAGAGAAATAATCGAATTCAATAAATTTCCAAAATTTTAAAATTTTTTAAGTAAACATTTGACAGGGAATCTGCCATCTGGGTTATGGAATTAAATGAGATCATCGAAGACTATTTTAATTTAACATTTTTCTTCGTATGTCTAAAGAAATGTAAACGTATTCAAGAACATATATTTCTACTTCTGGGGAAAATGTGCTTGGGTGGGGCTGCAGCAATGCACATCTTACCTCATCCCGCTCGACTGTCTTATCTTCGAGACGCTCCCAATAAGCTATTTTTACGCTCGCTATTGGTATTTGTGGACTTCTTGGAATTCTCAGTATGTGTTTTCGATTACTTTCAACACATTTATTGTACATATGTCGCGTCATCTTGCGACGGAAACAAAATATTCGCAGCAAAATCTTCGCAAGTATTCTCTATTTGATAAACGTGTAGATTTTTAAAATGTTTAATAATGTTTTTGCCTTTTCGTCCCACTAAGTACTTTTACGGTTTTCCAAGACGCCGAGCTGCAGGAATTTAGTCTTGCAGAAGATCTTTTACGTTCCAGTAAATCTACCGACACGAGGCTGACGTATTCGGGCACCTTCAAAAATACAACCGGACTAAGTCCAGGACTGAACCTGCCAACTTGAGGTCAGAAGGCCAGCGTCTTAATCTTCTGAGACACTCAGTCCAGCATTTGTTAATAGTGGAAGCCATTTGCTTCAGTGTCAACTCAGTTAATAGAACTTACGAATTTCTCAGTTAGTCGAAATATGGAATGTAGCACTTAGAACACTCTAACATAGTTGTTATCCGAATAAGGCATTCTGTGTTCTATTCTACGTACAAAAATGTCAATTCAATTAGGAATATAATTAATACAATATCATGTACCATTATGTGAAATAACATTCGTCCAGCTCCTCGTCTGAATGGTCAGGGTCCTGGCCGTCGGTTCAGAAGATTCCGACTTCGATTCCCTGCCAGGCTGGGAATTTTATCTACGTATATTCCTTTAGCCCAAGAATCTAATGTTTGTGTTCGTCTTAACACACTTCTCTTGAGCTTCATACAGTACACTACATCACCAACACGCAATAATTAATACATCCCTCCACGTAGAGTTGGCAACAGGAAGAGTATCACGCAATAAAACTGGGCTAAATCGAGACCCAGTGCTGAGCCCAATTAATTAATAAAAAGACCACGAAAAAGAAGAAAAGCTAAGGGTGTGTTCTGCCCGAAGGAACGTCCGAACCTCTGCAGAGGTGTACCTGAGCCGGTGTTTAAGGTACGGTAGAGTGGCCAGTTCCTTGCCGCTTCTCCATTCTCTTAACCCCCCCAACAATAGCGCATGGCAACCCATCTAAATCTTGACCACGCCTAATATTACTTAACTTCAGAGATCTCACGGGATCCAGTGTTGCAACACGCCTACGTCCATTGGCGAAAGAGAAGAGGATGTGATATATTATTTATAGTTAGTAGCAGTAGGCATACATTTTGGAGTATTGTAAATGAGGGCTTTACTCACAAAAATGGGAAAAAATTGGTGTCATATTTCATTGTTGACTTTTTCTCTATGGTGTAGTGATTAGTGTGATTAGCTGCCACCCCCAGAGGCCCGGGTTTGATTCCCAGCTCTGCCACGAAATTTGAAAAAATTGGTACGAAGACTGGAACTGGGTCTACTCAGCCTCGGGAGGTCAACAGAGTAGAGGTGGGTTCGATTCCTACCTCAGCCATCCTGGAAGTGGTTTTCCGTGGTTTCAGACTTCTCCAGGAAAATGAGGGGATGATACTTAAGGCCACGGCCGCTTCCTTCCATTTCCCTTCCAATCCTTCCATCCCCCCGCAAGGCCCCTGTTCAGAATAGCAGGTGAGGCTGCCTGGGCGAGGCACTGGTCATCCTCCCCAGTTGTATCCCCGACCCAGAGTCTGAAGCTCCAGGACACTGCCCTTGAGGCGGCAGAGGTGGAATACCTCGCTGAAACCGAGAGGAAAACCGACCCTGGAGGGTAAACAGATAAAGAAGAAAAATAAATTTTCTCCCAAAGCTATTTGAATATCTGTTTTATCAATCTGTTATCATCTATTCTATAGACATGTCCAAAAAATAGCAATTAAATTTTTCTTATCGTTCCTGTTATTTATTTATTTATTTATTTATTTATTTATTTATTTATTTATTTATTTATTTATTTATTTATTTATTTATTTATTTATTTATTTATGTTTTGTGTAGCATTTAGTGCCGGGAGCGTCCGAAGACGTGGTCGTTTCGCCTGGTGCAGGTCTTTCTCTTTACGCCAACGGGCGCCCTGCGAAACTGGATGTGGGATGACTGTGATGACCATAAGGATGGGAGGGAGTAAAACCAGTGTCGGCACATAGCTTACTCCTGTCGAATAACACCGATGGGTCCTTTCAGGGCTTTATTATGTGTTTAAATGATGAAACTGATATCGAATTGATACTGAATCTGTATGGAACTTGTAGTCGACAATTATAGGATTCAGTGCATCGAAAGGGGGGAATTAATTCATGGCCATTAAAAGTACCACGAATCATTCTTATTTCTTTTACAAATTGCTTTACGTTGTACCGACATAAGTAGGTCTTATGGTGGCCGTGGCCTTAAGGTACAGCCCGAGCATTAGCTTTGGTGTGAAAATGGGAAACCACGAAAAGCCATCTTCTGCGCTGCCGACATTGGGATTCGAACCCAGTATCTCCAGAATACTTGGTACTGACCGCACTTAAGCGAGTGCAGCTTTCGAGCTCGGTCACGAATCAAATAATCAGTTCTCTAGATCATGATGAGATGAGGCCTCTTTGATAAAAGAGCCTTATATACTATATCTCGTAGTCATGCCCATCCATCAGTGCTTCACATCACAGCCTGCACGATTGCTAGGTGAAATGAAATAATAATAAGAAAAATTGCGCACAAATATGCATTACATTTTGGAGTAATCCAATAAGGAAACTGTTCTTTTACTGCGTTCACTAAAATGGTATCGATCACATTGTTACATAACACGCACACGCACATCACAGATGGGTCATGAAAACCAGATCGTACGCACAGTTTGTGATGGAAACCATGTATGGCCAGTCTGTTCAGAGCACTCCTCAGTTCGTTGTTCGGCCCAGTCCAGCTTCGATTAATCATTGCGTCCGTCCTGTAGAATTCCAAGTCAATTTCCGCTCGTTTTAGTCTAATATGAAGTAATTCCTGTTCTTGTCTTGTGAAGGGTAATTGTATGTCTTCCATGAGGAAGATTTCTCTGGCTAGCTCATAAACAGGTCTTGATAGTGACATTTTGGAAATACCTAAAATTCTTTTCAAGAACCTAGCCTTGACATTCTCAATAACTCTAAGGTCAGGTTCCCAAATTAGCACCAAACCGTATGTCAGGGCAGGTAGAACCTTTGCATAGAACGGCGTCATGGCTGTATTTAGAGGTAGTTTAGTGGGTTCCTTCATATCATACATATTTCTGATGGCTGAAATGAAATGAAATGACGTATGGCTTATAGGGCCGGGAGTATCCGAGGAAAAGTTCGGCTCGCCAGATGCAGATCTTTTGATTTAACCCCCGCAGGTGACCTGCGTATCATGATGACGATGAAATGATTATGGAGACAACACATACACCCATTCCCCGTGTCAGCGAAATTAACGAATATGGTCCCGACCCCGCCGGTAATCGAACCTGTGACTCCTGTGGCCAAAGGCCCGCGCGCTAACCATTTAGCCATGAAGCCGGACTATTGCTAGGTAACATCGGACCACACAATTTGTATGCTAATTGCGCGATGCAAATTTTCAGATGAGCCCCAGCCGTAAGGTGGATCTCTACATATTATCACTTTATATAGAAAGATATCAATAAAAATGGTACTATTCTGTGTGTGTTTGAAATAAGGTACATAGGTCTGGCCAGAGCTGTAGTCGAGGGTATATGCGGGTATACGCCGTATGCCCTCTGGTTAACTCGACTTTTCCACTGCTGTGTTTCTAAACTTGTACATGTCTTAAGACCGGCATGAGAGCACCAGTAGAGGAATAAAACTTCACCAAGGAAGGGGTGTGAATACAGATCTCCGGGCTGACAGGTTGGCGTCAAAGCAAGTCCGCTACTGTGACACTGGCTGGAACCCACGGTGTGTTTGTGTTTGATACTGATTTCTCAAAATGTCTCTCAAGCCATTTTGAACTCACGGGCAGATTTAGCAAAAGTGCCACCAAAAGCCCATTTCAATCCGCAAGCGAAGCGATCTGATTGGCTAAAGTCAGCAGCTGATAAAATGACAGCGATTTGAGATATCGAATTATTTCAAGACCAGTTACAATTACATCACAACAAGCATGGCTGACATCTGTGGTCGACATGAGAGGTTAAGGGAAAGATTATGCATATTTATTTCGAGTCACCTAAAGAAAACATCACAAGTCGAACGTCATGAAATGCAACTCACTAACTCTAAATTTGAATAATTATACTCCAAAAGTAACGTTTTGGAGTGATTCTATTGTAAGTCTTGCCCTAATTGTAATTTCAGTGGGAAAATAACGAAAGGAGAATTATTTTATCAACGGTAGTTGAAGCAGACACTCAATATAAACATTTTTCACGTATAACATTCCGGCCAGCAAATAAGATAAATAGATGTCAAAAAATAACATTATTAACCTTACATGAATTACTATGCACATTACCATTAACCACAGATCATCATGAAAACATGGAAACGAATTTCTCGAACAAAATATCAACTCTACAAAATCCATCTGAATTCTTGAGTTGGTACACTGATATTTGTATGATACACTTGACCATCTAAATCACTACTCACCTTAAAACTCACCGGAATTGATGGCTCATCATCCTCTTAAAATTTATAAAAAAAGAACGTAATCCTCATTTTCACTCACCAGAAATGGGGTTGTCCGTCTCTTTGGTGTAGTGGTTAGCGTGATTAGCTGCCACCCCCGGAGGCCAGCGTCCGATTCCCGGCTTTGCTACGAAATTTGAAAAGTGGTACAAGGGCTTGAACGGGGTGCACTCAGCTTCGGGAGGTCAATTGAGAAGAGGAGGGTTCGATTCCCACCTCAGACATTCTCAAAGTGGTTTTCCGAGGTTTCACCTTTTCCTCCAGGTAAATGCCGGGATGGCACCTAACTTCAGGCCACAGCCGCTTCCTTCCCTCTTCCTAGTCGCTGTCCAGCATAGCAGGTGAGGCCGCCTGGGCGAGGTACTGGTCTTCCTCTCCAGTTGTATCCCCCGACCCAAAGTCTCTCAATCCAGGACACTGCCCTTGAGGTGGTAAAGGTGGGATCCCTCGCTGAGTCCAAAGGAAAAACCAACCGTGGAGGCTAAACCGATTAAGAAAGACAAAGAAAGAGAGAGAGAGAGAGAGGGAGAAAGAAAGAAGAGAAATGGGGTTAGGTTTAGTTAATGCACCTCCTTTGTAGCCTATTACACTGAAAACTATTAATGATATCATTCTTGCACCACTGTTTAAAATTATTTTCGTCTCTCAATCACAACACTTGGTCACGATTTTTCGGATATTTCCGGGACTGATTTACTCTCCTTTGTAGTAAGGTTCGTTGGCTGATAGAGGAAAATTCTAGGATAGGTATCATTAAGTAACTTCGGAAGTGTGCGTGGCACCCGAACTGGATTAACACCCTCTATATGTATAACATCTTCCCTGACAATAAATTTGGCATATGTCGGTGCGACGTAAAGCAACTAGCAAAAAAAAAAAAAAAAAAAAAAAAAGGCACCGGTATCAAAATGATTAATGCACATAACACTATCAGGCCTACTATTTGTTCGAAGTTTTCCCTATGAATGTACTTAACCCATTTCTGCTTTTATGGAAATCTTAACACAGAAGCTTGCGCACTATCCCTATAATTGAACTTACACCCAGGCATACAGCACATCTATAAAATAACAAAATAACATGTCCTGACTGACTGACTGACTGACTGACTGACTGACTGACTGACTGACTGACTGACTGACTGACTGACTGACTGACTGACTGACTGACTGACTGACTGACTGACTGACTGACTGACTGATTCATCATCACCGAGTCAAAACTACTTTACATTAAGAAATTAAATTTTGGGGATACATTTATATTAGAACGCAGGTGTTCACTAAGGGAGGATTTTTGAACATTCCATCGCTAAGGGGGTGAAAAGTGGGAGGGGGGTCGGTGATTTGTTAAAGTGAGTATATCTACATCACAAAACTAGTTTTGCTGTCGTAAAAATTGGCATTTGGAATCTCATTTAAACATAAAGGAACACGTATTCCGTGGTTTTGGAAAATACTATTAGGGGGTGGTGAAAAGGTGAAAAATCGGTTGAATAATTTTTATGTGGATTTTATAAAAACTGAAGATGTTACAGACATGAAAACTGGTATTTGGAATCTGATTTAAAATTAAATAAACACGTATTTTTTGTTTGTTGGAAAATCCTATTATTGTCGGGGATGAACAGGAGTGACAAAGGGGGTGAATTCTTCAAAAGACAATTTCTACAGTATATCTCAGAAACGTAACATGTTACAGACGTAAAAATTGGTATCTGGAATCTCTTTTAAAAATAAAGAAACACGTATTCTTTTTTTTTCGGAAAATCCACTTAAGGGGGGAGGTGTAAGAATTGAAAAATTATTTGAATTATTTGTATGATGATATTTATACGTAAAAAAGGCTAAAGGTGTTACAGGCGTGAAAACTGGTATTTGTAATCTCCTTTAGAAATAAACACGCATTTTTGACGGGGAAATGAACTTACCCGGTGAGGGGGAGGTGGTGAAGAAGAAACTGAATTATTTTTATAAGGATACTTATATTTCAAAACTGAAGATGTTTCAGACATGAACATTTTTTATTTGGAATCTTCTTTCAAAGTAAGAACAGGTATTCCTTTGTTTTCGGAAAACCCACGGGGGGGGGGGGCGGTGGTGAATTGAAAAACTAGTTAAATTCTTTGCACGAGGATATATCTCGAAAACTAACGACCTTAAAGACGTGAAAACTGGTACTTGGAATCTCCTTTGAAAATAAAGAAACACGTCTTTTTTTCCTAACAATTCAATTGTGGGGAGATGAATATTTGACTAAATAGTTGAATTATTTGTATATCTAAAAAACTAGGGATGTTACAGACGTGAAAATTGGTATTTGGAGTCTCCTTTAAATATAAAGAAACACGTACTTTCTTTCCGGAAAGTCCACTTAGGTAGGGGTTCAGATAATGTCTTAGTAAGTACCGAGGAACGATTACTTTTATCAAATTATGAAATCTACGCGCGCAAAGCCGCGGGTAACTGCTAGGTAAACTATAAATATAATGCACAGGTAACTGAAAATATAAATAAAATACTTTCAGATAAGAACACGAAACAAACAATAACCTAATCACCACGGACATTGCTAGAATAAAGAAGCTTTTTAAGAACAAACAGCTTCTTACGGCACTGAAAGAGGCTCTATAGCCTTGTAAGAAGATACATAAACATAATTAACGGTTAATAATATGCAAATTTCCGTAATATTTGGTATAAACACGGCTTACACAATTCAAAACAGACACATGCTAGCACTCCAGTTGCCGCCGTTAACGACACTTTCGATAGGGTGGTTATGGTCTGAGGTATTGTAGTTGGTCTTGATTATTTCTTTAATATTATTTATGAGTGTGACCAACACTCTAACGCTCATATACCCAGTTCAGCTCTGCATATCAAGGGTTTTTTATTTTCTGGAAAAGAGACAGAAGTGCTACATTCCAACAAAAAACTCGAATCGTAATTTGGACACGTTATGTGAAAACAGAAACCCAGAACTCTGCAGATAATTGAAAGGTGGGGAAAGTATTGGCCCAACGAAGATGTTTATGGTTACCTAAGGAACTCGTGTTGTAGGAGTTATGACGACCCTAACCCACACTGCAATGTGAGGAATTGAAGTCGCCTGAATGATCACCAACTTTCATTGCGTAGAAGAAAAAGATGAAGAAGAAGAGCGTTATAGGATTATTATATGGGTAGGAAGATATGATTTCTGTCTTTATTGCCACGTTTACTTGGCAGCCTAGGGACAAATAATACGCAGTTGGCCGTTCATGCTGCGCGTTAGTCCGGTTGGGACCCTGCCAACCCTAAGACGTTAACAGTAGCTACTTTTTAACTACCTTTTTCCACATTTTCATTATTAATATAGTACAAAGTCAGAAACTAATTCTCAGTGGTGCATATTAAAAGTAGCTAGAAGTAGCTACAAGAAACAGCGTCATTAATACTGTTTTCTGCTTTTATGGCTAGTGTAAATATTAAAGAGAAGGAATTGTTTTTAACTCTCCGAGGCCGAGGAATGATTATTTTACACGTAGCTGCTCAGATAGTACGGTTTTGTTTCGAGTAAAGCGAGAGGAGGCTTTTATAATTAAAATTGAGAAAGAACTTCATAATAACGTGCGTTGAAATAAGTTAATCAACATGATGTGAAATGCAAATCTACACTTGTTAATTACTATTGAGGATTTAGTACAAAATGTAACATATACCCTGTTACACGCACCATAATTTATGTACATTTTATATCAGTCATATGTAACATTTCATTATGTGAGAAAATATCGAGGCATAATTAATACTATAATTAATTTCTGGAACCATTATGTAAATGTACGGGTTGTAATAATTAAGCAATGTATTTCTTGTATTTATATGTTAAAATACTGTATATACGTGGTAAAAATGAAGCAGGGATTTTATTAGATGCTAATATTCAGATCACTTGTGTGTACCAGAGGAGCAAGGTGACTGAGGGTAAAACCATGGATAGAAATACCCTGGGAAGTACACTCCAGTTCCAGTACACACATATGAATACGTGTTAGGAAAAGGTGAATTCTACGGAACGGAAATTGGCTCAGTAATGTTATGAGCCTGAGTTTGTCCAAGTACACGCTCTGTGTGCCCAAAGTGCTAGGAATGATCCCAGTTCAGTCCAGTGGAGAGCAATTAAGTCAGCTTCATTTCAGCAGATTCATTATTATTATTATTATTATTATTATTATTATTATTATTATTATTATTATTATTATTATTATTATGGCGTACCATCTAAGTTTCACATTCCTCCACTTCTTTGCACTTCTTTGTACTTTGAACTTCTACAATATTTTCCATAAAATTAACCTTACTATACGTTTGCTGTCTTCTGATCGAGACTAAATACCTAGTGTCATATTTCTACGGAACTCTTTCTGTACGAAACAACCTTCAGTATTTTTTTTAGAAAGAAATTCTAAATGTCTCAAATTAGTTGTCTTCACTGTGAAAAGTTTCAACTACCCTTAAGAGAAGCAGTAACTGCTGTGCCAGTGTCAGTGTACGAAAGTCTCCCGCAGTTAACTATTTCCCATGAAACTTGGCTCTTGCACTTTAATTGCATTTGCTGTAATGCACCAGACAAGTTTTCCTGCAACTGCTCGGGTGAGAAATACTGGACTCTTGTCCTAACTTACCCGTTCATTCCACAGGACCCTGCAATATCATACAATAATTGACGAAGGTCTTCGTCCATTTAAATCGTAGGCGTACAACTGCTTGGTATAGCGCAATCTGAACGTATGAAACGATGCACAGAATCGCGATTTTGAGTTGAGCAAAGCGCGTTTACAGTTCTCCTGTCACGAAGTCCTGGTGTGCATCAACAATACTCTTAACAAGGACCTATGCGCTCTCTCCTTTACATCCTTACTACAACCCCTAAATACTCGCATAACCATATGAAGAGATCTGTAAATTTTACTTACAACCTCGTTAATCTGACTACCCCAATGAAGGTATTTCCTTATAGAGTGAGTTTTTCTCATCGGTTGGAAGGCAATCGCTCCCAATTTATCTGCCTCCCGTTGACTCATCACTGCCCGCATCGCGACGTAGCAACAAGGACAGCACTTCGCTCACTTTATCCGTCTATGACATGAGATAAAAATTAAAAGAATGAGAATTCAGAAATTTTAAAAATTAAGAATAAAGAAAATGGATGCAGTTCGTGTACTACAGTTACCTTGTCTTCTTCTTCTTCTTCTTTTCCTGCCGCTTTTCCCACACCTGTGGGGTCGCGGGTGCGAACTGCGTCGCACATGTGGATTTGGCCCTGTTTTTACGGCCGGATGCCCTTCCTGACGCCAACCCTCTATGGAGGGATGTAAGCACTATTGCGTGTTTCTGTGATGGTTGGTAGTGTAGTGTGGTGTCTGAATATGATGAGGAGAGTGTTGGGACGGACATATACACCCAGTCCCCGAGCCAGAAGAATTAATCAGAAGCGATTAAAATCCCCGACCCGGCCGGGAATCGAACCCGGGACCCTCTGAACCGAAGGCCAGTACGCTGACCGTTCAGCCAACGAGTCGGACACTACAGTTACCTTGTGTGGTTTCAATTTTAACATGTTGGTATCTCGCCATACTGAGCTCTTCGAAACCTCAACTTCTTGTCCCAGTCATCTTAGGGATTTTGTAGGCGTGTATTGTAATCTTTCTGCGATTCCGTTTACGTTTCCCCCCTGAAGTGTACGTTTCTTAACACTTCGCTTCTTATCGAGTAGAGAACCAGTTCCTCTCAATTTTTTTTTTTGCTAGATGCTTTACGTCGCACCGACTCAGATAGGTTTTATGGCGACGATGGGACAGGGAAGGGCTAGGAGTGGGAAGGAAGCGGCCGTGGCCCCAGCATTTGCCTGGTGTGAAAATGGGAAACCACGGAAAACCATTTTCAGGGCTACGACAGTGGGGTTCGAACCTACTATCTCCCGAATACTGGATACTGGCCGCACTTAAGCGACTGCAGCTATCGAGCTCGGTCTCAATTTGTTTACGAGTTTCCGCATTTTCTCTCTATATGGAGGGCGAAAATTGTGTTACAAATCGCCTAACAATTTCCCTGCAAGACTCTGTTCTCACATAATTATCGAAGATAAATACCCTTTCCTCTACCGGGTACACGTCTGGAGGCATTATGAGAATAATTATACCCCGAAGTAACACTTCACAACTGGAGAACAGTCGGAGCGACAGATCAGCACTTAATACACGTTCTAAGCACGGACCTGAACTGCGAAGTGCGGGCATTTCCATGCTGTCGCTGTGCTGTGTAACGGGAAGTGATGAGTCAACGGGAGGCAGATAAGCTGGGCGTGTCTGCTGGTCCACCAATGAGAAAAACTCACTGTCTTAACACTTAAGTACTTACCACTCTTTTACAATTTGCTGTACGTCACAGATAGGTATTGTGGCGACGATAGGATAGGAAAGGGCTAGGAGTGGAAAGGAAGCGGCCTTGACTTGAATTAAGGTACAGCCGCAGCATTTTCTTGGTATGAAAATGGGAAGCCAGGGAAACCATCTTCAGGGCTGCCGAGAGTGGGGTTCGAACCCACTTTCTCCCGAAAGCAAGTTCACAGCTCGACTAATGTTATTCCAATAGACAGTTACTATTTACCCTAAAAATGTTTAAAATATGCAATGACGTGAAATAAACATGTAGTATATAAACAGGTTTTTATTTACATAAATCCAGTTTTACTTCATGAAGGTATGGTAACTATGACTACGGCGCTATACCGCTGTATGTGTGTGAATTTAAACCTAGTAGGAACTCCAAAAAACGTATTCTAACCTCACAAATAAATAAATCATGTAAATTCTTAGTTAAACTCAGTCAAAGTTGTCTTGGAATACAGTGCCGTAATCAATTCAGTCATGGTTGTTATGTGCTTGGAGGGAGAGTGGACAGCTTCCTCTGAGGTATGCTGTCCAACCGAGGGTGAATTGGAGCACGGCATTCATCGCTGGAGGCTCCCTCCTTGGGGGTGATTCTGATGAAGGATTCTCCGAGGCCACCCTAAGAGAGACTTAAACGAGATATCATAGCCATGTTTTTTATCATATGGAGCACGCCAGTATTGAGAAACTAATTTGAATTATTTGAATTCGACTACCGCAATTTTCTCTGACATTCCCTTAGGTAGAATTATGGGTTCAATTTCAGGTTACTGCAACAGCCAATCTAGGGGGTAGCATCCTGATAGTCACCTGTGAACACCACAGAGCGTCTACGTGAATTCGACATTGCTTTTTGCAGCACCATTCATTTTTATCTATTCTACCAGATTTCACTCGGACACTATTGGTCTCAACTCAGAAGCTTTGTAAACAAAAGGTAGTGATCACGGAGCTTTTAGCTGAGTCTAAAATTACTTCTGTCAGATCTGTATGCCGGGCTGAGTTGCTCAGAAGGTTAAGGTGCTGGCTTACTGAGACCAAATCGGCAGGTTCCATCCTTACTCAGACCGGTGGTATCTGAATATGCTTAAATACGTAGGTAGATAGATACGTAGATAGGTAGGTAAATACGTAGATAGGTAGATTTACCGGCACGCGATGGAACTCCTGAGAGACGAAATTTGGGTACCTTGTCCTCCCAGAAAAAACGTACAAGTAGTTAGTGGGGCTTAAAAAAAGAAGTATTATTATTACACGATCCGTATATTTCACGCTTTCTGTTCGCCTTCCGTTAGTAAATATCCGGCTCATCACAGACGTCCACACACCGTTAAAATGAAAAGAAGGTCATCAGGCAACCTTCACTGGATTTAAGACTGGATTTTAGAATGGCTATCATGTCAGTAGGCCAAAACGTTCCGACAACTATTTTTACACACTGTGTGACTCATCTCAGTTAGCTACCGGTAAATCTATGTATTGTACAGACGATGTCCCCGCGCACCCGCGAATGACATCAGCGAGCTTTCTGCTCATTGTTGAAATCATTCAAGGGAGTACTATCCTGGAACGCACCTAATGAACAAAGAACAACGTAAATATTCACAATCGAAGGTACTGACTACGCGATTATCTTCGAATCCCATCGATAGCAACCCCGATGTGTGTATTCCATGGTATCACATTCTTATAATAGGCAAATTCTGAATTTTTATTTCAATTAAGACAATGGGGCCGCCACGGCGAGTAAAATGTGAATAATAATAATAATAATAATAATAATAATAATAATAATAATAATATGCCTTTGCTGGCACTGTTGACAGTGCACTGTATCTTCTGGTATGGGCTAGAGCAATTTTGTTACTTTCATTGACCTGTCTCGATCTCATCCTTGGCTTTGACAATATGAAAGTGACTGAGGTATGAGCGATGCTAGTAATGCTATTCCTTGTACAGTCAGTCCCTGCTATACATGGTATGAAAATGTTGCTCATAGGGTCGGTCGGTGCATGCATTTCGATGGGCTTGGCAGACTGATATGTAATAGCAATTTCTCGCTCAGTGAGGAAAGCAACGGGAAGCTACCTCACCCCCATTTCCCTAGTACGCCTCTTCAGTGATGCCTAGGCCATCTATGACAGCTGATGGCAGAGCTGTTGACGATCCAACCAGCCTTAGGGCTGAAAACTAAACATATATACACAATAATAATAATAATAATAATAATAATAATAATAATAATAATGAAACGTCATAGATCTAGAAACAAAAATTTAGTTATTACGTTTGTTGATTTTCAAAAGGCGTATGATAGTATACATCGTGAATCACTGTTAATGTCCTTCAGGAATTTGGTCTACATTCCAAACTTATTAGCCTGATTGGTATGACTCTTAAGAATACTCAATATAAAGTTAGATTCAGAAATGAGTTATCTAAATCATTTGCAATTACAACAGGCCTCCGCCAGGGAGATGGACTTTCGTCATTATTGTTCAATTGTGTATTGGAAAAGGTCATGCGAGAGTGGACTAAGGTATGTCCTCCAAAAGTCAAAATTGGAAAAAATATCTAACTAAATTTCTTGGCATTCGCGGATGATCTTGCGATACTGGCAAATGGTTTCGAAGAGGCTAAAGTTCAATTGGAAGAACTTGCAAATGTAGCGAAAAAAGTTGGATTGCAAATTTCGTATGATAAAACAAAAATAATGCCTACTTTCAGAACTCTAAATTCAGAGCTATTATTAAATAATAAAAAACGAATTGAAATAGTAAGTACATTTAAATATTTGGGTGAAAATCTCACTTGGAATTGCAATGAAAAACCATCAATAGAGAGCAGAATATATAAACTGAAGCAGGCACAACGGATAACTTGGCCTGCATACAAAAAGAAATGTCTTTCGATTAATGCTAAATTTAGGCATTATAACTCTGTTATTAAACCAGAAGCAACTTATGCTTGTGAAACATTATTTAAACTTAATACTAGATCAACAACAGAACGCTTACAACGAGTTGATCGAAGGATACTCAGGACGATCATACACAAAAAACATCAGGTGGATGGACAGTGGAGATTGTTGCCGAATGAGGTTATCTATCGGGAAAGTGAGTCCATCACAGAAACGATGAGAAAAAGAAGAATTGCCTTTTTCTGTCATATATTTCGACTAAGTGATAACAGAGTTTTTAAACAATTATTTAATTACTTTTGGAATAGTAAATCAAAAAAACAATTGGTTTAAAGAAGTTCAAAGTGATTTGGAGGAGTTGAATATTACCATGCAAACCATAGAAAACAGAGGCGAGAAAAGTATTTTGAAGAATAAATGCATCAAGCTTCCTCTGACCACTGTACAGAGGAAACAATATGTTATAACGGATGCGGAGAGGGCAGCCAGGTCAACCAGACTCAAGACTTTTTGGGAGAAGAAAAGGAAGACAAATTTGTTGTAGTCTGATTTAAGTGCTCCAATGTGGGCGTAAACTCTGTAAATAAAATAAAATTAATAATAATAATAATAATAATAATAATAATAATAATAATAATAATAATAATAATAATAATAATATTTGTTTAATGCCACTGCTATCGTATAGATCTTAAGAGACACCCGCAAGAGTTCTCTGAGGTGTCGGGAACCAAGGACAGGGGGATAACCATCGTAGCGCCTTTAAAATACTACCGACTTCAGCTGAATTCGATCCTTGATATGCTGGTAACAAAAAAACGACTGACTTCGTTACCATGGACAGCAATCAGAATATTAATTATTATACTACCGGGCGAGTTGGCAGTGCGGTTAGGGGCGCGCAGCTGTGAGCTCGCATCCGGGAGATAGTAGGTTCGAATCCCACTGTCGGCAGCCCTGAAGATAGTTTTCCGTGGTTTCCCATTTTCACACCAGGCAAATGCTGGGTCTGTACCTTAATTAAGGCCACGGCCACTTCCTTCCCATTCCTAGGCCGTTCCCGTCCTATCGTCGTCGTAAGACCTGTCTGTATCCGTGCGACGTAAAGCAAATAGTAAAAAAAAAAAAAAAAAAAAAAAAAAAATAAGAATATACTGGGGAGAAGTAATGCTTCGAAAGATTGCCATTTTTAAGTCGTCATTTGGCCAAGTCTCAGGCATCAAGCGATCTTATGGGTCACGGACAAAATATAATGTTTCTGTCCATTAAGAAGACAAATGTGGTCGCCGCAACATGTGGTGCTATTACGGCAGCTCCAATGGTCTCAAACCGTCATTGACATAATGGACACTAGTAATGACGGCACGGATACACACAACAGAGCACCATAGATATAATATAAAGCCTTGCCTTCGTGTCGTATGACCTAGGCGTAAACAGTTCACATAAGCTCTCTCATCACGTCAATGTCTGACAGGAATGATTTCATTATTTTTATCTAAATTGAGAAAACTGAAGTATTATGCTATTCCACCAGCTGTGCGCTTGTGTTGGGTGAAAACAAGAAGAGGTAGTATGAATGTTAAAGTGGGGAATAAGGTACATTAGACAGTCTACGTCGCACAATACCGTAATATCTGGAGACATAATTTGTGTTAAATATGATGAAATTTCGGCTTTTTTCCCAAGAAAGTCCAATTTACCTTGCTTTTGGCGGAGTAAAACGGAACGTGAGAATTTATGTGCAGGCAGCTTAAATGGAATGATATAAAAATGTTTGAAACACAGCCGCTGAGGTCTTAACATTGTCGTCATTTAATAATAAATATTCACTTTCCAGGAAATGTTACCTCAACTATTAGTAACAAGCGTGTGCAACTGCATGTCCTGTCATTGTAAGCGGCAAGAACATTTTATAAACAATTGAAAGGACTAAGTTAACAGAGAATGGACAACATTGTAATTTTCAATGTTATTGCCCATGTGTATGGAAAAGTTTCTTGAATAAGGCTATTTATGGTTTGTATACATATTCTTTCTCCTAACACAGGGCCTCTCAAACGCCCAAACTCTCACGCGTGCAGAGCAAGGCGCAAGAGCTCCGTGCACTGTGCATCGGTGCCGCTCGGTATGACTCGGATCAACGCTTCGTCTCTGGGCTACTCGGCTAAGCTCGGCTCAACTCGGCTATACTCGGCTCAACTCAGCCCGGATATTGAGCGCTACGGCGCAAGTGGGGCAGAGGGAGACAGGCGGAGCGAGCGAGAGAGGCGTGAGGAAAGAGAGAGTAAGCGCTATTGCTCCAAATCGAGGAATGGGCGGTCTGCACTTTGGTCAACCAAGCCAAGTCGTCTTTTGCACCGTGCACAGTGCATGCACCACGCGCATGCACCCTGAGAGGCCCTGTCCTAACACAATTTAAAGGGCTCTGAGTCTATTGGCGATGAGTGGTTACTTTTGTAAATTTCTTTTTTAATTTCCTGTAAAATTTACATTTCCCAAAAGTAGGGATATTTATCTGCCCAATTATTCGTAACGTAGTCAAACAATTTTCCAGGGACGTAGATCTTTAGGCTTTTGTATTTCTTGTAAAAATATAAAGTGATTATTTGAAAACGTATCTTTATATTGTAAATGAGTGTAATAGCACTGGTCGCAACCGGCTCGTATAGGTCTTACGGCGACGATGGGGTAGAAGTTGGAAAGAATCTTTTTTTTTTTTTTGCTAGTTGTTTTACATCGCACCGACACAAACAGGTCTCATGGCGACGATGGAACAGGGAAGGGCTAGGAGTGGGAAGTAATTCGCGTGGAATTGTGATAAAACGGGAAAACCATCTTCAGAGTTGCCGACTGTGGGGTTCGAACCCACTACCTCCCGAATTCAAGCTGATAGCTACGTGTTCCGAACAGCGCAGCCACTTATTTGGTGAAATTATTTCATAAAACAACACCAAATTTCACAGTTGACGCTATCATGTGTACATATTTTCACTTCACCAATTCTACTGACTTAAAGCTATAAATAACGGATATTTCATTACGAAATTTCAGTTAAAATCATTGCAAATTGCTTACACTCTTCTACAATATAAAGACATATTTTCAGATAATATATATTTTTGCAAGAAATACGAAATCCTAAAAATTTACATCCCTGGAAAACTGTGTGACTACATTGCGAATAATTCGGCAGATATATATCCCTAATTTTCGGAAATATAAATTTTACAGAAAATGAAATAAAGAAATGTACAAGAGCAACCACTCATCGGCAATCGACTCAGAGCCCTTTAAATGGTGTTAGGAGAAATAATATGTATATAAACCATAAATATCCTTATTCAAGAAGCTTTCCCATACACATTGGCAATAACATTGGAAAATGCAATGTTAACCATTCTCTGTTAACTAAGTCCTTTCAAACAAATACACAAGCTCGATTCCCTGAAAATACCATAGAAAATTTGTCATTACTTTAAAAACAAGCTCATTGGAATGGCGTAAAATTCTTCCCTGACTACTAATCTCCAAGTGACGATGTCTCGTGATTTCCATTCATAAATATCCCCGCTTGAACGGGTTCACAGATAGTTACTAGCAAGCTGTGAATTTAGGTTGATCATTCCAGTAAATTGAGGAAGTGGATCATGGTGTTGGGATAATCGATGTTAATGCTTGTTACTGGCACCATACTTCATGAGAGATTTCACAATACCAATCATCATAACTGTATCATCCAAATCATCCAGAATACGCTCGCCTAAAAGCACCTTTCCGTCCAATGTTAGTCCAACCTGTTACTGATCCTAGTTTCATATACTTCACTTTAGTAATATGACAATTCTCTTGGGATTACTCGAGCCACTTGTGACGTTGAGCATTTCCTTTCACAGCTTAGTCACAAATGTTTGATTTATGAAACCATATTTCTTTGTTCTCGTTTAAAAACTTCCAGTTTCATTGTTACCTGTCAGGATAATTTGCGCTCATTTCTTGGGCAGGAATTTATTTGAATTATTATTATTATTATTATTATTATTATTATTATTATTATTATTATTAATACGGAGATATCTGTGGAGCAGAAAGAGGTGAAGGAAGGTGTGGGCTTGAATGGGTCTAACTACGACATCAAAAATTGAATTAAAACTTTAAAATGTTATATTTCTTTTCCAAAAACAAATTTAACAATCTTTTTCACTGAGTGAACATAACAACATGAGAGGTACAAATATCAATCTTGAAACAAGACTAGGAAAATCCAAAAAGTGAATTTTACAGATTCTGGGCTTCAAGCCCCTAGTTTACAAATTTACAATTTCAAGGTGGTATATTTTAGGCAAGGGCAGAAATCTCCCAATTCCAGAGCACTTTTCTCCAACAAATTTACAGCCTTCCAGAGGCACTCCTCAATATTACAGTAAAACTAGAAAAGAGCTTACAGACTCTCCAAAATTCATACAGTTTAACCACCCGCTTAAGGCAACATTACAAAACCTTACACTCTGGCCTCTCTAGGCCCAATTTACAATTGAAATTACTATTGCAGGGTATTTATCAGGGGTATTTATCAGCCAACCTACTGGGCTTTCATGGAAAAAGAACAGGTTAGATTACTGGCCCAAACATAAAGTGAATGGAGGCGTACACTTGCACTCCTAGATAATGAAGAATAAAATCCTAACGGGGCTCTTGGCCCAGAGATACAGGGGCTAATCCCAAGCTACTGAGGTGACACGAATAAAAGTTAATTTTGTGCATTACGGAAAGGAAGAAAAAAGTTACAATATCGTAATCACCTCAAACCAAGTTGAAGGGGAACTCGAGAGGGTAACGCACTCTCTATCCCCGATTTACAGTTTTAAGAACTTATGAAATTTTACCTGAAAAGGAAGAAGTTTACATTGAACGGTTATATAGAAATTCGGACCTTCCCCTCGTTTAAGTCGGCGGAGGTGGCTACAGAGAGATAAAACTGATGGCCATTACCTAGGCTGATGAACTGCCTGGCGAAGAATGAGGCATCTCGCCTCCTGTCTTGACACACACTCTTACAAATTCGGCGATCAAATGGCAAGTTAGCCAGAGCAACCGCAGTTTATACACACGAAGGGAAGGTTCGAGAGGATTCTGGACTAATCCGGACACACCCTCCCAATTTTATTGCTTAATTCAAAAGTTACACCCAAAAAAGCAAGAAGGAGCCTGTGATAGGCTGAAAATTAAGTACAGAAAATTAGTGATTGGTCACATTCAAAAACTAGCGGAAAGAAGAGGAAGTGTTGCCAACCCGAAAATAAATGAACATTGATTCAGCTATGAAAACCTAGAAACACCAAACTTCTTTAAATTATAAGTTCGTCCACCTTGCACCAGAGTACACGACCAGAGTTTTTGAAATGATATCTATGGAGGAAAGTTTAAAATTCTTGAAGTAAACAAACACAAAGCAAATAAATACACTCAGTTTAGGCAACTTCACATAACACAATTACTTAATACATCAGCAGTGACATCTTCTGATTAAAGTTCCAACTTCATGTAGTAGCAGTTTCACGTTTGGTTAGATAGAGTTATTTAAGGCGCATCTTTTGAATGTGCGGAGTTGAGGTGTACTTCCCGGTACAATTACTACTACTATTATTATTATTATTATTATTATTATTATTATTATTATTATTATTATTATTATTATTATTATTATTATTATTATTATTATTATTATTATTATTATTATTATTATTGAATTTCCCATAGTGAAAAGAACCCCATTTTACACTGTGTATTATGGTTATAGATGAACAAATCAAAATATACATTATTTACCCACATAGTGTACTATCATGAAAGCTTACTGAAGATTTGATGAATGAATGTGTGAAAATGAGAATAACGGTAACATTCATATCTCAAAACAGGAAGCATTCTGGATTGGATTATGTTTAAATTACGTGCACCATGGTGTGGAGATTTCCCTGGGACACTGGCGAACATTTTCCCACCCGTATAAGATGCGACAGAATCCAGGCATAGCCTCCCAATCAGTTTGGTGCACAGTTCCTCATGCAGTGGCAATAAATATAGTACTATTCTTGAAAGACGGATCGTAGGACTGTCACCTCGGTTGGAGAAACAACTGAATAATATCATCCAGCTGAAGGCTTATTGCCATAGGAACAACAGCCACGCTCCAAATAACCCCCACAAGGCGAATGATATCATCAAGTGTTCCATTCTGAGTTATGTTCAAATTGTGTCTAATTATTCACACTTGCTTCTTGAATTATTTGGTAATGATATATGATATGAATAAGTATATGTTTAATAACTGTTCTATTTTGCTTTCTTCCGTCATGCGAGGTCGTTCTTAAACAATATAAAAAGTATTTAAATATGGTTTGCAATCTCCTACAATGTAATTCGTTCTTAACTTTTGAGTTCTTCTGTAACAATTTGTAATACGCTGATAGAAGTAGGGAATTTATATATCATTCGTGACATCATCCCACATTTCTTTCACGATATCCTGAAAGAGAAAGTCGGTCAAATAACTTCAGTTAATTTCCAGTCTGTAAGCTGAATATATCAACAGAGGGCACATTGACCTACGGTTGAAGTTCATAGTTTGGCAACCAGCTTGTCATGTCCGTACATTTAAAAACTGAACTGAAACTGCTGTATGTTCATAGAAATATTTCTTAATGATGTACAGACTGTTGCTGAAACTCAGTTACAGGATTATTGTTTTAGAAAAGTTACGATTCATGTGCTCTTCATGAATTTCACCAGATTCACCAGATAGTACTGCATTAAACGTTTAAAGATTTTTGATTCACTTTGTATCATCACCGTTAACGATTTTACAGAGGTATTGGTCCTCTTGTGAGACATATGATGAGTGGAATACATAGGAATAGTCTAGGGGAGCAGCACATTCTTAGTTTATTAACTTATCTCCACCCCATCGTGAGCTCTCGAGGGTTGAAGGAAAATATATGACTTCAAAGCATTTGATGTGGCCAGTGAACATCCAAGTCGTTACGCCACAGCAAAAGGCGAATCACTGATCGCGGTGGTGGATCAAGGATAACATTTCTAGTGAAGTTATTAGAACTTCGTTATACAGCAGACAATTAGTATCTAAATTGCGATTATGTTTAATGTCTCAATTAGCAAACAAAAGTGGAGGCTACTGTTGGAAAAAATCATTGAAAATCCGAAACGTAGTTTTCATGAAATAAAACTTTAAATTAAGCCAAATTTGTGCTGAATATGTGACGTCATACGAATACTCAGTTATAAGATGGCGCTGCGTTGACTCAGTTGGAGGTTAGCTGAAACAGCGAAAATAATGTAATAAGTAAATCTACGATACCCTCAAAACCTTGCACCGTTACAATAGTGCCAGCGTACCGCCATGTTTTATGAACAGCTGTCCCAAGTACTTCAGATCCAGATGTTTAAATTTAGATACTTCTGCAAATACAGGAAAATAAGATGAGAGGGGCCTAGAATGATCAGAAGACACTTGTCATTTTTCTTTTTTCTTTTCACAATTTTCTTTACGTTGCACCGATAGGTTTTATGGAGACGAAGGGGCACGAAAGGGCGACATCGCATGACACGGTAGATGTAATGTTGGGAACAAGAGGCCGACGTCCTTTAGAGGTATATTTCAAGCAAAAGTATTAAGCTGCTGAATTAGCTCAGTTCTTGTGCGGTTTTCACGCTGAATGATCAGCGTTGAGATCTTCGGGATCAGAGGGTCAAGGATTCGACTGCCGACAAGGTTGGAGATTTTAGTGGCAGCTGGTTGATACCTCTAGTTTGGAAACTTGTTGTTTGTGGTTGTCTTAATATACACCTGTTCGTTCACACATTCCACACTAACAAATAACACGGAAAGAGGAATAGAAAATTTATTGGCGACTCAATCAGGATGTGGGAAAAGTCCGTGAAGAAAGAAAGAAGATAAATTCCCTCAAATTGCTTTTCTATTTCCCTTGCAAGTGGTTTAACATTGCACCAAACCACATAGATTTTTGGGGGGACGATGAAATGAGATGAAGCTAGAACTGGGAGGGAATTGGTTTTAATGAAGGTACACCATTTACATGATGTGAACGTGGAGAATTATGAAAACAAAAATTCAAGACTAGTCCGCCTCTGTGATGTAGAGTGATTAGCTGCCAACCCCAGAGGCGCGGGTTCGATTCCCCACTCTGCCACTGAATTTGAAAAGTTCCACGAGGGCTAGAATGGGGTCCACTCAACCTCTGGAGGTCAACTGAGTAGAGGCAGGGGTCGGGGTTCTATACCAACCTCAGACTTCCTCGAAGTGGTTTTAAGTGGTTTCCCCCTTCTCCTCCAGGTAAATTCAGGGATGGTACCTAACTTAAAGCCACGCCTGCATCCTTCTCTCTTCCTTGTCCATGTTCCCATCCCCCCACAAGACTCCTGTTCAGCACAGGAGGTGAGAACTCCTGGACTAGGTATTGGTCCTCCTCTCCCTGACACAAAGTCTCACGCTCCAGGACACTATCTTTGAGTAGGTAGATGCGGAATCCCTCGCTGACTCCGAGTGAAAATACAACCTGGAGGGTAAAAAGATTAAGAAAGAAAGAAAGAAAGAAAGAAAGAAAGAAAGAAAGAAAGAAAGAAAGATTTTCAAGTCTGCCGACAGTGGTGTTCTCATCTACCACCTTCATAATATAACCTAACAGGTACACAGCCCGCACGACACAGTCAAGTCGTTCGATCCCTACAAAACAATATTACTTAATTCATTTCACTTCAGCTGGCCGCACGGTCTAGGGGACATCCCAGGTCTGATTTCCGGCTAAGTCAATGATTTTACTTAAATTTAAAGGCTGGTTCGAGGTCCATTTAGCCTACGTGTCAAAAATAGAGGAGCTACCTGACGCTGAGATAGCGGCTTGGTCTAGAAAGAAAATGACGGAAGAGAGCGCCACTTTTACCACACATCGCCTAGGAACCTGCATACCTTGTTAGGCCAAGGTTTCTTTGCTGTAGTGTTATGGGTTTCTTTGCTTTTTATTGCACTTGAGTTTCACATCTACCGTTCTAATCTGTCCTTATTTTATTTTTTTAAGAAAACTGATTACATAACGACGTAAAATGTGTTCTCAAATAAGAGAGGTATAAATTACTGCGGAACGTGTCCACAAGCTGCTCCTCCCACCTGCATTTCACATTCAGACACGGATATTATTTCGCTCTACTTATTCCAGACACGTCTGTGACTACACCTCGCTGCATATCGGACCCATCTACATAGGAAGCTGCTTGGTCCGTCTCTTAAGTACGTGTCGAGTCTACTTGAGCTCCCGGGTAATAGGAACTAGAAGCAGACGACGTCGTAATTGCCAATAACGTCCAACTTGTGTACTCTACCGATTGCTCTCCTGTTCACTTCGATTACTTTCCTGGACTATTTCTCTCCCTTTGTCCCGGTTACCGTCCTCCGTGTGTAGCATCATGGAATTAAATTATTTCGACTTAGATTGTGGACAAGACTGAGAATCAGTTTTCTAATAAATAGTCGCTACCATCAGTTATACAAAAAGAAAATATTACTTTAAAGCATATGTTAATATTTGACGGTGGGGGAGCAATTCATGTCAACATTATTTTCTGACGAATTCGGGATCCACCAGGCAAATGGAAAGATATAGATGGGAGTGAGAAATGTGAGGTGGTGGAGATGTATTAATCATGCCAACAGGTTTGCCGGGTGAAGGATATAAAGTGAGGAAACTGTCAGAAAAGAAATATTTGAGCTACATAATGTTTTTTCATAGATAATACAGTAACACTTACGGAAAACCCTAAAAATAATCCCCTAGATTATCCCACGTTGTCAACTATGCGGGAAACGTAGTATACCTGTTACGCACTCTCTACTACTTCAAATGCTTTCCATATATTCTTACCGTCTGCCTACTTCGTCGCTCTACGGGTGCAACTCCTACGTCGTCGTCATGCTTGCCCGACTGACCACCAACTGTGCTACTATTCTCCGCTCCCTTCTGCCCGCTGCTACGTCACCATGACGTAAACTCTGTTCTTTTATATTCTAGAATTACCTCGCCACGAGTATATAAGCCTGCTCCTGCCGCTATCAAAAGGTGTCAGGTTTTACATGTAGGCTCTTTTCTGCCTATGTGGTTTTTCCATGACCCTTCAATACCACACCTTAACACTACCCTATCAACACATACTTTGCCGTAGTAGCGAGTCTAACTCGGAAAACGGCAGATACTCCTTGTATCACTTCCCACTCTTCCCTGCTATCTCTTTCTACTTAGAAACTAATAGCATGTCGAAGGCAATGTAGATCGAGTCGATTGCCACGGCGGGGGAGCGAGCTACGGGGGCCGCCCGTAAAAAACCGCATAGACTGTCAGACATTCATGTTAATATTTAGAGTAGAGAGAGAGAGCTACACTAGGCAAGCGGCTGGTCCGTTGCGTTGTTTTAAAATTTGTTTTACGATGCTAATTTGAAGACTCTAGGAACTACTGGGTGAGCAAAAATCATACTATCAAATTATACTTGTGTTTCCTTTCAAAATTTGACAGTCTTGATGTTGAACGAGTGCATGCTCATCAGGCTATGCTTGCTAGCTGCAAACTTCCAGACTCTTTCTTCAAGTTGTGTTAAAAATTCTGGTAATGAAACTTTATCATGGACAAACATTAGACGTGCTTACACATCAAGAACTATTTGTTTTGGGTGACGTAATCATTGCGTTCACTATTCACTGTTGACTCTAAAACGATTAAAAAATCCTGAAAGATCCATCCTTCTCCTCCCGTTTCTGTCTGTCTCTAACCTCGGTATTTCCCTTTTCTTATTCTTCGAGTAGTTGTTCAACTATTTCTAGATTACTAAAATTACTCTTTCTTTTCCCCAGGTGGGTTTTGATAATTATTTTATGTGTGGCCTTTATTCGGTTGTAATATCACTCCGTACTTCTTAACCTTTGCAATTAACTTGCCAAAGATTGTCGTAGTGAGTGTATCATGGATTTTCTGAGGCTCTTTAGGCACACCTACACTAATCTAGTCAGCCCCTTTTGATCTCATATTATTCTGTCTAGTTTATGTCCATTTCAAAACTGTGAATATTTTAATATCCTATTTTGTAACTTAGTCCGTTATTGTTCTTGAAAAGTTGTTAAAATATACTGTTGTTAAAATTGATTTTCTCTTTGGTAAGCTTTGCCTTAAGCTTCCCTTCTCTTATCCTTTTCTTGTTAGTTTATATTGTGTACCTAACACGGATAACTTTCTGGTCTTGTCTGGCAAAGCCTCACTGACTCTGCTTGTTAAATTGTATTTTTTGAGAATCTGTAACAAGATTGCGAATTCTATCCTCGATTTATGTCTTTCAGTGGTCTCTCATATTTCCACCAGTCTTTTGGTACCGTCCTGTTCCGACAGTGAGACAATGTGATTAGGGTCGATGCAATGTTTTCATAACTGAATTTTTGTGGATAACAGCACGTATATTTCTTTACATTTGCAACTATTCCACCGCCTTCGTTCTGCTTCTTATTTTCAAGATATATAATAATAATCAGTTGTACACCAACCAAACATCAACCGCTCGTAACATACATGTCAACTCACCATGTGTGAATTTTCCAGTCTTATGTTTGACAGTGTTGAAAATGTCCTGTTGTGTCCGAAACAGTCTCCCACACAATGGTTCATTCATTTTGGGGATGAGACTAAAATTGCACATAGACATGACCGGTGAGTCAGGATAGGTTATTCTAGTACATCCCTTGCTGTTCTTGCCTTATCATATCCATACTGTAATATAATTTGTCCAACGCACGGCCATTTCGTGTTGTGAAAAAACTTATTCTAGCAAGCGACTTCGTTGTTTAGACTCTCAAGACTACAATTAAAACGATAATTTCAAGAACCCCTCAAGTCCAGAGACAATTTTTCAGGAGGAACATAAACCTAGAATGTATTAGAAATAGTTATTGCAGCCAAAAGGTTTTAACCCCGTACTATAGTCACCAATTCGGCCTATATTCACACAAAAGGCGAATTTTGTTAGTTTTGTCTTTGCCCGCTGGTGGGTGTACAAATCAAGGGGACTTGGGAAGTTTTTGAAATCAATGCCCCTTATATTGAAACAACATGAGTTTTATTCCAGTTGAATATGTCTCATTGCAAGATTGTGCGCCAATACCAGATACAGGAATAGAAATGAAATATGTGTACTGCTGTTATGACTAAATATACACCAAATCGTTCTAAACGTAACCACTGCAACATTCGAAAATCATGCCTTGAAGTAGTCTTTCGCGGGTTTTCTGCAACAGCATCATAAACTCTGTCCTCGTCCTCGTTGCATCGATCAAGTACTCTGACGTCAACCCACTAATTTTCTTCTACGCAAACTTCATTCACTTCAAGAGTTTATACTTGGTAACGCTAAACTTCTCTTTGTCTTTTGTTATACTGGATTTAAAATATGTCTTGAAACCTACTTTGTAATCAGTCACTTCTTCTGTTTCTAAGCAACGAACAGGAAATTTCCTTTTTAGTACTTCCACCCAACCTTGGTACAACTTCATTGTCTCCATAGGTCTATTTATCTTTTCAATCTCGGCGAAGTGCTGGTCGCAGGGCAAGAATAAATGCCCTTTGACTGGGAACATCTGAGTAACTTTCAAAAATCTATGCTGATACACCTGAGTGAAGTAATACTGCATCATGGTCTTCAAGTCAATCAGTACTGATCTGCATTTAGGGCAGTCGCCCAGGTGGCAGATTCCCTATTTGTTGTTTTCCTAGCCTTTTCCTAAATGATTTCAAAGAAATTGGAAATTTATTGAACATCCCTCTTGGTAAGTTATTCCAATCCCTAACTCCCCTTCCTATAAATGAATATTTGCCCCAGTTTGTCCTCTTGAATTCCAACTTTATCTTCATATTGTGATCTTTCCTACTTTTATAAACGCCATTCAAACTTATTCGTCTACTAATGTCACCCCACGCCATCTCTCCGCTGACAGCCCGGAACATACCACTTAGTCGAGCAGCTCTTCTTCTTTCTCTCAATTCTTCCCAACCCAAACATTGCAACATTTTTGTAACACTACTCTTTTGTCGGAAATCGCCCAGAACAAATCGAGCTGCTTTTCTTTGGATTTTTTCCAGTTCTTGAATCAGGTAATCCTGGTGAGGGTCCCATACACTGGAACCATACTCTAGTTGGGGTCTTACCAGAGACTTATATGCCCTCTCCTTTACATCCTTACTACAACCCCTAAACACCTTCATAACCATGTGCAGAGATCTGTACCCTTTATTTACAATCCCATTTATGTGATTACCCCAATGAAGATCTTTCCTTATATCAACACCTAGATACTTACAATGATCCCCAAAAGGAACTTTCACCCCATCGACGCAGTAATTAAAACTGAGAGGACTTTTCCTATTTGTGATACTCACAACCTGACTTTTAACCCCGTTTATCAACATACCATTGCCTGCTGTCCATCTCACAACATTTTCGAGGTCACGTTGCAGTTGCTCACAATCTTGTAACTTATTTATCACTCTATAGAGAATAACATCATGCGCAAAAAGCCTTACCTCCGATTCCACTCCTTTACTCATATCATTTATATATATAAGAAAACATCAAGGTCCGATAATACTGCCTTGAGGAATTCCCCTCTTAATTATTACAGGGTCAGATAAAGCTTCACCTACTCTAATTCTCTGAGATCTATTTTCTATAAATATAGCAACCCATTCAGTCACTCTTTTGTCTAGTCACTCTGGTTCTGCCTAATGCAACCATCAGAAAACATAAACAGCACTTACCTTCATGAAGATAAATCTTACTGTAGATGTGTACACAAGAAAAGACTTCATTAACTCCCTTTTTAGCGTTTGTTTTTGGTCATGTAAACATTACACTTTTACCGGTCCTCAAATTTGTAACTGCAACATTACGAGACCGTAGCTGTCTTGCAGATGTCACAAACTGGAAGATAACGGAAGGAAATGTTTTGCTGAAAGTAAAAACAGATCCATTCTGCATTTTCATTACTATTTCATTGCTGCTTTGAACTTCTTGTATTTCGCTTTGTGAAGTTTCAGATAATTTTGTAAATGTTTTCTGACCACGCCATTCGTTCCAGTATCCTATTTTGACACGATATTCTTCATAAAAAGCACATACATCGGTTCTTGGTTTACCAAATGGTTGAACTGTTCCTGATAATAGCGCAGGTAACATTCATAATTTACTGTGCATTATACATGACTGCTACTACTGGATCCACCTTTTATTTGCAAATGCATTTCAGAATAGTGTTTTTTCCAGGAACAATGCATACATCTGCATTGCACCTACGTAAGAACGTAAATACTTCTGTTTCCGTCGTGATCTACAACTTTGCACACAGTACTGAAAGGAACTATGTGACTGTTGATTTGCTCATTGAATTCATCAGATGTGCTGTAGCTCTTGGCCGGTTGTTATGGCGTCCTCTGTTTCCTTTCGGCGACAAGCCGGTACCATGAAGATTTGTCAAGCGCTTTGTTCTACAAACACCTATTCCGAACAAGCTGGCAAATCATTTAAGGCATACAATGGATTTTTCTTCCCCAAGCACAACATAAATATGAAATGAAATAAGTTACACCAAGCACCATATTTGTGGATATTAAGATTTCTAGAAATAAGTACAATGTTTGACTGGGTGCTCCATCGTACGTATCGTATATGTATACTGTTATAGAAGAATGCTAAGATTAGCTGGACAGAGAAATAACGAATGCTATAAAGGTAAAAGATGTCGAGGAAGACGACGCCTGCAATATGTGCAGAAAATCATGTCTGATGTAGGATGCAGAAGCTATGAAGAGATGAAGAGGAAAGCGATGAATACAGCCGACTGGAGAAATGCCACAGACCAATCCATGGATTGAATACTTAAGAAGAAGAAGATATTCTTTTCACTCTGCATGGATTCCTCTTTTTCCATGGTCGTCTTCTTGCAATAATACGTTCACTTATCAGTCCATAGAAATAAATTTCATAGACATCCTTTTATTAAAATAATTGCTTCACCTGAAAATGTACCCAGATATCTTCTTTTGCACCTTAAACAAAACGAAAGATAGATCTAGACTATATTTTCAAAACTAGTTTCAGTGAAATAACGGGTATAAATTCGTACGCAGTGCTGATTTAAAATATTAAATTAAGTTGAGTAAAGCACCATGAACAGATAATTCGTTTTCTTTTATATGGTAAGCATGGATACGATTAAAATATTTGCTCAAAATTATCTTGTCTAAGAACAAAATATTTAGTTTCTGTGAAGTGAGGCGCAATTATGCAAAATACACTAAAACGTAATTTGGTCTATGAACTGTCTACGAGATGTATAATTAAATTGCATGCCTTATCGGCAAAAGTCATCTTTGGTGAATTATGCATTCTGCTATTGAACTCTGCATTCCTGGCCTGGTGCCTGTATACCAAGCAGTGATATTAATATAACCATATGAGATTGGAATCCAACACTATTTGACGAACTGTATTACTAAACTACGTATCTAGTGGACTCTGATAATTTTAGTGCATGGGCGCACTGGACATTTAATGAATATTTATTATATTCCCTAATATGTTATTATTTGCAAATTTCTCCTCATAATTATTTTTCTCAGAGTTAACTTTTTAAATTTAAATTTCATGTAAATATTATTTATTAATTATATTTTTATTTGAAATTTCTTGAAAATCTTTGTGTCCTTTTTGGGTGTATTGCTCCCTAATTCCTTGGGATTCCCACCTCTCCTTTTTTATTTATGGCTAGGTTCCAGCACTCTTCCTTGCTTTCTAGTATGCTTGATGTGTTCTTTCCTTATTTTTTGGTTCTGTTTGCTGTATTTTTGACTTGTCTTGTGTGCGCACTCCCCAATGACGCTACCTTTGCCTAGGGTCATTTACTGTTATTGTTTGGGGGTGTTGCATTTGGTATCCTTGTTGTGTGGTTTATTGTGTTGAACCTGCGCTGAATGACTAGTCATAGAATTGGGAGGCAGGCACCTAAAATGACACCAAAAATAAGTGAATTTTTAAGTATGAATTTGTGAGCTGAGGTGGACCCTACTGCTTCTTTTGGTTTTATTGTTGCATGTACCCTCCCATAATGGCTGTACGCACCATAACTGACCCGCACTTGCTGAGACATACTGAGTTGGTGTACGATCTGGAGATTCGAGGCCTTGAAAGCGGTGGGACCAATGCTGACAAGATCGAGAGGCTCATCGTAGCCGCCCACTTTCCCATTACTCTACCTGAGTTGGACCAACGGTCAGTCGGTGAGTCGATTGTCCTTGTTACTGTAAATGTTGATGAGTTGACTGAATTATGTGCTTGTTTTGCTGATATTACGCCGTCCACGGCACAGTTAAAAAGAATCAAAGCTAGGGTAGAGCACTACTTGAATCGAAACAAGCATCTGTTTTCCTTAAACATTAGCCCCGATAATCGTCAAGAAGTGTCGGAATTATTATCTAAAGCCATTTATTTGTCATGTGATGTTCACGCACATGAAGTGTTTCTTGATGTCCAGAAGCTTACCCTCGTAGATGCTGATACCCAGGCGAGTAGGTCGAACATCTTAATACATCCAATCCTAGTCCAACTTCTACATTGTCTCCCCGAAATGAATGTCTAGGATATTCACCTTGTAACTCGTTCATTGTACCACCTCCGGTCTTGGAATTATTGAAGGGTTTAGCCGATTTCTCCGTGTATTCCATCGAAGAGATCCTTCGATTTTTTAGGTTCTGGGTTGAATTGTTAGAAACGGCAATTATTTTTGAACTAACTTCTTTAAATGTTTCAGGGTCTGCTTCCCTCATTGTCAGGGGATGTTAAAAGATGAATTACGTGACCCCATCTCTGAAAATGTTGCTGTGGAAAACTTTAATGATACTATTTTAAACAAGTATATCCCTTGGACTGCCCAACAGTCCCTTATTCAAAGTTGTTGTTTTAGGAGGCAATCCTTGAATGAAAAGTTATCGAACTACATAAAAGACGTCAAATATGTTTGCAAAGTTTTGAGGCAATCCATTCCTGAAACTAATTCGGTGAACCACTTGGTCAGGGACATGTCGCCGTAGTATTGGTCCTACATGTGTTATACTGCCTGGCCTGTAACCCTTAAGGAACTTGAGGCTGCTTTTGTTGAAGCGGAGAGTGTTCGATATGAGGATTCGTGTCGTATGGCGAACATTCCCCCACCGTTACCTTGTCCACCCAGTGTTTCTCAGATGTTAACTCAAGTTAGTAAAATAGTTAAGAAATGTTTTGCTTGTGGTGCCAGGGATCATCTTCGGGACAAGTGTCAGAGCCTGAAACAGCCCACTACATCTAAGAATAATACAGCAATTTCGCCTATATCGTTTGTGGATCCAAGCAACATAGTAAGCGTTCTTGCCCAAATAATCCCTATCAATCCAGTATTTGACTAGCTTACACTAAGGATACAGTGAGTTTTTCTCCTGTCTCAACTAGATACATGAACTGGGGTAACCAGTCTAATGATGTCTTGTGTCATATTGATTGTCAGTGTATCTCTGCCCATGTATGTGTTAACTTGCCTTTTATTGCAGCTGAGATAAACAGTGAGCCCGTGCCTGCTCTCGTGGAATCTGGGAGCATTTATTCATTTGTCAACATGTCTTGGTATGAAAGGTATAAATCACATTGTAACCTTCCAGAGCTACAGCCGGTAACTATAAATTGTATCACTGCTAATGGTTTTACTCTATGTGTTATTGGGTCTATTGTTATCAAAATTAGAATTTTGAACTTCACTTGGAAATTTAAATTAGTGGTAGTTAAGGAATTATGCTGTAACCTCATTTTGGGAGCCGATTTCTTGACACATGTTGGTTTGGTGATTGACCACCAGGAAAGCAATAGTTTTTCAAGTTTTCTCTTGATTCTAAAGTTCCATTAATTGGGAGGCATATTATTGCCTCAAGCTTAATTTCTTCACTCGAGAGCACTGCTAATGTTGATTCCGCTCAAATTAATTTGGAGCATTTAACTGGTGACCAAGCTGTACGAATTCGTGAGTTGTGTGCTAAATTTCCTGATGTTTTCACTGATATGCTTGGGTTGACGAATGTTCTTGAGTACAAAATTGATGTGTCCGATAACATTCCTGTCAGATCACCTCCTTAACGCTTGGCTCCTCCCCGCATGAACATTTTGAAGGACATCATCCAATATATGCTCAATGAGGGTGTCATCCCTCCATCTACCTATGCCTATTCTTCACCCATCTTTATTGTGCCTAAACCCAACGGTGGTTATCGCCCAGTTGTTGATTATCGTGTCTTAAATAGCAAGGTCGCTCTCCAGTTTTGCAATTGCCTGACATTCATTCCAATTTTTCTTGGTTCCAAGGAGCTAAATTTACACGTCGTTCGATTTGAACAGTGCGTACCTTCAGATTCATCTTGCCGAATAGTCTCGTCATCTAACTGCCTTTGCAGCGGACTGGAATCAGTATGAATTCTGTCGCGTGCCCTTTGTCCTCTCGCTAACATTGCTACACCTCTCAATGCGTTAAGACGCAAAGATGCTAAGTTTGTTTGGGATCTGCCTCGGAAAGAAGATTTCGAAAAATTGAAAAATGCACTGTTTAACTCTTCAGTCTTGTCCATTCCTGATTTTTCCAAAAAATCATCGTACAAACTGATGCTTCTTGTTCCGCTCTTTCCGGAGTTCTTCTTCAGGAATCTGAACTTGGTAGACGTCCTATCACTTACGCATCTCGTGCATTGAGTTCATTGGAATCTAAGTACTCCGTGTATGAACTTGAACGTTTGGCGGTCATCTTTGCTCTGGAAAAATTCCGCATGCATATTGAGCATACTCCATTTCTCTTAGAAACAGATGACATGGCCTTAAGTTGGGTTCTGAATCGCCCACGTCGGACTGGTCGTCTTACTATATGGGCAATTCGTATTTCTGCCTTCAAATTTGAGGTACGTCACATGAAAGGGACTGATAACGTCATTTCCGACTGTCTGAGTCGTATGCTTGGTGACTCTCCTGGTGAGAATAATGATCCTGTGACTGTCAATCTTCCTCAACCATGTCATTGTGTCTCTGGTTGTGTCAATGCAATATTATCTGACTGCCCATTGTTATATCAAGACATTAGAAAGCATCAGAAGGAAGACCCTGAATTTAAATTGATCATCAATGATATCAAAGTAGGAAAAATTTTAAAACCCTTTTGTATGCGCAATGGTGTGTTGTGTTGTAAGGCACGTAATGACAAGAAATGGAAAATTATATGTCCTCAAATCTTGATCCCTGTTGTACTATCATAATTATGCTATTGGCGGATATCTTGGTATCTTTAAATCTCGTCAAAAGATCAGACATTTCTTCATTTGGAAGGGTATGGATTTTCAGATTGCTAAGATGGTAAAATCTTGTCACGTGTGTGCAATTAGCAAACCCGCGTTGAACACTGAGATTGGTATGTTAGCATCATCCCAAGCCTTCAAGCCCATGGAGAGGCTATTTGTAGACTTCGTGAGTCCGTTACCTCATTCTAGGCGAGGCTCCTGATTCATACTTGTGTGTGTAGACGGATATTCTCGTTTTTCCTGGACCTTCTCGACTCGTTCAGCTAACGCTCCTACGGTTATTAAGTGCTTGAATTCCATCTTTTGTTCCTTTGGCCCACCTACGGGTAATGCTAAATACTTCTCATGTAATTTGTTCAAGAAATTATTTTTCGACTTGTCTATTTCCCAAGTCAATACATCTCCCTATCATCCTGTCCCATCATATGCCGAGAGAGAGTTAAGGAACCTTAAGTCCGCGTTGTTTGCATTTAATCATAAAGATAATCAAAATTGGGATTCCTCTATGCACTGGTTAACATATGCAATAAATGTCGCTGTTCATGGGTCTCATATGCAAACCCCTATGTCACTTATGTTCACTTTCAAGCCACTTTCCCCCATTTCTAATTTGATGAGGATTGATGAGTTGCTTACTGTGAAAAAAGATTCTGAGGAGATTAAAAGAGGGTGGAGGAATGCCAATGATAGATTACAAATTTCATATGCTAAATTGGAGAAGCAATATAACAAGGATCGTCGACCTAATGACCTAGCTGTTGGTGATGAAGTCTTTGTCAAGACTCATTACCAAAGTAAGGCAGTTGACAAATTTACTCGAAAGTTTGCTCCCCGTTTTCATGGTCCTTGTACTATTCTTGAGTTTTTGACCCCAGTTTCTATTTTGGTAAATGACCCCGATTCTAAAAGAATCCGTCGTGAACATCTCAGCCAAATAAAGCTCGCTTAAATTGTTAATCTATGTCAGTTGTAAATATTAAACCCTAGTTGTATGATCTAATATGCCCGTCCTTTAATTACCATTTCATGTTAATCGCCTTGATGGCTTAAGTAATTCTATGCAACTAAGTGATGGTTATGTGCTCCTTGTCACGCCTTGTGATAATTTGGTGGGTTGGTCGTGTTATGGTAGCCCTAGGTAAATTTTAAAAGAGTTTACCGTGCTGTGTGCACGTATTTTCTCATGGAAAATTCTGAGATGATATCTCATGTCACTGTAAGTGTTGGTACTTATCATTGCCTCGTGATTTTCTAAAACCTTAGTATTACTTCGGGTCGTTTGAACCCAGTTTGTAATTAAATGAATTCCCTAATGTATGTGACTGGACCATTTTGAATTCCTTAGTATATGTGCAGTGTACTGGATCCCTCGTTGTCTATTCCCTGAAGCACCCGAGGACTGGTACATCGCAGGGTGTCATTGCAGCTCAACATTTGGTGCTGCGGTTTGCAAGTTTTCCACCTGGTGCGTTGTACGCTGTATTTACTGGCCATTTTAACACCGTCTTCCTGCACATTGATCAGTCCGTGCTGTGCCCTGTGTTGCTTCTTCGATGTCATCTAATACCAAGTAAAGCTGTTCCGAAAGATTATTCTCAATGCATGAAAGGAAGTATACCAGACGTTCATAGTATGTGATCCAACTACGGTGACGCCTTAATTATCAATGAACATACCTTTTGGACTAGGCCAAACCCTTTGGACGCTCTTCTACTCTGTGACAGAGTGGAACTTCTTCTTGTGCATAAACTTTACGCTACCTGCCTTTTCCTCTGCCCCCTGTGGTCCTCCTTTAGGCGGGGGTGTCTGAAGCGTAATTATGCAAAATACAGTAAAACTTAATTTGGACTATGAACTGTCTACAAGATATATATATTTAAATTGCGTGCCTTACCGGCACAAGTCATCTTTGGTGAATTATGCATTCTGCTATTGAACTCTGCATTCTTGGCCTGGTGCCTGTATACCGAGCTGTGATATTACTATAACCATATGAGATTGGAATCCAACACTATTTGACGAACTGCATGACTGTATCTAGTGGACTCTGATAATTTTAGTGCATGGGCACACTGGACATTTTATCTACATGTCAACTACTCATTCTATATGTGGCGATTGGGATTTTTCGTCACATAGTTATTCTCTTATTATATCTAGTGGGTTTGATCGTACTGTGGACAGCAACACGTACTCCTACGCCATCTGTGTGCGTATATTATACCTGTGTGTGTGTTTTGACGGTGCCCGCCAGATCGCATACCAATACTAGACTGTGTCGCCGTGTGTGGCGAAAATTGGAGGGTGCATGTTGTTGGTTGGAACTCCTTGGGAGTAGACGCTGGTTTTTTGGTAGCCATGTATAACGGCTGTGCGGATCCTAAAATAATGACCGAGGTGATCGGTATTGGATAACAGGAAGTGTATTTCTCGTCTAGGAACGAGGGAAGATATTATTTTTGAAATAAATATGTAACCTTTCTACTATAATATTAATTATGAAGGTTTTGTTAATATTCTTACTTGTGAGTGTTATAGTGTTAGGCTTAAAACACGGGTGAGATTTTCTAAGTACATATGGATTCAATCAAGTACGTCTCTTATGATTTCCTTAAGCTTATATATTATTTTTCTTGTGTATTGTAGTTATATTTTCGTTCTGGTGTTATGTGTGACTTAACCTTATATCTCAGTTTCTAGTCTAGCACTGAACCTCAGTTTTCTTGTCTCCGGGCACGCAGTCATGATGCTAACTACACAATTATTTATACTGCGGAATTAATGGGTGGTCCTGAAAACCAAGTATAAAGGCCGAGAGGATTCGTTGCACTGACCTTGCGTCACCTCGTCATCTGGAGGCCTCCAAGCTGAGGAGCGGTCTCTTGGTAGGCCAAGGCTCGATGTCTGTGGTGCCATGGGGTTCATTTGTTTTGGTATCACATGATACCAGCGGAGTTCATTATCTCCTCATCATCATTATCAATATTCTAGATATCTGTCCAGGGATTGCTGCCATATCTAAATTCTGCCTTAGTTCTGGAACATATCGAAGCATATAGAAAGGTGCCATCATATATACGGTAGCAAGGAAGTCTCCAGCCGTTCACTTATCACACTATTGGCAGGCCTGGGTACTTAACCCTTCGAACGGATAATCCATCGACAACTAACTGAGTACTTTAATAAATAATCCTTGTTTCACCCTTTGTGGTTAGACTTGAAGAACGGACACTGCTCAATCACTGCCTTATAGAAGGTTCCAGATAACAGTATATAAGTTGGTAACATAACTTACTCTTCTTGATATTACGAGTGCATTTCGCACAGTAAATATAGAAATATTGCTGGCCAAATTAAAATCGAGCGCATCTGAATCAGAAATGAAGCAGCCACCATTTACAAGCTGATGACCTTCAAGTCACAATACTGGAATGTATTCGCTTAGAAACTGACAGAATGACAAGATACGAGGGTTCGGGCAAAAATCATTGAAACTTCTCTTTCCTTGCAGATATGTGTGGGGATCACAAACTGCTATTTGTAGCGTGGAAGCTATGCTGGCAAAGTGTGTATGCACAACAACAGATGGCTCTGTGGTTGCTGGTAGTAGCACAGAGAGCTGTGGAATCACATGTGTGGCGAGCGTCATGCGGGATGGAAGTAACCTGTGTTGAGCCGAATGGTCGTTTTGCGGGGGAGGAATGCGAGAGAATTTCAGAGTGAACTGGTGGAAGCCCTTGGGAATAATACTCTCCAATACCGTACGGTAACATGGTGAGTAGGAAAGTTTCAGCAACTGGCGATCAGCAACGCTCGGGACGACCTGTCAGTGTGCGGACCGACGTGACACGTGCCATCAACAAGCAGTCCTGACGGAAGACAGACGATGGACGTTACTGGAGTTAGAGAGTGCAAGTGGCTTCGAAAAACGCGCCATCCACAGAATATTGCGGACAAAGCTGCAACTGCGCAAAATCGCATCGCGGTGGGTACCGCATGCAACGACGGTTCTTCAACAGTGGATGCGATATGCCACATGTTCCGACCATCAAGCACGCTGGGAACTGGACGGTGACCACGTCCTGTCACGAATAACCACCAGCGATGAATTTTGGGCCAGGTCATACGAACCGGAACTCAAACGTTAGTCCGTGTGTGGTGAACTTTTAAAGGAGCTGATTTAAGGGCTTTTAGACCCAATTTTGTCATGTCAGCTTTATGTGCGCTGTGCTACGCTGTGTTGTAATGTAGGAGATGTGCTTGGCTGTAATTATTTTTCGCCATGAAACCCGTATTGTCCTGTACACAACCGTAATAAATGTGTGAGGCAAAATGTTCGCATGTTCTTCAATGCCCACACATGTAGTTCCCACCTCGTCCTTTCATCTGCAGATGTCGCATTTTCCGACCGGGTTAGTGTAATGAAATAGCTTGTGGCTTCTTGTGCCGGGGGAGTCCGAGGACATGTTCGGCTCGGCAGATGCAGGTCTTGTCATTTGACGGCCGTAGGCGACCTGCGCGTCATTGTGGGGATGAAACGATGAGGAAGACGGCACATATACCCAGCCCCCGTGCCAGAGAAATTTACCAATTACGATCAAAATTTCCGACCCTGCCGGGAATCGAACCCGCGACCCCTGTGAGAAAAGACCAGCACGCTAACCATTTAGCCGTGGAGCCGGACAAGCAGGTTGGTATTTGCAAGAAAGAAGATGGTTACAATGACTTTTACTCCAACCCAAGGATATCAGGGGCTGCCTGGCCGAGGCAGGCATTCATCGTCCGTTTTATATTCCTAATTTGTTCATTAGTTGCACTGGTGATTACACCATCACAGTACTAGAATATTGGAAGAACTAATGTGGTTATCAGCCGCCCGGAAGGACGTGGGTTCGAATCCCCCTCAGGAGGTCGTAAAATTTTAGTAAATATATTTCCACTTCCGGAGCTGCATATGGCCCTGAGGTTCACTCAGCCTACATCAAAAATGAGTACCAGGTTAATTCCTGGGAGCAAAAGCGGCCGAGCCTAGAGCTAACCACTCTACCCCATCACGTGCCGAAGTTATGAATAGTGGAAGCCTTTACCTTCCACTCCTCCAAGGGCCTTCATGGCTTGCTTTGCTTTTCTTTGCCTAGGATATCATTATATATTCGTGAAAACGCTATATTAATAAATCTCTCCAAGATAAAAGCCATTATAGCTGGACAATTGAAATTAATAAACATGAAAAAGACTTTACATTTCCTCCACTCAGTCTATCCGGTACAAAAATGTCATATGGAAGCTTGGTAAATAATGTAGCTGTCATTATAAATCAGAATCAAAATTGGAATGAACGTATCACTCATATCTGTAACAGATTATATGCCACAATCCATTAAATATGAAAGTCAGACTGATAACCACATTAGTTCTTCCAATATTCTAGTACTGTGATGGTGTAATCACCAGTCCAACTAATGAACAAATTAGGAACATAAAACGGACAATGAATGCCTGCATCGGATGTATATTTTCCTTACAATATGACACATATGTCACACATTATTACAAGCACATTTTCCTCCTGAAATTTGAAGAACTCAGTGACAGTCGTAGGGACATGTATACACTTTTTTACGTATACAGAGGGTACCTGGTAACTTATGATCACATAGTGCATGCTATTGTATCACCAATTTGTTTTATACCGATATTGTTAATAGATGGCTAAAACTGTATTTTACCAGGAAATTTTCGCACTTAGGCCCTAGCTAGATGAGCACGAGTTTTTAACGCAGGGCGTGTGTGGCACGCTATCGAAGTGTGTACAGAGAGAGGATCTAGTTCAGAAATTGTCATTTTATTTTAAAGTTCTGGGATTTTTTAAAGTTCAACATCTTATCACCTTACCACATATTGTTACGTTCTGGGATGATCAATTCCCCAAGAACAATTGGTGATGCCATCCCAATGAACCAAGTCTCCAGCCGTCCTCACAATAGAATCCGAATCAGCACGATGCAACCACGCCTCACAGCTAACCCCATGGCACCACTTATGGTGTAGAGTTTCCCACGGCGGACGTCTCGACGTTCTGGATGTTCTTGACGAGGGATTGCATTCCCTCGAAAATTGTAATGTGAGGTTGAAAGTATGATTCCCAAAATGCAACCGGAACTGATGAACTACTAACCTTGTTGAGCGAATTTCAAGTTAATTCACAAGAAGAAAAATAAAGTCTCACCAATGTTGCTAATGAATATAATTTTTCACATGAAAATAAATAAAGTTCGAATGCCAACTGAGAATCGAATCAGCGATCACTTGTCGCACCAGAAAAACAATTATTTTTTGAGAATTAGGAAGTATTCACAAGTTAATATACACTGACTGACAGAGCAAATGCAACACCAAGGAGGAGTGGATCGAAAGGGATGAAAGTTGGGGAAAAAACAGAGACGGCACGGAAGAATAATTGATGTTTATTTCAAACCGATATGCAGGTTACACAATGCGCACGGCATCGACTCAGTAGGATGTAGGACCACCGCGAGCGGCGATGCACGCAGAAACACGTCGAGGTACAGAGTCAATAAGAGTGCGGATGGTGTCCTGAGGGATGGTTCTCTATTCTCTGTCAACCATTTGCCACAGTTGGTCGTCCGTACGAAGCTGGGGCAGAGTTTGCAAACGGCGTCCAATGAGATCCCACACGTGTTCGATTGGTGAGAGATCCGGAGAGTACGCTGGCCACGGAAGCATCTGTACACCTCGTAGAGCCTGTTGGGAGATGCGAGCAGTGTGTGGGCGGGCATTATCCTGCTGAAACAGAGCATTGGGCAGCCCCTGAAAGTACGGGAGTGCCACCGGCCGCAGCACAGGCTGCACGGAGCGGTGGGCATTTAACGTGCCTTGAATACGCACTAGAGGTGACGTGGAATCATACCCAATAGCGCCCCAAACCATGATGCCGCGTTGTCTAGCGGTAGGGCACTCCACAGTTACTGCCGGATTTGACCTTTCTCCACGCCGACGCCACACTCGTCTGCGGTGACTATCACTGACAGAACAGAAGCGTGACTCATAGGAGAACACGACGTTCCGCCATTCCCTCATCCAAGTCGCTTTAGCCCGGCACCATGCCAGGCGTGCACGTCTATGCTGTGGAGTCAATGGTAGTCTTCTGAGCGGACGCCGGGAGTGCAGGCCTCCTTCAACCAATCGACGAGAAATTGTTCTGGTCGATATTGGAACAGCCAGGGTGTCTTGCACATGCTGAAGAATGGCGGTTGACGTGGCGTGCGGGGCTGCCACAGCTTGGCGGCGGATGCGCCGATCCTCGCGTGCTGACGTCACTCGGGCTGCGCCTGGACCCCTCGCACGTGCCACATGTCCCTGGGCCAACCATCTTCGCCACAGGCGCTGCACCGTGGACACATCCCTATGGGTATCGGCTGCGATTTGACGAAGCGACCAACCTGCCCTTCTCAGCCCGATCACCATACCCCTCGTAAAGTCGTCTGTCTGCTGGAAATGCCTCCGTTGACGGCGGCCTGGCATTCTTAGCTATACAGTGTCCTGTGGCACACGACAACACGTTCTACAATGACTGTCGGCTGAGAAATCACGGTACGAAGTGGGCCATTCGCCAACGCCGTGTCCCATTTATCGTTCGCTACGTGCTCAGCACACAAGCGCATTTCACATCATGAGCATACCTCAGTGACGTCAGTCTACCCTGCAATTGGCATAAAGTTCTGACCACTCCTTCTTGGTGTTGCATTTGCTCTGTCAGTCAGTGTACTTAGAGCTTATTTATACGTATGAGCACTGCTTCTGCGTGCAAAAGTTATATCACGAAGAAAATAGTTGGCCAAAATGAACGGCACACGAAGGAATTATTAAAAACTCTTATCACGAAAAATAGCTATGTCCCAATGAATTATTTATATTAATGTCACTTCTTGTTAAATGATTGTAGAGAGTCAGGTATTATTGTAAGGTACAGTACGCTGAGTCTATTTCACACGAAGACTGTATTTGAATGTTCACTCAGGATAAATCACGAAAAGATAGAATAAAATAATGTGCCAATGAAAATCACTATGTCTCACAAAACGAGAATTTTTTATACAAGTGTTCACTTGTACTATGTTGCTGATAGTTAAAATAATAATTTCCGTGAATAAAATACCCGTATCTAAGTCCTTAGTTCCCTTTCACGAAGAAGAAACTTAAAGTATTACAAGAAACTTCGTATCAAGCCCAGAAGCTGACCAGCATGGCATAGCTATGGATCGTCTACTGGATAATGTGTGTGAAATGGAGCCAGGTTATTTAGCGGATAATTGCAGCTGGTGAGATACATCACGCCGATTTCATCAGTTTTTTACTACCTCAAAAACTTCTATAATAATGTTCCTCTTGTCATCAAACTCGTAGGTATTATGGACTTTATAGAGGAGCTGAAATTTCCGTTGTCCGTTTTCTGGGATTCCAATTATTAGGGGAGATGTAAAATAGGATAGAATATCAGGTGATCCCAGGCGACGTGTTCCAACCTTGGTCGGAAGCGGTGAGGCCTACATCATAAGCTCCACGTCAACCTGAGAAGAGAGCTGACGTGAAGACATGCGCCGAAATACTTCGTAACTTTAAATTGTAATTGCCGTTCCGGCATTTCGGATGCAGGATGTATCTTAAAATCCAAGTCATGCGTCACTTTCGATGGGATCTTAAAATTATTTAGTACTGTACTTTACCTTCCAGAAGTTGACGGATTCAGTGTTAATAATCTCCACTGCCACACATTAAACATTAATTGATTCTTTCTTCATAAAGTGGAGAATGTGGATATTTACAATTACCGCTGAACCAATTTCACTGATTATAAACTTTCACTGATTCTAGATATCCTTGATTCATATTACTAAATACCGAAAACGTAATAGATTTGTTCTTTCTTTCATTCAGATTGTTTACAATCTCCCTGTTAACGAACACTCTGAATGGGAATTTGTGATTACAAGCAGTTAGTTCTTTCTTCAAAGTGTTGAGCATCTCATTGTTAACCATCGTCATTACCCGTCGACTTTCACATAAACTCTCGGAACAATTATCTTCTTAACGACAGCGGAAGGACTACGACTGCTTTAAAACACTCAAAGCATTCTCTTGGCCTGCAGTTACAGTTAATCAGCTGTGCGCCGTTTCCACCTGGATTTCACTTTTATGTCCACTTTCTAATGGTTCATAGTATCCTCGCTGAGTTATGACTGGGGACATATGAACTTGGAGATGAGCTTGCGGGGGAAGTTGTGTTCTCTGGTAACAGGAGTGCCGTTTGCTATATCACATTCCTCCCCGGCTTGAGCAACATAAAGTAGGGGGCGAAATTGTCAGTGGTGACGTGTTTATGTGAGCACAGTTGTTGGCTCTGAGTGCAGAGCAAGGAGCATTTCTTCATTTAGTCCGCACCACTCAAGTTTTAATGAGTATGTAGTAAGAACCCGCTCTGCAACAAGATTTTGATATTATCTGAGGAAAGTACTGTAGAGTGAAGTCCGAATCCTCGCTTAATATGCAAAACGCGAGGGGTGTTAAATGTAAGATGTGCAAACATTACAACCCTTGTTGGGTAACAGTGTTTTTGAATACCACTTACTACAATGTTCTACATCCAGCACTTATCTCACGGGACACCAAGTATTAATGACTAAACCAGAAATTAGTGTTACCTATGACACCGAGTGACTCTAATAATAAGGAAAAAATAGTCCAAGCATTTTATCTACGTATCTATATAAATGAATCGTTTGTTTCAGAAACGAGACTTCTCCAACGTACCAAATTGTTCAGAAAACAGGCAAAACTGTCCGTAGTGTGTAATATAATTTCTATCCTTCCGATATTTGTTATGCTTATTCTACTGTTGAAATGACTATGGCAGATAGGTTGTTTGTATGAATTTGTCCAATACCTTCCTTTACAGTCTTTGTTGCAAATGGTGGAGACGTGCTGTTTCTGCAACAAACACCATTAATGAGAATATAAGGAAGTGTAACATTGATTTTAACGCCATTTCAATTTCAAAAGGAACTTTATTTATACTGAGGAAATACAGTGTTTAAACCCATTATTTAATAGTTATTTGTAGGACTTACTTATTTGCACATATTATGATTAGACCACATGTATAGAAAAATAAACAGAAGAATACTCCGTTTATGTCCCTTTCCAAAGTTCAAAATATATATAAAACAAAACAACACAATATAATCTTTGAACAATGCTTCTCGCTACTATTGCGCTGATGTTGTCCATGCAAACAGTTAATTATAAAACTCATGGTGTTCTTCTGGTATGTAAGATTCCAACTTCTTTATGTCTGATAATTTCTTTTAATTTAATGGAACACAGCCTTGTGGATAAGCAAGTCTAGCTGGTAACACAGGGATACGGGTTGCAGAAATAAGCAACTTGAAAGTATGAACGCACAGTCCATCAATACAGTATTTTCCTAAGACATGATTTGCCTCATACTGAAACTCCATAAATTGATTTACATGAAACGCGACTTTTGCATCTCTTTTCACTCCTCTTCCTAGCAACTCAAGCGAAAGAACTGACACAACTACTTTGTGAAGCGGGATGGTTTGAAGTAAAAACAACACCTCTCCAGGATAAGTGTTATTTCTGCACAAAACGGAAAATTTCATTCGCGTCTAACAGACAGAGATATATGGTAGAAGTGCTTTTTCTGCACAAAATGGTAGCCCTTCTTGCATTAATCATGGCAATATTAGTAACTCATATAGTGTCAAAAAGTGGAGAAGTGCTGTTTCTGCAACAAACGATTCAAATAAAGTTGTAGTGGGTCCGCTGTCTGTAATTTCGTTTGTTTGGCCAATTTTTCAGATATTTATCCGTTTTAGGTCAACTCAAGACCGAATCGGTGGTTTTTATTTTTTGTGTCTGTCTGTTTGTCTGTTTGTCTGTTTGTTCCACCATCACGGCGAAACGGCTGGATAGTACTCAACCAAACTTCATATTTAGATTATACTCATCCCGAGGAAAGTTCCGATATGCATATCATTTTAAAATCTTTGAATAGACGGGGGTTTATAGGAAAACCAGAACGGTTTTCCTCCATTTTCTCTTATACTATTGATTTCAAACTCCGTGGACCGGATGTGATACGAATCTTCATTATAAACAACTTTCGTTATGTTCATAATTTACCTTACTATCCAAATGACGGAGAAATTTACTATTTTCTCCGGGTGTCATGCTCTGCATTGAGTGACCGACAGACCGACAACGAACCTCTAGGTTACCATGGCAACGCCTCTGACTGCATACCATCAGGGAAGTAACGTCTTGCCATTTTCCTCATCATGCCTTTAAATTCATGGTTGTTCCTTGGGTAGTAGGCAAGAGAGGCGTCAATCGGCCATTCTGCGGGATATTGGCGGAATATCGTTGGAGGTTATAACCGTCCTCGAATAGCTTAAGTAATAACACCATTAGTCATCTTCTTATCTGTTTACCTAAGAATCCATGCGCCTAAATTTCTCCTCTATTACCGCTTTCTTATATTCATAACTCACACTAGCATAATTTATTGAGGGGCATTTGTTTTTCCAATACATACACTTGGTATTTACATATTTGTCGTCATCTGGCTATCTTCAGTTATAATCCATTCTCTATTAATGAAAGCTTTCTTAACTGCATTATTTTCTTCCTTAATTACTCCGTATATATGTGAGTGCTAATCCCGAAAGCTGGACACTCTTTTCTTTGGGGAACTATTCTAAGCTATGCAAATGTATAGGTTTTGGCCCCGGAAAATATAGAAATATGGATGCAATTTTAACGACGGCGCAGACCTTCGTTTCGGGATAATTGGTGGCTAATCGGTAAGTCATATCACAAATCAAAAAGCACAATCCCTTTTCATTTTGGAGAGTACCACAAGTTTGCTCCTATAACGTTTTGTCGTATTTCTATCCCTTATACGTTAAATAGAGCTGTTTTCCTCGATTTCAAGTTAATTTTGTACTTTGACACGTATAAGTTATCATTTGGCACACTTATAGGAAAGATAGATTCATGACATTCCGCACGCACATTGACATGACCAGTGGCCATGTGACAGCCAAATATTATGATTCTAGCTGTCACATGAGTATCTAAAATACAAAAGTAGTACGGTATGTGAAAACTGTACAAAATTTCACCCCATTCAATGACTCTAACTCAATCAAACCATAAATATAGGAGATACGAAAAGCTGTCATTGGACTATCCATATAGAACACTGAGCGAGGCGTCTGATGGTGAAGTCCGTTTGTAGATATATGGTACAGTTTCAATGCAGTAACTCTCGAAGTAAAGGTCTGCACCTCTGTGTCTGTGCATTGACTTTTCTGGCTGCATTTCAGTACAGTTATCCGTTTCAGTTGTAATAATGACCATCTGCATATTTTTAGCTTTGGTGGCTGTGTGTCTGTGTGTTTGTCTGTCCACCAACATATTTAGAATTCACCTGCCCTTCGGTAGGTTTTAGTTCAAATATTGTCAAACTTTACATTTAGCAGCCACCTGACCAAAGGTAGGTTTTAAAGGTCAATAACATTTCATGTTCCCGGAATGGACCGACGGTTCATAGAGAACCGAAGTGATGATTTTACTCTTCCACAATATATACAGTACAAGACCAAGCTGATTGAAAATCGATCCACCGGGCGAGTTGGCCGTGCGCGTAGAGGCGCGCGGCTGTGAGCTTGCATCCGGGAGATGGTAGGTTCGAATCCCACTATCGGCAGCCCTGAAAATGGTTTTCCGTGGTTTCCCATTTTCACATCAGGGAAATGCTGGGGCTGTACCTTAATTAAGGCCACGGCAGCTTCCTTCCATCTCCTAAGCCTTTCCTATCCCATCGTCGCCATAAGACCTATCTGTGCCGGTGCGCAGTAAAGCCCCTAGCAAAAAAAAAATCGACCCAATTTGATGGAAATCCATTTCTGAAACTTTTTATTTTCATGTGCATTTTTTCGACAGGAGGATTAATAAGAGAGATATCATGAATGGTCGGTTTTGCAGGTTAAATGCAGCGGACATAGCCCAAAATGTGTTGTACGTGGAGCAGATTCCTTATCTATCTATATAAATACAATCGTAACGACTGTGTGCCTGCACATAGACTATTTCGGCGAAATTTTCGTACAGCTACCCGTTTAAGGGGTAATAATGACCATCTGCATATTTTTTTTGTTTAGTTTCCTGAAAGTCCTAATTTTTACCCTCCTCGCCCAATATCCAGATTGTGATATAATCTGCCTGACGAACAAGAACATTGAAATTGGGCAAAATTATACGTTTTAGCCTGTAACGGTCGGAAAACTTCCAAGATCTTTAAATTTTTCACTTTTTATCCCCGAAGAATATCGAAATATGGAGGCAATTTTAATGATGGTGCAGATCTTCGGGAAGTCCTATCACATAACGGATGGCACAATCTCCGTTCATTTTGGAGTGATCTACAACCTTGGTCTTATGAATTTTTGTCGTATCTGTATCCATTTTACGTTTGATTTTTGTCTCTTTCTCGATGTTAAGTAAATTTGGACTGTTCACATGCATAATTCATACTTTTAATCACTTATAGAAAATATAGAATCATCAAACTGTACACGAAGATTGGTCCACCCAGTAGCCATACGTGAGCCACATGCTATGTATGTAGCTGTCACATAATTATACGAAAAGTAAAGAAATGTGAGATAATCTTACAAAACTCTCACCCTATTCAACGTTTCAAACTCAATCTGAGCCATGAATAGATGAGATATCATAGGACCAGCCATTTAGGCCGCTAAATCTTGAATCTTATGGTACAATCCTTTGGCGATATGACGTATCGTTTAGCAGCAGTTAATCTGTAAATGAAGGTCTGCAATATTGTAAGCATGCACATACTTTCGTATGTCGATCTATATATATATACACTGATGGCGATCTGCACCGATCGAGAATGGGTGTGTCTGCTATTGTAATCAGAACTCCCCACACCGACTTTGACTGGCAATAGGAAAGGGGTCCTTCTCCAACTCCTGTGTAACTGGCATTAGTAAGGAAGGTTTACCATAGTAATGAATAATTCACTTCTCGATTTGACTTGCAGAAGGCAAGGGAGCATGCAGTTTTGTTTAAAACTCCCCTACCCGATTGTGTTTGGCTGTAGCCAAGGGTGTCCGCTATATAAAGAAATGTACCCATATAAAAATGTGACTGTCATTAGGCATAGTGGCCTGCTCTTTTGATGGACACTCATCAACTTGGTGTGACTGGCAGTAAGCTGGCTGGCAGTGGGAAAAGGGGCCTGTAATAATCATGATATCTGCACCACTAAATTTCGACTGGTAATAGGGAAGTTGCCTGCCATTATAATAAAAACTCCTCAACTGTAACCTGTCTGGAAGTAGGAAAGGTGCCTGCATTGTAACGAAAACTCCTCAAACCGATTGTGACCGCACAGTAGGCCTGCAATTATAATGTAAACTTCCCAACTCGATTGTGAATGGCAGTAGACAAGTGAGCCAACCGTTATCATCACAAATCCGTGACAAACACTTTACATTGGAAACAGTGTATGGAACCTCCCCATGCTGTTTCTCGGATAACGCTAAGAGACATGCAATGTTAAAACAATCTTATTTACTGCATGTACAGTATTTACGTCGATGTTCAATTACAATGAAGAATACCGTAGCGAAGCACGGGTACATTTGCTAGTTTACTAATAAATGAAGCTGTGCATGAGATAAATATTTAAAACACGTGAATTTATAAGTCGCATCAACCAACCCAGCAATTCAAAACTATGAAGGAGAGAATCTGACACCCCAATATCACTACAAAAACAAAACTTTCCAAAACTCTCCGAGGAAGCAAAGCTGAGAGGAGAGAATTTCGGTCTCAGGAACAAATCAACAATGCTACGCAAGCTTAAACATTTTTTCAGCCAGTGAAAAAATTTGACCCATAGTTCTCACTAGCTTTGAAGTTTCCTGAAAGTAAAAATTAACTTTCACGGTCAAGTTGAGAGAACTTTTCGAGATATTCAGAAAATCTGACTGTAAATCATCAGCACGAAGCGGATTGAATCCTAAAATTGCCCCACCGAAGTATGTGCATTTACGAGGAAAAGGAAAAAGAGCTCCGGTGCAATAATGAGGCATACTAGACAAGATGAGGTTTGAGTTAGTTTTCTGTTGCTTTCCTCAATTAGACTGAAGCTCCAGTGTAGCCACATTTTGCTCTGAGAAAAGACAGGTGCAGGCGTGCTACATCCATCAAAAATGACGACAGGTGGATTTAAAGGGGTAAGGATCAGGAAAAGAAGTTCCATTTAAGTGATCTCGTTGGTTGTCAGTTGGTGAGTGGGCCGTTACAAATGCAGCATTCGGCGTAACATTATGGATCAACAAGTTGATTGCTACCTGGATTAACATATATTTGTGTGCCTAACCCTTATCCCGTTTCTCTACGGGGTCGGGTATGAAGTAAGATGAATCTTCGTACCGAGAGTTTACGAACTCAGACTTTTCCTGACATCAACCTCATCAGTGGAATTAATGAGAGTGGTGGTGGTAGTGATTATTTTCTTAAGGGGAAGTACAACTGGGCAACCATTCTCTATTAACACCACTCGAAGGGAAGAAACAAAAGGGGTCGACACTTCAAAAAATGGAAGGTACCGGCCAAAGAAATGCAAAGGCTACAAAGGGCGAGAAAGAGTTCCTAGGCCTCGAATGGTTTAATACCGTCGGGATCTAAAAGGAACAGCAGTTGACCAAGGGAGGCTGGATAGAACAGACAAAAATGCAACGAACCGGCTAAGGTTCGCCAAACCAAGCTCCAAGATTAAGAGCTTCTGGGGACTCTTTTAGTCTCCACTTACGAGAGGCGGGGGATACCGTGGACATTATTCTACTGCCCATATCCACAGGGGGAAGTTAGTGGGATGAAATGAATGACATGATGTATAATGGTAAGAAGGGAGAAGGTGAAACCCAGTGCCGGCACATAGCCTACTCCTTTCGAATTGCACCAAGGGTTTGCTCAATGATTGACGTCTCCATTTCAAGGCTGAATCAACATCAAGAGCATCATATGCCCTCACTCCATGGGAACACTACGGAGAGGTTTGAGAATTGAATCCGGGCAATCTAGTGATTATAAATTGTATACCAACACCTCTCCTTCCTAACCTGCCGGTCAACATTTCTGTGTTAACGAATGTCTTGAAAATATCAAATAACTAAGATACACCTTATGCGAGGCATTGAAATCATTTGCTTAAAAAAGAAAGCATGTATATTGACACTTATATTTAAAGAAAGTAAATACAAAGGAATGATGTACTGAATCTAATAGGCATGCACATATATAATTTCTTTGAATGTATTTCGGTCCTTTAATTTGAAAAACGCTGTGGACCTATAACCTCTGTCTATTAATGTTAATTAATAATAATGACCTCAGCTACCATGTGAAACCATATTTTTTATGACTTCTAGGCTGTCTGCGTATCAATTTAGACGTTCTGTTTTACACTACCAGATGGCAGAGTATACTGGATGTCCCTGGCTGAGTTTCAATTTATTTTGTCGGGACTGATGTAAGGATAGTTTCGTCAAGGAGCTGATTTCTTTCGCAGAAAGTACTACTAATAGCAACTGCGAGGCTACCGTTGGATTTGCTGCATCTTGTTTCTGTTTCTCTTAGTATAATTCCACATCTTCGCCTCTATGGTATAGTGGTTAGTGTGTATAGTTGCCAACCCAGGAAGCCCCGGTTCGATTTCCGGTTCTGCCACGAATTCGAAACGTTTTAGGAGGAGTAATGTGGTCCACTCAGCCTCGGAATGTCAACTGAGTAGTGGAGATTCAATTCCTGCCTCAGCCATCCTGGAAGTGGTTTTCCCACTTCTTCTCCAGAAAAATCCCGGGATGGTACCTAACATAAAGCCACGGTCGCTTCTTTATCTCTTCTTTGCCTATCGCTTCCAATCTTCCCACCCCCCACAAGGCCTCTGTTTAGCATAGCAGGTAAGGCTGTCTGGGCCCAGGTGTATCCCCGACCAAATGTCTCATGCTCCAGGACACTGCCCTTGAGGGGGTAACGATGGGATCCCTCGATGAGTTCGGGAGAAAAAACAACCCTGAATGGTAAACTGATTAAATAATAATAATAATAATAATAATAATAATAATAATAATAATAATAATAATAATAATAATAATAATAATAATAATGCCATCTTCTTAGAATATACCGTATGTCCTGAGTACTTGAAATGATTCACCTGTTCCAGTTTCATATTTCCTACCTGGTGTTCAAGTCTGTCATCTTTTGTCGCAGTCTCGAAGGTCGATAGTGTAAAACGGAATGTTAAAATTGACGAATAGACACCCAGATGGCGTCAAATTAAAATGACTGCACACGTTAGTTGAGGCCATGATTTTCCTTTTTAGGCCCAGAAATACTCATTTTCATATAAAAATATATCGACTAGCAAAATGAAAATTAAGCGATAAGGTGTACTTTCCTGTCGATCATGTTTGTAATCGCAGAGTCGGACATTTTCAGCCAATCTTCTTTATTTTTTTGGTCAGAAAATACATGTTTCTCTTGACAATTACATAGCGATTACTAACTGTACTCTAAGTTCTGGAATCGAATCCCTACAGAGTTCACCATAATTTGGAGATATATTTAAGAGTAGTTCGCAGGTTCCATCACGACTTATATCTAAGCCAGTACCTGGCCTCCCTTGCCGTAGCAGTCATGGAAACAGTTGTCTGATGAAATCCAATGCCTTCCACAATACCACTCTGAAAACCCGAATGTCCGAAGAGACGAAGGAAAATATCCGTTTTTTCTTCATGTTTCGTCTTTTTTAATAGCTCTCACCTAGAAAGTTCACTTATTCATTTTACATTACGTCTTTCAAACGTAATAAGGATTTGGTAATCAGATTCGCGCGATATTCTGGGAGCTTTATAAAAAAATTCTTGGACAATTTACAAATATAAATTTTGCCATTGCGTGACAGTCGGAAGTGAAGTTCATTCTGAGATACCTTCAAAATTCTATAGTACACACTCCTTTTTCGAAGCACGTACTATATTTTATTCACCCCCAAAGCAAAGCACACTCTCTCCAGGAAAGCAGTTTCTCAATGCTGTAATAGGTCCTTCGTGTCTATGAATCTACTACCATTTTTATTCTTATGAAACGAATCACATACTGTAAAAACGTAGACAAATAGCAGATGCTGAGTTTGATTCATACCACCCTTTAGGTATTCTTCGACTACCGGGAACGATAAACATCAAATTCATTTCTTAATGTCGAACTGTTACTAATGGGACATATGTTTCCTATCTTCAGCATCTTCATGAAAGAGTGCAAAGTAAAGGACCTCATTTTTGGCAAGGAACTTATTGGATTTTCCATCACGACTACATCACAACACACTGGTCGCTCCATATCATACCTGCTCCTCCTAATACTACGTATTCTCATAACTTGTTCCAATAACTACCTGTTATTGAAAGAGATTTGCGTCAGCCGAAGACGTGAAAACGGATTCAACGGATAATCTAGTGAAAGTGACCAAAAATATACTGCAGGGCTGTTTCGGCAAGTGGTACGCATGTTGGTACAATTAAGTCACTGTCCAAGGGGCTCACAATGAAGATGATGTAAATTAAGGGCTTCCATGCATTCTATAATATTTTTTTCCACATATACTTGGTTACTTTTCATCTCTGCTGGTGTAATAACTTCAACTTCAACGCATAGTTGCGTATCAATTTAGACGTTCTCTTTAAAAAATTCAACGCCATTCAACTTATTCTAACTAGAGGTTGCTCAATGGACAATGCATTCTAAACGTTCGTATCTTATGATCGAAATGTTGGGAAATTTATCTCAAGGAAAAGTCACATTCCTCGAATATCAGGTTCATCAAATATCGTTCATAACTGTTCCACAAAATGTACCCCAGAACACGTTACAGACGTCGCTGCCACCATGTAATTAGTTTCGATTATTACAAAAATTAATTCAGTCTCAACAATAGATAGAAAGGTTTACCAAGTGACCAATACTGTACAGTCGTAGTTAGAATCCCGGTCATCGTATGCAACATCTTACGGCGGAATAGATTTCCGGACGACTTTCTTGGTCAGAAATGACACGTGGACGTGATATCAACAAATATATAGCGCATGCCTGCCTTTGTCATCAATCAATCAATCAATCAATCAATCAATCAATCAATCAATCAATCAATCAATCAATCAATCAATCAATCAATCAATCAATCAATCAATCAATCAATCAATCAATCAATCAATCAATCAATCAATCAAACAATCAGTCATCATTGATCTGCATTTAGGGCTTACGCCCAGGTGGCAGATTACCTATCATTTGTTTGCTTACCGAGTTCGACGGCTCGATGCCAAGAGACATATGCAAATAGGGCCTATACTAAATATACGGTAGGACTGAAATTTTGAACTTCTGCAGTTTACTACTCATGACAACCAAATTTAAAACAAAAGCACATACTGATAAGATATAGCCCCACAAAAAATTTGAAAACTGATTAGTTAATTAGTTTCAAAGTTATTGACAAATAATTTTTATTTGTGTGTGTTGCCTGAAAAATGCTCCTTGTGCCGAGTTTTCACTTTTTGGACTGTAATTTGGTAGAGTTGTCAAAAATGTTCTTATATTTATGAACAAAGCCTGGTCTTGCAGTCAGGTATAAAGTTATGGATATATAAATTTTGCAATTTTTCATTATTCATTCAACAGGCAAAAATCTAGTTTGGTGCTATTTTAGGAGTAAACATTGTATGAACTGATAATAAAGAGCCATTTTAATCTTTTCGATAGGACAGATATTAAGGGAGGTATCATCAGCGCCAGCGGTCAGAGATACAATATGCAACCCGAGAACCATGGAGATTTTCGCACAACGTAGGACCAGGAACTGTACCGTACAATAAATTCCGAAGTCGTCCTCATTCTCTTTCTCGACTATGTTCAGCTTTATCATATTTCACGTTACTGACACGCGCTTTCGTAGGAAAGTATCACTTTAACATGTCGAATTAAATGTATGAGTAGAGCCATGTCACTCATTAATTCCTGAAGGAAATATTTAATCCACTGCAAATTCCCGTGCGAAGGACGGGAATGCTAGTGATATATACACATATATACAAATGCTAGTGATATATATATGTTTATCTTCTGCATCTTCTGGTATTACTCGCAGGATTCCGTGACGCGAAAGGAAATCAAAAGTAAAATAGTTGTAGCTACGGCACCTCCGCCGTTCTTACCGCCCACACTTCTCTCAAAAACCAAATGAACTAGTCCTAGGTACCTTAAAATGTGTCCTATAATTATATCACTTCTTCTAGTCAAATTTAGACAAATTATTCTCCACTCACCAATTCGATTCAGTATCACCTCATTCGTGGTTCGATCTATCCATCTCTCCTTCAGCATTTTTTTGTAACACTACATTTAAAAAGCTTCTATTCTATTTCTTTCTGAGCTAGATATCGTTCGAGTTTGACATTCCATACAATGCCACACTCCATACGAAAGTCTCCAAATAACATATTTCCATTTCCTATACCAATATTCGAAGTGAGCGAATTTCATTTCTTAATAAAGGCCTTCCTTCCTTCCTTCCTTCCTTCCTTGTGCCAGTGTCAGTGTTTTGTGTCCTCCCTACTTCTGCCATCGTTAGTATTTTTCTACCCAAGTAACAGTATACATCTACTTTAATTAAGACAACATTTCCTAATCTAATTATTTCGTGCGTGATCTGACTTCGTTCGACTCACTCCATTACTTACAGGGCGAATTGGCCGCTCGGTTAGGAGCGCAGCTGTGAGTTTGCATCCGGGAGATAGTGGGTTCGAACCCCACTGTCGGCAGGCCTGAATATATTATCCGTGGTTTTCCATTTTATCATCAGGTAAATGCTGGAGTTGTATCTTAATTAAGGCCGCGGCGGCTTCCTTCCCACTACTAACCCTTTCCTGTCCCACCGTCGCCATAAAACCTATGTTGGTCGGTGTGACGTAAAGCCAATTATATAGAAAAGAAAAACTCCATTACTTTTCTTCAGACTTATTTATTTTCATCTTGTACTTCTTCCTCAAGACTTTGTTCATAGCATTCATCAGTTTCTGCAGATCCTCTGCAGTCTCAAATGAAATAACAATATCATCGACAAATCTCAGGGTTTTGACTTCCTCTCCTTGGATTACGATTCCCTTTCCAATTTCATCTTCCATTTTCTTTACTGCCTGTTCTGTATAACCATTGAAAAGAAGAGGAATCAAAATTACAGCCTTGCGCACTTCTTTCTGCATTGCTGCTTCTTTTTAAAGCCCTCGATTCTTATCACTGCAGACTGATTTTTATACAGATTGTAGATAACTGTTCGTTCTTCGTATCCGATATTGATCACCTCCAGAATCTGGCTTCACACGATGACTTCAAATTACGTACGAAGCTAAAGGAAACAGCTGGAATACATCTCCATCATAATTAACAAACGTAATGAAATTACTCTGGATATTTCTTAGAGTAAGCAAATATGGAAATAAATATATTAGGAATCATTTCTCAGATGAGACACCAACTACTGGGAAATGCTAAAAGTAATAGTAAAACAGGACCTCCAGTGATGAAAGAGGAAACTAAGGGAGCCATTCCCATGTTGAAAACTAATAAAGCATTAAGCTCTAATAAAATTCCGGCGTAACTCATTAAACCTCCTAATTAAGCTATCACAGTGCTGCGTAAGGTTCTTGAACAAACTATGTGATACTGATTGTTAGCCTGCTCTGTGGCTTTCCCTTGCCGAAGAAACAAAAAATTCAAATAAATGTGAAGGTCATAAATTCATTAGTCTCACGATTCATTCCTTGAAATTAATCCACCGAAGATTATTTGGAAAACTGGAAAAATGTCATTAATGGTTCACAGTTCGTGTTTAGCCAGGGTGTGAGAACACGAGAAACAAATGTTTTATGAGGAACTAATAAGATTAGAGGAATTACATTGGCCTGTATTTCATGGATTATGAAAAGTATATTTGCAAGGTGACACATTACAAACACATGGAAATTATCAGAAAAATGATCATAGATCAAATAGTCACTTCATAAATGAGTTATATGACTAAGCAAATAATTGCTCTTTTTTATCTTGCATATCCTGAGTATACTTCGGGAAGAATTTGAAGATGCACAGAAAAGCATAAATATTAACAGGGTTTAGACCTACAGAAACTTCTTAACACAGTAAGAGAAAGCAGATACAATCTAGGCATGAATATTGTTTTTTATCACTCGAGGGCCAGATACCTTTACCAATGCTAGCCTAGTAATCAGAGAGTAAATCGCCAAACTAGACTGAATGTAGCCTATACCTTTGAATACACCGGACTGATTTAGGACTGAACCTGAAAATTTGAACCCAGAAGGCCTGAGCTACCCAGCTCTGCAGTTAAAAGATGGTACTTTCACAAAAACCAAGTTCCTCCTATGGATCCCAGGACCGTGGGATTACATCTTCCAAAGAAAGTTTGAATTTTGGAGTACTGAAGTAATCCATTCAGCGCTCCATGTTTTACGATGTTGGCATGAACATTTTGCAGTGACTTATATGGTGTTTCCTCTAGGAAATTAACTAAAACTCAGCAATTGGTTATCCTGTATATTACAGTTTCTTCCCCGTCTGACACAGTAAAATCGAACACTGTAATTGACCCATACGCAGCCTAAACAGCGTCATTAATGCCTGCACACAGAAGTGGAGGCAAAATGTGGTTAGAGGTGGAAGTAATGGATTTAATCCTAGGGTCACGTGGCATTATAAGTAGGTTTTCATAAATTTCTGTAACTGATTCAGCTTACAGAAGTCCAGAATCAATGTTTTGGTAATCTCCACTGTACGAGGATCTTTACCAATTATAAAATCCCATCTGTGCTCACAGTAGTTCCCTTTAATGTCCTAATAACCAATTTATTGTTCTTTAACTTTTCGTATTTACAAATGCTTAATGCAGTATATTGTATATTGTACAGTGTATTATTTATTATTCAAATTTAATTTTGTTATTTTTGATGTAGTTAGCATTTGTTCTTGTGGCAATCCTTGTGGAAAGTCTTTGAGTTTCTCAATAAATGTGTATGTAGAATTGCAGTAACTTTGTGAAGTGCTAAGATATTCTTCAGCTCAAATTACATACCCTAATTACTTATCTACAAAGCAATACAGTTACTCGTCTGTTCATCACTAATTAGAAGGATATCTAATAATAAATAATTGAAATAGGTAAATACACTATTCTGTTCTTGAGTTACTTCCATTATAACGGACGAACGAATCCCGGTACCTGAGATAACTAGGGAACTGAGTTAATTAGATTAATAGGTCTCCGTCTAGTATTGATTACCTGCATATAATTAGAACCTGAGATAGGTAAATGACGTTTTCTCGCTATTAACATTGTAATCCAGTTTCTCTTCTCTGTCTAATGATCAATGATTTTGGCTTGCCATGCGACCATATATATCAATCACGAATTAACAAAATGGAATATTTCATCTTCAAGAATAACAATTATATTTTAAGTACGCTAAGTAAATATGTACCGCAAATGTTAAACAGCGGTTGAAATGTGCATAGAGAAATGGTCTGTGGATATTATTTCTTTACACAAATGTTGGTTTATGACGTAGGAAAGTAAATTCATTTTATTTTAATGAAAAGCATACAGCATAGAACAAGTCTCAAATTACAGTCCACTACACACATCTAAAACATAGCAGTACACATTAAATAACTGTATTAATGAAAATGATATGATAATGGTATTGTATTAATGATGGAGAGAAATGAAGAAATGAACATTATGATCAATCAATTAATCAATCAATACTGATCTACATTTAGTTCAGTCGCCCAAGTGGCAGATTCCCTATCTGTTCTTTTCCTAGCTTTCTCTTGAAGTTTTTCAAAGAAAATGGAAATTTATTAACATCTTCTTTGGTAAGTTATTGCAATCCGTAACTCCCCTTCCTATAAAAGAATATTTCCCCAATTTCACCTCCTGAATGTCAAGTTTATTACATATTGTGATCTTTCTTAATTTTAAAGACACCATTCAAACGTATTCGTCTACAAATGTCATTCCACGCCATCTCTCCACTGACAGCTCGTAACATACCGCTTAGTCGATCAGCTCGTCTCCTTTCTCCCAAGTCTTCCCAGCACAAACTTTGCAATGTTTCTGTAACCATACCCTTTTGTCTTGAACCACCCAGAACAAATCGAGCTGCTCTTTATCGTATTTTTTCCAGTTCACGAATCAAGTAATCCTGGTGAGGGTGCCATACACTGGAATCATATTCTGTTTGGGGTTTTACCAGAGATTGTATGCCCCCTCCTTTACATCCTTACTACAGCCCCTAAAAATCCTCACAACCATGAGCAGAGATATCTACCCTCTATTTACAACCACATTTATGTGATTACCCCAATGAAGATATTTCCTTATATTAAACACCTGGCTACTTACAATGATTCCCATAACGAACTTTCACACCATCAACGCAGTAATTAAAACTGAGAGGATTTTTCCTATTTGAGAAACTCACAACCTGTCTTTTAACCCGTTTATCATCATACCATTCCGTGCTGTCCATCTCGCAACATTATCGAGGTTATTTTGCAGTTGCTCACAATCTTTTGCCTTATTTATTACGCTATACAGAATAACAAAATCCGCAAAAGGCCTTATATCTGATTCCACTTCTTTACTCATATAATTTATATAACTTAAACGTCCAAAAGTGCCTTGAGGAATTCCCCTCTTAATTATTACGGTGTTAGATAAAGTTTCGCCTACTCTCATTCTCTGAGATCTATGTTCTAGAAATATGCTGTGAATTCCTGGGACAGAAATAAATTCCTAAAATCCATGTAGTTTTTATGGTCACATTTTGTATCCCGCTAAAATCTTGAAATCCTGATATAGTTAAGAAACAATGTTATAAATTAGAATATATATTTCACCGCACTTTTACTTACTGCTTGTTCATCTTATTTTCATTCTAATCAGGCTCTATTTTGTTGCGTGGTGAAAAATATTGTTGGAGAGGATGCAATCTAGATTATAGCTTGATAATATTTTCCGATTATTGTTTTAAAAATGTTACCTTGCAGTAAAATGAATACTATAAGTAAAATTTTAATAGCACCAATCTCTTAAATCATGTACAGATTTAGGCAACGTGATATTTATGTACAAAGCTGCAAATAGCATCCTTGATAATTTGTATTTCCTTTCATTATTGAAATTTAATGTTCCACTGCCGAAAACACGAGTTTCATTTACAATTTCTACAGTGAAAATGTGGAAACAGCCAGTCACAGTAACTCACCACTTTACAGAATATGCAAAGAGTATAAACGAATGACCATGAACAATATTGTCCATGAGCTCAGGCTAATGATTTAGACAAAAAAGTTTCAAATTTGATTGATTATATAACAAATTAGTAATGATTATTACACGACGTCGTTACCATTCTTGCCATAGGACAGGAAAAGACAGATGAAACAGGATCATGGGAGGGAGAAAGGGGGAAGGAAGTAGCTTCTGCAGCTGCCAGGAAAGACAGGGCTGACCTGGAGGGAAGCGGATCAAATAGCCACCACGTGGTTCTTATCTTTTTCTTGATAGTTGTTTTACGTCGCACCGATACAGGTAGGTCTTACGGCGACGATGGGAAGGGAAAGGGCTAGGAGTGGGAAGGAAGCGGCCGTGGCCTTAATTAAGGTACAGCCCCAGCATTTGCCTGGTGTGAAAATGGGAAACCACGGAAAATGATTTTCAGGGCTGCCGACAGTGGGGTTCGAACCTACTATCTCCCGAATACTGGATACTGGCCACACTTAAACGACTGCAGCTATCGAGCTCGGTGGTTCTTATCTCTAGCAGCTTTCTTCTTTGACCACTACTCCTTCATTCTTGCAATGTGAATGTCTTTTCGCTCTTGAGTCCATTTCACACCTCCTCCCGGACGAACTGTTTTTTTCTGTCAGTGACTGAAGTTCAATCTTCTCTTCCTCATAGATGTTGTAATGGTCTCCAATGGTTGGTACAGTTCGCTGTTGTGCCTGATTCTGTACTTGCCTTCTTCTTTAATAGGGCTCATAATTTTACTCAGGATCTTCCTTTCCTTCAGCTCCAGTTTTCTACGTTGCCCTTTTCTTACCATGTTTAGGCATTCTGAGACTTATAGTACTGACGGTCTCACTACAGTAGTGTGATGCCTGATTTTGAGGTTAAGGGTGAGGGACTTGGATTTGTACATGCTCTTACATAGGTGGCAGGCGCTTTCCAATTTGATCACCTCCTGTTCATGGCCTGATCTTCGTTCATGTTTTGGATTATCCATTCTCCTAGGTATTTGAAGTAGTTTGTCCTTTGTACTGTTTTGTCCCACAGTGGGATTGATTTGGGTTCATCTTTGATGTTGGTGATAAACTGTGTTTTGTTGATGGCGATCTTCAGCCCTACTTTAGCTACTATGTGGTCGAGAGAGGATAGTTGATGGATAGCCTCCTCCACACTGGATGCCAGGAGTATAAGGTCGTCTGCAAAGGCTAAACAGTTGACAGTTAACTTGTCTTTCTTGCAGCCAATTCTCATCCAGAGTCATCCTTCGTCATTTTCGTCCCCTCACGGATGACTTTTTCGAGTAGACAGTTAAAGAGGATTGGAGATAGGCCATCCCCTTGTCTAACACCTCTTTGGATCTCAAAGCTCTGGGACAGTTCCTCTCTAAATTTGATTCTGGCTGTAGTGCTGGTAAGAGTTGCTTTCACTAGATTCAAGGTTTTCTTATCTAGTCCCAGTTCAGCAAGTGCCTGGAGGAGTGACTCTCTATCTACTGAATCGTAGGCCTTCTGAAAGTCAACAAATGCTACCACGTAGGGCGAGGCGCTTAGGTTTTTGTAAGTGATGATGCTTTTGAGGTACAGGATTTGTTCGGGGCATGACCTTGACTTGCGAAACTCAGCCTGATACTGTCCGATGCAGGAGTATCCTTTTTTATTAAACATTTTTGTTACCAAAGTAATCCTTTACTATAAACATGTATAATTTGTAAGAAAAATACTGACATCATTGTCCTGGTTCCTTATCATAACAATATGAAAAACACTTATCACATTTTAACTTTATTTTTTATATTGCCAGGGATCAGGTGCCTATAAAGAAGAATTATCTACAATCTACACATAAATCAGTCTGCAGTGATAAGAATCGAGGGCTATGAAAAAGAACCAGCAATCCTGAAAGGGGTGAGACAAGGCTGCACTTTGTCCCCCCTCGTTTTCAATATTTATATACAACAGGCAGTAAAGGAAATCAAAAAAGGAATTTGGAAAGGGAATCACAATCCAAGGAGAGGAAATCAAAACCCTGAGGTTTGCCTATGATATTGTTATTTTATATGAGACTGCAGAAGATCTGGAGAAGTTGCTGAATGGTATGGACGGAGTCTTAGGTGAGGAGTACAAGATGAAAATAAATAAGTCCAAAACAAAAGTAATGGAATGCAGTCGTATGAAGTCAGGTGATGCAGGAAATATTAGATTAGGAAATTAAGTCTTAAAGGAAGTGGATAAATAATGTTACTTGGGTAGTAAAATAACTAACGATGGCAGAAGTAAGAAGGACATAAAATGCAGGCTAGCACAAGAAAATAAATTAGCTCACTTCGAACATTGATATAGGAATTAGGAAAATGTTTTTGAAGACTTTCGTTTGGAACACGGCATTGAATGGAAGTGAAACGTGGACGATAACTCGCTCATAAAGAAAGAGAATAGAAGCATTTGACCTGTGGTGTTACAGAAGAATGCTGAAGGTGAGATGGATAAATCGTTTTACAAATGAAGAGATACTGAATCGAATTGGCGAGAGGAGATCAATTTGGCTAAATTTGACGAGAAGAAGAGGTAGAATGGTAGGACACATCTTTAGACACCCAGAATTTTTGCAGTTGGTTTTTGAGGGAAGTGTAGGTGGTACGAACGGTAGGGGTTGGCCAAGGTATAAATATGACAAGCAGATTAGAGCAGATGTAGGATGCAGCAGTTATGTAGAAATGGAAATATTAGCACAGGATAGGGTGGTATGGAATGCTGCATCAAACCAGCATATGGACTGATGACTCATACATCATTGTCAGTTCATTAAGCAGTCCGTGTCACATCACTGCCTTATACTGATATAATAATTACAGTATTCAAACACTGTTATGCTATGAATTAAAACTGGTATAAGAATGAACAAAAACCTGTGACATCTTCTGATTATCCTTACATGTCCATCTTGACAACCGTATGTATTGCTGAAATGCTCTTAAGTTCAACTTTCTTAGTTTGCGTCGGTTTTCCATAAAAAGGCGAATGATTGCTGCTGTTAGCCAGAGAACTGCGTTGTTGACTGTGGCCGGGATGAATACATGTTCTATGTTGATTAGTCGATATTCTAAGATGGAATTTGGAGTCGTTTGAAGTATTTTGCGTATTTTTTCGAACGACCACGCCCATATGTCCGCACTTACACAAGACTTTACACTATGCATTAATGTATCACTGTGTTAGAAATGTTCACTTATATTGGAGTCAGTCCGCCCATGTCGGAATAACTATTATTTGTTGGTATAGTTTCATTTATTGTTAGATATAAAATTGCTTTCCACTGAAGAGGAATCAACTTATTAGCAATATTGTTCCATATGAATTTCCAATATCGCGAATGATAATTTTCCTCTATTGTAGGTGGTTTACTATTCCGGTTCATTACTGGGTATAAATGTATTTTGTTGTTGTAACTGAAGTTGGATCTACTAACGTTCGTGGGAAGTTATCGAACATTTAGCAATGACGTCGCTCCTTCGACACTAACAAGAGAGGATATTTTGTCATAATACTGTAGAAATATCAAAATTTGACTTCCAAATTATTCAGGAAAACAAAACGGTCACCACTAAGAACCAGATGAGTTATCTTGTCAATATTCTGAGTATTGTTAATAAAAGTGGCTTCAACAAGGTAAGTCAGTTCGTCTTGTGTACAGAATATTTTCTGTTGTTAGTATGAACGTGAACATTGTAAATTAATAATTGTTATTGAATTTACACACCTGCCTTTGTTAAGAGAACACTGCTAAAATCTTACTAGTTAAAAATACATAAATGTGACTTACACTACATTTATTTTGACTGGTCCACATCAAAAAGTAATGCCTGCTCAATATGGCACACGTGAATTTCTTCCACGATACAAGGTAGATATTCTGAATTAAAGAAAATGAAACCAAAACCATTATCTATATATATAAAATAACTTGTCCTGACTGACTGACTGACTGACTGACTGACTGATTCATCATCGCAGAGCCAAAACTACTGGACGTAAAGAAATGAAATTTTGGGGATATATTCATATTAAGATGTAGGTGCTCGCTAAGAGAGGATTTTTGGATATTCCTTCGCTAAGGGGGTGAAAGGAGGGGTGAAGTTTTAAAATGAATGTGTCTATATCTCAAAAGTTTAAAAGTTTACAGATGTAAAAATTGGTATTTAGAATCTTCTTTAAAAATAAGGAAACACGTATTTTTTTGTTTTCAGAAAATCCCAATAGGAGGGGTGAAAAGGGGTGAAAATGGGGAAAATGGGTTGAATGCACTTAATCAGGATACCAGTACTTATATCTCAGAAACTGAAGATATTACAGACCTGAAAATTGGTACTTTTGATCTCTTTTAAAAATAAAGAAACACGTATTTTTTTGTTTTTGCAAAATCCAATTAATGGGAGGGTGAAAAGGGGGTGAATTTTTAAAATGAGTGAATCTCTATCTCCAAACTTTTAAAGTTTGCAGATGTAAAAATTGGTATTTAGAATCTTCATTAAACATAAAGAAACAAGAATTTTTTTGTTTTCGGAAAATCGCAATAGGAGGGGTGAAAAGGGGTGAAAAAGGGGTTGTATGCCTTTGATGAGGCTACTTATATTTCAGAAACTGAAGATATTACAGACCTGAAAATTGGTGTTTGGGATCTCCTTTAAAAATAAAGAAACACGTATTTTTTTTGTTTTTGGAAAATCCAGTTAATGGGGGGTGAAAAGGGGGTTATTTTTTAAAATGAGTGTATCTATATCTCAAAACTGTTACAGTTTATAGATGTAAAAATTGGTATTTAGAATCTCCTTTTAAAATAAAGAAACACGTATTCTTTTGTTTTCGGAAAATCCCAATAGGAAGGGTGTAAAAGGGTGAATAATGGGTTGAATGCCTTTAATGAGGCTACTTATATTTCAGAACCTGAAGATATTACAGACCTAAAAATTGGTATTTGGGATCTACTTTAAATATAAAGAAACACGTATTTTTTCGTTTTTGGAAAATCCAAATATTGAGGGGTGAAAAGGGGGGTGAATTTTTAAAATGAATGTGTCTACATCTTAAAACTTTAAAATTTACAGATGTAAAAATTGGTAGTTAGAATCTCCTCTAAAAATAAAGGAACACGTATTTTTTGTTTCCTGGAAATCCCAATAGGAGGGGTGTAAAAGGGTGAAAAATGGGTTGAATGCCTTTAATGGGGATACATATATCTCAGAAACGGAAGATATTACAGAACTGAAAATTTGTATATGGGATCTCCTTTAAAAATAAAGAAACACTTATTTTTTTAGTTTTTGGAAAATCCTATTAATGGCGGTTAAACAGAAGTGACAAATTGGGGTGAATTTTTTGAAAGATTATCATGGAAACGTAAAATGTTACAGACGTAAAAAGTGGGTGTTTGGAATCTCCTGTAAATGTAAAGAAACATAGGTGATTTGTTTTTGGAAACTCCATTTAAGGGGAACCCAAAAAGGGTGAAATTTTAAAATGAGAATTTTTACAGTATATCTAAAAAAACTTAACATGTTACAGAAGTGAAAAATGGTATTTTTATCTCTATTAAACCTAAAGAAACGTGTATTTTTAATTTTCGGAAATACCACTTGGGTGGAGGGGGGGGTGAAAGTGACTGAACATGGTGTTGAATACTTTTAATTAGGCTACTGATATCTTAAAAATGAAGAAGTTACAGACGTGAAATTTGATATTTGCAATCTGCTTTAAAAGTAAAGAAACACGTATTCTCGGAAAATCCAATGAAGCGGGGGGAGGGGGTGAAAGAATTGAAAAATTAATTGACTTTAATTGTATGAGAATATGTACATCTAATAAAAACTAAAGTTGTTACAGACGTGAAAATTCCGTATTTGGATCTCCTTTAAAAACGAAGAAAAACGCGTTTTGGGGGGGAAACCATCTTGGGGGGCGGGAGTGTAAAGGAGTTGAATTCCTTTCATGAGGACACATAAATCAAAAAGTGAAGAAGTTAGAGTCGTGATAATTGGTATTTAGAAGATCCTTCACTATTAAAGAAACAAGTATTTTTTGCGGGAAAATTCACTTGGGGGGGGGGGGGAGTAGTTTGAAATGAAGTGACAAAAGTAAATTATATTTATGGGGATACTTATATCTCAAAACTGAATGTAATAGACGTGAACATTGGTGTTTGGAATCTCCCTTAACCATAAAGAAACACGCGTTCTTTTAATTTGGGGGGAGGTGGGGGTTGGCAGTAAAAACTAACGGCGGTGGGGTGTAAAAGGAGGTGAGACCAATTGATTTTACTGTTCTTAATGTGCTTATAAGGATCCTCCGTTGCTCAGGCGGCAGCGCGCCGGCCTCTCACAGCTGGGTTCCGTGGTTCAAATCCCGGTCACTCCATGTGACATTCGTGCTGGACAAAACGGAGGCGGGACAGGTTTTTCTCCGGATACTCCGGTTTTCCATGTCATCATTCATCCCAGCAACACATAATAGTAATAATAATAATAATAATAATAACATTAATAATAATAATAATAATAATAATAATAATAATATTGTTCTGGACCGTCGTCAAATGTGCGGACCGCGCTGGAAACGGCGCCTGGACGGGTAATGACTAAGAATGCAGTCCGACCGCGGGTTCAGTGCCGCCAAGGCACCCAATATGACACCACGCCGGATCTCCTGAAGGATTTTATCCAGATTAAAAATGATTATAAGAAAATACGGTCTGGCAAAGATTTACGGACCCAACTGACCGGGATGAATACCTGAGCCTAGCCCGGGAAGTACGAAATCGATTGCTGGAAAGGAAGATTGAAAAATGGGAGGAAACGTGGCGTAATCTAATAGAAAACGAGTCAGATCGGGAATATTGGTGGATTCTCGCTGAAAACGTGTCAGATCGCGAATTTCGGTGGATTATATATCTAAAACAATAAGCATTCAATTACAAATTTCAGTATAATACCGTAGCGAAGCACGGGTACCTTGCTAGTTTAAAAATATGTTTAATATAACGCATGGTGGTTTGACAACATTTGGTTAATCGGTGACTGCTTATGGTTAAAAAACAACAACTGCTTCCCCTGAAACATTTTTTGACTTGCCTTGTTATTTCCCGCGATGAGTAAAATGAAAGTAATACCAGAATCAGATCATTCCACGCCATACCATATCCCTAGCTTGTTTCCTGACAGTGCAATATGCTGGCCAAATCTGCAGTGTACTTATGACAAGCAGTCATTATTACATGCTATAATTAGCTTGATATTTCATGGACCATACTGAACTAGAAATTAATAGTTTCAATTCCTTGTAATCCCCAACGCGACAGGTGCTTGATGAAGGCTCAGTATTTACTGTATAGTAGATGAGATTAACAGCTAGCCGATGTATACTAAATGCCGCAAGTAACGAACTGGAATTCTAGCTCGTTAGCCTCAAGCCCTCACCAGAATGCAGGGCAATGATGAAGTTACAAGTAACAAGTGATATGATAACACCATTAGCTACGAGGTACTAATCGGGCAGACATATGAGAATATTATAGCAGAGCCGATGAAGGCTATTCAGTACGCTTAATACTCAACATAGTGGCTGCCATTCACAGGCTCACGAGCTGCTGTAAATGGGCTTATATCTCATTACTGAATATCTTCTTTTAGAGATTTCTGATTTAATTTTCATGCAAACGCACAATGGACCTTATTCACAGGTCTTATTGGCTTTCTATTATTATTATTATTATTATTATTATTATTATTATTATTATTATTATTATTATTATTATATAAAAGTTGACCAAAACATCTTGACAAATCTGCCCGTCCCTTTCTACTAGACCAATTTGCTTCACTTTTCTTTATTCTCTTCGGAATTACTTTTCGGTGAATCATCACACATTGACAGGTCTCTAATTTCAGGCAACTTTGAGTAATCATAAAATCAAATCATTAAATGATCGCTTTTTTTTTTTTTTTTGCTAATTGCTTTACGTCGCACCGACACAGACAGGTCTTATGGCGACGATGGGACAGGAAAAGCCTAGGAATGGGAAGGAAGCGGCCGTGGCCTTAATTAAGGTACAGTCGCAACATTTGCCTGGTGTGAAAATGGGAAACCGTGGAAGACCATCTTCAAGGCTGCCGACAGTGGGGTTCGAACCCACTATCTCCCGGATGCGAGCTCACAGCTGCGGGCTCCTAACCGCACGGCCAACTCGCCCGGTAGCCATTTAATGATCACTCCAATAACTGCAGGTGAAGGCTTGCCCTAACCCGCAATACGCTGTGTACTTAGCAGATTGCTAAGTGACTAACAATTTCAATAGTATTTTGATTGTGTGATTTCCATCCTTAGTAACGTGACTTCATGCAGCCATGTTTGATTACTACCTGTCAAGCCAGAATCTATACTGTTCTCTGCTAGATACTCTTTGATCCTCTGACCTTTCCCAGCTTCTACACATATATCAACAGATGGCAGAACATTTCTAATAAATTGCATGCTGCTACGAAAAACTGCCTACGTACGTACAGACGGGAAAGTATCAAGTCGTCCAACCTTCTGCATGCCCACTAATAAAGTGTAGGGATAAACTGTTGAAAAAGAGGGTAGTCAACTTTCCTGAACCAGTATTCTGACACGGCAAACTGTATGTGGCACTATCTCAGGCAAGATCGTTTGAAAATATTAAGACACAGATACGGCAGAATGGCAGAAGCACAGTGAATATTGTATGGAAAGAATTGTTATAAACTACATTACGAATGAATCGGTTATTATGTACAGGTATTAAATGTCCATAGGACTATTGAACAGGGTAGGCAAAACACTATGACTGCAACAGGCATATCAAAACGAGTTACTTGACACACTTATAACGAATGCTGCGGAACAGCATGGTTCCACGAGTTCTTCTTCTTCTTCTTATTATTATTATTATTAAGAACGTTTATCAGCTTAACCCAGTTATTTCTGGGGTCGCTGAAGGCACCCAGGCTCATTTTGGTTCGGCCGGGAGATTAAGACCGGATGCCCTTCCTAAAGTTACGTGACTCTTGAGATGAAAATCTCAGCACAGGATTGACCGGGATTCGAACCTCAGTCTTCTGTCTGGGAAGCCAGCAGCTAAGCCACTGATCTAATCACTTATTATTATTATTATTATTATTATTATTATTATTATTATTATTATTATTATTATTATTATTATTATTATTAGTACTATTACTATTATTATTATTATTCATTCAACTTCGCTAATCGCCCAACTAGGCACCACGATAATCCTCACTTTACATTCTGGCATTTGTTCATCTTTCGCTCGATCCACATCGTCTTCATTAGCTCACTGTGTTTAGCACGACGTTCTTCTGTCCATTTAGCACCAGTTGCCCGTTTTTCGTCCCGGAAAGTCCCAAAAGTCTTGATGGCTGATCTCAAAAGATTTCGGTCTTGTGCATCTTCTGCTTGTAGGCCCAGTTCTTTAAGATCTTTCTTGACATTAACGTACCATGGCATTGCCGTTTTTGGTTTTGGGTCAAATATACTGAAGATACGTTTCGTCCATCGAGAGTCGATCATCCGTCGTATATGACCGTAGAAGCGAACTCTGCCTTTACGCATTGTGTCCGTGATCTTCTCTATCTTAGAGTATACTTCTTGCCTGGATTTTCTAATGTAGATGCCATTTTTGTAGTTTGGACCAAGTTAGTATGGTGTGTAGGATCTTTCTTTCTTTCCTCTCTAAATCCGCAAGCAAACATTTCTCGGACAGGATAAGGCATTCGGATGCATCCAGTGATACTGGTTTGATGACAGTGTTGTAGTGACGAATTTTTGTGTTCGGGGAAAAGCATTTTTTGTTGTAAATTTTGCGGGTGGTTTGGAAAGTGACTTCCATTTTCTTGATTCTTGCTGCTATGGCCTCTTTGTCAAGTCCATTTTGCTGAATCCATTCCCCAAGGTATTTGAATTTACTAACACGGTTTATCGTTCCATATTATTATTCTATTATTATTATTATTATTATTATTATTATTATTATTATTATTATTATTATTATTATTATTATTATTATTACACTGACTGACAGTGACAATGCAACACCAAGGAGGAGTGGTTCGAAAGGGTTGGAAGTTGGGGAAAAAACAGAGACGGCACGGACGAATAATTGATGTTTATTTCAAACCGATATGCAGGTTACACAATGCGCACGGCATCGACTCAGTAGGATGTAGGACCACCGCGAGCGGCGATGCACGCAGAAACACGTCGAGGTACAGAGTCAATAAGAGTGCGGATGGTGTCCTGAGGGATGGTTCTCCATTCTCTGTCAACCATTTGCCACAGTTGGTCGTCCGTACGAGGCTGGTGCAGAGTTTGCAAACGGCGTCCAATGAGATCCCACACGTGTTCGATTGGTGAGAGATCCGGAGATACGCTGGCCACGGAAGCATCTGTACACCTCGTAGAGCCTGTTGGGAGATGCGAGCAGTGTGTGGGCGGGCATTATCCTGCTGAAACAGAGCATTGGGCAGCCCCTGAAGGTACGGGAGTGCCACCGGCCGCAGCACATGCTGCACGTAGCGGTGGGCATTTAACGTGCCTTGAATACGCACTAGAGGTGACGTGGAATCATACGCAATAGCGCCCCAAACCATGATGCCGCGTTGTCTAGCGGTAGGGCGCTCCACAGTTACTGCCGGATTTGACCTTTCTCCACGCCGACGCCACACTCGTCTGCGGTGACTATCACTGACAGAACAGAAGCGTGACTCATCGGAGAACACGACGTTCCGCCATTCCCTCATCCAAGTCGCTCTAGCCCGGCACCATGCCAGGCGTGCACGTCTATGCTGTGGAGTCAATGGTAGTCTTGTGAGCGGACGCCGGGAGTGCAGGCCTCCTTCAACCAATCGACGGGAAATTGTTCTGGTCGATATTGGAACAGCCAGGGTGTCTTGCACATGCTGAAGAATGGCGGTTGACATGGCGTGCGGGGCTGCCACCGCTTGGCGGCGGATGCGCCGATCCTCGCGTGCTGACGTCACTCGGGCTGCGCCTGGACCCCTCGCACGTGCCACATGTCCCTGCGCCAACCATCTTCGCCACAGGCGCTGCACCGTGGACACATACCTATGGGTATCGGCTGCGATTTGACGAAGCGACCAACCTGTCCTTCTCAGCCCGATCACCATACCCCTCGTAAAGTCGTCTGTCTGCTGGAAATGCCTCCGTTGACGGCGGCCTGGCATTCTTAGCTATACACGTGTCCTGTGGCACACGACAACACGTTCTACAATGACTGTCGGCTGAGAAATCACGGTACGAAGTGGGCCATTCGCCAACGCCGTGTCCCATTTATCGTTCGCTACGTGCGCAGCACAGCGGCGCATTTCACATCATGAGCATACCTCAGTGACGTCAGTCTACCCTGCAATTGGCATAAAGTTCTGACCACTCCTTCTTGGGGTTGCATTTGCTCTGTCAGTCAGTGTATATAGACAGGTAATGTCATCTGTTGAATTCAAAATGAACTACGGTATTGCCATCTTTTGTCAGTTGTTGGAACTGATTGAAACAGCTTTTCCAAGCCCAGAGGAGCCTTCGTCCGAATACTGAAAAATCCTTATTAAAGTTAAATGAAATGAAGTGACGTATGGCTTTTAGTGCCGGGAGTGTGCGTGGACACGTTCGGGTCGCCAGGTGCATGTGTTTTCATTTGGTGCCCGTAGGCGACCTGCGTGTCGTCGTGATGGGGAAAAAATATTGATGTGAAGGGCATATACACCCATCTCCCGTGCCTGCGAAATTAACCAATGATGGTTAAAATTCCCTACACTGCCGGAAAACGAACCCGGAACCCCTATTACTGAAGGCCAGCACGCTAACAATTTAGCCAAAGAGCTGGACCATATTAAAATAATAAATATCAGCGAAGAAAACCTACAGTGATACGAAATGTAGAGAAATGTATCTTTAACTTAGAGCAAACAACTTGAAAATCTGCCAAGTAGAAGTGCTTGATGGATTTTAGACAGGAGGCATATTTGTCGTTTGTGGGCGAATAGGATTATGGGCATGTTAATTTCCTGAAATAAAATAACATTAATAGTTGAAATAAATAAAACAATAGTGGTGGCGCATAGACATGCAAGTACCTTTCATATGAATCACATTTCATAAGAACTGGTCCCGTAAGGAATTGCACGCGGATTGCAAAAAATATGGAAGATTTAATGGTCGGTTTTGCAGGTTAAATTCAGCGGACACAGACCAAAATATCCTGTACGTGGAGCAGATTACTTATCTATCTATATAAATAAAATCGTAAGGATTATGTGCCTGTACATTGACTATTTTGGCGAAATTTTCGTTCAGCTACCCGTTTAAGGGTTAGATAATAATGACCACTGCATAATTTTTGTGGTTTAGTTTCCTGAAAGTCCTAATTTTTGCCCTTCTCACCCAAAATTCAGATTGCGGCATAATCTGCCAGACGAACATGAAAATTGAAATTTTTCAAAATTATACGTTTTAGCCTGTAACTGGCGGAAAACTTCCAAGATCTTTAAATTTTTCACTTTTTATCCCCGATGAATTTCGAAATATGGAGGCAATTGTAATGATGGTGCAGACCTTCGAGAAGTCCTATCACATAACGTTCAATTAGGAGTGATCTACAACGTTGGTCTTATGACTTTTTGTCGTATCTGTATCCCTTTTACTTTGATTTTTCTCTATTTCTCGATGTTAAGTACATTTGTACTTTTCACATGCATAATTCCTACTTTCAGTCACTTATAGGAAAAATATAATAATCAAACTCTACACGAAACTTGGCCTACCGAGTAGCCATATGTGAGCCAAATGCTATGTATGTAGCTGTCACATAATTGTCCCAAAAGTAATGCAATGTGAGATAATCTTACAAAATGTTACTCTATTAAACGTTTCTAACTCAACCTGACCCATGAATAGATTATATACCATAGGACCAGCCACTTAGGCCGCTAAATCCTGCATCTTATGGTAAATCCTTTTGTCGATATGACGTACCGTTTAGCAGCAGTTAATCTGTAAATGATGGTCCGCAATATTGTTAACATGCATATACTTTTGTAGCGATCGAGAAAGGGTGTGTCTGCTATTGTAATCTGTACTCCCCACACCGACTTTGACTGGCAGTAGGAATGGGGCCCTTCTCCAACTCCTGTGTAACTGGCATTAGTAAGGAAGCATTGTAATGAATAATTCACTTCTCGATTTGACTAGCAGAAGGCAAGGGAGCATGCAGTTTTGTTTATAACTCCTCTACCCGACTGTGTTCAGCTGTAGGCAAGGGTGCCGGCCATTATAAACAAATGTACTCACATAAAATCTGACTGGCATTAGGCATAGTGGCCTGCTATTTTGATGGAAACTTACCAACTTGGTGTGACTGGCACTAAGCTGGCTGGCAGTAGGAAAAGGGGCCTGTCATTATTATGATAGCTGCACAACTCAATTTAGACTGGTAGTAGGGTAATTGCCTACCATTATAATAGAAACTCCTCAACTGTAATCTGTCTGGAAGTAGGAAAGGGGGCTGCGATTTTAACGAAAACTCCCCAAATCGATTGTGACCGCTTAGTAGGCAATGGAGCCTGCAATTATAATGTAAACTTCCCAACTCGATTATGAATGGCAGTAGGCAAGTGAGCCTGCCGATATCATCACAAAACCGTAACAAATACTTTACATTGGAAACAACGTATGGGGACCTCCCCATGCTCTTTCTCGGATAACGCTAAGAGATATGCAATTTTAAAACAGTCTTATTTACTGCATGTACAGTATGTACTTCGATATTCGAATAGAGTGTAGAATACCGTAGCGAAGCATGGGTACATTAGCTAGTTTAAAATAAATGCAGACAAAATAGACGATTATGTGTATGTATACCTTTGATAATCATTCTCAAGATACATCATGTTCCAGTTTTACCTTAATATCACCGATTTAGCCGCAACATCCCTAGTAGATCCGAGATTAATCTAATACATGCATTTATTTTTCCTACTTCACATTGCCCAATGTCAAGCCAAAGCAATTATGACAAATCATTCTATAGCATTATTGAAAGAAACAATTTGCACATCTCTTGTAGAAATACTTTGTCATCTCAGTGTTTCATTTTTCTTTTCTTGTTTAGAGTATCAATGTGGCAAAAATTTATTTCACTCATGGAACATGCCATAAGAATAATTCTCCTTTTAAACTCTTTAATTTCCTTCACATTTGTTGTTGCTACCATTATAAAGTAAGTGAAAATCAATTTCAACTTTCTTGGAATGTTGATATCAATGTAAACGCACCGCAACATAAAGCGTTTAGTAGTAAATCAATGTTCCTTCCAGGTGTTACGGTGTTAATAGCTTGGAAATTACTGGGAGATGGAATCAACAACTGGTTTGTGTGTCTCGACCGGCAGGGGGCTAAACCGAATCATAAAGCAATCATTAAACCGGAAGTGTTAGTAGATTTCTTTGAAAGCCAAACAAACACTGATCTTCAGTGGAGTAACAATATCATCGTCTACAGATGAATAGGCTGAAGTTTATAGTTTTGCGATAAGACCTCGCTGGTACTTATTGTCTGCTATGTCTGGGAGAAACGCTGATGGAAAGAGGAGATGCTGTGGAAGAAGCAAACACAGAAGCACACTCATTTCTATTTCCACGCCATTTGTCACTATGTCATTCCTTCCCTCGCACCCTTAAAAAGTTTCGGCAATGTCTGGCAACTTGTATTTATTCCATTCGACACTCCCTACCAGTCTCCAGCCGGTACTGTCGAGATTTATATAAATATAGACCTGTGATGATGGAGCATCGTTTAAAGTCGAACGCATCAGGGATTTTTAACATGTTATCTGCAGTATAAATCGGTCGTCCCCATGCATATGTATAAAAGCATCATAAACATAAGATAAATGTGATTTAAAGTACAATAAAGTGTACTGACGTGGGGAAAGACTTCAGTTTCACAAGGAAACTTCTCCTTTTCTTCCAGATGAAATCGTGTTATGCTTCCTATTACAATTCTTTAAGAATTATCCCTTCTCGCCAGTATTATCAATTTATTAATAGTTTAAGTTTCAGTTTTTTTAAATCACTATCTGTATTATTTGAAGAAAATATTTACAAATCGTATCTGTATTTCATATACTGTTCATACTGTCAATACTTTGTACAACATTCAGGTCCATTTTTATCATTCGGAAAAACTTGCACTGGGGCCATCTTGAAATATATATACTGCTTGAATGAAACATAGTGGTGGTGATGAACATTTTTCTTAAGGGTCAAAACAACTTGACTATCAGGCCTTTTAACGTCGATTTAAAGAAAAATAGAAGCCGGCTCGCTCCTTTGAACCTTGGATGTATAGGTTAAGAAATGGAAAACGCCATGAGAGGCAAGAAAACGTCTCCCTATACCAGAACTGGCAAAAATTGGGGGGGGGGGGGGGCTGGCCTATTCATGGGTGGTAGAATTATCTGGTGGGAATCTAAGAATAAAGGGATACATAAGTTTGATACTGAAGACATCCTGGAAATACTGAAATGTGTAATCTTACATTGTTTCTGTTTGATGATGATGATGATTATTATTATTATTATTATTATTATTATTATTATTATTATTATTATTATTATTATTATTATTATTATTATTATTATTATTATTATTATTATTATTATTATTATTATTATTATTATTATTATTATTATTGTCATGATATAGAATTTTGGGCTTATGCCTTGTCAAGACTCTGAGATCGTTGGGTCTTGATTGGAAGGACAGATGTTTGCTTTTAACCTGTACTGAGCCCAAAGCACAGAAATAAACATCAATGGAACGACAAGAGAAGCAAGAATAAGAAGAGAGGTGCGGCAAGGCTGTCCCTTATCACCTTATCTGTTTAATATTTTCATAGAATTCGCTATTAGAACAGTAAAAGAAAAAACCAAAGGGATAAATTTTAATGGTAAACAAAGTTATAGTATTCGATTTGCAGATGATATTGCACTGATAGCTGATTCAGAGCACAAAATGACAAGGATGCTCGGTATACTAAACAACACGTTAGAGAAGTTCAGGCTAAAAATAAGCACAAAGAAAACAAAAATGATGGTCGTTCAAAAGAAGAAGACTGAATTGAAAACAAACATTAAATTAGGCTGTGAACAAATAGATCAGGTTAAAGAATTTTGTTATCTGGGAAGTGTTATTCCCAATGATAATCCGTACCTGACAGAAGTCAAAAGAAGAATTGCTATGGCAAAGCAAGTGTTTCAAAACAGGACAAATCTACTGTTAAATAAGCACATAAGAATTGAAACCAGGAAGAAAGTTGTTAAAACCGTTGTTTGGAGTGTACTAACTTACGGTTGTGAGACCTGGACTTCGGGGAAACAAGCACAATCAACACTAGAAGCTGCTGAAATGTAGTTCTGGAGAAGACTGACAGGGACGAGTTGGACAGAACAAAAAGACTAATATCCAAATCTTGAATGAAGTTAATGAGAAACGGACCTTAATTTATTCAATAGAGCAAAGGAAAGCTAAATTTCTTGGACACGTCCTACGACATGACACCTTTCTCCAGAATGTCTTTGAAGGAAAGGTCCTAGGGAAGAAGTCGAGGGGAAGACCACGTCTCTCATACCTTAGGAACATAATCACTCAGCTGGGTTTTGCTTCCTATGTCACGATGAAAAGGACTGCTGAAGACCGTGGGATGTGGCTGCATCGACAAGGATTACTTTTAGATAATGGATTTATAGCCTTGTCAAGAAAATAAGGCAAAATTCTTTACGTTTCGCGGAGAAATTTACTCTGCGTCTTCAGAAGAAAATCTTGACTGTTCACAAGGAAGAAGTCCAAGAATAAAGTTTGAATTTAGACTTTAATAATGGGAGTGGAAATGGTACGTTCATTCGTCACCAGATGGCTCAAAGTACGTGGTACAGCGTTAGCATTCGAAGCGGAATCTGAGGAACCAGCTAACGTGCCGCGTATGGTGAACCATCTGGTGGCGAATGAACGTATCACTTCCACTTCTATTATTAAAGTCTAAATTCCAATTTTATTCTTGGAGAAGTCCTCCTTGTGAACAGTCGAGATTTCTTCTGAAGACACAAAGCAAATTTCTCTGCGAAACGTAAAGAATTTCACCTCCTTTTCTTGACAGGGCATAAGACCAAAAGCCCATATTATGTCTATAAGTTCGGGCCATGAAAGCATCAATGGTATTATTATTAATGTTATTATTAAATCAGTTTGGTCCATCTATGGACCGGGTTTAGCTTATATTTCGCTTCCAATCTCTTCGACTCCAAGAATTTAATCATGTGTTTAGTTCTGGCCTCTCCCTCTCGGTCTGACAGGTTCCACTGCTGTTTCTCGTGTTTCTGGAACTCCTTGTATGTTCTGATTATCAATCTGAATGTGTTTCTGTTCAACATACATTTAGTGTCTAAGACTAATTTACATAAATATTTTATTTACTTCCTTCATCCTCGTCGTGGTGCTTTTTTGTGTAATCGCAGATCGTCCTTGCCATTCTATTGATACTCATGCGATGGTTGTGCCAGGTAAACTTCAGGCGTCCTTTTCTCATTGCTTGAGTCAGTTCACTAATCTTCTTCAATATTCCTCCTAATCTTCCTGACGTCGCCTGTCTTACTAAGAATGATAATATAGCAAGTGATAATGAATCAAGTTGTAGCAAAGCTAATACAGTGAGTTCGCAGTTCTTATCGACAGTATTCTATAAGAAGTATGTAAGGTCCCGGACAAAACTATCTTTACACCGGTCTCTTTTCAGACTATATTTTATTTAAGAAAGTGAACGCTGGATGGACTCAGGATATCTTCTTCACAAGTTAGAAGTAACAGACATGAATGTAGCGAGAATGATCACCGGCACAAACAGGTGGTAACAATTGCAGTAGGGTACTGGGAATGAGTATATACAAGCACAGTTAGGAATAAACTGCATTGATGAAGGTGCACCCTTAAACTGGCCTTTCTTTCTTAGCTAATCGTTTACATCGCACTAACTCAGATTAGGTTTCGGCGACTGTGGGGGAGGAGAGGGCTAGGACGGAAAAGGAAACAATCTTAAGGTAAATCTCTTGTTCGATGTGGGATGGGAAACCCAAGAAGACCATGTCCATGGCTGCCAATTCATGGAGATATACCCTACGCCTTGAACAACAGACTTCGGTCCAGAAATCCACCAATAAGGACTACCAAAATCCTGGTTGACAAATTCAGCCTGCAGCAGGATTGGTTTCAAGAATGGACTTGTATGGCTCCAGCTGAGTATCAGAACTTCCTCTGTATAACAAGTATTCCAAAAGGATTTGACCTACCTCGCAAAATCTGGACAACCCTCAATCGTATCAGGACAGGCCATGGAAAGTGCGCTGACTTCCTCTATAAATGGGGCAAACTTCCCTCCCCGGAATGTACTGTATCTGCGGTGCCCCTAAGCAAACAGTTCGTCATATAGTGGAACAGTGCCCCCCGAGTGCTTATCAGGGTAGCCCAAAAGACTTTCTTGACCCAAATCCTTCTTGTATAGACTATTTGCAGAGCTTGATGGTGAAATTGTAACCTACATAGTGTACTGTATATTTAATTTGTGATTGTGTGTTTTTTTATTTTTAATGTCATACGCTAAATAAATAAATAAACGATGTGGTTCAAATCATCTCCCGAAAGCAAGCTTACCGGTGAGCAGCCTGTACCACTTAGGCAACTGATTCGATAATAGAACGTTAGGTTTCAATCGGATGGATACTGAAAACTTCTTCCTCCGGTATATCTACCCAATAATTAGCAAATTAGATGGCCATAGCTAACACGAAATGAGGAGCTCTGTTTCATTTATAATCGACGTTGGCCAATTATGGACCATGATTTCACTTTTCTTCGGCACCACTATTCCTTCATTCTCTTGCCTACAGTTTCTTTCTTTTCAGCCGTCCGATGTTGTTTCTTCTCGGTCTCTCTTTCTGGATCTATGAAGCCCTCAAATGTGTGTATTTTGTTCTTGAGGGTGGCTCTGTTGTGGATGTCTTGACCTATGTTATTCATTCCTTGCAGATCCATCTTGGTGTTAACAAACCGTTTATCATATGAGTTGCCTTTCCCAATGGGCTTGTTGAAACGACTATAAAACTTTCCTTAGTGAGTCTGTTATCGGGCATTCTTGAAATACGTCCAAGGAATGTCAGCCTTCGTTTGCATATGGTATCTTATATCCTGCTGCATATTTTATATACTTCATTGTTACTGCGTAATCGGCATGTGTCAGCACATTCATCTCTCCGATAATTTTCATTAAAATAATTTTTCCTTCTTCTCAATTTCTTCAATGACTTTACAGGTTGTAAATCCTAGGAATTCTGAAGCATAAATGCAGTCTGGTTGGAGTACTGTCTCACCGTGTCGTAGTATAGTCCTAATGAGTTGCTTTGTTTATATTACTGTAAATTCAATATGCCGTTTACTTACACCGCCTGTCCGACTCGTTGGCTGAACGGTCAGCGTACTGGCTTTCGGTTCAGAGGGTCCCGGGTTCGATTCCCGGCTGGGTCGTGGATTTTAGCATTAATTGGTTAATTCCAATGGCACGGGGGCTGGGTGTATGTGTTGTCTTCATCATCATTTCATCCTCATCACGACGCGCAGGTCACCTACGGGTGTCCAATAGAAAGACCTGCACCTGGCGAGCCGAACCCGTCCTGGGATATCCCGGCACTAAAAGTCATACGACATTTCATTTCCACCGCCGTACGAGGATAAATGTATGAATGAATAGGAATAATGTACCTCTGTGGTATTATATTCATAGATCGTTTGGTGGTTACATGCACCCTAAGATGTATCTCGCAGAATATTACCACCTGACTGCATAACGACCAGGTGTTGTGGCTAAAGGCCATGAGCGTACATAACACGAGCAAACGGTGTGGCAGTAATGTGCTTCCGGGAGGGGACCTGGCATAGCGTCCCTCGACGGCGCCCAGATTGATAGGCTACAGTTCTACGCGTGTTGAGTGAATTTATTTTCTGTTCTGTTCGGCAAAATACATAATTCGTAAAAGGGATCAAATAATTTCCTATCAATCCCTATTGTTATACATATGTGACAGAATCAAATCCGTTTACAATATTAGTCTACAATATTCAGAAATTATCTTCAAGAAAATACAAGACTTCAAAATTAAGTTGTTGGCAGGCAATGAATTTTCTAAGTCAGATAGCAATAAAAAGAATAAGAAAGGAATAATAATAATTTCTTATTTATGAATGTTTCGTGAATTTTATGAAGAGGATAACAACTTGTTGTGGTGCTGATATCGGATCTGAGCACAATCAATTGATGGCTAACGCAGTTTCGAGATTGAAGATTGCACGGAAAATAAGACTGCTTCCCGAATTGATGTCCATAATCTGGTTGACAAAGAAATCAAATATATTATTGTCCAAAACTGTGAATGCAGTATATCAGAAAGTAGTTTACAGCTGTCAGCTACATGTTGAAGAAAACTAAAAACAAACAGAGGCTACCATAATACTGTTGAGAAGAAACAGACAGTAAGATTAAGAACAAAAAATAGATGGATTTCTTGGAACTCAAGCTACAGTTACATGCAACTACGATAAATGACGAAGACATCCGATATACCGAGAGCCTACACTGGAAGTAAAAGGCTGTAGTTAAGATTGATGAATTAGTGACTAATCAGCTGGAAAATAATAGAACTCAATATCTTAAAATAAAACGTCAAATTAAGAAGGTTAAAGACAACCAAACACAACTGGATGAAAGAAAAATGGTAAGGAATGGAAAACACCGTTCAAAATCATAATGCATTTAATATACATAAAGCTATGAAAAATGAAACTGGTTGAGGACAAAAGAAGAGGCGTAATGTTTAAGGGGAAGAAAAATAAAACTGATAATAAGTATCTATAATAAACTGAAAGCTTGGGAAGAATACATCGGAAATCCTTTCAGTGATGTTGAAAATGCTGCTGATTGAAGGCCCGAATGTTCTTAAAGACCTATTATCTAAAAATCAGAATTGATTCATGGGTTGAAACTTCTGAAAGACAGGAAGACTGTGGAATCTGATTAAATCCCAGCTAAGCTCCTAAAAATTGCAGATGTAAGTAGAATTGATAAAATAGAAACATATTCAATTATACATATGACAATAGAGAAAACACAGACGATTGGCTGACATCGACTTTCATTCCCCGGCCTAAGAAGTTACATTCCAAGCCCTGTAATGAAAATGAGCCATTTGCTAAAACCTATTCAGAGAACAGTTCGTGACAGAATGGAAAAACATTGTGAGATATTGAGTTAAAGTTTGGAAAGAGTTTAGGAACTCGAGAAACTATTTACAGGTTATGACAGTCAAAAACGAGGAACTCAAGATATAGTTACATGGACCTGCGATAAATGACAAAGCTAGTAAGACCCTGTACTGGAAGTAAAAGGCTGTAATTAAGATTTATGAAGTAGTGACTAATCACCTGAATATTTTCTTAGCGTAATGGTTAGCACTATTAGCTGCCGTTCTCCATTTCCCGGGTTCGATTCCAGGTACTGCCAGGAATTTAAGAATGTCAGGAGGACTGGTATGCGGTTGAAATGGTACATGCAGCTCACCTCCATTTGGAGTGTGCCTGATAAAAGCTGCATCACCTCAGGATGAAGAAACGAGTTTAGTTTACCTGAATATTCTTCGAGGAGTCAGACAAGGCTGCGTTTTTATCCTTTACTCTTCAATCTATACTCCGATCCTCCTTTTGAGAAACCACTTGAAGATACGGATGTGAGAGAAATAAAAGGCAAACTACAACACTCATTTTTTACAGTAATTTTTAGTGATATTATAGAGAACATACAGCTAGTTCTAGAGAAGGCGAATTACACTGGTGTAGAAAAAGATTAAAACAAAACAAACAATTTTCAGATAAATAAAGAAAAAAGTGGCTTCTGTAAAACTTAATGAACATTTAATCCAACAAGTCAACAAGTCAACAAGTTAGAGTACCTTGGTTGCTGGCTTGTTGAGGCTCTGGATCGCTGTTTGGGAATCAAGACCTCATAGAAATAGCTAGAACCACATTGAACAGAACGAAACATTTAAAGTCCACCTCTGTGGTGTAGTGGTTACCGTGATTAGCTGCCACCCCTAGCGGCCCGGGTTCGATTCCCGCCTCTGCCACGAAATTTGAAAAGTGGTATGAGGGCTGGAATGGGGTCCACTCAGCGTCGGGAGGTCAACTGAGTAGAGGTGGGTTCGATTCCCACCTCAGCTATCCCCGAAGTGGTTTTCCGTGGTTTCTCACTTCGCCTCCAGGCAAATGCCGAGATGGTACCTAACGTAAGGTGACGGCCACTTCCTTCCCTCTTCCTTGTTAATCTCTACTGATATTCCCATTCCCAGCAAGGCCCCTGTTCAACATAGCAGGTGATACCGCCTGGGCGAGGTACTGGCCCTGCTCCCCAGTCGTATCCCCAGACCCAAAAGTCTCGCACTCCAGGACACTGCCCTTGAGGCGGTAGTGGCGGGATCCCTCCCTGAATACTAGGGAAAAACCGTACCTGGAAGGTAAACAGATTAAGAAAGGAAGAAAGAAAGATATATTTCTTATGCAGTGTTGCTCTCAATTCAAAATTCCTATAGCGCATGGAAAAATGTTATGCGATGTTCGCCCTGCTGTATGGTGTTGAAACATTGACTGTGAAACAGCACACATTTTAGAAGTTACAAACTTTCGAAATGTGGATACACACAAGAATGTTAGAAAATTCCTCAGTTCAATATGTAAGCAACAAACAGGTTTCTACAACGAGTACGCAGTATAAGAGAACTACCGGTTACTGTCAACATCAGAAAGAAAGCCTACTTGGGCGTTATACTTCATGGAAAAAACTACAAGGTTCTGCAGATTGTCTTGTAGGGCAAATGGGAAGAGAGAGAAGACGAGCAACTGCTGTGGTAGCCAACACGTACCATGTTGTAGAATTGCCAACGGCCGGAAAGCTGGATAGGGAAGATATGATGATGATGATGATGATGACGATGATGATGATGATGATGATGATGATGATGATGATGATGATGATGATAATTGTACCGGGTGGTACACATCCATGCCGCTAAATCAAACTTTGTGCCAGTTGAAACTCCCCTACTGGAGGAAGCCTGAACTTTATCTACTGCGTTAATTTTCTAGTTTCTCAGAAGATGTCACTACTTGTAAATTTTGAAGTTTCTGAACTGGGTCGTTTTCGATGTATTTTGTTTTGCCTGTAGTAAGAAGTGTGGACATTCTCTTCCAGATGGCACTACTGAAGAAATACAATTATGCACCCTAGTGCGAAGTGAAAGAACTATGTTTTTGAAGAAATTTTGTGTTCATAAGTTTGTTCTTTGTTAAATTTCTTTCAGTTATTGTTTATGTTGTCAATATTAACCCCTTCCTTCCGCCAGGTTTGAATTTTGCCAATCCCGAATTTCTTTAATTAATTTATGACCAATCAGGTGTATCTTCTTCAACTTGGATATGTTGCTTAACCCTAGCCAATAAAATTCTTGTGGGAGGGTGTTCTCATTCCTGAAACGCCTCGAACTTTCCGCGAGGGTATATAAACTGCTGATTTTCGGGTCTCCGCGCCACTTCAGTAACAGCTATCAGTGTGTAAAGTACGTAGCAGGGGGCGGGAAGCGCCTCATTCTTCGGGCAGCAGTTCAACCACAAGGTAATGGCCTTTTAATAAATTCTTTTCTTGCTAGCTCAGCAGTTTAACTCTCGGGGCAGGTCCGAAGCCTTTTACCATGTAACTTTTCCTTAAAATGTAAAGACACTCGGTATCAATTCTATCTGTTTAAAATATAAATTGGGATAGAGAGTGCTTAACCCTCTCGAGCTCCCACTCATATTGCTTTGAGGTGAACTTATTTTCTCAACCGTTTCTTCCATTCTAGCGTAATATAAATTGTCTTCTCATATAAGTCACCTCTTTAGTATGGGATTAGCCCTTGCATTAACGGCCTAGTGCCAAGTAGGTTTTAAACAAAATGTATTAGGAGTGCAGCTTCGCCTCCTCTCAAATTGGTATTGTCGAGGCCATGTAATATTTCTGTTTTTCACTTAATAGGCCTCAGTAGGTTGGGTATCTTTTTACCCCTGTGTCTATGTCCTTGGAGGACAGCTGGAAAGTCGAGTTTGGTGTGACCTTTGATAGGCTTAAACTTTGAGAGCGGATTGCTCTTTTGAAATTGATTTTGGGTGCCTCGAGGAGGCTTTATTTTGTAATTGGGAGCAAGTGCTCCTGAACATGATTGCGGTCTTCTGCCCCTTTGTCGAATCTTGTTTTTGGGTAAAGTTGGGCTAATTGCTCAAGAATTGTGAGTCCGGGGCTCGAAGCCCAAATCCTGTGAATACTGTAATTGTACATTTGTTGTCTTGCTACTCTGTACCTGCCATTCTTGTTATTTCTTGATTTTGCTAAGAAAATATAACCTTGTTAAATTTTATCTTAACTTTAATTTCGTATTTTGAGACCTGTTCACACCCGCACCTTCTTTCACCTCTGCAAATCCACGATACTCCGTAACAAGTGGTAGCAGAGCGTGGTGAAATGGGTCTCAATTTACCCCGTTTTGACGGCTAAACATTGCTTTGATTAGAACTCTAACTATTTTCTCAGTTGCAGGAATTTTTGATTATCCCTTTTTCAAAATTGTTCTGTCATCATATCTGGCCCTCGCTAGGTTCTTCATCCTTTCTATTTGCGTAAAGAGGAATTAATTTACGAACTATCTCTCAGAAAAAGGTTCAATCTGGAGGCACGGTTGCAGTCGACTCCAATAAACTAAAAGATTCCCTTGATTTGTCTATTACCATCCCGACATTGGGAGAGAAAGAGATTGACGATGCTCTCTCCACGATCTATAACAATACTACTGAGCTAGCATCCGTAGTTAGTTTTTTTGAAGTAAGTAATCCATCTCCTAATCAACTCAAAAGAGTACAGGCTAGGTTGTACCACTTTTATAATAGGGTATGTGATCTATTGTCTCTGAAGTTAAATGACGTTCAGGGTAAGGAAGCTAGCGTCCTTGCCGAAAACTTGTCCCAGATGTCTAGTAAGGTTAGTCAGTTGTTATCTGGATCTGCCATCCCTAAAGTCGACCAACCTATGGTAGTAAATACTGTTAGTGGAGAGGACTCCTCGAAAGAGGAAGGATGTAGTACTGAGGCGACTACCCAACGTACATCTGCCCCATTAGAAACTATGTCAGATCGTCGCAAGTCCATTCCTCCCTTTGTGTTAAATAATGCTCCTTCCGAATCTGTTTCTCCGCCACTTAGGCCCCTTCCTACTACGTCTCCGGGTTTCAGCAGTTTACCCCATCCATTAGCAATGTTGCTCAGAGGTATTTCTAAGTTTTCTGTTAACACTACCAGTGACGTTATTTCATTCCTAAGGTTTTTAGTTGAATTTCAGGATCATGCCCTTGTTTTTTCTCTTTCTCCATGTCAGATTTTGCAAATCATCTATCCCTATGCAATTGGTATCCTCTCAGACAAAATAGTAAAAGCCATTGCCGAGCAATCATCTATTAAGACTTCCACGCCCACTTCCTAGCTAACTTCATTCCGGCTAGGGCAAGGTCCTCACTTATTCAGAAGTACTATTATCGTGTACAGCGGTTGGATGAAAACTTGGCAGATTTCATCCAAGATATTAAGTTCTATACTAGGGTGTTTGCTCTTCACTTCCCTGAAGATCAGATTGTACAGGCTATTGTGGAAGGTATTTCACCATCCTATAGGTCATATTTGTGTTTCGCGGCGTGCCCGCAAACCTTCTCTGAACTTGAAGCATTGGCCGTCTCAGCGGAAGGAGTTAGATACGCCGATTCCTTGCGTGTCGCGAAAGAACTCCCTCCTTCTTTTAGTAATCCTCGGCCTCCACCTCGCCGACAAGTCACACCCCGTAAATGTTATGCTTGCGGGTCGCCTGACCATCTTCGGAACAAGTGCCCATCAATCAAGTCTAGTGGGACAAGGAATGGAGCAGGGTCATCTCAAGGCTGTTTTAAATGTGAGGCTTTCTCACATATCGCCAAGAATTGCCCAAATTCAAATAGCACCCCCTCTTGCTCAACTTCTGGTGCAAATTCCACCAATGCCAATAATAAAAAGTGACTAGTGGCTTCGGCTGAGTCGACTAATCCATCTTCCCGAGGCTCAGCCCCTGGTAAACAGGTCGAAAATTCAGGGAAAACTCAATCTTCAGATTTATCTTTTGAATGCCCGAAAGAATGTCTTAGGATTGCGGCGGATTTATCCGCACCTATGCCCTTCCTCAAAATGGAGTTAAATAATGAACCTGTAACAGCTCTATTAGATTCAGGCAGTGTTTGTTCAATTATTTCGGCTGAATGGTATTCTAAATTGAAATCTATTTGTAAACTTCCTGACTATTGTTCATCGTCTGTTCAATATGTTTCGGCTAATTCTTCTCCATTAGAAATTTTAGATTCCTTACATGGCAAAATTCGCATTTTTAAATTTACGTGGAAAGTTAAATTGTTTGTGGCCAAGCACTTGTCTTGCCCCATAATATTGGGAGCTGACTTCATTTCTCACACCGGTCTAGTGCTCGATCTTCAGAGTAAGTCGTGCACATTCAAATTTGCTTCCAATTGTAAAATCCCCTTGTTAAAGTGTAATTCTGTATCATGTTCCTCTATTTCGCCTACCCAGGATGAGATGTTGTTAGACCTTAGACATCTACCTGATGAGCAGGCTGATAGTATTCGTAAGTTGTGTCAGTCGTTTTCGGAGGTGTTCTCTGATACTCTCGGTGTTACTGACCTTATTGAATACAAAATTGAGGTCACGGATTCGATTCCTGTCCGTTTTCCACCTTATAGGCTATCTCCACCTAAAATGAAGGCTCTGAAGGAAATCATTGATCAAATGTTGAAGGATGGTATTATTCGGCCCTCTAAGTCAGCGTATTCATCACCTATTTTTTTAGTCCCGAAACCCCAAGGGGGCTTCAGGCCTGTCATTGATTATAGGGCTCTCAATCGGAAGGTGGTGTTACAATCTGTGACCCTTCCTGACCTTCATTCTTGTTTTTCATGGTTTCGTAAGGCCAAGTTCTTCACCATCTTGGATTTGAATCAGGCTTATAATCAAATTCCCCTAGCTGAAGAGTCTAAACACCTTACAGCGTTTGCCACGGACTGGAATTTGTATGAATACAATCGCGTGCCTTTCGGGCTCCACACGGGAGCAGCTGTACTCACTAGATTGCTAGATAGGGTCTTCTCCGATATCAAATTCGAGTACTTGTATCACTATCTTGATGATGTCGTATTTTCGGAGACTTTTGAAGAACACCTAGATCATCTGCGAGAAGTTCTCAACCGCCTTCGTAAGGCCGGGTTAACTGTGAAGTTGTCCAAGGTTGCCTTTGCTAAGCCCTCCATGTCATTCCTAGGGCATATTGTGTCACCTGATGGTGTTGCTGTCGATCATTCTAGAACACAGGCCATCCGTGATTTTAAACCTCCCAAGGACATAAAAGGTATTGCCAGGTTCATTGGTATGGTGAATTTCTTCAGGAAATTTATTCCAAATTTCGCTAATAGAGCGGCGCCCTTGAACTTACTCCGTAGGAAAGGCGTCAAATTTGAGTGGGGACCTTCTCAACAAGCCGCTTTTGAAGACCTAAAATTAGCTCTCTGTAATGCCCCTGTCCTTGCTATGCCCGATTTGTCGAAGAAATTCATCGTCCAAACCGACGCGTCGTCGTCGGCGGTAGTTGCAGTCCTTCTTCAAGAGACTGAACTAGGGAGGCGACCCATCGCCTATGCATCTAGGACTCTTTCGGCTCAAGAAGCCAAGTATTCCATCTATGAGCTCGAGGGTTTGGCAGTCTTATTTGCCTTAGAAAAGTTCCGTCTCTATCTGGAACATGTCAAATTCGACCTGGAAACGGATAATCAAGCCTTAAGCTGGGTCTTAGGTAGGCCGCGTCGTACTGGTCGTATAGCCCCTTGGGCCATCCGAATTTCTGCCTTCCAATTCGATGTCAGGCATATCAGAGGTACTGAAAATGCTGTCGCAGACGGACTCAGCCGTATGTTTTCCAACGACGTCGAGACCCATGAACCGGTCGATAGTTCATCATCTCCCGAATCCATACTCCCTGAGGTTAATGCCATCTTAACAGATGCTCCCATGCTCTTTAGGGACATTGAGAAATACCAACGTGAAGATCCGACGCTGGCTCCGATAATGGAAACCCTTTCTTCTGGGGAACATGTTGTCCCTTATGTCTTGAGGAATGGTGTTCTATGTTGCCCTTCGAGGCATGATAAGACGATGAATGTTGTCGTCCCAGCTGTTCTTGTACCTATGATCTTCAAATACTATCATGAGACCCAATTAGGGGGGCATCTAGGCATCGTTAAAATTCGTGAAAAGATTCGTGAAAGGTTCATCTGGAAGGGCATGGACGGTGAAATTCGTGAACTAGTAAAGGCTTGTAAATCCTGCTTGCTTAGTAAACCAACCATGTCCACCAAGGTAGGCCTGCTGTCTTCTCATCAAGCGTCGCGCCCTATGGAACGCCTGTATACTGATTATGTAGGACCCTTCCCCCAGTCGAAGGGAAATGCCAACAAGTTCATCTTTGTATGTGTAGATGGTTTTACAAGATTTTCCTGGTTATTTCCGACTAAGCTGGCTACCGCTCAGTCCACCATTACTTGTCTAAATTCAATCTTTGCTTCTTTTGGTCCGTGTCAATATATTGTGTCTGATAATGCTAAGGCTTTCACATCTAATCTTTTTCGTAAATTCTGTTTTGACCTGTCCATCTCTCATGTGACAACTTCTGCTTATTATCCTCAACCATCTCTGGCTGAACGGGTTAATCGTAATCTCAGGTCGGCCCTTATTGCCTATCATCATGAAGATCATTCTAGGTGGGACACGTCCCTGCATTGGTTAGCTTTTGCTTTGAACTCGGCTGTTCATGAATCACATAAATTTACGCCAGCTTCGCTGATGTTCAAGTTTGTTCCCAACACGCCGCTCTCTAATCTCTGGTCTCTGAGTGACATTCTACCTGAGACAATAGATCCAGATAACATTAAAGATCTTTGGAAGAAGGCTAAAGCCAATCTTAAGGTGTCTCATGAAAAGGTTAGGGAAAGACATGATCGTGGACGGAGACCCACCCATTTGAAGGTAGGTGACCAGGTGATAGTCAAGTATTTTGTTCCCGCGGGCAAGCTTGCACATAGATTTCATGGGCCGTGTATCATTCTCGATTTCCTTACTCCCGTTACCTTATTGTTAAGCAATCCAGCCACCGAGAGGATATTTAGGGTTCACCTGTCACAGGTGAAACCGGTGTAATTTCTGTGTTAACTTGCTTCATATAATTTTGAATGAAATAGGAAGGTTATATTTTTTTGAGGGGTTTCACTTTTAAGGTCTTCTGCCCTTTCAATAATATTTTTTTATATTTAAGCATTTATTGTAAACCTTGCCCGATCAGTTAAACTGCCGTCCTGTCCTTACCATGGCCATTACCACGCTCCCGTCTCCTGCTAACATAACATACAGTGGCTTGTATATGAAAAGAATATCTTCACGCCGCTGGCCCCTCAACCTCTCCACAAAGCCTGTGCCCTAAAAAAAATGATGATGGTCCAACAAAATTCTGCCGCCGAGCTTTAATGTTTCAGTGCCCCCGCAGCAGCGCGACGCCGTACCGCTATTGAGGCAGGGTACGGGCCCGCCCTTCTCCAGTGAGGCCAACCAGTGTACGGCGAGCCGGAGTCGTCCTCCCGGCCAAGGCTGATGTGCGGCGCACAACGTGTAACTGGCCCGCGACCTGCATGTTCGCCGCGGGCGCGGCGTGCTTCAACTCCACTACTCCTCTCATAGTGCGGGCGAGCGGTATCTCAGGGTACTTGAGGGGTCCGAGCGGCCTCCTCTGGACACAAGCAGCAGCGGCCGACCTGGCCGTCTAACTTAATCAACCTTGGATATATGTAATCAGCTACATGGACATTTAACATCAACAATTACTACAGTTTTGGATTTTACTGCAATATCTAGTGGACTTAGAAAATTTTTCCTGAACTTTAAAAAACTAAAAGTTCCCTTCTGATTTCAACCTCTACAAGCACAAAGACATTACATCAATAGTAATCAAAGAATTATGAAACTGGATCCAATCATTTTAAGAATATTTGTTGGTAAATACTTCTGCAATTAACTTCTATATCAACATCATAACTTGGACCTTATTTTCTTCTGTGTTTCCCCTGGGAGGAACTTTTTTAGTGGGGGGGAGGTCTGTACCGGGTGGTACACCTCCATGCCGCTAATTCAAACTTTGTGCCAGTTGAAACTCCCCTACTGGAGGAAGCCTGAACTTTATCTACTGTGTTAATTTTCTAGTTTCTCAGAAGATGTCACTACTTGTAAATTTTGAAGTTTCTGAACTGGGTCGTTTTCGATGTATTTTGTTTTGCCTGTAGTAAGAAGTGTGGACATTCTCTTCCAGATGGCACTACTGAGGAAATACAATTATGCACCCTAGTGCGAAGTGAAAGAACTATATTTTTGAAGAAATTTTGTGTTCATAAGTTTGTTCTTTGTTAAATTTCTTTCAGTTATTGTTTATGTTGTCAATATTAACCCCTTCCTTCCGCCAGGTTTGTATTTTGCCAATCCCGAATTTCTTTAATTAATTTATGACCAATCAGGTGTATCTTCTTCAGCTTGGATATGTTGCTTAACCCTAGCCAATAAAATTCTTGTGGGAGGGTGTTCTCATTCCTGAAACGCCTCGAACTTTCCGCGAGGGTATATAAACTGCTGATTTTCGGGTCTCCGCGCCACTTCAGTAACAGCTATCAGCAGGGGGCGGGAAGCGCCTCTTTCTTCGGGCAGCAGTTCAACCACAAGGTAATGGCCTTTTAATAACTTCTTTTCTTGCTAGCTCAGCAGTTTAACTCTCGGGGCAGGTCCGAAGCCTTTTACCATGTAACTTTCCCTTAAAATGTAAAGACACTCGGTATCAATTCTATCTGTTTAAAATATAAATTGAGATAGAGAGTGCTGAACCCTCTCGAGCTCCCACTCATATTGCTTTGAGATGAACTTATTTTCTCAACCGTTTCTTCCATTCTAGCGTAATATAAATTGTCTTCTCATATAAGTCACCTCTTTAGTATGGGATTAGCCCTTGCATTAACGGCCTAGTGCCAAGTAGGTTTTAAACAAAATGTATTAGGAGTGCAGCTTCGCCTCCTCTCAAATTGGTATTGTCGAGGCCATGTAATACTTCTGTTTTTTCACTTAATAGGCCTCAGTAGGTTGGGTATCTTTTTACCCCCGTGTCTATGGCCTTGGAGGACAGCTGGAAAGTCGAGTTTGGTGTGGCCTTTGATAGGCTTAAACTTTGAGAGCGGATTGCTCTTTTGAAATTGATTTTGGGTGCCTCGAGGAGGCTTTATTTTGTAATTGGGAGCAAGTGCTCCTGAACATGATTGGGGTCTTCTGCCCCTTTGTCGAGTCTTGTTTTTGGGTAAAGTTGGGCTAATTGCTCAAGAATTGTGAGTCCGGGGCTCGAAGCCCAAATCCTGTGAATACTGTAATTGTACATTTGTTGCCTTCCTACTCTGTACCTGCCATTCTTGTTATTTCTTGATTTTGCTAAGAAAATATAACCTTGTTAAATTTTATCTTAACTTTAATTTCGTATTTTGAGACCTGTTCACCCCCGCACCTTCTTTCAACTCTGCAAATCCACGATACTCCGTAACAATAATAATAATAATAATAATAATAATAATAATAATAATAATAATATACATTTCGTGCGGCTTTTGTCATTCAAAGAGAGGAAATTGAATCCCTGAAATTTGCCGATGAAGTAGTTATTTTATCTGAGCCTGCAAAAGATCTGCTGAACAGCATGGGCAGAGTCTCGCGGAAGGAGTACAAGATGAATATAATTAATTCCAAAACAAAAGTAATGGAGTGCAGTAGAACGAAGTCAGGCGATGCAGGAAAAATTAGATTAGTAAATGAAGTCTTAAAGGAAGTAGATGAATATTGTTACTTGGGTAGAAAAATAACAAACGATGGCAGAAGTAAGGAGGACAAACACACTGACTGGCACAAGCAAAGACAGCCTTCCTTTCAAAAAGATATTTGGTCACTTCGAACATTGATGTAGGAATTGAAGACATTCATTTGGAGCGTGGCATTGTATGGAAGCGGAACATGGACGATAAGTAGCTCAAAAGAAAAAGAATAGATTCTTTTGAAATGTGGTGTTACGGAAGAATGCTGAAGTTGAGATGGGTAGATCGAATCACAAATGAAGAGATAATGAATCAGAATCCCGGCCACTCCATGTGAGATTTGTGCTGTACAAAGCGGAGGCGGAACAGATTTTTCTCCGGGTACTCCGGTTTTCCCTATCATCTTCCTTTCCAGCGACACTCTCCAATATAATTTCATTTCACCTGTCAGTCGTTCATCATCGTCCCAGAGGAGCGACAGGCTTCGGCAACCGGCACAATTCCTATCCTCGCCACTAGATGGGGGTTTCATTCATTCCACTCATTACCCGGTCGAACGATTGGAAACAGGCTGTGTATTTTCATATCAATTCCAGCACCATCGAACGGTAGACTTGCCCGTCTCGCGGCTCAGGCTGGAAACCATTCGTACACTTGGATGGAATGAGATTAATAAGCTACAAGCAAACAGACTGTTATTACATCCTTCACATGCCTTGCTCGAGTGACGTATGTCCATTCTGCAAATATAGAGTAGAGATGGAGACGCTGGAGATTTTTGTTTCAGAAAAATAATAATTTGAATTATATCTAGAAAACGTCCGCCCCTATCGTGCAGTGGTTAGTGTGATTAGGTGCCACCACTGGAGGCCCGGATTCGATTACCGGCTCTGCCACGAAATTTGAAAATTTGTGCGAGGGCTGGAACGGGGTCCACTCAGCCTCCGGAAGTCAACTGTGTAGAAGTGTTTTCAATTCCCTCTTCAGCCATCTTCGAAGTGATTTTACGTGGTTCCCCACTTATCCTCCAGACAAATGCCGGGATTGTACCTAACTTAAGGCCACGGCCGCTTCCTTCCCTCTTCCTTGTCTATCGCTTCCAATCTTCCCACCCCCCAATAAAGTCCCTGTTCAACATAGCAGGTGAGGACACCTGGGTGAGGTACTGGTCCTCCGTTCCAGTTGTCTCCCCCAACCCAAATTCTCACGCTTCAAGACACTGCCCCTGAGACGGTAGAGGTGGGATCCCTTGCAGAGTCCGAGGGAAAATCCCATCCTGGAAGGTAAGCGTATTAAGAAAGAATATCTAGAAAACCACACCTTCTTAACGCTATAAGATAAAGGGAACATCATTCGATATTGTAAAGAATTTAAGATCTCCTCGGAATAAGAATGTAACCAACAAATCAATAATTTTCTAGGAGAGAGGAAAATTACATTCGGGTTTTATTTCATGGTATGCACTACTTGAATCAACTACATATCAAGTGTACAAATGAGCTCATCTATTAAAATTAATGTTTAATTGTTATAATTTAAAAAAATAATATATGAATTGGAAGTAATGATTAAGTTAAGGGTATATTCTGCCGGAAGACAGGTCCGAACCTCCGCAGAGGTGTACCTGAGCCGGAGTTTACGTACGGAAGGGTTGCCAGCTCCTTTCCGCTCCTCCATTCCCTTGGCCTCCCACCAACAGCACGTGGCCACCCATCCAAATCTTGACCACGCCCAATGTTGCTTAACTTCGGAAATCTCACGGGATCCGGTGTTTCAACACAGCTACGGCCGTTGGCGGAAGTAATGCAATGGAAAATAATCTTCATTTCATTCATTCATTCATTCATTCATTCATTCATTATATGTTTTCATTTCCCACCCTGAAGGGGTGGGGCGGGCCACCCAAAGGGTAATGCCCTCTCTCCGGCCAAGAAATAATCTTCAAGTATGTCTGATATTTGTATATAACACAGGCGAAATCCTGTACATGCAATTGGAACACAAATGATAGCAAATAATATTAGTGTAATAATAAAAATAAGAAAAAAATGTCAAGAAAATATTTGAAAATTTAGATGTGATTACGTCCGCCTCTGTGGTGTAGTGGTTAGTGTGATTAGCTGACACCCCCAGAGGCCCGGGTTCGATTCCCGGCTCTGCCATGAAAATTTGAAAGTGCTACGAGGGCTGGAACGGGGTCCACTCACCCTCGGGAGGTCAACTGAGTAGAGGTGGGTGCGATTCCCACCTCAGCCATCCTGGAAGTGGTTTTCCGTGGTTTCCCCACTTCTCCTCCAGCAAATGCTGGGATGGTATCTAACTTAAGGCCACGGCCGCTTCCTTCCCTCTTCCTTGTCTATCCTATCCACTCTTCCCTTCCCCCGCAAGGCCCCTGTTCAGCGAGCAGGTGAGGCCGCCTGGGCGAGGTACTAGTCATCCTCCCCAGTTGTATCCACTGATCCAGAGTCTGAAGCTCCAGGACACTGCCCTTGAGGCGGTAGAGGTGGATCCCTCGCTGAGTCCGAGGGAAAATACAACCCTGGAGGGTAAGCAGATTAAGAAATAAATAAAGAAAGATGTGATCACACCTTGTGATGAACGAACACAAGCACTGTCCATCATCTTGACTGATGTTTCTTTCTCACACCACGGAGGTCAATGTTCTGCTGGCTGTAATCCAGCTTGAAGTTCAAATGTAAGAGATAGAGTAAGATGACAGCACAGCTTAGAGGTGTGATGATACACACTATTTCCACTGAAATCTCACATTTGGTTGGTTTCATCCTTATTCCCTGGAGGAGTTTAATTAAAGTGCCGACGAAAGAGGAAACAGGTTCGTAACAGGCGTGAAAATGAAGGAAACCCAAACACAACATCACCGGAGTCGGAAGGGGACAAGAGGAGATCAAGGAAGGTCTAATTGCAAGGGTGAAAGGGACATGGCTAGTACGTGTGGATGGAGCTATGCTAAGATCGTATTGAGTCTGCTTGAACCAAGCAATGCTTCTAATTTGAGAGACCCCTTTTATTTGACTCCCATGACATGCAGGGCATGATGTGGAACACAGGTCATTAAGCAAGTGAGGTAGTAGTTTCACATTGAAGTCGTGTTCATTGCTAATGTGCGTCCAATATTACCTCGAATTCCATCCCCCAGGCACGTGAATGTTCATTCAAAGAAAACTCATGCACTGGTCTGGTTTATAAGTCAGCGTCAATGTCACTCGGCTATCATGTCCCCATGGATGTTCACTGTCATAGTTCACATTTATGTGAATTACTGTTTAAGAGCCCTACAGTACTAATAGCTTCTGAATTGTATATAATAACCAGTTCCAGGTCCTCAAACTTTATAAATCCAAATTTAACATCATGTTATTCAATTTTCATACATGGAGTATATCGAACAAAGGAAACCTGATACTTAGAAATCTTTCTTGGCAAGTTGGGTCCATAAATTCACATCACGTAATCGACATTTGGTTATCAGAAATGTGATTTACAACTGATCGTAAAAAGAACCTGTTTCTTTCGAGATAAACGGCACAAGGATTCATATAAGTCACATTAACTTCTTCCTGGCTCAGGTACATACGTCGCTGTAACTTTGAGGGCACTGTTTTTGTCTTCTTGAAGATTTCAACGTTAGTTTCAAGCAAGTTGTTACTCTCATACAAGTGAGTTGAAAAATTAGCATTGTTGGTTGTGAAAAAAGCGCCGTTATACTAAAAAATATGACATTATGTACTACTAATAAGTCTACATTTGACAGCCGAAATTTTTCTTTCCTTCCTTCTTAATCTGCTTACCCTCTAGGGTTGGTTTTTCCCTGGGACTCAGCGAGGGATCCCATCCCTATCGCCTCAAGGGCAGTGTCCTTGAGGGTGAGATTTTGGGGTCGGGGATACCACTGGGGAGGAGGACCAGTACCTTGCCCAGGTGACCTCACTTGCTATGTTGAATAGGGTCTTGTGGGGGATGGGAAGATCGGAAGAGACAGACAAGGAAGAGCGAAGGAAGCGGCCTTGGCCTTAAGTTAGGTACCATCCCGGCATTTGCTGGAGGAGAAATGGGAAACCACGGAAAACCACTTAGAGGATGGCTGAGCAGGGAATCGAAACCCCTATACTCAGTTGACCTCCCGAAGCTCAGTGGATCCCGTTCCAGTCCGCGTACCACTTTTAAAATTTGGTGGCGGAGGCGCGAATCGAACCCGGCCCTTCAGGGATGGCAGCTAATCACACTAACCACAACATTTACAAAGGCGGACAGCAATAAAAATTGCTACATGATAAGTAGTTTGAAACGACTAAAAAGTCCAGGTATGAAGGTCATTACACTATTATTCTCACTGCCAATCCCTGGTGCTCTGTTTACTCTTCCAAACGTACTTGTTTTATCTCAGGCTCGCAGTGGAAGGGGACAGCACTCCGGGGTGGATGCAGTTCAAATCCATGCTGACAGATGTTGGTGAGCGCATCATTAAGGTGAGTATTACGCTATCACTTCTCCAGAAGGAAAGGTATTATTTTCTTCGAAAAGTACAAGATTCGTGATCGTGCGAGATTCGTTGTATTTTTCCTGTATATAGAAGATAACAATGTATATGTCGTGTAAACTTCAGCTTTTGAATAATTCTCGTTTACTCAAGATCACTATGAAAAGCAGACACAATGAACTCACTCAAAACTAAGAATAAATGCATAGCAACCGAGCAAGTGGCTGTCCGGTTTGGTTCACGTAACTATCAGATTGCATCCGAGAGATAATGGGTTCGAACCCCATCTGTCCGCAGCTCTGAATATGGTTTAATGTGCTTTCTAACTTTTACACCAGGCAGTAAATTAAGGCCAACCCTTCCCTATCTCTTCGTCGCCTTAAAACCAATCTGTGTCGGTGCAATGTAACTGTCTGTGACATAAGCATCCAAAATAGTAAAACGGTAAATTACTCTTGTATAAGGCAGTATTCATTTAAAAATCTGATTTGATCTATCAGATAGCAGGTAGGAAAATTGGCTAATATAATTTTGTATATAGGTCACTTATGCATAGTCCGACTCCATGGCTAAATGGTCAGCGTACTGATCTTTGGTTCAGAGGGTACCGGGACCGATTCCCGACCGGGTCGGGGTTTTTAATCGCTTCTGATTAATACTTCTGCCTCGGAGTCCGGGTATTTGTGTCTGTCCCGACACTCTCCTCTTCATATTCAGACATACAACACAATACCTACCACCACAGAAATACACAATATTCATCACGTTCTTCCCTTTAAGATGGGCGTCGGTAAGGGTATCTACCCTTAAAACAAGGTCGGATCCACATATACGTGTGACGGAGCTCGCACCCGCGACCCGAACAGGTGTGGGAAAAGCGGTAGAAACAGAAGGTATCATTAATACTTACTGTATGTTACTTCCCAACCGGCTATAAGACATACAAGTCGAAATTCATATGAATTGTACAGTTGTATTTATATTTATTTATATTATATCAAAATTCATGGACCGAGATTGCTCCCAGATGGAACCTACAAACTTAAATCGAACTCTAAGCTGTATGGACAGTTAGAATCAGCCAGTACCAGCATGCGATGTAGGAGGCTTAAGTTCTACGGATACCTACAACGAATGGACAGCAACAGGCTTACATAGAAGATCTTCTCTTCGGTTAAAAGCTACAAGACTGGAAGCTTGTGGCTTAAAGAAGTACAGATGGACTTGGATTCGGCTAGGATTTCTGACATTGACATAGAAGATCGTTCCAAATTTTGTGCTATGGTACAGTCTTGGACTTCACCACCTAGAGTCCCTAGAAGTCGGACGCCCCTTTCACAGGAGAGAAATGAGAAATTATCAGCAGGGCTCATGATATATTGGGAACGAAGAACATCGAGGAAGAACAAGTCATCAGCGCTCCTTAGTGGGCTTAAATCAACAATGATATATCAACTAATTTGGTCTCGTTTTGTTTACTGGAATAAAAAATATAACTTCACCTCTTAGTGCTTATCACTATTTACGGAAAATCTAATAAAGATGTCAGTGTTTAGCAATTAGTAAATTTCTCAACTTCGAATAGTATATTGATCGGTAGGATTGGTGTAGATGTATTAGTATCCCTAGTAAGAAATAACAACACGTTTTATTCAGTGCTTAAGGAGAACCTCTGTGGCTCAGGTGTCAGCGCTCCAGCCCCTCACCACTGGCTTTCGTGGTTCAAATCCGGGTCATTCCACGTGAGATTTGTGCTGGACAGAGCGGAGTTGGGACAGGTTTTTTTCTCGGGGGACTCCGTTTTCCCTGTCATCTTTCATTCCAGCAACACTCTCCAATATCATTTCATTTCATTTGTCAGATTAATCATTGCCCCAGGGGAGTGCGACAGGCTTCAGCAGCCGGCACACTTCTTATCCTCGCCGCTGGAAAGGAGCTACATTCAGTCCATTCCTGACCAGCCCAAATGACTGGAAACAGGATTTGGATTTCCATTATAAATACTTAAGGAATATCATGTACTATGAAATGTACTTAGGTGTATAATTAAATTGATATTGCGGTTATTTAAACTCGAGTCAGCAAGAACCGTATTTTATCATCATCATCATCATCTGTTTACCCTCCAGGTTCTGTCTTTCCCTAGGACTTAGCGAGGGATCCCACCTTTACCGCCTCAAGGGCAGTGTCCTGGAGCTTCAGACTCTTGGTCGGGGATACAACTGGGGAGTATGACCAGTACCTCGCCCAGGCGGCCTCACCTGCTATGCTGAACAGGGGCCTTGTGGTGTGAGACTTTAACGTAACTGCCTGACGGGCAATCTTACTAGAAACCATTGTCTCAATTATTAATCATTTAAGAAAGGAAAGTCTGGAAATCCTTAAATTCGGCTTCCATGTGAGACCACATGTACCATCATAGTGATTCGTTATGGTCCAGCCCTCGTAACACGAACTCTGGAGTCTGGGTATAATTAAGGCCGTCCAATCGGTGTGTGCCACACAGTGGTTCTACGGCATGGACCCTTAATTGAATCGATGTGACCTGCGTCTATGTCATGGACCGACATCTAATCTTCTAAGTTACTTGAAAGTCATTGTGGATGATGAGCGCAAGGAAAGGATGCTACAATGGCATATGGCCCTAATCTAAGTCACTGAGGTTGATGAGCCCCAGACCATCCAAGTTTCTAGGCTGAAGGCTAAACACAATTAAGTTAGATCGGTTGATGACCAAAGTTCCACTTTACTATCCCCAGCACATTCACTGCTCAATCAATCAAATTTCAATAATTACAACAATAGCAATGCTCACAAACTTTGTAGCAGTAAAATCCATTTCCTTCGGATATGTCCCTTTAATCGTTACTTTATATTTTAATATTCCCCAAAAAACAAACTAAAATTTCCAGAATGCATCTCCAAGTTATTCGCTTGATTAAAGTTATTTCAAAATGCGGTTTCACTGAATTTAATAATTAAATAAATTTAAATGATTTAACGAAATGTTAAAGATCAGTAAATTTTATCTCCGCGGACTCTGGTTTCTTCAAAATTCCTACGCAGCTGTGATGTAAATTCAATATTGCGATGTTTATCTGGCTGGAAAAGGATTTGTTACATAATTCATGTCCAGCTATATATCTTGTCTCGTGATTTCACACTTTAAAATCTATTCTAGTCCTAACCGTTATTAACACTTGGATATCCTAATAATCTACGTACAAACCAAACAACCCGCCATATAATTACGATGCCATATCTCGTCATTACCATTTATGAATTTTGCACACCCCTCACAGACAAACCGATCATCACAGCCATCGCTCTATATTTTGGACAACCCTGAATTTGGTTACTCTGTTCCTTATACTCAGAGTTCGTGATTTCAAATGTTCATTACGTCCCCAATTACAGTATTTCACAATACTCAGATCATTACCGGCTATGAATTTCAACTAAATCCAGCATTTTAACGTTTTCCCTGGCCGAGAAATACAGTACACTCTCAATTCCACGCCTGTCCCGTTATATCAGTTGAGGCCTCTCACCCCCCAAGCTCGCTCGGCAGTTACATGAAACACCTGGTTTATTCACAGTTGACTGGCTTCTCAAAAATGCTCCCTTTAAACTCTGCCGACATAATTAAACAAATACGATATTCTAACCAACAAAATGCACAGATTATGCTTCAAGATGCCCACACTAATTATACGCGTCGCCAATTGATACCGCTATGGATTTCTATGAATTTCTTTCCATTCTCAACATTATAAAATATTCCTCGGGCTATCATGTCCCGGCTTCAATGACAGGACTCTAACCTGATTCGCACATCTCATCTCAACTCATATAAAACATTCCTCGGGCTCCCGTGTCCCGGCTTCAATGACAGGACTCTAACCTGATTCACAAATCTCATATCAACAAAACTAACCTCTGTTTCCCAGCTCCACAATTATCATCGACAAAGAACTGGAATAAAATCCTCACTAGAAATCTCGACGTCTAATATGGCACAATGCATTACTCATGAATAACTTCGCATAAATGAGATCGTATTTAATAACTTGGTTTTTACGAACAAAATGACTGAAACATTCTACTAGATCTTTTTATTGTCAGTCAGACACAGTTTAAAATGGGCATAGAAAAACGTTTCTCTCCGTGACCTAATTCATCACCCTAGGTTCTCACCCGACAGCGCGCTTCCACTCGATTGAAAATGAGTAACCATGGATTATTATTATTAACGTCAAATTGCAGACAGAAAAATTTACGTCGAATGAACATCTTAATTTGGCATCACAAAATATAGGCAGTACACTTCACACGGATGACGATCTACGTTGGACTTGATATCACTTCGGAACCCTATTCAATAACTTTTTACAACATTATACGGCACTCGTAAGACTTCAAAAATTTATCCAAGTGGTAAATGAAACAAATGACTCTTTTAGTCGTATTCTCACATTTACAAAACTTAGTAGGGATGACCACTGCGTCGTATATCCCCATTCAAATACACTTTTAGAGATCACGAGACAAGATATAAGAGGTAGTAAGATGGAAAGTCACCTACCTCATGTCGTCACGCCAGTGTTCGTCATAGGGCTCACCTGCGACCCTGGCATTTTATTTAGCCATTTTTACATTCATGGCTTTACAAACCATCTTTATATATCTTCAGGTTTCCTGGAATAAAGCATAAAAAAAAGAAAATACCCTTCACTTGTTTGCTGCGTGCACACGATGGACTATAATTATTTCCGCACACGAACTCTTAATCACATTAGAATTTATTCAATACTTTGACCGTCCTATCTGGTACAATTATTTCACTCAAGAAAACTATCTCCTCATGGAGTCAAGACCTAGCCGCAATGGCTAAAATCTGCAGTTGAACTCAGTCTACTTTCGTTGGTTTGATTTCGCAGAGCAGCTCAATAATTTTCCGTCCACTTTGTATCACAAATGCCGGAGAAGGAGACTTCGTCATGGCGTCCCTTCATATTTATAGCAGTTACCTCCTCTCTTCGGATATCTCCCTTTGCCGCCAAGAAAATTTCTATAAATTTTCTGACTTACCTAAACTGTAATTTCAAGAGTTTTGAAAGTGACTACATGCTTGCTACATTTCTGGTGGCAGTGTTCATGGACATTTAAAACTTTTACGGGTTCGATTTGTGAGATGATTGACCCCCTTTGATAGGCACTATATTTTTTTGACTTGGCTTGGGTCGCCATGTACACGCGCTTTGAAATAGTTCACAAAAATGACTTGAGATTCTTCCGCCGTTGACACGTGTGGCTGACGTCACGTACCCCAGAGCGTGGGACCGAAGGTAATCACCTCCTCGTCACGTGTCAAATCCATGCTATCAAGAATCCAACTTTTAAATGATTGTCGATTTATGCATAATGTTCTTAGGGCACAAAGGTCATGGGTTCAGTATGTATGTATAATTAATGCAGCAATCATACAATACGTGTCAAGGTAGTAAAGGTGCCAGAATACGGACAAAATGGCATTTTAACCGCAAGCCTACGAACATGACTGTTTAAGGCAAGCTGTGAGTGCAAAAAAACAGAGTTTTATGCATTGTTACTAACACGTCAGTTAGTGTGCTACAGCAAGTGGTGAAGATTACTGTTTTAAGAGGAATTGACACTGGGCAACCAATCTCTATTGCCGGCTCCGTGGTGTAGAGGTAGAGTGCCTGCCTCGTAGTCGGACGCCTTCCGGTTCGATTCCCGGCCAGGTCAGGGTTTTCTTAACCTGGAACTGAGGGCTGTTTCGGGATCTACTCAGACTACGAGATTAGAATTAAGGAGCTATCTGACTGTGCGATAGAGGCTCCGGTCTAGAAAGCCAAGGATAACGACCGAGAGGATACGTCGTGCTGACCACATGTCATCTCGTATTCTGCAGGCCTTCGGGCAGAGCAGCGGTCGCTTAGTAGACCAAGGCCCTTCAAAGCTAGTAGTGCCAACAGAAGAGAAAAGACTGAGAGGTCCAACACTTTGAAAAATGAAAGAACCGGCAAAAAAGAATCAAAGGCAATGAAAGGCGTGCAAATGAATGACTGTACAGTCCTCGGAAACTTAATACCGTCGGAGTCAGGAAAGAAGAATAAACCAAGGGAGTTCGAATAGGAAAGATGGAAACGAAGAGCCTGACATAAGTAAGTGGAAACAATGCCACGCTCAGCTAGGGGAACGTGTTGACCAACTCATGCTCCAAATTTTGGAATCCATGTTCCAACTTTCAGTTGCCTCTTACGACAGGCAGGGGATACCATGGATGCTAATTATGCCGCTCTGACCCACAGGGGATATATGATTAAGTACTATTTTGTGATGCATATGTGTATTAAATAACTTAAATCAAACCATTCTTATTATTTTAGTGTGCTGGAAACAATGAAAGTTTGAAAACCGATTCTCCAGAAGGGTGAATATCCCAGCTGGATACATCAGGTATACTCTCGTTGAGGAATTAGAAGTATAGCCTATGAGATGCATTATTTAAATCACAGTTCATTTATTTTTACTGTGAGTGAAGCTATGTTTCAACTTTCATCTCATATCCTTCCCACCAGTATGTTACCAAGTTGCATATTTACATGAAAAATGTTTGTATGGCTCAGTTTAATGGGTTACCATTGAAACAATATGATTGTCTTATGACTGTGTTAACTGCGAAGGTTGTAATTATTAACGTTGTGAAGAAAAATATGAGTCAATCATATCAGCCACAAAAGGAGCGTGGACGTTAGTCTACGTCCTTCTCTTTCCCACAGAGCAGGTTCAAGCCTCGCTAAACTTGGTGGCATTCCGAGGTGTTTGTATCTGATAACTCCGTTGGCTTCCAGTAGATGTATTCCTGCTGGGTAAAGTAATATGTTCCGGGGTCTATTAAAATCAATAGCAATTGGGAGGGTGTTAAACACTTTGTTGTTATAACTGTTATTATCAATATGCTTACGCCAGTTCCGTGGCTGTGTGACCACTGTCTTGGTATTGGGATTTGTCGAGGATTTGAATGTTAAAACCGATAAATTTATTTCGTGTGGGGACTGGGTATTTTGGCTGTTCCCGCCATCCCTACGATACAAACACCATACACAACACTGTTCTACACCATACTAACATCGCGTTTCCCATACACATCAGATGTTGCCCACCCTCGGTTGGAAGATTTAAATTACAAGTGCTGCTCCAAGATTGTATGCTAAGTCAAAAGGTTCTCCAAAAACGAGTTAGAGTTAGAAATTGCTGTGTAAATAAGTAGAAATTGACGGAACTTACTTGTAAATTGATCTAGCTAAGTCAGCTAAGGATAACATGATGGCAAGCATAATTGGCACTCATACAAAATTTAGTGAAAAATGCAAGGGTATGTATAGGTTCTCTAAGACAGAAACAGGTTCCAAGATGGACATTCCAGGAATCATTAATGAACAAGGAGAGTGTGTATGTGCCCGTGCTTCGCTATGGAATTCTATATTCTATACAGAATTCTAGGTTAGATAGTGTACACGTTGTGAAAAAGACTGTATTAGATTTCATAGCTCTTAACGTTATCCTAGACACGCGACGGAGAAATCTGATATGACGACTGCGTTAGGGAATTTTCATTGTAATGGTAGGCCCGCTTGCCTACCGTCAATCACAATCAGTTTGGGGAACTGCATTGTAATGGCAGACACTCACTCTCCACCTGCCTTTTTACATCCTCAGAAAGACTATCTTAGTAGTTTTCCCAACTCGAATGAACATAGGTCATTACAATGACCTCAGTAGGAATTGCGCGAGTAAAAGCAATGATTTCACATGAAATACGAGATCAAATGTAAAACCACACATTTTCTCACCGTTAACGAGCAGTACTACGCTGCCGATCTAACAGTCCAAAGTTCTAGAGCTGGAATGACCAGACAGACGTGATCCGTGAACACTCTTAGCCTTTCTTCGGGGGGGGGGGGGGGGGGGTCGAATAGTGGAGAGTCACAGGGCAAACACTATGCCCTTTTTACTAATCTGTTTCCTAGGAGTACCCGATGAGTCGGAAAATCTCAATTCATTACACTGGCGGCGGAAAAATCTATCTGACTTGGAGGCAATTTTTTCCTCCAAGCCAGAGGAGAAACCCCCTCTTCACTGCTAGTTTTGAATAAAATGAATGTAGAATTGAATAAAAGTTAACGACTCTTTTCAGGGTTGAATTTTGAGTTATTTAGTGAATTGTGGTGCTATAATTTGGAGTATGCCTAAATTGTAATTCTGGACCAAGTCATACTACTCACACAACAACGCTACTACTACTGCTACTACTACTACTACTACTACTAAGTGAGCCTCTGCCTTAAGAGTGCACACTGCTCATTCAAAACAGCGTGTCAGAGTAGGGATCGAATAGCTGTAATACTATGATGAACCAGTGAGTTACGTACCAGCAGTACGGTATCAGAAAATGTAAGGACGAGAGAAATGACATACTAAAGAGGAAAGTTTTCTAACTCCCCAACTATTTCCTGCCATTATTCAGTCAGGCTGTTATACTCTGTACGCATCTATCGGAGTTGAGCGGCAGCATAAGAGACAAAGAAAATCACCACAAACAATGGCCAATGTAATGTTATTGTTAATCAATGTTAGGCCTATGCGCTTTCAATATTGTAGGCCTTCACATTTAGTATTCTTCCGACTCGAAAATACCACTCTTATCATAGTCGGTACGGTAAAATTGAATAAAACATAAATGGTCGGAAAGTGTATTCTCTATAACTTTTGTTGTGTAGCACTTTTCGATAGGACCAATAACATAGGTATTTAAAAATTAAATTTTAGGCACCTTCCCCTAAACTACAATTTCATGCAGGGCGAATCAAATTGTTTATAACTTAGACTGTATTTTCTTATTCCCCGACTCTGTATACCGACTCATATTAAGTTCTGTTAACCCATTTTCGCGTGCCTCGGTGTTGATATGCACTTGGGAACAAAAATACAGATTCATGAATATCCGTGTTATCAAAGCCGGCACGGTAACAATGTATGATATAAATGATCGGAAATGTAATTCTGTACAACTTTAATTATATAGTATCTATCGATAGGACCACTAATAATATAAATTTGAGAGTTACATTTTAGGCCTTTCCCTAAACTACCATTTTACTCAGCGTAAGTAAAACGATTTATATCCTAGATTGTATTGGCTCATCCCGCGACTTCACATACCGATTTTCATTAAATTCTCTTCAGCCGTTTTCTCGTGATGAGTGTACAGACAGACAGACAGACAGACAGACAGACAGACAGACAGACAGACAGACAGACAGACAGACAGACAGACAGACAGACAGACAGACAGACAGACAGACAGACAGACAGACAGACAGACAGACAGACAGACAGACAGACAGACAGACAGACAGACAGACAGACAGACACAAATTACGGAAAAGAGAAAAGTGCATTTCCTTGTTACTATAGACATGATCGATAAAGAAATACCATTCTTTTCAAATTCTGAGCAATGTACAGACAAAACTATTTTATATATATAGATTGTTGGTTACAAAGATCAATGTTCAGATAGAGGAGGTGACTAATACTAAAGAAGTATTAAAATTTACCTATGATAAAAACGACATTTACAATAAGATGCAAAAGTTAAAAACGAGTAAAGCGGCTGGAATTGATAAGATGTCTGGGGATATACTACAAACATTGGTTTGGGATATAGAACTATATCTGAAATATTTATCTAATTATTGTTTCCATTAAGGAGAAATACCAAATGAATTGAGAGTTACTATAGTAACCCTTTGTATAAAGGAAAGGGTGACAGACATAAAGCTGAAAATTGCAGGCCAGTCAGTTTGACATGCATTGTGTGTAAGCTTTGGGAGGGCATTCTTTCTGATTATATTAGATATGATTGCAAAATTAACTTGGATCTGAGGGCTGGTTCCAGGTCCACTTAGCCTAAGTGATTACAATTTAGGAGCCAAGAGGTTTCGTCGTGCCGACCACACGACACCTCGTAATCTGCAGGCCTTCGGGTTGAGCAGTGGTCGCTTGGTAGGTCATGATCCTTCGGGGCTGTGGCGCCGTGGGGTTTGATTTGATGGGGTGAATGTTCATTATGGGGATCATTTTAAGTATCCAGGTGTTAATATTAGGAAAGTTCTTCATTGGGCTAATCACATAATTGGAATTGTAAATAAACGGTACAGATCTCTGCACATGGGTGTGAGAGTGTTTAGGGGTTGTAGGAATGTTGTATAAGAGAGGACATATAAGTCTCTGGTAACACCCCAAATAGAGTATATTCCAGAATATGGGACCCTCATCAGGATTACGTGATTCAAGAACTGGAAAAAATCCAAAGAAAAGCAGCTCAGTTTGTTCGGGGAGATTTACGACAAACGTGTAGCATTACAGAAAGTTGCAAAGTTTGGTTTGAGAAGACTAATCAAGTGGTATGTTGCGAGCTGTCAGTAGATAGATGGCATGGAATGACATTAGTAGACGAATAAGTTTGAATGGTGTCTTTAAAAGTAGACAACATCACAATATGAAGATAAAATCTGGAATGCAAGAGGACAAATTGGGGCAAATATTCATTTATAGGAAGTGAAGTTGTGGATTGAAATAACCTACAAACGGAAATGTTCATTTATTGTCCAATTTCTTTGAAATCATTCAAGGAAAGGGTAGGAATCAACAGACAGGTAGTCTGATGTTTTCTTGCAATTATCCCTCTCGATTCTATCAAAAATGTTAGAGCACTGACAGCTTTACATAAAATTTAAATGAACTTCCCTTTGGAAGTTTTCTAAGTTAAGTCAACCCATTTCATGTCCTTCCTCTTTTGAATGTCATAATGCCGATTATTTCAGTATATAATTAAACACAATTACAAAGGACTTGCTGAGCTCCGTAAAAGTGTACCAATAGACCAATGGACAGACAGACGGAAATTTAACCCATGGTCTCTAGGTTGATATTCAAAGTGGTGTGTTCTATAGAGCACTAGAGGTATTGCTAGAATAAATACAAATATCTTCTGTTCTATGCACCGAACGTGAATTTAATTTTTCTAGAAATAAATATAAACGACCATATTAAAACAGCCGCATGTTGGAGCAGCTGTACTTTTTGTTACGTGATACGAATGACATTGGAGGTAATGCGACACGCATCAAAACCTAGGATATAACGTATAATGTCACAGATTACCAGACAGCGTCTCTACACATGAGTTCACTAATGACTGAACAAGAACTAGAATATCATATCCGTTAGGTACATACATTTCAAACATAATGATGTCCCAAGGGGAATGAGGTAGGAATAGTGTAACACACGTTATCAGAATGTAGAGATTATTGATGTATAATGAAGTGTAATCCGTTCACAACATCAAATCTTATAGTGTACTCTAGTTTATTCTGTAGGAGCTTCTGACAATGTGAGCTTAATGTTGTAATACACCTACTGAAACACACTGGGTTTGACTATAAAGGTATCTTCACAATGAAGAACCTGTCTTCAAAACAGACAGCTGCCGTACAAATTGGGGACCCCTTTACTTTACTGATGAGACAAATTCAGGCCAGAAGGTTGTATTTTGTCTCCAATGCACTCTGAAGCAATTCTCTAAATCACCCTTGATTAAGCTGATTATGAAATCAAAATAAAAGAGAAACGATCAAACGCCACCTGCTATGTATACGACACGGTGAGACTTATTGAGGACTTAGAAGAACTTATATTCCATTTGAACGAGGTTCAGTGAAGTAATTACATATTTAGGCCTAAAACTTAACATTTTTATCAGCAATCAGAATATAAAGAACGTTTCTATGTCCCTGGACGGAAACATAATTGAAATACATAATACATAATGGGATCCGGATGGAGAATCAATGTTGAAAAAGGTGTATTTAAGTTGCGTACGACCCCGACTTCAAGTTCCAAATACGTTTCACATGTTGTCGGATCAGCCTAAAGGTGTGGTGATATAACTTTGAAGTTCTTCAGTCTGTCGAAACACAAAATACAGCACTTAGAACACTATAACATACAAGAAAAAACACATTTATTAATAAATTAACGGCATGTTTCCTTCTACAAGAACATTTTCAGATTCTATCAAGTCACTTCCAACCATGTTATAACTTGTCAATGATTGTGAAATGATGATATTATGAACAAGCGAGACTAATTATATGAATGTAGAAGTCGGTTCCTGACACTTTAGTAACTTCGAGAAAGTTTTCTGCACCTATCTTAAACAAGCTTTACGACCGTAATCTACAGGGACAACAGCTGAACTGAACCCAGGTATCTTGCTTCGACTGTGCGTTGCCGACACTAACTTGTCTTTAGGGGAGAATGAAGAAGGCGGAAGGCGATCAAGTCAGTTCAGAGGACAGAGTGGAAGTGCTATGTGGCCAAATTACTCGTTCTCTACACGGATTTATGAGAAAGGATTAAAGTGGTAAAATAAAGGTGCCCGCAAGTATTTTTGGGTCTTACAACACACTCTTGTAGACAATACTTACGAACTTCCCATCGGGTGAATAATTATATTATCCATCCGAGAGGGAGTTCGCACAGGGAGGATTAAAGAAGAACCCTTTCACAAGTAAGTGACACCAAAGACGGACTCAGCTTGGTGCCCGTGGTCGTCATAACACGTCTCACAATGAAATATTTTGAGATTTGACTATTAATTACAACGGGGGTCTCTAAAGAATATAATACTAAAAATAACTTACTGAGAGACTGAAATCTCAGACAACGCAAAATGAAATGTGAAATTTATACCTACAACATAAATATGAATACCATACCTACACAATATTAAAAAGATACAAAGACGGTATGTACGGTATATGACTAAGGTACTGGCTCAAAATGAAATGTGAATTATAAACCCACTAAATACAGGGTAGTTCAAAAATGTACTCACTGTTTGTTATTCAATAATTTCGAAAGAAAAGGACTTACACTTACTAATCTTACGCGTAAGTATAATGTAATGTTTACGTTTGTCACGGGTAGGTGACACTGGCGATTCGCCGCGCATGCGTGAGTGATGGTGACCAGAACAACGGACGACAATCGAGTTGCGACAATGGCCGCAGTTAGGTTGTCACTTGCTGAACGCAAGGTGGTGTTGAAGTGGTACTGGTGGTATGAAAACTTTCAGGAGGTACAAAGGCGGGGGGAGGAGAAGTTTGGAACATCTCCATCAACACGTCGTACAATTACCCGTATTCGTGATAAGTTCGGAGCTGACGGAACGGTGCATGACGTGCACATGACAAGATTACGAATAGGTACATCCCAGCGTCCAGTGCTGCGGTGTTCAACATACCGGGACCCGCGCGAAAGTGGGGTGAGCCGTTTGAGGGCGAGACACATTCTTAAGGATGTAAAGTTGAAAGTGTACGTTCCACGACTGCTACACGCGATGAACGAAAACGATCTGAATCCAAGGATTGAATACTGCGATTGGCTTAAGCGCATGGCTCGCGAGGATGATAATTTTGCTGGGAAATTTGTGTGGTCTAACGGGGCGCAATTCAAACTTAACGGTACAGTAAAAGGTGACAATTGTGTCACCTGCGCCACTGTAAATCCTCACGTGCATGTGGACAAAGCAATTAATCGAAAGGGGTTTACTGTTTGATGCAGCCTGTCATCGCATGGTTTGATTGATCCCTTCTTCTTTGAGGGTACCGGAACTGGTCACGCGTACCTTGATATGCTTGTGACAAGGATTTCGCCTGCCATCCAATTGATTTATGGCAAAGACATGTTTTATTTCCAACATGATAAGCCCCGCCTCACTACCATCCAGATGTCACCTTATACTTGATGCTGTACTTGGACGATACTAGCAGGACGGTGGGTAGGTGGCAGAGGTGCGGCTGCTGAGCACCCACCTCCATCACCTGATTTGACACCAATGGACTTATACCTGTGGAGGACCGTCAATAATGTCGTAAGAAACCACGTACAATCAAAGAGTTACGTGATAAAATCGTAGCGTCATGTGTTGCCATTACGCTAAAGACACTGGCAGCTGTAGTTCGGTCTACACTTGAGCGACATCAGCGTTGTATAGAAGTTGTTGCTGATCATTTTCAACATACTATGACATATGTACTTCAGTGCCAATAAATGCACCTGCAAGTTAAATGTGTGAGAATATCTAGAGTATCAAACAGTGAGTACAATTTCGACTACCCTGTATGAGTCCTAAACTTACACAATATTAAAAGGATAGATAATAGAATAAACAATACTACAATACGATGACGATGATAATGAAAATTTCGAAATAATTAACTACAGCCCACAGCAGTTCTCATATATGGATGAGCACGCTTAGCACTCTGAACAATATAACTGTAGCCTGCTTTCCGCAGAATGGCTTGCTCATTCTGCAGCTGTCTGTCAAAAATGAACTACGACTTTACACGAACGATGAGGAATACGCTTCACGTGACCCCTACTTACACGCAAAATGAGCAGCCAGTTCATTAGTGAAGGTGAACACAGCCAAAGGAAAAACGGATTTTTTTCGAATAAAATGCATATGATGTTTGTTGAAGAAAATCCCACAAGGTGCATTTTAATAGGGTGTATGGTTACCCCTAATGGACACACATGCTTCGCAGCGGCGTGGCATGCTACCAGATGGTCCAAAAGCTCGTGTGGCAGCCGATTCCATTCCTCCGAAAGGACAATGCGAAGGTCTTGGAGGGTCCTTGGTGGAGGCTGACGGGATGCAATTCGCCTCCCCAATGCATCCCAGGCATGATCTATAGGATTCAGTTCCGCTGGCCAGTCCATGCGATGAATGTCTTCCCCAGCCAGAAATTCATCGACCAGAGCAAACTTGTGCGGCCGGGAATTATCGTCCATTAAGAGGAAGTTTGAACCAACCGCACTTCTGAATAGTCGAACATGTGGTCTCAGTACCTCATCCCCGTACTCCGAGCGTTAACAGTGTTCCTCGGACCGGCCATGAAGATGTGCAGGTCCGTACGGCCATTCAACATGATGCCGCCCCACACCACCACCATACTGGTCCCGTTCCATGATGTTCCTATGGTTGTATCGGCTACCCGGTTCTCTCCAGATTAATGTGCGATGGGAATCGTTCTGAAAACTGGAGCGGGATTTATCTGTGAAGAGCACATGCCTCCATTCATTCATGGTCCATTTTCGATGTTGACGGCTCCACAGTAAACGGACCCGTCTCTGTGCTGGAGTGAGCGGGACGCACACCGCCGGACGTCGGGCAAACAGCCCTGCTGTTCTGAGCCTCTAGTACACAGTTTGTCGGGAAACGGTAACCCCTGAGACGGCTGCAAGCTCTGCAGACAATTGTCTTGCAGGCGCAGTCCGATTTCGTCGGGCGGTTAAGGCCAGATGTCGGTCCTGCTGTGAGGTGGTTATCCCTAGTCGACCTGGTACTGACCTACGACTAACATCTCCTGTGTCTCGAAATCGTCTCCAAAGCCTGGAAATGACACATTGTGGCACATTCAAGGATACGTTAACTTCGGTCTGTGTCTGGTCAGCTTCCAGGCAGCCGAGTATTCTGCCCTGAAAAACGGGGTCCAAATGACGTCGTTGTGCCATTATGTTGTCACGTTCACCACGAGCCTACACTCCGCACACTATAAAAGGGCAAACACGACTGAGGGTATAGGGGGTGCTGGCACTGGCTGTATTTACCTGGCCGTTATGCCGCTAGTCAAAGCAGGGTTACACTCCTTTCCTATACAGAGCGAACACGTAAGGTTGGTAGGTGCATATGTTGTGAGATTTGTGGTCTATTTCCTGATTCCCTGCTTACTCGTAACTTACGCTTAACTTTTGGCACTAGTGTATATCAGCATAAAAAGTACTCGTAGTGTGACTCAGGATTTCAAACTATATGCTTTCCAAATTTTAAATAAATCGCTCCAGTAGTTCTGGAGTTTGTCCGGAACAAACCAAGAAACAAACAAACAAACAAACAAACAAACAAACAAACAAACAAACAAGCCGACGGACAACCTCTCACCCTTTGGTATAAATCCGTAGAAAGTGCGGTTACTCTAACTAGTTTCTATTAATAGTATAGGTAATTTGTCCCACTTGCTCATAATAACATCAATTCACAATCATTAACAAATTTACTCATAATTGTGCATACATACGCAAGGTTAAAGGTGATTTGAAAGAATCTGGGGATTATCTTCCTTCAGTCAGTTATCAGTCATCAAGGATCTTCTTTAACGGCTATCATCCAGGTTTCAGATTCCCCACCTAGCTTTTTTTCTGGAAAGTTTCCAAAGAACTTGGACATTTATCGAACATTTCCAATCCCTTACTCCTAGTCCTATACTTTTAAAAGCTCTGCTCAAGTTTCTTCGTCTACAAACGTCATTCCACGCCAACTCTCCGCTGACAGCTTGAAACATACTTCTTAGTCGAGCAACTCGTCTACTTACTCCCAAGTCTTCCCAGCCCGAAGTAAGCAACATTTTCGTAACAATACTCCTTTGTCGGAAATCACCCAGAAAAAATCTTGGTGTTTTCTTTGAATTGTTTCCAGTTCTCGTATGAAATACTCTTGGTATGGATCCCACACGCTCGAATCATACTCTAATTGGGGTCTTACCAGAGACTTATACACCCTCTCGTTTACATCCTTATTACATCCTCTAAATACTCTCATAACCATGTGAATAGCTCTGCAACCTTTCTTAACAATCTCGTTAATATGCTTACCACAACGAAGATTATCCCTAGGTACTTACAGTGTTCTCCAAGAAGTAGTTTGATCCCATCAACACAGCAATTAAAATTGAGAGGACTTTTCCTCTTGGTTAAACTTACAACTTGACTTTTCATTCCATTTACCGTCATACCATTATCCGCTTCCATCACACAACATTATTCAGGTCCTTCTGTATTCGATCACATTCCTGTAACTCATTTCCTACTCTATACAGTATGACATCATCCGCAAATAGCCTTGTCTGTGATTGCTGTTCTTTACTCGTATCATTTATGTATTGAACCTGCTATCTCACGAATGCAAGCAGATAGCTACTTGAGCCAAACCGTGCTGCCACTTGCTCGGTTATATTATTTTGTCGACACAGAGAAAGAATGGCTTTCATCTTAACAAAAAAACAAAAAAAAACAGAAATTGAAGGCTGGGCACTGAGGGCTTTTGCAATGAACCGATTGCAGGCTTTCGAAATATTTGTATACCATAGAATGTTGATAATCCCGCCGAGTCAAGTTTTACACCTAGGCATCTTTCTCTTTCCGCCTATGTGGTTTAGTTTTGACCCTTAATACCACCTTACCAACACAAAATCTGCCTGGTAGCATGTCCGACATGGAAACACTTCCCAATCCTCCTTGCTAGAACTAATAGCATGTCGGAGGCGATGGAGATTTGAACTGATCCCCAAGCGGGGAGTGCATCTCCCACGCCACCCCTCCGCCCCCAACGCGCCGGAAAAATTATCGCACGAACAGTTCGTGTCACCAACGAGGAGGCATTGCGTCGCACCGGGAAAACCCGCGGTCTAACCCTCCAAAAATGCAAGATAGGAGCATATTTCAGTCCCGTCTTCCGTAATAACAAATACAGTCTGATAAAACTATTTATAAAAGATAGGAAAGGAAGCGTAGATATTTATTTATTTATTTATTTATTTATTTATTTATTTATTTATTTATTTATTTATTTATTTATTTATTTATTTATTTATTTATTTATTTATCGTGTCAGACGCGAGAAACATTACATTAAGTAGAGAAGAGCACATACTATAAATACATAAAAACTTTGGAAAAGGAAAGAAAAAAAACAAAAACTGTATTGTTTGGTCGCAGGATTGAACTATAAAAGACCAACAGCTGGCTACTTCATGAGCATTTTGGTGTTGCCTTGAGCAGGTCTTCCACTGTGCAACGGGTTGAGCATGCACCACGTTCAATTAGTGTTCTGTGTATGCTCTTCTCTACATTTACACAAACTGGAATATGCACTGAAGCTGCACTTCTGCAGGTTTGACCTACATCTCGTAACACCTAAACGCACTGTGTTGAGTGACTTCTAAGTCTCCCAATTTGCTGTGTGACCAGGAGGCAAATGCCCGTTTGGCATCATCCAAATTTAGATGCTGGCTTCTTGCTTGCCACTTTTAAATTCTTATTTGCCTCGATGTACCTTGAAGTGCCTCAGTAGATCATAAGAAGCTTATTGTTGATCTAAAACGTTGGCAAACCGGCTGATGACCAAACAGAGGATGGGCCAGAGATGCCGTTGCCTTGAAATTATCTTTCCTGGCAACTGCTTGTCGACGGATGTCGGTAGGTGCAATACCGACAGGAAAGTAGAGCATTTCCAGAGGTGCAGTTCGCAGACAGTCTGTCATAATTCGGTATGTCTCGTTTAGTGCCACAATCACGGATCTGGTATGGTAGGACTTATACAGCATAGATATGGCTGAAATAGATTTTCCTGCGCATGGAGTCTCCAACACAGTTTTGACATACACTATACGGTAACACATACTGTATGAGTGCCATAGGTATAATATTCCATGACGATCGCCAACTTTCTGTGATGAGAAGGCACCAGGAGAAGAGCGTAGCGTAGGAAGAAATCTCATTTTACTTGAGAACATCGTACTATAAACAAATCATATTAGCAACACTATTTAAAAAATGCTAATTTAATAACAGTGGGTTTTGTAGATAAGTGAATCTCAGTTCTGATTAATTTTTAACAACATGTTGAGAATATATACCTACTTCATATCACACTCACCTTACATGTCTAAACACACACACACGAAATAGTGTGTCAAAAATTCTTACGAAGAAATTCTGCTAAAAGTGATTTTGTCTAAAACTGATTCAAATATATTTTCCAGCGCTGAATTCACATTCAAAATTAGGTACCTTAAATTAGAGACGCATATTCCTATACCATATATGAAGGTGAAGAATAAAGTTTTCTGTTCATTTTCTCAGCATCTTCGCTAGGTCTACTGTAGTCTGGCACTGTTTTCATTTGTTTGAGGTTCCTAATTTAGTTTGAACGCTTTCCAATTAAAGGGCCAAATGTTATGAAATCACATCACATCACATCACATCACATCACATCACATCACATCACATCACATCACATCACATCACATCACATCACATCACATCACATCACATCACATCACATCACATCACATCACATCACATCACATCACACACTGACTGAGCAAATGTCATGGGATAGCGGAGCACTGATGCGCAGGTGTGTTGTCTGCGCACCACACGCCCCCTGTGCTAGCGGCAGTTGTATAGGAGACCTTATGAGCAGTGGCTGTGCATGTGACAGGTGTAACATGGAACGTCGTCGTGACCTGACACCGTTCGAACGGGATATGGTGGTCGGTGCCCGATGGATGAGAAGTGCGATTTCGGAAGTGGTGCGGGAATTCAGCTCCACACGATCAATCGTGTCCAGAATGTATCGTGAATGGTTGAATGCGGGTGTCACCGTCCACAACAGACGAACGACCGCCCGTCCAGCCATCCTCGATGACCGTGACCAGCGACATCTGAGACGGATTGTCAATAGTGACAGACTGGCAACCGTGCAACAGAACACGGCTCAATTCAACACAGGCCGTGCTAGACACGTCTCCCAGTGGACAATCCGTAGGAACATGGGTTCTATGGGGTATGGGAGCCGGCGTCGCACACGGGTGCCACTGTTAACACAACGACGTGCATTTGTCGCCAGTCACCAGCGATGGACACTGGAACAATGGCGTAACGTGATATGGTCCGACGAATCACGATTTCATCTGCACCATGACGATGGGAAGCATCATGTATGGCGCAGACCACATGAAGCGATGGATCCCTCCTGCCTCGAAGGTGTGGTCCAGGGCGCTGGTGTCTCTGTTGTGATCTGGGGTGCATTTTCCTTGTATGGAATGGGCCCTCTAGTTGTTCTGGAAGAGACTTTGTATGGTACGCGGGGTATGTTGAGCTGCTCGGAGACCATCTCCACCCATTTTTGGTCTTCCAGCGCCCAGACGGTTCTGCGGTGTTTCAAGAAAACGCGTCGCCATATCGTTCCCACGTCGCCCGGGAATGATTCCAGGAACATGCAGCGGAGGTCCAACGACTGCCACGGCCACCCAGGAGCCCCGATATGAACCCTATCGAGCATATCTGGAATGTCCTGGAACGCAGGCTCCGTGCCATGGATCTTGCACCCACAAACAGACCAACATTGATGGCCGCTCTGCAAACGATTTGGTGTCAGCTGCGTCCAGAGGACTACCAGGGACTTGTCGACTCACTTCCACGGTGTCTCACTGCAGTTCGCAGGGCCAGACGAGGGCCCACACGCTATTAGTTGACTACCCCATGACATTTGCTAAGTTAGTGTATTTTGGCTGTGCAATTAGGGGCGCGAAGCTATGTGCTTATATTCGAGGGTTACAGGGTTTGAAACCCACTGTCGGTAGCCCTGAAGATGGTTTTCCGTGGTTTCCAATTTTCACACCAGACAAATGCTGGGGCTGTACCTTAATAAAGGCCAAAGCCACTTCCTTCCCCTCCAAACTATTTTCTAACCCATCGTCGCCATAAGACCTATCTAGGTCGATGCGACTTAAAGCAAATTGCAAATAATCATGTCATATCCATAACATATCACATACCGTATCGAATCATATCATATATCGTATCACATAACATCACACATCATCATATCAAATGGCATTAAATGAAATGAAATGAAATTAAATAGAATGGAATAGAATCAAATAGACTTCTTGTCCTTGTCCTAGACACAAATAGCTTCTGTATGTTTTTTCTTAGTACCCTGTACTTCATTACAAATTATATAGCGGCAGTTATTGATGCCTCTCAGTGAAACGAGGTAGATCGCACAATGGAAATTTTAAGAAGAAGCTAATTCCTTGTATAAGGGCGTGCTTGTGTGAGGTAGGGTGTAGGTAGTATAAAAAGTTAAATAGCTCTAGTCTAGAATTATTGGTAGTGACTGTATCCTTTTGAACGGGAACACAAAAGACCCCAAGGTTAAACTAATTACCGAAGGCGTGAAACTTAACATGTAAGGATATTCACTTGATCAATATAATCAGCATATTGAAAGTTTCAGCACCAGAATATGTGCCACGCTGGCAATATGCACGCGAATTATCGCTTCATTTCATTTGTACAAAGGAAATAACAAGAACTCGCAAGGGTAAATCCATAAAGGAAAGTTTAAAATATAATAGAAAGCGACGAGGGCTGTTTGAAGTAATTCTCCAATTAACGTAATACGCTTCAAAATATCATACTGAAGTGCGGTATTGCACGAATCTAATTACTTTCCCTGGAATACAGTGCCACATTAACTTGAGTAAAATTATCAAATAATTTAACATACATAGGGTCTTTACTTTGTCCAACATTATTCCAATTGAGATATACCAGTGGCACACAGTGCCTGCTATCCTTTCTGACCTAACCGATAATGTTCTTACAACCTCGGATATCGTGATAGTCTAATAGCTCAGTAATGTTTTCCCATCAAGGTGACCATGGTTCGAATAACAAGTAGGATTTTGGAATTTTCTATTTATAGCTTGGCGCCGCCCTTGTAAGGCAGACCCCCCACCAAAGGTGGGCAGCATCTGCCTGTAAGGGAAACTGCGTGTTTTGTAGTATAAGGGGGTGTTGTGTGGTGTGCGAGTCGCATCCCCGAGCCAGGTTAAAATCTATGACCCGACCGAGAATCGAACACCGGGGCCTCTGAACTGAAGGTGACTACGCTGAATATTCAGCCAAGGAGCCAGACATTTCGGAATCCATGTAAGACTGGAGGTACGTGGCTGAGATCACTAGGGGAGTCTAGGCAACTGTAACTGCAATATACATTATTACTGTGGCTTTACCCAACTGTATGGAGAAGATCTGTTTATGAACTCTAAATGTGTTGCACGCTGATGGTACGGTATGCAGTTGGCAATGTATCCAACATTTCTCTTGACAATTTATCCCAATCCTTCACTCCTCGTCCTGTAAATGAACATTTTCCCAATTTGTACTCTTGAATTTCAAATTTGTCTTCATATTATGATGTTCCTACTTTTAAAAGCACCACTCAAACTTATTCCTCTACTAATGTCATTTCATGCCATCTTTCCACTGACAGCTCGAAACATACCATTTAATACAGCATCTCTTTTCTCAATGTTAAAATTTCAATCTATAAAGGTAGAATTCCATCTTCTTTCTTCTTTCTTCTTTCTTCTTGCTTGAAACAACAATTACTACAAGCGCCCCATAAACAGAATTCGTGCTTTTGCTATTAGAAAGACTGACTGAATGGCTAAGTAGTAGACTAGCGCCATCTGTTATTTAATACGGAAAAGTGAAATTGACGCACAAGCTCCATTTCAGCAGCCGATACGATATTATTATTATTATTATTATTATTATTATTATTATTATTATTATTATTATTAATATTATTATTATTATTATGCTATTGGTTTTACGATGAACCGACTTAGACTGGTCTTGTGGCAGCGATGGAATAGGAAAGGGCTCATTAAGGCACATCATCCTCAATATTTGCCTGGTGTGAAAGTGAGAAACCGCTGGAAATCATTCTCATGGTTACCGACTGCGTAGTTCAAACCCAACATCTCTCAAATGCTCAGCTGGAATATGGGGGAGGGGGGCTCGTTAATTAAGGGGTAGAATATTATGCTGGCACTGTGTTTAGTGGTAGCGTGCCTGCGTTTTGACCGGAGGGTACGGGTTCGATTTCCGGCCAGGTCGGGGACTTTTACCTGGATCTGAGGGCTGGTTTGAGGTTCACTCAGCCTACGTAATTACAGTTGAGGAGCTATGTGACATTGAAGTTGCAGTCGCAGTCTAGAAAGCCAAGAATAACGGCCGAGAGGATTCGACATGCTGACCACAAGACACCTCGTAATATCGAGGCCCTCAGGCTGAGCAGTGGTCGCTGGGTAGACCTTGCCCTTCGGGTCTGTTGTGCCGTGGGATTTGCTTTATATCATTTTGTTTTATACTATGTTATGCAAGACTCCGTCTGGTGTATAAGATGTGAAACAACAGAAAGTAACTTCAGGAATGCTGACTGTGGGATTCGAATCTACCATCTCCAAATTGCGAGCTTCCAGTTACACACCCGTGGTACACAGTGACCTACGTCAGTATTACCATTCTTATTGATAGTCCTGTTATCTGATAGTAAATCTGAGTCATTGTTGTTTCATTTCGTTATGAACCCCTAAGAAAAGGCTTCACTGTCTTACCTAAACAATGAAATTAAGGGGCAATTAATTAATGAACCAAGAACTGATTATTAAAATAGCTCAAACCATAGAGAGAATTGACAGTAATAAACGCTTTTAGTTGCACGAACATTTTAGCCAACACCGCTATCCATTTTATTCAGGTTTAGCCTTAGAAGGGAGAAACAGTTAGCGGATTCCAGTGGGGTTTGTCATCGCTCCAAAGCGCTGATACGGTTTTCTTGAAGATATACTGTATTTGGTAGTTGTTAGCGGATATGACTAAGCATGATGCCCAGATTATGTTCGTTTTTTTTCTCTCCCCATCCAGTGTATATCGTGAGCTGGCCCCTCCTCCTCGCCGGCGCCTGCTATTTGCCCGGAACCACTAAGTGAATATCGGCGCCCGGCCTGATCGTAGCGATATCAACACGGGCACGCTCACAGGCGTGAGCGTACGTACACACTGGTGCTAAATGCTGTAGAGCACAACAGCACGGGACTGGCATATCATAGTAGTAAAACTGGCTGTTAGGCACCCATCGTTGAAACGCCTATCGTTTATTGCAGCGGTAATTCCTCTCAGCCAGGATGAGAGACTATGTAAGGTACAGAGCACATCTTATCAACCAACAATCAGTGCATTGTTATTTTTCGTAACAGGCTTGGGACATTATAAGACACCATAGCTTGTTCTATTCGGTCTTAGTGGTATTGCGACAACATTGCGACCTTCCCCTCGCGGGGTGAACAGAGGATCAAACTTCCGGGGACAGTAACCGGTTTGAATCTTCCATTCCCGCTGAATAGAAACCTCCGGAACTGTCCCTGGTTTTATCCTAGTACTTTTGATTTATTAATGTGGATATGTTTTTGGGCTGTAGGTCTATCTCGAATTAGCACCATCAAGCGAAACCCGTTCTCCTCCTCAGCCCGAACTAAAATTCATGAACTGAGCCTTCGAATCCTCACTGTGCATTTATTTCCAATAACTAAGAGCTAGACAAAATCTCGTATCAAGTTAACCCAGTTCTACTCCTCAGTCCATGAACTGTCCGGGAAACGAACTCAGGGCCTTAGAATAAGAGAGAGGATTGGATAATAATAATAATAATAATAATAATAATAATAATAATAATAATAATAATAATAATAATAATAATAATATATTCGCGATATTTACGAGTTCTCGACTGTTTTCATTTACTGACAATTCATGGGCATTAATATTATTTTGTGTATGTATGTTCAGCCGTCAGCGATGCCGCTGGTGGGAACCTCAACAGCTCTGCCATCAGCTGTCATTGATGGTCTAGGCATCACTGAAGAGGCGTACTAGGGAAATGAGGAGTGAGGTAGTTTCCCGTTGCTTTCCTCACCGAGCCAGAGTTGCTATTACACATCAGTCTGCCAAGCCCACTGAAATGCATACACCAACCGACGCTATGAGCAACATTTTCACACCATTCATAGAGAGGACTGGCTGCATATGGATTGACATTACTAGCATCGCTCGTACCTCAGTCACTTACAGGTCAATGAAGGTAACAAATTGCTCTAGCCTATACCAGAAGACATAGGGCACTGTAAAGGCGCAGCAAAGGCGGATTATTTTGTGGATAAAGTAATTTTTGTTTCGATTTATTGCAACTCTTATCTCCCCAGTGGGTGGGGGGAGTCAAAAATTACATTACTTTTACCCCATGCGTGTCGTAAGAGGCTACTAAGAGGGAAACTTGCTCTCTTCCCTTCTAAGCCCAGAAACACAACCGTGATTGCTTTTCCGTGTAGCTGAGAAATTTATGAAAGTCGTTTCTCATCAACTATCTTTGTTTTCGCTCCAGAATTCATTGCACTCACCATCTCATTCTTTAGATTATTTAGAATAATGAAGAAAGTCACTTCTATGTACCCTTCTCCTCAAGCTCAAATTGTTTTAAAATATCATCCCGTATTATTTTGTTGACGAGAGGCTTCGGACATTATCAGTCATGCCAGCTTGTGTTCTTCTGTCGTGGTGAAATAACGATATCCCAGGCCGACATTTGTACCTCATCCTCCCAAGGTGACCTGACACCCAAACTTTCGGGGAGAATTCCTGATTTTAAGGTTCTCGCTCCAGAACTCTCTCTGATTTTCGTCTGGTACTATTTGGTTTATTTTTCGTAATTGATTTCCATTCAATTTCTATAGAATGCATCGTTTAGTGTATCGCTTTGAAACCAGACCAACTGCCGGCAAAGGGTTTTCTAAGAACGTCGTTACAGTTCAGTTTACCAGGCTGAAAATCAATCAATCAATCAATCAATCAATCAATCAATCAATCAATCAATCAATCAATCAATCAATCAATCAATCAATCAATCAATCAATCAATCAATCAATCAATCAATCAATCAAGCAAGCAAGCAAGCAAGCAAGCAAGCAAGCAAGCAGCAATCAGCGCTGATCTGCATTTAGAACTGTCACCCAGGAGGCGGATTCCCTATCAATTGTTTATCTAAGCTTTTCTTAACATGATTTTGAAGAACATGGAAGTTTATCGAACACGCCTGCTGGTAATTTATCCCAATCTCTATTTTTCTTCCCGAACAAATATTTTCCCCAATTTGTCCCATACAATTCCAAATTTACTTTTCCTGAACAAATATTTGCCCCAATTTTCCCTCTAAAATTCCAAATTTAACTTCATATTTTGATTTTTTCCAGGAGCCTCCGTGGCTCCGCTGGATACCGTGGTTCAAATCCAGGTCGTTCCATGTGAGATTTGTGCTGGACACAGCGGAGGTGGGACAGGTTTTTCTCCGGGTACTCCGGTTTTCCCTGTCATCTTTCATTCCAGCAACACTCTCTATTTCATAGCATCTATCAGTCATTAATAAATCACTTTGGGAGTGGCGACCCCATCGTACTAACAGTCTATCTGCTTCATTCATTCCATCCCTGACCCGGTCAATGACTGGAAAACAGGTTGTAGGTTTTCATTCTCATTTTGATTTTTCCAAGTTATAAAATATCCATTCAAGTTTATTCTTCAACTGATGTCATTCTAAGCCATCTCCCTGCTGACAGCTTGGAACATACAGCTTAGTTAAACAGTTCGTCTCTTACTCTCAAGTCTTTCCAGCTCAAAGTTTCTGACAGTTTCGTAACACTACTTTGTCAAAAATCATCTAGAATAAACTGTTCTGCTTTCCTTTGAATCCCTTTTCTCGAATCAACCAACCCTTGTGAGGCTCCCATATCCTGGAACCATACTCTAATTGGAGTCTTACCAGTGACTTACAAGCCATCTCCTTTAAATCCTTACTACAGCCTCTACTACCTCTAACCATATGAAGAGATCTGAAATCTTTATTTACTCCTTCCTTAATATGAATAACCGAATGAAGTTTTTCCTTATCACTCCAGTGGTCGCGCGGATCACAATAGTGATCAAGCCGTTTAGTTTTTTCGCTTCTGTTTTTTTGGTATGACTGTTGGCCTTGAGCATCTGTGTAGCTTCCTAGCGCCCCATCCACTCTCTGACAACGCAGTAGTCTGCTTACCTGGACTGATGGTTGTTGCGTTATAAAGCAATTTATTCTTGTGGTTCACAACTGTGATCCGTGCGACAACTAGCGTGACTTCCTTTGACTTTGTTTGTTTTCTTATTACGGTATCTAATCTCAGTTCATATGCATATATCTACTCCGTTTTATGCGTTTATATGAATTGTTGGCATATACTGTAAGTACAAAATGGATGACTATGAGAATATAAATCGATGGCTGAATGAACCTGACAGTGAGGTACCTCATGGAGTAAGTGAGACAAATCACAATGTCCGGTCATTTTTCAGAGATTGTTTATAAATGCATGCATAATTATATTACATTGTACAGAAAATGAAGTTCTTTTCACAATGCATAATCATATTAATTGAATAAATAGCATGGAATAGCCTTATATTACAAAGAAAGTGATCCGCGCGACCACTGACGTGACTTTTCTTCACGTGATCACCGGAGTGTTATATTAACACAGAAATACTTTCAGTGGTTCCCATGAAGTAATTCCATTGTATCAACACAGTAATTAAAACTCGGAGTACTTTTCCTCTTGGTGACTGACTCTTCACCACGTTTATAGTCATACCATTGTCTACTGCCCATCTCACAACATTGTGCTGGTCTTTTTGCAATCGCTTACAACCCTGTGCCGCGTAACATTCCCCCAAAAGTCTACGCGCTACTTCCTTTACCTTTGTCGTCGACTTCTGTATCACCGCCATACTACCAACACCTCGCACCGCTGCCTGTCATATTACTGAATGCAACATGCCCCTGTCTCTTCGCTAACCGCGTCATCGTGACGTCACGAATACGTCATCTTCTGCCGACTTTCTCGAATATTTTCGTATGTCTCCACAACCTTCCACATGCCATATATATATATAGTGGGATTTTCTGTCCCTGTCCCAGACCAGGCTTGACGGTAGTGTGGGTGAAGAGCTCTGCATCGCGCCGTGCTGCGTCGTGGTCACGCTTTGTTATCATCCTGCACCCAGGACGTTCTTATTTGGAGACATTTGGTGAGCAATGCCATTTTTATTATTTTCTGGGACTTAGTTTCCCAGAATCATTCTGGATGTGGTGGTCCTCGCCTGAGCCGAACTGAGCCATGTTATTTCTATTCCTACCCGTATGGGTAGGCGGGCAGTCAGTAAAACCAGTAGCTCTTGGGCCATTGTAAGGGGAGTATTGATGTTTTGTTAATATTGATTTGTTATTTGTTTGTTTGTACATACGTAGTTACTTCTTGTTGGGTTTATTTTATCCTCTGGCGTAGTGGTCACCACCACCAACCAAGGGGCTCCCCAGGGCAAAACTGCCTAATACCGCACCCACTATAGTAGACCCTGCTAGCCCCCCGGTTACTGAACAAAATTTCATACATTTTTACAATATTTTCACATATATACAGACATGTATAGGTTTGTATTTATTATTTGTTTCTCTTCTGAAACTGCCTTTAGCCCCTTCTTTGGCTATTTCATGTTTAACAAAATTACCATATATACACATTTGTTATTGAGTTATATACATTGTGATATTTGAGTAGGTAGTTTGAAGATGAGTTTTAGTGCCTCTTCTTGGGCATTATTATTTTTTAACGCGTGAATTGGCAAATATTTTATTTGTAGTACAATTATATATATTTTATACAATATTTATATTAACGTATTATTGACACAGATATAATTTGAAATCAAAGGATTGAAGAAGAACAAAAAAGAATAAGAAAAGGAAAGAAAGAAAGTTCAGTCTCATTCAAAAAGAGAGTTTATCAATATTAATTTGTTTACATAGGTTTTCCTAAAGGGAAATATGGATTTTAAAATTGCTATATATTTAGCGAATTATTTGCCATTAGTTGGTTCTACAAAATGAAATATTGGCGCTGTTTTAGAAAATTATTACTGAATTTTGCACTGACTTTATTTCTTACTCTTGAGGTATTGCTGCTAGTATCACTTCACTTTGAGATCTGTATTTATGACAGCACTTGTGGTGCCTACGTTGGCCTGTGTCACCGTGGCCAGGAACATCCTAAATGTTTGTGTTGCTGTGATTGTTGAAAGTTATTTAAATGATTTTGGACGGTGGCAATGGAGTTTTGCTTTCATCCATGAAGTTATTCTGGACAGGTCGAAAGTCCAGAACGAAAACAGACACAGTTAAAGCAGTATCTTCTTCTTCTTAATCGGTGTACCATCCAGGGTTGGTTTTTCCCTCGGACTCGGCGAGGGATCCCACCTCTACCTCCTCAAGGGCAGTGTCCTTGAGCTTCAGACTTTGGGTCGGGGATAAAAATGGGGAGGATGACCAGTACCTCGCCCAGGTGGCCTCACGTGCTATGCTGAACAGGGGCCTTGCGGGTGGATTGGGAGATTGGAAGGGATAGACAAGGAAGAGGGAAGGAAGCGACAGTGGCCTTAAGTTAGGTACCATCCCGGCATTTGCCTGGAGGAGAAGTGGAAAACCACTTCCAGGATGGCTGAGGTGGGAATCGAACCCACCTCTACTCAGTTGACCGCCCGAGGCTGGGTGAACCCCGTCCAGCCCTCGTACAACTTTTCAAATTTCGTGGCAGAGCCGGGAATCGAACCCGGGACCCCCGGGGTGGCAGCTAATCACACTAACCACTACACCACAGAGGAGGACTAAAGCAGAATCGTGTGTTATTTATTAGGCATATGACTTCTGGTGGCCGGAGTGTCCGAGCGCATGTTCGGTTCACCTGGTGCTCTCTTGCTATTTGACGCCGATGGATGACCTGCGCCTCTGAGAGCGAGAGATTATGATGATGTAATGACGATGATGATGATGATGATGATGATTATGATTATGATTATGATTATGATTATGATTATGATTATGATTATGATTATGATTATGATTATGATAATAAGGTAGGGAGAGAGCGGAACCCGATGTCCACACATGGCCTCCTCCTGTCGAATAACACCAAAGAGTCTGCTCAAGACTTAACGTTCCATCTGACAGACCAACCTTCATCAACAGTGTAACATGCTCTCACTCCACATTAACAGTGTGGAGAGATTTGGAATTGAATCCATGCTTTTGTCACTCAGTTTACTGCGTAGCAATTGTATACCACCACCTTTCAGCCAACATTCTGACGGTGAACTTTTCCACCAATGGAACTCCAATAGGTGATGCTTTAACCGTCATGGCTACCAGGATGGCCGGTATTACAAGTGAAAACCAAAATTTATCTGTTATGTGAAACATTTAGTGCAAAACTGGGCCTAAATGAGGGTAAACAAGTTCCGAAGCAAATTCATCCTTCGGAAAATTTGTACAGTGACGTAGATGATGGTTATTGTTTTAAATGAATTAACATTTAGGTCAACGGCTCCGGCATGTAGAGTAATGTAATGGTTAATGGTACAGGTGAAACTGTTGTAGTAAAAGGTTTGAATATGTATTAATTATTTTGAATGTACCATTAAAACATACATTTTACATTATTTCTTAAGTAGCAATTATTTTTTCCCCTTTGTATAAGACGAATAAAACAACGTTAGCCCTGAAAGTGAAAAAAAACCTAAATGTCTTCAAATCACCCTTTGAAAATGTTGACACATAACCCCCTCACCCCTGCACAGCTTTCTCTACGACAACGTCTTCATCCGAAGGAGGGTGTGCATTAAAATATTAGCACTGAAAACAGACCTCACTATAACTGTCAACTGCTCTGCGACTATAAATCATAAAGCAGTCCTTCTTATGTCATTAGGTAACCATTCCTTAACTTAAATGTCTCACTTATTTGAAACAAGCCTATTCACTCCCCTCGCTCATGAATGCGAGGGAGACGGTATTTGCAATGACTCGTCCGAGGTGCGCTTAGTGCCGTTTAACCCGTTGCTGGTAGATGATGAATCGTTTATTTGTTTCATTTCACGTAGCTGCCGCTGTGGATCATTGGTAGAGTGTCGGCCTCCAGATCCCAAGATAGCGGGTTCAAACCCGGCAGAGGTAGTCGGATTTTTGAAGGGCGGAAAAAAGTCCACTCGACACTCCATGTCGTACGATGTCGGCATGTAAAAGATCTCTCGTGACACATTTGGTGTTTCATCATCATCATCATCTGTTTACCCTCCAGGTTCGGTTTTTCCCTCGGACTCAGAGAGGGATACCACCTCTACCGCCTCAAGGGCAGCGTCCTGGAGCTTCAGACTCTTGGTCGGGGGATACAACTGGGGAGAATGACCAGTACCTCGCCCAGGCGGCCTCACCTGCTATGCTGAACAGGGGCCTTGCGGGGGATGGGGAAGATTGGAAGGGATAGACAAGGAAGAGGGAAGGAAGCGGCCGTGGCCTTAAGTTAGGTACCATCCCGGCATTTGCCTGGAGTAGAAGTGGGAAACCACGGAAAACCACTTCCAGGATGGCTGAGGTGGGAATCGAACCCACCTCTACTCAGTTGACCTCCCGAGGCTGAGTGGACCTCGTTCCAGCCATCGTACCACTTTTCAAATTTCGTGGCAGAGCCGGGAATCGAACCCGGACCTCCGGGGGTGGCAGCTAATCACGCTAACCACTACACCACAGAGGCGGCATTTGGTGTTTAACCGACAAAATTCATTAAATCTCAGCCATAGACGCCCAAGAGAGAACTGGTTTACTCAGTCTGCCATCTAGTGGGGGCCTAGAGTAAAACGGAACGTCGAAATTGACGAGCAGATAGCCAGATGGCGTCAAATTGAAATGTCTGCACACGGTAGCTGAGGCCATACGATTATTATTATTATTATTATTATTATTATTATTATTATTATTATTATTATTATTATTATTATTATTATTATTATTATTATTATTATTTCACGTATCATTTCAAAACTGAGTATATAACACTCCAAAAGAGCTGCTTGCCTATTATTTGTAATTATATAGTTTTACTAATTCTATATGAAATTTGAATCTTGAGAGTAGAAGAGACCTCGAGACTTGTGCCTCCATTATTTTTTATAAATATTACTGAAATGTTGAAAATAGGTATAATTTCTAAATCTAAACGTATTGGTGAAAGAATAATTAATATACCTTCATCTTTCCAAGAGATATGCACCCGGAAAGATGATCATAAGGCGTCCGACACTGAAATGACATCATCCGTGCCGCCATCCTGTGACTGGTCTCATTTGTCCAGTGCGGTCGCGGTGATGCGGTCAAACTGAGCAGACATTGTGTTTCGTTCAGTTGATACTGTGACTTGAGAATACATACTTGAGCGGGAAAGAAGAAATGTAGCTGTTTATTTTCCAACATACCAAAAGTGCGAAAATAATATAAATTAATATTTCATTTAGTGCATTTTGATGCCTTATAGTCACAGCAAGATTCTCGGAAGCAGTACTGTAGAATGTCAAATACTTCAAATACCACTTATTGACTTGTATTATGTCAGCTGAAAAAGACAAATACATGAAAGGGGTAGAGGAGTGCGACAGGCTTCGGTAGCCGGCACAATTCCTATCCTCGCCACTAGATAGGGGCTTCATTCATTCCATTCCTGACCCGGTCGAATGACTGGAAGCAATCTGTGGATTTTCATTTTATTCACATGAAAGGGGCCTGAACCCAGAGCTAGGCAGCCCTTTAAACATCTACCTATAGTGAAATCTTTTGGAAAAATCGCTGAGAAATGTAATAGTTAGGGATTAGCACCGCTTCCTCTTTGGTCACTTCTAAGTGTTGCTACTACTGATCTTTATTCAACCAAGTCTGCCAAGGGCTAAATGTAAAAGTTTTGACGAAGGGATCACCGGTTGAGGTTCATACCTTGATCAAGGCACCTGACTTGCTGGAACAACAAGAAAGGTAAGCCTCTTCATTCTAAACCATGTGCCTTTAAAAGACTTTGGAAGATTCAAGTGGCATGGGGAAGATTACAACGTTCTCTTAGAACATCCAGCACTACGGCCCTGCTGCTTCCTTCCTCACTGCCTGTGGAGCACCCAAACAACATCAACAATATAGAAGTGAAGCGTCCACGGCATATGGAATTATTTAGTTCATCTTCCGGGTAGAACCATGTTGTGGTTCTCCTGGGAGACTGATTACCTCGTATTTCAGTCGCCTTGACAAAGAATACTGCAATATATTCGAAACGTCGACAAACTGAACGGAATGGACATGAAACAACACGGTTCAACCCGGAAGATGAACTAAATAATAATAATAATAATAATAATAATAATAATAATAATAATAATAATAATAATAGTAATAAGAGTAATAATAATAAACCGAGACGACATGTCCTTGACAAATTTTTACAAGATGAGGTATTAGGAATAGGAGTCTTTTATCAAGGATGATGTTTAATAAATATTTAACTTCGAAATCGTTGAAGAAGAGCTCAGCTAAACAATAGGAAATCTGTCACTTGGTGAGAACCCTAAAGGTAGATCAGTGGTGATTGATTGATTGATTGATTGATTGATTGATTGATTGATTGATTGATTGATTGATTGATTGATTGATTGATTGATTGATTGATTGATTGATTGATTGATTGATTGATTGATTGATTGATTGATTGATTGATTGATTGATTGATTGATTGATTGATATACTCGTACTGTATAACCAGTCTCTATGCGCAATCAGTTTGCAATAGTCATTCCATTAGCAATATAACAAGTTTGTTGCCATTTGAGCTCAGTAGAATTTCCGACCGCTTAAATGCAAAAAATGCATGTCTTTGGCTTCCGTCACGTTAATAAAGTCCGGTGCGACAAAATTCTGACCTTCCTGGAATCATCTGAAATCTACAGCAGTGGAAGTGACGTCATGAGGAAACATTATGAAGACACTCTGAAACTTTATGATACCGAGCTCGATAGCTGCAGTCGCTTAAGTGCTGCCAGTATCCAGTATTCGGGAGATAGTAGGTTCGAACCCCACAGTCGGCAGCCCTGAAAATGGTTTTCCGTTGTTTCCCATTTTCACACCAGGCAAATGCTTGGGCTGTACCTTAATTAAGGCCACGGCCGCTTCCTTCCCACTCCTAGCCCTTCCCTGTCCCATCGTCGCCATTAAACCTATCTGTTTCGGTGCGAAAAAAAAAAAGAATACTTCATGATACAATTTCCCAAGTTCTATTCCTAGGATTTTCAAAGTTTCCAACCACGTCCATTGCTAAGGTAATTTTGTGCATGGTTAACTTTCGAAGGCTCTTGAAGTTTGTATGGAAAATTGTTGCACGTGTTTATGTATTCCGTACGTTATCTATGACATATTGTCATTAATAATATGGCCATGAGACTGGAGGTTCGTTAAATGGAAGAGAATAATATATTGCTCGATCGATGCATGTTGTTTTAAGGGGCCTAACATCGAAGGTCATCGTCCCCTAAAATAATATATTTCTAGTTAAAAACCTGAATATTTCCTTGCAATGTTCCTGGTGTATTTTTCGGACGCAATATCTTCCTTCATGGTAAGTTTTGCTATTTGTTATTTGTTAACGTCGTACCGTCAAAAACAGGTCTTATGGCGACCATAAAATAGATCCAAAAAAGAATCAACCGAGGCCTTAATTAAAATACAGCCCCAGCATTTGCAGGGTTTGAAAATTGGAACCTACGGAAAACCATCTTCAGGGATGTCGATATTGGGGATCAAACCCAGTTTCTCCCGAATTCAAGCCCAAATCTTCCTTCATTTCATAGAGAATACTAACCTAGAGACTTCAATTCGTCAACCAATAGATTTGACATAATCTCAACTGCAGTTCTTTCTTATTCGCTAGAACTAATGCAACAAGTGACGCTGAACATGTATGCACTCTGAGGCTGCGTGTTATGAGCTCTCGAGAACACACGCACGCACTCCAAGGGAAGCTAAACATGGACTCAGGAGTTTATATTAAAAACCTACACCGTTTATCCCCTGCATTGATTTTAAACCTAGCACGATCTCTCTCTCTCTCGCTCGCTCTTTGCATGGCTCTCCGTGACAGTTCGTGACCATTAACTTTCAATTTAAATTTCGACACCACGCAAGCTTACATCTGGAGAACACAAGGAGCTGAAAGATCGGACAGGAGGGAGAGGGTATATAAAATAAATGAAATTACATTGTAAAATTGTCATCTCGCAAGTAAGTTAATAGGGTATTCATTTCGCGTTTGACAGCATGAAATTATCGGACACAAGAAAGCTGATTTTTTTCAAAAACAGAGGTATGAACATATGCACTTGGCGTTTCCTTCAGACAATGTAATTTCAAAGCCAAGTGGTGCATTTCATTGTTAGATAGGCTCAACTGTTTACCCATTATTTCTCTTATTTCTCCGTGGACTGCAACCAAAAAATCCAAGAACGCAGAAGCTTCTCGAAAATAGAGTTACGAAAAAAAATGCATATCGTCGTAACGCATGCGTAAACTGCTACGGTATTAAAAATATTTCAGATTAATACTTTGGGTGGTAAGTTTCTAGATTAATACTTTGGGTGGTAAGTTTCTGTCATCTAACGTTCAATATTATGCGAGTAATGTCAAAGAATTGTCACTCTTGATGATATGTGTGCTGCGGGTCAGTATTTCTTGCACAACATAATCACATAGCGGTTAGCGCAAGCCCAACGATGATGTGACGTATCTTGTAGAAAATATAATTTCATGTCCCCATGGTACAATTTATATTTCGATGGCGTCAACCGCTTACCAGTTATTTTATTTGATGTAGGACAAAAGTTACCCACTAGTTCGAATCGAAGAAATATATCAAATCCGAAATATTCCATGCGTGGCTCGGGTTTTGAAGCTATATCCTTACCGAATATACGCACAGTGGGTGCAGTATCTACCTAACTAACTAACTTACACAATCTACGTTTTATTAATAGTACAGACAAGTATTCGGAATGTTCTACAGTTCACCAGATTGCCTGTAACTGAAACTTGCCAACTTCGTGCTTTCCCGTTTCCACACCAGGCAAATGCTGGGGCTGTACCTTAATTAAGGCCATGGCCTCTTCCTTCCCAGTTCCAGCCCTTTCCTATTCTATCGTCGCCATAATACCTATCTGCGTCGTTGTGACGAAAAGACAATAGCAAGAAAAACTTGTCAACTTCGCGTCGCATGACCACACAACCAAAGCCAGTCCATATAAGTATCACAGGCAGATTCACCAAAATAAAAACATCAGTATTTTCCCTTCACCCCTGTGATTTCCGACTCGTTGGCTGAGTGGTCATCGTACTGGCCTTCGGTTCAGAGGGTCTCGGGTTCGATTCCCGGCTGGGTCGGGTTTTTAACCTTCATTGGTTAATTCCAACGGTTCGGGGGCTGGGTGTTTGTGCTGACCCAACATCCCTGCAACTCACACACCACACATAACACTATCCTCCACCACAATAACACTCACATGGCAGATGCCGCCCACCCTCATCGGAGGGTCTGCCTTAGAAGGGCTGCACCCGGCTAGAAATAGCCACACAAAATGATTATATATTAGACCCCTGTGATAGGAAGTTTTGGATCAACCAAATGATTTCTCAGAAAGAGAGACAGAGTATACATACCAGAACAATATGCTCAGTACATTGTTCAGCCAAGTAGCTATTAATAACATGTTATAGTTTAATGAACAGATTATTGACTTTCTTGTTTTTCGAATTGAGCCTCTATGGACTGCGTGTTAACAACCCATCTCATTGTTAGTGTCTGTGTCTTGCTCGTCTGCCGGCTTTGACATCCTGCCAGTATCTCTTGAACACATCGATCAGCGCTCTCTTTCGCTCCTCTGGTAAAGGGCCTATCCATATTCTAGGCTCTGTCTCCACCATGGAGACCTGATAGATTCACCATCCTTCTCAAAATAACCCTGTCATTGATTTCAACCTCCGTAATGCTCACCTCACTCAGATCTTTCTCACACTCTTGGAACCATCTAAACTTAGATGCCTTTGGTTTTAGTGAATTCCAGATTTTCTTTGTACGCCGATCATTATCCACACGAAATATGCGCCCTTAAAACAGCAATCTTATCTTTCTAATTGTTGTTCTTATCGGTTCCATCTTGCTGTATACTTCTTTACTGGATATCAGCCAGACCTGCCGGACAATCCATCTGTTGCCCAAGATCATCTGTAGTAGCCTGCGTTCTCTCTTAAGTAGTTGATTGACTTGTCTTTTCGATTCATGCACAGGGTTTCCAAAGCATATAGGCCTTCTGGTCTAACAACAGTACTGTAATGTCTTCATCTGGTTCCGAAACTCAGCATCTTCTTATAATAGACGTTTTTAGTCAATTGGAACGCTCACTATAATTTCCGGATGCCGATATTGGTAGCTTCTTGTTCTAGCCAATTCTCTTGGATTGCTCCCCCCAGATAATTTAACCTTTATTGACTTTATATTGTTAGAAAACAATAAAAATGTAAATAAATGACTTAACGAACACACCTTAATGACGTTGAAATAACCTGCAAGGGAAACCTATTTCCTTCCTGACAATATGCCGTCCTTTGTATTGTGTATACTCGTTTCTTTTAAGCTTTGAAATTTTATTCTGTCCGGTTTGCAGTTTCTATTTTCTTTGTTAGGTTCAGGCTTTCCGATATCACTGTCAGGGTTTATTCACAAGACACTGGTTCGGTTTCACTACTCGCCATTTTGTAACTGCTGTAAACAAATAATGAAATCATGGGATTCCATATTGTACATCAGGCAAATAATGGTGGGAGAAGAAGAGAGATTATTATTGTTAGGTCACATTACCTGGACACGTGCCTTTAATTACTAGCCGGAAACTTGTTTACGCTGTCACACTCCGAAGAATGCACGTAATCAATGGTGCCTTTTCTTCAGCAAATAGTGCGCCATACTGTGAATAATATGACGGTAGTCATAAATCTATTTGTTAAAAAAGTATACTTGTGGACTTTCAACAATAACCGATGCAATTCAACAGTCATGTCCTCGTTCCGACTACTTGCTCCTTTGTTATCATCTATTTGTACCAGGGATCATTAAGTTATTGCTGTCTATCTGCATTATCTTCGACATGAATAAAAAATACTGATGGTACCTGCCTTCACTCCTACAAGGGGTGGCAGAGGGGATCAAAAGACTGGGGGCCCGATTCCGCAGGGGGTCCGGGCCCTAAAAGATGAATTAAATATAAAAATGTATAATTTAAATAAACGTAAATATAATAAGAACACAAACAATTTTGTAACACATATACACAATGTTTGTACCAAAGCGACGGCAACGTTACTCGACAAATGCTTCACAATGCTCGCTTTGAAATATACGCCAAAAATACACCAAATTTTCACCAAGTACATACCGATTTGGTACTATACTTTTGGGGGTACATGCGAAAGAATATGTACTAACTTTGCCACAATGTGGCATGAATTTTACTCCACATATATACCACAATGCTTGCTTCGAAGGATGCACCAAACATACACCACCTTTACACCAAGATTACGCCAATTTTGAACCATTATATATGTGGGGTAAATACGAAATAAATTGCACAAATGTTGCATTAAAATTACACCAAGTTGATTTCACAAATGCACCCAAATCCTTGGCGTAATTTTGAAGCATTTTGGAAGCAAATTTGGATCAACAGTGATGTTGACAATGTATAACATTGAAAGAAAAAATGTTGGTGTACTCTTGGCGCGGTCTTGGTGCAGAAAAGGTCTGATTAATGTACTTGATTATTGCTGTAACTATGGTGTAAAAGTCTCTTTTCTCGCACAAACTTTGTTGGTGTAAAAGTAATGTGAAAAATATGTGGTGTAATTATGGTGCAGTTTTGGTGCACTTTTCATTGGTGTTAAATGGATGCATCTACTATCGCTTTTGCCCCCAATTAACACCACAAATACACCACGTGTGAATCGATAACATGTTTACACCATTATTAAACCCATTTATAGTGCAAACTCCGCCGCCAGGGGCTGACAATCAGGTAAGTCCTGGTTATAAAATGTCCTGTAAATTCGAAGTTCTGGTAAAAATTAAGTGAGGGGGTGGGGTACGGTTTAGAGGCCCGAACCCCTCATTTGCCCACGGGCCCAAGAATCCTGTCACCGGGACTGCTCCTATGCAGTAAAGTCGGTCTGAAAACAGACCGATGTTAATATAATTTCACCTGAGAATAATAATAACAATAATTTTGATTTTACGTCCTGTTAACGCATTAATACCTGCAACCATACGATCCTGGAATTCCCTTTCGGCTGTAATTAGAGACATACATAGTAGAAACGTATTTTTAAAATGTTCTAAATGTTACATAGACTTAAGAAATTAATATTTAATTCTCTCAGAAATTTACATTTAGTTTATAACTATTATTTAAGTTTAATTTCATAGTTCATTATAGAGTATGTAATTAGGAACCTTAATACTCTGTACTTTGTACAATGTAGCACATAAAATATGGTTTGGCATAACAGCAGGCTTCATAGCCTGAACCACGCCAATAATATAAATATACGGCTTTCGAAGTAAATAATGAGCCAAAAATTTAGTCCTGGAGGAGTTATTTTAATATACTCGTAAATCTTTCGACAGGAAGATAGTATACTTAAGCACCTTCAAATATCACTGGACAGAACCGCGACAGAACACACCAAGCTAGCACTCTGCCATCGGAGTCTCCCAGCCCAGCGTTATTGGAATATGCTGTACGTACAACAGATCATTTAAAAATATTTATTTTCATGTCAATCTCTCTATTTCATCCTATCACCCTGCCTTCCTCTACCCTCAGGAGGTACAGGTATAGGTGTAGGTGAGGCTCGCAATTACTCCCGCGGGCCGTGTTGAGGTCTACAACACCCCTCCACTTTCAGCCCCTCTACAATTAATCTTTCTGTTTCCACGCCATCATATTAACACCGTTCTGGCTTTGTGTTCTTGTTTCCACCTACCAACTCCCTCATTAATGGATACAACAAGTACGCTGTGCCGTGTCTCGGCTGTTTCCGACGTCCCGTCTGTTTGTCTGTACGTCCTTCTTCAAGATGACATAATTACTCTTTGTGAGACGTTTGTGAGAAAGATAAAACGAAACTGGTTCGCATTCTCTTGAGTGATTTCGCCGTCATATACTTCACATTTTAAGACTTATGGTAGAATACTTTGTAAGTGCTTATTACTCCACCCTGCCGTTTGTGTAATAACATTTTTATTTTGTAAAATATATACGTTTTGAAAGTATTTATTCAGGAAAGATTAGCCCACACTAATGATCATGGATGGGGATGAGTGTCAGACATAATTGTAGCCTCTCGTGTGATTTCCCATTGTTGATTTCAGTAAGGAATTTGAATACCCGCTTAGTGGTACCGTAGGTGAAAGAAATTCAACAGGAGTTCCTTCTTTCTTTCTTTCTTTCTTTCTTTCTTAATCAGCTTACCCTCCAGGGTTGGCTTTTCCCTCAGACCCAACGAGGGATCCCACCTCTACCGCCTCAAGGGCGTGTCGTGGAGCGTGAGACATTGGGTCGGGGGATACAACTGAGGAGGATGACCAGTACTCGCCCAGGCGGCCTCACCTGCTTCTGAGAACTGTCTAACAATGTTGCACGATGTTTACTTTTGTTAAGCTTAAGAACCGAAACGAAACGCTCAGAAATGTACGTTGAGCCGAACGTTATCATAACATTACATGCATGTTTATACAACTGGGGTGTATTATTCTTGCGGAAAGCCGGTGTAAAATTCTTCTAAACTTCGTGACATGATAAAGCGGTCTTTTAGACGAACATTGCACTGCAGATCAATCAAATCTAATTGAAATAGCTATGGAGCACTCTCTGGATTGAGGGAAAATGGTCGAACAAATATATCTAACACTGCTTGGAGTTCTGATAATTCTAAAAATCTCTTTTCAAACTCTTCTTGTAATGTGCGAATTAGGTGCAATACTCATCGAATTCGACACCTTCTTTCACTGTTTCAAATATTAGGAAATATCCTGTGACACATAGAATACACTGTGTGCTCTCTTTGCTCCTAATCCATCCTTTGTTTATATACAATCTCATAAGCCACCATAATAGACCACCTTTCATCCTTATATCTCTATGTTTTATGTTTATTTTGGTGAACTGGAATACATTATAGAATAAACTGAGCGAAGCTCTATCCCTACATTCTTCTAACTATCTTTGCATGTGATTATCCTTTATTCTTGCAATCATAGCCCTTCGACTTCCACTATCTTTGCCCTTCCATGTCTCTAGCCAAATATAACACATACCCAAATTGTCGACATAAGTTTTAATTTTTAACAGCCAACTATCGGCATAGTCTACATACCTGCCATTTCTTGTTTGTATGCTACCTTTAGCACATGAACCCCCGCTCCTCGTTTGAGTCGCATCCAGTAGTTCAATATTCTATTAGCGCATTCCACCCTTAAATGAAGTAGGTTGATTATGATCAGTGGGTGATATACTAATATTCGGTTTATCGTATCTCTTCCCTCCTTTGTTAATTATATGTATTCTCTCCCATATAATTTCCGTTTGGTCATCCTGCATTCCCTATTTATTATCTCTGAGTGTTCCTTCATCCATAGCTTCTTCCTGTCAGCAATTTTAAGTTTGTACTCTTTCCTTAACGTACAAAAGACTTCTCGTTCTTTATTCCCTCCTTTTTCTCTATACTATTTTAATGCTCTCATCACTGCTCTTCTAAAAACCTCACATTCTTCGTTATACTATCCTCCACCTTCTCCCTTTATACTTTTGCTACCCTTCACTACCCGTGCCATCTTTAGTATTGGATATTCCATTAGCTCCAATTCTCTATCAAGATTATTTTCCTCTAGAGCCATTTCCCACCCACATCTAATTAATTTTATCTCTTTTTCCATAAGGTCATCTAGTTCCCGTTTTGTGTTCTCTGTCCAGATATATTTAGTGTAACCAAACTTTCTCTAAGGACTTTTTAATGTCTCTCATCTCTAATTCCTCCATCCTTCTCACTATTCTCACCAATACCGTTGCATGATGCGACTCAACCCAATCGACAACCTCTATCCTTTTATTTTTTCTAACATATCTTCCGAAGTTACTACTAAGTTAATAACACTGCCTCCTGTTCCTTAATATATGTCATTTTTCCTTCTGTATCACCCTCCCAGGAACCATTTGATATGAAAAACTTCCCTACTTCGCAGAATTCCAGGAGTTTTCCACCATAACTATTAATTTCCTTATCATTACTTCTTCTCTCCTTATTGTCATCCCTTCTCCCTTACTATGCATTGGGCTTCGCTCACCTATTCTGGCATTCCAGTCTCCAAGTAATAATATTCTATCCTCTTCATACATCCCTCTAGTAACACTAATATCAACTAGCAATTCCTCAAAACCATTATAGCTTGCATATAGAGATCCCTTGGGGTGACAGTAGGCAAAAGCCAAGCATACTTGTTTTTCTCTCCCTGCCTCTTTGCCCATGTTAAATCTTTTCCACAAAACTTCTTCCAGCTCGCTCTCAATGCCCTTTACTAATTCAGTAATCTCTTCCTTAATTAGCACAACAATTCCTCTGTACGAACGCCGTTTATTATTAATTTTTTTCTTGACTTATGCCTAACTGTAACCCCTCCCCCCAAAGTCACCTCCTTACCTACCTTTTGCATTGTTTTCCAGTGCTACAATGTCAAAGCTTTCTATTAAATGTTTCACTTCAATGTTACCTACTTTGCCTAATAGACCTACGATATTAACAAAGCCAATCTAATCACAACATTTTTCCCTGCCTTCTCAAATTCCGTCTTTATTTTTGCTTCTCGTCACTATCAGACATTGACATTTTGGTATTCTCCTTCCTTTCCTTTTCTCTATATCGTTTTTTTCTTACACCACAGGTCCTTAAGGCTCCTGCTTCTCCCTTTCATCAAAGTCTCTCGACCTTTCTACTCCACCCTCAAACCATCACTCATTGTATCTGCTTTTTCTTGAGGAACACTATCCAGCCACACTTCCTGCTCCTGAGAACTCGTATTTGCACTCTCACTGCACTGCACTATACTAGCCACTTGACTTGACTCTCTATTTGACCTCTCCACGTTACAACTCTCCTCTTAAACGGCCACCTGTCTACCATATTGCCTTGTTGTTAGGACTTCTTCGTGTTTGACTACCTCCTCCATGCCTTTCAATTTTGCTACCGACCAGACACGCCACCAATTACCATTAGAACCCACCAACTTTTGGCCCTTATTATATGCCCTGAGACACTGAAGCCTGGCTCCCCCTAAAAGTTTCTTCAGAATTTTCAAGTTTTCGTTCCCTTTACTGCCAGGTCTATCTTGACCTAGATGTTTCACCTTGCAAGTTCCTTGCATTTCTTAGCACTATGTCCACCATTAGAGTAGATATTAACTTCACTTCGATTGGTCTCATTTCTTTACCTTTTCCTACCCTCTTAACATCGTCACTGCCCGCTTCACTAAAATTGATTTTCATATTATTTTGTACGACGTCCACCACTTTGTATATAATGTTCACTTTATGCTCAATGTTTTCTTCCTGCAGCCCATATATGAATATACATTTCTTCATCCTATCTCGACTGATGTTTTCCGTCTCCTTCTTCAAAATATACACCTCCTTTTCCAGGTTTTTCACTCTCTTCCTTAACGTTTAAATTTCAATTTTATTACTTCCTACCTTTTCGACTGTGCTTCTCGATTGATCTTGGAGCCATACCTACATAATTTCGAATTTCTTAACTTGGTCTTTTATCAAATCATTATACTCCTTGATTCCGTCGTTTTCTTTAATGACTTCTCCAATCGCCTTCTTCAAAAACTTCCAGTCTTCCAAGCTCATGTTTCCACTTTCCACTGAGCCGGAGTTCAACTCCACACTCCCTATAACTAGTGGCATGGATATCACCACTGCTACCGGTAACACCTCGCCCAACTTTCCCTGCACTCCCTTGCTTGCCGCCCGCATCGACGTCTTCTTCAGCCTTCGCTGCCAACTCCCGATCGCCGCCCGGTATTGCTCAGTGCCCACCATGTCTCTCCGCACTCCCCACTCAACACGTCTGCACTCGTTGCTTGCTACACTTGAACTGAATTTTGGAAGATAGGACAAGAACATTTCGGTGGAATGAGACACAATTTCGGAAGATTTTATAAGTGGCTGTGACGTGTGGTTTATTACTGTTACTGACTCCAGTGGAAGTAGAGAGGAAAAAGCGGCAGAGCCGAGACGTTTGGACAAATGACCACACTAAAAAAAATTAAATTTAGAATCTATTCCTAAAATTATCTTTCCTTCCCGTTTCCTTCTCTTAAGCAACAACAACATTTGCAATGAATAAGGAATTAGAAACGTAAAGCTTAGAACTTGAAAATTTAGCGGGGAGAAGGAGCTTCCATTCTACAAGACTTGTCTGTACTAGGCACATCATAGATCATCTTTGGTATACATACAGTAAAACTACCCAGTCTTTGACGTAATCTTTGGAATAGAGAATCTTTGGTGCAGATAATATTTGGTTTTAACTCAAGAAGCTTCCTTTAAATTTAAGAATACAGAATAGAGGAGGTAGAATTCCTATTTTTTTATTACCAATAGCTCGATGGAACAAAACTTCACATTTACATAAAGTTCACTCCGAAGGGAAAGTTAAAATTATTTAGCATGATACATGCTTCCCTTACTCTAGCGGAAGCAGAGACAATATAGACATCAGATTGACTTAGAACACAGGAGAAGAAACTCATGCTACATGGCCGTACAATTAAAAAGTGTTAAATAGAAATGGCCGGAAAAACACAATATTCTGGAATGCTGAACCACTCAAGCAATCCCGTGGGATTTCTTGCTCGAAATCTTAATGGTGCAAAAGGTCCTGTGACACAAAGCATTATCCTACTACGTTAGTATATAAGATGGAAATGTATTACTAGCCAAAATTTTGGATGAAACTTTAGGAAATTTAAGAGCTTAGTCACCAAAAAGCAAGGTGAATAAGGGTAATTAGGGAACACACCAGTACATCCTAATTACATGATACCCACCAGGGTAATTACAATCTGTCAGCAGATAGCCCAGGAACACACATATTGCCACTTAACTGAAATAAAAAATCTTACATTTAAAAGGGAGGTAATCGGGGCAAACCCTAACTGTCATGTGCTAGAGGCGAACACTGGCATCTTCCGGTCACCACACGAAATAGAGTTTATCAATTTGCTTATCTTACTTACTACCCCAGTACGTCCGTAGCCTCCTGTCAGGAGAAACTCACTTGTTATTCACTCAAGAAAGATCCAGACTGACCACATGGTCCAGGAGCAGCAGTATTTATACGGACTAGCTTGGCGCTGATTCCTTGCTTTGAATAGATCAGACAGTAGATGTGGTATTAAAGTGGAGGTTTTGATGTTGACTCGAATCCGGGCTACTTGTTCTACAGAGCTAGCGACTTTTCACTATGATATGAAAACGCTTCTCCGAAATGCTGACTGACAGAACGGCGTTTAAAAGGTGCTTCAAGTTAAAATATTAAAATCTGGAAAATGTAAGCTCTTGGATATTGATTTTGTACCCACGAAGATTAATCTCGAGAAAGCTGGACCATATCATATACACCCCTTGTTAATTTTCTATTCATTTACATTTACTCTCATTTTCCAGCTGAGTGATATAAAACTGAGAATGTTTCCTTCATGTCGTTCTGCGTTCACCCAATAATATCACTGTCATACATGCGCATGCAACAGTTGAATAAATATTACAGAAATAAACTCATTATGATAAAACAGATCTACGTCATCCTTATACGTGTTAACACGTTGAGTGCTACAGTGGACACAGGTAACTCTTCTTGGATTTCTTGCTAGGACACCTCCAGAGTGTAATAATAAAGTTTCGCCCATATAATGAACTTGTTTGTAAAAGTTGGTGCCCAACGTGTTAAGTAAGAAATAAGATTTAAACAATTCAAAATGGGCGCTCTAAATACTTTCACAATTATATGTGTAAATTCCTGATCACTGTTGTTATTTCGGTCTTTAGTACAGAAACTGATTTGATGCAGTGCTCTACGACACGCTATCATATACTAACTTTGTCATATATATAACTACTATATCTTAAATCTGCCCTAGTCTGTTTGTCAGATACATGCCTGCATCTATCTATATTATTCTTAACGCATACATTTCACTCAAAAAGTAACTGAACAAATAGTAGGTTTCTTAAGATGTGTTTATTATTCCATTTTTTCATAGGGTGAAATTTAGTACAATCAATCTTCTATCACCAACTCTATTCATCTCACCTGGTACCCGACACCGTAGGGAAATGGGACAAGGGTTGGACAAAGAATCTTCTATCACCGACTCTATTCTGTATCTCTTCTTTTTATACTCTATCCACCCACTTGACCTTCCGTGTTCTTCAACACCACATTTCAAAAACTTACATTCTTTTTCGTTCTTCACTAGTTATTGTTCATGCTTCATTTCAATGCAATGCCATCCATTGCACAAAGATGTTCAAAACATATTTTTATAATAATTTAGAAATATACTACGTGGCCCACCAGCGCCGTACTTTCTACATACAAGTGTTCCGCATGCACTAATGATGAATGGGACTTCTAATGATTGACTTTCACAGGGGTACTGCTCCCTTGTCGAAAGATTACGTCAGAATATGAAGAGATAACAAGCAGACAGGCGCTCGCTGCATGTTCCTATATGCTACCCGTCAAATGCACCTCCTTGCATTAGTAAGCCTCGTTTCCGAACGCTCAGTAGTAGGCTTGTATTTGGTACGGTAAGGGGCTGCCTGGCCGAGGCGGTAAAGGCGTGCTCGGTTCACCCCGAAGGACGTGGGTTTGAATCCCCGTCAGGAAGCCGAAAAATTTTAGAAACGAGATTTCCACTTCCGGAGGTGCACTTGGCCCTGAGGTTCACTCAGCCTACACCAAAAATGAGTACCAGGTTAATTCCTGGGGGCAAAGGAGGACTGGCGTAGAGCTAACCACTCTACCCCATCGAGTGCCGAGGTTACGGATAGTGGAAGCTTTTACCTTCCACCCCTCCAAGGGCCTTCATGGCCTATATGGAGAAGAGTTTACTTTCCTTTTTTCTTTGCTATTTGGCACGGTAGCTGTCAACATATCGACAATGGCTCGTGTGGTTAGCAACGACGAATGCACAAGACATAATTTTAAACTATGAAGAATCTGGTCGGAATGCAGCCGAAACTCACAGACGATTTGCGGATTTTCAAAAAGCTGCTTCCGTTTTACACACGTATTTCGCCGAGCAGGGTAGAAACAAGCAACTTATTTGGTAGAGTGGAATGTCTGTACGTGTATCAATTAGTGATTTATTAAACTTTATTTTCTGCATCTCTGGTATAATTACAAATGCATCCTGTCACAGAACATGTGGTGTAAATCGAAAATTTTAATTCGTAGCATACGAAACGTAGGATGTTGTAGCACTCCCTTGTATACCAGCGATTAGTCATCCCGTTCAACTCTGATGCATGCGGGCCACTTACGAGTAGGAAATACGGAGCTGGTGGACCACCTCGTATATGTTTAATGTGGTTTAATGATTTACCGAGCGGAGAATTCACGTGTTTTAACGTGTTGCGGCTCTGAAGCTAAGCTCTGCATTCGAGAGACGAGTGGGTTCGAGCCCCACCATCGGCTGTCCTAAGAAAGGATTTCTGTTCTTTACCAATTTTCACTTCAAGGCAAATGCTGAGGCATCAACAACCGATTACTTCCACCTCTTTATCCAGTTTCATTCAGAATCATTTATTTCTCCTCACTAGCTCTTCAACTGTGTTTGGCATCTGGTAGGCATCCATAACATGCCATAAAAGTATAATTTTATCTCATCCCCTACCGCATACCAGGAAAGGGGACTAAAAGATAGACGTACAATGTCAGTTCATATCTTTCCTTGCGGTGGTCTTTACTCCCTTAGTAACGATATTCATATCCGCCTTTAAAAGTTAATTTCCCAAGTCTGTACATCCTCTATGCTCCTCCTCTGTACTTTATTTCACTATTTTCTAGTGATTTTGTTTTGATTTATTCATAATATTTCTCCAAGAGTGCAAACATACCTTTCAGAATTCTCTCCACATCTTTTGCTTACAAAAATAAAAATAACAATGTCATCAGCAAATGTTAAGGTTTCGCTTACCTCTTCTTGAGCTGTTATTCCTTTTTCTTTATTAACTTTAAGGCTTTTTAAAATTGAAAAAGAGATGGGACGCACTGCAGCACTTTACTCCGTTTAGGACAGTTGATTGTTTCTTACAGCTCACAGTTCTTATCACCGCAGACTGATTTCTTTTAATGGATTGTAGATAAATTTTATTTTCCGATATTTGATCTCAATTACATTTAGATTCTAAATGGCTTGATCATGCCATTACTTTAAAATACATATTTTAGGTACAAATGCCATATACTGTACGCACCTTTCAAGTACGCACTAAGGCTGAAACCGGTGTCGGAACAGCTACAGCCGCCGGAAGTCATGAGGAGAAACTTGTGCTCATTTAGTTATAGCTACTAGTACTACTGTAGCACTAATAAGAATCACAACAAAAGAATCCATACCAAAATCTAAATAATCCATATAATTTCCACTCCCGTATCTCATTTTTCAAGAAATAGCCATTAACAACGCCACATCTTCAATTCGGATAAAAAGAGCTATTAACAACCCAGCTTTATATGACTTCATATTCTGATAAAAAATCACTAAACAATAAGAAACCAATCGTAATCCATACCACCCTAAACAATACTAATCAGATTTGACCCAATAATTAAAAACAAAACAAGTCCGCCTCTGTGGTGTCGTGCTTAGTGCGATTAGCTGCCACTCCTGGAAGCCCAGATTCGATTCTCAGCTCTGCCACGTAATTTCTAAAGTGAACGAGGACTTGAACGGGCTCCGCTCAGCCTCGTGAGATCAAATGAGTAGAGGAGAGTCCAGTCCCCTCCTCAACCATCCTCGAAGTTGTTTTCCGTTTTTTCCCACTTCTTCTCCAGGCAAATGCAGGAATGGTACCTAACTTAAGGCCACGTTCGCTTCCTCCCCTCTTTCTTGCCTATCCCTCCCGATCTTTTCACCCCCACCCCCCACAAGACCCCTGTTCAGCATAGCAGATGAGGCCGTCTGGGTGAGGTAGTGGTCCCCCTTCCCAGTTGTATCCACCGACCCAAAGTCTCACGCTCCAGGACACTGCCTTTGAGGCGGTAGAGGTGGATCTATCGCTGATTTCGAGGGAAACCCAAGCCTGGCGGGTAAACGTATTAAGAAAAAAGAAACGATAGACAAAATAAGCATTAACACTAAAATAATAAACCGATTACTTGTCAAATCTCATCACTATAAAAAATCACCAAATTTGAAGTAAAGGCACAAACACTATAATACCAAAGGTATTCAATCAAATAAAAATATTTAGACTAAACACCTCTCATAAAATAAAAACTACTACATCATATATAATAAAGTAATCTCCTATTGTAATTAAGGCTACTGCTCTAATAGAAGAAAAAAGAAACTCAACAAACGAATTGTTAACGCCAATATAGCTGGTCCGCTGTTGGACATTATAAATTTTCCAGCTAACTCATTCCTGGTTGCCAGCGTTCCGTCTCAATGTGCTAATTTGGGTTCATCAGTTGGTGCATAGCACACCTACCAAGACGCATGACTAGAGACTTTGTCTCATTTTCAAAAATTGATGCCTGTCTGGCATAGTGCATCGGCACTGCCGGTGGCTCCAAGTAGCCTACGCAGTGGCCTTCAAAGTATGCACTAGCCATGCGTCTTGGTAGGTGTGCTGTGTACCAACTGATGAGCCCAAATTAGTAAACTGGGCGAAACGCTGGCAACCAAGAATAAGTTAGCTGGAAAATTTATAATATCCAATAAACGACCAACTATACTCGTATTATAAATTTACTCATTCGGGACAAATATTCCGTATTGCCTATGGGAGTCAGCACCTATATCAAATTGTTAATGATCACATAAAGTAGGTTCCTACAACTTTGTTATCACAAACCAACATATTCATTAAACTACCTAAACACAACCATAAAATACACAAGTCCCCCTCAACACTAGAAAATTTAAAAGCAGCCAACGTAACAACAATTGAATAAATTCACGGCCATAACCTCTATAAAATGAATGCTCTTCTTAATTCAATCCCATACAAGCGACTTAGAGTCAATATATTTGCTTGTTCTTTCCTTTCTTCGTTAGCTATCCCGATATTCTTTCAAATCGGAGTCAGCATATCGCTCCATTCTTCTTTAAATAGTACGTGTTAAAATTGTCCAACTTTGAAATACTAAATTAATTGTGGGGTAATTTTCAAACTTGTCAGCACCTGCTTTCTCAACTATAGGGATAAGAATATTATTTAGAGAATCTTCTAGCACTTCTCCTGCATCAAACATCTTGCAAAATAAATTGAATAGTTTCGCTACGCTGGCTACTCCCAAAGCAGTCAGTAATTCTGAGAGTGTATCATCAATAAAAGTTGCCTTGCTCTTCCTTAGTTCTTTCGGGTCTCCCTTTCCATCAGTAATGGCAGTCGAAGTAGGATTTTAAAGTGTCCAAAATTAGCCTTCTAATTATTTTTAGATTTCTATATTACATAGATTCTTACTACAATACAGTATGTTGCAGCAACGATGTGCTGTTGTTGATGTCGACAGACGACTTTGTTCCGCCGTGTTATATTATTTCATATCCTATCTTTATTGGTTCTCGTATTTTCTGAGCGGACACTGTTTTATTTCGTACTTCTCTTCTTTCACATTTCTTTCCTTTTCTTTTTTAAGCCATATCCCTTTCTCTGCGTCCCCTCCCTACTTCGTAACACCCCTTGAC